>NC_140582.1:575203015-576684265 GCF_964204655.1 Triturus cristatus | reverse complement strand
CCCTTAGGAGAAGGAGCTGGGTTGTCTTTGTGATACGATGGCAGAACAGCAGAGCTCTTCTGAGAGTGAGGCTAGCAGCACTACCTTGAGGCAGAGAGCGAGGAAACAAAAGACCTCTTACGTATGGGAGTATTTTACTTTTCCAGAAGGCCAGCAAAAGGTAAATGCACCCTTAGTGACTTGCAAGCTGTGTAAGCGTGTACTTTCAAGAGGTAATCCTGACAGGAAGTATTCCTTTGGGAATCACACCATGATGAGACACCTTAAGGATGTACACAGAAGGACACATGCTCGACTTACTGAAGGTAACCCTTCAGTAAATCAACCAAGCACATCCACAGCAGCTCAGCCTGGACCATCATCTGCAGAGCCGAGTCCTTCTTCTGCAGGTCAGGTGAGCCCTTCATCTGTGGGGGGAGCATCTCCTTTTTCTGGTCCTCTGGAAATTAACCCTCGGTTTGCGAGGGTTGAAGTACGGTGCGCCCATTGTCACGATCTAATTACTTATAGGGAGACCAGTGTTTCCCTAGTGAACAGTAAAATAGATCAGCACACTTGTCGTACCGTCTAATATTCCCAATCTTTCTTTCCTCTGTCCCTGCATGAACACAACAGCTCTTTTAAGAGCCAACCTTACCTTTCATCTATTTTTTATATATTTTTTTAAAAACTTTTTGTTTTTTTTTGTTTTTACCGTACGCGTACGGTACGCGTAATTTTTTTTTTTTTTTTTTAAAAACACTAAAAATCAATTATCACATTACAAGGTCCTTGAGAGACTACAATTAAAAACTGCAAATGTGATTGTAGAGAAGTGGAAAAAAGGGACCATGACATTATTGACTTACCATACCCACTCAAAAAAAGATTTATTCATTTAATTTATTTTTAATTGCTTTTAAAATGGTTATAGTTTTCGAAAATTTTCTATCTCAATCTGAAAAAAAAGAAAAAAGTATTAATATTTAATAAAACATTTAATAATACAGTACACATATTTACATATTTTTCAAAAAATATTTTTGCCTTTTTTTTGCTGTTTTCAGAAAATATTGCATTTCACTATAAATTGTGAAAGCAATTGCATTCATCATTTAACAGCAGGCAAAAAAAAATTAACAATCTCAAAGATTGTTTTTAAAAAAGCCCAGAATCTCTTTTTTCATAAACATAACTTTAAAGAAATGCATAATATTCTAAACAAATATCATCTAATATCTATACTTATTTCTTTAAAATACCGTCTGATATTTTTGTTTCAGAAGTATAATCACAATAATAGATGTCAAATAACTCCACAATACATCTGGTTCCATTTCCTTTAGGCCAAATAGTAATTTTAAAATTCTTTTTTTGTTTAATTTCCAATGGTAATCCAATAAAAAACAAAAGTTTAAATTGTACAGATGTCACCGTTTCTCTGTAACATTTTGGTTTCCGAAAGATTAATTAATAATTAAATAAGTCCACAATAGAATTGTTTACTTTTCCGCATGGACAAATAGTAATTTTAAAAATCTTTTTTGAAAAAATTTCCACTGGCAATCCAATAACATTCCAAAATTTAAATTGTGCAGATGTTACCGATTTTTTCTAAATTTTTGGTTTTCCAAAGTTTCCTTAAAAAATGGAAAAATTCCACATTACAATTGGTTACCTTTCCATTAGGCCAAATGATAATTTGTTAAATCTTTTTATTTGTAAATTCCAAATGGTAATCCAATAAAATGGTAAAATTGTTTTCTCCAGATGTTGTCAAATCTCTCTAAAATTTAGGTTTCAGGAAGATTAGATAGGAATTTGCTAAATCAAAGGCAAACGTTGCTTAAAAATCAATTGGGAATCATTACACAGTGTCCAGCCTTTTTCACATTTAAGATAAACTGTGTAATGACCAGAAGTTACAGTAGGTCCATCATGGAAAATTATTGCAACTGTTACAAAAGTTTTTCCTGAAATTGATAATTGCTGTCCTGTAAGCTTCTTTATTAAAGTATCCAATTTTGAACCATCAGCTCTACATCGTTGCATCATTAAAATTATATACTGTCTGTATTCCTTTAAAATTAATGTTGAAAACATGTCAGATTTACACTCACTGCATTGCATGCTATGATTAGCATCTTTAACTAATTTAGCAAAAGTGACTGTTTTACTCTCTGGCAATGTTAAATAAATAAACCTTTCAGAATCAACATTAGAGCCACATATATTATAACAGTTTTCACAACTATGTTCCCATTTATAAGAGAGACCAAATACATTTTCAATGTTAACCCCTTCTTCTTCCAGTACCTGAAGAAAATAAATCAAGAATTCCTGTGCGTCTTGCTGTACATTTTGAGAAAACTGTTTCGTCCTGAACAGACATCTAAAACTTTTCTAATTTCAGTAGCACTTTCTATTTGAGTTTTATCATTACTCAGCTTTTCAAAAAGGAGACTCAGCACAGTACAGAATCTTTTTCCCTGATTTACTATTATCTGCTCTTGCAAACTTTCCAGATAAAATGCAACATTCAGCACTACATTAGCGTAGCAGTTGACACCAGAGCTATTTTCAAAATAACATCCTACAACCTGTTCTTCATTTTCCTTATTCTTTTTGCTTGCAATTACATCACTCCTCTTTTTTTTCCTCCTCTCTACATCTTCATTACAGATATTCTCATTTCTCCTTTTACGAGAAACTACACGTTTCTCCAACACAGGATACTGACCTAAATGAGGAGCATAGCTTCTTCTTAATCTATTATACTCCTTTACACAGTTTGTATCAGCACTAACTTTTGAATCATCAAAGTCTATCATGAATAAACCTGATAATGTTTTCACTCGTGACAAAGCAACATATGCCATACCTTCTTTGAACACAGTTGAACCAATGTTCACAAATGCACAATCTACAGTCAATCCTTGAGACTTGTGAATAGTTACAGCATATGCTAGAGAAAACGGAAACTGCTTCCTACGTCCATATAAGTCTTTCACAAGCATGAAACGAACTGTACAACGACAAATATCTTTAACTTCTTCTATCTGATCAAATTTTATTTTTAAACATTCAATTCCATCTTTTTTCTGATAATTAATAAAACCCACAACTCTTCCCATAGCTCCATTAACTAAACCTTTTTCAACATCCAAATTTCTCCTTAAAAATACTCTACAGTTCATGCAAACATATAGATTTTTTTCTAATCCAGCTGTTTTGGAAATCTTCTTCTCTAGTGAATCCAATTTATTTTTCAGTGTGCCTGTTAATGTGACAGTAATTCTTCCATCCTCAATTTTGTCCACTGCTTCCAATTTCCTGATATCTTCCTTTTCCAATTTCAAAAGCTCCTCATTGAATATTGAGCATTCACGTAGAGTTGGCATTAAGCAGATGACACTTTTGTTTTCTGCAATGTTCTTGTATATCTTCTCTGCAACTATTTCTTCCTTTGGAAACAAATTATGTAGCAGCCGAGTCTGTAATGCTTTTTTGCCAGCTTCTGTGAGTAGTCCAATCCTGATATCTTTCAGAATACTTCCATATTCTTCATCGTTTGCTTGCCTCATATTAGTTGTAAGTTCCTTGTACTCAAAGAAGGACCAAATATTTGTATTACCGATGCTTCCCAATGACTTCTTCGTGTCTTCATGTGTCACAGTATTAAACACTGGTTGTCCTTTAACTGGAGTAAGTTGCAAAAGATCTCCAAAAACTATGACGTGTTTTCCTCCAAATAACACGTCATAGTCTGACTTCAGAATTTGCTGCATTCTTAAATGCACAAAGGCAAGCATTAAGTTCGATACCATGCTCACCTCATCAATAATGAGAACTTGCATCTTCTTCAATACTCTTGAAACTTCCAAGCATGCTTCTCCAGTTACCTTGTTGTATTGTATTTTGTTCTCATGCTCCACTGGTAACATTAGCAAACGATGTAAAGTGATTCCTTTTATGTTATATGCTGCTAACCCAGTTGGAGCAGTAACCACACAAGACAAAGTAGAATCCGTTTTTTGCTGTAGGTAGCTTCTGATGACTTTTATTAGGAAACTTTTTCCAGTTCCAGCTTGTCCGCTTACATACATCCTGATTGGATGAAATGATGTGCATGAGCACTCTTTTTTTTCATGTAGAAATCCGTGATCAATTTTGTTTCTGATCTCTTCATAAATTTGTTGCTGCTCTTGATTCAGTTGTCTTTCCAAATTTTGTAAGTCTATAAATTCTTCTTGAGCTTGATTCATAGCTGTTTCCACTTCATTCATGGCTATTGATGCTTCATTTTCAACGATTGGTTGTCCTAGGGGATCTTGACTGAGTGTTCCTGAACTTTGGCTGTCCTGAGAACTGTCTCTAGCTATTTCTGCTGCAATTGTAGTTTCCTGTTCAATTTCTTCATTTAACATTTGCAGATAAGTTGTGAATGTTCTGCATTGTATGCTGTCTTTGCAAGCATTAAATGAATCTTCATAGCTTTGAAATTCTCCCAGTAGTTCATCCTCTGTACGCCATGGTTTAAACAGCTGTAAAAGAGCCAAGTAGTAAAATTCCTTTTTGTCAGTAGTGTCGCAACTCAGCTTCCGGTGATTTATCAAACTTCCTTTTGTTTGCTTCACCAAACATCCTTCCTCACCAATGACTTTATATTTTCCATTGTTGATGTCTTCTGCGGCTTTCCGTGAATAAATGTAGTTCTGCAGCACTTCATAGAGACACATGTTCTCCAGATGATGACTTCTCTTTGGGTAATATGTATCCAACATGTTTGATTTCAAAATATCTGTACTTTCTGGGTCTTTCTCGGCCAAATATTCAATTTCTCCAACAGATTTCAGTACCCGATTTCTCATTGCTGCAAGGCCTAAACTTGCCCAAATTATTCTTCTTGATTTCGAGTAGAGACTTGCAGAAGATAACCTATCTGAACATTCGTAGGATCCAATTTCTCGATGCGATAACATCTTCAAACTGAAACTGTACAGCTTCTTACTGACAGTTTTCTCGTGAGAAATCTCTTCCCACATTTCCTTCAATTCTGTTTTTTCTGATTTCGTAATGTAAGACGTTACATATCGAGCAACAGCAATGGAATTGTCAGCTACATACTGTATATCCATGTTAGCGTTCCACATGGATAAAATCACTGGGTTGTAGTCATTTATATTTTTTGATTCTTCTTTTCTTTTAAGGTTGTAGGTATTCTTAGGTGATTTTCTTGTGATAGTATGTCTCACAGCTGACATAAAACTGTTAACTCTTCCATTTGAAAGAACAGGTCTAGGAAATCCAAATCGACATTTAGTGTAGTATTTATCTTTGCTCTTGTATTTCCGTCGACAGTATTTTCCACACCGATGACTTTGGAAACGTAAAACTTGCTCCTTTAACTTTTTCTCTTCTGTGCTTTTTGGTATAGCACATGTTGCATATTCTTCAATGTAAGATAACACTGCTTCATCAGTATCTGTTCCAAACTTTGGGGCATCCTTGATCCACAACAGCATATGAATATGAGGAGCACCTCTTGCCTGGTACTCTTTTCTCCAAAAGAAATCCACTACTTCTCCTAGAGGTGGATTTTTTTTATTGCAGATGAAGGACATCATAGCCTCAAATCTATGATTGAAATATCTGCAAACATTAACCGGATCCAATGAGCACAGTTCTCCTGCTGTCTTGTATTCGATGTTTTTAATGTTTGAATTTGCCTCTCGTAGAAAATCCAGTAAATCATCCCAAGCGTACTCGGCACAGCTTAGGGTAAGGAACCATGTTGGAGTTCCTAAATTCCGTAACATGCATTTTAATTCACCATGGCGTCGGTACCAATATTCATTTGTCCCACGCTGACAAGCTATCAGATTGATCAGTTGTGTTTCCAAATGATCATCTCGGTGCTGCACTTTCTCCATAAAATCCTTAGCAGACACATTTTGTAAATGTACTCCACTTTTTAAAATGTGATTTACTGGATAAGACAGTGCAGACAAGTCGCTTTCAAATAAAAGATGGAACAAATAAGGAATACTTTGTCGAAATCTGGGATCTTCAGCATATAGTCTTGTAGTCCGATACTCAGAAGCTGGAATCTGTTCTGGACGTTCATCGTATCGTCCTCCTTTTCCTTTAGGAAACAGCTGGGGAAAACATCGAGCTTCCAAGCTCTCCTCCCATACACTCACGGGAGTTCCTTTTGCTTTCTTCATCTGAAATAGATCAATATTGTCTCCCATAACTTCTTTTGAATGAAGAGGATGTATGCTAAAATGTTCATAAATTTCTTCTTCCTTTGACTTGTCCACTTTTTCAATTTGTCCAGTTGGTGTTTCTGTGTCTTCTTGTAAATCTTCTTCTTCTTTTTCTTCTTCTATATAAATTGATTCATACCATTTGTTATTCCTTTTCAAATACAAATTTGCTCTTTGTACTTTCCGTACATCTACCAGCTCCTGCCAAATCTTCTTATTCTTTGTAGGTACACCATTAACCAGAATAATTAATGGTTCAGTTTCCAAAGTATCCGCATCAATAATTTCCATATTTTTTTTCAAATCCAAGGGCAAATACACCACTCTACCTTTTAAACCTCTCAGTAAATCTGAAGGAGGTAATTTACCAGTTTTGGGCTCCATACGTACTATGGTCTGGAACGGATGAACACATTGAATGAGTATAGACTCATATGTATTTAATTCAGAAAGTTCAGCAGGAATAGCATCCAATTCTAAATTATTATGTACAGCTCTGGTCGGCATTCTATTTTCCTCTAACTTGTTGTAACAGTATTTACAAATACGCTGAACTTCACCCAATTCAAAACAATTTTCAAGAAATATATAGGTGGCAAAATCCTTCCACTTATAATTATCTTCATTTTCACTCTTTCTGTAGAGATCAACATACCTGGTTTGTTTTCTATAATGAGTTCTGCGGCAACAAATACAAGTAATATTTGGTCTTTCATTAGAGATTATTGCAAATTTTGTTATGTGATCATTAAATGTCTTACTTACAGAGGGTTCTACATTTTCTTCCACTTCTTCCTCATTTACTGTGTCCTTCTCTGCACTGTTTTGTTCAGGACCAAAGTAACAAAACTGAATTTCATCAACAACCTTCTCTACATCTGATACCGTTCCACGGAACAGAGCCCTATTCAATTCATCTAACTTTATTGCTGGACTTTTAGCAAAATACAACCGTCTCACAAACTTTCTCATTTCAGTATGATGAACAGCCAGCATCCTAAAATGATGGAAAACACTATTACACACTTTTCTAGATAGACAAGCCAGAGAATGACCCTGCAAACCAGTATTCTCTCTCACTCTGCATGGATCTAGACTTTGAAGCACCTTAATCTGCTGTTTCACACTTTTTTTGCTATATTCTCTTAGAAACTCACGAAATTTATCAATAGATTCCTGACGCACAGTGCAAATACTACTACAATTCCAAGTGTACACTGGGGCTTTAGGACGTCTCCCCATAGCCTCATCCACCATCACTTGTACCTCATCTCTTGGAACCATTATCTCCTTCTCCATTATGCAACCATTTTTCACTTCATAAGCACGACCTCTGGTGTCAACTGCATGCAGCAAACTATTACTTTGAAAATAACTCTCTTCATTAAAAAAAGGTTCACTACTTGAACTATGCATCCATTTTCCTAAAAACACTTTACAAAAGTTTGTTCTGTTCACTACTCTTTTCCTTTTGCTATGTGATTTCAGTACATTAACCATTTTGTCTAATGTACGCATCCTATTCAAAATTAAAATGAATAGTTTCCTTTTTAATTCTAATGCCTTTGCTGCAATGGCTTCAATTTCTTTTTTTCTCTTATAAAACTTTGCCTTTTGCTTATATTTCTTCACATCCTTTATCAAATTGGACATAACTCTCCTCTGAAACATTTTTCTACGTATCTCTTTAAACGCTGTTTTTCTGTTTAAGTTTATCTTTTTAGTTGCAGAAGGTATATTTGCATTAACTAAATTCTCAATTTTTTCCTGTCCTTTTCGATTGAAATCATTCTTTCCAGTACAGACATTTTGTACATTTTTCCTTTTTTTGAATATGTTCCTTAGAAAATCTTTTGTTTGCTTACCAGAAGATTTTTTCTTCTTCCCAACATGAGCATCTTCAACTAACTTAGGTCCTCCAGTTGTCTTCAAATATAGGTTTTTTTTCTGCTCTTTTTTTACTCTGGATTTTGTAGGCATCTTAAATTTTGTTCACTGCTCTTCAGCAATACCTGAAAAAAACTAAAAAAAAATTCCTTTATTTTATTTAAATATATTACTACATTTGTTTTCACATTAGTCACAAAACGAAATTTCTTTGCCAATTTGAAAGCACACTTACTGCTCTTTTTTTTGGCAAGTGATAAACACTTTTACAGACTGACACATTATGAATCCACTTTTCAGATTTTTTAAAAAGCACATGTCCAAACTGCTTTTTCAGACCATCACCATTTGTAACCTGGGTGACTGCCTACACTCCAGCAAGGGCAACCAGCCTTAGTGATGCTGAATGTATTTGCATTACTGACTGAAACCTCAAATCCCACTCGCTTGTGAATACTGTGCATGATTCCACATGGTAAGCAGCTACCTGTGTGCTAAGAGTCAGCTTCTGCACCAAAAAATGGCTCCCCCTTTCCATCTAATGCAACTGTGAAATCACCAGAGCAATACGCAATAAATCTCTGCCTGTAATTCCTATTTGGACACAGAGTCATGTTTTCACATTAGTCACAAAACGAAATTTCTTTGCCAATTTGAAAGCACACTTACTGCTCTTTTTTTTGGCAAGTAATAAACACTTTTACAGACTGACACATTATGAATCCACTTTTCAGATTTTTTACAAAGCACATGTCCAAACTGCTTTTTCAGACCAGCATCATTTGTAACCTGGGTGTCTGCCTACACTCCAGCAAGGGCAACCAGCCTTAGTGATGCTGAATGTATTTGCATTACTGACTGAAACCTCAAACCCCACTCGCTTGTGAATACTGTGCATGATTCCACATGGTAAGCAGCTACCTGTGTGCTAAGAGTCAGCTTCTGCACCAAAAAAAGGCTCCCCCTTTCCTTCTAATGCAACTGTGAAATCACCAGAGCAATACGCAATAAATCTCTGCCTGTAATTCCTATTTGGACATAGAGTCATGTTTTCACATTAGTCACAAAACGAAATTTCTTTGCCAATTTGAAAGCACACTTACTGCTCTTTTTTTTGGCAAGTAATAAACACTTTTACAGACTGACACATTATGAATCCACTAATACTGTGCATGATTCCACATGGTAATCAGCTACCTGTGTGCTAAGAGTCAGCTTCTGCACCAAAAAAAGGCTCCCCCTTTCCATCTAATGCAACTGTGAAATCACCAGAGCAATACGCAATAAATCTCTGCCTGTAATTCCTATTTGCACACAGAGTCATGTTTTCACATTAGTCACAAAACGAAATTTCTTTGCCAATTTGAAAGCACACTTACTGCTCTTTTTTTGGCAAGTGATAAACACTTTTACAGACTGACACATTATGAATCCACTTTTCAGATTTTTTAAAAAGCACATGTCCAAACTGCTTTTTCAGGCCAGCACCATTTGTAACCTGGGTGTCTGCCTACACTCCAGCAAGGGCAACCAGCCTTAGTGATGCTGAATGTATTTGCATTACTGACTGAAACCTCAAACCCCACTCGCTTGTGAATACTGTGCATGATTCCACATGGTAAGTAGCTGGCTGTGTGCTAAGAGTCTGCTTCTGCACCAAAAAATGGCTCCCCCTTTCCATCTAATGCAACTGTGAAATCACCAGAGCAATACGCAATAAATCTCTGCCTGTAATTCCTATTTGCACACAGAGTCATGTTTTCACATTAGTCACAAAACGAAATTTCTTTGCCAATTTGAAAGCACACTTACTGCTCTTTTTTTTGGCAAGTAATAAACACTTTTACAGACTGACACATTATGAATCCACTTTTCAGATTTTTTACAAAGCACATGTCCAAACTGCTTTTTCAGACCAGCATCATTTGTAACCTGGGTGTCTGCCTACACTCCAGCAAGGGCAACCAGCCTTAGTGATGCTGAATGTATTTGCATTACTGACTGAAACCTCAAACCCCACTCGCTTGTGAATACTGTGCATGATTTCACATGGTAAGCAGCTACCTGTGTGCTAAGAGTCAGCTTCTGCACCAAAAAAAGGCTCCCCCTTTCCTTCTAATGCAACTGGGAAATCACCAGAGCAATACGCAATAAATCTCTGCCTGTAATTCCTATTTGCACACAGAGTCATGTTTTCACATTAGTCACAAAACGAAATTTCTTTGCCAATTTGAAAGCACACTTACTGCTCTTTTTTTTGGCAAGTAATAAACACTTTTACAGACTGACACATTATGAATCCACTTTTCAGATTTTTTACAAAGCACATGTCCAAACTGCTTTTTCAGACCAGCATCATTTGTAACCTGGGTGTCTGCCTACACTCCAGCAAGGGCAACCAGCCTTAGTGATGCTGAATGTATTTGCATTACTGACTGAAACCTCAAACCCCACTCGCTTGTGAATACTGTGCATGATTCCACATGGTAAGCAGCTACCTGTGTGCTAAGAGTCAGCTTCTGCACCAAAAAAGGCTCCCCCTTTCCATCTAATGCAACTGTGAAATCACCAGAGCAAAACGCAATAAATCTCTGCCTGTAATTCCTATTTGCACACAGAGTCATGTTTTCACATTAGTCACAAAACGAAATTTCTTTGCCAATTTGAAAGCACACTTACTGCTCTTTTTTTTGGCAAGTAATAAACACTTTTACAGACTGACACATTATGAATCCACTTTTCAGATTTTTTACAAAGCACATGTCCAAACTGCTTTTTCAGACCAGCATCATTTGTAACCTGGGTGTCTGCCTACACTCCAGCAAGGGCAACCAGCCTTAGTGATGCTGAATGTATTTGCATTACTGACTGAAACCTCAAACCCCACTCGCTTGTGAATACTGTGCATGATTCCACATGGTAAGTAGCTGGCTGTGTGCTAAGAGTCTGCTTCTGCACCAAAAAATGGCTCCCCCTTTCCATCTAATGCAACTGTGAAATCACCAGAGCAATACGCAATAAATGTCTGCCTGTAATTCCTATTTGCACACAGAGTCATGTTTTCACATTAGTCACAAAACGACATTTCTTTGCCAATTTGAAAGCACACTTACTGCTCTTTTTTTTGGCAAGTAATAAACACTTTTACAGACTGACACATTATGAATCCACTTTTCAGATTTTTTACAAAGCACATGTCCAAACTGCTTTTTCAGACCAGCATCATTTGTAACCTGGGTGTCTGCCTACACTCCAGCAAGGGCAACCAGCCTTAGTGATGCTGAATGTATTTGCATTACTGACTGAAACCTCAAACCCCACTCGCTTGTGAATACTGTGCATGATTCCACATGGTAAGCAGCTACCTGTGTGCTAAGAGTCAGCTTCTGCACCAAAAAAAGGCTCCCCCTTTCCATCTAATGCAACTGTGAAATCACCAGAGCAAAACGCAATAAATCTCTGCCTGTAATTCCTATTTGCACACAGAGTCATGTTTTCACATTAGTCACAAAACGAAATTTCTTTGCCAATTTGAAAGCACACTTACTGCTCTTTTTTTTGGCAAGTAATAAACACTTTTACAGACTGACACATTATGAATCCACTTTTCAGATTTTTTACAAAGCACATGTCCAAACTGCTTTTTCAGACCAGCATCATTTGTAACCTGGGTGTCTGCCTACACTCCAGCAAGGGCAACCAGCCTTAGTGATGCTGAATGTATTTGCATTACTGACTGAAACCTCAAACCCCACTCGCTTGTGAATACTGTGCATGATTCCACATGGTAAGTAGCTGGCTGTGTGCTAAGAGTCTGCTTCTGCACCAAAAAACGGCTCCCCCTTTCCATCTAATGCAACTGTGAAATCACCAGAGCAATACGCAATAAATCTCTGCCTGTAATTCCTATTTGGACACAGAGTCATGTTTTCACATTAGTCACAAAACGAAATTTCTTTGCCAATTTGAAAGTACACTTACTGCTCTTTTTTTTGGCAAGTAATAAACACTTTTACAGACTCACACATTATGAATCCACTTTTCAGATTTTTTACAAAGCACATGTCCAAACTGCTTTTTCAGACCAGCATCATTTGTAACCTGGGTGTCTGCCTACACTCCAGCAAGGGCAACCAGCCTTAGTGATGCTGAATGTATTTGCATTACTGACTGAAACCTCAAACCCCACTCGCTTGTGAATACTGTGCATGATTCCACATGGTAAGCAGCTACCTGTGTGCTAAGAGTCAGCTTCTGCACCAAAAAAAGGCTCCCCCTTTCCTTCTAATGCAACTGTGAAATCACCAGAGCAATACGCAATAAATCTCTGCCTGTAATTCCTATTTGCACACAGAGTCATGTTTTCACATTAGTCACAAAACGAAATTTCTTTGCCAATTTGAAAGCACACTTACTGCTCTTTTTTTTGGCAAGTAATAAACACTTTTACAGACTGACACATTATGAATCCACTTTTCAGATTTTTTACAAAGCACATGTCCAAACTGCTTTTTCAGACCAGCATCATTTGTAACCTGGGTGTCTGCCTACACTCCAGCAAGGGCAACCAGCCTTAGTGATGCTGAATGTATTTGCATTACTGACTGAAACCTCAAACCCCACTCGCTTGTGAATACTGTGCATGATTCCACATGGTAAGCAGCTACCTGTGTGCTAAGAGTCTGCTTCTGCACCAAAAAATGTCTCCCCCTTTCCATCTAATGCAACTGTGAAATCACCAGAGCAATACGCAATAAATCTCTGCCTGTAATTCCTATTTGCACACAGAGTCATGTTTTCACATTAGTCACAAAACGAAATTTCTTTGCCAATTTGAAAGCACACTTACTGCTCTTTTTTTGGCAAGTAATAAACACTTTTACAGACTGACACATTATGAATCCACTTTTCACATTTTTTACAAAGCACATGTCCAAACTGCTTTTTCAGACCAGCATCATTTGTAACCTGGGTGTCTGCCTACACTCCAGCAAGGGCAACCAGCCTTAGTGATGCTGAATGTATTTGCATTACTGACTGAAACCTCAAACCCCACTCGCTTGTGAATACTGTGCATGATTCCACATGGTAAGCAGCTACCTGTGTGCTAAGAGTCTGCTTCTGCACCAAAAAATGTCTCCCCCTTTCCATCTAATGCAACTGTGAAATCACCAGAGCAATACGCAATAAATCTCTGCCTGTAATTCCTATTTGCACACAGAGTCATGTTTTCACATTAGTCACAAAACGAAATTTCTTTGCCAATTTGAAAGCACACTTACTGCTCTTTTTTTTGGCAAGTAATAAACACTTTTACAGACTGACACATTATGAATCCACTTTTCAGATTTTTTACAAAGCACATGTCCAAACTGCTTTTTCAGACCAGCATCATTTGTAACCTGGGTGTCTGCCTACACTCCAGCAAGGGCAACCAGCCTTAGTGATGCTGAATGTATTTGCATTACTGACTGAAACCTCAAACCCCACTCGCTTGTGAATACTGTGCATGATTCCACATGGTAAGCAGCTACCTGTGTGCTAAGAGTCAGCTTCTGCACCAAAAAAGGCTCCCCCTTTCCATCTAATGCAACTGTGAAATCACCAGAGCAAAACGCAATAAATCTCTGCCTGTAATTCCTATTTGCACACAGAGTCATGTTTTCACATTAGTCACAAAACGAAATTTCTTTGCCAATTTGAAAGCACACTTACTGCTCTTTTTTTTGGCAAGTAATAAACACTTTTACAGACTGACACATTATGAATCCACTTTTCAGATTTTTTACAAAGCACATGTCCAAACTGCTTTTTCAGACCAGCATCATTTGTAACCTGGGTGTCTGCCTACACTCCAGCAAGGGCAACCAGCCTTAGTGATGCTGAATGTATTTGCATTACTGACTGAAACCTCAAACCCCACTCGCTTGTGAATACTGTGCATGATTCCACATGGTAAGTAGCTGGCTGTGTGCTAAGAGTCTGCTTCTGCACCAAAAAATGGCTCCCCCTTTCCATCTAATGCAACTGTGAAATCACCAGAGCAATACGCAATAAATGTCTGCCTGTAATTCCTATTTGCACACAGAGTCATGTTTTCACATTAGTCACAAAACGACATTTCTTTGCCAATTTGAAAGCACACTTACTGCTCTTTTTTTTGGCAAGTAATAAACACTTTTACAGACTGACACATTATGAATCCACTTTTCAGATTTTTTACAAAGCACATGTCCAAACTGCTTTTTCAGACCAGCATCATTTGTAACCTGGGTGTCTGCCTACACTCCAGCAAGGGCAACCAGCCTTAGTGATGCTGAATGTATTTGCATTACTGACTGAAACCTCAAACCCCACTCGCTTGTGAATACTGTGCATGATTCCACATGGTAAGCAGCTACCTGTGTGCTAAGAGTCAGCTTCTGCACCAAAAAAAGGCTCCCCCTTTCCATCTAATGCAACTGTGAAATCACCAGAGCAAAACGCAATAAATCTCTGCCTGTAATTCCTATTTGCACACAGAGTCATGTTTTCACATTAGTCACAAAACGAAATTTCTTTGCCAATTTGAAAGCACACTTACTGCTCTTTTTTTTGGCAAGTAATAAACACTTTTACAGACTGACACATTATGAATCCACTTTTCAGATTTTTTACAAAGCACATGTCCAAACTGCTTTTTCAGACCAGCATCATTTGTAACCTGGGTGTCTGCCTACACTCCAGCAAGGGCAACCAGCCTTAGTGATGCTGAATGTATTTGCATTACTGACTGAAACCTCAAACCCCACTCGCTTGTGAATACTGTGCATGATTCCACATGGTAAGTAGCTGGCTGTGTGCTAAGAGTCTGCTTCTGCACCAAAAAACGGCTCCCCCTTTCCATCTAATGCAACTGTGAAATCACCAGAGCAATACGCAATAAATCTCTGCCTGTAATTCCTATTTGGACACAGAGTCATGTTTTCACATTAGTCACAAAACGAAATTTCTTTGCCAATTTGAAAGTACACTTACTGCTCTTTTTTTGGCAAGTAATAAACACTTTTACAGACTCACACATTATGAATCCACTTTTCAGATTTTTTACAAAGCACATGTCCAAACTGCTTTTTCAGACCAGCATCATTTGTAACCTGGGTGTCTGCCTACACTCCAGCAAGGGCAACCAGCCTTAGTGATGCTGAATGTATTTGCATTACTGACTGAAACCTCAAACCCCACTCGCTTGTGAATACTGTGCATGATTCCACATAGTAAGCAGCTACCTGTGTGCTAAGAGTCAGATTCTGCACCAAAAAAAGGCTCCCCCTTTCCTTCTAATGCAACTGTGAAATCACCAGAGCAATACGCAATAAATCTCTGCCTGTAATTCCTATTTGCACACAGAGTCATGTTTTCACATTAGTCACAAAACGAAATTTCTTTGCCAATTTGAAAGCACACTTACTGCTCTTTTTTTTGGCAAGTAATAAACACTTTTACAGACTGACACATTATGAATCCACTTTTCAGATTTTTTACAAAGCACATGTCCAAACTGCTTTTTCAGACCAGCATCATTTGTAACCTGGGTGTCTGCCTACACTCCAGCAAGGGCAACCAGCCTTAGTGATGCTGAATGTATTTGCATTACTGACTGAAACCTCAAACCCCACTCGCTTGTGAATACTGTGCATGATTCCACATGGTAAGTAGCTGGCTGTGTGCTAAGAGTCTGCTTCTGCACCAAAAAATGGCTCCCCCTTTCCATCTAATGCAACTGTGAAATCACCAGAGCAATACGCAATAAATGTCTGCCTGTAATTCCTATTTGCACACAGAGTCATGTTTTCACATTAGTCACAAAACGACATTTCTTTGCCAATTTGAAAGCACACTTACTGCTCTTTTTTTTGGCAAGTAATAAACACTTTTACAGACTGACACATTATGAATCCACTTTTCAGATTTTTTACAAAGCACATGTCCAAACTGCTTTTTCAGACCAGCATCATTTGTAACCTGGGTGTCTGCCTACACTCCAGCAAGGGCAACCAGCCTTAGTGATGCTGAATGTATTTGCATTACTGACTGAAACCTCAAACCCCACTCGCTTGTGAATACTGTGCATGATTCCACATGGTAAGCAGCTACCTGTGTGCTAAGAGTCAGCTTCTGCACCAAAAAAAGGCTCCCCCTTTCCATCTAATGCAACTGTGAAATCACCAGAGCAAAACGCAATAAATCTCTGCCTGTAATTCCTATTTGCACACAGAGTCATGTTTTCACATTAGTCACAAAACGAAATTTCTTTGCCAATTTGAAAGCACACTTACTGCTCTTTTTTTTGGCAAGTAATAAACACTTTTACAGACTGACACATTATGAATCCACTTTTCAGATTTTTTACAAAGCACATGTCCAAACTGCTTTTTCAGACCAGCATCATTTGTAACCTGGGTGTCTGCCTACACTCCAGCAAGGGCAACCAGCCTTAGTGATGCTGAATGTATTTGCATTACTGACTGAAACCTCAAACCCCACTCGCTTGTGAATACTGTGCATGATTCCACATGGTAAGTAGCTGGCTGTGTGCTAAGAGTCTGCTTCTGCACCAAAAAACGGCTCCCCCTTTCCATCTAATGCAACTGTGAAATCACCAGAGCAATACGCAATAAATCTCTGCCTGTAATTCCTATTTGGACACAGAGTCATGTTTTCACATTAGTCACAAAACGAAATTTCTTTGCCAATTTGAAAGTACACTTACTGCTCTTTTTTTTGGCAAGTAATAAACACTTTTACAGACTCACACATTATGAATCCACTTTTCAGATTTTTTACAAAGCACATGTCCAAACTGCTTTTTCAGACCAGCATCATTTGTAACCTGGGTGTCTGCCTACACTCCAGCAAGGGCAACCAGCCTTAGTGATGCTGAATGTATTTGCATTACTGACTGAAACCTCAAACCCCACTCGCTTGTGAATACTGTGCATGATTCCACATGGTAAGCAGCTACCTGTGTGCTAAGAGTCAGCTTCTGCACCAAAAAAAGGCTCCCCCTTTCCTTCTAATGCAACTGTGAAATCACCAGAGCAATACGCAATAAATCTCTGCCTGTAATTCCTATTTGCACACAGAGTCATGTTTTCACATTAGTCACAAAACGAAATTTCTTTGCCAATTTGAAAGCACACTTACTGCTCTTTTTTTTGGCAAGTAATAAACACTTTTACAGACTGACACATTATGAATCCACTTTTCACATTTTTTACAAAGCACATGTCCAAACTGCTTTTTCAGACCAGCATCATTTGTAACCTGGGTGTCTGCCTACACTCCAGCAAGGGCAACCAGCCTTAGTGATGCTGAATGTATTTGCATTACTGACTGAAACCTCAAACCCCACTCGCTTGTGAATACTGTGCATGATTCCACATGGTAAGCAGCTACCTGTGTGCTAAGAGTCTGCTTCTGCACCAAAAAATGTCTCCCCCTTTCCATCTAATGCAACTGTGAAATCACCAGAGCAATACGCAATAAATCTCTGCCTGTAATTCCTATTTGCACACAGAGTCATGTTTTCACATTAGTCACAAAACGAAATTTCTTTGCCAATTTGAAAGCACACTTACTGCTCTTTTTTTGGCAAGTAATAAACACTTTTACAGACTGACACATTATGAATCCACTTTTCACATTTTTTACAAAGCACATGTCCAAACTGCTTTTTCAGACCAGCATCATTTGTAACCTGGGTGTCTGCCTACACTCCAGCAAGGGCAACCAGCCTTAGTGATGCTGAATGTATTTGCATTACTGACTGAAACCTCAAACCCCACTCACTTGTGAATACTGTGCATGATTCCACATGGTAAGCAGCTACCTGTGTGCTAAGAGTCTGCTTCTGCACCAAAAAATGTCTCCCCCTTTCCATCTAATGCAACTGTGAAATCACCAGAGCAATACGCAATAAATCTCTGCCTGTAATTCCTATTTGCACACAGAGTCATGTTTTCACATTAGTCACAAAACGAAATTTCTTTGCCAATTTGAAAGCACACTTACTGCTCTTTTTTTTGGCAAGTAATAAACACTTTTACAGACTGACACATTATGAATCCACTTTTCAGATTTTTTACAAAGCACATGTCCAAACTGCTTTTTCAGACCAGCATCATTTGTAACCTGGGTGTCTGCCTACACTCCAGCAAGGGCAACCAGCCTTAGTGATGCTGAATGTATTTGCATTACTGACTGAAACCTCAAACCCCACTCGCTTGTGAATACTGTGCATGATTCCACATGGTAAGCAGCTACCTGTGTGCTAAGAGTCAGCTTCTGCACCAAAAAAGGCTCCCCCTTTCCATCTAATGCAACTGTGAAATCACCAGAGCAGAACGCAATAAATCTCTGCCTGTAATTCCTATTTGCACACAGAGTCATGTTTTCACATTAGTCACAAAACGAAATTTCTTTGCCAATTTGAAAGCACACTTACTGCTCTTTTTTTTGGCAAGTAATAAACACTTTTACAGACTGACACATTATGAATCCACTTTTCAGATTTTTTACAAAGCACATGTCCAAACTGCTTTTTCAGACCAGCATCATTTGTAACCTGGGTGTCTGCCTACACTCCAGCAAGGGCAACCAGCCTTAGTGATGCTGAATGTATTTGCATTACTGACTGAAACCTCAAACCCCACTCGCTTGTGAATACTGTGCATGATTCCACATGGTAAGTAGCTGGCTGTGTGCTAAGAGTCTGCTTCTGCACCAAAAAATGGCTCCCCCTTTCCATCTAATGCAACTGTGAAATCACCAGAGCAATACGCAATAAATCTCTGCCTGTAATTCCTATTTGCACACAGAGTCATGTTTTCACATTAGTCACAAAACGAAATTTCTTTGCCAATTTGAAAGCACACTTACTGCTCTTTTTTTTGGCAAGTAATAAACACTTTTACAGACTCACACATTATGAATCCACTTTTCAGATTTTTTACAAAGCACATGTCCAAACTGCTTTTTCAGACCAGCATCATTTGTAACCTGGGTGTCTGCCTACACTCCAGCAAGGGCAACCAGCCTTAGTGATGCTGAATGTATTTGCATTACTGACTGAAACCTCAAACCCCACTCGCTTGTGAATACTGTGCATGATTCCACATGGTAAGCAGCTACCTGTGTGCTAAGAGTCAGCTTCTGCACCAAAAAAAGGCTCCCCCTTTCCTTCTAATGCAACTGTGAAATCACCAGAGCAATACGCAATAAATCTCTGCCTGTAATTCCTATTTGCACACAGAGTCATGTTTTCACATTAGTCACAAAACGAAATTTCTTTGCCAATTTGAAAGCACACTTACTGCTCTTTTTTTTGGCAAGTAATAAACACTTTTACAGACTGACACATTATGAATCCACTTTTCACATTTTTTACAAAGCACATGTCCAAACTGCTTTTTCAGACCAGCATCATTTGTAACCTGGGTGTCTGCCTACACTCCAGCAAGGGCAACCAGCCTTAGTGATGCTGAATGTATTTGCATTACTGACTGAAACCTCAAACCCCACTCGCTTGTGAATACTGTGCATGATTCCACATGGTAAGCAGCTACCTGTGTGCTAAGAGTCTGCTTCTGCACCAAAAAATGTCTCCCCCTTTCCATCTAATGCAACTGTGAAATCACCAGAGCAATACGCAATAAATCTCTGCCTGTAATTCCTATTTGCACACAGAGTCATGTTTTCACATTAGTCACAAAACGAAATTTCTTTGCCAATTTGAAAGCACACTTACTGCTCTTTTTTTGGCAAGTAATAAACACTTTTACAGACTGACACATTATGAATCCACTTTTCACATTTTTTACAAAGCACATGTCCAAACTGCTTTTTCAGACCAGCATCATTTGTAACCTGGGTGTCTGCCTACACTCCAGCAAGGGCAACCAGCCTTAGTGATGCTGAATGTATTTGCATTACTGACTGAAACCTCAAACCCCACTCACTTGTGAATACTGTGCATGATTCCACATGGTAAGCAGCTACCTGTGTGCTAAGAGTCTGCTTCTGCACCAAAAAATGTCTCCCCCTTTCCATCTAATGCAACTGTGAAATCACCAGAGCAATACGCAATAAATCTCTGCCTGTAATTCCTATTTGCACACAGAGTCATGTTTTCACATTAGTCACAAAACGAAATTTCTTTGCCAATTTGAAAGCACACTTACTGCTCTTTTTTTTGGCAAGTAATAAACACTTTTACAGACTGACACATTATGAATCCACTTTTCAGATTTTTTACAAAGCACATGTCCAAACTGCTTTTTCAGACCAGCATCATTTGTAACCTGGGTGTCTGCCTACACTCCAGCAAGGGCAACCAGCCTTAGTGATGCTGAATGTATTTGCATTACTGACTGAAACCTCAAACCCCACTCGCTTGTGAATACTGTGCATGATTCCACATGGTAAGCAGCTACCTGTGTGCTAAGAGTCAGCTTCTGCACCAAAAAAGGCTCCCCCTTTCCATCTAATGCAACTGTGAAATCACCAGAGCAGAACGCAATAAATCTCTGCCTGTAATTCCTATTTGCACACAGAGTCATGTTTTCACATTAGTCACAAAACGAAATTTCTTTGCCAATTTGAAAGCACACTTACTGCTCTTTTTTTTGGCAAGTAATAAACACTTTTACAGACTGACACATTATGAATCCACTTTTCAGATTTTTTACAAAGCACATGTCCAAACTGCTTTTTCAGACCAGCATCATTTGTAACCTGGGTGTCTGCCTACACTCCAGCAAGGGCAACCAGCCTTAGTGATGCTGAATGTATTTGCATTACTGACTGAAACCTCAAACCCCACTCGCTTGTGAATACTGTGCATGATTCCACATGGTAAGTAGCTGGCTGTGTGCTAAGAGTCTGCTTCTGCACCAAAAAATGGCTCCCCCTTTCCATCTAATGCAACTGTGAAATCACCAGAGCAATACGCAATAAATGTCTGCCTGTAATTCCTATTTGCACACAGAGTCATGTTTTCACATTAGTCACAAAACGACATTTCTTTGCCAATTTGAAAGCACACTTACTGCTCTTTTTTTTGGCAAGTAATAAACACTTTTACAGACTGACACATTATGAATCCACTTTTCAGATTTTTTACAAAGCACATGTCCAAACTGCTTTTTCAGACCAGCATCATTTGTAACCTGGGTGTCTGCCTACACTCCAGCAAGGGCAACCAGCCTTAGTGATGCTGAATGTATTTGCATTACTGACTGAAACCTCAAACCCCACTCGCTTGTGAATACTGTGCATGATTCCACATGGTAAGCAGCTACCTGTGTGCTAAGAGTCAGCTTCTGCACCAAAAAAAGGCTCCCCCTTTCCATCTAATGCAACTGTGAAATCACCAGAGCAAAACGCAATAAATCTCTGCCTGTAATTCCTATTTGCACACAGAGTCATGTTTTCACATTAGTCACAAAACGAAATTTCTTTGCCAATTTGAAAGCACACTTACTGCTCTTTTTTTTGGCAAGTAATAAACACTTTTACAGACTGACACATTATGAATCCACTTTTCAGATTTTTTACAAAGCACATGTCCAAACTGCTTTTTCAGACCAGCATCATTTGTAACCTGGGTGTCTGCCTACACTCCAGCAAGGGCAACCAGCCTTAGTGATGCTGAATGTATTTGCATTACTGACTGAAACCTCAAACCCCACTCGCTTGTGAATACTGTGCATGATTCCACATGGTAAGTAGCTGGCTGTGTGCTAAGAGTCTGCTTCTGCACCAAAAAATGGCTCCCCCTTTCCATCTAATGCAACTGTGAAATCACCAGAGCAATACGCAATAAATCTCTGCCTGTAATTCCTATTTGCACACAGAGTCATGTTTTCACATTAGTCACAAAACGAAATTTCTTTGCCAATTTGAAAGCACACTTACTGCTCTTTTTTTTGGCAAGTAATAAACACTTTTACAGACTGACACATTATGAATCCACTTTTCAGATTTTTTACAAAGCACATGTCCAAACTGCTTTTTCAGACCAGCATCATTTGTAACCTGGGTGTCTGCCTACACTCCAGCAAGGGCAACCAGCCTTAGTGATGCTGAATGTATTTGCATTACTGACTGAAACCTCAAACCCCACTCGCTTGTGAATACTGTGCATGATTTCACATGGTAAGCAGCTACCTGTGTGCTAAGAGTCAGCTTCTGCACCAAAAAAAGGCTCCCCCTTTCCTTCTAATGCAACTGGGAAATCACCAGAGCAATACGCAATAAATCTCTGCCTGTAATTCCTATTTGCACACAGAGTCATGTTTTCACATTAGTCACAAAACGAAATTTCTTTGCCAATTTGAAAGCACACTTACTGCTCTTTTTTTTGGCAAGTAATAAACACTTTTACAGACTGACACATTATGAATCCACTTTTCAGATTTTTTACAAAGCACATGTCCAAACTGCTTTTTCAGACCAGCATCATTTGTAACCTGGGTGTCTGCCTACACTCCAGCAAGGGCAACCAGCCTTAGTGATGCTGAATGTATTTGCATTACTGACTGAAACCTCAAACCCCACTCGCTTGTGAATACTGTGCATGATTCCACATGGTAAGCAGCTACCTGTGTGCTAAGAGTCAGCTTCTGCACCAAAAAAGGCTCCCCCTTTCCATCTAATGCAACTGTGAAATCACCAGAGCAAAACGCAATAAATCTCTGCCTGTAATTCCTATTTGCACACAGAGTCATGTTTTCACATTAGTCACAAAACGTAATTTCTTTGCCAATTTGAAAGCACACTTACTGCTCTTTTTTTTGGCAAGTAATAAACACTTTTACAGACTGACACATTATGAATCCACTTTTCAGATTTTTTACAAAGCACATGTCCAAACTGCTTTTTCAGACCAGCATCATTTGTAACCTGGGTGTCTGCCTACACTCCAGCAAGGGCAACCAGCCTTAGTGATGCTGAATGTATTTGCATTACTGACTGAAACCTCAAACCCCACTCGATTGTGAATACTGTGCATGATTCCACATGGTAAGTAGCTGGCTGTGTGCTAAGAGTCTGCTTCTGCACCAAAAAATGGCTCCCCCTTTCCATCTAATGCAACTGTGAAATCACCAGAGCAATACGCAATAAATGTCTGCCTGTAATTCCTATTTGCACACAGAGTCATGTTTTCACATTAGTCACAAAACGACATTTCTTTGCCAATTTGAAAGCACACTTACTGCTCTTTTTTTTGGCAAGTAATAAACACTTTTACAGACTGACACATTATGAATCCACTTTTCAGATTTTTTACAAAGCACATGTCCAAACTGCTTTTTCAGACCAGCATCATTTGTAACCTGGGTGTCTGCCTACACTCCAGCAAGGGCAACCAGCCTTAGTGATGCTGAATGTATTTGCATTACTGACTGAAACCTCAAACCCCACTTGCTTGTGAATACTGTGCATGATTCCACATGGTAAGCAGCTACCTGTGTGCTAAGAGTCAGCTTCTGCACCAAAAAAAGGCTCCCCCTTTCCATCTAATGCAACTGTGAAATCACCAGAGCAAAACGCAATAAATCTCTGCCTGTAATTCCTATTTGCACACAGAGTCATGTTTTCACATTAGTCACAAAACGAAATTTCTTTGCCAATTTGAAAGCACACTTACTGCTCTTTTTTTTGGCAAGTAATAAACACTTTTACAGACTGACACATTATGAATCCACTTTTCAGATTTTTTACAAAGCACATGTCCAAACTGCTTTTTCAGACCAGCATCATTTGTAACCTGGGTGTCTGCCTACACTCCAGCAAGGGCAACCAGCCTTAGTGATGCTGAATGTATTTGCATTACTGACTGAAACCTCAAACCCCACTCGCTTGTGAATACTGTGCATGATTCCACATGGTAAGTAGCTGGCTGTGTGCTAAGAGTCTGCTTCTGCACCAAAAAACGGCTCCCCCTTTCCATCTAATGCAACTGTGAAATCACCAGAGCAATACGCAATAAATCTCTGCCTGTAATTCCTATTTGGACACAGAGTCATGTTTTCACATTAGTCACAAAACGAAATTTCTTTGCCAATTTGAAAGTACACTTACTGCTCTTTTTTTTGGCAAGTAATAAACACTTTTACAGACTCACACATTATGAATCCACTTTTCAGATTTTTTACAAAGCACATGTCCAAACTGCTTTTTCAGACCAGCATCATTTGTAACCTGGGTGTCTGCCTACACTCCAGCAAGGGCAACCAGCCTTAGTGATGCTGAATGTATTTGCATTACTGACTGAAACCTCAAACCCCACTCGCTTGTGAATACTGTGCATGATTCCACATGGTAAGCAGCTACCTGTGTGCTAAGAGTCAGCTTCTGCACCAAAAAAAGGCTCCCCCTTTCCTTCTAATGCAACTGTGAAATCACCAGAGCAATACGCAATAAATCTCTGCCTGTAATTCCTATTTGCACACAGAGTCATGTTTTCACATTAGTCACAAAACGTAATTTCTTTGCCAATTTGAAAGCACACTTACTGCTCTTTTTTTTGGCAAGTAATAAACACTTTTACAGACTGACACATTATGAATCCACTTTTCAGATTTTTTACAAAGCACATGTCCAAACTGCTTTTTCAGACCAGCATCATTTGTAACCTGGGTGTCTGCCTACACTCCAGCAAGGGCAACCAGCCTTAGTGATGCTGAATGTATTTGCATTACTGACTGAAACCTCAAACCCCACTCGATTGTGAATACTGTGCATGATTCCACATGGTAAGTAGCTGGCTGTGTGCTAAGAGTCTGCTTCTGCACCAAAAAATGGCTCCCCCTTTCCATCTAATGCAACTGTGAAATCACCAGAGCAATACGCAATAAATGTCTG
The DNA here is from genome assembly GCF_964204655.1 of Triturus cristatus. NCBI lineage: Eukaryota > Metazoa > Chordata > Amphibia > Caudata > Salamandridae > Triturus > Triturus cristatus. The sequence continues at coordinate 576,659,222 of NC_140582.1, read as the reverse complement.
CCTGTAATTCCTATTTGCACACAGAGTCATGTTTTCACATTAGTCACAAAACGACATTTCTTTGCCAATTTGAAAGCACACTTACTGCTCTTTTTTTTGGCAAGTAATAAACACTTTTACAGACTGACACATTATGAATCCACTTTTCAGATTTTTTACAAAGCACATGTCCAAACTGCTTTTTCAGACCAGCATCATTTGTAACCTGGGTGTCTGCCTACACTCCAGCAAGGGCAACCAGCCTTAGTGATGCTGAATGTATTTGCATTACTGACTGAAACCTCAAACCCCACTTGCTTGTGAATACTGTGCATGATTCCACATGGTAAGCAGCTACCTGTGTGCTAAGAGTCAGCTTCTGCACCAAAAAAAGGCTCCCCCTTTCCATCTAATGCAACTGTGAAATCACCAGAGCAAAACGCAATAAATCTCTGCCTGTAATTCCTATTTGCACACAGAGTCATGTTTTCACATTAGTCACAAAACGAAATTTCTTTGCCAATTTGAAAGCACACTTACTGCTCTTTTTTTTGGCAAGTAATAAACACTTTTACAGACTGACACATTATGAATCCACTTTTCAGATTTTTTACAAAGCACATGTCCAAACTGCTTTTTCAGACCAGCATCATTTGTAACCTGGGTGTCTGCCTACACTCCAGCAAGGGCAACCAGCCTTAGTGATGCTGAATGTATTTGCATTACTGACTGAAACCTCAAACCCCACTCGCTTGTGAATACTGTGCATGATTCCACATGGTAAGTAGCTGGCTGTGTGCTAAGAGTCTGCTTCTGCACCAAAAAACGGCTCCCCCTTTCCATCTAATGCAACTGTGAAATCACCAGAGCAATACGCAATAAATCTCTGCCTGTAATTCCTATTTGGACACAGAGTCATGTTTTCACATTAGTCACAAAACGAAATTTCTTTGCCAATTTGAAAGTACACTTACTGCTCTTTTTTTTGGCAAGTAATAAACACTTTTACAGACTCACACATTATGAATCCACTTTTCAGATTTTTTACAAAGCACATGTCCAAACTGCTTTTTCAGACCAGCATCATTTGTAACCTGGGTGTCTGCCTACACTCCAGCAAGGGCAACCAGCCTTAGTGATGCTGAATGTATTTGCATTACTGACTGAAACCTCAAACCCCACTCGCTTGTGAATACTGTGCATGATTCCACATGGTAAGCAGCTACCTGTGTGCTAAGAGTCAGCTTCTGCACCAAAAAAAGGCTCCCCCTTTCCTTCTAATGCAACTGTGAAATCACCAGAGCAATACGCAATAAATCTCTGCCTGTAATTCCTATTTGCACACAGAGTCATGTTTTCACATTAGTCACAAAACGAAATTTCTTTGCCAATTTGAAAGCACACTTACTGCTCTTTTTTTTGGCAAGTAATAAACACTTTTACAGACTGACACATTATGAATCCACTTTTCACATTTTTTACAAAGCACATGTCCAAACTGCTTTTTCAGACCAGCATCATTTGTAACCTGGGTGTCTGCCTACACTCCAGCAAGGGCAACCAGCCTTAGTGATGCTGAATGTATTTGCATTACTGACTGAAACCTCAAACCCCACTCGCTTGTGAATACTGTGCATGATTCCACATGGTAAGCAGCTACCTGTGTGCTAAGAGTCTGCTTCTGCACCAAAAAATGTCTCCCCCTTTCCATCTAATGCAACTGTGAAATCACCAGAGCAATACGCAATAAATCTCTGCCTGTAATTCCTATTTGCACACAGAGTCATGTTTTCACATTAGTCACAAAACGAAATTTCTTTGCCAATTTGAAAGCACACTTACTGCTCTTTTTTTGGCAAGTAATAAACACTTTTACAGACTGACACATTATGAATCCACTTTTCACATTTTTTACAAAGCACATGTCCAAACTGCTTTTTCAGACCAGCATCATTTGTAACCTGGGTGTCTGCCTACACTCCAGCAAGGGCAACCAGCCTTAGTGATGCTGAATGTATTTGCATTACTGACTGAAACCTCAAACCCCACTCGCTTGTGAATACTGTGCATGATTCCACATGGTAAGCAGCTACCTGTGTGCTAAGAGTCTGCTTCTGCACCAAAATATGTCTCCCCCTTTCCATCTAATGCAACTGTGAAATCACCAGAGCAATACGCAATAAATCTCTGCCTGTAATTCCTATTTGCACACAGAGTCATGTTTTCACATTAGTCACAAAACGAAATTTCTTTGCCAATTTGAAAGCACACTTACTGCTCTTTTTTTTGGCAAGTAATAAACACTTTTACAGACTGACACATTATGAATCCACTTTTCAGATTTTTTACAAAGCACATGTCCAAACTGCTTTTTCAGACCAGCATCATTTGTAACCTGGGTGTCTGCCTACACTCCAGCAAGGGCAACCAGCCTTAGTGATGCTGAATGTATTTGCATTACTGACTGAAACCTCAAACCCCACTCGCTTGTGAATACTGTGCATGATTCCACATGGTAAGCAGCTACCTGTGTGCTAAGAGTCAGCTTCTGCACCAAAAAAGGCTCCCCCTTTCCATCTAATGCAACTGTGAAATCACCAGAGCAAAACGCAATAAATCTCTGCCTGTAATTCCTATTTGCACACAGAGTCATGTTTTCACATTAGTCACAAAACGAAATTTCTTTGCCAATTTGAAAGCACACTTACTGCTCTTTTTTTTGGCAAGTAATAAACACTTTTACAGACTGACACATTATGAATCCACTTTTCAGATTTTTTACAAAGCACATGTCCAAACTGCTTTTTCAGACCAGCATCATTTGTAACCTGGGTGTCTGCCTACACTCCAGCAAGGGCAACCAGCCTTAGTGATGCTGAATGTATTTGCATTACTGACTGAAACCTCAAACCCCACTCGCTTGTGAATACTGTGCATGATTCCACATGGTAAGTAGCTGGCTGTGTGCTAAGAGTCTGCTTCTGCACCAAAAAATGGCTCCCCCTTTCCATCTAATGCAACTGTGAAATCACCAGAGCAATACGCAATAAATGTCTGCCTGTAATTCCTATTTGCACACAGAGTCATGTTTTCACATTAGTCACAAAACGACATTTCTTTGCCAATTTGAAAGCACACTTACTGCTCTTTTTTTTGGCAAGTAATAAACACTTTTACAGACTGACACATTATGAATCCACTTTTCAGATTTTTTACAAAGCACATGTCCAAACTGCTTTTTCAGACCAGCATCATTTGTAACCTGGGTGTCTGCCTACACTCCAGCAAGGGCAACCAGCCTTAGTGATGCTGAATGTATTTGCATTACTGACTGAAACCTCAAACCCCACTCGCTTGTGAATACTGTGCATGATTCCACATGGTAAGTAGCTGGCTGTGTGCTAAGAGTCTGCTTCTGCACCAAAAAACGGCTCCCCCTTTCCATCTAATGCAACTGTGAAATCACCAGAGCAATACGCAATAAATCTCTGCCTGTAATTCCTATTTGGACACAGAGTCATGTTTTCACATTAGTCACAAAACGAAATTTCTTTGCCAATTTGAAAGTACACTTACTGCTCTTTTTTTGGCAAGTAATAAACACTTTTACAGACTCACACATTATGAATCCACTTTTCAGATTTTTTACAAAGCACATGTCCAAACTGCTTTTTCAGACCAGCATCATTTGTAACCTGGGTGTCTGCCTACACTCCAGCAAGGGCAACCAGCCTTAGTGATGCTGAATGTATTTGCATTACTGACTGAAACCTCAAACCCCACTCGCTTGTGAATACTGTGCATGATTCCACATGGTAAGCAGCTACCTGTGTGCTAAGAGTCAGATTCTGCACCAAAAAAAGGCTCCCCCTTTCCTTCTAATGCAACTGTGAAATCACCAGAGCAATACGCAATAAATCTCTGCCTGTAATTCCTATTTGCACACAGAGTCATGTTTTCACATTAGTCACAAAACGAAATTTCTTTGCCAATTTGAAAGCACACTTACTGCTCTTTTTTTTGGCAAGTAATAAACACTTTTACAGACTGACACATTATGAATCCACTTTTCAGATTTTTTACAAAGCACATGTCCAAACTGCTTTTTCAGACCAGCATCATTTGTAACCTGGGTGTCTGCCTACACTCCAGCAAGGGCAACCAGCCTTAGTGATGCTGAATGTATTTGCATTACTGACTGAAACCTCAAACCCCACTCGCTTGTGAATACTGTGCATGATTCCACATGGTAAGTAGCTGGCTGTGTGCTAAGAGTCTGCTTCTGCACCAAAAAATGGCTCCCCCTTTCCATCTAATGCAACTGTGAAATCACCAGAGCAATACGCAATAAATGTCTGCCTGTAATTCCTATTTGCACACAGAGTCATGTTTTCACATTAGTCACAAAACGACATTTCTTTGCCAATTTGAAAGCACACTTACTGCTCTTTTTTTTGGCAAGTAATAAACACTTTTACAGACTGACACATTATGAATCCACTTTTCAGATTTTTTACAAAGCACATGTCCAAACTGCTTTTTCAGACCAGCATCATTTGTAACCTGGGTGTCTGCCTACACTCCAGCAAGGGCAACCAGCCTTAGTGATGCTGAATGTATTTGCATTACTGACTGAAACCTCAAACCCCACTCGCTTGTGAATACTGTGCATGATTCCACATGGTAAGCAGCTACCTGTGTGCTAAGAGTCAGCTTCTGCACCAAAAAAAGGCTCCCCCTTTCCATCTAATGCAACTGTGAAATCACCAGAGCAAAACGCAATAAATCTCTGCCTGTAATTCCTATTTGCACACAGAGTCATGTTTTCACATTAGTCACAAAACGAAATTTCTTTGCCAATTTGAAAGCACACTTACTGCTCTTTTTTTTGGCAAGTAATAAACACTTTTACAGACTGACACATTATGAATCCACTTTTCAGATTTTTTACAAAGCACATGTCCAAACTGCTTTTTCAGACCAGCATCATTTGTAACCTGGGTGTCTGCCTACACTCCAGCAAGGGCAACCAGCCTTAGTGATGCTGAATGTATTTGCATTACTGACTGAAACCTCAAACCCCACTCGCTTGTGAATACTGTGCATGATTCCACATGGTAAGTAGCTGGCTGTGTGCTAAGAGTCTGCTTCTGCACCAAAAAACGGCTCCCCCTTTCCATCTAATGCAACTGTGAAATCACCAGAGCAATACGCAATAAATCTCTGCCTGTAATTCCTATTTGGACACAGAGTCATGTTTTCACATTAGTCACAAAACGAAATTTCTTTGCCAATTTGAAAGTACACTTACTGCTCTTTTTTTTGGCAAGTAATAAACACTTTTACAGACTCACACATTATGAATCCACTTTTCAGATTTTTTACAAAGCACATGTCCAAACTGCTTTTTCAGACCAGCATCATTTGTAACCTGGGTGTCTGCCTACACTCCAGCAAGGGCAACCAGCCTTAGTGATGCTGAATGTATTTGCATTACTGACTGAAACCTCAAACCCCACTCGCTTGTGAATACTGTGCATGATTCCACATGGTAAGCAGCTACCTGTGTGCTAAGAGTCAGCTTCTGCACCAAAAAAAGGCTCCCCCTTTCCTTCTAATGCAACTGTGAAATCACCAGAGCAATACGCAATAAATCTCTGCCTGTAATTCCTATTTGCACACAGAGTCATGTTTTCACATTAGTCACAAAACGAAATTTCTTTGCCAATTTGAAAGCACACTTACTGCTCTTTTTTTTGGCAAGTAATAAACACTTTTACAGACTGACACATTATGAATCCACTTTTCACATTTTTTACAAAGCACATGTCCAAACTGCTTTTTCAGACCAGCATCATTTGTAACCTGGGTGTCTGCCTACACTCCAGCAAGGGCAACCAGCCTTAGTGATGCTGAATGTATTTGCATTACTGACTGAAACCTCAAACCCCACTCGCTTGTGAATACTGTGCATGATTCCACATGGTAAGCAGCTACCTGTGTGCTAAGAGTCTGCTTCTGCACCAAAAAATGTCTCCCCCTTTCCATCTAATGCAACTGTGAAATCACCAGAGCAATACGCAATAAATCTCTGCCTGTAATTCCTATTTGCACACAGAGTCATGTTTTCACATTAGTCACAAAACGAAATTTCTTTGCCAATTTGAAAGCACACTTACTGCTCTTTTTTTGGCAAGTAATAAACACTTTTACAGACTGACACATTATGAATCCACTTTTCACATTTTTTACAAAGCACATGTCCAAACTGCTTTTTCAGACCAGCATCATTTGTAACCTGGGTGTCTGCCTACACTCCAGCAAGGGCAACCAGCCTTAGTGATGCTGAATGTATTTGCATTACTGACTGAAACCTCAAACCCCACTCACTTGTGAATACTGTGCATGATTCCACATGGTAAGCAGCTACCTGTGTGCTAAGAGTCTGCTTCTGCACCAAAAAATGTCTCCCCCTTTCCATCTAATGCAACTGTGAAATCACCAGAGCAATACGCAATAAATCTCTGCCTGTAATTCCTATTTGCACACAGAGTCATGTTTTCACATTAGTCACAAAACGAAATTTCTTTGCCAATTTGAAAGCACACTTACTGCTCTTTTTTTTGGCAAGTAATAAACACTTTTACAGACTGACACATTATGAATCCACTTTTCAGATTTTTTACAAAGCACATGTCCAAACTGCTTTTTCAGACCAGCATCATTTGTAACCTGGGTGTCTGCCTACACTCCAGCAAGGGCAACCAGCCTTAGTGATGCTGAATGTATTTGCATTACTGACTGAAACCTCAAACCCCACTCGCTTGTGAATACTGTGCATGATTCCACATGGTAAGCAGCTACCTGTGTGCTAAGAGTCAGCTTCTGCACCAAAAAAGGCTCCCCCTTTCCATCTAATGCAACTGTGAAATCACCAGAGCAAAACGCAATAAATCTCTGCCTGTAATTCCTATTTGCACACAGAGTCATGTTTTCACATTAGTCACAAAACGAAATTTCTTTGCCAATTTGAAAGCACACTTACTGCTCTTTTTTTTGGCAAGTAATAAACACTTTTACAGACTGACACATTATGAATCCACTTTTCAGATTTTTTACAAAGCACATGTCCAAACTGCTTTTTCAGACCAGCATCATTTGTAACCTGGGTGTCTGCCTACACTCCAGCAAGGGCAACCAGCCTTAGTGATGCTGAATGTATTTGCATTACTGACTGAAACCTCAAACCCCACTCGCTTGTGAATACTGTGCATGATTCCACATGGTAAGTAGCTGGCTGTGTGCTAAGAGTCTGCTTCTGCACCAAAAAATGGCTCCCCCTTTCCATCTAATGCAACTGTGAAATCACCAGAGCAATACGCAATAAATGTCTGCCTGTAATTCCTATTTGCACACAGAGTCATGTTTTCACATTAGTCACAAAACGACATTTCTTTGCCAATTTGAAAGCACACTTACTGCTCTTTTTTTTGGCAAGTAATAAACACTTTTACAGACTGACACATTATGAATCCACTTTTCAGATTTTTTACAAAGCACATGTCCAAACTGCTTTTTCAGACCAGCATCATTTGTAACCTGGGTGTCTGCCTACACTCCAGCAAGGGCAACCAGCCTTAGTGATGCTGAATGTATTTGCATTACTGACTGAAACCTCAAACCCCACTCGCTTGTGAATACTGTGCATGATTCCACATGGTAAGCAGCTACCTGTGTGCTAAGAGTCAGCTTCTGCACCAAAAAAAGGCTCCCCCTTTCCATCTAATGCAACTGTGAAATCACCAGAGCAAAACGCAATAAATCTCTGCCTGTAATTCCTATTTGCACACAGAGTCATGTTTTCACATTAGTCACAAAACGAAATTTCTTTGCCAATTTGAAAGCACACTTACTGCTCTTTTTTTTGGCAAGTAATAAACACTTTTACAGACTGACACATTATGAATCCACTTTTCAGATTTTTTACAAAGCACATGTCCAAACTGCTTTTTCAGACCAGCATCATTTGTAACCTGGGTGTCTGCCTACACTCCAGCAAGGGCAACCAGCCTTAGTGATGCTGAATGTATTTGCATTACTGACTGAAACCTCAAACCCCACTCGCTTGTGAATACTGTGCATGATTCCACATGGTAAGTAGCTGGCTGTGTGCTAAGAGTCTGCTTCTGCACCAAAAAACGGCTCCCCCTTTCCATCTAATGCAACTGTGAAATCACCAGAGCAATACGCAATAAATCTCTGCCTGTAATTCCTATTTGGACACAGAGTCATGTTTTCACATTAGTCACAAAACGAAATTTCTTTGCCAATTTGAAAGTACACTTACTGCTCTTTTTTTGGCAAGTAATAAACACTTTTACAGACTCACACATTATGAATCCACTTTTCAGATTTTTTACAAAGCACATGTCCAAACTGCTTTTTCAGACCAGCATCATTTGTAACCTGGGTGTCTGCCTACACTCCAGCAAGGGCAACCAGCCTTAGTGATGCTGAATGTATTTGCATTACTGACTGAAACCTCAAACCCCACTCGCTTGTGAATACTGTGCATGATTCCACATGGTAAGCAGCTACCTGTGTGCTAAGAGTCAGATTCTGCACCAAAAAAAGGCTCCCCCTTTCCTTCTAATGCAACTGTGAAATCACCAGAGCAATACGCAATAAATCTCTGCCTGTAATTCCTATTTGCACACAGAGTCATGTTTTCACATTAGTCACAAAACGAAATTTCTTTGCCAATTTGAAAGCACACTTACTGCTCTTTTTTTTGGCAAGTAATAAACACTTTTACAGACTGACACATTATGAATCCACTTTTCACATTTTTTACAAAGCACATGTCCAAACTGCTTTTTCAGACCAGCATCATTTGTAACCTGGGTGTCTGCCTACACTCCAGCAAGGGCAACCAGCCTTAGTGATGCTGAATGTATTTGCATTACTGACTGAAACCTCAAACCCCACTCGCTTGTGAATACTGTGCATGATTCCACATGGTAAGCAGCTACCTGTGTGCTAAGAGTCTGCTTCTGCACCAAAAAATGTCTCCCCCTTTCCATCTAATGCAACTGTGAAATCACCAGAGCAATACGCAATAAATCTCTGCCTGTAATTCCTATTTGCACACAGAGTCATGTTTTCACATTAGTCACAAAACGAAATTTCTTTGCCAATTTGAAAGCACACTTACTGCTCTTTTTTTGGCAAGTAATAAACACTTTTACAGTCTGACACATTATGAATCCACTTTTCACATTTTTTACAAAGCACATGTCCAAACTGCTTTTTCAGACCAGCATCATTTGTAACCTGGGTGTCTGCCTACACTCCAGCAAGGGCAACCAGCCTTAGTGATGCTGAATGTATTTGCATTACTGACTGAAACCTCAAACCCCACTCGCTTGTGAATACTGTGCATGATTCCACATGGTAAGCAGCTACCTGTGTGCTAAGAGTCTGCTTCTGCACCAAAAAATGTCTCCCCCTTTCCATCTAATGCAACTGTGAAATCACCAGAGCAATACGCAATAAATCTCTGCCTGTAATTCCTATTTGCACACAGAGTCATGTTTTCACATTAGTCACAAAACGAAATTTCTTTGCCAATTTGAAAGCACACTTACTGCTCTTTTTTTTGGCAAGTGATAAACACTTTTACAGACTGACACATTATGAATCCACTTTTCAGATTTTTTACAAAGCACATGTCCAAACTGCTTTTTCAGACCAGCATCATTTGTAACCTGGGTGTCTGCCTACACTCCAGCAAGGGCAACCAGCCTTAGTGATGCTGAATGTATTTGCATTACTGACTGAAACCTCAAACCCCACTCGCTTGTGAATACTGTGCATGATTCCACATGGTAAGCAGCTACCTGTGTGCTAAGAGTCTGCTTCTGCACCAAAAAATGTCTCCCCCTTTCCATCTAATGCAACTGTGAAATCACCAGAGCAATACGCAATAAATCTCTGCCTGTAATTCCTATTTGCACACAGAGTCATGTTTTCACATTAGTCACAAAACGAAATTTCTTTGCCAATTTGAAAGCACACTTACTGCTCTTTTTTTTGGCAAGTGATAAACACTTTTACAGACTGACACATTATGAATCCACTTTTCAGATTTTTTACAAAGCACATGTCCAAACTGCTTTTTCAGACCAGCATCATTTGTAACCTGGGTGTCTGCCTACACTCCAGCAAGGGCAACCAGCCTTAGTGATGCTGAATGTATTTGCATTACTGAGTCCAACCTCAAACCCTTAAACTATTCTTTTATTATACCAGTACACCTTAATTTATTGTGAAAACATAGTCCATATTATTTTACATGTTCCTCACATTTAAATTTCTCCCAAAACAGAAAATAATAAACACAACTTCAACAAAAAGAATTGCATTTCTATTATTCATTTCTTAATTTACCATATACATCCCCTCTCAGACTCTAAACTCACCTTTAAAATTAGTTAGTTGTGAAAGAAATGTGGCACTCAAACAGCAGATTATCAGAGCCAGGATCTCTGTTCTCTACACCTCTCTCCTCTCAGCAGAACCAGATAATGGCAAACTTTCCCTCTCTTTTCCACACATATACATGTTAGTTTCAAATCTCAGTGCTTGCCCCTTTTTTTCAAATGTAATCACACATTTCTATTGGTTGAAAACCAACCCTTTTCCAAAAGTACCCTTCCCCCAACTTGACTTCTGCCTAGTACCCTTCCCCCAACTTGACTTCTGCCTGCTACCATAGCAACAGCTCATGGAACACTGCTGTGTGGAGTCAGGTCAGAAGTTCGCCAAACAATGTTTCAATTCCACAGAGCAAGAGTGCTTGACTTTTCAAACCTAACAGCAAATCCATAGTACTGTTCTTTGGTAACACATTTTTCTGTACCAATACAAAACATGCTTCTATTAATTTACACATACAGCCTAGTTTTTATTCTAGAATGGTATGAAACAGCCAATCAGTTCTTTTTAAAAAAAAAAAAATATGTATGCCTCCATTTCCAAACTGTCTTTCTTTTCATATTGCCATTCTACTGAAAGACACCTCCTGAGTGCATCCAGTTCTCCTTTGAAGATGTTCACAGTGTGGATTGTAGGGCACAGCTATGTCTTCTGGAGTGAAAAGTATGCAGAGAAAACAGATATGGTGAGAGACCTTGCTTTGCCAAATGTAGACATTAAATGGATTGGTCAGAGAGGGTTAAAGTGGCACCAATTAATGCCATTGGTGAAATCCTTCATGCACATCCAACACCCTGACCTCATAATAGTGCACTGTGGTGGCAATGACCTAGGCACTTTGACTGGGGTAGGTCTGGAAATGCTTATGAAGGAGACCTTTGCACAACTGTTTTCACTTTTCCCTAAAACTGCCTTTGTGTTTTCTAACATATGCCAAAGGCAAAAATGGAACTGGTCCAATCATTTCTGTCCGCAGATTGACAAAGCAAGAAAGCACGTCAACAAATCTGTTTCTGCTTTCCTCCGTGACTATGGTATGGGTTCCATTTACCACAACAACTTGCGTTATGACATGCAAGACATTTATAGAGGAGATGGTGTACACTTCAATGATGAAGGGAACAGAGTCTTCCTCTTGAACCTTAGACTCTGCATCGGTACTTACTTGTAGGTACCACAAAAAAATCACTTCATAAACACAACGGCTCTTTTTAGAGCCCCCTAATATCTAAACACTTAAATCTGATTTTCATTTCTTTTTTGATTTTTTTTTTTACCGTACGCTTACCGTACGCGTACCCCGTGATTTTTTTTAAAATCAATAAATGTTTTCTTTGTACTTTTCTGTCCTTCTTTGACCCCCTTACAAATGTTAGGGGGTCTGTAACTCTCCTCCTTTCCCCTTTTCTTGTTATCACTCTTTTTTTTCTGAGTGAAACACACGAAATGGCGGCCGCCGCTTCCTGGTTTCGACCGATTCGAATGTTTACTAAGATCTAAGAGCCAATCAGAATCGCGCTCGCGCACGCCACCGTACGCGTACGGTAAGCATACCGTAAGCTCACCGTAAGCTGGCTCAGATATATATATTGATTTAAAGGCTATTTTCTCAGGACCTACTGAACAGATTTACACCAAACCTACAAAAGGCACTTCCTTGACCTGAGGACTACCTCTCTGCCAAATTTCTAGTAATTCTGTTCAGCCGTTCGGGCTGTAGCCCTGTCTAAAGGTCCTATGGAAAAATGCATGGGAAAAACGCGTTTTGGGACCCCCCTTTTATCTCAGCCCCCGCTTGACGAATCCCCCCGAGACTTTCAGGGAAGGAGCGGAGCGTAGCGCCCCACCTATTTTGAAAAATTCGCGAGGATTCGTCAACCGGCGCCAAAGTTATTCAAAATAGAATGTTGCGGATTTCCTATGGAAACGTGGTCCTAACTATAACTACCTACTGGCGACCGCCAGTAGGTAATATATATATATATATATATATATATATATATATATATATATATATATATATATATATATATATATATATATATATATATATATATATATATATATGTATATATCCATGCTCGTGCTTGGTTGGTCGTTTGTTTGAAAAGCACTCGACAAGCACCAAGGTGTTCCAAGCATCACCTTTATTAAGCGGAAAGGAAAACGTCTCTCTACTGCTTACACAGTTCCCACTACGTACACCGACGCGTTTCGAGGCAATCCTCTCTTCAGGGCTGGTAGTGGAAAAATGCACCTCCGATCACTCCCCGCTGAAAGCACCATGTGATATACCATGTGGTCGGTTGTCACCTGTGCGATGAGCAAAGTATTCTGGGCAATGTAGTGTCGGCTTTGAATAAGAGTGCAACTTCCTGCTGAACGGAGCCCCCAAATGAGCCCCGGCAGATTAACGTAGTCCTCAATTCCTTGGTGTTAGTCCCCAATTAGAGGCCAGCAGATGTTAGCCCCTGGGGCCCCCAGGTTCTCGGGGTGGTGCTCTTCGACGGCACGACCGCCGCCAATAAATCCATGCTCGTGCTTGGTTGGTCGTTTGTTTGAAAAGCACTCGACAAGCACCAAGGTGTTCCAAGCATCACCTTTATTAAGCGGAAAGGAAAACGTCTCTCTACTGCTTACACAGTTCCCACTACGTACGCCGACGCGTTTCGAGGCAATCCTCTCTTCAGGGCTGGTAGTGGAAAAATGCACCTCTGATCACTCCCCGCTGAAAGCACCATGTGATATACCATGTGGTCGGTTGTCACCTGTGCGATGAGCAAAGTATTCTGGGCAATGTAGTGTCGGCTTTGAATAAGAGTGCAACTTCCTGCTGAACGGAGCCCCCAAATGAGCCCCGGCAGATTAACGTAGTCCTCAATTCCTTGGTGTTAGTCCCCAATTAGAGGCCAGCAGATGTTAGCCCCTGGGGCCCCCAGGTTCTCGGGGTGGTGCTCTTCGACGGCACGACCGCCGCCAATAAATCCATGCTCGTGCTTGGTTGGTCGTTTGTTTGAAAAGCACTCGACAAGCACCAAGGTGTTCCAAGCATCACCTTTATTAAGCGGAAAGGAAAACGTCTCTCTACTGCTTACACAGTTCCCACTACGTACGCCGACGCGTTTCGAGGCAATCCTCTCTTCAGGGCTGGTAGTGGAAAAATGCACCTCCGATCACTCCCCGCTGAAAGCACCATGTGATATACCATGTGGTCGGTTGTCACCTGTGCGATGAGCAAAGTATTCTGGGCAATGTAGTGTCGGCTTTGAATAAGAGTGCAACTTCCTGCTGAACGGAGCCCCCAAATGAGCCCCGGCAGATTAACGTAGTCCTCAATTCCTTGGTGTTAGTCCCCAATTAGAGGCCAGCAGATGTTAGCCCCTGGGGCCCCCAGGTTCTCGGGGTGGTGCTCTTCGACGGCACGACCGCCGCCAATAAATCCATGCTCGTGCTTGGTTGATCGTTTGTTTGAAAAGCACTCCACAAGCACCAAGGTGTTCCAAGCATCACCTTTATTAAGCGGAAAGGAAAACGTCTCTCTACTGCTTACACAGTTCCCACTACGTACGCCGACGCGTTTCGAGGCAATCCTCTCTTCAGGGCTGGTAGTGGAAAAATGCACCTCCGATCACTCCCCGCTGAAAGCACCATGTGATATACCATGTGGTCGGTTGTCACCTGTGCGATGAGCAAAGTATTCTGGGCAATGTAGTGTCGGCTTTGAATAAGAGTGCAACTTCCTGCTGAACGGAGCCCCCAAATGAGCCCCGGCAGATTAACGTAGTCCTCAATTCCTTGGTGTTAGGATTTATTGGCATCGGTCGTGCCGTCGAAGAGCACCACCCCGAGAACCTGGGGGCCCCAGGGGCTAACATCTGCTGGCCTCTAATTGGGGACTAACACCAAGGAATTGAGGACTACGTTAATCTGCCGGGGCTCATTTGGGGGCTCCGTTCAGCAGGAAGTTGCACTCTTATTCATAGCCGACACTACATTGCCCAGAATACTTTGCTCATCGCACAGGTGACAACCGACCACATGGTATATCACATGGTGCTTTCAGCGGGGAGTGATCGGAGGTGCATTTTTCCACTACCAGCCCTGAAGAGAGGATTGCCTCGAAACGCGTCGGCGTACGTAGTGGGAACTGTGTAAGCAGTAGAGAGACGTTTTCCTTTCCGCTTAATAAAGGTGATGCTTGGAACACCTTGGTGCTTGTCGAGTGCTTTTCAAACAAACGACCAACCAAGCACGAGCATGGATTTATTGGCATCGGTCGTGCCGTCGAAGAGCACCACCCCGAGAACCTGGGGGCCCCAGGGGCTAACATCTGCTGGCCTCTAATTGGGGACTAACACCAAGGAATTGAGGACTACGTTAATCTGCCGGGGCTCATTTGGGGGCTCCGTTCAGCAGGAAGTTGCACTCTTATTCATAGCCGACACTACATTGCCCAGAATACTTTGCTCATCGCACAGGTGACAACCGACCACATGGTATATCACATGGTGCTTTCAGCGGGGAGTGATCGGAGGTGCATTTTTCCACTACCAGCCCTGAAGAGAGGATTGCCTCGAAACGCGTCGGCGTACGTAGTGGGAACTGTGTAAGCAGTAGAGAGACGTTTTCCTTTCCGCTTAATAAAGGTGATGCTTGGAACACCTTGGTGCTTGTCGAGTGCTTTTCAAACAAACGACCAACCAAGCACGAGCATGGATTTATTGGCGGCGGTCGTGCCGTCGAAGAGCACCACCCCGAGAACCTGGGGGCCCCAGGGGCTAACATCTGCTGGCCTCTAATTGGGGACTAACACCAAGGAATTGAGGACTACGTTAATCTGCCGGGGCTCATTTGGGGGCTCCGTTCAGCAGGAAGTTGCACTCTTATTCATAGCCGACACTACATTGCCCAGAATACTTTGCTCATCGCACAGGTGACAACCGACCACATGGTATATCACATGGTGCTTTCAGCGGGGAGTGATCGGAGGTGCATTTTTCCACTACCAGCCCTGAAGAGAGGATTGCCTCGAAACGCGTCGGCGTACGTAGTGGGAACTGTGTAAGCAGTAGAGAGACGTTTTCCTTTCCGCTTAATAAAGGTGATGCTTGGAACACCTTGGTGCTTGTCGAGTGCTTTTCAAACAAACGACCAACCAAGCACGAGCATGGATTTATTGGCGGCGGTCGTGCCGTCGAAGAGCACCACCCCGAGAACCTGGGGGCCCCAGGGGCTAACATCTGCTGGCCTCTAATTGGGGACTAACACCAAGGAATTGAGGACTACGTTAATCTGCCGGGGCTCATTTGGGGGCTCCGTTCAGCAGGAAGTTGCACTCTTATTCATAGCCGACACTACATTGCCCAGAATACTTTGCTCATCGCACAGGTGACAACCGACCACATGGTATATCACATGGTGCTTTCAGCGGGGAGTGATCGGAGGTGCATTTTTCCACTACCAGCCCTGAAGAGAGGATTGCCTCGAAACGCGTCGGCGTACGTAGTGGGAACTGTGTAAGCAGTAGAGAGACGTTTTCCTTTCCGCTTAATAAAGGTGATGCTTGGAACACCTTGGTGCTTGTCGAGTGCTTTTCAAACAAACGACCAACCAAGCACGAGCATGGATTTATTGGCGGCGGTCGTGCCGTCGAAGAGCACCACCCCGAGAACCTGGGGGCCCCAGGGGCTAACATCTGCTGGCCTCTAATTGGGGACTAACACCAAGGAATTGAGGACTACGTTAATCTGCCGGGGCTCATTTGGGGGCTCCGTTCAGCAGGAAGTTGCACTCTTATTCATAGCCGACACTACATTGCCCAGAATACTTTGCTCATCGCACAGGTGACAACCGACCACATGGTATATCACATGGTGCTTTCAGCGGGGAGTGATCGGAGGTGCATTTTTCCACTACCAGCCCTGAAGAGAGGATTGCCTCGAAACGCGTCGGCGTACGTACTGGGAACTGTGTAAGCAGTAGAGAGACGTTTTCCTTTCCGCTTAATAAAGGTGATGCTTGGAACACCTTGGTGCTTGTCGAGTGCTTTTCAAACAAACGACCAACCAAGCACGAGCATGGATTTATTGGCGGCGGTCGTGCCGTCGAAGAGCACCACCCCGAGAACCTGGGGGCCCCAGGGGCTAACATCTGCTGGCCTCTAATTGGGGACTAACACCAAGGAATTGAGGACTACGTTAATCTGCCGGGGCTCATTTGGGGGCTCCGTTCAGCAGGAAGTTGCACTCTTATTCATAGCCGACACTACATTGCCCAGAATACTTTGCTCATCGCACAGGTGACAACCGACCACATGGTATATCACATGGTGCTTTCAGCGGGGAGTGATCGGAGGTGCATTTTTCCACTACCAGCCCTGAAGAGAGGATTGCCTCGAAACGCGTCGGCGTACGTACTGGGAACTGTGTAAGCAGTAGAGAGACGTTTTCCTTTCCGCTTAATAAAGGTGATGCTTGGAACACCTTGGTGCTTGTCGAGTGCTTTTCAAACAAACGACCAACCAAGCACGAGCATGGATTTATTGGCGGCGGTCGTGCCGTCGAAGAGCACCACCCCGAGAACCTGGGGGCCCCAGGGGCTAACATCTGCTGGCCTCTAATTGGGGACTAACACCAAGGAATTGAGGACTACGTTAATCTGCCGGGGCTCATTTGGGGGCTCCGTTCAGCAGGAAGTTGCACTCTTATTCATAGCCAACACTACATTGCCCAGAATACTTTGCTCATCGCACAGGTGACAACCGACCACATGGTATATCACATGGTGCTTTCAGCGGGGAGTGATCGGAGGTGCATTTTTCCACTACCAGCCCTGAAGAGAGGATTGCCTCGAAACGCGTCGGCGTACGTAGTGGGAACTGTGTAAGCAGTAGAGAGACGTTTTCCTTTCCGCTTAATAAAGGTGATGCTTGGAACACCTTGGTGCTTGTCGAGTGCTTTTCAAACAAACGACCAACCAAGCACGAGCATGGATTTATTGGCGGCGGTCGTGCCGTCGAAGAGCACCACCCCGAGAACCTGGGGGCCCCAGGGGCTAACATCTGCTGGCCTCTAATTGGGGACTAACACCAAGGAATTGAGGACTACGTTAATCTGCCGGGGCTCATTTGGGGGCTCCGTTCAGCAGGAAGTTGCACTCTTATTCATAGCCGACACTACATTGCCCAGAATACTTTGCTCATCGCACAGGTGACAACCGACCACATGGTATATCACATGGTGCTTTCAGCGGGGAGTGATCGGAGGTGCATTTTTCCACTACCAGCCCTGAAGAGAGGATTGCCTCGAAACGCGTCGGCGTACGTAGTGGGAACTGTGTAAGCAGTAGAGAGACGTTTTCCTTTCCGCTTAATAAAGGTGATGCTTGGAACACCTTGGTGCTTGTCGAGTGCTTTTCAAACAAACGACCAACCAAGCACGAGCATGGATTTATTGGCGGCGGTCGTGCCGTCGAAGAGCACCACCCCGAGAACCTGGGGGCCCCAGGGGCTAACATCTGCTGGCCTCTAATTGGGGACTAACACCAAGGAATTGAGGACTACGTTAATCTGCCGGGGCTCATTTGGAGGCTCCGTTCAGCAGGAAGTTGCACTCTTATTCATAGCCGACACTACATTGCCCAGAATACTTTGCTCATCGCACAGGTGACAACCGACCACATGGTATATCACATGGTGCTTTCAGCGGGGAGTGATCGGAGGTGCATTTTTCCACTACCAGCCCTGAAGAGAGGATTGCTTCGAAACGCGTCGGCGTACGTAGTGGGAACTGTGTAAGCAGTAGAGAGACGTTTTCCTTTCCGCTTAATAAAGGTGATGCTTGGAACACCTTGGTGCTTGTCGAGTGCTTTTCAAACAAACGACCAACCAAGCACGAGCATGGATTTATTGGCGGCGGTCGTGCCGTCGAAGAGCACCACCCCGAGAACCTGGGGGCCCCAGGGGCTAACATCTGCTGGCCTCTAATTGGGGACTAACACCAAGGAATTGAGGACTACGTTAATCTGCTGGGGCTCATTTGGGGGCTCCGTTCAGCAGGAAGTTGCACTCTTATTCATAGCCGACACTACATTGCCCAGAATACTTTGCTCATCGCACAGGTGACAACCGACCACATGGTATATCACATGGTGCTTTCAGCGGGGAGTGATCGGAGGTGCATTTTTCCACTACCAGCCCTGAAGAGAGGATTGCCTCGAAACGCGTCGGCGTACGTACTGGGAACTGTGTAAGCAGTAGAGAGACATTTTCCTTTCCGCTTAATAAAGGTGATGCTTGGAACACCTTGGTGCTTGTCGAGTGCTTTTCAAACAAACGACCAACCAAGCACGAGCATGGATTTATTGGCGGCGGTCGTGCCGTCGAAGAGCACCACCCCGAGAACCTGGGGGCCCCAGGGGCTAACATCTGCTGGCCTCTAATTGGGGACTAACACCAAGGAATTGAGGACTACGTTAATCTGCCGGGGCTCATTTGGGGGCTCCGTTCAGCAGGAAGTTGCACTCTTATTCATAGCCGACACTACATTGCCCAGAATACTTTGCTCATCGCACAGGTGACAACCGACCACATGGTATATCACATGGTGCTTTCAGCGGGGAGTGATCGGAGGTGCATTTTTCCACTACCAGCCCTGAAGAGAGGATTGCCTCGAAACGCGTCGGCGTACGTAGTGGGAACTGTGTAAGCAGTAGAGAGACGTTTTCCTTTCCGCTTAATAAAGGTGATGCTTGGAACACCTTGGTGCTTGTCGAGTGCTTTTCAAACAAACGACCAACCAAGCACGAGCATGGATTTATTGGCGGCGGTCGTGCCGTCGAAGAGCCCCACCCCGAGAACCTGGGGGCCCCAGGGGCTAACATCTGCTGGCCTCTAATTGGGGACTAACACCAAGGAATTGAGGACTACGTTAATCTGCCGGGGCTCATTTGGGGGCTCCGTTCAGCAGGAAGTTGCACTCTTATTCATAGCCGACACTACATTGCCCAGAATACTTTGCTCATCGCACAGGTGACAACCGACCACATGGTATATCACATGGTGCTTTCAGCGGGGAGTGATCGGAGGTGCATTTTTCCACTACCAGCCCTGAAGAGAGGATTGCCTCGAAACGCGTCGGCGTACGTAGTGGGAACTGTGTAAGCAGTAGAGAGACGTTTTCCTTTCCGCTTAATAAAGGTGATGCTTGGAACACCTTGGTGCTTGTCGAGTGCTTTTCAAACAAACGACCAACCAAGCACGAGCATGGATTTATTGGCGGCGGTCGTGCCGTCGAAGAGCACCACCCCGAGAACCTGGGGGCCCCAGGGGCTAACATCTGCTGGCCTCTAATTGGGGACTAACACCAAGGAATTGAGGACTACGTTAATCTGCCGGGGCTCATTTGGGGGCTCCGTTCAGCAGGAAGTTGCACTCTTATTCATAGCCGACACTACATTGCCCAGAATACTTTGCTCATCGCACAGGTGACAACCGACCACATGGTATATCACATGGTGCTTTCAGCGGGGAGTGATCGGAGGTGCATTTTTCCACTACCAGCCCTGAAGAGAGGATTGCCTCGAAACGCGTCGGCGTACGTAGTGGGAACTGTGTAAGCAGTAGAGAGACGTTTTCCTTTCCGCTTAATAAAGGTGATGCTTGGAACACCTTGGTGCTTGTCGAGTGCTTTTCAAACAAACGACCAACCAAGCACGAGCATGGATTTATTGGCGGCGGTCGTGCCGTCGAAGAGCACCACCCCGAGAACCTGGGGGCCCCAGGGGCTAACATCTGCTGGCCTCTAATTGGGGACTAACACCAAGGAATTGAGGACTACGTTAATCTGCCGGGGCTCATTTGGGGGCTCCGTTCAGCAGGAAGTTGCACTCTTATTCATAGCCGACACTACATTGCCCAGAATACTTTGCTCATCGCACAGGTGACAACCGACCACATGGTATATCACATGGTGCTTTCAGCGGGGAGTGATCGGAGGTGCATTTTTCCACTACCAGCCCTGAAGAGAGGATTGCCTCGAAACGCGTCGGCGTACGTAGTGGGAACTGTGTAAGCAGTAGAGAGACGTTTTCCTTTCCGCTTAATAAAGGTGATGCTTGGAACACCTTGGTGCTTGTCGAGTGCTTTTCAAACAAACGACCAACCAAGCACGAGCATGGATTTATTGGCGGCGGTCGTGCCGTCGAAGAGCACCACCCCGAGAACCTGGGGGCCCCAGGGGCTAACATCTGCTGGCCTCTAATTGGGGACTAACACCAAGGAATTGAGGACTACGTTAATCTGCCGGGGCTCATTTGGGGGCTCCGTTCAGCAGGAAGTTGCACTCTTATTCATAGCCGACACTACATTGCCCAGAATAATTTGCTCATCGCACAGGTGACAACCGACCACATGGTATATCACATGGTGCTTTCAGCGGGGAGTGATCGGAGGTGCATTTTTCCACTACCAGCCCTGAAGAGAGGATTGCCTCGAAACGCGTCGGCGTACGTAGTGGGAACTGTGTAAGCAGTAGAGAAACGTTTTCCTTTCCGCTTAATAAAGGTGATGCTTGGAACACCTTGGTGCTTGTCGAGTGCTTTTCAAACAAACGACCAACCAAGCACGAGCATGGATTTATTGGCGGCGGTCGTGCCGTCGAAGAGCACCACCCCGAGAACCTGGGGGCCCCAGGGGCTAACATCTGCTGGCCTCTAATTGGGGACTAACACCAAGGAATTGAGGACTACGTTAATCTGCCGGGGCTCATTTGGGGGCTCCGTTCAGCAGGAAGTTGCACTCTTATTCATAGCCGACACTACATTGCCCAGAATACTTTGCTCATCGCACAGGTGACAACCGACCACATGGTATATCACATGGTGCTTTCAGCGGGGAGTGATCGGAGGTGCATTTTTCCACTACCAGCCCTGAAGAGAGGATTGCCTCGAAACGCGTCGGCGTACGTAGTGGGAACTGTGTAAGCAGTAGAGAGACGTTTTCCTTTCCGCTTAATAAAGGTGATGCTTGGAACACCTTGGTGCTTGTCGAGTGCTTTTCAAACAAACGACCAACCAAGCACGAGCATGGATTTATTGGCGGCGGTCGTGCCGTCGAAGAGCACCACCCCGAGAACCTGGGGGCCCCAGGGGCTAACATCTGCCGGCCTCTAATTGGGGACTAACACCAAGGAATTGAGGACTACGTTAATCTGCCGGGGCTCATTTGGGGGCTCCGTTCAGCAGGAAGTTGCACTCTTATTCATAGCCGACACTACATTGCCCAGAATACTTTGCTCATCGCACAGGTGACAACCGACCACATGGTATATCACATGGTGCTTTCAGCGGGGAGTGATCGGAGGTGCATTTTTCCACTACCAGCCCTGAAGAGAGGATTGCCTCGAAACGCGTCGGCGTACGTAGTGGGAACTGTGTAAGCAGTAGAGAAACGTTTTCCTTTCCGCTTAATAAAGGTGATGCTTGGAACACCTTGGTGCTTGTCGAGTGCTTTTCAAACAAACGACCAACCAAGCACGAGCATGGATATATGTATATATATATTCACTGAAAAAACCATAGGTTTCAGACATGTTATAGTTAGCGGAAATTTTACTGATAAAAAACCAATGAAATTCCCCCGTTATAGTTAGTGCAGGCAACTATAACTCACGCGACCGCAATCCTCTGCTGATGCTAATACTGTATTTAGACACTTATTTGCCCATGTCTTCTTCCATAAATTTTTAGCTATACATATATTAGAAATATTTTTTTTTCATAAAGACACATATGTCATCAGCAGAAGATTGCGGTCGCGTGAGTTATAGTTGCCTGCACTAACTATAACGGGGGAATTTCATTGGTTTTTTATCAGTAAAATTTCCGCTAACTATAACATGTCTGAAACCTATGGTTTTTTCAGTGAATTTGCAAGGTTTTTGAAATGCTAATTCCTAACTATAACGTGTGTGAAACCTATGGTTTTTTCAGTGAATTTGTACGGTTTTTTAAATGCTAAGTTACTTTACGCCATTCGTGGCGTGCACGCCCTCTTTACGCAGTTAGTGCCGTACACGCAAGGTGGGCACGCAGTGCGCTACGCGCACCGCGTGCCCACGTTACGCACCGTGCGCACATGGAGGACATATTATGCGCTTCCTTGTGATAGGTAATCTGTTAAATTTAATTTGTTGTAAGTGATGACAATAATATGCCATGCACAGAGAGTTTTTTTTTTTTTATTAAAATTTTTAGCGTAAGCGCACCGTACGCGTACGGTAAGCGTAATCGGCGAAATTTTCAAAAAATAAAAATTTAACGTTTTTGGCCTTTGAGGACTCAACTAACATGGCTATGTGCATGGGCGCTGTCTAAACAGCCCCTTTATATGTTTTTTGCCTTTATTTACAGCCCCCCCCTCAGAGTGCGAGAGAGAAAATGGCGGCCGCCGCTTCCTGGTTTCGACCGATTCGAATGTTTACTTAGATGTAACAGCCAATCAGAATCGCGCTCGCGCACGCCACCGTACGCGTACGGTAAGCTTACGGTAAGCGTACCGTAAGCTGGCTCAGATATATATATTGATTTAAAGGCTATTTTCTCAGAATCTACTGAACAGATTTACACCAAACCTACAAAAGGCACTTCCTTGACCTGAGGACTACCTCTCTGCCAAATTTCTAGTAATTCTGTTCAGCCGTTCGGGCTGTAGCCCTGTCTAAAGGTCCTATGGAAAAATGCATGGGAAAAACGCGTTTTGGGACCCCCCTTTTATCTCAGCCCCCGCTTGACGAATCCCCCCGAGACTTTCAGGGTAGGAGCGGAGCGTAGCGCCCCACCTATTTTGAGAAATTCGCGAGGATTCGTCGACCGGCGCCAAAGTTATTCAAAATAGAATGTTGCGGATTTCCTATGGAAAAGGGGTCCTAACTATAACTACCTACTGGCGACCGCCAGTAGGTAATATATATATTCACTGAAAAAACCATAGGTTTCACACAAGTTATAGTTAGCTGTACATTTCATTCGTAAAAAACCAATGAAATTCCACGTTATAGTTAGTGCAGGCAACTATAACTCACGCGACCGCAATCCTCTGCTGATGCTAATACTGTATTTAGACACTTATTTGCCCATGTCTTCTTCCATTAAATTTTAGCTATACATATATTACAAATATTTTTTTTTCATAAAGACACATATGTCATTAGCAGAGGATTGCGGTCGCGTGAGTTATAGTTGCCTACACTAACTATAACGTGGAATTTCATTGGTTTTTTACGAGTGAAATGTACAGCTAACTATAACTTGTGTGAAACCTATGGTTTTTTCAGTGAATTTGCAAGGTTTTTTAAATGCTAATTCCTAACTATAACGTGTGTCAAACCTATGGTTTTTTCAGTGAATTTGTACGTTTTTTTAAATGCTAAGTTACTTTACGCCGTTTGTGCCGTGCGCGCCCACTTCACGCAGTTCGTTCCGTGCGCGCACGGTGCGTTTCGCGCACCGTGCGCGCACAGTGAGCACGCGGTGCGCTTCGCGCACCGCGCGCCCACTTAACGCAGTTAGTGCCGTGCACGCACGGGGGGCATGCGGTGCGCTACGCGCACCGCGTGCCCACGTTAGGCTGGATGGGCCATGTACGCATGATGCCCTTCGCGCACCGTCCGCACACGGAGGACATATTATGCGCTTCGTTCTGAAAGGTTTTCTATTAAAGGTTCATTGAGGATATATATGCCAGGCACAAAAAGTGCCCTGCGGGCACCTTTTGCACATGGGGGGGGGGAAATTTGGATTTTGTTTTTTTTTTATTAATTTTTTATCGTACGCGTACGGTAAGCGTATTCGCCGTTTTTTCAAAAAAAAAAAATTTTTTTTTGGGCCTTGGATGGCCTTCTGGTACACCATAACCAAGGCTAGGTGGTTGGGAGCTGTCTAGCCTGCCCCCTTTTTATGATATCCAACTTTGTTTTTCCTCCACCCCTCAGAGTGCGAGAGAGAAAATGGCGGCCGACACTTCCTGGTTTCGACCGATTCGAATGTTTACTAAGATCTAACACCCAATCAGAATCGCGCTCGCGCACGGCACCGTACGCGTACGGAAAGCTTACGGTGCGCGCTCGGAGCGCGCTTACAGATATATATATTGATTTATATGCTATTTTCTCAGGAACTACTGAACAGATTTACACCAGACCTACAAAAGGCACTTCCTTGACCTGAGGACTACCTCTCTGCCAAATTACAAGTAATTCTGTTCAGCCGTTCGGGCTGTAGCTGTGTCTAAAGGTCCTATGGAAAAATACATGGGGAAAACGCGTTTTGGGACCCCCCTTTTTTCTCAGCCCCCGCTTGACGAATCCCCCCGAGACTTTCAGGGTAGGAGCGACCGCCAGTAGGTAATATATATATATATATATATATATATATTCACTGAAAAAACCATGGGTTTCACACACATTATAGTTAGGAATTAGCAGTTAAAAAACCTTAGAAATTCAATGAAAAAACCAAAGGTTTCACACATGTTATAGTTAGCTGGACATTTCATTCGTAAAAAACCAATGAAATTCCCCCGTTATAGTTAGTTCAGCTAACTATAACTCGCGCGCCCGCAATGCACTACTGATGACGTCACATATTACATCACTCATGACATGGTCAGTGACATCACTCATGACATCACTGATGACATCTCAAATGACATCACTGATGACATCATCCAGTGAATGTGTGTTTTTCTGAAAATTAAATATGTTTTATATATGTATATCTCAAGGTCGATGGAAGAATAAAAGAGTATATAAATGTCTAAATTGATGATTTGTTTTTGAAAAATTAATTGTATTACTGACTGATTAAGTGTATCTTTTTGAATACATCGCTAAGTGAGTAATGTTTAAATTTGTAAATACCTGTATCAGTCTCTCACTTTGTATATAAGTGGCTGCATGGGTTGGTGAGTAGCTACATGAGTGTCTATATAGGTTAATAGTTGGTTTTTTGAGTATCAGTATGAGTGTCTGAGTGTCTTCATGGTGCGGTGGGGGGTATTACGTAGTGCATAGATGCATGAATGAGTGACTCACTGTTTGTATGTGTTGAAGACAGCATGTGTGCAGGACTGTATGGGTGGATGAGTGTGTGCATGGGTGTGTTAGTGAGTGAATGACTGTCTCAATAGTGTCTTCATAAGTAACTACATATGTTTTAAACTAGTATATGTGACTATTGGTGTTTATAAGTGAGTATATGTGAGAGTGAGAGATTGGTAGACTTCCTGTATGAATAAGTATGTGTTTCTATAAGTGATTGTTTAAAAGACTAAGTATGTGTAAGTTTCTGTAAAAGTAAGTGTGGCGGTGTGTGTATAACTGTATATGCAAGTAAATGGATGTTTGATTCTTTATTAGCATGAGTGACTATGTGTGAGTAACTCTATGGATGAGTGGCATTGTGTTACAGGATGTTTAGGTGTATGAGTACATATGATGTGTGAGTACATGTATGAGTGACTGTATAGGATTGTTGGTGGATGAGTGGATGTGTATGTGGATCTTAGAATTACTGAATAGGTTGTTGTAACTGTTATTGGTATGTC
This sequence comes from Triturus cristatus, assembly GCF_964204655.1. Taxonomy (NCBI): domain Eukaryota; kingdom Metazoa; phylum Chordata; class Amphibia; order Caudata; family Salamandridae; genus Triturus; species Triturus cristatus. The sequence continues at coordinate 576,633,145 of NC_140582.1, read as the reverse complement.
CATTTTTTTGAAAATTTTAGTCTCTATTTTTGAATGTTTGTATCAAAGGTTATATTAGGGTGAGAGGAGGTGTACCACTCTGTCACAAGGATAATGTCATCAGTGATGTCATTTGAGATGTCATCAGTGATGTCATGAGTGATGTCACTGACCATGTCATGAGTGATGTAATATGTGACGTCATCAGTAGTGCATTGCGGGCGCGCGAGTTATAGTTAGCGGAACTAACTATAACGGGGGAATTTCATTGGTTTTTTTACGAGTGAAATGTCCAGCTAACTATAACATGTGTGAAACCTTTGGTTTTTTCATTGAATTTCTAAGGTTTTTTAAATACTAATTCCTAACTATAACGTGTGTGAAACCCATGGTTTTTTCAGTGAATTTCAAAGGTTTTTTAAATGCTAATTCCTAACTATAACGTGTGTGAAACCCATGGTTTTTTTAGTGAATTTGCAAGGTTTTTTAAATGCTAATTTGTTTTTTTTTTCTTCTTTTTTTTTTTACATATTTTTATTTTAATTTTCTATCCTTTTTTAAAGACTATGGTGAAATTTTTAAAATTCTACAATATGTTTTTTTTTTACATTTTTTATAAAATAAACAGGTAAAATTTATTAGCAATACATTTTTTCCTTTTTTTTAAATTTTTTTTTAGTGCTCGTACGGTAAGCTTACGGTAAGCGTACGGTTTACGCAATGTCCGTAATTTATCTACGCTGTTTGCGTATAGTTACGCAATTTGCGTAGCCGCGCGTACTCCGCGTGGGGCGCGTACGCGTGTACGCTACACGCGCACGTTACGCGGAAGTGTCGGGGAGTGTCTGTTATGCGCATGCGCGCGAGCGCGTGTCTTTTTTACGCGCATGCGTACTTTTGCCGTAAGCGTACCGTAAGCGTACGGTAGGTCATGTGATCATGAAACACAACTTTTGATTGGTTGAAACTACTTTCAGTTCTAGAACTCTCCTACACCACACCCATTCCCCTCATTTCTGCTTGTGACCCCTTAGGAGAAGGAGCTGGGTTGTCTTTGTGATACGATGGCAGAACAGCAGAGCTCTTCTGAGAGTGAGGCTAGCAGCACTACCTTGAGGCAGAGAGCGAGGAAACAAAAGACCTCTTACGTATGGGAGTATTTTACTTTTCCAGAAGGCCAGCAAAAGGTAAATGCACCCTTAGTGACTTGCAAGCTGTGTAAGCATGTACTTTCAAGAGGTAATCCTGACAGGAAGTATTCCTTTGGGAATCACACCATGATGAGACACCTTAAGGATGTACACAGAAGGACACATGCTCGACTTACTGAAGGTAACCCTTCAGTAAATCAACCAAGCACATCCACAGCAGCTCAGCCTGGACCATCATCTGCAGGGCCGAGTCCTTCTTCTGCAGGTCAGGTGAGCCCTTCATCTGTGGGGGGAGCATCTCCTTTTTCTGGTCCTCTGGAAATCAACCATCGGTTTGCGAGGGTTGAAGTACGGTGCGCCACTTGTCATGATCTAATTACTTATAGGGAGACCAGTATTTCCCTAGTGAACAGTAAAATAGATCAGCACACTTGTCGTACCGTGTAATATTCCCAATCTTTCTTTCCTCTGTCCCTGCATGAACACAACGGCTCTTTTAAGAGCCAACCTTACCTTTCATCTATTTTTTATATATTTTTTTTAAAACTTTTTTTTTTTCGCGTAATTTTTTTTTTTTTAAAAAACACTAAAAATCAATTATCACATTACAAGGTCCTTGAGAGACTACAATTAAAAACTGAAAATGTGATTGTAGAGAAGTGGAAAAAAGGGACCATGACATTATTGACTTACCATACCCACTCAAAAAAAGATTTATTCATTTAATTTTTTTTTAATTGCTTTAAAAATGGTTCTAGTTTTCGAAAATTTTCTATCTCAATCTGAAAAAAAAGAAAAAAGTATTAATATTTAATAAAACATTTAATAATACAGTACACATATTTACATATTTTTCAAAAAATATTTTTGCCTTTTTTTTGCTGTTTTCAGAAAATATTGCATTTCACTATAAATTGTGAAAGCAATTGCATTCATCATTTAACAGCAGGCAAAAAAAAAATTAACAATCTCAAAGATTGTTTTTAAAAAAGCCCACAATCTCTTTTTGCATAAACATAACTTTATAGAAATGCATAATATTCTTAAAAAATATCATCTAATATCAATACTTATTTCTTTAAAATACCGTCTGATATTTTTGTTTCAGAAGTATAATCACAATAATATATGTCAAATAACTCCACAATACATCTGGTTCCATTTCCTTTAGGCCAAATAGTAATTTTAAAATTCTTTTTTTGTTTAATTTCCAATGGTAATCCAATAAAAATCTAAAGTTTAAATTGTACAGATGTCACCGATTCTCTGTAACATTTTGGTTTCCGAAAGATTAATTAATAATTAAATAAGTCCACAATAGAATTGTTTACTTTTCCACATGGCCAAATAGTAATTTTAAAAATCTTTTTTGAAAAAATTTCCAATGGCAATCCAATAACATTCCAAAATTTAAATTGTGCAGATGTTACCGATTTTTTCTAAATTTTTGGTTTTCCAAAGTTTCCTTAAAAAATGGAAAAATTCCACATTACAATTGGTTACCTTTCCATTAGGCCAAATGATAATTTGTTAAATCTTTTTATTTGTAAATTCCAAATGGTAATCCAATAAAATGGTAAAATTGTTTTGTCCAGATGTTGCCAAATCTCTCTAAAATTTAGGTTTCAGGAAGATTAGATAGGAATTTGCTAAATCAAAAGGCAAACGTTGCTTAAAAATCAATTGGGAATCATTACACAGTGTCCAGCCTTTTTCACATTTAAGATAAACTGTGTAATGACCAGAAGTTACAGTAGGTCCATCATGGAAAATTATTGCAACTGTTACATAAGTTTTTCCTGAAATTGATAATTGCTGTCCTGTAAACTTCTTTATTAAAGTATCCAATTTTGAACCATCAGCTCTACATCGTTGCATCATTAAAATTACATACTGTCTGTATTCCTTTAAAATTAATGTTGAAAACATGTCAGATTTACACTCACCGCATTGCATGCTATGATTAGCATCTTTAACTAATTTAGCAAAAGTGACTGTTTTACTCTCTGGCAATGTTAAATAAATAAACCTTTCAGAATCAACATTAGAGCCACATATATTATAACAGTTTTCACAACTATGTTCCCATTTATAAGAGAGACCAAATACATTTTCAATGGGAACTCCTTCTTCTTCCAGTACCTGAAGAAAATAAATCAAGAATTCCTGTGCGTCTTGCTGTACATTTTGAGAAAACTGTGTTCGTCCTGAACATACATCTAAAACTTTTCTAATTTCAGTAGCACTTTCTATTTGAGTTTTATCATTACTCAGCTTTTCAAAAAGGAGACTCAGCACAGAACAGAATCTTTTTCCCTGATTTACTATTATCTGCTCTTGCAAACTTTCCAGATAAAATGCAACATTCAGCACTACATTAGCGTAGCAGTTGACACCAGAGCTATTTTCAAAATAACATCCTACAACCTGTTCTTCTTTTTCCTTATTCTTTTTGCTTGCAATTACATCACTCCTCTTTTTTTTCCTCCTCTCTACATCTTCATTACAGATATTCTCATTTCTCCTTTTACGCGAAACTACACGTTTCTCCAACACAGGATACTGACCTAAATGAGGAGCATAGCTTCTTCTTAATCTATTATACTCCTTTACACAATTTGTATCAGCACTAACTTTTGAATCATCAAAGTCTATCATGAATAAACCTGATAATGTTTTCACTCATGACAAAGCAACATATGCCATACCTTCTTTGAACACAGTTGAACCAATGTTCACAAATGCACAATCTACAGTCAATCCTTGAGACTTGTGAATAGTTACAGCATATGCTAGCGAAAACGGAAACTGCTTCCTACGTACATATAAGTCTTTCACAAGCATGAAACGAACTGAACAACGACAAATGTCTTTAACTTCTTCTATCTGATCAAATTTTATTTTTAAACATTCAATTCCATCTTTTTTCTGATAATTAATAAAACCCACAACTCTTCCCATAGCTCCATTAACTAAACCTTTTTCAACATCCAAATTTCTCCTTAAAAATACTCTACAGTTCATGCAAACATATAGATTTTTTCTAATCCAGCTGTTTTGGAAATGTTCTTCTCTAGTGAATCCAATTTATTTTTCAGTGTGCCTGTTAATGTGACAGTAATTCTTCCATCCTCAATTTTGTCCACTGCTTCCAATTTCCTGATATCTTCCTTTTCCAATTTCAAAAGTTCCTCATTGAATATTGAGCATTCACGTAGAGTTGGCATTAAGCAGATGACACTTTTGTTTTCTGCAATGTTCTTGTATATCTTCTCTGCAACTATTTCTTCCTTTGGAAATAAATTATGTAGCAGCCGACTCTGTAATGCTTTTTTGCCAGCTTCTGTGAGTAGTCTAATCCTGATATCTTTCAGAATACTTCCATATTCTTCATCGTTTGCTTGCCTCATATTAGTTGTAAGTTCCTTGTACTCAAAGAAGGACCAAATATTTGTATTACCGATGCTTCCCAATGACTTCTTCGTGTCTTCATGTGTCACAGTATTAAACACTGGTTGTCCTTTAACTGGAGTAAGTTGCAAAAGATCTCCAAAAACTATGACGTGTTTTCCTCCAAATAACACGTCATAGTCTGTCTTCAGAATTTGCTGCATTCTTAAATGCACAAAGGCAAGCATTAAGTTCGATACCATGCTCACCTCATCAATAATGAGAACTTGCATCTTCTTCAATACTCTTGAAACTTCCAAGTATGCTTCTCCAGTTAGCTTGTTGTATTGTATTTTGTTCTCATGCTCCACTGGTAACATTAGCAAACGATGTAAAGTGATTCCTTTTATGTTATATGCTGCTAACCCAGTTGGAGCAGTAACCACACAAGACAAAGTAGAATCCGTTTTTTGCTGTAGGTAGCTTCTGATGACTTTTATTAGGAAACTTTTTCCAGTTCCAGCTTGTCCGCTTACATACATCCTGATTGGATGAAATGATGTGCATGAGCACTCTTTTTTTTCATGTAGAAATCCGTGATCAATTTTTTTTCTGATCTCTTCATAAATTTGTTGCTGCTCTTCGTTCAGTTGTCTTTCCAAATTTTGTAAGTCTATAAATTCTCCTTGAGCTTGATTCATAGCCGTTTCCACTTCATTCATGGCTATTGATGCTTCATTTTCAACGATTGGTTGTCCTAGGGGATCTTGACTGAGTGTTCCTGACTTTGGCTGTCCTGAGAACTGTCTCTAGCTATTTCTGCTGCAATTGTAGTTTCCTGTTCAATTTCTTCATTTAACATTTGCAGATAAGTTGTGAATGTATTGCATTGTATGCTGTCTTTGCAAGCATTAAAAGAATCTTCATAGCTTTGAAATTCTCCCAGTAGTTCATCCTCTGTACGCCATGGTTTAAACAGCTGTAAAAGAGCCAAGTAGTAAAATTCCTTTTTGTCAGTAGTGTCGCAACTCAGCTTCCGGTGATTTATCAAACTTCCTTTTGTTTGCTTCACCAAACATCCTTCCTCACCAATGACTTTATATTTTCCATTGTTGATGTCTTCTGCGGCTTTCCGTGAATAAATGTAGTTCTGCAGCACTTCATAGAGACACATGTTCTCCAGATGATGACTTCTCTTGGGATAATATGTGTCCAACATGTTTGATTTCAAAATATCTGTACTTTCTGGGTCATTCTCGGCCAAATATTCAATTTCTCCAACAGATTTCAGTACCCGATTTCTCATTGCTGCAAGGCCTAAACTTGCCCAAATTATTCTTCTTGATTTCGAGTAGAGACTTGCAGAAGATAACCTATCTGAACATTCGTAGGATCCAATTTCTCGATGCGATAACATCTTCAAACTGAAACTGTACAGCTTCTTACTGACAGTTTTCTCGTGAGAAATATCTTCCCACATTTCCTTCAATTCTGTTTTTTCTGATTTCGTAATGTAAGACGTTACATATCGAGCAACAGCAATGGAATTGTCAGCTACATACTGTATATCCATGTTAGCGTTCCACATGGATAAAATCACTGGGTTGTAGTCATTTATATTTTTTGATTCTTCTTTTCTTTTAAGGTTGTAGGTATTCTTAGGTGATTTTCTTGTGATAGTATGTCTCACAGATGACATAAAACTGTTAACTCTTCCATTTGAAAGAACAGGTCTAGGAAATCCAAATCGACATTTAGTGTAGTATTTATCTTTGCTCTTGTATTTCCGTCGACAGTATTTTCCACACTGATGACTTTGGAAACGTAAAACTTGCTCCTTTAACTTTTTCTCTTCTGTGCTTTTTGGTATAGCACATGTTGCATATTCTTCAATGTAAGATAACACTGCTTCATCAGTATCTGTTCCAAACTTTGGGGCATCCTTGATCCACAACAGCATATGAATATGAGGAGCACCTCTTGCCTGGTACTCTTTTCTCCAAAAGAAATCCACTACTTCTCCTAGAGGTGGATTTTTTTTATTGCAGATGAAGGACATCATAGCCTCAAATCTATGATTGAAATATCTGCAAACATTAACCGGATCCAATGAGCACAGTTCTCCTGCTGTCTTGTATTCGATGTTTTTAATGTTTGAATTTGCCTCTCGTAGAAAATCCAGTAAATCATCCCAAGCGTACTCCGCACAGCTTAGGGTAACGAACCATGTTGGTGTTCCTAAATTCCGTAACATGCATTTTAATTCACCATGGCGTCGGTACCAATATTCATTTGTCCCACGCTGACAAGCCATCAGATTGATCAGTTGTGTTTCCAAATGATCATCTCGGTGCTGCACTTTCTCCATAAAATCCTTAGCAGACACATTTTGCAAATGTACTCCACTTTTTAAAATGTGATTTACTGCATAAGACAATGCAGACAAGTCGCTTTCAAATAAAAGATGGAACAAATAAGGAATACTTTGTCGAAATCTGGGATCTTCAGCATATAGTCTTGTAGTCCGATACTCAGAAGCTGGAATCTGTTCTGGACGTTCATCGTATCGTCCTCCTTTTCCTTTAGGAAACAGCTGGGGAAAACATCGAGCTTCCAAGCTCTCCTCCTATACACTCACGGGAGTTCCTTTTGCTTTCTTCATCTGAAATAGATCAATATTGTCTCCCATAACTTCTTTTGAATGAAGAGGATGTATGCTAAAATGTTCATAAATTTCTTCTTCCTTTGACTTGTCCACTTTTTCAATTTGTCCAGTTGGTGTTTCTGTGTCTTCTTGTAAATCTTCTTCTTCTTCTTCTTCTATATAAATTGATTCATACCATTTGTTATTCCTTTTCAAATACAAATTTGCTCTTTGTACTTTCCGTACATCTACCAGCTCCTGCCAAATCTTCTTATTCTTTGTAGGTACACCATTAACCAGAATAATTAATGGTTCAGTTTCCAAAGTATCCGCATCAATAGTTTCCATATTTTTTTTCAAATCCAAGGGCAAATACACCACTCTACCTTTTAAACCTCTCAGTAAATCTGAAGGAGGTAATTTACCAGTTTTGGGCTCCATACGTACTATGGTCTGGAACGGATGAACACATTGAATGAGTATAGACTCATATGTATTTAATTCAGAAAGTTCAGCAGGAATAGCATCCAATTCTAAATTATTATGTACAGCTCTGGTCGGCATTCTATTTTCCTCTAACTTGTTGTAACAGTATTTACAAATACGCTGAACTTCACCCAATTCAAAACAATTTTCAAGAAATATATATGTGGCAAAATCCTTCCACTTATAATTATCTTCATTTTCACTCTCTCAACATACCTGGTTTGTTTTCTATAATGAGTTCTGCGGCAACAAATACAAGTAATATTTGGTCTTTCATTAGAGATTATTGCAAATTTTGTTATGTGATCATTAAATGCCTTACTTACAGAGGGTTCTACATTCTCTTCCACTTCTTCCTCATTTACTGTGTCCTTCTCTGCACTGTTTTGTTCAGGACCAAAGTAACAAAACTGAATTTCATCAACAACCTTCTCTACATCTGATACCGTTCCACGGAACAGAGCCCTATTCAATTCATCTAACTTTATTGCTGGACTTTTAGCAAAATACAACCGTCTCACAAACTTTCTCATATCAGTATGATGAACAGCCAGCATCCTAAAATGATGGAAAACACTATTACACACTTTTCTAGATAGACAAGCCAGAGAATGACCCTGCAAACCAGTATTCTCTCTCACTCTGCATGGATCCAAACTTTGAAGCACCTTAATCTTCTGTTTTACACTTTTTTTGCTATATTCTCTTAGAAACTCACGAAATGTATCAATAGATTCCTGACGCACAGTGCAAATACTACTACAATTCCAAGTATACACTGGGGCTTTAGGACGTCTCCCCATAGCCTCATCCGCCATCACTTGTACCTCATCTCTTGGAACCAGTATCTCCTTCTCCTTTATGCAACCATTGTTCACTTCATAAGCACGACCTCTGGTGTCAACTGCATGCAGCAAACTATTACTTTGAAAATAACTCTCTTCATTAAAAAAAGGTTCACTACTTGAACTATGCATCCATTTTCCTAAAAACACTTTAGAAAAGTTTGTTCTGTTCACTACTCTTTTCCTTTTGCTATGTGATTTCAGTACATTAACCATTTTATATAATGTACGCATCCTATTCAAAATTAAAATGAATAGTTTCCTTTTTAATTCTAATGCCTTTGCTGCAATGGCTTCAATTTCTTTTTTTCTCTTATAAAACTTAGCCTTTTGCTTATATTTCTTCACATCCTTTATCAAATTGGACATAACTCTTCTCTGAAACATTTTTCTACGTATCTCTTTAAACGCTGTTTTTCTGTTTAAGTTAATCTTTTTAGTTGCAGAAGGTATATTTGCATTAACTAAATTCTCAATTTTTTCCTGTGCTTTTCGATTGAAATCATTCTTTCCAGTACAGACATTTTGTACATTTTTCCTTTTTTTGAATATGTTTTTTAGAAAATTTTTTGTCTGCTTACCAGAAGATTTTTTCTTTTTCCCAACATGAGCATCTTCAACTAGCTTAGGTCCTCCAGTTGTCTTCAAATATAGGTTTTTTTTGTGGTCTTTTTTTACTCTGGATTTTGTAGGCATCTTAAATTTTGTTCACTGCTCTTCAGCAATACCTGAAAAAAACTAAAAAAAAATTCCTTTATTTTATTTAAATATATTACTACATTTGTTTTCACATTAGTCACAAAACGAAATTTCTTTGCCAATTTGAAAGCACACTTACTGCTCTTTTTTTTGGCAAGTGATAATCACTTTTACAGACTGACACATTATGAATCCACTTTTCAGATTTTTTAAAAAGCACATGTCCAAACTGCTTTTTCAGACCATCACCATTTGTAACCTGGGTGACTGCCTACACTCCAGCAAGGGCAACCAGCCTTAGTGATGCTGAATGTATTTGCATTACTGACTGAAACCTCAAACCCCACTCGCTTGTGAATACTGTGCATGATTCCACATGGTAAGCAGCTGGGTGTGTGCTAAGAGTCTGCTTCTGCACCAAAAAATGGCTCCCCCTTTCCATCTAATGCAACTGTGAAATCACCAGAGCAATACGCAATAAATCTCTGCCTATAATTCCTCTTTACACACAGAGTCATGTTTTCACATTAGTCACAAAACAAAATTTCTTTGCCAATTTGAAAGCACACTTAATGCTCTTTTTTTTGGCAAGTGATAAACACTTTTACAGACTGACACATTATGAATCCACTTTTCAGATTTTTTAAAAAGCACATGTCCAAACTGCTTTTTCAGACCAGCACCATTTGTAACCTGGGTGACTGCCTACACTCCAGCAAGGGCAACCAGCCTTAGTGATGCTGAATGTATTTGCATTACTGACTGAAACCTCAAACCCCACTCGCTTGTGAATACTGTGCATGATTCCACATGGTAAGCAGCTGACTGTGTGCTAAGAGTCTGCTTCTGCACCAAAAAATGGCTCCCCCTTTCCTTCTAATGCAACTGTGAAATCACCAGAGCAATACGCAATAAATCTCTGCCTGTAATTCCTATTTGCACACAGAGTCATGTTTTCACATTAGTCACAAAACGAAATTTCTTTGCTAATTTGAAAGCACACTTACTGCTCTTTTTTTTGGCAAGTGATAAACACTTTTACAGACTGACACATTATGAATCCACTTTTCAGATTTTTTTAAAAGCACATGTCCAAACTGCTTTTTCAGACCAGCACCATTTGTAACCTGGGTGACTGCCTACACTCCAGCAAGGGCAACCAGCCTTAGTGATGCTGAATGTATTTGCATTACTGACTGAAACCTCAAACCCCACTCGCTTGTAAATACTGTGCATGATTCCACATAGTAAGCAGCTGGGTGTGTGCTAAGAGTCTGCTTCTGCACCAAAAAATGGCTCCCCCTTTCCATCTAATGCAACTGTGAAATCACCAGAGCAATACGCAATAAATCTCTGCCTGTAATTCCTATTTGCACACAGAGTCATGTTTTCACATTAGTCACAAAACGAAATTTCTTTGCCAATTTGAAAGCACACTTACTGCTCTTTTTTTTGGCAAGTGATAAACACTTTTACAGACTGACACATTATGAATCCACTTTTCAGATTTTTTAAAAAAGCACATGTCCAAACTGCTTTTTCAGACCAGCACCATTTGTAACCTGGGTGACTGCCTACACTCCAGCAAGGGCAACCAGACTTAGTGATGCTGAATGTATTTGCATTACTGAGTCCAACCTCAAACCCTTAAACTATTCTTTTTTTATACCAGTACACCTTAATTTATTGTGAAAACATAGTCCATATTATTTTACTTGTTCCTCACATTTAAATTTCTCCCAAAACAGAAAATAATAAACACAACTTCAACAAAAAGAATTGCATTTCTATTATTCATTTCTTAATTTACCATATACATCCCCTCTCAAACTCTAAACTCACCTTTAAAATTAGTTAGTTGTGAAAGAAATGTGGCACTCAAACAGCAGATTATCAGAGCCAGGATCTCTGTTCTTTACTCCTCTCTCCTCTCAGCAGAACCAGATAATGGCAAACTTTCCCTCTCTTTTTCCACATATATACATGTTAATTTCAAATCTCAGTGCTTCCCCCTTTTTTTCAAATGTAATCACACATTTCTATTGGTTGAAAACCAACCCTTTTCCAAAAGTACCCTTCCCCCAACTTGACTTCTGCCTAGTACCCTTCCCCCAACTTGACTTCTGCCTGCTACCATAGCAACAGCTCATGGAACACTGCTGTGTGGAGTTAGGTCAGAAGTTCGCCAAACAATGTTTCAATTCCACAGAGCAAGAGTGCTTGACTTTTCAAACCTAACAGCAAATCCATAGTACTGTTCTTTGGTAACACATTTTTCTGTACCAATACAAAACATGCTTCTATTAATTTACACATACAGCCTAGTTTTTATTCTAGAATGGTATGAAACAGCCAATCAGTTCTTTTTTTATGAAAAAAATATGTATGCCTCCATTTCCAAACTGTCTTTCATTTCTTTTTACCATTCTACTGAATTACACCTCCTGAGTGCATCCAGTTCTCCTTTGAAGATGTTCACAGTGTGGATTGTAGGGCACAGCTATGTCTTCTGGAGTGAAAAGTTTGCAGAGAAAACAGGTATGGTGAGAGACCTTGCTTTGCCAAATGTAGACATTAAATGGATTGGTCAGAGAGGGTTAAAGTGGCACCAATTGATGCCATTGGTGAAATCCTTCATGCAAAACCAACACCCTGACCTCATAATAGTGCACTGTGGTGGCAATGACCTAGGCACTTTGACTGGGGTAGGTCTGGAAATGCTTATGAAGGACACCTTTGCACAACTGTTTTCACTTTTCCCTAAAACTGCCTTTGTGTTTTCTAACATATGCCAAAGGTAAAAATGGAACTGGTCCAATCATTTCTGTCCGCAGATTGACAAAGCAAGAAAGCACGTCAACAAATCTGTTTCTGCTTTCCTCCGTGACTATGGTATGGGTTCCATTTACCACAACAACTTGCGTTACGACATGCAAGACATTTATAGAGGAGATGGTGTACACTTCAATGATGAAGGGAACAGAGTCTTCCTCTTGAACCTTAGACTCTGCATCGGTACTTACTTGTAGGTACCACTAAAAAATCACTTCATAAACACAACGGCTCTTTTTAGAGCCCCCTAATATCTAAACACTTAAATCTGAATTTCATTTCATTTTTTATTTTTTTTTTCTACCGTACGCTTACCGTACGCGTACCCCGTGATTTTTTTTAAAATCAATAAATGTTTTCTTTGTACTTTTCTGTCCTTCTTTGACCCCCTTACAAATTTTAGGGGGCCTGTAACTCTCCTCCTTGCCCCCTTTTCTTGTTCTCACTCTTTTTTTTCTGAGTGAAACACACGAAATGGCGGCCGCCGCTTCCTGGTTTCGACCGATTCGAATGTTTACTAAGATCTAAGAGCCAATCAGAATCGCGCTCGCGCACGCCACCGTACGCGTACGGTAAGCGTACCGTAAGCGCACCGTAAGCTGGCTCAGATATATATATTGATTTAAAGGCTATTTTCTCAGAATCTACTGAACAGATTTACACCAAACCTACAAAAGGCACTTCCTTGACCTGAGGACTACCTCTCTGCCAAATTTCTAGTAATTCTGTTCAGCCGTTCGGGCTGTAGCCCTGTCTAAAGGTCCTATGGAAAAATGCATGGGAAAAACGCGTTTTGGGACCCCCCTTTTATCTCAGCCCCCGCTTGACGAATCCCCCCGAGACTTTCAGGGTAGGAGCGGAGCGTAGCGCCCCACCTATTTTGAAAAATTCGCGAGGATTCGTCAACCGGCGCCAAAGTTATTCAAAATAGAATGTTGCAGATTTCCTATGGAAACGTGGTCCTAACTATAACTACCTACTGGCGACCGCCAGTAGGTAATATATATATATATATATATATATATATATATATATATATATATATATATATATATATATATATCCAAAACAACGATGCACTCCTGTCAGAGAGCGTAGCCCATTGAGGGGTGGCACGAAGCCGGTGGAGTATGCCGGTGAATAATTGTTATGAAAAGAACGGAGTTCCACTCATGCACTCAGGTCAAAGAAAGGACTTCACAATAATCCAAGGAAACTTCAATGGGGGTTTATTGTCATCATAAACCCAAACGTGACGCGTTTCACCCACAACGGGCTTGATCACACACCATTGTGTTCAAAGACCAAAGTTTACATATGTTTTCAATCCCATAATAGACATGGAGATAGGACTGTTGCGTTATGCCTGTAAGCGCCATTTTGGAAAGGTTTCGTACATAAGATTCAGAAAAGGCCAGGCAAAGGGGAACATGGGAGCCATTTTGTAGTGGTACTAATACAAGGTATATCTATGAACACGATGTTACGTATGGTATACACATATGTTTCGTAACCCTGTTAATAACAATTTAAAGTCCCGTTACAAGCCACATCATTTCTCGACCTTGTTCCACTGTGCATGTTTAGTATCAAAGCCTGACTTCATATACACGTACTCCCATAGTGGGTGTCAACTCCGTCAGTAGTGCTGTAAACAAATAACACAGTGTGGTGGTGCCTCATACTCTTTGTTGCTAATATATATTTCTGTTAATTTGTCTATCCTCAGGTTAATTATAATTCCATTCATTGTATGAAGAAGAAAATACAAAATGTCTTACTCTAATTCTTTGACAGGCTTATATGTTTGTTGAGTCCACTCATCAAGTCTACAAAATCAGGTCTTACTGGAACACTCCTTAACCCAAAATCAAATCAAACAGGTGCTTAATAATAAAAGAAATATTAAAAATTGAAGATGGTCTTATCTGTTCACTGGAGAGCAGCATTGGAAAAAAAGGGTAGGGATCCTGTGTCGCGGGCCCGAGACATGGTCCCTTCCTTTCCTCCTAAAAATATAAAGATGAAACAAGACGTATTCGTTTTATTCCTTTCTCTGTTCACACCCTATTGTGAAAGACTCTAGAGGATCATTTGGTACTTGAAAACTGTGTGGGTTTCTCTGCTCTATACATATAGTTATATTTATATTTGTGTATAATGTCATATGAAGAATAACATATTGACAACAATTGTATCAAAAAGATAAAAAAAAAATTTTTAGATCAAAACTTTATGCAGATCAAACCACATTTCTCTCCCATTTTTTCTTTTAATTCTCTTTTCTCTTTTTCTCATTTTAATCAAAATCTCCGTCTGGGACTTATTCCTATCATTGCTTTACCTCCTGCATGCTTATGTTAACATACCCTCTGTCTTGGTATTAATCTTCTGTTTTCTGCAAAGTTTAAGTTATCACTATTAGTGGTCTACTGGAGTCAGTTTAGAGATCAAAATATAATGGGAGAACAAAATACATTATCAGTCTTCATGTAAGTGTATGGCCATCTCTTCATCAATATTGTGGCCATTCGGAAACCGTGTTCCCATCCCAATGATGTGTCTCGATTCTCGTTGTCTTAGTCTTAGTGTATTGTTGCCCCCTCTTTTGTTTGCAGCTACCCTCTCTATGACATAATACGACAATTTAGTATAATCCGAGAAATGTTTGATCTCAAAATGACGGGCAATAGGGTATTGTTGGTCCTTATTGGTAATTGCCCTCATATGTTCAAGGACCCTTTTCTTTGCCATGTGCGTTGTGCTCCCCACGTACCTAAGTTTGCAGGGGCATTCGAGTACATAAATCACATTAGTACTGCTGCATGTAAGAAACTGCTTGATGCTAATCATGCTATTGGTACTGTTGTTCCAAAATTCTTTCTGCATGCGGCTGTTTCCACATGCCTTGCAGTGACCACATGGAAAGAAACCCTGCAGATCAATACTTCTTTTGGTGTTTGTGTTGGGTAAATCACTATGCACCAGGAGATCCTTCAAACTACGCCCTTTCCTATAGCTAATTTTAGGATAAGCTGGTAACAGGTTTCCAACAATCGGATCACCTTTAAGAAGGGTCCAATTCCGGGAGATGATTTTTCTGACTTGATCTGAGTGTCCATTGTAAGTGAGTATTATCCGAGTCTCTGGGTTGTCACTCTTACAGGTGGGGTTGGATTCTGGAGAATTTTCTAATATGGTTTCTCTGTTTATTGTCTTTACCCTTTCCATAGCTTTTTTGAGTACCTGCATGGGATATCCTCTCTCCATAAATCTCTGTATCATGATCTTTTGCTCCTTCACAAAACCTTCCTCAGTGCTGCAATTTCTTTTAGCTCTGAGCAGTTCCCCATAGGGGATGCTCCATTTGAGTGTATTCGGGTGGCTGCTTAAGGCATGTAATAGTGTGTTACCTGCCGTTGTTTTGCGAAACAGAGATGTTGTCACTTTGTTATTTACAATTTCCACATTTGTATCAAGATACTCGACTTTTTGTTTACTTACAGTATATGTCAAATTTAGATTGATGGTATTCTGGTTCAGTTTTGTGACAAAGGTTTGGACTTCCTGTTCGTTACCTTTCCAGATAACAAACAGGTCGTCTATGTACCAGAGCCAAATTATGACTTTGATAAAGTCATGCTGTAGCCTAGTTTCTCTTCTTATGTCCTCTTCCCATGCACCCATAAAAAGATTAGCAAAACTTGGTGCAAAACTAGTTCCCATCGCCGTACCAAGGGATTGTTTGAATATCATATCGTCAAACATGAAAAAATTATTCTCCAGACAATGTCTGATGACCTCAAGAATCATATGTGTGTGTTCCTTGTATTTTATGTTTCTGCGTTTGAGAAATCTCGCACACGCCTCAATACCTTGATTGATAATTGTGTATAAGGAATTTATATATATATATTTTTTTCACACAATTAACGCGGCACTCCGGAGTCAAGTTTTAAAATGAGTTTTTTTTTAAATTTATTTTTATTTTATTCAATTTTTTGTCCCTATTTATGTGACTTTTGTGGTATGGTAGACAAGATCCCTTATTGTGGTTCCTTTGTTATGTTATGGTATGTTAACTTATTTGTAGAGCGCACAATTACCCTGAGGTGTCCTGGCGCTAGCTCAACTCTACTGAGAAACATTGAGGCCCGGAGAGCAGGTGTGGCTGTATGGGGTTTATTCCTTAAAAAGCCAGGTCCTAAGTTGCTTCCTGAAGGCTAGAAGGTTTGTGGAGTTCCTCAGACTCAACGGGAGGGCGTTCCAAGCTTTGGCTGCCCCTGTGATAAAACTTCTCCCTCCCCATCAAGCTTTCTTCGTGAGCGGTATGCTCACGAATTTGTCTCCTGATGAACGAAGGGTTCTTTTGGGAGTGTACCATCTAAATTGATGGGTTAAGTACTCGGGACCCTGGCCACGAAGTGCCTTAAAAACAGTGCATAGTGATTTGAATTTCACCCTTTTCCTAATGGGAAGCCAGTGTAGTCTTTTAATTTCTTTGGTTACCGACGTGAATTTCGGGGTGCCTGTCACCAGCCTTGCTGCTGCGTTTTGCAAGGTCTGTAGTTTATTCAGGGTCGCTCTAGGGTGTTTAGAGAGAGCCCATTGCAGTAGTGCAGTCGGGATAAAATAATGGATGAGACCACTGTTCGTAAGCTTTCTTCTGGCAGGAATGGTTTGACCTTCCTTAGCAGTTTGAGGGAGTGAAAGGTAGCTGAGGTGGTCGCCTTTATCTGGTGCTCAAGATTTAGTTTGTCGTCCACTAGGATGCCTAGATTTTTTGCCTTCTCCGTAGGTTTAGGGAGGATTCCCAGATCTGCTGGCCACCAGTCTGGGGTCCAGAAGTTAGCATTTTTTCCAAATGTGAGTACCTCGGTTTTACCCGAGTTCAGTTTCAGGCAGTTTTGAGACATCCATGAACTAACTGCTCCCATACAGTTATGGAAGTTCTTGCTAATGCCTGCTTCAAGCCCTGGAAGGAAAGACACGACAATTTGCGTGTCGTCTGCATAGGACTTAAGACTAAAACCATACGATCTTATCAAGGGAGCCAGGGATGTCACGTACACAAAGTTCATGAACATGGAGACCGCCCTTTTTTTAAGCCGATGTTTGGGTCATGCCTTAGAACCTACAGATTCATTATAGAAGATCAGTCACGGATATCCCATGCTGACTATCCGAATCAGGTAGATCGCATTGTGTAAAATCATTGGACATTCCTCCCTACCCTACCTCATATTTTTATCCCAAAGTTCCCAGAACCTAGTTTTATTCTACTTCCCTCTTAACTTGTCCAATATCCTGCCCTTTCTCACTGAACCAATCCAATCTAACGCTGTAGGCAGAGTGGTAAGAATCCAGTTTACACGTATTTCTCGCCTAGCTAATTAAATTAAAGTAAATAATAAACATTTTTGCTTTTTACATAATACAGTGGTAGAAATAATATTATCCAAAATGCCAAAAATAATAATAAATGGGCTTACCTTAATATTCATTTCTAAAACTTTATCAATAGTCTTACCCACCTCTTCCAGGAAGATTTCAGGTTGGGGACACTGGTAAAACATATGGATGTTGTTCGCTTTAGATGAGTTTATTTTGCACAACTCAACCAAAGCATTTCAGCCCCCTCAAGGCTTTGCTTACGGTTAGTGAGTCGTTCCTTTCTTGCACTCTTTCTACCCAATTAGTCTTAATGTGGCATTGTGAGACTTGTAGTGCCTTCATTAAATGTTATATTACATTATTTACAAAAAAGAAGAAATATTACTGTTATCATTGTTAACAATGGAGGGTATTTCGTGTTATGATATAGTATCAATCGACATTTTTATACATGAATTTAAATTAAAACGTACATTATTAACTTGTATGTTTACATGGCGTCACCAATTCTGTAATGTAGTTTAGTACTCAACATTACCTTAGAAGGCACATAGTTTGATGTCATTGTAATCAAACATATATGCAGTCTATCTTAACGGGATTTAGTATCATATTTCATATTAGACAACAATTTAATATTGTTGATTTGAAATTCCTACTTAGGGGTCGATTCCGAGCCTGTATTTTTTTTTCCCGTACGACTCGTTTCCGTACTTTTTTCTGTACGAATCGTACAAGTCACGTCCGACCCGTGAAGTACGATTCGTACGGGAAAAAGTACATAGGGATCGGCGCGATCCGTACGAATCGTAGCGGGAAAAGTTGTACGAGACGGACCCGGACACTATTCCGTACGAATCTTAAAAAGACAGAAAACGTCCCGTACACGGGGAATGACTTGTACATATGCAATGTTGGTGTACGCTCCGTACATACGCAATGTTGTTTTACGCACCAATGTTGTATTATGCACCGTACATACGCAATGGCGGTGTACGCACCGTACATACGCAATGTCATTGTACGCACCAATGTTGTAGTACGCACCGTACATAGCAATGGCGGTGTACGCACCGTACATACGCAATGTTGTTGTACGCACCAATGTTGTAGTACGCACCGTACATAGCAATGTAGAAATGGTGGTGTACGCACCGTACATATGCAATGGCAGTGTACGCACCGTACATAGCAATGGCGGTGTACGCACCATACATAGCAATGGCGGTGTACGCACCGTACATATGCAATGGCGGTGTACGCACCGTACATAGCAATGGCCGTGTACGCACCGTACATACACAACGCATGGGGGTGTGTGCCTGTACGACTCCTACCCCTGTACCGTACTGAACCACGGACACTGTAAAACAGCACAAGGTGGGTCTATTCGACTCGCACAACACCACAAAACACGTCTACAGTGCACTAAAAATGGAAATGACTGACCTGGACACATCAAACAGGCAAACAGAGGAGGAAACTCACAACCACCCCTTATAACACACCCACCAAAAATTCCAACTGAGGCCCACCCAGAAATGGACCAATAAAAAGGGCCCACGCACACAAACCATGAGCCTTTGCAACAGACTCACTGCAGCTAGAGAGCACACACCAACAACTGCACCCATCCACCTTAACATATACACCGTCACACAACCTCCTTCACACATACCCCCTCTTCACATTCACACCCACACCGTCACATTCAGACCCACACACCCACAACCATCCACACCCTCACCCCACACCATGCCCACAGACAAGAATCCAAAGTTCACAAGGGAGGAGCTGGATCCTTGTCAATGAAGTCATCAGAGTCGAGCCACAGCTGTCATTGGTCAGACAGACCAACATAGCTGAAAAATCACGCCTGTGGCAGAGGATCGTCGATACGGTGAATGCTGTTGCACCCATCAGAAGGACAAGGAATGAATGCCAAGCCAGGTGGTACGATTTGCGGAGGGCGGGCAAGCGCAAAATGAATGATGACTACGCCCAGAGCAACATCACTGGAGGTGGTGCGCCCCGCAGACCAGTACATTTCCATCCCTGGGAGGAGAAGGTGATGGCCCTGCTTCCGCCGGTGGGAGTACATGGTCTGCAAGGACTTCCAGAGCCTGGTGAGTACACAAACAACTTAGGTAACATCGGGGTAATGGCATCCACACCCCAACTACACAAAATGCACGCAACCACCCCCAAGCCCTCACCGGCCAGAACCACAGTAAAAAATAACACTAATGCCACTAACATGTGTATGCTCCATTGAGAAAGCAAGGCCATGCTATGTCCCATGCTACATGAAGCAGCAACCCAAGAATGGATGTCCGGTATGCTGGGAGGGTGGGTGGCACAAAACACATTGTTGAACTCCAAATCAGACACAATTGCCCTCATCCCATATGGCCCGGGTACATACCCATGCACCATGCGCAATGCACAGGGATTGGGAAAGTACTGACAAGATAGCTCACACTCAGCCCGGGTGTAGGCAGCACAAGGCCCTCCTGTGACCAGTGCAAACACAAACACCAAGACAACCAGGTCAGATATCTAGGACAGGAACTCACACTCACTGTCATGGCAGCATGCTCCATGGGGGGACAGCTACATCACCTGGGAGCCCCACTGCCAAATCACACTACACCCACCAGCAGGCCCTGTCACACACACCCCTTACATAAGCAGACACCCCCGGGACAGGCAATGGATTTACCCCTGTCACAATGGACATGTAACACAACAACACCAATACATAGCCAAAGAAGCATCCAAGCCAAATATCTACATGTCAAAGACTCAGGAGAACATATCAATCTGTCCCCCGCAACATACCCATCCACAAGTGAACATTGAGGAGAATGCTAGGCACAAACAACTACCTGGAGAAACAGTGCCAACTTGAATGGGTATGATACATGCATGTTGCATGAAACAGCATTAACATTGTCTGTCTCTCACACACAGGGCAACGTGATAAATCTACCCCCAACAATGGGGGTGAAGATTCACAGTCCCTGGCCCGGGAGGAACCTGATCCCACCGGAAGCAACGCCTCTCAACATTCCGCGGATGACCCCGACCGACCTGGACCCTCTGGTGTCCAAGCCCCTGCAGAACCTGGTTCAGGACCATCTGTGCCAACCATCACCCCCATTCCTGCCACATCCCAGGAGACACCGAGGAGCCCTACCCGCAGTGAACAACTGAGCCAGTCTGACCAGGAGGGACAAGGAACGCCGGGCACCCAGGAGGAGGCAGACAACACTGCCACTGCCATCCCTCAGGGGTCCCGTAGACCCGATGTGCCCACAACGGCAGGCCAGGCTCGTGTGGGCAGGGGTGGTGGGAGTGGAGGCAGGCGGAGGCGAGAACCTGACCAGCCAGCTGAAGGGACCGGTATGTCACACATACACAACATCATGGAGGCATACCGGCGTGACAGAGAACAAGAACCAGCAGGCCGAGCAACACGCCAGTCAACAAGAACACCAAGGACGGATGGAAGCAAGACTGGCTGAGCTCCTGGCGGTGCAAAGGGACATAAGCCATTCACTCCGTCGGATCGCCGACAACATGGGCAACCCTCCCTGTGCTACCAGGCGAAGACCACCACCAGCCACAGGGAGGGAGGAGGAGGAGGATTCGTCCGACAGAGCGTCCCAAACATCGTCAAGGCCTGCATCTGAGGGTCCCCGGAGGAAGGTGGGCCGTCCACGGAAAAGACCGTGTGAGGCAGCGGACCATCCACATCTCCCAGGACACCTGGCCTGGCACCTGGCCTTCATGTGCGACAACATCACCTCATTGACTGACATCATCTACCACAAGGACCTGCTGGTCACAGTCTGACTAATGATGCCAAACACTGTGGTCTGGGCTCTGATGACTTCAAATGGCAAGGATCCCATCTCCCCCTGTGAACTTTAGATTCTATGGTCCCTGCATTGCACCTTTTTCAGTGCACAAATCACGCCACAGAGCTATGATTAAATAATTAATACGTGAAATTTTATGTTGCAGTCATTTAGCATCAGTCCACAACATACGTGTGGGGATATGTCAAAGTATGCCTGAGTGTGGAACTAACTCCAGCCATCCATACACTTGGATCTGAGTCCGGTCGAGGACACACATGTGTCTCAATGTATCACCAAATACAGACATGGAGCCCAATACTCACCCGTGATGGCCTCAAGCTTCTGAGGGGGGGCTTGCAATACTGCTCAGACAGACCAATTTGGAAGAGTATCATGAAGGTGTAGAGGTCATGGGTCATGTTGATGTGCCCGGGGAGGGAGTCCCAGGTCTGTTTGGCGAGGTGGGAGAACTATCTCCTGCATGCAGTGTTTATGTGGATGTGATGAATGGTGGCCAGGGCAAGGTGGGCTGCATGGAGTTGGGCCAACGGGGTGTTGGATGACAGACGTCCAAGGTTTGTTTTGGGTCTGGGGTTGTGGACTGCCTCCTGAGTGTGGTTGAGGAGTCTGAAGGTGATCCTGCAGCAGACAGTGAGCCATTCTAGCTATCTCAGGTGGACGGTGATGTGGCTGGGGCTGGGGATGTTGAAGATGAGGTGTGCGGATGCACCCTGGAAGTGGACAAGTTCTCCTGCAGTTTTGCTGTTGTTCTACGTAGAGGCCGGTGCTGTAGTTGAGCCGGCTGGCTTCGTGGACCTGGGGGAGGGTCTGTCTTGCCTTGTAGTGGATCTATCTGTGGATCATTTGCAGCATGCGGAGGGTGTTGCAGCATGAGGTACAGATGGTGGTGAGTTGCATAGTAATTGTCAGCGATGGGTCCATGATGAACACCAGCTTGCGTGCGTGGCCACTGGGTGCTGGTGCGGTGCCCAGACCAGTTGGACACAAGGAGTTGACACAGCCGTAAGGGCACAATCCTGAGATGATGACCTCAGTCCTGTCCAAGTCCAGCCTCAGGTGGCTGATGTTCAGCCATTCGTCAACGGATCTCATGCCTTCTTGAAGTTTGGATCTGGCAATGGCTGGCTCTTTGGTGAGTTTGAGGAGCAGCTGGGTGTGAATGGCATACAAGATGATGATGAGGTCGTGTGCGCATGTGATGGTGGAGAGGGGGTCATGGAGACATTGAAGATCGTCACGCTGAGAGAAGAGCCCTGGGGCATGTGCCACATGACCCCAGTGTACTACATGCTGCAGGGTGGAGGCAGACTCCCTGGGCCTTGCTGGTGAGCTACTTTCTGATTTAATCCTGGGCCCTCCTCTGGATACCAGTGTTGTAGATGTGTGAGCTGACAGTGTGGTAGCACATGGAGTACAATGCCGTTGAGAGGTCATGGGGGGTGGGCTCACCATTGTTGAGCAGGACAAAGTTGTCGGTGGTGGCAATGATGACGGTTGCAGTGGTGTGATTACTGTGGAATATGGTCTGGTGCCGGTTACCTGGAGCTGGTTGCGTGGAGGAAATTTGTCAGTTGCTTGTTGAGTGTCTTCCGGATGACTTTTGCTGGGTAGGGAAGCAGGGTGATGTACCAGGAGATCCTGCGGCACTGCCGTCCGTTGTTTAAGAAGGGCCTGGGTCTCTGCATGCCTCCAGCACCCATGGAATGTGGCTATCTCAAAGGAGACATTCAGGACGCGCTGGACGTGGGCTTCAAGGATGGGGAATGATGTGGTTGAGATGTTGTGTGGGAAGGGGCCTGATGGAGAGCCAGAGTGGATGCTGCACATGAGCCAGGTGGTGTACTTGCTGCTAACGGGAGTCCAGAACCTGAGGGGGGTTTGTCCTGCGGATAATAGTGCTGTCTGCCTCTGTGTGCCAAGGCTGATGTGTATGGCCATGAGCTAGCAGTGGTACAATGTTGCAAGGGATGTGATCTGCCTTGCAAGGGTGGGGTGTCTTGGATGGAGATCTGCTGTCAGTTCACTCACAATGCTGATGAGCTCCTTGATGTCGTGTGTTTTGGTGTCTCAATCAATCAATCAATTATGGAATTTATATCGCGCACTACTCACCCGGAAGGGTCTCAAGGCGCTTGGGGGAGGGGGTCTGCTACTGCTCGAACAGCCAGGTCTTGAGCTGTTTCCTGAAGGCAAGGTGGTCCTGGGTCAGCCGCAGGTGGATGGGCAGGGAGTTCCATGTCTTAGCCGCCAGGTAGGAGAAGGATCTTCCACCGGCGGTGGCTCTCTGGATGCGAGGAACGGCGGCGAGGGCGAGGTACGCGGATCGTAGCTGGCGGGTGGGCGTGTAGAAGGTCAGGCGGTCGTTGAGGTACCTTGGGCCCAGGTCGTGGAGGGATTTGTGTGCGTGGGTGAGGAGTCTGAACGTGATCCTCTTGTCGACAGGGAGCCAGTGCAGGTCTCTCAGGTGGCCCGAGATGTGGCTGCGTCGGGGGACGTCCAGGATGAGTCGGGCCGAGGCGTTCTGGATACGCTGAAGTCTTTTCTGAAGCTTGGCTGTTGTTCCGGCGTAGAGGGTGTTTCCGTAGTCCAGTCTGCTGGTGACGAGGGCCTGGGTGACCGTCTTCCTGGTTTCGGTCGGGATCCATCGGAAGATCTTGCGGAGCATGCGGAGGGTGTGGAAGCATGATGAGGAGACGGCGTTGACTTGTCTGGTCATCGATAGGGAGGAGTCCAGTATGAAGCCCAAGTTGCGTGCGTGGTCCGTTGGCTTGGGTGCGGTGCCTAGAGCCGGGGGCCACCAGGAGTCGTCCCATGCGGAGGGTGATGGTCCCAGGATGAGGACTTCTGTCTTGTCCGTGTTCAGTTTCAGGCGGCTGATGGTGTCTCAGCACTATCTGAAGGATCTCCACTTGTCCTTGCTGATGATATGGTGATGGGTGTGTGTGGTCTTTTCCAGGCCTGTAAGGTAAATGATGGCTCTTTGTGTTGCAAGGTGTGCACAAGAGTCCGGCTACGTCTGTAGGAGTCCAGTAGGTCTGCCTTGTCCCAGGTGCCTTAACTATTGTTGTGTTTCACAGGAAAGTCCGTCAATGTGGCAAGATTGTTGGATCAGTTGCTGATCCAGTGCGTGAGGTTTCAGGGTGTTGCGTTGGTGTTGTTTTGAGTGTCCCACACAGCTTGTCTGTGGTGACTTATATCAAGCATCTTTGGGGGATCGTTAGCAGGGTGTGGGGCAGTGTGTTGCTTGTCGGAGACGTCGATTAAAATGTTGATGGACCAATGATGGATGGTGGTGTGGTTCTCCTCCAACCAGAAGTTACTAGCCCCCAGCCACATGTAGCCTGTGGAGGTGAGGGCGTGCGTGCAGAAGTACGTGTTGATGGCTTAGCGCAATTGTGGATGTAGGCCTGGATATCTGTAGATGAGTGTTACTCTGAGGGTTGCCAGGGAGTTGCTGCAAACCCGGATTTGTGACTTTGAGGGTGCACTTGTGAATAAATTGCAATTCATTCTCCGGGATTGTTGGTGTCGTCCATGCGGGTGATCTTGTATCCGTCTGAGATGGCAATGAAGAAGTCGTGTGCTGAGGATGCTTATGTCCAGGTTACTGTCATGAAGGTGATGTGTGGGCCTGTTGTGTTGAGGAGGTAACAGAGTCCAATGGCGTGCTGGTGGATGGAGCGGGTGTGGAGTAGGAGGCACATGACCTGGTTGTTCTGACAGGGTCTGGTAGGCTGGGCAGCACTGTGTAGGCAGTTTGAGTTGCACACTCAGCATGCAAAGGTGTCGTGTGTGCGCTTAGGGGTTGCCTGATAGCAGGTGGATGATTGTGTGGAGGACATTGCTTGGAGGTTGGCTGCAGCATGAGCCTGTTGTGTGACGTGGGTCATGCAAAGACCAGAGGCTCGGGCACTGTGCACGTTGCAGGCGCAGACGGTCCTGCCTTTGGCACGGCGTTGGCGCAACAGTGGCACAGACTAGCTGCTGGCTGCATTAAGAATGGGTGGAGGGGGGAAGGGAGGAGCATTTTGGAGGCGTGTGGGTTGCAGAATCAGGGCACTCGGCGGGGCGGTGCCGCAGGTGACGCAGCAGCAGGCAGAAGGGGTGAGAAACTAGGCAAAAAGTAGCACACAAAGACAAGGAGGTCAGAAAGGCACAGTGCAACAGGTGTATGTAAAGGAAGGAGTGTCAGGTAACTCATGGGGCACTACGAGAAAATGTATGACCAATCACCAAAAATGACGGTCACAGGGTCAGGCAACAAAATGCGGAGCTGCGCACAGGAGACACAACTGCCATGTTGTGCAGCATGCAGCACACGAGGAAGATTCGGCAGACCTTCTCCGGGGCATAAGGGAGGGACCTGCCTGTCTTGTCCAGGCACCGGAATCGGCTCTTCAGGAGGCCAAACGTCCTCTCAATCACTCGCCTGGTCTGCCCGTGTGCATTGTTGTACCTGTGATCTGCAGCTGTTCTTGGGTTGCGGAGAGGTGTCATTAGCCATGGCATGTTGGGATATCCAGAGTCCCCTACATGGAAACATCATGTAAAAAAGTGGGTCAGGAGATGCCGTAAGAGCCAAAGATACCGCAACACACAGGACAAACAGAGTATACTCACCAACAAGACATGCTCGTTCGTTGTGCAGCCACAGATCATTTGTGGCACCCTGCTACGCCTCATGATGTGGGCATCGTGTGCTGATCCTGGAAAACGTGCTCAGACATGGGAAATCAGCATGTTAGCAAGACACACCACAAGGGCATTTATCGAGTGGTAATGTTTTCTATTGCGATAGGCTTGTTCCTGTGCCTGTGGTGGTACCAAAGCCACATGTGTACCATCAATGGACCCAATGACATGGGGCATCCCTCCCAGGGCATAGAAATCACCCTTGACATCTGTCAACTCCTCAGGAGTAGGAAATGTGATGAATTCATCAAGGTGCTCCAACATGACTGCTAAAACATCACGCAGGACACGGCTGAACATTGTCTGTGACATGCCACCAACATCAGGTATGGTGAATTGAAACGTACCTGTGGCAAAAAAATGGAGGGCTGCCATCACCTTCATCTTTGGGGTCAGCGCAGTAGAATACCTGTGTCGCGGTTGGAGGTGTGGTGCCAGCCTGTCGGTCAAGTCCTCAATCAACTGTTGAGTGAATCTGTAACGTCGGATGCAGGCACGTTCCTTCATGGCACCCAAGTCTGGCATTGGTCTTGGGACAGGCGGTGCCCTGCAAGACATTGTTTGTAAGAATGAAGATTGAGAGTCTGCCAATATCAATGTCAATGAACATAGCACATGTTATGTTATGTTAAATAGTTTGTAGAGCGCACGAATCACCCCCACAGGGGTCTCTCAGCGCTAGCAGAACTGTGCGGAGGGGATGGGGCAGTGTCATTCTGAGAAAAGGGTGGTCTTTAAAATCTTTCTGAACCCTAGGTAGTCGGAGCACTGTCTGAGCGGAAGGGGCAGCTGGTTCCAAACCAATGGGGCTTGGTAGGAGAAAGATCTACCACCCAACCGTGTTCTGTTAATCCTAGGAATACGTAACAGTGATTTAGAGCCCGATCTCAAGTCGCGGTTGGGGATGTATTGGTGGAGCCTTTTGGTCAGATAAGAGGGGCCAGGGCCCCACAGTGCTTTGTGAGTCAGGCAACATAGTTTAAACTTAACTCGTTTCCTCACTGGAAGCCAGTGCAGTTGCCGGAGCATCGGGATGGAAGCAGATCTGCCAGGAGCTTTGGTGCTGCGGTGTTTTGCACCACTTGTAAACGATTAAAGGCGGATTCGTTAGCAGCGACCATTAATGCATTGCAGTAATCAAGTTTATTTAATACCAATGCCTGGACAATAGTCTTACGGAAGGAGTCCGGGAGGTAGGGAAGAGCTTTCTTCAGAAGGCGTAGTGTAAAGAAGCAAGCACTCACGGTATGGGAGACATGGTCCTTCAGAGACAGAGCCTGATCGAAGCGTACGCCAAGATTTTTTACAGTAAGCTTTGGCAACGGGATAAGCCCCAACTCAGTTGGCCACCAGGTTGGTGACCACATGATAGGGGCATCTCCAAAGAGGATAATCTCTGTTTTGCTGGCGTTCAGCTGCAGGAAATTTTTTCTCATCCACTCTGAGATGGCCCGCATGCCTTGGGAAAAGCACGTTTGAGCGGTCTGTGAGGATTTATCAAAAGGAAAGATAAGTTGGGTATCATCCGCATAAGATATGGGGATGAACCCAAGAGATCTTAAGAGAGAAGCAAGGGGGGCCACGTAGATGTTAAACAACGTGGGGCTCAGACAAGAGCCCTGTGGCACACCCTTGGTCAGACGCTCAGTGGTAGAGCGAAAAGGGCCAAGGTTGAGGGTTTGTGTGCGATCAGTGAGAAAGCTGGTAACCCAGCTGAGCGCCATACCCCTAGTCCTGCCCCTCTTAATCTTTTGAGCAAGGTCAGATGGTCAACCGTATCGAACGCGGCGGAGAGGTCCAGAAGGACCAGGACGGCGGACTGGCCCTGATCGAGCGTCCGTCTAATACAATCAGTGACAGCCACCAAGGCAGTCTCGGTGCTGTAGTTTGCACGGAATCCTGATTGTGACGGATCAAGGTAGCCAGCCGCTTCGATATGGTTCGAGATACGTTTATTCACATATTTCTCGAGGACCTTGCTCAAATAGGGGAGGAGGGAGATAGGGCGAAGGTTGGCAAGGTCGTCCATAGGGAGCTTGTTATTTTTCCGCAATGGGATGACCTGTGCTGCTTTCCAAGAGAGGGGAACCATCCCCTCACTTAAAGAAGAGTTGAATAGTATAGTAGCAGAGTCCGCAAGTGTGTGGGCAATAGACGCTCCTAATCTAGCAGGCAAGACATCTGCGGGCGAGCCCGATGTGACCTTACGCAATAGGGAAGTGGTCTCATCCCCTACAAGGGGGGGGAAAGGTCAACAAGGGTGTGAAATTCACCGTGAGGGGTACAGTGTCATCAGGCTGTGAGGTGTGACAGTTATTAGAAAATTTGTTGTAGATGGAATCAATTTTTTGAGTGAAAAAAGAGCCGATTTTATTACAGAGCAACTGAGAATGTATGTTATCCAGGTTGCAAGCTTTCGGGCATGTGAAGTCTTGCAAAATTTGGTGAAGAGTTTTCGGCGTATTGCCTGCTAGCCTTAATTGCTCAGCTATATATGTTCGGCGGGCTTGTTTGATTCCTTTATGGTAGAGCGTTAGCACAGTTCTAAAATTTGCTTTGTCGGTGTCCAAATGAGTGCGCCGCCACTTTCTTTCAAGATTTTTGCATTGACTTTTCATTATACGCAAATCTGGGGTGAACCACACCGCCATATTGTTCCTAGGGACTTTAGAACATATTTTTACAGGGGCAATAGAATCTATGGCTGTTAACACAGTGGAATTAAAAAGGGTAAGAATATCTTCGGTGTTATTGGTTGGGGGGAACCTTGGAGGAGGGAAGGCTAATGAAAAAGACTCCGGATTAATTTTTGACCATTGTCTGTAGGAGAATTGAGTATGTGCTGTCATAGTAGGAGACGTACGGGGATACTGCACTTGGAAGTTGATAAGAGCATGATCAGTCCAGCACAGCGGGCGAGGAGTTTTACAAACAAGCCGGTCAGAGTTAGAAAAAACAATGTCTATACTATGGCCGGCTGTGTGTGTGAAGCCCTCATTTTTTTATTAAGGTGCAGTGTGGATAAGTCCGAGATAAAAGCTGATATTTCAGGCAGCGAGAGATTTTCGCTATGTATATTAAAATCTCCTAATAATAGAAAATTCCCTGCCGCAATCACACGGGGGGCTATTAGTTCCATTAATTGAGAAGAAAAGTCCTTTATAGGACCAGGGGGGCGATAAACCAAAGCCCCTTTCCAGAAGTCATGGGTGCCCATTCCCATTTTAAAGATCAAAATTTCAATTTGGGCATTAGAGCATTGGTCTAAAATAGAGACTTTTACATGATCGTTGTGGAGAATTGCAACCCCCCCCCCCCCCGGTTTTCACCGGCCTGTCGAGGTGCTGGATACTGTAGCCATCAGGGATAGCAAGCTTGATGTCTGGACCACTGAAAGGTTTCAACCAGGTTTCCGTCAGGAAACCCACATCGGGTAAGTCAGACGTAAGTAGGTCCCAAATTTCTGCTACACTGCTAATACACATCAGGTAACTATGGAGTCGGGTGTGTGCAATACATACAGGACACATATGCCAGCTTGCTGGCACTCCTACAAAAAGCCAGATACACCTGTTGATTGTCAAGTCTACATGACAGGCCCTTAATTGAGTTGATGGCCAGTCTGAGTGAAGAGCCACAGATATCACCGGAGTGACACACAACCACATAGCTGTATTGATAGGATGTCATCTCATCCACACAGCTGACTGCAAGGCACACGCACAGGTCACAAGGAATGTCAAATGTACATATCAAACACATTGCGATGAAGGGGTACACATGTGACAAGAGAAAGACACAGCCATTGAGACAACGCAGACATGTATGACTGAGAAAATATGATGTCCGATGCACACAGACCCTACAGCGGTGGGAATCCACATGTGGCATGGTGCGCGTAGATTTGTCCCATGCCCATCTCCACACAGACCCATGTTGGATGCACCAACAGCAGATGCAGTTGACGGAACACTGACATCAAGCTCATGGCAACACATGACACACACCTGACATAGTCACAAAGGGGCACGCAGATCGTGACATGTCAGTTGATAGAGTGTCCCTGTCCCTGGCATCAGGATACAGGTGTGGGTGGTGATGACTGTGCCATCCCACTTCTGTTGTGCATGACACAGTTGGACTACAGACACACGTGGCAAGTGTCAAGGTGATGTGTGCCACATAGTGCCCCATCACACATGACGTGTCCACAGGTCATCACACATCAATTGTGCAACTAGATGAGATGACCTGTGCAATATCCCTGGCTATATACTACTCACACTAAATATAGGGTAGCGCTTTTCAAATGTGTTAAGAAACAGTACACTAATCAGGGTTGGACATAACAATTATTATGGACGAAAACCCTCACTCACCCAAGGGTGACATGCTTCATCATTGGGTTCCTCCAACATACGGGGACCGCAAGGTACCCCGTATGGGCTACGACTTTACCCAAAAAGGGAAGGTGCAGGAGTGCAAAGCACGTGTTGGTACTACCAACTCAGTAAGGTAAGGAGGGACAGAGTGCAAGAAAACAAAACAGAATAGTGTGACTAAAAACTATCTACTTAGGGGCAACATCTTTATTCTTCCTGCCTAAGTAGTAGTATATTAAAATGCAACTGAATATAGGGTTGAAACAATATACCCTATCTAGTGACCAACATGTTTCTGCCCAGATGACTGGATTGTTCGAGGCATTCATCAGGATCATCAAAAAAGTCACTCTGCTCATAAGG
Organism: Triturus cristatus; assembly: GCF_964204655.1. Classification (NCBI taxonomy): domain Eukaryota; kingdom Metazoa; phylum Chordata; class Amphibia; order Caudata; family Salamandridae; genus Triturus; species Triturus cristatus. Next base: position 576,602,401 of record NC_140582.1, on the reverse strand, counting down.
TGCTCAAAACATAATAAAATACTTAGGCCTTCATCTCTTGACCATCAATCGCAGTAACAGTCTATGCGATGGATCTGGCGGCTCTATAGCATATAGGTTATGTGTCTACTCAACCATCTGCCGAGTCTCGCACCATGTCAAATATGCTATTAGGAAATGTAAATGTATGTTAAAAACATAACTGTTACAGCAGACACCAAAGCACTTGGTACTCAGATCTAGAATGGATAGTAGTTACAGACATTCTAGCTAAAAGAATGTAGCAATGTCACCCTGTACTGGTCTCATTTGCAATATACCAATTAAAATCATGAACATTCTATGTTTTTATGTATAAGTTCGTAATATGTTCTTGACTGCATGGGGAACAGGAATGATTAGCAATGATCTCATCGGTTCTCGATCTATGTGTCTAACATATATAACTTGCACTGTTGTATACCTCATTTAATGTTCGCATATAGATTCTATTCCTGATCTGTCGTCAATCTAGGATGTTAGAATGTATGGCTATTACAACTCGGTTCCGATAGTAAGAACAATCAACTCGGAACTCAAGATACTCGATCTACAATGATACCCAACCAAATAAGGGTCTCATCTAAAAGAGCGTATTAGCGCTACAACCGCTTCACTTTCTACACAGTTACCCACGGCTTTATGCGGTTCGCTCACCGTTATGACGTTAGGCTTGTCTTCGGAACCTCGGAGGGGAGAACCGGACGCAGCGTTCTCACTGTCTATTTATCCGGAAGTAGGTCCAGTATACACGCCAACGTGCGTATGACGTCACACGCGGTGCAACATAGTCTTGTAGGCATAGTAACGGAGTAAACAAAATCCGTATACCGCTAGCGGATGTAATATGCGGATCAACCAAACTGTTTGTTGGTCTGTACGTATAATGTACGGATATGGAAATCTCTATTATCTTGATTACTGTGAGGTTTTCAATTAATCCTTTCTCAATTAACACACCAATGAGGACAACCTTACTGTATTAAGGAGCGTCAGATGGCATAAGACAGCCTCCTCCCTATATAAAGATATTATAAACTCGGGAGGTTATTCCAAGTACTATGCCGTTACACAATCCATAACAGTGTTTGAAATTAAAAGAGAACATACCGATAATGAGGGTGTAATGAGATTGTAGCCTAAGAACCCAAGTTAATATTGGTGTATTTATATTAACGAGAGGACAATGCGCACCAGGGAATATCATCGTTCAAGCCATTTAGATGGCTGTCCAATCTAAAGACCCAACGCTGTTCTCTATGGAACAATATAGTCTCTAAAGGTCCCATATTCTTGTGATAGTGAGGTTTATGCAATATCACCCAACGTAGATCATGCTCGGTATGGCCAGCATCCAGGAAGTGTCGAGTTAGTTTGATGTTAGTTTTCTTGCACTTTATCGAGCTCTTATGTTCGATAATCCTGGTTTTCGCTGTGCGAGTAGTCATGCCCACGTAATGTAAATTGCAGGGGCATGTTATCAGATATATAACTGCCACCGAATTGCAATTCGTATGACTGGTAAGTACCCAAGGTGTCTTCAACCCTGATTAGTGTACTGTTTCTTAACACATTTGAAAAGCGCTACCCTATATTTAGTGTGAGTAGTATATACGTAGGAAGAGATATAGGATAGAATTTTCTATCTAGTAGCGTAATTCTTCCGTGGACCGTCTTGTGTGAGATTAACAATATCCCTGGCTGACACACCTAGGGCCTGCACATAACAGTATGCAATGACAAGTACTTGATGGGCATCCTTGTGTGACTCGTAGCCCTCCATTCCTGGCATGTGTGCGCCTGTATTACCATTGTAAGCGTATGAAATGCATATCTGTACGTGTGAACTAGTGCATACCCGTAGGTGTCAAACGCACTGTACTACTAGTGCGTAGCCGTACGTGTGAACCAGTGCGTACCCATAGGTGTCAAACGCACTGTACTACTAGTGCGTACCCGTACGTGTGAACCAGTGCGTACCCGTAGGTGTCAAACGCACTGTACTACTAGTGCGTACCCATACGTGTGAACCAGTGCGTACCCGTAGGTGTCAAACGCACTGTACTACTAGTGCGTACCCGTATGTGTGAACCAGTGCGTACCCGTAGGTGTCAAACGCACTGTACTACTAGTGCGTACCCGTACGTGTGAACCAGTGCGAACCCGTAGGTGTCAAACGCACTGTACTACTAATGCGTACCCGTACGTGTGAACCAGTGCGTACCCGTAGGTGTCAAACGCACTGTACTACTAGTGCGTACCCATACGTGTGAACCAGTGCGTACCCGTAGGTGTCAAACGCACTGTACTACTAGTGCGTACCCATACGTGTGAACCAGTGCGTACCCGTAGGTGTCAAATGCACTGTACTACTAGTGCGTACCCGTACGTGTGAACCAGTGCGTACCCGTAGGTGTCAAACGCACTGTACTACTAGTGTGTACCCATACGTGTGAACCAGTGCATACCCGTACGTGTGTAACGCACTGTACACCCGCTATCATTGCGTATGTACGCTTCGTTTCACCATTGTACTTGTGCCGTAGGGGTACGTGTGAAACACACCGTACACCCGCTATCATCTTGTGTGTACGCTTCGTTTCACCATTGTACTTGTGACGTAGGGGTACGTGTGAAACGCACCATACACCCGCTATCATCGCGTGTGTACACTTCGTTTCACCATTGTACTTGTGCCGTAGGGGTACGTGTGAAATGCACCGTACATCCGCTATCATCGCATGTGTACGCTTCATTTCACCATTGTACTTGTGCCGTAGGGGTACGTGTGAAATGCACCGTACACCCGCTATCATCGTGTGTGTACGCTTCGTTTCACCATTGTACTTGTGCCGTAGGGGTACATGTGTGTGGATTTCAAAATTACATAGGGGACACATAAGGGATAAGTATTAGGCCCTAAATGCATGCTGGTTGTCATGGAGACAGAGTTTTCAGTTGAAAAGTGTCGATCATGGGTCCTGGAACAGTCAGTTGGGCACAAAATACAATATTGCAAAATGGTTGTTGACTTGACATGATGCTCAAAATTTTAACGATGCGAATGCTGTCATTGGTGTATGTTTAAAGTCATTGGTGTGTGTTTAAAGGGATTGGAGTAAACGTAGGATGCGAATGAGTCTGACCAATCACTATGTACTCCTCTAAATGAATGCCCCTCAGCAAGATAGATATAAGGCCGCCAGAACCCATGAGAGGGCACTTGCCTGCACAACTTTCCAGTCGACCACACTGCTTCTGTCTCTGCTTCCTCTGGACCATGTCACGTACTGTGGAGAGGGCCCAGCCATTCACCCAGAAGGAGAATGAAGCCTTGCTGGATGTCCTCCTCCCACAGTACACCAAGCTGTATGGGAGACCAGGGGAGCAGGTGAGTGCTGAGTCCACTAACTTTGCCTATGCACCTGTTGTGTAACTGTCAATATTGTGTCCAGGTGTGACAGACATGCAATGTTGTTTAGAGTGGGTCCCAGGGGGGGACATGCTGATGTCTCTCATGCAGAGCATGATGTAGTTCCTGTGTGCACTCCTCACTTGCATTGTGCTTACTGTGACTTTCACTGCATAGTGCATGACACTTTCAGCCTAGCAAATCCTTGGTGGCTTTTTTTCCTATTGTCCTGAAGTGATTCAGTGGTCCCCCCTGTGTGACAGGTGACTGTACCCACAGATGTGTATGAGTTGAGTGACCCTGTGGTGAGAGTGTCCAAATGATTTGTACGACCCCATGGACAGTGATGTGTGTGAATGTTCCTTGTCATGTGGGTGAAGTGTAGCACCACAGCTGCATGGAGGAGGCAAAAGATCAACCCATCTGATGTGACAAGTGAGCTGTGCTGTGTGTCTGACTTGCAGAGCTAACATGACACCTGTGACACCCCACTGGCAAGTGGCACATGTGCAGAGTGAGGGTTGTATCCGCTGTTGTCAATGACAGGCGAGTGATCTGTGCTTGGGTGTGTCTGTCTAGTATGCTGATGGTGTGTCAGTGGAGTGGGACATGTGACTGTGACTGCTTGGCACGTGCTGGCCTTCAGCCTGCTGTTGCATGTGCTGCACAGTGTGTGGCATGATCAGTGAGTGTGTCGCACACCTCATGCCAACCTGTTGACTTTCAATGCCATGTAGTGCATTGGGGCTTGCACACAGGCCAATTTCTTATTGTGTATGATGTAATTCCTGTCTGCATCCTATGCCCTGTTCAACATTTCAATGATGTTCAAATGTGTGTCTCTGGGACATGAGCAGGTGTATTGATGTTGTGTCACTTTGTCATCCTGACAGGTAACTGCCTACGAGAAAGGGGTGATCTGGAAAGACATCGTCAGGGCCGTGAGATCTGAGGGGGAGCGTAGTCGGCAGCTGCCACAGGTCCGCAAGAGGTGGCAGGACATCCGGTGCTGGACCCGGCGGATTGCCCGGGTCCAGCTGGGGCTCGACAGTCCTCGCCCCCACGGCGGCCGCCGACGCCAGACCCCCCACATGAAACGTGTCCTGGTGGTGGTATTCCCTGAGCTCGATAGGCATTTACAGGAGAGACTGCAGCAAGGAGGGGGTAGGTACATGGCTGTTTGTCGTGTTATGTGTTGCCAGCTTTTGGAAGTGCTCTGTAGCCTGGATACACTCCCAGAGTTTATATGTGCAGTGCATTTTCGGTTCCCCAATGTCACCTGGTGTTCTTTTTCATCCCTTCCCCTCCTTGACATGTGTCCCCTGGTCTGTGTGTAATCACATTTGCAAATGGTCATCTAGGGTGCCAGTAAATCTAAGTGAACATTGCTCTCTGCATCATGTGGGAGGGTGGTCTGTGACTTGTGTTGGTACCTTGCCTGTGCCATGACCTGTTCACTATGTTGGGGGTCCATATTTGTTGTCACTGATGATGATTCTCAACATAGGAGTGTGAGCTTTCAACTGAACACCCTTGCAGCATGCATGACCAATGTTGTGGCTTCAGACATGATGTGCATGAGTGGGAGATATGCATATTGCCATGACGGTTGAACATGGTACAGTCAGCTCATTCCAGGACCATGGAGCAGTGTGCCCACTACAGTCCCCTGAGACACCCTGGCCTCCTAATCATGTGTGTCATCCAACACTGTGCACATTCTCTGTGGGTTCAGCATAGGTCTGCCTCTGTGGCATTGTTCCCTGGTCTAGTTAGTATTTTGCAAATGTGTGCTACATGTGTCCACTGGACAGTGATACACCAATTTGCTTGTGCATACTCACACTGGGCAGTGCCTGTGTGGCTATTCACAACAATCTGTTGATGGTTGTTTGTCACAAATATGTGTTGCCAGCCCCACGAGGTGATGTTGTGTAAATGAAGCTATTTTTCCAGCACAGTTATTGTAACCCTGAATAAGATGTGTCACTTCTTGATCTGTATCAATCACATTGACTCAGGCATGGGGTGGGGTGTGCGGGAGAGTCATACATGTGCAACCCTGATTTTTCATTGCCAGGTCTGACTTGTGTGTGAGACTTGGCTGTACAAAGAATCACAGTGCAGTGCCCCTGTGATGCTGGCCAGTGCTTAATGTTCGTGCTTTGCAGCCTGTGTCAGTTTTTTAAAAACATGATTCCTGCTCATACATTTTTAGCACCTGTGTGTGGTTCAGATGCAACGCTGTTTGGACTTTGTGTGCTGACATCTGTGTGTACATTCTGGCTTGCCATGAGGGTGTCCCCACAGTACAGCTAGGCTTTTTTTCAACCCGATTGCAGGCCCATTAGCTTATGCATTGTCCTGGGTGTGGACATGTGTGCCACTCAAGATGACAGACAGTAGGTCATATGTGTAGCCAACTGTGTAAACAGGTGACGGATGGCCATGTGACAACTGACATAATTCAAGTTGTTACTCTGAAAAAATTGTACCTTGGCACTCACAGCACTTCATGTTTTACATGTGGAAATTTGATGATTTGTGTTAAGAACGCTGATGTGCCTGTATGAAAAAAGGAAGTGCACACCAAACGACATTTCCACTTTCATGGAACACACTGGCACATTTTCTAAGAAGCCACTGTTAGAATTAAATGGTGTTGCAGATTCTCCATATACATGTTCCCACAGTGCTCTTGGTTTTGTGAGACTCCTTTGTTGTTGGTGATACAAACTGACGAGTCTCAAGACATCAAGACCTCCGTGGGCCCATGTATATGTACTTTCTGCAACACCATTAATTTCTAACAGTGGCTTCTTAGAAAATGTGCCAGCTACTGCAATGACAGTGTAAATGTACTTTTGTGTGCACTGCCTTGTGCGACATATTTCATGCAGGCACATGAGTGTTCTTTTCACGAAATGGCGAATTGGCACATTCAAAACATATAGATTGTATAAAGTATTGTGTGTCCCAAGGTAGCAACATTTTTTCTTTTTGTGTTCCAAAGTACTTACAGGTCTCTGAGTGTGGTGACTCCTTGAGTATTGAGGTGTGTCAGTTTATGTTGGGTGCACCACTACTGTTTCTTTCAGGGTAAACAAGAGGTGGCATGACTACATTGTATTGCTGTGCTCACCGGTTCACAGACACTAGCTTCTCAGTGTATTTCTCATTCAAGTTGTGGCCTTTTGTGTTCTTTTTTTCCTGGTGTCCAAGTGGCATAGTGGGTCTACCAACTGGGCAGTACAGGGCTTACATATGTGCGGAGTTATCTAGCTGTTACTCATGATGCATTGCCTGATATGCACTGTGACCAATTGTTCTTGTGCTCATGTGTCAGATGTATACAGGTGACTGATGCATTTCGGTTTCTTCTCCTTGCCCACAGCATCATCATCCGCAACTGAGGGAGACACCTGCATGGACCTGGAGGAGGGACCCAGCGACAGTGCCACCAGTGCTGGGGAGTCAGAAGGAGCCAGTGGCATGGAGGGCGAGGGGAGTCAGTCGGAGGACCTGTCTGGAGGCGAGAGCAGCTACGACGCCGATGGGTCCGAGGCTGACCTCCCTGAGGAGGCGGAGGCTGCAACACCAACTGGCAGCATCCCCACATCTGTCCCCACCTCCTCCATTACCATCTCCGCCCTCCCAGTTGCTCCCGTCCCTTTTGTCTGTGCAGAGTCCCACCATGTCTCCTTCGGCCCAGGCACCGCACCCCCTGCCCCTGTCACCCCTGCTGCCCTCAGTGAAGAGTCTGTGGACATACTGCGGCAGTTGCAGGTTGGGCAGGCATCGGTGCTGAATGTCCTCCATGGACACACTAAACTGCTCACACAGATGGTGTCGTTCATGGAGGGCATGTCAGCAACGATGTCTGACCAACGCAGGTTTCTGCGGTCCATGGACTCTTCCCTGATGGCAGCAGTTTCTCTCCTGCAGCGCTCCGTCCCCCCCTACCCCAGACCCATCAACACTGCCCTCTCCCATGCCTGCCCAACGCACACCCAGACAGTCACGGGCACGCACCCCACCAGACACATCCAGCACACCCCCAAGTAAGGCACAGCGCACACCTCCTGGCACGCACACTCAGGGGGATGTAGGCACACCCACAGGGTCTGGAGGCAGACGACATACACGCAGCCACAGTCGAAGTCCGCAGTCCTCACAACCCTGTTCCTCCAAAACCACTCCCCTTAGCTCCCCTGCCAAACTCTCACCCAAGGAGACCTATATGGTTGAGCTGGGCCTCGCCCCCACTGAGGCCACCACCCCACAAGCGGGCGAGGAAGTCCCCGGGCACGGGAGTTGAGTCCCCCACCATGTCCACCCCCTCCCCCAAGAGCGCTGCACCCCATCCTTCGCCCACCACACCCTCCGTTGGCTCTGGGGTATCTTCAGGTGCAGGGGTTAGGATGGAGGCCCTAGCAGCAGTGTGCAGCGCTGAGCTCACCTCCACCTTTGGCGTTGCCCCATCCCCTGTGGTGGAGACGTCCAGCCCTGCACCCACCACACCTACCCATCACCCTCATGTCCCTGTGGTGCCTGGTCCTGCCACAGATGTTGCCCCTCCCGGTCGAAAAACCTTGAGGTTCTTTTGTGCAGGCAAGGTAGGGGTGGACGCGGTCCCCTACGTCCACCCTTGGACTTGAGAAATGGACTGGCCATTGGCCTTTGTACATAGTCTCTTTTAAATTTATTTATTTTTGGTGCTGAATAAAGCCTTTTCTTTTACTTTCAACACTATTGCATTTCACGTACTTGATGTTGGTGATGAGGCTCCTGGAGTTGGTGTTCTGGTAATGTGTTAGGGTTCTGAGAAATGTTTTTGTATGATGGTCATGAGGTGGACCATGGTATCTGTGTGCCATCACAATGTCTCTGCAAAGAATCAATGGTAGTGTGTGTTCATTTAGTTTGGAGACATTGTCCCAAGCAGTGTTCCTTCCTCTGTGGCAACTGTCATCTTCCCTGCAAACAGTTGCACAATTGTTGTGCTGACCTGTGTCCACATTTCCTTTGTTGGTGACGGATCCCTTCAACAATGGCCATGCCTGCTCACCGATGTCTCCTGCTGATGCGTCTGTGCCATCCTTGCTAGTCACTGTACTTGTGTTTTGGGTATGTAGGAATGCCTTCAGGAACAAATTGGCCCTTTTCACCACTATGCATGTGTGTAATCACAGCCTACCCCACAACTGGTACTTGTTATGCAGGGTATTTGGGCACCTGACTCACAATTGTGGGCATTGTATCTGGTGGAATTGAACCCTATTCCTTCCATGAGAGACTACATCTTGGTGGCTGGACCAGCACCTGAACATTCCTATCAGTCCTGGGATGTGCGTGACAGTGTGTGTTCCCTTTGGCTATCTTAGTTTTGTATGCAGTTACATGACTATACAGTCTGTTGACATGAAATCAGGGTGTGTATTGTGCTGCATCCGCCATGGGTGGGTATGCATGTGTTATATGTCCTCACACCCACATGTGGTGTGTCATGCAGTGTGTGAAAGACATCCATCGTCCTGGGAGTGGGACACTGCTGTCAGTAATGTGTTGTAATAGCACTAAAATCATAGTCCAAAGTTAGGGATGCGTCCATACCACCATGTAGGTGTGGTCATCTGATGATGATGTACACCCCCTCATATCTCTGTCCACTGCTAGGAGTCCTCTGCACCCACCCCCATATCTCTGTACACTGCTGGGAGTCATATGCACCCACCCCCATATCTCTGTCCACTGCTGGTAGTCATATGCACCCACCCCTCATATCTCTGTCCACTGCTGGGAGTCATATGCAACCACCCCTCATATCTCTGACCACTGCTGGGAGTCATATGCACCCACCCCTCATATGTCTGGACACTGCTGGGAGTCATATGCACCCACCCCTCATATTGCAGGCCACTGCTAGGAGTCATATGCACCCACCCCCATATCTCTGTCCACTGCTGGTAGTCATATGCACCCACCCCTCATATTGCAGGCCACTGCTGGGAGTCATATGCACCCACCCCTCATATGTCTTGACACTGGTGGTAGTCACATGCACCCACCCCTCATATTGCAGGCCACTGCTGGTAGTCATGTGCACCCACCCCTCATATTGCAGGCCACTGCTGGGGTTCCTCTGCACCCACCCCTCATATCTCTGTCCACTGCTGGGAGTCATATGCACCCACCCCTAATATGTCTGGACACTGCTGGTAGACATATGCACCCGCCCCTCATATCTCTGGACACTGCTGGGAGTCATATGCACCCACCCCTCATATTGCAGGCCATTGCTGGAAGTCATATGCACCCACCCGCATATCTCTGTCCACTGCTGGTAGTCATATGCACCCACCCCTCATATTGCAGGCCACTGCTGGGAGTCATATGCACCCACCCCTCATATGTCTGGACACTGCTGGTAGTCATATGCACCCACCCCTCATATCTCTGGACACTGCTGGGAGTCATATGCACCCACCCCTCATATTGCCGGCCACTGCTGGGGTTCCTCTGCACCCACCCCTCATATCTCTGTCCACTGCTGGTAGTCATATGCACCCACCCCTCATATTGTAGGACACTGCTGGTAGTCATATGCACCCACCCCTCATATTGCAGGCCACTGCTGGGAGTCATATGCACCCACCCCCATATCTCTGTCCACTGCTGGTAGTCATATGCACCCACCCCTCATATTGCAGGCTACTGCTGGGAGCCATATACATCCACCCCTCATATGTCTGGACACTGCTGGTAGTCATATGCACCCACCCCTCATATCTCTGGACACTGCTGGGAGCCATATGCACCCACCCCTCATATTGCAGGCCACTGCTGGGAGTCATATGCACCCACCCCTCATATTGCAGGCCACTGCTGGGAGTCATATGCACCCACCCCTCATATTGCAGGCCACTGCTGGGGTTCCTCTGCACCCACCCCTCATATCTCTGACCACTGCTGGGAGTCATGTGTACCCACCCCTCGTATGTCTGGACACTGCTGGTAGTCATATGCACCCACCCCTCATATCTCTGCCCACTGCTGGGAGTCATATGCACCCACCCCTCCTATTGCAGGCCACTGCTGGGAGTCATATGCACCCACCCCCATATCTCTGTCCACTGCTGGTAGTCATATGCACCCACCCCTCATATTGCAGGCCACTGCTGGGAGTCATATGCACCCACCCCTCATATGTCTGGACACTGCTGGTAGTCATATGCACCCACCCCTCATATTGCAGGCCACTGCTGGTAATCATATGTATCCACCCCTCATATTGCAGGCCACTGCTGGGAGTCATATGCACCCACCCCTCATATCTCTGACCACTGCTGGGAGTCATATGCACCCACCCCTCATATGTCAGGACACTGCTGGTAGTCATATGCACCCACCCCTCATATTGCAGGCCACTGCTGGGAGTCATATGCACCCACCCCTCATGCAACCACCCCTCATATTGCAGGCCTCTGCTGGGAGTCATATGCGCCCACCCCTCATATGTCTGGACACTGCTGGTAGTCATATGCACCCACCCCTCATTTTGCAGGCCACTGCTGGTAGTCATATGCACCCACCCCTCATATTGCAGGCCACTGCCGGGAGTAATATGCACCCACCAATCATATCTCTGACCACTGCTCGGAGTCATATGCACCCACCCCTCATATGTCTGGGCACTGCCGGTAGTCATATGCACCCACCCCTTATATCTCTGTTCACTGCTGGGAGTCATATGCACCCACCCCTCATATTGCAGGCCACTGCTGGGAATCATATGCACCCACCCCCATATCTCTGTCCACTGCTGGTAGTCATATGCACCCACCCCTCATATTGCAGGCCACTGCTGTTTATCATATGCACCCACCCCTCATATTGCAGGCCACTGCTGGGAGTCATATGCACCCACCCCTCATATTGCAGGCCACTGCTGGGAGTCATATGCACCCACCCCCATATCTCTGTCCACTGATGGTAGTCATATGCACCCACCCCTCATATTGCAGGCCATGGCTGGGAGTCATATGCACCCACCCCTCATGTGTCTGGACAGTGCTGGGAGTCATATGCACCCACCCCTCATATGTCTGGACACTGCTGGGAGTCTTCTGCTCCCACCCATGCACCCCCTTGGAGCGGTACACTGCTGCCCTGGACCTACACACACACCAATATGAAGGTAACATGCTGGGCCAGTCCTCTAAGCCCACATTCCTGGCGTGTGTACGCCTCGTATCACAAATGTACTGGTGCCGTTACGGGGTACGTGTGACACGCACCGTACCCACGCATTCATTGCGTGTGTATGGTCCGTATCACTGTTCTAATGGTGCCGTAGGGGTACGTGTGGCACGCACCGTAGCCACACATTCATTGCGTGTGTACGGTCCGTATCACTGTTCTAATGGTGCCGTGGGGGTACGTGTGACATGCACCGTACCCACGCATTCATTGCGTGTGTACGGTCCGTATCACTGTTCTAATGGTGCCGTAGGGGTACGTGTGCCACGCACCGTACTCACGCATTCATTGCATGTGTACGGTCCGTAAAAGTGTTCTACTGTGCCGTAGGGGTATGTGTGGTACGCACCATACCCACACATTCATTGCGTGTGTACGGTCCGTATCACCGTTCTAATGGTGCCGTAGGGGTACGTGTGCCACGCACCGTACCCACGCATTCATTGCGTGTGTACGGTCCGTATCACTGTTCTACTGTGCCGTAGGGGTACGTGTGGTACGCACCGTACCCACACATTCATTGCGTGTGTACGGTCCGTATCACAGTTCTACTGTGCCGTAGGGGTACGTGTGCAACGCACAATACACATCCACTTCTGTTGTTGTGGTACGCAGGGGTTGCTGGCCACGCCCCCCAAGTGACCAGACCCTGGTGGTAATGTATGGCCTCCATATTATAGGTTTGGCTTTGAGTATGGGGTTTTTTTTTCCTGCCCCTCACCCCCACCCTGGCCACTGGGTGTTGTTCTCACCTTCTGCGGCATGTGCGTCCGGTCCGGTGCGGTGCACCAGGTCGTAGGCCAAGAGGACCGGGATGACACGTACGACGGGGTTCATGGCGTGTACGTCACATACCTGGGCTCCGTTGCGTAGCGGTTCGCGTCGGACTCTGCTTTTCCAGCTGTGTTTGACTCCCGTAAAAAAAGACCCGTACGGAGTGACGTAGGGACGAATCGTACTTGCTGGGCCAGAAACCGCTGCCTGAATACGTCCGGACGTCGCGTACAAGCTGTTCCGGATCAGAATCTTAGGTTTTTTTGACCCGTACGGGCTTTTTTACGAAACGTATGGAAATAGGCTTTCTGTACGAATCGTACTTCCTAGGTTGTACAGAAAGTTTAACGGGTACGAGTCATATGGGGTAAACGCTCCGTACAACGATTCGTACAGCCTTTTTACAGGATCGGAATCGGCCCCTCAATGTTTTTATTGACTGATGGGGACACAAACACAGAACCCACCCAACCTCTTTTGATTTTAGAAACTCACTTTCTATGAGTCTTCTGCAATAGAACAAAATCCAGGTGACACTTTACAAGATATAATAAAAACTGTTTTATTAGATTTATGAACTCCTTCCCATTCCATTACAAAACTCAGAATTATAGTATGGAGCATGCATTTTAGAAACAAAGAAAGATCTTCAAAAATGAGAAATAATAAGATACATAAAAATAGAAGGGAGGAGGAATCAATTGGAAAGGTAAAAAGAGGATACATAAAGACGGACCATTACATGAAAGGACTGAAAGTTAACTGAAAAAGGGAAAAAAGGGAAGAATAGTATAGGGAAGAGAAGCACAAGACAAATAAGACAGTACATATCGAACACGTGGAAACATACCTGGGAACGTTGCTAGTAAGTAAGTGGTGGTGGTGACAACATACAACAAAGACAGCATATCATAGAGAGAAGATCGGTGGAGGCACTGAAGTGTAGTCTCAGGATCACTGGATCAAAAAAGGAAAGTAGAAGTTAAGCGTAGTAAGTATGACATCTAAGTGTAAGAAAAGAAAAGAACAACAACACAAAAAAAGATATTATAATCCTATATCTAAGGGTTAATACCTCGGGTATGAAATGTTACTGTAACTAAATAGATCACCCAATCGAAGATGCGACAATATCCATTGTATAGGTAATATAAGATTGAAGGAACTTCCAAAGTTTCATGGGATTGTCATAGGTTATTGTGTTGTTTGATGTGTCAACTTGAATGACCAGGAATTAAATGGACCACTTCTGTCACTTATAGAGGGGAGCGCAGGTCTACATTCTAAAAATCCTTTTGTCACAGCGCAGTACCTTTAGAAAGATCTTGGGTAATAAAAATCTTTTTCTCTGACCAAACTAATTACTTTTTGGACTTGGCAGCTTGAAGCACCTTCAAGAGATCCATAAACTCCATAATGAAAATAATGGGACTTGATGGAAGATGATTTGGAGGATGAACAATGACCCAATCTGTGTACTCTCTGGATATTTAATTATGTGGACGGCATATCTAAGAATTGCGGCAGCCAGGAGGTAGAAAAAGAAATACGATCCTACCCTTCAAGTCCTTCGGGCAAGCCATAAATACCTAGATTATTGTGGCAATTTCTATTTTTCAAATCTTTTTTGTGACGTTTTAGATAAGCAATCTCCTTCTTCAAGGAAACTATTTTAGTCACCTCGGCTTGGATATTACTAACTCGCTGCACGTATTTCCTCAAGTAAAAGTTCCAAAGAAATAGGTGAAGATGACTTCTCCAGTGAGGGAGGGTCTTGTTTAAGCCCTTTGCTTGCAGAAGTGACACTTGAAGATTTTGAATTAGATGAAGTGGATGCGGAAATTCTTTTTATGACGGGGGTGCTAAGTCATTTGTGAAATGGCAAGCCATCTCAGAGGAACAGCCCACTGGCAATCTTGAAGAAACAGATTTGGAGGTGGTAGGCTACGTAGATATTTTTACACTCTTGGATTGGCACATATATAATTAACACCAAAGGTATAACTTGCCCCATAAAAAACAAGAGCCAGAGAATGGGGCAAACCAAAAAGTTTATAATGAAGTCTGACCAGTCCATTAAAACATTGCTTGATAATATCACCATCCACTATGTGCCACTAAGCAGAGGCACCAGCATTAGTAGATGAAGCCACAACATAAGTACCTCAGCTCTTTAGAGGAACGTTGAGTAGAAATCTTGAGAAGTAGCCACTCAAAATGGCTGCCATTCCTCTCATAGCAGTCAGGAGCAAGCAACCGTGTCAGAAAACATGCCCTCCAGGGGTCAAATCAGTAGGAAAATCGTCCCCTACATACCAGCAATAAAGTCTCTTCTCATTCATGCAGGAGAGTCTTGCTGTCTGCAAGCAAGGAATCAAGCCCTCCTGTGCGGCGTGGAGCTCCACAATCAGGCAGCCATTTTCTTCGACTTCAAAGCCATGCCCACCAGAAGAACAACTATCTAATATCATGCAAGAAAGTTAAAATGATGAGTAAAAGGGAATGAGTAGCAATAAAAGCAAACACCATATGAACCTGTTGTAAAGGAAATAGGGCACAAGAGCAGGAACGAGAGAAGCAGTTGTTGCTCATTATATTGCATTAATAAAACCCCCCTCAAAACATTGTACTAGTTTTCTCTAGTAGGATTTGACAATGATATTCACGAAACTGACAAGACAGATACCAGCAGTACATTAATTAAAGTTTGGGCAGTTGATGCAGGAGTGGACTGGCATTTCTCAATGCGGAGTGATGTGATACCTAAAGAAGCCCTGATAGATGGGCCAGCAGACTGTGAAAAAGAGCTATGCAGAGGTGCCAGCATTTTTTTACATGTGAAACGGGGAGCGAGAAACTTGATGGAGGCACTGCAGCACAGGGACACCAGTTGTCCTATACATTAAAGCATTGCCATAAACATGCAAATAATGAGGAACATGGCCACATGCCATGAAGTGGCCATGAGCAAGTTGGACAGCGGCTCTAACCCAGGAGTGCACTGACCACAAGTCTTTAATGTAGATGGGCGATCTGAACATGATCAGTTTGAGTTAATCGCAAGTCCTCAATTGGCTTGATGAATGCACAGTCCTCAGGGACCTATTTCATAAAATGTGCCTAATATTTTTGAAGAGCATTTACTGCTATCATAGCTGTCGGCGCGTCCATGGAACCCAGTTAGTAAATGGTTAGTTGTTGCAGGGAAGGAACTTTGTGGCTATTGACATTGATGATGTGAATAAGCTTGCCCCTGTCCTGCAGTTATCACCAGACCAGCAGTCTTGGAGCACCCAGTCTTTCAGATCTTGAGGACACAGACATGCTTGTCCTGTACTTATCGTCTGTCTGGGAAGCTTGACAAAAGAGATGCAATACCTGAGACTGCAGATGGTAGCCTAGGAGCAGGTCAAGCATCCATTTGCCTCTCCTTTGAGCAACAACAAAAGTCATGTTGATACTCACAGAGTTGCGGAACACCCTCAGGGACTAGGTCTCAATGATGTAGGACAAGGACAAGTCTGAAAAAGACACAGGTCACACCAGAGGCAGGATAACAGGTCAACCCAGAGCCATCAGGTTCACCAAAGGGGGGGGGGGTGATCCATCTGTCAGGCACTGAACTGACTAATTGTCTCTATCCAACCATTCAATAGTCATATGGCCAATAAACATTTGGCCCAAAGGGGCAGCTCAGCATATCTCGGGCAGACCCATGGAGATTTTCTCATTTACTGCTCCCACCTGAGCCAGTTGCCAGACCAGAAGAGCAGCACCAGTCCTTTATCCATCACACATATTATGCCCCTACTGACAATACTACTATGTCACCTTGTCGAGGCAACAGAGGAGGTCGCTACAGGCTGCAGTGTCAGGAACTTGAGAAGTCTCTCTCCAAGAAGGATCTCCAAGTTTTTGGTTAATCTGCTACAAGGTGCATTGGTGTATTGGAAGTGGTGCAATAGTGCAGCTAAGGCATTAGATAATTGGGGTTAGTTAGCATGGGAGGTTGGAGAAAGCTGCCAGGGAATAGGGTAGGCCCTTTGAAAAATATATGCTGTGCACACAAATATTGTGGGCGATGCATTATTTACCATTATAATTTATCATTGTGTCAAAGTGCAATTCAAAGGTTATTTGAAATGATGTTATATCTGCCATATTATGATTGCACTCAATGGATTCCTATTGTCATACAATACACGTCCCTCTGGGGAATGGGGTTGCTCGAGTACTCACCGAGTAGGCTTGTTCTGGGTGGGTGATGCATTTTTTTTGTGTATGGTATGTAGCTGTTCATCTGGATTTTAACTCTTGGATTTTGCTGTACACTTGAGCTGATATCCTGGGAGCTTCCAGTAGTACATGGGTACAAGTGATGTTCCCTATCAAATGATGGAAACACACAATTGCATGAAATCTTGCTTTTACCTTCACTGTTTACAAGCAAGCACCAGTAGGGGCGGTGGTAAGAAGCCCAGCAAGTAATTTTATGAGAGTATGTCAGAATATCCATGATTGAATGCTGTGAAGCCCCGATGAAATGCGCAAAGTGCTGTATGCTGGGTATGTGTAGCCAATAGGTTCTGTTATGGTGACATATTCAACAGATCATAAGTGGCCTGGCATTAATGGGCCTTTCCTTCCATTTGGTGACCGTCTGTGGCTTTTGGTGCCAGAAGGCATTTTCCTTTCACCACCAGTGTAATATGCTGCATTTACAGTTTTATCTGGCGAAGCCCAATAAATTAATCAACATTCGGTGCATTCATGGAGGAGTTTGTGCCTATATATGAGTTTCTGAGATTTTATTTGCATTTCACAGATGTCAATATTTAGTTGGGTTCACCTTCATGTTTCAGTGTATATTGATTTATTAAAAATAAAGATAAAAAATCTTTATTTGCGTGCTTAATTAAAATCATTGCAACAATTTGCATTAATAAAAACATAGGTTAATGAGTAGGGGGAATCAGGCTATCCGATTTTACATACGCTTTTGTTGGACCCGGCCTCGTGGCTTGGTCCCGAACCAACCTACCAGACTAACCGGGGGCTACCCGAACCCTTCGGGGTCCCCCTGGATTGTACCCCGCTACCCTCCAGCCGTCGCGATGCGACCCACCCCCGGCCTCGGTCCCCACGGAGCCCTGACCTCAAGGCGCCAAGACCTGACCGGAGGGGGTCGAGTGGCCACTCTACAGATACCGGAGGAGGAGAGTTTCGATGGGGCCTCCAGCCGTCCCCCGACGCCTGGTTGCGATCGCCCTCCGGCCTCCCTGGGCGCTGGCTCCATCCCCCGCTGGGTGTCTGGACACTCTTCTCCCGGCCCCTCCGACCTCCCCAGGCGCGAGGGGCCGGACATCAAAGGGCTCCAGACCTATATCTGGGGCAGCCTAAAACCAGGACGTCAGTTGTATCCTGGAGTCGAGAGCCCTGCTGATCGGATCGCGGCCGACCCTACGGGGAGAGTTCCATTGCCTGGAACTTGGAACTCGAGCCCTGCTGACTGCGTCGCGGCTCCCCCTTGCTGAGAAGAAGACCCTCACAGAACCATCAGAGCCCTGCTGACCTCGTCGCGGCTCGACCTCGCAGAAGTAACCATCGGAGCCCTGCTGACCTCGTCGCAGCTCGACCTTGCAGAAGTAACCATCGGAGCCCTGCTGACCTCGTCGCGGCTCGACCTCACAGAAGTTACCATCGGAGCCCTGCTGACCTCGTCGCGGCTCGACCACGCAGAAGTAACCATCCGAGCCTGCGGACGACGTCCCGGCTCCCGGAACCCCCCCAGCTCGAGGATTGAGAGCTGAGCGCAGGGTGTTCCCGTACCAGGCTGGTACTGAGACTGTCCCGCTACCCCGTCCCTGAGCGACCCCGAGACTCTTTTGGGATCCCTCGATCCGCCGGTAAAGACTGCCACAGAAACCTGCCTTTTACTACCGATAAAGACTTGTGAGAATTGATACCCTTGTTGTGTCCCTTTGTGGTGGTGGGGGTGCTTGGCTGGTACGATCATAGGGGAAGGACCTCATCCAGGAGGCTTCTCAGCGGTGCTCGGCTACTTTCCTACGGAACGGTGGCTCTCGGGGTGGTCCGTCCAACACCCTCTGACTCCCCGGAGAGCGCCCTTCTAACATTGGTGGCCAGCGGTGCGATCCGAGCCCGACGCAAATCGTACAGCGAGTAACTCACCCACTACCTACCCAGACACAGAGTGACCATGAGCAACCAAGAGACCACCCCAACCGCGGAGTTCCAACAAGAACGGTTGGAGGAATATACCCATAAGGAGCTAAAACAGTTTTGTAAAGACAAAGGCATCGCGACCACCGGATTAAACACAAAAGAGGACCTGCAAAAAGCCCTAAAGGCCTGGGTAGAGTCCGAAGCGGCCTCCCCCCAAACCGAAGAAAACCCGGTGCCAAGTGTGCACCAGCAACCAACCGCAGCACCGGCAGATGGGAGGAGAACCAGCATAGAGACCGGCCTCTTCCCGGAAGAGATACGAGAACGGGAGAGGGTCAGGACCCACGAGTTGGAGCTCGCCCGACTGCGCCTGGACGGCGAACTCCTACTAGCCGAAAAGAAATTGGCCCTAGAACAACTGCGGCTGCAAGAAGAAATAGAGGAGAAAAAGCGGCACCGAGAACTGGAAGAGAGGAGGCTAACCCTCGAGCATGAGCGGGGCCTTAAAGAACTTGAAATTAAATCCAAGAATGGGGAGACCGGCACCCCCGGAAACAGGGACACCCACCCGCCGGCCGAGGCGAAAGTACATATCCCCAAGGATGTCGTCAAAGAGTACTACAAGAACGACGACATCCAACAATGGTTCAAGGCCTACGAGGTCGCCATGACCGCCCATCGGGTACCCCGAAAAGATTGGGGTGCCGGCCTATGGGGACGGTTCCTCAACGAAGGCAGAGACACCCTGCTACAGCTCCCAGACGCCGTGATGACATCTTATGACCATATGAAGGAGGCCCTGCTCACCCGCTATGGTCTCACCGCAGAGATGTACCGCCAGCGCTTCCGGGACTGCAAGAAGCTCCCCGGTACCACCTGGGTGGAATACGTCGACTTTTTCAGCAGAGCCCTGGAAGGCTGGATCAAGGGCAGCAAGGTCACCTCCTACGAACAGCTGTTCGACCTCATTGTATGGGAACACCTCTCCAACAACTGCTTCATCGAGCTGAGACAGCACCTCCTCGACAGCAAGCTGACCGAGCCGCGGAAGCTCGCCGCCGAGGCCGATCGATGGATGAACACCCGGGTCCCTCGGAACTCGATGGGGGAGTACCAACGGAACACCACGGGGCCCCCCCGCCAGCGTGGCGGAGGAGGGGGATCGAACAGGAACAAAGACTTCCCAGCAGGGCCGCCCCGGAGTCCTCCCCGGGGACCGCCCCTGAACCGCATGTCCCCGACCCTTGCCCGAAGATGGGCCCCCCTAGCCCGACCAGGACCTCGACCGACGGTAACGTGCTACAACTGCCAACAGCCAGGGCACTATGCCAGTGACCCTACCTGCCCCGTGAACCGACGAGCTGGGACCACCGGGCCACCCTCCCGCCAGTTGGCGGCCGCTGCCCTGGGGGAAGGGGGAGAAGAGGAAGAGAACTACGACGCCGGGCCAACCGAGTGGGAACCCGCCGCCATGACCTTGGTATGCCTGGGCAGCCGGGACATGGTGCCCCGGGCTCCCATCCCGAGAAACACCCAGAAGTACCAACAGTGGGTCACCATTAATGGACGCCGGGCCGAAGCCCTCCGCGACACCGGAGCCAGCGTGACAGCCGTCCGCTGCCACTTGGTGACCTCCGAACAGATCATGCCTAACGTACTGTGCCCCGTCCGGTCGGCAGACAACACCGAGAGCTTGTGCCTGATGGCCCGGATCCCCTTCGAGTGGGGGGGAGTGTCGGGCATGCTGAAGGTGACCGTCCGCGACGACGCCCCCGTAGACTGCCTCCTTGGGAACGACCTGGAAAGTTCCCCCTGGGCCCACGTCGAGCGCCGTGAGCATCTGGGGATGCTGGGACTGCCCGAGTGGGCCTGCGCAACCACCCGGTCCACGACCGCCCGGGCCATCTAACCGAGCGTAGCTGCTCCCCCCGAAGAGCCGGAGTGGCCCGAGCCACCACCTCCCTCCGTCGAATAAGAAGCCAACGCCGAGTCTGGGCTGCCAGAACTCGCCCTGGACGAGGTCGCCACGCTCGGTGACCTCCCCGAACTCGCCCAATGGCGCCAAGAAGGTGGCCCCACAAGGGAGCAGTTCTGCCAAGAGCAGAAGACCTGCCCCTCCCTCGAAGGGACCCGACAGCAAGCAGCCGCCCAGGCTGCCGGAGATCAGACGGGGACCCACTGGGTCTATTGGGACAATGACCTCCTCTACAGCGAGCAGAAGACCGCAGAATTGGGGGCCAGCCGGATGCTGGTGGTCCCCCTCCGATTCCGGGAGTTCCTCCTCAATCTGGCGCATGATGTGCCCCTCTCCGGGCACCTGGGACAAGACAAAACAGACAGCCGCCTGGTGACTCACTTCTACTGGCCCCGAATGCGGAAGGACGTGGACAATCATGGCCGAACCTGCCCGACCTGCCAAGCCAGCGGGAAGAGTGGGGGAAGAGTCAAAGCCCCTCTCCAGCCCTTTCCAATAGTCAACACCCCATTCGAGCGAGTGGGGATCGACATCGTGGGGCCCCTGGACCCCCGAACCTCCCCAGGACATCGCTTCATCCTCGTCCTGGTCGATCATGCCACCCGATACCCCGAGGCTATCCCTCTCCGAACAGTGACGGCCCCCGTGGTGGGCCGGGCCTTGATGGGAATCTTCTCCAGAGTAGGTTTCCCCCGGGAGGTTGTGAGCGACCGGGGCACAAACTTTATCTCCAAGTATATGAGGTCCCTGTGGCAACAATGCGGGGTCACCTACAAGTTCACCACCCCGTACCACCCCCAGGGGAAGGGACTGGTCGAACGATTTAATCGGACATTGAAGGGAATGATCAAAGGCCTGGAGGAACCCATGAGATGCAAATGGGACGTCCTGCTGCCCTGCCTCCTGTTTGCCTATCGGGAGGTCCCGCAAAAGTCTCTGGGGTTCAGCCCCTTCGAACTCTTGTACGGACACCCTGTCCGAGGCCCCCTCAGCCTGGTCAAAGAAGGCTGGGAGACCACCGTCCAAGATGCTCCCCCCGACGTCTACCGGTACCTTCTGACCCTGCGAAACTAAACCCGGAAATTCAGGGAACTGGCAGAAGCCAACCTCGAGGCCAGCCAGGAGGAAATGAAACGCTGGTATGACCAGAACGCCTCCTCCATCGAGTTTCAGCCAGGACAGCAGGTCTGGGTCATGTCGCCCGTCGACCCCTGTGCCCTCCAAGACAAGTGGACCGGGCCCTTCAAGGTGGTCGAGAAGAAGAGCCCCGTCACCTACCTGGTCAACCTGGAATCCCCCAGGAACCCCCTCCGGGTCCTCCACGCCAACAGGCTCAAACACCACTTTGCCCGAACGGAACTTAGCCTGCTGATGGCTACCGACGATGAGGCCGAAGACGACTCCGAGCCCCTGCCTGACCTCCTGAAAACCTCAGAAAAGGACGGCTCCGTAGAGGGAGTCCTCCTCTCCGCCACCTTGACTCCAGAGCAGCGCCGAGATTGTCAGGGACTGCTGCATCACTTCGTTGCTCTCTTCTCCCTCACTCCCGGAGTCACCCGATGGTGCGTCCACGACGTCGACACCGGGGACAGCCCCCCCATGCGACACCGAGCCTACCGGGTCCCCGAACGGGTACGGGCCTGCATCCAAGCCGAGGTCGCCAAGATGTTGGCCCTGGGGGTCATCGAACCCTCCGACAGTCCATGGGCCAGCCCTGTGGTCCTGGTACCGAAAGCTGCCGCCCCCGGCACCACCCCGGAGCTCCGGTTTTGTGTGGACTATCGGGGATTGAATGCCGTCACTAAAACCGATGCCCATCCCATTCCTCGGGCAGATGAACTGATCGACCGCCTAGGAGCAGCCCGCTACCTTAGCACCTTTGACCTCACCGCCGGATACTGGCAGATCGGGCTCACCCCAGGCACCCAAGAGCGTTCCGCTTTCTCCACCCCCGATGGCCATTACCACTTCCGAGTGATGCCCTTCGGCATGAAAAATGCCCCGGCGACCTTCCAAAGACTGGTGAATAAGGTACTGGCCGGCCTAGAAGCGTTCAGAGCCGCCTACCTGGACGATATTGCGGTGTTCAGCAGCCACTGGGCCGAGCACCTAAGGCACCTCGGGGAGGTCCTGACCGCCCTCCAAAGGGCCGGACTCACCGTAAAAGCCAGCAAGTGTCAGATAGGCCAAGGATCCGTAACCTATCTGGGACATCAAGTGGGGAGCGGCCATGTGGCTCCCCTCCAGCCAAAGATCGACGCCATCGTGGCCTGGGAGCCCCCAACCACCCAAACCGCTGTAAGGGCCTTCCTGGGACTCACGGGCTATTACAGGCGGTTCATTCAGAACTATGGAAGCATTGTGGGCCCCCTCACGGAGCTCACATCAAAGAAGCAACCAAAGAAAGTGCACTGGACGCCCCTCTGTCAGGCGGCCTTCGAGACCCTCAAGACAGAGATGTGTGCCGCCCCCGTGCTACAAGCCCCCGACTACAGCAAAGAGTTCGTGGTACAGACGGATGCCTCGGAGTACGGAGTCGGGGCTGTCTTGTCCCAAGTAAACTTTGAGGGGATTGACCAACCAGTGGCCTTCATCAGCCGGCGCCTGCTGCCCCGGGAGCAGAGATGGAGCACCATTGAACGGGAGGCCTTTGCTGTGGTGTGGGCCCTCAAGAAACTCCGGCCCTACCTCTTCGGCACCCACTTTCGGGTCCAAACCGACCACCGACCCTTGCGGTGGTTAATGCAGATGAGAGGCGAGAACCCGAAGTTGTTGCGACGGTCCATCTCTCTGCAGGGGATGGACTTCACTGTAGACCATCGGCCCGGAAACGACCATGCCAACGCCGACGGCCTGTCCCGCTTCTTCCGCCTCGGCGAAGAGAACACCCAAGACGATGGGTGACTCTCCCTGCCTTCAGCTGGGGGGGACACCTGTTGGACCCGGCCTCGTGGCATGGTCCCGAACCCTCCTACCAGACTAACCGTGGGCTACCCGAACCCTTCAGGGTCCCCCTGGATTGTACCCCGCTACCCTCCAGCCGTCACGACGCGACCCACCCCCAGCCTCGGTCCCCGCGGAGCCCTGACCTCAAGGCGCCAAGACCTGACCGGAGGGGGTCGAGTGGCCACTCCACAGATACCGGAGGAGGAGAGTTTCGATGGGGCCTCCAGCCGTCCTCCGAAGCCTGGTTGCGATCGCCCTCCGGCCTCCCTGGGCGCTGGCTCCACCCCCCGCTGGGTGTCTGGACACTCTTCTCCCGGCCCCTCCGACCTCCCCAGGTGCGAGGGTCCGGACATCAAAGGGCTCCAGACCTATATCTGGGGCAGCCCAAAACCTGGACGTCAGTTGTATCCTGGAGTCGAGAGCCCTGCTGATCGGATCGCGGCCGACCCTACGGGGAGAGACTCATTGCCTGGAACTTGGAACTCGAGCCCTGCTGACTGCGTCGCGGCTCCCCCTTGCTGAGAAGAAGACCCTCACGGAACCATCGGAGCCCTGCTGACCTCGTCGCGGCTCGACCTCGCAGAAGTAACCATCGGAGCCCTGCTGACCTCGTCGCGGCTCGACCTCGCAGAAGTAACCATCGGAGCCCTGCTGACCTCGTCGCGGTCGACCTCGCAGAAGTTACCATCGGAGCCCTGCTGACCTCGTCGCGGCTCGACCTCGCAGAAGTAACCATCCGAGCCTGCGGATGACGTCCCGGCTCCCGGAACCCCCCCAGCTCGAGGATTGAGAGCTGAGCGCAGGGTGTTCCCATACCAGGCTGGTACTGAGACTGTCCCGCTACCCCGTCCCTGAGCGACCCCGAGACTCTTTTGGGATCCCTCGATCCGCCGGTAAAGACTGCCACAGAAACCTGCCTTTTACTACCGATAAAGACTTGTGAGAATTGATACCCTTGTTGTGTCCCTTTGTGGTGGTGGGGGTGCTTGGCTGGTACGATCATAGGGGAAGGACCTCGCCCAGGAGGCTTCTCAGTGGCGCTTGGCTACTTTCCTACGGAACGGTGGCTCTTGGGGTGGTCCGTCCGACACCCTATGACTCCCCGGAGAGCGCCCTTCTAACAGCTTTAGTTCCCATATAAATTCCAAGGCAAGGTTGGTTAAAATTTTCAGAATAACATCACTAATGTCTTATGGTGCCGAGTCCCTGGCCGCAGAGAGATCAGATGCCAGTTCTGCATGCTAATCGCAGATCCGGTTAGACGTAAAGTGCCAGTTCTGTGTGCCAGGATCCCAGGTGGAAGGATTTCCAGCGCTATTAAAACCCAGAGTTTGGAATCATTTTTTTGTTCGTGTCTTGATCGGGTCCAAATCCCTGGCTGGAAAAGGGTAAAATGCAGGTTCTTTGTGCTGAGAACAGAGCTCGAAATAAAATAATGTACAAACTCTGTGTACAAAGATCGCAGATAGAAAAGTTTCCAGTACAGTTAAAGCCCAGAGGTCATCTGTTGCACTAGTATTAGAGACCTCGTCTGCCCAAGGTCACTTTTGAGGTCATTCAATTCGGAGAGTCTGAGGTGGGCATGATTCAATTGTAGGTGCCGCTTTGGTGTTTCCTGGAGCCTTCCAGTGCAGCTAAAGATCGGCAATTGCTGTTGGAGCTCATCTGTTGCGTGTTGTTTGTGATTGCCACTTCCATCCGAAATCACTTTAGGATTGTTTAGTCATGTCATTTAAGCAACCATTTGTTGACTAGTTTGTCTTTTGATGCTTATGTCAGCAGCAGTTAGACATTTTACCAAGCAGCAGCTCAGTTGGAAGTCCTCGCCAGAAAAGCTTGCTAGCACTGCTTGTCTGCAAGACCATATGTTTTTCTGATTGAAGAGTGGTCTGAGTTGGGTCCAGCTCTCCCATAATAGTGCCCTGCAGATAGTTAGAAAGCGCAGAATGTCCCTTCCCCTTCCCTGCAGAGGTGATAGGTTGCTGGCTTCGGTTGGCGTTGCACGGCAGCAGGTGGTATGCAGATGGTAATATACCTAGGCGTAATTTCAGGAACTTCTCTTTGGTGGTTTTGGAAAAGCCAGTATGGAGGTATGATTGGGGTGAGGCTTTGCTGTATGACTGTATGGTAAACCAGCCGTGTGCTCGCTCTGACAAGGTAGCTTTGTCTTGAATGAGGGATTCTTTTTAACAATGCTGTTAGCTACTTTTTTTTAATTTGCGTAGGTCCCCGGTGTCTCCCAGAGGTGTTGTAGGCATAGTTGGTCGAGTGAGCTTTCCAAGTAGCATCTGGCTGGACATGCCTCCTTAGTTTGCAGTTCCTTCCATAAGTAGGTTTTTAGTGTTTCTGGCTCCTCCTTTCTGATTTTATACCAGCTTTTGATATATGCTCCTTTGCGGGCCAGCTCTTGTCTCTGTATCCCAAACTCTAATCTCAATTGTGCGGGGGATGTGTATCTTGTAGGCAAGAATTGTTTTTGGTCCGTTTATTCATGTTGTAGTTTTTATGTATTTCTAGTGGAATTACAGCTACAGAAATTTTGTTTGATACATTTTTATTAATGTTGATTGAAAACATCTCTTTGTGGCGGAGCCAATTCAGATATATTTCCTCCTTTTAGGATCTTTCTGAAGTAACTTGTAAGAGATATATTTGCTATTTTTTATGCAATAACATCGCTTACAAAGATATGCATTCATGCAGCAATTCCACACATGGTAACTGTGTATGAATTACAGTCACACATGGGATTACCCAATGCGATTTTACTGCAGAAAAACACCCAAATCATGTAGTTATCCTGCAACCACAAAACGTATATTGAATGCCTAAGTGTAAAGGTAACTTTTTTTCAATTGGCCTAGGGTCATCTACATGCTGACCTTGTTCCCTTATATCCTGCGATGGCCCTTGATGGCCCTTCATCCTCCTACGAGAAATTTAAAAGTTTAGGAAAATATTATATGTTCAGTAGACTTTAGACTTATAGGCCCAGAACAAACCAGTTTCTCCGATGTGCCTCACCCTAACTCTGTTGGAAGGTGTGAATAAATGTTTATTCAGATTGATATTATTTTCACATTTTAGTCTTATTTTTTATTTGGTAGAATTTCTTTTCGGTGTATTTAGCTTCAATTTTGTTGGAAGAAAGCTGCAAGAAGACCACTTTCCTGAATAACTCAAGCTGACCAGTTACAACTGGATAAGCCCTGGACCATGCTAGTTGCTTTGATTCGATTCCTGACCCCCAAGTGCTGTTCTTGAGGTCCAGGAGCCCTCGGCTGATGTTAAAGGTTACTCCTCCTTTCCAAACTGCACACGCTGTGACTTAGAAACATTTTGACAACTTTCTGCTGGAGAACTGACTGGGGTCGTGGTTGAAGTGGCAGTCATCTACGTCGATTCACCAGTTGGATTCCGTTTGCTGGGTTTCCTGCTGAAGGATATCCAACTTCTAGAAAAAATTGTAAGCCCAAACATAGAAGGCTACATCTGGACCGATGCCAAGCAGCATCTGATTGATGTTTAGACTTTCCTGAGCACAGATTTTGGACTTCCCACCTTTGTTTATAACCGCACCATGGTCCAGTCCTTCCCCAAACTGCAGTTGCGAACCCTGCTTCAGATCCTGCTGGCAGCTTGCCCCATCGATGACTTGTTGATGATCACTTATTCTCCAGAAAAGTTTGTAAGTCAGAAGGTAAAGTTTCCACCCAGGCAGATCTGGTTCCAGTATCCGACCAGTGATACACTGCGGTTGACCTTAACTTTTGACTTTGACCTAATCTAGAGTGACCAGTTGCCCGAATTTGGTGCTTTGCTCTTTTTTCTACTATTTGTATTTATTTATTTAAACATTTTAAAATTCATAGCTTCAGTTCCCCATTATGGAGTTGTTTTATTGTGCTGTGTTTTGTCTTTTTAAATGTTTTGGTACTTCTAAACGCTTTGAACACTTTCTCAAGTTAAGCCTGTCTGCTCTGTGCCTTAATTACTAGGGGTTGAGCTCAGGTTTAATGTCCTGAATTTTTTTTTGGTCCTAACAAGGAAAGATACATTATTAGTTATAGTGGACTGCCATCCACCCCAACTAATTATCCACTTTCCCACAGATAAGATGGTGGATTGGTGGGTGAGAGAGTGTCTAGTGTGTGATAGCTGTGAGAGGATTTTTAAAGCCAAATGTACACCGCTCACACCTGTGTTTTGATCTGATTTACTATGAGTGAAACTCAGCTTTCAGCACATTTAAACATTTCCACTGTTTACTCTGTGATTCATTATGTTTTGGTGCTGATGGATTACCACTCAAATTGGCATGAAATCAAGTTTGTGAGCTGAGCCATGACTGGGGTGGTCATTGAGTTTTTAAAGAGGTGCTTGCCAGAGAGGGGAATCCTGGCATCCAGGTCACAGATAATTGGGTCCTGTTGATTGTTGACTTCTTTAAGATGAAGGATGCTTTGTGTGACAACCACTGTAGAAAGGTATAATACATTTATAGGAATTGCCTTGACGGTGGTTCCTGTAAATGCTGGAAATATTTGTCAACCTGATGGTCATTTCTAAATTTAGCTGTCATGGCCCTCTGTCATGGCAAAGGAGTCAAATACTCCATCACCCTGGCATAGGAGGGACAAAATGCATTTAATTAAATTAAGCCCAAAGCCATTAGAAGTTGTGAAGGGTAACACACAGTGGTGTAACCCAAGCTGTACATGTGTAGAATGTCAGGAGAGTGGTAAAGTTGGATGAGTGTTTAAATTCCCCTTTGACTTTTTTTGGTGATGCTTGCAAATGGTACAAAATCTGTGCCGCTATATAAAGCAGACTTTAAGGACTATACCTGTGATATTCCAAATTTTGATGGTAATGTAGTAGTGGTAATGAGCCATCAGGTGATTCTATTTCTGTAAGGTTCAATCTAATGCAAACAGTGGGACTCCTTCAATGAGACTTGTGGATTGAGTGTGACTTTTACCTTTTGGGTTCTCCTGTTCATCTTCCTAGTAGTTGGCCGTTTTTGTAGGGCCGTTTAATTGTTTTAAAGGGGAAAATCTTATGCATGTTCCTTCCTCCCTTTGGCTTTTCTTCTTTTACCTACTTTCTTCTAGACTTTCTCTTCTGGCTCCTCTGGCATGCTACACTCTTCATGTCTTCCGTTGTGACTTTGTGTGGATTCCAATTTAATCCATTTCAACCTTGTGCGTTATGCTCAATAAATGAAAGCATGAACCTACCCTTCCCCTATTGTTTTCTTTTTAAGAGCACAGCACAAGTAAGCAGTCAAACCAGATTTCAAGATTGTCACAGTACAACAATATAAGTCAATGCCATAATTCCACACAAAAACACAGGAGCACAAACAGCAACATAACACATCACCATTACAACAAAATACAAGACAACAAATATGCACATACATTCTTGTCACACATTACCGCTGGTAAAAGGTGTTTGCACGAAGAACTGCCTTACTTACCACCAAGGGCATGTCAAAACTCCAGTTAAAACTGTTGTGTGATACGCCTCCAGTGTTTTTAACTCATTTATTGAAGAGACGCAGGTTGCAGACCTTAGAAAGTTCATGCTAATGTGGAATCAGTATGACTCTTACCGGCAAAAGATTTACTAAATGTGTCTTGATAGTACAATTAAATTTCAAAACTACACTAAGCTTAAGGGGAGGGAAACATGAAAGAAAAAGGCAGAAAGAGTAGGATGAAATATTTTTTTATAATTTTATAGTTTTCAAAGGCAAATCAGATTTTTAGATTACAGGAGAAGATATTTTCAAGAGCCAGCAAGCCTATACCTCCCCTCTTAGGTACGCCAAAGTCTTGGACCGGGACTGGGTGCAATGCATCTCGGACTTTGGTGCTCCCCTCTGGATCCATCTATAGCTGATAGTAAAATCTTATTCTTAGAGTCTTGGAAGCATTTCCACTTAAAAATGACTGACAAAGGCAATGGTTTAAAGGTCTGCTTATAGAATATCTTTAACAGAAATGCGTAAGCTGAGTCAAATAGTTAATTTAATGCATGCAAATCATCAGAGATTTAGCAAAGAACTTTTATTTCGAATGAATTCAGTATAGATTTGCCTTTTACGACTGAGAAAACAAGGGTGATGAATTTATAGAGGGATTACATTCTTTTATAGGTTTATAAAGAAAGTATTTCATACATTCACAATATGGGTACATGGTTCACAGGCTCTTAACCAAGAAGAAGGAAGCAAAAAGAAAAATTTTCTACAGAATACATTCAATTATTTTCTCAATATTATATGACACTAGAGTTGGGTGTTTCCAGAATTTTTACATGTGGCATGACTTGTTACATAGCATATTATTCAATTTGAGACAGTTAGGTTGGCCTTGGGAAATTACGTTCAGTTCGGTTCAGCTGGGAAAGTATTAGTATTTTATAGCAAGCCTAAAATCCTTTATAACAACAAACAGTAACACCAGCA
Source organism: Triturus cristatus (assembly GCF_964204655.1). NCBI lineage: Eukaryota > Metazoa > Chordata > Amphibia > Caudata > Salamandridae > Triturus > Triturus cristatus. The sequence continues at coordinate 576,572,356 of NC_140582.1, read as the reverse complement.
AGATCACGTGGTATACTAGACTGTTGCATGCAAGATGGACAACAGAACAAAGTTAGCCGAAATTTCTTGGAAGCTCGATTTCTCATCTTTTTATACACCACAAACGGAAAAACAGATTTCACAAGGTCAGTGGGGGTTAATTTGTTGCATAGATAGCTTTTGAACAGGAATGTCTTCAGAATTATTCAGAATGGAAGAATAACAGCATGCACAGTGACCACCTTTTATTGTCAATCTCCTATTCTGAGCACCATATTGCCCTGAGGTCTCTATGTAATCCCCCACCAGTAGTTGCAGACAAAAATACGGGGGATTACCTGGGATGGGATAGAGTTGATAAGGAGAGATTGTTAATCGATCTCATCTCAAACAACCAAAACAAATTGTTAACATGTTTTGTTGAGGAAAGTGAAGCGGGAGAGATTATTAACTGTTAAGCCACACTATGTGGAACAATTAGGGAGCGCTAAGTGTACCCCTGCAAGGCAAAGTGGGCAAGATAGTTTGATAAGCATTGCTCAGAGGCACATAGGAATTTCTTTAAGGCACTAAAATCAGCCAATATGAACATTGGGCCCGATTCACAGAACTAACTTAAGACAAAATCCTAAACTTACTACCATTTTGGTGTTCACAGAAGAAACTTACTCATTTTGGTATTCACAGAAGGTAATTACTCATTTTGGTATTCACAGAAGGCATTTACTCATTGATGAGTAAGTGCCTTCTGTGAATACCAAAATGAGTGAATGGTTGTAAGTTTAGGATTTTGTCTTAAGTTAGTACTGTGAATTGGGCCCATTCTTAATGTGCGCCTGTGCAGGTTAGCCTACAAAAGGACCATTGCAGCTCGAAAGAAAGCTGTAAGAATGGATGCCTTTGATTCACTATTAGCAGCTAAAACCCCAAAATATCTGCGCGTTCTGGCAGTTTGTTAATCTACCTTTCCTTAGGAATTTCTCTGACTCCGGCCCCACTGTTGTAATTCATCCTGATGACTGGATTAGTCAAAGTCAAAAGCACTTTTTATCAAACATTAAATAATGATCATAAAAGCAGGAACAAAATGACACAATACATTATTAACAAGATAACAATATTAATAAAAATCACTATAAAATTATTTTATCATAAACTAGAAAACCACCTCATCTTTAAATCAAACAATCATACAATTACTGACATGAAGGGCATTTACCAAGAAAGAGCTAACAATAAAACAAATCACCTGCATATTCAACATCTGCAGATACAACAAAGTTGGTTTACATTTAGTCAGCCCCTCAAAGCTGGAATAAAAAAACGCCAAGTAGAATGTGAATAAAATCTACAAAAAAAAGACAAAATGGAACAGGCTCTGCATGAGCTTCCATCACACGGGCAGAAACGGATGGAAGAAGAATCATAATGCCCAAGTGGAAAACATAGCTGCCATCTAATAAAAAGCCTGAATCTGCTTTAAAGGGTTCTATCTCATGTGCTAATCACAAAGTCCAAATATGGTCCAAACTTGGTTTGGGGTGTATTAGAACATAATCCTTGTTCTGGGTGTTAATTAGATCTTATTATCTCACAACAAGGTCTCTTGGAGGAATTATAACCATAACCGGTACCACTCCATTATATAATGCTCACAAAAGGTACCCTAATGGAATAATTTGGAATGTAAATCACAGTGTGCACAAAACAAACTAAAAAGGTGTATGAAAAGGGGCGTTTGCTTTTTAAAGACGAGAACCCTCACTCACAACTAAGGTGACATGCTTTATCATTGGGTTCCCTCTTACACACAGTGTCCGCAAGGTACACTGTGTGGGCTACAACTCTCCTTTTGGAGAGGAGCTTGAGGTGTTCTACACTCCAATGTGAACTGTGAATGAGGTGCAGAGTGCAAAAAAATATATATCAAAAGTGTATTAAAACCATCTCATACGGGAAAAAGAACTTTAATAACTATCCCCCATGGATGGAGTTAAAACTAGTGTGACGATAGGAGCAAGGATGCTTCCTATCTGACTAGGTCAACATGTTTCTGCCAGGTGACCGAAAATTCATGGCATTCTTCAGGACCACTGTCTTGTCACTCTGCTAGAAAATTGATAAACAAAAAACATACTTATATTATATAAGTGTTGTCAATGACCAACTTCAGTCTGGTCTTCTTGCTACAACACATAAGAAACATTCCTCAATAATTCACATATTCAAACTTTAAAAAGGTGACTAATACCAAAATGTGTGTGAGATTTGTGCCAAAAAACCACCATTGTGAAAAACACACAAATAAATCTGTATTCTCATCAATAGCAGATTATTTATCTGCCTATACCTTACACAGGTCCTTTATCTATATGCGGGTACCTGAAGGTAAAATTCTAATTAAAACACACATTATTAGAGGCCAGTTCGGGTCAGTACTTCAAAAACGCTGAAGGAAAAGAAAAAAGAGAGATGTTGTTTTAATATATTAATTCCCTATAATCTCATCATTATTGTTGCCACCAACTATTATCTCACAAGAAAGGAGACAAAGGATACAAACCAAACAAAAGTGGGAGACGTTTGAACTCATCTCTATCAACACTCATCAAGTATCAGAAGGCAAAATTGCAAAGGACGTCACTTAAGCAAGAAAGTGCATCTCTACACTGAGTCACACTAAATTGATTCTCTTTGTTTTAGACTCGCAAAGCTTTACGGGGTCAGAGTATATATCACCCCAAAAAAGAAGAAAGAAGAGGAACATAACCCTGTATAAAGCTTCCATTCAAACAACAAACGAGAGCTGCCACACCCGTCTCTAACTTAATATGGATAGCCGTATTAGAGTAATATACGAATGCCCATTTGGGCCATCAATGCTCAAACTCACCAAATATCAACGCACGTCTCTTCTAAAATAAAGGCCGAAGGAAGAGCGTACATTTCTTGCCTTCGTTTATAACAGTTGTCAGCTTGTCAGATCCGCGCTATTCAACCCGGAAGTGTATAATACTACTTCCGGTTCGCGGCACGCATTATCGGCAATGATCTAAACTCTCGAGTGTTTACACTATTTTCAATGCATACACCTCAAGATTCAGTGTGTTGTGCCAATTATATGTCCACTGCATAGTCTGCCTTGATATTAAAAACAACCAAAGTACCACAATGTAGTGACAGTTATTTGTACCAACATGATGCATTGTGAGATTTGTAGTATTTCTTCTATCCCACATGTAAATAACGGTAGAAGAAAACTGAAAATCACATCCTTATATATCAAGAAACAGCATGTCAAAGAAGAACTAGATAGCAGAGCCGCCAGAAAAACACCATAAATTGTAATACTTCTACTGTGTATTCCATGGTATATCTTCATTTAAACCACGGATATGGCTCTTCATACGGAACACCAATCTCTGTTCCCTATGTAAAAGTACTTTATCCAAAGGTCCCATATTGATGTTATATTTAGGTTTATCAATGATAACCCATGTAAAATCATCTTCAGTGTGTGTTTTTTCTATGAAGTGTCTTGTCATGCGAGTATTCATTTTCTTACAACGAAAAGCACTTCGGTGTTCCACCATCCTGTTTTTGACCTTTCTGGTGGTCATACCAATGTATACCAACGAACACGGACATGTGATCATGTAAATGACATGTGTAGTTGAACGGTCACACTCCTTAATGTTAAATTGCGTAGTCTAATGGTGATCATGTAAATACTTTATGAGTGCTATTGAGTATCACCCCCTGATCATGGGGTGTGGTGACGTATGTAAGATGATCCTTACTATCTTGAAAGATAAACTCGTATAAGCACTCCTTGATGCGAAAATCGCCTTCAATAATTACTGTATCATTCTCCTTAATTCACTTTGGTTTATTAGCTGCATATTCCATAAGTGAAATACTTCTTCATTGGTATATTGTTTTCATTAGTTCACTGTAACAAAGTCACAGAGTATAACAATCCATTTGAGTACACACAGTTGAGGTTTAAAGTTCCCTGATGCATTTCGGGTCCAGCCCTTCCTCAGGGGGTTCTCCCTGTAATAGATCAAAAAAATGCGTGCTTTGATCCAATGACTGGAATGCGATTCCGTGATGTTTAAAAGGCGCAGTGCATTTTAGTATTCCGGACAAATCAGAATCAGAGGGTCCTATAGAAAAGTGTGATCGTGAAATTCATGAACAAAGGGTGTGCGAACAAATCATGGATCAAAGTAACATGGATCAAAATAACAAATGAAACATGGGTGTCATAAATAAAAAACAAACGAAATTATTAACTGAAAAAATATTGACTGAAAAAATAATAACAGTGCATTACTTGAGCTAATGACAGTACATTAGTACGTGTGGTTTAGAATAATTTTTCTAAACCACACATACTAATGTACTGTCAGGAGCTCAAGTAATGCAGTTATTATTTTTTCAGTCAATATTTTTTCAGTTAATAATTTAGTTTGTTTTTTATATATGTCACCCATGTTTCATTTGTTATTTTGATCCATGTTATTTTGATCCATGATATTGACGTTTAACTTATGATATTCAGCTCTCATTCTTAGTTTTGAGCGGTGGTCTCAAATTACCATGTTAACTTTGTTTTTTTGTACACGAGATTGGTTAACATAATTATATGTTTACACGCACACTTTCCTAAGCAACTGTCTGAGATTACGACGTAATGTTTATATTGTAGCTGGTTATTCTGTTTACTAAGCAACCCCTCGTAAGTCTCATTTCTACTTTCATGCACACCGCGTTCACGCTGACTTCCGGGTTGCATGTCAATATAATTTCACTACAGGCGTATCTTTACATGGCGAAGGTTTTGAACACGGAGCAAGCTCGTTTGAGCGTTCACACAGGTACGAAAAACACCAACCGTCAACACTCCGCTTACCGAATAACGCTACCAGCAACTTAGTGATAGCACGTCTTTCAGCTTCCGTTTGTTACTTGTTCTAACGTGCACGACTGCGTTTAAGCATGTAAGATAGCCACGCTTCTTTTAGTTTCTTTGGGCTTATGAAGCATGCCATCACTCAAAATTACCTCACGAAGGACCATAGGATAACTGTTTAGTACTCACACTCATTCACAATTTTTTCTGGCAACGAAGAGCAATTGTCGACATACCGATAATTCAAATAACTTTATTAACACACATTTCTTAATCTTCACCGGCTAAACACAGCATACCGCTCGATTCGTAACTTATTCACATCACGTTAACTTTAATTCATTTTTCTTTTGATAACATTGAATGTTCGCAACACCCTTTGTTCATGAATTTCACGATCACAGTTTTCTATAGGACCCACTCACGTTAATTGATTTGTCGGGAATACTAACATGCACTGCGCCTTTTGAACATCACGGAATCGCATTCCGGTCATTGGATCAAAGCACGCATTTTTTGGATCTATTACAGGGAGAACCCCCTGAGGAAGGGCTGGACCCGAAATGCATCGGGGAACTTTAAACCTCAACTGTATGTACTCAAATGGATTGTTATACTCTGTGACTTCATTACAATGAACTAAGGAAAACAATATACCAATGCAGAAATATTTCACTTATGGAATATGCAGCTAATAAACCAAAGTGAATTAAGGAGAATGATACAGTAATTTTTGAAGGCGATTTTCGCATCAAGGAGTGCTTATACGAGTTTACCCTTGAAGATAGTAAGGATCATCTTACGTCATGTAAATGACCCCACTCGTGTTACAATTGGTATGTGAATTAAGTGTCCATGGTGTGTGGAGACCCAAATCCAACTGCGTAACTTTTTGTGTGAACGGGCATACAGAACATGATACACATGGGAAGTGCCCTACCACTGGTGTAACACCCCACAATGTTGATTGTCTAGTCTCATGTGTTCCACTTTTAGATCTAGTATGCACTAGCAAATCTCGCAGATTGCCACTTTGTTTGAATGCAAACAAAGGTCTTTCCAAAGACAATGTCCCCGTATTTAAAATATGCCAAGCTTTGTTGACAGCCTTTTTGACATTGTCTGATAAATTACTGAAAGTAGTCACACAGACCATGCTTTTATTCTCAGGTCTTACATAGGACTCTAAAAGAGCCTCCCGGTGGTTATTACATGCTCTCTTTTCAGCCCCATGTACCAATTTACTCGGGTAGTTCCTAGACAGCAGTTCTTCACTTAAATTCTTTGCATGTATTTTGTACCTTGACACCTCACTGCAATTTCTGCGTAGCCTAAGAATCTGACCTATTGGGAGGTTATTCAATAACGCTTGTGGATGAAAACTATAGTAACTCAATAAAGAGTTTCTTGCCATAGGCTTCTGATATAATTCAGTTTGAATCCTCCTATTCTTAGGGTACAGTCGCAAATCTAGGTATGATGTAGAGATATTACTAGATTCACCAGTGAATCTTAAATTCAGATCTTGACTATTCAACCATTGGGAAAATAAATCTAGAGAATCCTGGTCACCTCCCCAGCAGACCAGGATATCATCTATATATCGTCTCCACAATTTTAGGCGTTGTGCAAAGGGATTGCCAGTCTCAAAAATGACATTAGAATCAAAACCAGTCATTTGCCAGTATAGATCTCCCTCAAAACATTTTTTTTTTTATTTAAGTGCCATCTTGGCACACTGCATAACAAAGGAATTCGGAGTCTGATCATCGCGAGGATGACTCTCTAACAGTTGTTCTATTATTTCAAGAGTGTCATCCTGCGGAATGTTTGTATATAACGACTCAACGTCATATGTAACCATCAAATCTGTAGAAGGATCAAACGGTACTGTGAAAGAACATGTTTGGTGTCTTGTAAGTAAGACGGCATCTCCGCTACCATAGGACGGAGGAAATGGTCCACAAATTTTGATAATGGCTCGAGAATTGAACCAATACCAGACACTATCGGTCTCCCCGTCGACGGTCTTTGAGCTTTATGTATTTTGGGGAGGATATAGAACGTCAGAATTTTAGGATGTTTCTGAATCAGAAATTCGGCTTCACTTTAGTAATCCAATTCAACTCTCTCCCTTCCTCTACCAAAGCTCCAATCTGTATTTGTAATATTGAAGTCGGATCCTGTACGATACGAGTATAGAATTTTTCATCACTCAATAGTCTCAAACATTCATTACGATAATTAGCAGTATCCATAATGACGGTAGCCCCGCCCTTAACCGCTGGTTTAATCATAATGTTTACGTCATTACCCAGTTCTTGAATACATTTCCGTTCTACATTAGAAATGTTACAGAATGTATCCTTAGGAAGGTGTAAACTGGATTCATACTCTTTAAGAACTGCTTTCTCTAAAGTATTAACTTCTGAGGGTACTTGTTGTAGCAAAGGCCAAAAAGTGGATTTATTCCTCCGTATTATGTACCACACTCGTCTCATCTTTTTCCATATTGGAGAAGAAAAAACGTAATCTCACTTTCCGAAAAAAATCAGCTAACTCTTTGTGGATCATAAAATCATCTCCTAACTTGGTCGGAACAAAACCAAGTCCCTTAGATAAAACATTGTATTCCAGATCCGTAAGAGTTTTAGAGCTGAGATTAACTACTAGGCAATCTGGTCGCTTGTGGACGCTGTCATGCTCCAAGTCACTCTCTGTTCTATGGAGGGGTCCCAGCTCACTTGTTGCTGCACACCCATCACTCGGCCTCTGTTGTTGCCTCTTCGACGTCCTCTTCTTCCTCTGGCCTGACCAAAAAAAGGGGGATAATTTGGACCTCCAAAGGAAGGACCAGAGTGAAAAGGGGGTGGTGGTGGATATGGCCAAGGTTGTGGTGGCCACCATGGAGTCTGTTGAGGATATGTATGTATATTACCCCTTCCTCGTCTCACAAAATTTGTGGATGCATATTCTGGATCTGAGTCATTTGAGTCACTCCATTCATCGGAATTGGAGGTCCATTCATCTGTATCCTTACGCCATCCTTTTAACCCTCTTTTGCCTTTTTTCTTATTCAAGGTGGTTTGATAGTCATCAGATATGTAAGGATAAACTTTCTCCAACGTAAATCTATCTAGGTCCTTTTTCAATTTGTTGACTTTGAACTTAACCAAATCGTCTTTTATCTCATTAAGATTTTTTAAAATCTCTTCCAATCTCTTCTTATACACAGTAACCTGAATGCCTGTTTTGAATTGGCTTTCTAATGTTTGTATCTCAATCGATAGGAGATCGGCCGTTTCTTTAGCTGTATTAATAATTACAACTAGCCAGTCCCTAGTACAACGCCATGCAATCTTAGACCAATTTGTCACAAAGATTTTATTATCCAGGAAGAGTCTTGGAGCATTTGCCACTATCAATCCTAGGGGTGCTATATTCCATCTCAAATATTCTGTTAATATGGCGGCGTGCAAAATAGTTCTGACATGCTGTTTCTTAACATTACTAAGTTTGGTCCATTCCTCTGTATAGGACAATGTCTGGGAGATGTGAGTATCCAAAATACTCGGTGTTTGTAGTATTGCCTGGACCATCTCATCATCAAATGCTAACCCAGTATTTTCTGTCATCTTGAACTCTAAAAGACCCACAGACCGGTCAAAAATAATGGGACTCTATAAATTCTAGAAATTCTACGACCTACAGCCCACAGCTGTGCTATATATTATCTCACAACAAGGTCTCTTGGAGGAATTATAACCAAAACCGGTACCACTCCATTATATAATGCTCACAAAAGGTACCCTAATGGAATAATTTGGAATGTAAATCACAGTGTGCACAAAACAAACGAAAAAGGTGTATGAAAAAGGGCATTTGCTTTTTAAAGACGAGAACCCTCACTCACCACTAAGGTGACATGCTTCATCATTGGGTTCCCTCTTACACACAGTGTCCGCAAGGTACACCGTGTGGGCTACAACTCTCCCTTTGGAGAGGAGCTTGAGGTGTTCTACACTCCAATGTGAACTGTGAATGAGGGGCAGAGTGCAAAAAAATATATCAAAAGTGTATTAAAACCATCTCATACGGGAAAAAGAACTTTAATAACTATCCCCCATGGATGGAGTTAAAACTAGTATGAGGATAGGAGCAAGGATGTTTCCTATCTGACTAGGTCAACATGTTTCTGCCAGGTGACCGAAAATTCATGGCATTCTTCAGGACCACTGTCTTGTCACTCTGCTAGAAAAGTGATAAACAAAAACCATACTTATATTATATAAGTGTTGTCAATGACCAACTTCAGTCTGGTCTTCTTGCTGCAACACATAAGAAACATTCCTCAATAATTGATGAATGTTTGAGACAATTGAGTGATGAAAAATTCTATATTCGTATCGTACAGGATCCTACTTCAAGATTACAAATACAGATTGGAGCTTTGGTAGAGAAAGGGAGAGAGATGAATTGGATTACTAAAAGTGAAGCCGAATTTCCGATTCAGAAACATCCTAAAATTCCGGCATTCTATGTCCTCCCCAAAATACATAAAGATCAAAGACCGCCGCCGGGGAGACCGATAGTGTCTGGTATTGGTTCAATTCTCGAGCATTATCAAAATTTGTGGACCATTTCCTCCGTCCTATAGTAGCGGAGATGCCGTCTTACTTACAAGACACCAAACATGTTCTTTCTCTTCTAGACACAGTTAGGAGTGGGCGGAATTTGCGTAATCGCGTTACGCAAATCTCCGCGAAACGGTAAAGAATCTCAGCGAACACGCAGAAATTCCGCGAACATGCGGAATTGCTTGTTCGCCATACTTTTTACCTGTTCGCGATCGCTGTTTGCGTGCTCGGGGTGAAATATCTCGCGAACACGCATATTGAGAACGCAAACAAGCCCAAAATTTTGCGAAGTCGCGGAACGCAGATTTTTTGTCAATTTCGCGTTCTCCGCGGAACGCGAAATTACCCAAATTCCGCGAGCGGAACGGATTTTACCGCCCAGGCCTAGACACAGTACCGTTTGATCCTTCTACAGATTTGATGGTTACATATGACGTTGAGTCGTTATATACGAACATTCCGCAGAATGACATTCTTGAAATATTAGAACAACTGTTAGAGAGTCATCCTTGCGATGATCAGACTCTGAATTCCTTTGTTATGCAGTGTGCCAAGATGGCACTTAAAGAATTTTTTTTTAGTTTTGAGGGAGATCTATACTGGCAAACGACTGGCACTTCAATGGGCAGTACGTGTGCTCCCAGTATGGCCAATCTTTACATGTATGGTTTTGAAACTAATGTCATTTTTGAGACTGGCAATCCCTTTGCACAACGCCTAAAATTGTGAAGATGATATATAGATGATATCCTGGTCATCTGGGAAGGTGGCCAGGATTCTCTAGATTTATTTTCCCAATGGTTGAATAGTCAAGATCTGAATTTAAGATTCACTGGTGAATCTAGTAATATCATTATATCATACCTAGATTTGCGATTGTACCCTAAGAATGGGAGGATTCAAACTGAATTATATCAGAAGCCTATGGCAAGAAACTCTTGATTGAGTTACTATAGTTTTTATCCACAAGCGTTATAGAATAACCTCCCAATAGGTCAGTTTCTTAGGCTACGCAGCAATTGCAGTGAAGTGTCAAGGTACAAAATACATGCAAAGAATTTAAGTGATGAAATGCTGTCTAGGAACTACCCGAGTAAATTGGTACATGGGGCTGAAAAGAGAGCATGTAATAACCATCAGGAGGCCCTTTTTGAGTCCTATGTAAGACCTGAGAATAAAAGGATGGTCTGTGTGACTCCTTTCAGTAATGTATCAGACAATATCAAAAAGGTTGTCAACAAAGCTTGGCATATTTTAAATACGGGGACATTGTCTTTGGAAAGACCTTTGTTTGCATTCAAACGAAGTAGCAATCTGCGAGATTTGCTAGTGCATACTAGGTCTAAAAGTGGAAGACATGAGACTAGACAATCAACATTGTGGGGTGTTACACCAGTGGTAGGGCACTTCCCATGTGGATCATGTTCTGTATGCCCGTTCACAAAAAAAGTTACGCAGTTGGATTTGGGACTCCACACACCATGGACACTTAATTCACATACCAATTGTAACATGAGTGGGGTCATTTACATGATCACATTTCTGTGTTCGTTGGTATACATTGGTATGACCACCAGAAAGGTCAAACACAGGATGGTGGAACACCGAAGTGCTTTTCGGTGTAAGAAAATGAATACTCGCATGACAAGACTCTTCATAGAAAAAACACACACTGAAGATGATTTTACATGGGTTATCATTGATAAACCTAAATATAACATCACTATGGGACGTTTGGATAAAGTATTTTTACATAGGGAACAGAGATGGGTGTTCCATATGAAGAGCCATATCCGTGGTTTAAATGAAGATATATCATGGAATACATTGTAGAAGTATTACAATTTATGGTGTTTTTCTGGCGGCTATGCTATCTAGTTCTTCTTTGACATGCTGTTTCTTGATATATAAGGATGTGATTTTCAGTTTTCTTCTACTGTTATTTACATGTGGGATAGAAGAAATACTACAAATCCCACAATGCATCATGTTGGTACTAATAACTGTCACTACATTGTGATACTTTGGTTGTTTTTAATATCAAGGCAGACTATGCAGTGGACATATAATTGGCACAACACACTGAATCTTGAGGTGTTTGCATTGAAAATAGTGTAAACACTCGAGAGTTTAGATCGCCGATAATGCGTTCCGCGAACCGGAAGTAGTATGATACACTTCCGGGTTGAATAGCGCGGAGCTGACAAGCTGACAACTGTTATAAACGGAGGCAAGAAACGTACGCTCTTTTTCGGCCTTTATTTTAGAAGAGACGTGCGGTGATATTTGGTGAGTTTGAGCATTGATGGCCCAAATGGGTATTCGTATATTACTCTAATACGGCTATCCATATTGAGTTAGAGACGGGAGTGGCAGCTCGCGTTTGTTGTTTGAATGGAAGCTTTATGCAGGGTTACGTTCCTCTTCTTTCTTCTTTTTTGGGGGTGATATATAATCTGACCTCGTAAAGCTTTGTGAGTCTAAGACAAAGAGAATCAATGTAGTGTGACTCAGCGTAGGGATGCACTTTCTTGCTTAAGTGACGGTCTTTGCAATTTTGCCTTCTGATACTTAATGAGTGTTGATGGAGATGAGTTCAAACGTTTCCCACTTTAGTTTGGTTTGTTTCCTTTCTTGTGAGATAATAGTTGGTGGCAACAATAATGATGAGATTATAGGGAATTAATATATTAAACCAACATCTCTCTTTTTTCTTTTCCTTCAGCGTTTTTAAAGTACTGACCCGAACTGGCCTCTAATAATGTGTGTTTTAATTTGAATTTTACCTTCAGGTATGCGCATATAGATAAACGACCTGTGTAAGGTATAGGCAGATAAATAATCTGCTATTGGTGAGAATACAGATTTATTTGTGTGTTTTTCACAATGGTGGTTTTTTGGCACAAATCTCACACACACTTTGGTATTAGTCACCTTTTTAAAGTTTGAATATGTGAATTATTGAGGAATGTTTCTTATGTGTTGCAGCAAGAAGATCAGACTGAAGTTGGTCATTGACAACCCTTATGTAATATAAGTATGGTTTTTGTTTATCATTTTTCTTGCAGATTGACAAGACAGTGGTCCTGAAGAATGCCATGAATTTTCAGTCACCTGGCAGAAACATGTTGACCTATTCAGATAGGAAACATCCTTGCTCCTATCATCACACTAGTTTTAACTCCATCCATGCGGCATAGTTATTAAAGTTCTTTTTCCCCGTATGAGATGGTTTTAATACACTTTTGATATATATTTTTTTGCACTCTGCCCCTCATTCACAGTTCACATTGGAGTGTAGAACACCTCTAGGTCCTCTCCAAAGGGAGAGTTGTAGCCCACACAGTGTACCTTGCGGACACTGTGTATAAGAGGGAACCCAATGATGAAGCATGTCACCTTAGTGGTGAGTGAGGGTTCTCGTCTTTAAAAAGCAAATGCCCTTTTTCATACACCTTTTTAGTTTGTTTTGTGCACACTGTGATTTACATTCCAAATTATTCCATTAGAGTACCTTTTGTGAGCATTGTTAATTAGATCTACCACCTCCCTTCCCCTCTGCCTCTGGTCCAGAAATGATCTTTTGATCCAAGACCTATCCTCTTTTAGCAACCCATCAGGCTTGGAGAAAATATTCAGTCTGCTCAGTGATATAGACATCCACTTGATGTAGTCCAAACAGGGAATGTGATACCCATATCACAGGACAGACAGTCCTCAATAACCTCCCTATTAAACATGGCAGGGAGAACACCACAAACTAAACCCCACAACAACAGTGGGGCCAGATTATTATGATCTTCCACATAATAAACTCCATGTTCCTGGTGCAACAATACAAAGGTAGGGCAACATGGGGGGAGCCCTAAAATCTTTCTACATACTCAATTTTCCTGAGCCTGGGGCCAGTAGTTTTGTGTAGCCCCACAGGCTTGTCCAATAAGTTGGGACAGGGTGTAATTTTCTCCTATAAAATTATAGGAAGGTGACAATCTGCTTTACTATATATGAGGACTAGGAGCCTTGTGAATCAAAATTAACCCTTAGGTAGTAAATACTAAAACTTACTAATTCTTGGTATGAACTTGTCTCTGATAAACAAAATCTGAATTTTGGGGTTCCAAACGTTTTAGTGGAATTGATTTCCAGCATCAGATTGGCCATAATATCAATATATCCCTCCATTAGAGTTCTGAGCCCCTGTGCCATTCTAGAGAGCAGGACGCCATCATCTGCATATGCTAAGATAGGGATGGGCCTGTTCTTTATAACTGGAACATCTTCAATTTTGGTGACCAATGCCTCATCTAAGCCATTAGCATATAAAAGAAAGAGAATAGGATCAAGTACACACCCTTGCCGAACCCCTCTCCCAACCCGCACCAAATAACTATGTGCATTCCCCATCTTCCCCCTACCTTGCAGTGGTCAAAAGGTCATCATCTAGGGACATCAAACAGCTGACCTATTTAGGGAGAACATAACCTTATCAGCCACATTATTGACAAATATTTTTGAAAGATCTGGCCCTCCTCTTATTTAGTGTCATTCAACAATGGTGCCTATTTTTAAGAAGGGCAGAAAAAGTAATCACAAATGCTACTGCCCAATATCACCTATTGATTTAACTGCAAAAGTAATGGACAGGATTCTTTGAGATTGTTTGGAAGTGTAGGCCCATGATAACTATATCTCGTCTGATGTACAGTTCGAGTTTAGAGCCGGCCTCAGCACAGTTGAGCAGCGCTTTAACCTCTACCACCTCCATAAACAAATACTCCATAGCTAAAGTGGGGGGCACTTTCCTAGCTTTTATGGATCTAAGCTCGGCTTTCAACCATGTAAATCACTCCAAACTAGGGGACATCATGCTTGATTTAGAGGTGGAGGTTAAAATTGTCAACTTTTTTTAGGCAATAGCACAACTAGGTGTCTACTAGCTAGCTACTTGGGGGTGAATATTTGATGACATCTTTAGTTGGGGGGGTGCTGCGATGCACAAGGTCTGTTGTACTATACAAAAAGTGCAGAGCTTTTTTTAATTTCACATCGAAATTGGGTATTAAACCTCTTCAAAAAATGGTGGCAATATACAAATGTAATTATCTTTCAATTGCCACCTTTGGTGCTGGGCTCTGGGATGTATAGGAATTTACAACCATTCAGAAACTTGAGTATGGTTTCGTGAGAAGGCTGTTGATTGTCCCTCACAGCACTACTTATCTGTGTCTTACAGAATTAGGATTGGGCTATATACTTGATCAGATCAGGTTTCGCACCTTTCTTTTGTGGCTGTCTATATGGACCAAGAAGCAAACTATTTTTAATAGATTGTATTTCCTTACTGTAAGAAATCAGACAATGCCATGAAGATTCCATGGTTAGCATGTATAAACAAATGTCTTCCATATAGCGAACATGGTGATTTATTTCCAATCCACTGGCCTTGACCTCATCCTGTTAAAATAGACTAAAGGAACTCACTGACATGACTGAGATTGAGGTTGAACACCTGTACACTATATAGGTGCCCTCACTGAACCTTGCCTTTATCATGCTACATTACTACCATGTCCATATTAGATCTCCTCAGATCCCAATGCATTTTCAGGCAATGGAGGAAAGCCTTGTTCTTTATTTAATCACTACCCATGGTTGCCAGATGGCTGTCATGTTTATCCAGCTTCCCTCCAGACTGATAGAGACTCTGTGATGGGCTTGCCTTATTAGTTGCTGCTTGTTTGAACATACCCATGTTTTGTTCACGTTTCGAGGAGGCTAATTTAATTTTTAACTATTTTATCTAGAATTTTATGAGATCCTGTCAGTTGAATAAATATTTTATGTATTTTGTGTACTTCTGTAGTAGTGTATCTTGAGATGCTGAAAGCTATGCTAACCGAATAAAGAATATAACGAATGGAAGGCGATCATCTTTATATCTGACAACTTGGGAAGAGTGTTCCGCATTGTGGAAGCTGTCTTGAAAATAATTGTGAGGGAGCTAATCGAAATTTAAATATTCTTGTCCTCTGAAATTTCAAAGATGAGATGAAGTATGGTGGATGCTGAAAATGAAACACATTGAAAGTGAAGAAACGGCAATTTGAAATTAATATAGACACCTGTTCAAAGTCATTAGAGATCATTTAGCACCAGGGTGAAGTGGTCAAACATTCCTGATAATAGTCTTCTGATGGAGTGCAATGCACTTTGAGGAGTGACAAGGAGGATTTTGGAAGCCCAATTAGTGCAGCATTCCCAAAGTCAACAAGGGAGATTACAACTGATTGTACAACTGGATGGAATCCTGTGGGGTTTATCTCTTCTTAATTAATTAGGCTACATTTAATAAATCTCCTTGCAGGGCAATCCAAAGTTGTTTATGTGTATTATGGCAAAATCCCCACAACAACCTAGCGAGATCATTCATAGAACTATAAAGGATTCTTCAAAAATATGCAGCACTACCTCCAAAGATGAGCCCAGTCAAGGCAAAACTGTCTCCCTTTCTACATACCACTTCCATAATATACTTTCTCATTCCCCCATAACCTAATCCAGTGCTTCTATATGATAATCAACACATTGTCACTGCAATAGTAACACATCTTGTAAACACAATGACACCCTGTAAGGTATGGTACACATGATATAAAACTTTATGAGCAAATAAAGAGAAATAAGGACAAATTATACATCCCTGTCTCATTCAATCTAGTAGCATGGCCAAAGATCAAGACTAACTATAGGTGAGCACTATGGGTCAAATGTATGTACATTTTTTAAGGAGGCAAACGAGCCAATTCTGCACGCTTGCGACCAGAAAAAAGGCTTTCCCAATGTACCAAACCCTATTTTAAGATTTGGTAACCTATTACCAGATCGCAAAATGAGTTAGCGATTCGCTATTAGTGAGGGGAATGTTTAGGGCGTCCCTTCCTAATACCGAATTGCATCATTATGAAAGTATGTTTTGTGACCGAAATACGGTCGCAAAACATTCCCACTTTGCCACCCTCTTCAAGTAGGTGGTAACCCATTCGCAAATGGAAAGGGGAAGGTATGCAAAAACATTTTTAAAGAGCAGGCAGTGGTCCCACGGACCACTGCCTACTCTTAAATTAGGGAAGAAAACCTTTTTTTTTTTTTTTTAAACACAACCTGTTTTTCTTTAAGGAAAGTGGGCTGCATCAAAAATAAAAATCCTTTATTTAAAAGCAATCATGGACATGGCGGTCTGCCGACCCCAAGCGGTACAAAAGGGGGTGGTGATGGACGGAGCATCAGAACCAATCAAACACTCACACCCAGTCAACAGATCTGGGTTTGATCTGCTGACCCCAGCAGGCCACCGTCCCCAAGATTTTAGCGATTCCAAGGGGGTCGTAAATTATGACCTACCTCATTAATTTTAATGAGGTAGGTCGATTTGTGACCCCCTACAAATCGCTATTTGAAACTCTTGGAGTTTCATACATTTGTAATAGCGATTACCTATTTGCGATTTCAAGAAAATCGCAATTAGTTTATTGTTACTACAAATGTCGATACATGTGGCCCTAAGTGCTATAAGATACAACATCACAAACAGCACAACAGGAAAAATACCAAAGAATATAAGGTCCATACCAATATCATAAACATTATGTAATTAACTAATACCATAAGGAAATCTAGGAAAATCAAATGGAAAAAGCAAAGACTTTGGAAAGATAATATAATCTGTGCCTGCAGAGGGGATAAAGGAAAACAGCTAGGAACGTCTCTCTGGGATACAAACTCTCCTAACATTTTACTAAGTAGCTCACCCAGAAAGGAGGAAAATCATCAGCAATATAGTTAGTCTTTAATTGAATGTGTCTAGCAGAGGAGTTCAGTATCCATGTACACAAGCAGGGCACACAAGGCGTATGCCACTCACTGGAGTGCTGTTTGTTCTCCCAGAGCAGGTAAGCAGGGCACCAGATTCAGGCAGTGTACTACATCGGTGCCGGGGTATGTTTGAGAGCAGGCTAATCTAGTGCTGCTTGCTAAATTCACTACACAAGGGAGTTCTTGTTCCAGGAATCACAGAATCTTCAGGAGCAGGATGCCATGATATCAGTGGCCACTAGAAAACCAAGTGGAAGCATAACGCTTCCTTTCTACTGATGCAATTTTTAAGTGGATCAATGCTAATCTGAGCCCTAAACTAATCAACTGAGACAGTAATTCAAGTTTCGACCAATAAAAGAGTGTATCTGATTTTCGGTGTTACTATATTTTGTATGTTGTTTGAGTGCATTTCTGGATTTTAGCCATGTATTCACAACATTTTGAAACGTTATGTCACCAAATATTGTATAAGCCTTTGATTTGACCACAAGTAATTAAACTATCCTTATATTTCAGATTTTTAAATCTATCGCCTACCACCAGAGAGACAGCAAGTCATGGTTTTACTTATCATAGAGATTATCTGTTTCCCTATATTTCTGATGCTGACAAAAGCCAACACAATTGAAAGTAGCTCACTGCTGTGCAGCAGATCAGTGCTCCAATGCACTAGAAATGTTGCATATATGCACCTTTAATACGACGTCCTCATGAACTGCCCAGCAGCATTCATCTTGCTTTGCCAATACGCTGATGATTCTGTTCTATGCAGCCAGACTCCGATTGGCCTCCAGCGTTTGATCACAAAACTGTTGGAATACTCAGAGGCGCATGGTTTGCCGCTAAATTACAACAAAACCGAGGTCATCTGTTTCTCTGCAAACTCTAGTGCCCACAACAAAAAAGACAAATGGCTTGCAGCAGAGAACAACATAGAGCAGATCTGCTCTTACAAATATCTAGGAGTGGTGATAGACTCCAAATTTACTCTCAAAGACCATCTAATCAAAAGACGAACCCAGGCTATAAACTGCATTTTGCACTAAACACAATACAATTGAAAATAATCTGCCCATCTAATTCCCATCTTCTACAAGCAATTGCTTCTACGTTTCTTCCTACTCTTACTTATGGCTCAGAATTATATAAAGGCAAAGACGCAAATTTTTGGAATTTACAACAATCTTGCCTTTTCAACAAAAAAAATGTGTATTCCGCAATTCACATCCCAGGCACAGCTTCGATTGGAGTTCAGATTACTCCACCAACTTACGTTAAGGTCAGCAGCAATACTCAAACTGTGCTGGAAGCTGAGAGCAGCCCAAGAAGAATCCTTGTTAGGTCTCTGCTGGATGAAACTAAAGGCCCAGCCCAAAATCAAGAAAGACTGGCCCACCGCGATTGAGCATGCGTTAACCTCCCTAAACATGTATGAAGTATGGGACACAAACAACAGCTTCCCAGTTTAAAAAAAAAATGTAAATATTACTGCTAAGCAAAAAGCCTGCCTACTGGACAAAGCAATGCTTGCAAAGAAGAAACATGGATGGTTTTATCCTCGAATGGGATTCAGTTGCCGCAGCTGTACCTTGTACACCACACATCTCCAACTATACAGCACTTACTGCTTTTGATTCGACTGGGAGCTTTTTCTTCAAAAGATCAAGTCCCGACAGGGAGACAAACATGGCCGACAAGTCTGTGCCATCTCCGCGGACATATGGAAGAGTCAGTTTTACATTTCCTGTGCATCTGCCCAGCCATCAGTACATTGAGGCGACACCTTTTACTTCTAGCCCTCCGCTCTCTTCGGATACGATCATGCCGCCCCGCTGTAATAGCATTACTAAACAGCAAGTCGCTACAGCTTGCATCCGGGACAACAAAGTTTTTGCAACAAGTCAGCAAACTGTTAAAGACCACATCAAACTCATTTGGGTGGCTTCAGACCTAAGTCTTGCGGCTGCCCACTCCATCTCGCAAAGTGTAATCCCATAATTACTGGAAAAGAGGACAGCTGACATCTAGCACATCTTGAACACAGATCCAGCTCCACCGCGACAGATGTAATTATCCTCCATTCCCAACTTTAAGATTGTTACACGACTCTGCACTCCCGCATATCATTTTCAATCTTGCGGCAGTCACAAATTACACAATACAGGCTTTCAAATAATGTGAATGGAGGACAGTGGACACTTGGTATGCACTTGCACATAGTTGTTTTTTCCACCAATTTTAGACGTATAATGCTTTATTTGAAGATATGTGCTTGAAAATTAAATTAGTTTTGGCAGGGTTTCTTTTAAAAGGGAAAATGCAATTTTCGCCAATGAAATATTTGCCCTGTGGCAGCCCTACATTGAACAAGGTACCTGTATAAACAATGTAAACGAGGCTAGCAAACACTCAGCACATTTTGCGCATTAATGCGTTGTCTTGGTTTTTCGAATGTAACATCCTATTTTTAATAAGGACAAACCACTCCACACTTTGTACATCAAACCCTTGTCCGGATATATCCCAAATGGCACAGTGTATGCATCAGACACCTAAAGCCATGCAACTTAAAGCGTAAATAAGTAAGTTGTCATATTTGGCAAATTTTATGCTAAAATTGCAATGGTTTTAACTAATTGCACAATAAATGTGTTTTATTGCTTTGCCTCTACATGCTGGAAGCTTAGTGATCTTGAAAAAAATACACATGAGATAACAGAGGTTGCATGATCAGATTAAATAAAATATCAAGAGACAGAAATGGCAGATGTTTTGGGGGACTAGAGTTTGACACAAAGAATTCTGTCTAGTGCATAACAAGGCAATTCCTCCCCCGGCACAGTCACATCACTCAACACCTCCGCGAACTCCACTGGCTCCCGGCAGACAGAAGAATAGCATTCAAACTCCTCATTCACGCTTACAAGGCCTTCCACAAAGCCCAACAAGTATACCTGAACAGCTGCCTATCCTTTCACGCACTCAAAAGACACCTCCACTCTGCCCAGCTCGCCCTGGCTACTGTCCCATAGACCCGCAAGACCGGAACCGGCAGAAAGTCCTTCTCCTTCCTGCCAAGACCTGGAACATCCTACCCCTCTACCTTAGACTATCTCCCACGCTACCCCAGTTTAGGAAGGACCTCAAGACCTGGCTCTTTGAATGACCTCAACACTTAGACAGGCCTGCTCCCCACTTCCCCCCAGTGCCTTGAGACCCTCACAGGTGAGTAGTTGTGCTTTACCAATCCTTGATAGAAGGCAATTCATCTAATGTGTACAAGTCCAACATCTGCCCACCCCCTCCAATCCCAGTGAAAGAGTTAGGCTACCCTTAAGCAGCTATATCTCATTTAACTCTGATGGTCATGATAATAAGAACCTGATAATATATCAATCAATCCCATCCCAATAGAATGCATAACCCAATAGGAAAGGAGGCTCGCTGAATCAGGAGAAAGGGATTCAAATATTTAAGGAAAGTCTTTAAAGCCAATCTGAATGTCTACCCCTCATCTGAATAATTGCATACATTTTTCTGTCCTTTGTATGGCGTCATCAGATATTCGCGTGACAATAACAAATATACAGAGACCTCCTTAGGTGCCTTGTTAGATGAGTTACATTATCATGTCATAGACAGGTTATAATAGCGAACACTGATATGGCCACTCATTATGGGTGGCGCAAGGCAGTGTCCCCAGGTGAATATCTCACTTCACCATTCCAACTAACCCATGTCCCAGGCCGAAAACTGGGTCTGAAGACTCTGAGACCGGTAATGCTGCTCCCGGGGACACCAGCCCTAGACCCTCGTGAGTTGTTGAAGAGGCTGTGGTCAGGTGTTGCACATGGTCTCCACTCACTCCTGCACAACTGGCAGAAATAGCAAAGGCTCCCCCCCAACCCTATAATCGTGTGCTCTGCCCTCACTCTCACTCCCCCAAATCCCGACTAAGAATTTACTCGGGGTCAGAACAATGCCCCCTCACCCAGTTACCACCTGCCGCGAGCAGAGGATACATGCACGTGGATTTGGGCCTGTATCTTTCCCTGAGAGAGGGAAAACACACAGAATTGGAAAGGTATTCCCGAATAAGTTCTCTGTGTTATTCCCCGGTCTGGGAAAAATAACTCCGGCTCTCTGTATTTTGGTGCAAGGTGACTGCAATTGGGGAAGCCGCCATCCAGTATCCTGGCGCCATATGTCAAGGAACTCGTAATTGGGGCCCATGGTGGACTGCTTTAACACTGCAGCCATCAGTAAAGCATAAAAAGAACAAGGTGCGCTGTGCAAACACTTAAACTACCGCAAAAAAAACACATGCCACACATGACTGTACCATAACTGTCGTTACTGTATTCCAAATAGGAGTAACTCCTGCCAAAGGCCATGCAGGTGACATGAGTCTTGTTTTCTAACCTAACTCATGTAATTATAACATGTCATTCAGCTTTATTTATCATTGCAGTGCCAGCACTTGGAAACCTCAAACCACTGTAGACCGACTTTCTTCTCCCCGTGAAGTACTTTTTGTCTAGTCAGATAAATAAAGGCATGCCACCGAATACAATTCATGCTTTAACACGTATTGCCCAAAGACGTCTGTTATATAAAGTGACATGACATAGTATCGCACACCGCAGGAATGCTGCTTTCAGCAGCAGGAGGTCGTTACAAATACAATTAAATATTCCGGGAGAAATTCGACCTGCCGCCCTTGAATAATTCAGCACAGAAAGAATACTGCTTCACTGGTTATAAATCATTTCTCTTTAATGAGGCACTAAAGTGCCAATATTCTTTTAATTATCAGTGGAAGCACTGCTATCAAATAAGCCAATGTCAAGCCCTTGTTTAAATCAAATTACGGCACGGCAGTGTAAAGGGACACTTCCTTAGTGCATACAGTCGACCAGTCTGCGTATACAGGGCCTTATTTATGAGGCCTTGCGTCAGTTTTACGCTGCTGTTGAGTCACTTTTTGTGGCGCATCGGCGGCGTAAAACGTGCCCCCTATTGCGCCCTACTTACAAAGTGATGCGTCACTTTGTAAACCCCTGCGCTACATTACACCTGCGTCAGGTATAATGTATGCAGGAGGGGCATTCCCACGCAAGTAAGCCTCGTAGAAGTGACGCTGTGAAATCTATGAGATTTCACTGCGTCACTTCTAGGACACAAATGCGTCAAAACCATACGCCTGCCTCATGGCAGGCATAAGGTTGACGCAGTGCTATATCCATAGGCCTTCCCCTGCATTGCTGGAGTTGCGTTACGCTTTAGACACAACTCCAGCAATGCATAATTTTTGCGCCGACAGATACGTCAGTAAAACTGACGTATCTGTCATTCCTTGCGACATGATGCATCATACAGTAAATATGACGCATCCTTCATGTCGCAAGGAGGGCGTAATAAAAAGTGACGCATCGCTGTTTTCACGCAGCGATGCATCACTTTTCATAAATGAGGCTCACAATATAGAGATCCCCATTTGTTCATCGCCGCCTAGATGATGCTTACAATATACATTGAAGAATACAAAAAAGTGATGGGTGGATTACTTGAATTCATTTTAGCAACTGTTAATTACTCTGGGCCACAACACAATCCATTTTTTTTGCTTACCATCCCACCTATGTAAATCAGTGCTTCTATTTTATAACATTTTAAACTTAATATCGAAATAAAAACAAAAGCTTGATGAGCCACCCACTGTGCCTCTCAGGAGTCCACCTGGCTATTCCATGTTTGCTTGACAATTTATTCATCTTCACATTGGGCTATTAAATAAAGTCCTCAGGGAATCGTTTATTTGCAGTATACTACCATCCACTTACTAATTGGTTGGGGAAATGTTGATTATATCTGCTCGCTCCATAAAGCACTGTACAGCCAGGCAGGCAATACAACTGAGCTTTAATTATCATCCTGTGAAAAGATTGTGTCTAGAGCATTGACTACCTCAATTTCGTGAATTTACTTACGTGTAGGTAAGTATAGATTGAATATTCTTACCTCCACATCTATGTACCTTGATTATATGTATTCTCAAGGTATATAGAAGTGAATTTAAGAATAGTCCACCTATAATTCCTTATAAACGTAATCTTCTGAATATTACAAAAGTCAATATCATTGATACAATATTATGGCAGAATGATATTTTGTCTCTTGACATAGCCATATATCCTCTTTGGCTCAGTACATAATCTCTATCAATATTTTTGAAGTCCACCAAGGCAGCCTTTTCTAATTCCAAGACATGTTATTGATAAAGCAATCTGCACAATTTCCAAGATTTGTCTGCTGGTATTAAGATTTAGATGAGTCAATCAATCACTCAATCAATCACTCAATATGTTTCTTCCCATAAAACAGACAGGGCAATATATACATTAAATTAATAGGTATTTAGAACAAATAAAACTATAAAATCATTTAATCAGCTGGATCAAGATTGAACTGATACAATGGCCTCAATGAACTTCCTTTTATGCCATGTATTGTTCAAATATTTGCTCATGGCAAAAGCAATACGACCAGTGACATATGATTTAAGGCTCCAAAGGGTGATTAAATACTGTGTGATGTCCAATTGTTTGCATATCATTTGTGCTGGATGTGATGGTATGCTGGACAAAAAAATGTAAAGGTCTCCTCAGTTTTCTGTGCTGTAAGGAAAGGCGTATAGGAGCATTAACTTTACCTTGTTCCCATTTGAAGACAAAACTGTTCCCAGCTAACACATCCAGTCTAAATCTTACGTATAAGCTTTTGCAAGCGGTGGGGTTCTGTTGTCTAAAATGTCTCAAATTTGAGGACAAACTTAATGTTCAAGAATTCATTTATCAATTCAACGCTTTTGGAAGTTAACTGCTAGCTCTCCATATCATTGGTCCATTAAGTAGATTTCAGCTTGGCCACTCTGGATCTAGTAATAGCTAGGATCATCCCAATGTTCATTGAGGCCCAATTTAAGAAGCCAAGTACAAACATGATTAAGCCAAGGGGTCTTACATGCTCGGTCCAAAGATAATATGCAGTAATGATTTCAGAGAAACCAAATGGATGATTCTTTTTAAATTCTTCTCTAAAAAGAGAACTAGGAGCGGAGTGCTGTGAGGCAGATTTACCAGGGGCCTTATAAATTTGTTTCCTGCTAGGGACAAGACCGTTGAGATTTGCAAGCCCCATAAAGAATGGTGTTTGGTGCTTTTGCCTTATATACTTGGAAGCCCAGGGTTACCGATCTCGAACAGCAGTTTGTTGTAAATGCTAAATTTCCATAGTTATCTGCTGGGCAATTAAGTTGCTCTTCCTAGCTTTTAAATGTATCAATCATTTGTATACCCAGACTCTCAGAGCTGGCAAAACAATCTAGAACGTCAACAATGTCACAGTCAACCTGCTTCTCTGCATCTAATACCATATATTTTGTTTTCAGGTGCTTAGCTCAAGTTCCTTTAGTCTAATAAATTCTACAAATCGATTAAGTAGGACTTGAAGGCCCATGGAAGAGTTTTATGTTAATAAGGAGTCATCAGCAAATGAGAAGACTGGCATTTTGAAGCCCTCCAGTTTGGGGAATCATTATTACTATCCAGCAAAATAAATCACATTGTTAATATACAGAGAGGATGATATTGGCAGTAGCACACAACCTTGGCTTATTCTTCTTTTTATTGGAATTTGTGCAGTCATCTCCCTTCAGCCCCTTCCTCCTCAGCACACCTGGGCATAGATGACTTAGTGTAAACTAATCAAAATGGAAACTATATTTTCAGGGGCCCCATAAGTCTCAGTGTCTTCCATAAGCAATCTCTCTGGAACAGATCACATGCAGCGCTGACATTGACAAAGGCCATGTTTAAACTTTTTTTGCAGCTGGACACAAACTTCAAATAAATTAAGAAAAGTGAAAGGCCTAATCTATGCTACTGATCTTTGTATGATGCTATATTGTGGAGGGGACAGAATCTACTTCTCATTCATTCACTATTGCACTTAATCAATCACCTATCTTGCAAAGGATTTTAGTAAGTTGTCTATTAATATGATTGGTGTGTAATTGGACGGATTGTTCCCATTCTCTTTTTAATATATGGGAATGATCTCAGCCCCCTTCCATCCATTAGGTATAGTTGCTTCTGATGTTATAGCATTTGAGTACAGGTTAGTGTATGGTGCCTAGATTTAGGTTCTGCACGATTTAAATCCCCAGTAACCTGGTCCGGCAAGGGGGCCTTCCCTCCCTTCAACAGTTCAATCGCCGTCAGTGTGTCAGGTAGTTCAATGCCTTCAGTGTGTCATGTAATGACAATGTCAATGATTCGCAATGCTCATTCACTATTATGTTATCACATTCCTCCAACATTGGAATCAATTTATGATTTTCAGTCTAGGGGGGAGAGAAGTATAAATTAGAGAAATGATGAGCCCAGATATGTGGAGGTCTATAGTGAACCTAGCCACGGTTAACTATCTTTTACATTAGCTGCATGTAGCAGATCTTACCAAATTCAAGGGCAACATCCCCATGAGAAATTTGGTTCCTAGTTGAGGAAGGTGGGGGGACCCTACTTAAGCAGCAACCACAATCCTTGTAAGCACAGCAAACCCCATATTAACCTATGCTCAACCTTCTGGTAGCTTGGCACAGAGCAGTCTGGCTTAACTTAGAGGCACTTTGTAAAGTATTTATGCACCACTTCAGACAGTAATAAAGTAAAAACACAAAACAAGAAAATCTCCGACCAATTTAAAAAAGAGAACATTTTAATTAATAAAACAAGACTAAAACACCAAAAATCTAATAAGTAGAACCGGCGTATAACAATTTTTAGGATTTCAGTGGAAATAGCCCCAAAAAGCACAAAGTGCCTACTGTGGATATATGATCATGCCGGACTAGGACAAAGCGACAAGTTAAGGCTAACTGCGATGGAGTGCGGGCCGGCTACAGGATACCAGTTAGGCCCCCTGAACACAGTGATTTAAATCCTGCTTAAGGGGCATTGTGAGGTCCTGCATTGAGGAACTGTTGCGCAGTCAGTGCAATGCTTCGGTTCTGAGGAGCTGCAAAGCTGCGATGCGAGGTCCTGCGTCATCATAGAGGACGCCGTCTATGACAGATTTGAGATTTGAGGGCCTGTGTCGGGGAGGCTTTGCACAGCCGTAGTTCTGGTGCAGGTTGTGAGGTTGATGAGGAGTCCTTGCAAAGAGAATCCTCACAGCAGAGGTGATGCATCGGTTCTGCACGCGATTGCATCGAGCAGCTGCAGTAATGTGTCGGTTCTGCTAGTACAGCACCTTCAGGCCCACTTCCAAAGGTTCAGGACGAGGGTGGCAGCACTTGGCAGGGTAGGACTCACAGATGGCATAGTCCAGGTGCTTGATTCACAGTTGTTGGAGCCTTTTGTACCTGAGGCTCTAGCCAGGAAGCCAGCCTCCTAGCTCTTGGAGTCACTATGGGTCCTGTCCTGTTCATCCAGGCAAGAGGGTAGTGGGCAGCAGGTAAGCATAGCAGGGCAGCAGTCATTCAGAGCAACAGTCCAGCAGAGTTGTAGTTCTTTCAGCTGCACTTCAGTCCTTCTTGCTGGCAGAATATCCACAGGTTCACAAGTGTACTGAAGAGTTTGTGTCTGAGGTCCAATGTTTATACCTGAGGCTCCTACGAAGTAGGAGACACTTCTAGAGGTTTCTCTTCAAAATGGAAAGATTTCTTGCTGTCCTTGCTCTGACTCCAAACTAAATATGGGGTGTATGCAGGCCTTTGTGTAGAGACAGGACACAGCCTATTCAAGTGTAAATAGGGCTGTGCCCAGCTCCACCCTCCCATCCATCTGGTGATGGTCCATCCAGGCATACCTAAGTTTTGTATTGTGTATGGCTGTCCAGGAGCAATACACAAAGCCCAACTGCCAATTACACCAAATCATGTGACCCAGTGACAGTCTGCAGCCACTTAATGGCCAAGACAGGAAAATGCCAACTTTCTAAAAGTTCTAACCAACATTCAATTTGCCAAGACTGACTCCGAGACTCAATACTTTTGGTTTTGTTCATGATCATTATACTGAATGCCAGTGATCACAATTTATTTTTTAATTTTTTCTCATATAATTAATTTATATAGAGCACATTATAATACACAGAACATGACACTTCAACCGTGTTCATTACAATACACCCACCCCCCCCAAATAACAAAATATTGCAGACACAAATCAATACAAACATATTACTTTTGATACACAAATAAACACAGTTCTGAATTTCAATAACCAAGAGGAAATGCTATTCATCACCCACTGCTAAACCAATATGAATT
Source organism: Triturus cristatus (assembly GCF_964204655.1). NCBI lineage: Eukaryota > Metazoa > Chordata > Amphibia > Caudata > Salamandridae > Triturus > Triturus cristatus. The sequence goes on along the minus strand of NC_140582.1, from coordinate 576,544,608 downwards.
CCTTCTTAATTGGCTTATCAGCCACACAGTGGGAGCTAATTTAGGAACCAAGGTGTGGCTCTGTTGCTATTAAATGACATCAACCAAAGGTTCAAACAATCCTGAATGTCATGCACTTTTTGGCTGAAGATGTGTCAACGAGTTTCGAACCCTTCCCAATTTGGGGTTCTCATCAGGACTCAGAACTGACGTGAACTGAAGACAAAATAATACAAACAAGGAAAAAGTGACAATGCCATCTAGTAAGAGGTTTAACTGAATCCTATAGATTTTTTCTAATCACAGCACATCACTAATTACCTCCTGTCCGTTCAATCAAATGGACATGAATACACTTCCGCATTAAACCATTCAACTTGGTGAACCTCTCTTGTCTTCAATAGCCAAACACCACCATATTACTCCAACAGAGCAATTTCTACTTCAACAAACTATAATTGCTTGATCTCAATCTGGACCACTACTTAAAGTTAACCACTTGTATTCATCTTTCGTCCAAAATGCATATCTCCAGTGGTAGAATCCATTTAAAGTTGGAATGCTTCAATAATTTGCAATAGAATGGTGCAAGTGATTCACTGCTGCAGCGTTATACTTGCCCACCTCAGACTGAAAGAGTATTGGGATGATCAATCATAGTCTCAGAGTGTCATTACTTATTTTCATTCATCTTTTAATGAAGGGAACCATGTGGACTCCTAAAAACTAAACTTACATCTCATGGAACAATCTGATTAAAAAAAAACTGTCATTGCCGAGTAGAATGGCTCGAGTTCAGAATCATAGTGAATAGCCAATCAGTAATTAATCCTTTCAAGAAGAGAGCCATTGTCTTTGAGAAGGCATGTAAAGTAATGTGTCCCATCAGATAATAAAGGCTACCGTAAACAAGGAAATGCAATGTGTCACCATGTTGGAAGAGTTGAAGGCTCTGTTTATCCTATATATAATTTTTAGGGAGGCTGCCTGTTCTAATTGAGCTGATAAGTTCCAACTGTGTCTAACCTGTGGGGAGGGGATACGTGCCCTCATTAAGACCGCTGTGTTTTTTCACATTTGAGTGCTGTCGCAAGGCGTAGAAATGCAGCGACGGATACTCACTTTTAAAGAGTGGCATTTTCAAAATTGTGATTTAAAACCTGACTTCACCATGGGAGAAGATTTATCATTACAGTTCCAAGGACATCAAACATGAACTGCTTACTTGGTATCATTTGGAAATTATTACTTATTAAATGTAATAAGGTAATCTCAATGCTATCCTATGGGAGAGGTAGGCCCTGCAGTAGTGACAAATGAATGTAAGAGAATGTTTTTATTACCAGGACATGTAAAACCAAAAAGTGCAAGTCCTACTTTTCAAATACACTACTCTGGGCTGTCCAGGGCCTACCCTAGGGGTGACTTACTGTTGTGCAGTTCCCATTAATCCATGGGATCTGTGCGTTTGTGGGACAAAATAAACAAGGGGCTTAGTGCCACGACTGATTCCGTACACCTCCCGCAGGAGATGTTGGCCCAGAGACCAGCTAGCTCACAGGTCCACCATAAGCTCCCCTAACCTTACCAGGGAGAGAATGGTTTATGACTACCACTAAACATGACAACCCTTTCGCTCAGTCACTCACGCTCACTTATTCTCATAAAGGTATACAGAGAATACACAGTGGAACGTTTTCAATATATCTATTGAACCAATGTTATTCTTGTATAAAATACATGTGCTACAATGATTAATAGACAGAAGCAGATAAAAGTGATTACAAGCACCAAAAGCGTAAATAGTAGACCTAGTTCTACCATAGTGCTAAAACAATGTATTGATGCAGACATATAAAACAAGGCAGTAATGGAATGAACTCCTACTATGTGAACCCTATGTCAGATCGCTGCGTGATGAAGTCTCAGCATGCAAAGACCCTCGGTGTCAGCTGAAGTGCCTCCTCTCGTAATCTATCGGAGATGCTCATCTTTTATGATAGATAGCAGCTTTGGATGTGCTGATAGATTAGTGATGTTATGGATATGTAGCTAGCCCTGTCGCCCGTGGATGAAGATAGAGATGAGATTTGTACATAGTGCGAGAAGAGACCTTGTACATGATGTTCAGGGCATTGCGATAATATTGTATGAAGCTAGATGTGTAGAAAAGTTTAGTTTCAGGGAAACTAATCTAAAATTGTCAAGGACGCAAATATGTACAAAAGGTTACTGCTGAAAAATATAACATAATGTATGAAATAAGCTTCTTTGCTACATGGGCCTAACGCAGGAAAGTAACATTACATGTATTATAAAGGAAGGTTTGGTCCCTGGCAAAGGGTCAATTTTGCAAAAGTAATTGGTGTGCCGTCAAGTACCAGACTCAAGCCGCAAAGCCCATAAGCCATAGCAATTGGGAAACGAAAGTCCAATTTTCATCATAGTAATCCTTTTTAAACCATATTTATTCAACATTCTTATGTGATGTTTAAATCCATAATAGAAGTGATGTGTGCAGACTTTGAATGTGCAAGAAATGCCCTTCCAGGCTTTTTTTGTCAGCACGTACAACATCATGTTTCATTCTGGGTAACCATGCAACTGTACACCCAATATATTTCGTGCTTTGACCCCTTCCTTAGGGGTTACTATAATATAAGAAAACACAACAACGACAATACAATTCAGGCTTAGTGCCCTTCCTCAGGGGTAACTACAATATTAAAAAACATAACAGCGACAATTAACCTACTCATAAATCGGCCAATAATAAACCATGTGCAACAAACACTCTGTAAAGTGAATGTACTGAAACCACCACCAAAAGATGCTGCAACCATTTGTGCCCACAAAACTATGCACCATGTTAAACAAAAATTAATTTAAGAAAATAAACAGAAAAGCGATCAATATGTCTGTTATAAGACCATAAATACAAATGCACTGCTACATGACCCCATGTACCAAAACAATTATGCAAAATCACAACATCAACTTACAATGTCTCCAATATTTTTAACATTGCCGGCAGTCTGACCATTTGGTTGAACACTTGTGAGACCAACACAATTTCGCTATTAACCCAGCTCATCCTTATTAATCGCTTCGTAAACCCCGCAGGTAAAACTCATCCGTTTGAAAGTGAAGTGAATTAAACATAAAAGAAATATGTGCACACAATGTTCTTGCATTCTAAACCAAGCATGTGAAGAACCTCAATTGTTCCATATTATGCTATGAATGACACCGCAAATATGAAATCAAGAAGTTACAATTTGAACAATGAAATAAAAGTAATAATGAGCATGATAAGAAGAAAAAAAGTTTTTAAACTCAAATGTATATGTACAAATGTCAATATGAGATAAACAAGGAAAGCGCCTCTTTAGATCAATCAATCAATCAATCATTCATTTGTATAGCACACTAATCACCCGTGAGGGTCTCAAGGTGCTGAGCAGGGGTGGGGGTGCAGCTACTGCTCGAACAGCCAGGTCTTGAGGAGTCTCCTGAAGGTCAGCAGGTCCTGGGTCTGTCGCAGCTGTGTGGGGAGGGTGTTCCATGTCTTGGCGGCGAGGTAGGAGAAGGATCTGCCGCCGGTGGAGGTCCTGTGGATGCATGGGATGGTGGCGAGGGCGAGGTCGGCGGAGCGAAGCTGGCGGTTCGGGTGTAGAAGGTGAAACGCTTGTTGAGGTATGCTGGTCTGGCGTTGTGCAGTGCTTTGTGGGCGTGGGTGAGGAGCTTGAAGGTGATCCTCTTCTTGACTGGGAGCCAGTGCAGGTCTTTCAGGTGGGCAGTGAGGTGAGCGTGGCAGGGTATGTCGAAGACGAGGCGTGCGGAGATGTTCTGTATGCGTTGGAGTCTCTTTTGGAGTTTGGCCGTGGTTCCTGCGTAGAGGGTGTTGCCGTAGTCCAGTCTGCTGCTGACGAGGACCTGTGTGACCGTCCTTCTGGTTCCAGTGGGGATCCATCTATAGATGCATCACAAATGATTTAGTAGCATGACTTGTTTCCCACTGAAGAACTTTAAAAGGCTCAGTTTTCCCAAGTAGCCTCCAACACAATGTTTCCTTGAGTTTTTCAAGCTTCAAAACAGGGTGCAAATGATCCAAGTGACAAAAGTATGCAATCTGTTTTGAAAAGGTTAATTTTGCCAGGTCGAATTGGCAGTTTGAAAGACATGTTTAAAGGGCTACTTATGTAGGTAGCACAGTCAGTGCTGCAGACCCTCTAGTAGCATTTAATTTACAGGCTCTGGGAACAGGGAGTGCTACTTTACTAGAGACACACAAGTAAATTATATATGTCAATTGGCTACATGCCAATTTAACCATATTCTAAGGTGAAAGAACAAGCACGTTAGCACTGGTTAACAGTAGTAAACTGTGCAGAGTCCTTTAGCCAGCAAAAAAGAAGTCAGCAAAATAGGAGATTTGAAGGTAAAATGATAGGGGGAAACCACTCCAAGAATGCCAGGTCTGACAATGCCCTATGGAAGAATCTCCTAAGGATACGCGAAACATCAGCCACATATATATTTCTATATGAACTAAATGCAGCAGCAAAGGTGCTACACAATCTTGCCATGATCTTAGGATTAGCTTCAGTGTGTGGCAGCAACTACTACTTGGCTTGATCGTTCCTGAAGGGAACCGTTTCTACATAGAGCTGGAAGGAGAATCCATCTGAGGCCTTGCAAATTGGACTAAAAGCTTTGACTCCAGCTAACCCCTAGGGCTCTGATGGGTCTCACCAGAGCCAGTGGGTCTGGGTTCCTTATGCACTATGAGGACCAGTTGGGTGAAAGACCTGGACTCCACTGCCCCCCACATGTCCTTCAAGATTCCAGGAGGTTGTGGGGCTGGTTGCGAAGGAGCTCGCAAGATACCCGCAATAGCACAAAAAAAGCACCAGGAGTCAGGAAGAGAAGAAGCCTGGAGCAGGGAGACAGGAAATCTACCTCCCCACAAAGTGCATCTCTTTAGAGACCAGGGGGCCTAATGCCAATGCTTCTGGTGGCTATGCATTGCCACCAGTAGCAAAATTAAGAGAATTACCCCAAAAGGGCCAGAGTAATGCTGCCTTGAAAATCTGCTGTTTTAACTAAAAGAAACATGAAAATAGGTGCATAGTTCTCCACGTGTTCTTCTTCAAATCCCCCTGGGGTGTGCCAGGGCCGGGGGGGGGGGTGCATTATTGTTTGATCACCTCATTGGGGAGGGGACATGTATGACGACCCCTGCTTGTACCATCTACAGCCATTGGGTGCCCCTATATCCCCATGGGCCCATGCAACATTGATGGGGCTCCCATCCCTGGGACCCCCAACGTGAGGGAAAAGGAGGGGAGCACCACAGTGCCTCCCAGTGAAGGTGTTCCACACTTGCTCCCCATACTCATGTCTGTAGGAGAGTGGGGCATACCCTACAGCATCCACTCCCTTCCCGCACAGACAGGCAGGGATAATGAAAGTGCAGGTTCCCACAACCAGAGGTGCCTGCCAAGGCTGGGAGCCAACTAGAGCAGCCGGGAGTGAACTCCCTGCACTGCCCTTAACAAATTGCCAGGTCTGTTTGTACCCTGGGTAGGGCCTGGGGGCAGGACAGGGGGCTCCCAAATAAAAAAAGGAAAAGACAAAGTAACAAGACGTGAGACCGACATTTTCTGCTAATTAAATATTCACTGAGATGGACAAGGAGCACCACATTATGGACTTTGCAGGCATTTTATATATTCTCTGGTGCTTGTGGTGCTCCAGAATGGCAGGAGCACTACCAATCGGTGGTAAATGTAGTATTGAGGCTACCGGAGGTGCAGCAGCCCCACATTAATGTTATTAAAAAGTAAGCCTAACTCTCTCAGGGTATTACATGCCTGACCTGGGAAAAGCTCACCTTTGTTTTAAGTATTCACATTTAAGGATTCCCTGGCAAAGTCAGTAGGCATGCCTTATGTATACTGACACCCGCTTACAATGTGGTGCATTGACAAAGTGTAACCTAACGTTATTGCTATTAATGTGGTGACCCCTTTTTTAAAATGACACGCCTTATGGTGTGATGTTGTAATTGGTGTAGGTGGGGAGTACTGTGATGATGGGGTTCAAAACCCACTATAGGTCTAATGTGAACTGAGGATGTCACTAAAGGTATTTCCATCTACCTGAATGTATATGTTTGTAATTTATTGTGTGATATTTAGTAGTGGGTGTGTGTGTGTGTGTGTGTTTGTGTGTGTGTGTGAAGTACTTTTCCCTTTTTCAAAGAGAAGCACTGGCAGGACAAAAATGTATTGATAATTGTTGCATGCCATTGAAGTAGGATTGATAGCCAATGCCAACTCCCCAAAGTAGGCCTTGTCAGGCTCTGCTTCACTACCCCTGAGTGAATCAAGTGCTAAGATGGGTTACTTGGTTAACAGCAATATGAAAATGGCGGACCTCCTATCCCATCTAGGATATTGAATGAGCGTCAAGTGTAAGAGAGTGGAGTGTTTCCATTATTGGTGAAATGCAGACAGATAGCCGCCTTCTGCAGACAATTTGATGTTCAGCATCCCAGAAACCCTGTTTGTAATAAAGTCATTTTTGTAAGCGCATGAAGCGATTTAAGGGAGAGGATTAAAAGCATGACGCCATCATGAACATCTGCCGCCAAAAGGTCTCTTAGCAGTTTCTGAGCCAAAAGCAATTAAAACAACACAGACTGAAATAGATATCGATTATGCGCGCCCGCGTGGAGTTTGGAGCCTAGGGGAATGCCAATGAAATTTACTTGGGCCATGAATTACTCATCGACTGATTCTTACCTTTTACTGCCGTTTCAACACCTACCTGATCATTAAAGTTTTATATTTAATTAAGCTCCATTGACCGTGCTAGTAAAAGGCATTATAAGACCTAACATAAAAAAGTCAGTGGGTGAACTCTCAAGAGATATTGTGTTAGATACATTTGATTGTGAACCCATTTGAGTCAAATGACGCGTTCTGTTTAGAAATGCTTCTCTGATTGACACGAGAAAAACTAACAGTTCCAACTCCCACTTCGTTATGTGTACAATAGCAGACACTCAGCCCAAAAAACAAGCCATGCGGAAAACGTTATTTTAATGCACGGGGTGTTGCATTCGACAGAAGTGGTTGACATCAGCCTGTAGTCTAATCCCAGAAGGGACCAGACCCTTAGTGGAGAAGACAACAAAGGTTGTTTCTGTAGGAAATTCGTGTGTAGGTTATACAGAGGAGAATATTTTCCAAATAAACTCTTCTACCCTGTAGTAGCATAGCCCAATGCAATGTAGTGATGTTGTTTCAGTTGGTGCATGGAAGACCTCTTAAAACGAGGCCAGTTTGAATCTATTCACAGTTTTGGGCAACACTGTGAAGAGAGGAACATACATCTATGACCCATGCGGCAGTAAAAGGCTGCTAGAATATTACAAGATGCCATATGTGGCTTTAGTTTTGTGTATAAAAATACATACGTTGGTAATTTAAATTGGTTTGGACTGACCTCGGTAAAAGTCAGTTGGTTGTTACTGGGGTAATCCAATGTACAGTTCTTGTCTCAAAAAACTGTAATGAGCCAAGGCGAACTTGTTCAGTAAGATCACATTTTTCTCAGAGTTTCTTAAAATATGAAGGTGTTTTTGATAAACAAGAAAACAGAACTAGGGCCAATCGCCTGTTACCATAAACACAGAATGGAAAAACCCTTTGTTACAACAGGCCTCAAGTCATTTTAGTCATCTTAAAAACAAGGGGTGTCTCATTGGGGACAAATGCAGCACGTTACGGTCAATAGGCAACCATATGAAGAAAATGCCACAAGGAAATATTTTCAGCAAAGACAAAATTCCAGTCCTGATGTTGAAAACAAATCCAAATAAATGTGTATATTTGTGTAACAACTGCATCTTTGCTACGTTGGGGTAAAATACAAAATACTGAACTCCTCAGCAAAAGTTTGTAACGAGACTCTGCAGTTAAACACAGGCATGCTACTGCAGAGTACAAGCACATGGGGGCATATTAACAAGCCAGGCGATAAAATTATCGCTGCTTTAGCGGCAGAAAACTGCCGCTAAAACGGCGATAATGGGCTTGATAATATGCTCTATGGAATTCCAATTGAAGCCGATGTTAGACGTCCTTCACATTTAACATGGGTTTCAATTGGAATTCTATAGAGCATAGTATCAAGCCCATTATCGCCGTTTTAGCGGCAGTTTTCTGCCGCTAAAGCAGCGATAATTTTATCGCCTGGCTTGTTAATAGGCCCCAAAGTTTCTATTTGGGTGTTCCTTTGAACTTTACTACGCTGGAGAGCCCCTCATTTCTTTACCACACTCTGAAGATTTTGCAGCTATGACACTGACTTCGCAGAGCAGTCTTACAAATGAAAATGAATCAGAGCAAAGCCTGCCTGCCATATATTTAGTGGAACTGTTTGCATCCTCAGAAGGCCTGTTACAGTCCTTAAGAAGCTCATTGACGTAGGTATTATGGGGCAGATTTACAAGGAACTGACGCATCTGCATAGAAGAGTCAGTTTCCTTGCGTCAGCGCCGAATGTCCTTGCACCACTATGGATGCGCTGTATTTACAATACAGTGCTCCGTGGCTCAAGTATTAACAGATGCGTCAGAAACTCTGACACATCTGTTGGCGCAAAAGTGACGCATTGACGGAGTTGCTCATGAAAGTGACGCAACTTCAGCAATGCGCCACAATAGATGGGTGAGCCCCATTCTCAAAGCCCTGTGTCATTTCTTACGCCTGGTCTGAACAGGCATAGGGATTTTGACGCAGTGAAGGCGTAGAGTGATGCAGTGAATTCTGGTAGATTTCACGGAGTCAGTTCTACAATGCTTTTTGCGTGGGAACGCCCACCCTGCATACATTATACCTGACACAGGTATAACCTGATGCAGGACTTTACAACGTGACGCATCTCCCTAGATGCATCATGTTGTAAATAGGCCACAACATTTACACAGCGGGTGCGTCACAAAAGTGACGCAACAGCGGCGCAAAAGTCACACTAGGGGCTTGTAAATCTACCCCTCCGATTTTAACCTGTCCCAAACATCGAGCAATCTGGGAGCTCTCTCCAGACCGATTCAGAAAGCCTAGCTAATGTCCAGGACCTGTTACAGAACGCTGAAAAAATGAAGACTGAAAAGGAGAAAACTACACTTAAACAGTAGCGGTCCGTGGAGGGAGTTCGGTGGGACAGTGAGGCTGGGCAGGGGAGGGGCAGGGTGGGGAAATGTAAACATCGGCATATGGATGAACGGAGGTAAGCACACATTTAAATAAATAAAACAAATTTCGTTGCGCGCGCTGCATCGCATTTTGCGATGCAGTGCGCACAAAGGAGTTTGTTTTATTTATTTAAATGTGTACTTACCTCCGTTCATCCATATTCCGGTGTTTACATTTCCCCACCCTGCTCCTCCCCCGCCCCGCCCCGCCTCACTGCCCTACCGAACTCCCTCCACGGACCGCTATTGCACTTAAACCACTATACTGAGCTTCTGCTCACCTGCTGCCACACCTAAGCCAAGAGCTTGCATTTATTTCCCAAACACTCTCGGCAACTAAGGTTGGCAAAGGGGACAACAGTACAGAAAAGGATGGAGAGGAAAGAAGAAAATCTTAGATTTATCCCAAGTCTACTCACTAAAGGCCCACGCCATGGACGAGCAATGGGAACACATCCTTTGCTCTAGCAATCTGAGGATGGACAGGGAAGGGAGCAGAAGAGAAACACCGGGCTGAGGTTCACTCCTGGACTGGCATCTGCATAGGCAGGTATCAGCAACAAGTGTGGGAGCATGGTAAGTCACTTCATTCACTGAAAGGAAGCGGGAAGCCACAAGTGAGCATTGGGTGCAGCCAGTGAGAATATGGAAATAGCATTGCAGAGACTTAGGACTATCAGTTTTGGAAGTGGATTTTGCACCGTCCCTAAAGCTCAGGATACCAGGCGAAAGTCCCAGGATGGCACCGCAAACCGGACCGGTGCTGTGGGAGCAGTCGAGAGAGAGGATACCTGATGGTATCATGTACAATAGCACAGATAAGCCTGGGTAAGTGACAAGGAGCTCCTGAACACATGGGAACCAAGAGGGAACAAAATAGCAAACGTGAGGCATGCATAACTGGGTGCAAACCAGTATGAAACAGAGGGCCACAACAACTAACACCACGTTTCCAGGCATCGGTCCATATTATTAGACCCTTCAATACTGCCCCAGAAGTATCTCAGAACCAAGAAATGATTGAATTCTACAGATAGGAGTCAAGTTGGAAGTCTACTATTCGAGTCCTTTCGGTTTCCATTTGCCCTATTTTCCAGTTCCCAACCCCAACTCATCCTTCACCTTATCTCATGTTAATGTCGAGACAAACTTCTGACAGAAAGGAACAGTTGAAAAAAATGTGCCATCCCTCCCATCCTGACCACACATCTTCACATTCCTGAATGCAAGTAATGACACTGCTCAACTCCATTACCCACTTGCTCCAGTGAAAGAGGAACATCAACAAAACAAGCATTAACAAACACTCTCCCCAAAATCCACATGTCCTTACACATATATGTCCTGGATTCTGGATAGACGAATGGTAAGCCAAGAATAAATGCACCGAAAACTGTGGTGGTCCTGCATTGTATGGCCACTGATGCTCATGTCTGCAGTGTGGTACCGCAATTGTCACATGTCCCAGCCTGGAAGGCAGGTGCAGTCACTTACTGCATCCACCTGCAAGAGGATCTCTAATACCCCTTAAAAGTGCAGGTGGGTTGCCGCCTGCACTGTAAAATACGGAGCAGCGTCAAAGCAGCTGCAACTTTTTTCACATGAATGCTCTGTCCCCAAGGGAGCGCAAGTTCATGACTGCCCTGGGGTCAGTGCATTAATCCTAATACGGCGCATTTTACTTGATTGCGCCAGGCTCACCTTTTAAAAGGTGTAACCGGCGCAATAAAAGAAAATGTGCTGTATGTATGATACGGCCGCATATCAACAATTGACAGCTGACACTAACAGCTTTGCAATTCAATCTTTATCATATTAGGCTGAGAATCTCTATGTAAAGAAACTCAATTGCTTTCAAAGCATATTCTTTTGCATATATTTGAATAATTGCATTGCATTGTTGTTGAAATCTGTGTATTGTTTCTAACTCCTCAAATTACCCTATACCACCTTCATACTATGCAGACATGCCTTGCAATTACCTGTATTTAAATGTATAGTATTGCTATTGTAAATCTCATTTTCATATGTGCTTCTTCACACCACCCTGTCTTGCCTTTGTATCAATGTACTGTATTATATATATATATTGTTTTTTATTCCTAAAGTTTATATACCGCGAACATGACCTGTGAGGGTATCAGAGCACTTTCCAGATGATTGGAAGTTATAAAATAGGGATGCAAACAACAACGTATTTAAGAGAGCGACAACTGAGTACGTTTACAAATTGAGGGAGGAGAAAGCTCTAGGATAAGTTGACAAAATATTAGACATGGTCCAAAAGTCTAATAATAATCATGGATGCAGATCTTGAGATGAGTTGTATGACATAGGGAAGAAATGTGTTTAGAAGTAGTAATTTAACTTCCTTTTTTTAAAGAAGGAGTTGAGGTAAAATAATTAATTTAAGCTGGTAGGGAGTTCCAGGTTCTCAGATCAATACCTGAGAAGGCTCAGCTGCAAGTTTTCTTTTTATGTAATTTTTGTGCTTCAGTACCAAGGTGTTGGTGCTTCTAGATGATCTGCATTCACCATATAATTCTAGTTTTCGTGTCAAGTATCTTGTGGTGTTGTAATGCAGAGCTTTATGGGTCATGCAAGCAATTTGTAAATGTATCCTTGCCTCATAGGGGAGCCAGTTAAAGGCTTTAAGATCCGGGGAGATATGATTGTTACTTTTTGATCCTGTAATTAGCCTGGCAGCAACATTGTGAGAAGCCCCTAGAGGTGCCAACTTGGATCTAGGAAGGCCATAAAGGGTTTCACTTCCATAGTCCAATTTGGGAAGAACTAGGGCCTGGACCGCTGATTTAAAGTCTTCCTGAGGAAGAAAGGGTTTTAATTTCCTTAAAATGTTCATTTGGTAGTTCTCTCCTTTGATGGCTGTACAGATGTGCTCTTGCATGTTCAGGTTCTTGTCCAGTGTTATTCCCAGAGGTCTCATGGAGTCTATAAGCCAAGGGGAGCAGCTAAGAGAGAATAGATGATTCATAGAAAGAACGCTTTCTGGCGATTGATTAGGTCGGATGATTAGGAGGAATTCTTTTTCTATGGCATTACTTTTGAGGTGCTTGTGGGTTTGCCAATTTTGAGTTTTCAGCAGAGCAGAGGTGAGGGACGTAATATCTTCTTGCGAAGAGATTTTCAAATACTATTGGGTGTCATGAGCAAACATGTGATAATGGGTGTTGGAGGAATTCAAGATTTCAGCTAGAGGCTCAGATTTCCAGTAACTGATTGTTTTTACTTTGAGTAAGTATTCATTCCTGTGCATACTCCTTTTTTAGGCCTCACTAGACTGCTTTAGCATACATAGGCCCCATTTAGAGTTTGGCGGAGAGAGTACTCTGTTGCGAAGGCGACGGAGTACACTCTCTGCCAAAATGAAGGCCTGCGGCTTGCTTAACAGATGGGCAGACATTCAATATGTATACTACAGGGACTACTCCATCTCTGCCACCTACATACCCCTTCAACAACCCGACAGAGTAAGGGCTGTTGTAGGTTTGGCCGTGTATCCGCCCGCTCGATTTAGAAGGGGCATACATATGGGCAGGTTTTAATTTTACAAGCCACCACCCAAAATGTGGCGGTATGTAAAATTTTAAAAAAAATCAATCACTCCCACGCCACGTGAGAAAACTCCTATGGCAAGGAGGTCATTGTTTTTTTCGTTTTCAAAAGTAAAACACCATTTTGGGATTTTGATTTTGAAAATAAATAAAGAAATGAAAGCATACAGTGTGGCACCATCATATTGACGAAGCTGCATTGCACACTTTCAACGCATTTACAGGAACCGGAACTGCTGTGGCGGCGGTTCCTGTAAATGCAAGAGATTTTTGCTGGACCGGCGAACATCTCTAAATTTGGTGGGCAGAGTACCCTTGCCATGGTGGGAGTTAAGTACCATCCTTTCTAATATTTTCACTTTTACTTTAGAGTGGGAGTTGGGCCTGGCCATTGCTCATGATTCACTGGCTTTCTAGTCATGTTTAGTTCATTGCCTGTATCTTGCATGGCTTGACTCTCTATTCTTGTACTTGTCTTGATCAACTTATCTCACCATGTTTTGATTTGATGTTCAGTTGAATTCTTACACTGCTGACGTCAGGGACTTGTTTTTGTTTGTACATTGGCACCTGCCTCTCCCGCACCACCACCCGCCCACCTCCTGCCGCAACTACTCTTCCTCGTCTGTCAGTATTCATTTTATCAAGCTAATTCACTTTTAATAAGCCAATGCTAGCATCGGTTTTTTAAAAAACAATTTTTAAAGAACAATATGACTGTATTGAAACAGGAAAATAAAATTCCACCACCATCAGTAATAGAAACAAGCAGTACAAGCTTCTAATACACAGCTGCCAGGATCTTTGTTTAACAGAAGAAAGAAAGAAGCACCAAACAGTGCTCCATGACAGAAGATGCCAGATGTATTAGTCGATCCCAACATACTCCCGACTTCTAACATTTTACGAGAAATGTGACCTGGGATGTTTTCTGGATATTTAGAAACTGTGGCAAAAGACTGAGAGTGCGAAGTTTGTGTATCGTCTGAGCAACCTTGAGCAATTTCAGCGAGAAGAAAGTGGGTATTCTTGGTGAAGAAGCTACTGGAAAAAACAAGCAACGGAAAAGCCTAGAGGTTTTGCACTCTCAATGCATCCATTAGTTTGACCAGTGCTTGTGGGGGATGCCTAAATGAGTGCAGAGGTCAGGCCTATCCGTAGTAATGGAAGCCGTTGTCTAGATGTATTTGGTATTATTATAACCACATTTCGTAGTGAATAAAGCCATTACTTTGGCAGTCACTGGTGAGCAAACCAGGAATAAAATGCACACCAACTTTGGAGTCCAGGGGTGCTGTCAGACAGGCACTTACTATAGGAGACTATTGGAAGTGTAGCTTGTGCATGGGTCACATAGTTTTGTGGGAGAAACTGCTCAAGGGGCAGCTCTACTGTATGCCATTCAAAAGCCTGTATCATCTTATCATCTTTAGGTGACCACACCTCCAGATACATCATCACTGTTCACTGCTACCCATTGACTGACATATCTCTGTGGCTGCACCACCAGCAGGGCTGGATTGGCTGTAGCAGACGCCAGGCGTTTTCCCAGTGGGCCGGAAAGGACTGGGCTGGTTTTCGATGGGTGGGGGAAATTTCTGTTACAGGGGGCCGGTTTTGCAGCAGTGCTGCAATATTGGGCCCCCGACCAAAAGCAGCAGCAGTGTTTCCCACCAGCACCCCGCCCCTCCCCCACCCCTTACTCCCGCGGCCAGTCAGACTTAGTTGCCAAGGCCGGTTTGTGTTCCCAGTCCACCCCTGACCACTAGCCCATGCAGTTGGTCACAGGCTACACACATCCTGTGCTCCTCCACTGCAAGGTGGGGTAGATGCCATAGGGCAGCAACAGGGCACGTGGGAGGCACCAGTATATACTGGGAGCTGAGAGGAAGGCGCATGGAAGTTGCAAATGTTGAAATTGCTGCTTGGTTTTTTGGGAAGCTTGAGCAGTAAGAGCTGCTCACTATTTACATTTGCTTTATAAAAACAATTAGCCTGTAAAAAGCCATTACATCTGAAATGAACTGGACAACGGAGGGTGTGAGGAGGGGAAGGAGGGTCTGGACCAGTGCTTGAAATGAAAAAAAGAGTGCCAGAGAACCTGCTTGTTTCTGAGAAGTTCCGAGGGAACAAGCGAGGTCCAAAAGTAGAGACGCGAGAAACAGAGAGTCAGAAAGGGAACCGAGAGAGCTAGATGGGTTTGGTTTCTTTAATGTTAGTAGTTTGTTTTACATAATAACACTACAAGCCACGACACATCCACAAATTAAACCGTCATAATGAGACTTCTTGAAAGTTTAATTTAAAAAAAAACAATAAACTTTTTAAATTACTTGTAATTCAATTCGATATATTTACATAAGTATTAGTATAATTGACATCTATTTACATACAACTCGCAGACTACTGAGCAGCTAAAAAGTGAACAAAAACGTTTTTGTAAATTAATTAACTAAAGTATCTTCAAATAGTAAATCACCATTTATTTGTTCTTTCAGAATGTACTCGAATATTTTGCAGGTGGTAAAAAATAAGGGGCACGGCGTTAATATTGTCGCCGCTTTAGCGGCAGTAAACTGCCGCTAAAGCGGCAATAATGGGCTTGATAATATGCCGCAGAGAATTCCAATAGAAGCCCATGTTGACACCAGAACATGGGCTTCTATGGGAATTCTCAAGGGCATATTATCAAGCCCATTATTGCCGCTTTAGCTGCAGTTTTCTGCCGCTAAAGCGGCGATAATGTTAACGCCGTTTCTTGATAATATGCCCCTCACTGAGCAGGGTTAAAGAGCGTAATTTGCCTTTCTCGGGTGCTGAGTAAACCGTGAGAAATTAATTTAATTTGTAGATTTATATAGCTTGGCTTATCACCCATAAGGGCATCCATGCACAGGGATATGAAGTGATTTGCTCTAATAATCCCAGGAAGTTGAGCAGACGCCATGACGCGAATCCAGATCCCCAGCTACCAAGTGAGCAGCTCATGCCCCTATGCCACATCCTGTCCCCTCATCTTCAAGAGGGAATGTGAAGAATTTGGAATCCCTAGGGTGCCCAACAGCATTAGTGATTAATAATCGGAAGACCCTAACATAGGTGAAAGGCAAAGTATTTTAATATTTTTAAGTAGGTAATTTCCTGTGAATCCGGGTCACATGCTGCCCCCTAAAAAAAGGATGAGGGTTCTCGCCCACACATGCTTGTAGTATGCTTCATCATCGGGCAAGCTGCTCAGTCACACTCTGTAAATGATGGTTTCCACGGAATTTCATTACGTTTAGGACCACTTTGGAAATCTTTGTAGGGGGTTTCTTAGGAATGTAAGTAAGTCTTGCCCTATTTACTTTATTTTGGAGTTTCCTATGACATGATTAACAAGCATTTGCAATTCAATAGGTCTCGCATTTGCGAGAGTTGAAGATATTGACATTGTAAATGACAATGACTTTTATTTATCTGTTTTACTAATTAACACATAAATAAAAGGCAGCAAACTATTGTAAATGGAAGACCTATTTAAAGAAGTGGCCGCCATTGTCCCAGCTGCTCGGAAAGTGAAAGCATGCATGGCGTGCTGAATGTTGCAGGAAAGCATGTCGTGCCTGCAGTAAGAGAAACTCATTAAAGAAAGTAGTGCTTACAGACAAAAAAAGATTTATTGTGTATCAACCGAAGTAAAAGAGCCAGTCCTCATGGGAGGTTACAAATTAACACAAGGCTGTACTAAGAGGGACTAACAAACCTATTAACAAATCAGAAAGCAGCATTTACGAAGGACAATGACACAAGCCAATGACAAATATGGGGGGAGAGTGGGCTGGGCTTCTATTCTATACTCCACTACAGAATGCTGCAGAGCAGCGCATGCGCTGCCCAGTCTCGACCTCTAAATTGAAAGGTGAGCATAGGAACTGGCAATAGTTTCCTATTCTTTGGGTCTACATATTTCAGCCAATCATGATTAGCCCTGCAGATGGTAATTGGTTTTCCTCAGGACCTATTTCTATCCCCTATCTTAAGTAGTCAGTCCCTGATTTAAATATATTGTAATTTTAAACGAAATTATACCAAAGGTCTTCCATTCATCCTATGAATAAGTCATGCAAGCGCATGTGGAAATATTTCCATTTTTAGTAGTACACCTTGACGTGGTGCTTAGAAGAAAATTGGAAGACATAAACAGGCCAGAAATAACAAACATATAAGTCATACGTAATTTTCAAAAAGCAACTGTATGCTTCTTAATGTGCACTGCGTGAATTCCTACTGGAAAGCCATGCTCTGCAAAAGGCAAAAGTTGGCACTCACACCACTCGCGAAATTGGTCATATATATGATAATTTCTCACTCAATTTTTGAAGGGAAGAGAATATTACCCTAAACTGAGAGGTAGGTGGTCCCCTGGAAGATGCACTGCTATATCAATGCAGTCACAGTCTAGGGGTCCACAAAGCAGAAAAAGCAGAGTAGCCATTTGGAGAAGTGTTGGCGAATGTTTTACTGTGGCAACAGACCACTGCTTTGCTTCAAGCTGGGATCTGGTACTAGTGTATTGACCCTTACCTCATTAAAGGCTCAATGGGTCTGTAGTACTTCTAGTGCATCGGTGTGCAATCTAGAATTATGATCACAATGTTGTGGGCCACAGTGGGCGTGGTGCCGGTATGTGATGCACCGAGCGCATGACCTCATCTGCATCAATCAATCAAACATTTGTAGAGTGCACTACTCACCCGTGAGGGTCTCAAGGCGCTAAGGGGGGTGGGGGGATGCTGCTACTGCTCGAACAGCCCGATCTTGAGAAGCCTCCTGAAGGTCAGCAGGTCCTGGGTCTGTTGCAGGTGGATGGAGAGGTTGTTCCATGTCTTGACGGCGAGGTGGGAGAATGATCTGCCACTGGTGGTCATTTGGTGGATGCGTTGAACAGTGGCGGTAGCAAGGGCGAGGTCAGCGGAGCGAAGCTGTCAGTTGGGAGTGTAGAAGGTGAGTCGTTTGTGGAGGTATGTTTGTCCGGCATCGAGGAGTGCTTTGTGGGAGTGGGTGAGGAGCTTGAAGGTGATCCTCTTGTTGACGGGGATCCAGTGCAGTTCTCTCAGGTGGGCAGTGATGTGGCTGTGGCGGGGGATGTCGAGGACGAGGCATGCGGAGGCGTTCTGTATGAGTTGAAGTCTTTTCTGGAATTTGGCCGTGGTTCCCACGTAGAGGGCATTGCCATAGTCCAGCCTGCTGATGACGAGGGCCTGGGTGACTGTCCTTCTGGTTCTGGTGGGGATCCATCTGTAGATCTTCCGAAGCATGCGAGGGTGTTGAAGCAGGAGTAGGAGACGGCGTTGACTTGCTGGGTTATTGATTGAGTCCAGGATGAACCCCAGGTTGCGTGCATGGTTAATGGGTGTCGGCGCAGCTCCCAGCGTGGCCGGCCACCAGGAGTCGTCCCAGGTGGAGGGGGTGGAGCCGAGGATGAGGACCTCCGTCTTGTCCCAGTTCAGTTTCAGGTGACTGCTCTTCATCCATTCGGCGACGGCCTTCATTCCTTCGTGGAAGTAGGTTTTGGCGGTGGTGGTGTCCTTGGTGAGGGAGAGGATCAGCTGGGTGTCGTCAGCATATGAGATGATGTTGAGGTCATGTGATCGGACGATCTTGGCGAGCGGTGTCATGTAGATGTTAAAAAGGGTCGGGCTGAGGGATGATACTTGGGGTACGCCGCAGGTGATCTTGGTGGCTTCGGATCGGAATGGAGGGAGGCGGACTCTCTGGGTTCTGCTGGTGAGGAAGGAGGGGATCCAGTCCAGGGCTTTTTTCGTGGATCCCTGAGTTGTGGAGGCATGTGCATAGGGTGTGGTGGCAGACGGTGTCAATGGCAGACGAGAGGTCTAGGAGGATGAGGGCCGCGGTTTTGCCATTATCCAGCAGGGTCCTGATGTCATCGGTGGCGGCGATGAGGGTGGTTTCGATGCTCTGATTGCTGCGGAATCTGGATTGGGACGAGTCCAGGGTGTTGTTCTCTTCGAGGCAGCAGGTCAGTTGCCTGTTGACAATCTTCTCGATTACTTCCGCTGGGAACGGGAGCAGGGAGATCGGCCAGAAGTTCTAGAGGTCCTTTGGGTCTGCCTTGGGTTTCTTGAGTAGGATGTTGATCTTGGCGTGTTTCCAGCTCTCCGGGAAGGTGGCGGACTCGAAGGAGCTGTTGAAGGTCTGCCAGAGTTGAGGGTGTGATGATGGAGCTTGCTTTGTTGAAGATGTGGTGAGGGGCAGGGGTCGGACGGTGAACTGGAGTGGAGGGTGTTCATGATTTTGATGTTGTCATCGTCGTTGACGTGGTTCCAGGAGAGCAGGAGGTCGGTGTGGATGGAGAGTGGTGAGTCTGAGGTGTCGGCGGCTGTCGGGGGGGGTTGGGGTGTTAAAGCTGTTATGGATGTCTGTGATCTTGCGGGGGAAGAAGATGGATAGAAAGTCGCAGAGGTCTTGTGACGACGGGATGTCGTTCGAGCTGGAGCTGGTTGGCGAGTTTCTTTACGATGTTGAAGAGCTCTTTGCTGTTGTGCGCGTTGTTGTCGATGCGTTCCTGGAAGGTGTTCCTTTTGGCGGTTCGAATGAGTTGGTTGTGCCTGCGGCTGGTGTTCTTGAGGGCTGCGTGGTTGTCTGGTGTCTGTTTGCGGAGCCACTTCTTCTCAAGTCTTCAGCAGGTCTGCTTGGATGCCTGGAGGTCAGTGGTGAACCAGATGGCCCTTCTGTTGGTGCGTCTGTTTGAGGGTTTCTTGATCGGGCAAGAGTGTTGGCGCAGTCATTGAGCCATTGCCTGAGGTTGCGGGCGGCTGTGTCGTTGTGGTCGGTTGGTGGGTCTCAGGCGAGGGTGGTTATTAGCTGGTCTTCTGTGACCTTGTTCCAGCTCTGGTGGGTGATTCGTTGCGGGTGGTTGTGTGTGGTGTGTTTCTCAAAGTAGAAGTGGATGCAGCGGTGGTCGGTCCAGTGGAGTTCGGTTGTGTGGCTGAAGGTGACGTGGTTGCTGGCAGAAAAGATGGGGTCGAGCGTGTGCCCGGTGGAGTGGGTGGGTGTCGTGACGAGCTGTTTGAGTCCCAGGTTGGCGAGGTTGTTGAGCAGGGTGGTGGAGTTACTGTCGTTGGTGTTCTCGAGGTGGAAGTTCAGGTCTCCGAGGAGGATGTAGTCTATGGATGCGAGGGCGTGCATGCTGATGACGTCGGTGATGAAGTCACTGAACTGTGGCCTGGGTCTGGGGGGGACTGTAGACGAGGGTTCCTCTGAGGGTGGTGTTGGGGTCAATGTTGATCTGGAAGTGCAGGTGTTCAGCAGCGCTGAGGGTGGCTTCGGTGCTGGTTGAAATTCTGAGGGTATTTCTATGGACGATGGTAGTTCCACCTCCTGGTCTGTTGGTGCGGTCCCTTCGGGTGATCTTTTAGCCGTCTGGGATGGCTATGGCAATGTCGGGCGCCGAGAAGGAGTTCATCCAGGTCTCTGACAGGAAGGCTATGTCTGGGGAGGATGAGTCGAGTAGGTCCTAGAGTTCGATGGCGTGCCTGTGGACGGAGCGGGTGTCGAGTAGTATGCATCTGAGATGGTTGTGACCTGCCCCGGTGGGAGGGGAATGACCTTTCGGTGGCTGGTGAAGCTGCAGTTTCGGCAGGAGAAGGGTCCGTGGGTGGGCTTCGGGTAGCCTAGAAGCAGGTGGATGATCGTCCGGCATTGAGTTCGTGAAGGGTGTTGGCGTCGTTGCGTCATTGGGCGTCGTGGTGCTGGCGAGGGCCTGAGGGTCTGGTGCTGGGTGCGGTCTAGGTGTGGACGGGTGCAGACGGGCTTGCCTTAGGCGTGCCTTTGGTGCGCCAGCGGCACGCCCGCTACGCGCGGCTGCTATTAAGAAGGGGAGGTGGGAGGGAGGAGCAGCTGTGAGGCGGGTGCGGAGTAAATGGGTGAGCGAGGGGGCGGGGCCGCAGGGGAAGCAGCGGCAGGAAGGGGAAGTGGCAGGAATGCCAAAATCAAGAGAGAGTCACAGAAAAGGAGCAGATAAGCAAATAAGGTGTGTGCACGTAAGTGGATTCTTGCTCTGACATTCAGAAAATTCAGCTTCCTTTCCACTTCATTCGATGTATGGGGGGTCGAAATTCTCATTGAGACTGCCTACATAGTGAAAAACTGATATATTTGATAATTGTTTTAGGTAAACCAGCTGTTTTTTTTAGACTTAGTATTCATGATATCTCAGTAAAGGATAGTAAAATGAAAGAAAGCTTGTGGAGGAGTTACTGTGTATATCTAGGCTGCCTCTGACTTAGGATCCACAATAGTCATCTATAAAATATGAGAATCAGAATACTTATTTCAGGAATATCCGCATAAGTGCATGCAACCTGTCCATAATATATAGCCTTTATTTGGCTGCAGCATAGAATCAATATTTGTTGTTCCCGGTGAGTTGTAGCCATGGTATTTCATTGTCACTTTTTTGTGGGTGCCTATCCTATCAACCCATTGTTGTTTAGGGTGCATTTGACTGAACTGATTGGAATTACAGTCACCTGTGTTTTGCCAGGTTTACCCATGACAAATTATGCCTGTATGTCCATGCTTAACACTGTATGCTGTCATACATAAGTTATTACATTGGCAATGGAGGCTGCTTCTAAGCTCATTAATTCTGCATGTAATAAATGGGGTTATTAATTGAAGGGGTGGAAGCCACACTCAGGCATCAGCCACAATCCTTGTCAGGGTGAGCCATAAAAGTCAGAAAAATACACATGCTTAACACTCTCCATGACACGGTCGATCATGGCATTTTGATTGATCGTGTCCGAGATGCTGGCCTTTAGGGATAAGCTTTTAGCTGGAGAGGGTCATTCTTGGAAGACCGTTTCCTGCCAGTCCGTCTATCCCAGTTCACAGCATCTAAAATGAGTATAACATGCGGAGCACCCCAGGGCTCTTCGTTATCTCCTCATCTGTTCAACCCATATCTCCTGCCACTGATCCAGTCTTTAAAAGAAAGAAAGGTGTGTATGTTCAATTATGCGGACAATCTACAACTAATGTTCACCATTAATAATACTCCTGAATCTGTGCTGGAATTCCAAACCATGATGCTGCACATCTGTGATTGCATGAACAGCAACCAGTTGAAACTCATTCCGGATAAGACCGAACTTATCCTGATAGGAGGTACTCAGATCCCATGGAGCTCCCAGTTTTGGCCGACCGAGTTAGGTGCCCCCCCACTCCATCCTCCTCAACTAAAAGCCTTGGGCAATAATTAACAGCGACCTCACCATGAAAACCCAAATTGCATTGGTTACATCAACCTGCTTTTGTCAGCTAAGAAAGATAAGGAAGATCAGCAGACTCCTTACTAGGGTAGCTCTGACTCTGGCTGTCCTAGCGATGGTGATATCCAGTTAGATTATGCCAACTCTCTATATTTTGGCATTCCATTGTTCATCATCAAGAGACTACAACTAGCGCATAACCAGGCAGGTAGACTGATTTTCCAGCAACCTAGATGGCAACACATTTCCCCCCTCATGAGGAAGTTACATTGGCTCCCCATCCCACAACGATCAGCTTTTAAAGTGGGCAGCCTGATTTTTAAGTCCTTGTATGGTCCAAGCCCAAAATTCATCTCCAGCCTTCTTCAAAGGCATATACCTACTCGCAACCTGCGTTCATCCCATATGAACCTCTTGGCCACCCTCTCTTACAAACTGAAGCAGCAAGGTGGCTACAGATTTGCAGTGCTAGCACCTGGATTCTGGAATTCTCTTCCACCAAACATCAGAGTATGTACGGACCTCAGGAAATTCAGAAGACTCCTCTAGACCTGGTTATTCACCCAAGCCTATGACTGAACCTAAGCATATGACAAATCAATAGGGCTCCAGCACATCCTAGAATCAGCGCCAAGAAATCAATCGGTGTAAGTGCGCTTTATAGGAGACTTTAACATAACATAACTCTCCAAGCATGCCAAAAAGCAGTCAGGCTTAACTTAAAGATACTGTGTAAAGTATTTATGCACCTCACAAACAATAATAAAGCAAAAACACAAAACAAGGAAAATGCCAAGCTAATATAGACAAATAGGGTACAGTTCAATAAATAAAATTACACAATAACAAATTAAATCCAATAAGTACAACTGGAGTTATGATTTTTTAAAGTTTTTAGTGCAATCTAGTGCCTAAAAAATCAACAACAAAAAAGACGGTTATCTGGTTCCGCGAGATCGGGTCAAAATCAAAAGTTAAGGCTGAACAATATGGCACACCAATCGGATACAAAAGGTGGATTGGGCCCGGTCTCAGCTTACCTAGGCACTTGGAAAAATTTCTGAAGAAAAGTCTTGGTGAAGGACAAAATTCAGCAAGGCAAGGCTGCAGGCTGTATAAATGCCCAGGAGTCGCAAGACAAAGTCTCGGTCAAGCCGTTGATGATGGTGGAAAAAATTTCAGAGCTGAAAAGCAGGATTCCCAGACAGTGTATCATGGGAGCCACAGCCAGAATACCTCTTGATCACTTAGAACATTACATGTAGTTATTCAGCTCCAACTGACTTGTACTGAGAGCCTATGTGTCCAGGAGAAGGAAAACATCACACTACAATCTGGCCTTGTTATAGGCATGGGAGAAAGGAATATGTTGCAAGTCTACTGGGCCTGCAAATCTTTCCCTTGGCTTCTTTCTCTCTCTCAAGAAATCTATTATAGTCAGTGCCAGCAGACATAGGTACTGGACAGATCTGCAATATAATTTGAAAGCTGTTCAAGTGGTTTTCTGTGGCAGGCTCTTGTGAACTGAGAGCGAGCCTGAACCAGCCTCATCTAACTTAACTTGCACTCTGTTGCTGCTGTACAGAAACGTTACCCCTAAACTCATCCAATCACCCTCTCTGTACAGTGTGGTATTACTACATACCTTCCACTGATCCCTGCACACCGCTGAACTAGCAACTCCTGTGGCAGGGTGAGAGTTAGTGCCGTGATGCTGATAAGGAGCACTGCTATTTGGGTTGTACAGGCAGGAAGAGCCTATCCAACACCGATACCAGCTTCCAAAACATCCACTACACCAGCAAATCCCATAGTGACCCCTTCAACCCAGTACAGGGCTGGCAGAAAGAAGTGTGCTTGGAGAGTCAATGGCTGCCAAATCCTCCTATTTCTATGTTTAGGACACACAAATTTACTTTTGCTAGTTGAGAATAACAAGAGTGGTTCCTAAACTAAGCTTCCAAATTGTATGGCTTCACTCAAATTAAATATTTTCTCATCTCTCACCCCTACCTTCTGAAATATGACTACTTCAAACATTTTTTCAACCTTCCCTAGTTCAACGCAAAATACATTCAGGTGTTGTAGGAAAGTGCCTCTTTTTGCATAATCACTCCAATCTTTTTAGGCTGATTTTACTGTTTCTTTCATCTTCTGCACTAGAATTCTGGTAACCTATCTCCAGTGCAAGTGTTCTGGCCCAGAAAACATGCTGAATTTGGCTACACTCCTAATGGGCATATTTAGCTTACATATACTTTCTTAATATATGATAAAAGTGTATCCAGGGCCTATGAGTTAAATGTTACTAGTGGACTGCAGCACCCATGGTGGCACCTACCACAGTCACAGTGCAAACATGACTGCAGGCCTAACATTGTAGACTGGCCGTGCAAATTCAACTCCTCAAAATAACCCCTTTTGACAGGCTTAAACCTTCCTTTTAAAATATAAACAGGTCACCACTAAGTAGGCCTTACTGCCCATGAGCCAGGACGTATGGTATTGAAAAGTAGGACACATGAAAGTTTAAATGTTAAACATGCCCTTATAGTGTAAAGACCACAAAAGCTATTTTTACTGTAGTAGATTTGACTGTTCCACAGGAAAGTATTGGGATACAATAATACATACACTTAATAATGTTATCACCGGCTAAAAACAAACACCTGCAAATTTAATTCTTGGACATTTTAAAATATTTATTACATGCCCAGTTCAAATGTAAAGTTGGATTTGGGATAACTATTTTGGAAAAGGTACTTTGAGACAATTACCTTTTCCCTAACTAAATCCTCTGGAGACCCATTTGTATGAGCTTTATCTGTCAACTGACAGTTAAAAAGCCTCCCTGATGAGGTGTGAAACCTGATCCCAGAAGAGAGCAAAGGCTTGGGTATGGGTATGTGTTTTGGTGCCTCCCGCAGGATGACCATTTAGTCTCTGCCCTGTAGCTAGATTAACTTCAAAGAGGCCTACACTGTCACAGGCAAATGTTAGCTAATACCTGGGCAGGACCATTCTTTGTTCCCCAGTCATGCAGGCACCAATCCCAGTGGGAGAGGAGTTGCCTATAAAACTGGTTTGAAGTGACTCCAGAGGAGGGGTTGCCCATTTCCATGGCCACTCCTCTGGGGTGGGTACACAGACTCTGCACAAGAGGAAATGGGGTACAGAAGGGCACTGTGGGATTGTATGCAGTTGGGCACACAGGAATTGCTGGTTACCCCTCAGAATGTTTTCCCTATTTGTTAGGGAGGAGCCTGGAGTCGCCTCCAGCACAGCTAGTATCGGGCATAAATGTTGCACTCTTAGGCACTCTCTTCAGGACACTACAAGTCCTGTGCAAGAAAGAAGGACTACTTTTGCTGTTGAGACCTGTGAGGAGAGCTGAAAGGCTGGACCTGCTCCCACTCATACCCAGGAGAATGAGGTGGACCTAAAGGGTCAGTTGGATGACCTTCTGTAAAGCTACAGAGGCACGGCAAGCTGCAAGAAGCCCCTTTTCCTGAAAAACTCTGTTGACAGGATCAACTGGACTTGCCTCGGACCTTGCTGGTGGCTTTTGCTGGAGTGATACTCAGTCCTTAAGAGTTATTTGTGAGGTCCTGGCACCCTTGCTGTGTCAAAGCGTACACCTCAAAACATCCTACAAAACCGAGGACTTGGAAACGTTTTAGCTTCAAAGAACTCCGCAGGATCAGGACAAACCCACCAAGTCAATCTGACAAAGGTGCATTGCCTCTGGGCCAATAATTCAGGTTGCTCTTGCTCAGATATTTTCTGTAGCAGCAAATCCATTTCAGTAACGTCCCAGAGAGGGTATTTGGCCTTGCTGAGCCCTGTTCTGCAACAGCTTGCAGCCATGCCCCACTGGTATCCGAGCTCCAAAAAAGTGACTAAGCCCGAAGGTAGAACAAGCAAATGTGTCAAAATTATTTGGCCTGTGAACATATTTCCTGGGGAGCGAATTCTGAATTTCTCCCTGCTCTGAGCTCTTCTGCCAAAAAGCAACAACTTCACTGGAACCTCGTCTGATGGCCTTGTGGAGCCCTTCCTGGACACAGCCTTTAGCTTTGCCCTTCTGGGCCTAATTTATAATGTGGCAGGTGGACAGGTTTTCTTCATCAGGAAGACGGAGTAATAGTACTTTGTTACCCTGATGGAGGCAGCGCCTGCCAAATTTAGTAATGAACGCCAAGCTGGCAGTCATTTCAAAAGCATTGGCAGAAACCGCCATCACGGCTGTTCCTGTCGATGCTGTTTACAGTCTGGTTTTCGCATCATCTCATTTTTTGGCACCAGAGATTTCTTTGACTTATCCCCGTCTTTAGATAAAATATGGACCTCACTCTTCTCATTAGCCCTTATCTCCTGTACAAACGTTTCCGAATGCTCAATTACCTTAGCAATTTCGTTAGCCGCATTAAGTGAAATATCCAAAGTGGACCATAGTCAATTCCTATATCTTCTCATCAGAATGTGATCCCTTAATACTTGCTCAAACGTAATAAGTTCAAAATCACAATTCGCCACCAGTGACCTAAGTGTAAGACAATCCTCTATGGATTCATCAGAATGCTTTCCTAGAGTAAAAAATTAATCTTTCCATTACCAAATTAGTTTTCCTACCATGCTGTAAGGATAACTAATTAGATGCATATTGGTACACATTAATGTTGACAGGATTGACCACCTCAGTCAGATTCTTAAATTCTTTTAACCTAATCCATCCCAAACAATGATGTAGTAGAACTAAACACCAATCACATGCGACAGTTCCCCTGCACATTCTGCAGGCCTATGTGGTGTGCATGTCACCACTGGAAACGCGTTCCTATCCTCCGGTAGCAAGGCGTGTCCACAACCACTTACTGGAAGGGTCAGTAACCAATGAGCAGAACTCCCAAATGACAGAGCACCGCATGAACCAATCCACTGGCAGCAAAATGTATTCAAAGTCAGCTTCACTAGTGAGGTCTGTCTGACTGCCAGCAGTGGCCGGTGCAGGTGCAGGGCCGGTGGAGCGCTGCGGGGTGTTGTTGACAGACAACAGAATAGAGCAAATAAATAAATAAATAACTCATATTTATGCATCTGTTGGCATCCCCCCAGCAGCACCCCACCCCATCTCGCTTACCTGCACCTGCCGCTGACTGCACACTCAATGCTAGATCTGCATCCAAAGATGAGGAGGAGCCAGAGATAATTGCACCAATGGGAGCCATTTCTCCGCTAAAAACAGCCAAAAATACAAATGGGAGAACAGCAAAGGCACATTGCAAACGTAAATCCATGCTCGATCGTTGCCAGTGTAAAGATGGAAGTCAAAGACACCACAAAGGTAGGAGACTCCGACAAGGTATGGTGACAGATTGAAGTTTATTCAGAAGCTCACATGTTCACATGTACAAGTCCAGTCATGATCTGGTACTAAATGCCACCACCAACTATATATACATTCCCCCCCCGGGTTTGAATCACGCAAGCCAAACCACTACTTCACCTCCCCAAGCTGGCATCTCATGAAATAGATACAAGCGTTTCACAACACACGAGTACGACATAAGCATGGCGTGTTTGTGCATACAACACTTTGTTCCTGCTTCCTGATGTTCTCCTGAATTTTTTTCCCTTTGGCTTACTCTGAGGTGTCCCTAACCCCAAGCGACTGGCCAATTTAGTACTCCCTCGTGGCACACTTGATGTAGCCTAGGAAAGGCAATTCCTAAACTAGTAGCCCCTTCCTCGGATCCTTATTCTTACGCCTTAGCTAGGTGAAGAATTTAAATAGTTTGTTGGTTCAGTAACCTACTCATCCCCTCCTATTCAAATTATTCCATTCCAGCAAAGTTGAGTGAACTCTGGTGACAAGGAGCACTTTACGTTCATTTTTATTATTAAATGTTAATGTCAGCAAACATTGGGGCAAGGGTGGTGAAAGACTGATCATGACTGCTCTCTGTACATTTGTTGTTAAGATTGGCCTTAGAAGATGGCAAACAACTGTTTGTATGAAGGCTGTTTTACGACAAAAGATGGCTGATACTCAGAAACAAGGAACATGGTCAAGCCATCCTACTTTTTTGGTCCCAGGACCTGTCTCTAGGCAATATATGTTTTTTTTCCAGAGTTGAGTTGTGCAAAAAACAAATGTACGACATCAGATAGGCACTGAAAGAATTCTGGAAAAATGCGATTTATAACCAACGCAGCCTCCTCTTAGGAGAGAGAATTGTACCGCATTTGTGGGATTTTTGAGTTAATGGAATACACTTCATCTCCTTGGCAGTGAACAGCTGCCAACTTCCAAACTATTTTCACTGATAGACCAATGGAAGTCTGTGTTGTCCCTATCCATAGTAAATATTTTGGACTTACCAAGATGTATTCTGGCTTATCCTTAGAGCCAAAACGTTGCTTCTCACAGATGGTTCACTTAATATATCAAGGGTTAGATCTAAACTTATTGTGTATGTACCATATACAAGACTTGCCATATGATTAATAGCCATCCTTAAATGGTAATGCCTACTTAGGACACAGCAAAACCAAAGGAAATGATGGACGGAGTGTTGAACATTGCAAGCACTCACCCCCAGTCAACTGATCTGGGTTTAATCCACCACTGTTCTTTAGCCCACTCTGCCACCCCAGTTCAGACATGGCCATATGCAAATCAGTCTGACCCTGTGCCTCATGGGAACAGTCCAGCCCGAACTGCCAAGCCATGTCTTCCCTGGACCGGAAACAAGCTTCCTAGGACCGGTTTCTGGCATTTCAGCCGTCTTCAGCCAGGCTTGCTTGAATCCAGTGGCAAAGTGAGCAAGGGACTCACGTCTGAGCATACCCTGCCAACTTATGGCGAACAAAGCGGTACAAAAGGGGGTGGTGATGGACGGAGTATCAGAACCAATCAAACACTCACACCCAGTCAAAATATCTGGGTTTGATCCATCACCGTTCTTTAGCCCACTCTGCCACCCCAGTTCAGACATGGCCATATGCAAATCAGTCTGACCCTGTGCCTCATGGGAACAGTCCAGCCCGAACTGCCAAGCCATGTCTTCCCTGGACCGGAAACAAGCTTCCTAGGACCGGTTTCTGGCATCACTTTGCCACTGGATTCAAGCAAACCTGGCTGAAGACGGCTGAAATGCCAGAAACCGGTCCTAGGAAGCTTGTTTTCGGTCCAGGGAAGACATGGCTTGACAGTTCGGGCTGGACTGTTCCCATGAGGCACAGGGTCAGACTGATTTGCATATGGCCATGTCTGAACTGGGGTGGCAGAGTGGGCTAAAGAACGGTGATGGATTAAACCCAGATCAGTTGACTGGGGGTGAGTGGTTGCAATGTTCAACACTCCGTCCATCATTTCCTTTGGTTTTTACTTAGGACACAGCCTGAATGTGAGTTGTCTGCAAAAGCCCTACTACTTTACATTTCATTTTTTAGGTGTATATTTGCCCTGTAGACTTTACCTGAGTGCTGATTTTTTCACTTCCCTATGTGTTGTCCACACGTGACTCATGAGAAGGTATTATGGCATCAACCCACCTATAGTCATTAGAGAAATCCGTGTCAATACTGTTGAAAACTTTTAACATCACTATTGATTATAGAGCTTTCCTTTATGTAGTTTAATTGTTTTTACAAATACGTCATTGGTTTATAAATTTCTCAGTTAGAAAATATTACTCATTTTATTTACTCCAATTCCTACTTATCCAAGCGATGCCTTTAATCGAAGACTCTGTTGAATCCTTATATACATAGCCTGCTTTTAGACAGGGAATGATTCAGTAGAACAGAATTGCTCTCTTAGCAAGAGATGGCCTGTACAGGATGTCTTCCTGCCAGGCTGAGTGGGTGAGTGGTGATATATTTTGTATATTTTGGGTACGACATCCAGCCTAGTCAAGGAAGCAGATCAAACTCTACCAAAGTATCCATATGGTCACCTATTGATCAAAGCCAAGCACCCTCAGAGAAGTAATGATGCCTAGGTACCAGCCGTTGAAATAACAATGGAGTCGAGATATATAGTTTAAAGTTCAAAATCAGGGATTTACAGAAAGTAAAAGTGTGAAGGGGATATCACAAAAACTGCAGCAGTAAAATGACGTTTAAGCCTTTCAAATTAAAGACTGTGTGGTCAACTGGGGCAATAATAATTTATAGTGAATGGCAGAATCTTAGGAAATTGTCAAGTACCCCACAAGGCTTACCTGTTGCTTGCAAAGTATTCTCACAGAGACGACATGAGCTATCGCCCCCGTACCCACCTTACCCCTGTTACGGAGTGTACACCAACCGGGATGGAGATGGGACCGGGGAAGGAATCTAAAGATGACGGGGCTGGTGTTCAGAAGACCAGAAGAGAACCACCCTTGGTTTGGGGAATAACCGTCAACTCCGGCTGAAAGGCAGACAAGGGAGACCCTATTATGACTGGCACAGGCAACACCCTCTCTAGGTTTACCTCTTACGCACATGCGGATCAGATTTCTACCATGTGAAGGGTAACACCTTGCGTGGAGAAATCATAGTAGTAATGGAAAGAAGTAGCAGCGCTTCTGAGCAGTGTTCAGGGAAACACAAACAGCTCCACAAGGTAGATAGCACTAACTCAGCAATGCTCCAGAGCAATAAGGCAAAGTAAATGGCAAGTGCGGCGAATAGGATACACTGGCAAGCGCTAAGGTGCAGTCAGGTGAGCAACAGTCTAGCGCTCCAGCATAGAAACCAAAGTAAACAAACAAAAACAAGCGCTCCTGTGCGGTGAGGAAATGCAAAACCAAGACGCTTCAGTGTGGCGTCTATAAGTGACAAAAACAAAGCGCTCCAGCGCAGCGTTTCACATACAGAAACAAAGCGCTCCAGCGTGGCGTTTCATATACACAAACAAAGCGCTCCAGGGCGGCGTTGCATTGACACTTGACAAGCGCTCCTGCGTGGCGTTTGCATAGGTACTTTAACAAGCGCTCCAGCGTGACCTCGGAAATACCTGATATGAGGTCCAGTTCTGAAGCAGGCAGAAACAGCAATACATGGGCGTCAATCCGAAGCGCTAGACCGGCGGGAACCCCCGGAAGCGCTGAGTGACGCATTGGCGGTTTCCGGACGCAGAAGTTAGACCTCAACCCGCCTGCCACACAGAACAGAGGAAAACCCGATCCCGCATGCGCGAAAAGGCAAACACGCTGCGGTATGTCGGAGGTAGGGATCCCCGGGAACCATGACAGAAATGGCTAGTTCCTTTTGTGTGACCTTCCAAAACTTTACAGCTCTGGGAAGGTTAAACCAAGTGTCGACAAAGTTGTTGTAAATGGAGGAGTTAGGGGGTGTCAAGAATTTTAAGTTTGGACTTAATTTTTCACACAAACTAAAATTCTGAAAAACTGGGGCACAACTATATGCAGTGTCCAAACAGGCTTCAACATCTCTGGCTGCTCTTGGTGAGGACTCGTGGTCAAGAAGATACATTTAAGATGAAAGATTCCATATATATGTAATCATCCACCAGTGACTGATGCTGGATGTTAAGAAATAAAAAAATGTGTTTGAGCCTAGATTAGTTCATTTGTTCTTTGGCAGAACATCCAAAAGTCAGTTGGGTGCTCCAATAAGTGACACAGATTAAGTGAATTCAACCAGGTCCAGATTGTTGTTGTAGGTGTCTGTGCAGAAGGGTGTAACAGAAACGAAATTTTTTAATAGTGAAATGAAGTACTTTAGGTTGTGCAGGTTATATCTTTTCTAGAGTGGTGCTTGGGCCATCCTGTGTTGGTCTCAAAACCATATCATAGTTATTGGCTATAAATGTACTACTCTGCAATACTTTATAGTAATCTAGAACTCCATAGGGTCTCAAAATCTGTCTGGAAGCAGTGTGGTTAAACTGTCAAGGTCTGGGCTCATTAAAGGACTCAAGCAAGGGATAATCACTTCTCTCCTCTTTTTAGTCTTCTTTCTCCAAGGTTTGTACAAAGTTCAGTGTCGCTAGCTAGGCACAATATAAAACGTGGATCTTTCGTATATTTGTTGGTTTAAAACTTGTGTTGGAGCAACAGCAATCTTTCACTTCCAATATATACACCAACCTTTACCACAGTTTTACTTCACCGAATATTATGTGATTTGCTTGGGAAGCTATCCAAGTGGCAAAGTGTTTTCCTTCTTAATTCCAAAATCGGAGAGATGTCTGTTTTGTCCTCCTTTTTTTCCTTTCTCTTTCCACCACAAAGTACCTTTAAAAAGTTGGGAGCAGAAGAATAGGTGTAAAACTGCTGATGCTAATGAAGTGAGTACGAGCCCATCATTTACAACTGATCATGCCACAAAGGAAAATACAACATACTTCTTACATATATTCATATACATAACAATGACATATGGTACATTTCGGGGGATACAATAAGGACTATTGAACATGAAGTGTTTTGCATAACTTACCAAAGTTTAAATATTTACAGACTGACCTGGTGATGACATGGCTGTCAGGAGGTTTGGGTCAGGTGTACCAAACTGGTGAGAGCAGGAGGGGAGTAGCCAGCTGTGCTGCCCACTTATCAACAGTACGTCGACTATGAAGGCAGCCTTGAATGTTGGGAGTTCCCTATAGCTTCCGGCTAAGGTATTTCAGTGCAGGGTAGGGAGTACAAGAATAGTGAATGCCTGGGTTCATATGTAAATGGAGAGTGTAGGAAAGATCTTTGAAAAGCACAAACATTTTGCTTTTATAGCTGAATTAATTTTAGGCATTGGGCTCAAGGTTTGTGTTTTTCTGACTATTAGCTGACTTAATGAACAAAACTTTAGACTCTCCAGAACTATGAGCCTGATTTAGAGGCTGGTGGATGGGTAACTCCATCACAACTGTGACGGATATACCTTCCGACGTGTTACAAGTGCCATGGGATATAATGCATTTGTAATACAGGAGTAGGGGATTTTCATCACGTTTATGATGGGGTATCAGTGGTGGCAAGTGAAATATAAAAGTTGAGGGTGTAAATGAGTTAAGTAATTTTGGAACACGAGCGAGCTAGCATGCCTTATATGGGGGGTGTGGGGGGATTCCCCAGAGTAAATGTTTTTAAATTGGTGTGTATAGGTGCGATTTTCAACACTATTTCTGTGTTCAATGGACCAAAAATACAGTTTCATATGTATGGCAAAACAAAGTCTTAATTGTTGCATAACATGCAATTATGTTTTATAAATATTGCATAACAATGTCCTGTGGCACATAAACAATAACATTTCAGATCAATGTATTTGCTATACAGTAATTACAATTGACATACTACATTTGTGTGTGGTATTCTAATACATTTGTCAAGGATATGAATTGTTAGCTGTAAATATATCTAACAAAACAACGCGTTGTTAAATAATGTCAGTGAGTGCCATCTGACTTGTACTCTAGTCCATCCAATCCTAGTAGTATCAGGCATTAATCCATTTCAGTGGCATGCCCAATTTCTTTACAACGATCACTATTTTCTTTCCAAATAATTTTAAGTCGATGGAAAGCATTAGCTAATTTTCAAACATTTCGCAGATGTTTGGTCTAGATTGATGCGTAATAGTACCAAATTCATTCATGACATACAAAATGCTCCCTCCTTGCATTACTGCCTCTTCTTTCTATGCTATGGGAACATCCAACCTCATGACTGGACGGAACTGTAACGCTGTGCTACTTAAATAAAATTAAAAACTTTGGAAGACCAAGAGCGAATGTTCACACCGAACCGCAGCCAATGTGTCAGTTTGACATCCCTTTAGATCAAGTCAGATTTTTGTCACAGGGTTTGAATGTGCACAAGTGCTCCTTTGAAATGCGCCACCACATGCAGCGCTCTTTTTATCTGTGTACTCTTCTCTCTGTCAGGAAGCTTTCTTCTCTCCCCCCAATTTCTCTTTCACATTCTTGAGCTAGGCGTCATTACGTGCCTGCCCTGTCAGATCTTGTCCACCAAATTATATGGTGGAGGGAATCCCCTCACACCTCCTCTTTAATGTGCTGCCTGGAGCCTCCTTCTTCCAGCGCCTTTTTAACAGCCCTCCAGTGACAGCCCACTTTAGCCCCCAGTTCCTATGATCTGCTACTGCCCCAGACTTCCGCCCACCTGAGTCTTCTGTCTGCCTTTGAAGTACATCTTGCAGAGCAATGCACTGAGGCGCATCAATCACTCATTACCAAAGCTTATGTGTACGACTGAGAGTGGAGAGAGGCACCAAGAATTATAATAACCAACTGTGCTGTAAAATCATTTTCCAGAGCAGGTACTTATTGCAATTCTTGGCGCCTCTCTCCACTCTTTAGGATTGGTAAGAAACATAGCTTTAGCAATGAGTGCTGTATGTGCCACCGTAGATTGTAACAATTAAAAGCACAACACAGGCTGCTCTGCCAGTCGGTTGAGGGAGGAGGCGCCAAGCAGCGAGAGCGCCAAGCCTTGCTGCCCCAATTTTAATGAGGAGATATTGCTGTAAACAGACACACTGCGCATGGCGAAGCATACATTAACCGCACCCCTTTCCAAATCGTCGTGGCGTAGGCGGGTTGGGGGGCGGGGGGGAGCAGTGGGTCTTTCTAACCCCACCCGAGCCTGTGACGACCTGGGGAAACAAATGCAGCCTGCAAAGTGATTGACAAGCAGCCCCTGAAATTATAGATCTGATGCCTTACACAGCCGTGGCTGCTTGAATGCTCCTGATTGTCAAAAGTAGAAGGTCAGGGTTGGAGCTCGTAGCCATTACCATCCAGATAACTTGGAATCAATCTGGGTGGGCGCAGCCCCGATGCCCTGTAGTGGCGGCCGCTGCTGTCATCCATCCCATCCACCAAACTCTAAACCAGGCCCTATATTTCTAAATTGATATACAAAATCTATTTTAAGATTTTGGGGATTTTATTCAACTAGGTTGTTATGGCAAAAAAGTCCAGAGGCCTTAGATGAGTGTGGAAGAAAGGTTGCATGTGTCTTTCCAGATCCACTTGTAAAAGTTGATTAAGGAAAGATGCGTGTATGTGTGCGGGTGGGATCCCTTGCATAGACAGAGCCAACATAAATAAAACAGACCTCACCTGTATAAGGCTACCAACCTGTAGAATGCTAGGGTGCGCTTCTCTTAAGAGCGGTCTCTTCTGAAGGGAACATACATCCCGTGTGCGTTGTTTTTCGATCTTCAACAGAGTTGGGAAAACCTGAGTATATGAGAAAAAGCAATATAGGGGTACATAGTAGGCAGATGGGATTTTTCGCACCCTGATATCATTGAGTTGGAGATAATAACTGACCATCAATTAGCGCCGCTAAGTTCGTCATTAACAGAGCTGATGATGGGCCAACACAAAAATGTTGGATTTTGCTGCTAGCAACTTATTTACATTTGCTTCTGACTAAAGATGAAGACAAATGATTGTCATTAAAATACACAGTGATCATGAACTCTGCAATTATTTAAGTGTTTATCAATAACACGTAATCAATTAGGAAGCAGCGTCTTACTGTATGATGGGTGAACTTCACAGGGTGCCCTCGTGAAGAAATATCATTCTTATGACGTAAAGTGGCATCATTTGTAATTGTGAGAGCTGATTTACTTTATCCACAATGGTTTCTTTCAAACCATGGAAATTGTGGTGGAGTGTTTCGAAATCATTTAAGATGACCTTCGTGAATGGCAAACAGGCAATAAAATGGTCCAATAAAATTATTCTGATGTTTGTCTTGATATGATTGCAAATCTATTGTTAAACGCTCCTGTATTTAGGCTGGTGTACTTATTCTGTTTGTACATTGACCTCCTTGCTACGAAGTCAAATACCTGTGATGCCACACGTTCTTCTGATTTTAACTTATTTGTGTTTTTACTAAAATTGTAATGGTTTATCATTAACCACACAATAAAGAGTCATACTTCCACTAAACAAAGTGATTTAAATCGAACATAGAAGCTGATGTAGAGATGTGACGTGGCAAAAAGAGTGCAAGTTGCTGCCAGAGCCTGTAAATGGTGCAGGCGTTGAAGAAGTTAACCTAGTACACCGAAAAAACAGAATTGCCTGCTCAGAATGGTGCTGGGTACCACTAGATGGTGAAAGTGAAAGGGGGCGTGACTTGATGCCAATGGCATGAGATGCTTCGGTGAAGATCTCCGGCAGAAAACTCCCCATCTGGCCTCATCCTGAACCATGTGGCCGCCACAAAGGCGGCAAACTGATCGCATTGCGGTAGGGAAGATGGCAGGCAATAAGGCGAGCCTGAGCTGCCCCTTACTATCAATTCTACCTAAAAAAGAACTGTAACTGCAGCAAGCCGTCCTCGTTCCCGCAAAATGGCGGCTGAGATACATGTAAATGGGGAGCACGAAGTCTAGAGCAACCTCTGCAGGGAGTGTAGGAACGGAGTCCTTCCCCCAGCTCCAGTGAGCAAAGCACCAGCTGCCGGTGACTGGTCTTTCACTGCGGGGAACCGGAGAGGATCAACACCAATCCAGTGATAACCCTGCCATGGGGAGCCCACCGGCGGACTGTAGGAAGATTGAGGTGCGGCGGTGGACCTGCTGGAGGAACGCCCTGGGCAGCTCCCACACAGACGGCGATGCAGGGCTTTGTTCGCCCACGGAGCAGAGGAGGGTGAGGATGCGGTTGGCCATGATAACTAGCGGGCCTTGGAGGTAAGAGAGAGGGGGAGTAGTGCAGAGTCAAGGAGGAGGCTGTGGTGGCTGCATTCCTGGAGCACCCCTCTCGTGAAGAGGCTCCCCTACCACTGTCAGCACTCCCCCTCAGCCCTCCTGAGCTGGTGTGGTACTAGAAGCACTCCTGCCCCCCCCCCCCTGCTGGGGGTGCTGCACAGGGAGACGCATTGGCGCACAGGGCTCTGCAGGGCCCGGGGGCTCACAGTAAAACCCTGATATTGTACAAAGCCTCAACTGGAGCAATTGGACACTGTGCTCCCTGTGGCCGCACTGATACTGTAGCAGAATGGCGGGGGAGGGTGTGCCGTGAACTTCATCTCCCGCCCTGATCACTCTGACTGGTTGCGCCCAAGGATACATGTTGCAATACTGAATGATGAAGGAGTGTGGATCGGGCCCAGGGCCGGTAAAAGCAGACACAGACACGAGGGGCATTTTTAGGATTTAGGGGGTCCGGGCCGAATATATTTTTGGCCCCTGTTCAGAACAGCTTTGAATTTATGATCCAGTTTCAGCTCTTTCCTGCCCTCTTTTAGAAGGTCACTGACAACGCAATTGTACACTGATCCAAATTCTAAATGTGTTTCTATCTAATATTTGCTAATAGTTACCTGTGTTTTCAATATTGTATTTAACACAGCAGCAGCTCACTAATATTACTGCAAATAATCTCTGAGACATATCAATATGTGCAGTCCCGTTTTGATCCAAAAGAATGAAACATAAACACAACATTTCTCTGCAAAATGTCTGTAATAGACACTCACACTTCACCCACTTTAAAAATAAATAAAAGGAAAACCCTGTTTAAAACAATCTGTTTAAGAATTATTCAAGGTCATCAGGGCACGACTCTTTGCAGAACAGAGCTGGCTCTATCAGGGGGCCCCCTGATAGGCTGGGGCCCTGGGCCAAAGGCCACTTTGCCCATTCCTTAAAACATCTCTGACGGACACCCAATGACCCCTCCGTCTGAAGGAGATATTGTTGGAAGGCTCTCTTGCAGAGATTCCCGCTTACCCCCTCCCCCTCCTTTGATAAGTCGAGGACACTGGGCCCTTTCACAACCCTTGACCTGTGTCCCATCCTCCCTGACATGCCCATGGCTCCCAGCAGGAGGGGTGTGCGAGCCATCAGGGTGCCCCTTGGTTTCTGGGATATGGAACTCACTCCTCAGGGACCTCACAATAACAAAGGCACCACTGCGCGTGTCCACCGGATGGGCTCCTTGGAGCCTAATCAGTCCTACAATAAAGAGTGGGTCTTTACCACCCTAAGAGATGGGAAAATCCACCAGATAAAAAGACGCAGAGGCTGACACATCTGACTCCATCATGGCACCGGGAGGGAGGTGAGTGGACACTAACAAAGATGATGCCTTGATGTCAGCACCTGGATTTACTTTACAGGACATTATTCAAGCCGTAACATCCTCACGGGAAGTCCCTGAGGTGAAGATAGACCAGCTCTCGACAGAAATGGGGATCCTGCGAGAGGAAAATGGCCGCTTGGTAGAACATGTAATTGTGACTGAGATAACGGTTACAGAAATATCTCTTAAAATATTGCCAGCCACTGAGTGTATAACCAAGCTGGAATCTAAGGTTAAGATTCTAGAGATAAGAGCGGTGGATGCAGAAAATCATTCACGATGCAACACCATATGCGTGGTGGGACTGCCAGAGTGTGTAAAAGGCTCATGCATGATCATATATCTTGAACAATGTCTTTGAGAAGCGGTAGTAGGCAAAGGCCTGCCCCAATAATTTGCACTTGAGAAAGCACACATGGTACCGGCGTGCCCTCACTCTCCAGGGGGCACAACCTCGGCCGGTGCTGGCAAGGCTACACTTCTATATGGAGATCTAATACTTCAACAACCAAAACTAAAGAGACTTTGAAAGTGTACAACACTATGATGCAAATCTTTCCTGACTCGCCAACCGGTGGTAACTCCTGGAACTTCTGATGAAGTGATTTAGGGCCAGATGTAAGACCCACCAATTTGCCACTCGCAAATTGCGTTGCATTTGCGACTTGCAATTTGTGACTCGCAAATTGGGATGCACAACAGTGTCTCAGACACTGTTTGCAATTCCTCATAGGATGACAAATTGCATGCCTCATTAATATTAATGAGGCAGGCGCAATTTGCAACCCCATTAGGAATGGCTGGCACTCACAGGGATGGTGGCCTGCTGGGGTCAGCAGACCACCATGTCTGTGACTGCATTTTTTTTTCAGTTTGAAAAGTTTTCTACAAAAATATATTGATACAAAGAGATATCAGCAGAAACATAAGGAATAAACAAAATGGAAATGAAAGAGCATTAAACAAGCTAATATCATATAAAAAAGGGCAAAAGCATTTTGTTAATTTTTTTAAGGGAGAGGCGAAAAAGGGAAGAGAAGGGAGTGAAAACAGATAAAGAAATAAAAGGGGACAAGAAAGGGAAAATTTTAGCATTACGATATAAAAATATAAACTATAAACTATGCATTAACATAAGTGCTGTAGACAAAACAATAAACAATGTTCAACTTAAAAGGAAGACTATAATAAGAAGGAAATCCTGTAATTTAATATAGGAGAAAAAGATGTAATCTCCTCAAGGCGGTTTAAGATTTTCCGAGGTGACGTGTGATAAATTCTTCCTGGTCATCCGATCTAAGTATGAGGTAAGAGGCAACCAGAAGAGGTCCCTATTATGTGTGGGGTCGCAGGAGGAAGCAAAGGCAATATCTAGCCTGTGAAAGTGACACAGAGAATTCCACCAACAGCGTATGCTAAGCTTTGTAAGGGATTTCCAATTAGAGGTGATATGCTGAAAAGCAAGAGCAAGCATAAGGTCAAAGAGACCATGAGAGTGTAGAGGAAGATCTAAAGAGTCAGATAAGCTGCCAAGAAAAAGAGTAGGTATAGAGTACGGAGATGAGAGTGTGAAGATACGAGAGATATCTAGCCAAACAGTACTCCAGAATTGAGAAACTATAGGACATAGAAAAAAGAGATGAAGAAGATCAGCATTAGGAGAAGAACATGTCCAACAATTAGACTCAGAAGAGGAAGAGAAACGAGCTAGAGAAAGCGGAGAAAGATATAGCCTGTGATACAGATAGAACAAAGATTGAGTACGAGAGGCAGAACGAGAAATTTTCAAAGATCTGGACCAAAGCTTGTCCCACAGAGCAACGGACCAAACACATCCCAAATCCGCCTCCCAAGAAAGTTCCAATTTAGATTTAAGACTAGGTTGGATTAGGAGATGAAAAGAATTTATAAATGAGAGAGGCTTTGGGAAGGGTAGAAAGGGTTTTGAGATGAGGAGTTTGGGAAACAGAAGAGGGGCAAGAAAGAAGAGAATAAAAAAGATCAAGAATAACAGTCATCAGAGTAACAAACTTTTGAAAAAAGGAACGAGGACAATTAAAGGATATCTGAAATTGGGGAAAGGAGCCGGGAGACATTCCGTCAAAAGGCTGATTAACCCATATGATACCCTTTGACCTCCAAGATTTCCAAAAGATGGGTCTATTATTTAGAAAGATAAGCAAATTATACCAGATAGTGGAATTCAAAAAGGATTCACGATTAATAGGTGTAGGACTAAGGAGAGGCTGTAAAAGAGAAGAAGTATATTTAAATAAAGGAAATGAAGTGTGGGGAGCCTTGGCAGAGAAGCGTATGATTTCTCCAAAGGAAAAAGGCAACAACAAGATGAGCAGCCAAAGAGGAGTGAAAGGAGAAGCAACTGACGTAAGCCATCTAGACGCCTGACGTAGAGAAAAGGATTTGTGATAGAGACGAAAGTCTGGGAAATTGACACCACCATTAGGTTTGGATTTACGAAGAAGTGCTAAAGAAATTCTAGATTTCTTGTTGTTCCAAAGAAATTTTGACAAACAAGAATCAATTCATTTAAAATAAATTGCGGGGATATGAACGGGCAACGTGGAAAAAATGTATATTAAAATAAGGGCTATCATCATCTTAATCGAGTCCAATCGCTCCCACCAAGAGAGAAAAAGGGGGTTCCAGGAGGAGAATAAATGTTCAATTCGACATAAAACCGCTGACATGTTCAGATTAATTGAAGAGGGAATAGAATTAGAAAACCAGATTCCTAAGTATTTAATTTTCGAGCTATTCCAAGCAAACCCAGTAGCTGAGGAGAAATGGGGGAGGCAAAATTTAGTAAGAGGAAGAATTTCAGTTTTGTCTGAATTAATTTTGTATCCTGAGACCTGCGAGAATGAGTCAAACTCAGACAGTAAAGGAGGAATAGATGTTTCTGGAGCAGAAATGAATAAAAGAATGTCATCTGCATACGCAGAGAGTTTCAATTGACTATTACCATAAGGAAAACCTAAGATGGAGTCATTGTTACGGATAGAGGACAAAAAGGGTTCAAGGGCTAGAACAAAAAGAAGTGGAGATAAGGGGCAACCCTGACGAACACCCCGTTGGAGAGGAAAATATTAGGGGTGGGCGGAATTTGCGAAATCCACTTTCGCAAATTATCGCAAAAATGTTAAAAATGATCGCAAACACGCGGAAATATCGCGAAGATGCGGAAGTTTTTTTCACGCATGTTCGCGAGATTTTCTGCATGGTTGTGGCTCGCCAACTTACCCATGTGGTTGCTCGCGGGCGCGGCCATCTTGTTTTCAGTTGTCTCGCGGTGCATGATCGCGAGAAGAAAGACGTGATCGCGCGACGCATGACGTCAATGCGGGCGCGAACTGTCGCGAGACAGCGCAAATGGCTAAAAACAATACAACATCTCATGGAGAACGCGACCGGATCAAGAAAACTTGTCGGCGAACGCAGGGATTCAGGTAAGGCGATCGCGCGCGTGCGAGAATGTATTATTTTACAGCGCGAGCAAGAAACAAATTATCGCCAAGCTGCGGAATGCGGAAATTTTGACATTTTTGCGCTCTCCGCGGAACGCGAAAATGTCAAATTATCGCAATTTCCACGAACGGAACTAAATTTTCGCCCAGGCCTAGAAAATATGAGGAAACCTGACCATTAACCAGAACCGAAGGTTTAGGAGCAGAATACAGCAGAGAAATAAGAGAGATAAAACGAGAACCAAAACCATGCCAACGCAGTGAAGCAAACAAGAAAGACCAGTCAACTCTGTCAAAGGCTTTCTCTGCATCAACAGAGATAGCTGCTAAAGGAATAGAAAGAGATGAGACCTTATTCAAAACATTAAGGAAAAGGCGAGAATTATCAGAGGTGAGTCGGCCTTTAACAAATCCACATTGCTCTTTACCAATGAGGTGGGGCATAAAGGGATCTAAGCGCAAAGCAAGTACTTTAGCGAACAACTTATAGTCCACATTAACTAAAGTGATTGGGCGATAGTTCTTGCAAAATTTGGGGTCACGGCCATCTTTAGGAATGAGACAAATGGTAGCTTCTTGAAATGTACCCTCTGCCTTACCAGACAAATAAAACGACTGGAAGAGAGTTAAGAGCCTGGGAAGCAAAAGATCAGAAAAATGTAAATAAAATTCAACTGAAAAACCATCTGGGCCTGGTGTTTTACCTTTGGTGAGAATATTCAGAGCAGTAGAGAGTTCATGCAGTGAAAGGTCAACTTCAAGGTCTGGAAAATTAAGATGAGAAGTCGAGGGGCTAGGGAGTTTCTCAAAATAAGCTTGAATAAGAGAGGAAGTGGGAGAAGATTCTGGCGTATAGATAGTATGATAAAATAACTGAAACTGGTCAAGAATGTCCTGATCTTTATGTAGTAAAGTATTATCAGAAGAGTAAATAGAATCAATAAAGGAGCGTTCTTTGCGTGACTTAAGGTAGTTAGCTAAAAGTTTCCCTGCTTTATTGCGTCCACCATAGTAACGAGCACTACTACGAAGGAGTATCGATGAAGCATTATCAGTAGTAGTTTTATTGAATTCTAACTTGGTACGGATAAGTTCCGGAGAGATGGAGTTATTAGGAGAAATATAGAACTCATGCTCCAAAGCTTTAATACGAGCTAATATAGTTTTCTGCTTCTGAAGAAAACGTTTCTTCTTCTTGGAAACAAAGTCAATAATAAATCCGCGTGCTGTGGCTTTAAAAGAGTCCCAGAGAAGGTGGGGAGGGATACTTGGATCCTCGTTAAACAAAAAG
Organism: Triturus cristatus; assembly: GCF_964204655.1. Lineage (NCBI taxonomy): Eukaryota > Metazoa > Chordata > Amphibia > Caudata > Salamandridae > Triturus > Triturus cristatus. The sequence continues at coordinate 576,501,645 of NC_140582.1, read as the reverse complement.
AAATCGTTAGCAAAAGAGCGAAAAGAAGAGGAGAAAAGAGGATCAGTAAGAAGAGAATTATTAAAGCGCCAACGAGAAGACTTGGGGTGCGGGAGAAGTAAGTCAAGGTCCGCTACAATAGGGGCATGGTCCGAGATTAGTATAAGCTCAATAGAGGAAGATAATAGGTTTTGAGATAAGGAGGGAGAAAGAAAAATGTAATCAAAGCGAGAGAAAGATGCATGAGGAGGAGAGAAAAAGGAATAGTCAAGGGTGTCAGGGTGAGAGAGTCTCCAAGAATCAGTAAGATGCGCTTGAGAAATAGTGTCCAGAAATTGTTTGTGAGGTTTGTGAGGTGTGAACCCGACAGTTGACTTACGATCAAGAAAGGGGTCTACAATCTGATTACAATCACCACCGAGAATGAAGAAGTCATCTCTATGTTGAATGCATCTGTTCGTAATTGAGGGCCAGAAAAGTAAATCGGGTTGTGTAGGACCATAATCATTAAATACAGTCAAGGGTATAGAATTAATTAGTAACTTAACTAGTATCCATCTACCATCAGAATCTATTTCTTGTAGCAAAACTTTACATTTTAATCTCTTGTGACATAAAATAGCAACACCATTCTTCTTATTGGTAGAAGGAGAGAATAAGACCATACCCACCCAGCCTCGTTTTAACTTAAGGGACTCAGCCTCAGTGAAATGAGTCTCTTGTAAAAGAACTATGTCAGGGTTATACGAAGCTAGGTGGGAAAGGATCCTTTGACGTTTAATGGGACTAATAAAACCCTTTACATTCCAGGAGATTACTCTGAATTTAAAAATTGGAAAACATTAATAGAAACAAAAACTACAGCGACAAATAGAGAGAAAAAAATGTCAAAAAATGGAAGAAAAAAGAAGTAAGAAAAGAGGGAGAAATCAGGAGGAACGAAAAAGTAAAAAAAAACAATAAACAATTGAGACCATACGAATAAAGAGATAGGGTAATAGTACAAACAGAGGAGAAGTAAACATAAATAACAATTGAACCAAAAGGGAAAGGAAAAGAGAGGGAAGGTTGAAAGAAAAACATACAAGAAGAGACAGTACATATCCAAAAAGGATGACTGAGAGTAACATACCTGAGGGGGACATAAAGAGGATAATGGGGCTATGGTAAGATTCAACAAGATTGACCTCCCGGAGCCAGGAGACCAAACCGCACCAGGACGGAGGATGAAGAAGACGAACCATATGAGATGAAGGGGAACGTACCAGTCGATCTAGGTAAGTAAATAAATATAAGAAACGATTATGATGAAGGAAACACATAAAAGGACACATAAGAATGTAAATACAATCCAACAAACAAATGAAAGTAGATAGGAAGAGTGGAGCAAAAGGGACAATTAAAGAGAATCATCAGCAATAGAAACAAACATTGAAAGGAACCATAGTAAAAAAAAAACTCTCAAGAACTAATCAAAAGGCAAACCAACAATATAACAGCTAAAGGCAGATACAAGAACATTATCTGAGTGATCCTGCAAGAAAAAGGAAAGTTAAACCATCAGCCACAAGCAGAAGTGGAGGTATCCATGCCGGTGTTGGTCTGAATATGAATAACGTTTTTAAGTTCGGCAGGATCTTGAAAAGTCCAAGTTTGATTTTGGTGGGTAACTTTGAAAATGCAGGGGTGGAATAAGCCGTATCTGGCACCAAGAGAACGTAGAGGAGCACGAAGGTTCAAAAATTCTTTACTTCTTGATGCGGTTACATTAGAAACATCTTGAGAGAGAAATACCCTCTGGCCCAACCAGGAAACTTGGCGTTTAGATCTAGCTGCAGAGAGGACTAAAAGAAGATCAGTGAATTTCAGAAAAAGAATGATGACTCCTCGTGGCTTACTTGAGGATGATGAACGAGGACCAAGTCTGTGAGCCTTTTGGATACTGAGAGAAGTGGTAGTAGGCATGTCCAAAAGGTTCAGGAGGAAGGAGGAGAAGAACGAGACGGGGTCATCACCTTCCAAAGAGTCCGGCAGACCATAAATACGTAGGTTATTCCTCCTATTTCTATTTTCTAAATCCTCAGTATGTTGTTGGAGGGCAAGAACAGATTTTTCTAGTGAGGAAATACGTTGAGAATTAACTTGGATCTCTGAAACCTGCTGCTCCATGGAAGACACTCTGTTTTCCATAGTTGACCATTTCGCTTCAAAAAGCTGCATTTTATTATTGGTCTCCTCTACGAACGGACGTAAAGCACGTATCTCCTCCATAAGTAACTCCATGGATATAGGAGATGACGACTTATCCGGAGGGGGAGAGTCCTGTTTCAAGCGTTTAGATGATGTGGTAGAGGGAGAAGACTTATTTGAAGTTGGCTGTGACGAGGAGGCACGGTTGAGAGCTGCTGCCGCCATTTGATCTGTGGTAGAAGAAGAGTCTGCTGTTGAGGAAGAGGAGGATGGTGTCTTAGGAGAACTCTTCGAGAGCACAAAAACGAATTTCGGGTTGCGTAATTTGCCCATAGATACCTGAGTGGTCAGATAGTAGAGTGAACGAAGGCTATCGTACTGGAGAAGACCAATTGAGTAAGAAATACAGTGGCAGGTAAGTAGTGCAGCACAAGCACAAGTACAATCGTGACTAAAGCATTGAGACCCTCACTGGAAACAGTCAAGTTGAGTGTGTAGGAGCAATAATGTAAGAAGGAAAGGTGTGCAGCATAGATGAATAGAGGTATTAAAAGAACTCCTCAAGACTGGTGTAGTGACTTTGCTGAAGAGCCAGAGATATAGACATATCCTAAATATCAGAGCTGGAAAGGTGGAACATAACAGAGCAACATATCCTTTGCAGTGAATTGATGTCCAAGGTTAACTGAGGAGAGACACAGCAGATGGGGTGAGGCAGGGACACACTGCTCTTGTAGAAGATGCCATCAGGATTTGGAAAGTCTCAGTAGAGTAACAGGAGATGAAGGGCGTGCACATGCGCTGGCAACATACGAGCGTCGCGCAGCTCACAAAATGGCGGGCTCGCTGAGGCGTTTATAAAACGCAATGGAAATGAAGTATTTAGGCAGAATGAAAGCTCTTTTTGGCCACACCAGGCGCGCGTCGTGTTCCGATCCAGGAACTGCCAGAGAGTTCGATGAAGAAGCGCAGAAACCACCATAAGCAATAAAAAATAAAAATCCGTCCCGGCGCAGTGGAGCTCCGGACTCAGGTGGTCATCTTAGCCGGTGTCAAAGACACACCCCTGGTGGTGTGCTTCAAAAGACAGCTGATTTATTTGTTACCTTCCACACAATTTCTCATTTGTGTTGTGCCTCAATGAAATTTGAAGTATTATTTTGAGATTCTTAATGGCCTCTTGCCGAGCCCATACACAGCTGCCGGGTGTGCTTTATTTGTTGCTATCGTGGCCGTCTCTAATCACTCCTAATGCTTCGACGAGGAGCAGAAACCTTCAAAGGAGCCGATTTCAATGCAACGTATGGCGCCTAATAGCACATCCCTCTGATGCATCCACAAGAAACTGTCAACCTATTCTGTCTATGCTGGGTGATGGTACAACTTTGCCCATTGGCAGGTTTAGATTCTTTTAAGACTTGCCTGTAAGATGTTATACATTATGTGTTCTCTCAGCAGTATTTCGCAAATTCTATAGTGAAAGAGTACTTGCAGCAGTGTCTGTCTCTTTGTGCTTTCATTGTTTTAATAGCCCACCTTGGTTCACCTCTTAAGAGCTCTGAGATAATTTGGAAAGACTCAGTGGAGCAACAATAGATGGAAGTCGTATATGCGCGCTGGCATCGTGCGAGCGTCGCGCAGCTCACAAAATGGCGGACGCGCTGAGGCGTTTACAAAACGCGACGAAAATGAAGCATTTTAGGCAAATGAAAGTTCTTTTTGCTCTCACCAGGCGCGCATCGTGTTCCGATCACAGGAACTGCCAGAGAGTTCGGTGGAGAAGCACAGAAGCCACCGTGAGTAGTAAAAGTCCGTCCCGGTGCAGCGGAGCTCCGGACTCAGGCGGCCATCTCAGTCGGCGTCAAAGCCACGCCCTGTGACGGCTTTTTTAATAAAGCAGTTTTATTTATTTTTTTAGTATTTTTTTTTTAAATGCAGTCCGTTTTCCTTAAAGGAAAATGGGATGCATTTGAAAAAAGAAAATTAAACTTTTCAGTTTAATTTTTTTTAAATCCCTGGGACCACCGCCTGCACTTTAAAAATATTTTCTCACATGCTCACAAAGGAGAAGGGGTCCCCTGGGGATCCCTTCCAGTTTGTGAGTGTTTTACCACCTACTTGAAGTAGGTCGTAAACTGCGAGTGTGTTGCAGCCGCAAATGTGGTCGCAAAACAATAGTACTTGGCATGGTGACTCGCTATTTGGAAGGGACGCCCCTTCCTAATGGCGAGAGTCGCAAATGTTATTTTGCAAGTAAGTGGCTCACTAAATATCATTTGTAAATGCCATTACCCTTTTTTGAGGTCGCAAACAGGAGGATCTCCTGTTTGCAGCTGCAAAAAAGGGTCTTACAGTTGGCCCTTACTCCGCTAAAAACCCATTGGGGAACTGCGAGGAGTGATGTGATGCAAATAGCTATTCGAACCTGCCATTTCATGAGAGACAGACCGAGGCACCCGATCAGCGACCATCATAAGATATGTGAATAGACAGATGGGTGAGCTGAGCTTAGAGCTGGACACCAGATTCCCCCATCACGTAGGGTCCCACGCAGGTACTCCTGCGATTAGCTCCATGAGGTTTGTGATGTTTGGATGGTGGGCCGTTGCCCGTTAGTCCTTGGGTTGGGGAATTGGGATTTTTCATGGGAATTGTTCAGATGTAATATGTTAGGGTGCACCTGCCAGAATACTGATAATGTGGGGAAATTGAAATGGACTGTATGGTTAGACCCAGCAAAAGCACTGAAACAGCCACAGCCCTTAGAGATCAGGAGTATGCACACATGGAGACCGCTGTGAAATACAAGTTCCTATCAAGGAATATCAGGGCATGTAAACAAAGGCAAAAGCAATGGCAGACACTGCAGAGGAGGTGGAGGGAACAGGCATATTTCACAGTTTCTCCCCACTCTATAAACTGCATTTGCCTGGTATGCCGTGCAGCGATAACTCATGCAGGCTGAAGCTAGTTTCACATACTTGAACTTCAATGACTGACCTCTTCTGGTGCCACATCTGCTTGCTGGTTTTCTTTTGAATCTTTAGATTCTTCATGAGTAGAGCCTTCCACTCCTCTTCGTTTACTTTTATGTTCTCATGAGAAATCATTGTTGTATTTGGACTCCAAATATATTTCTGTACTTGAGTTTCAAACTGGAAGACTGACTGGTTTTACTCGATTAAGAACTTGGTCAAATAATTTGCTGCAAGCTTTAGAACATTTCCTTCAATCTGGGAGGACATTTTAAAAATGTCCCATCAGATTGGTGAATCACTTCTCTCCTCAATACATGAACATTCATCACCTTGTTCTTTCGCCACTCTGGGCTGGGGGTTTCTAGAAGTCTCCTCTTCCGAGGGGGTTTGTTCTTCCTTGTTAGCTACAGGGGCGGCTCCTCTGCTATGGCGGAGTAGCGTCGCCTATGCTTTCTCGCAGTCCGAGAAGCCAAAACATAAAATGGTAATAACCTTTTTTTATTACTATTTTATGTTTGCCTTGCAGGAGAGTGGGTGAGGCTGCTCTGCTCTCCAAGCAGGGTAGGGAGGAGTGGTTTGCCCACTCCTGAGTGTGCACAGACTGTTTGGTCGGCCCACTAGGGTCGCCCAAACCAGTGATGTGCACTTTGCCCTTCTCCATTCAGGCTGTATTGCAGCCTGCATGGAGAACATGCACACCCTTCTAGCCACATGTCATGGCACTCCAGACCTATCACAATGATGCATGCAGCATTGTGATTGGCTTAGGGAGGGAACCTGGCTGCCTGCTTCCTGTATCTTTTGGAGGCAGGAGAGCAGGAGAATGAAGACGTGGGACCCGGCAGGAAGATAGGTTTTACATTTTTTTTTTTACATTATGACCCCCTCCCCAGGTGACCCCCCCTGACAGCGGAAAAAAACATTTGCTGCTGGAAACATATTATCATGGGGACACAAAACAACACCTTCCATTACAGCTAACAGATGCTGACATTCAGCAGTGCAACCCTTAATTTTATTTGGATATTTTGGCTTTCCAGTTATTCATTCAACACTTTTTGTAAATTAACAGATGTTAAGTTGAAAACTCTTTTTGTTTCAGTTTAAGAGATAACAATTTGTTTTAAAAACTATAAAACTTCTTTTTAGTGCCAATTTTAACAGTCCAAGATAGAGCCATTTCAATCAGCTATAAAAGGCTTAGCACCCATTTAGTGTGAATTTATTATTTCTTCCACTGGATTTCACTCATGAAAACAAAAACAAAAATGACATCCTTACCAGATGTCACCTTCAGATGGACACTGGAAGCTACGCTCAAAAGCTCAGCACTGACATTTAGGAACATGAACATCCATAAGTCATTTTGCCATACTGTGTGCAGCCTACCACCACCTAATCATTAATGTGCCCAACGTCTGCTGTGCATGGTCTTTGACTGTGATCAGTGTGGTTTCGCCCCATGGTTCGGATTCCTAGCAGTGCCTGGGCTTACCTGCCTGGGACTCCTACTGGAACAAAGCTATGTACTGATTTACAAGTGGGCTGCGCCGACGGATCATCACTTTTTTTGACGCTCCAGTGGCACAGGCCTCTCAATCATATCTATGAGGTGACGCAAGTCCACCCTGGGTGGGCTTCCATGGCCACAGAGATTTGGAGTAAGGCAAGGCAGAGCAAAGAGCTGCACTGCCTTACTCTGCATCAGGGATGCATTCCATGGGTATTGTAGTGTGTGTTCCCACACAACACCAATGGATTTTGACGCTGCCTCAGATTTACAAAAGCATGTAAACCTGGGGCAGCGTCAAAACCTTGCGCCTCCCCAGCAAAGTTTTCATTTCTCCTCATTATTTCCTCTTTCCATGTGTGCTGCATTCTTCAACACACATAAAAGGCGAATGCCTCTCTGGATTGTTTTTGTGCAGGAAAGTGTCCCTTCCTGCTCAAAAACAATCCTGTCAACAATGCAGAAACCCTTGCACAATGGTGCAAAGGTGCCTGCATTGGCACTAGGCACAAAATCATTGTTAGCTGAAAATGACAGGAATGCACCGCATCTCGTAAATAGGGTGCATTCCTGCCCTTTCAAATTGGCATAAGCCAGCACAACAAAAAGACATGCAGCATTGCCCTATGCCATTTTTTTTCTAAATGAGGCCTGATGTCTGCAACTTACACCCATTACCCGTGCACAGCAGGTGTTGGGTGCAAGGTCTAACTCTGTGCAAATTGTCTTGTGTAAATTAAAGTGACCTGAAAGCACATGTTGTGTGGGATAAGTCTTGAGCATTTTGAACCCACCAAAGTGAGTTTTTGCATTATGATTTTGTGGCTATACTCTTATATTATTACACTTATATTTGAGAGTAAAATATGGGTGCGCCATATTTTACACATATTAACCTATTGTTGGTTTTGTTATTAGACCAAATGAGTGGAGGTAGTGGGGAGAAAATGGCACAGGTTTACATATTATCACAGGTTGGCCATATATCTCCTCTGGGGGCAATCATTGACTAGATAAGTTGGTATCTTTGGTGTTGACTACTTGCAGTAGTGAATTTATGTCAAAGGTTTGAAACAGCTCTTTCCACAGTCCCATACTGGAATCATCTTTCATTCACTAACATCTTACAATTATTAATTGTTCACATTATCAGCAGTGTATGGTAGTTTATTTGAGCATGCATTGGCTGAACCATAGTCAATTACACTAATGTCCAATTGCAGATATTGTCTCATCATAGAACTCAGACATAAACTGTTAGTTCAGTTTGGTCTCAGCAACATACACAGCACAAATATATGTAGACTGTCAGCAACTCATGTTCGTATTTGAGACACCTCTCTGTTTCACCCAATAACCTAGCTATTTTGGCATGGGTATAACGAAAATTTAAAGGCAGCTTGCATTCCTGCTTAGCAGCTGTAGACACAAAGTATATATTAGATAGGCATCTGTAGATTGTAATGCAAATCTTGTCTTGTTTGACTATTGTGTGCCCCAGACAAAGAAGTCATCTCTTCTTCCAATCAAGAATAAAAAATGGATGGTCCTCCCGATGATAGAAAGGTTCAAACGGAGGGTTTTCAAGAGTTTGCAAAGAGGGTGAATTATATTGAAAAAGCTCAGACTTGAAATAATGTGAATAATCCTTGGGATAGTTGTCGAAAAAATATTGATTAAGTGCCATAGAAGAATTAATGCAATAGGCAGAAAAAAGTTTGTCTTAAGCTTGTCTAACAGCATATTAAAATAATATACTGATGTGAAAAGGAGATGGACCCAGATTACTAATGCTTGCAAGAATTGAGATATAAAGGTATTTTACTATTTCAGCAATGACCTACATATCCTAAAATTAGTATCTTTAAGAAAATGTTAACCCTAAATTTTCATAAAGACATCACTCCATCCTGTAACATAGTGCCTGATTCAGATCTTAGTCGACCGATTACTCGGTCATAACAGTGACGGATATCTCGTCCGCTGAAATAGAAATCCCACTTTGGTATTTATATTTGGGCGGACAGGTTATCCGTCACCACTGTGATGGAGTAACCCGACCACCGAGATCTAAATCAGGCCCCTGGTGTCTTTTGAAAACCTAAATACAAATGTTTTTATTTGGATTCAAGAATTATGGCTCTCCCGCAAACAATACGGAAGTCTGGTAAAGCCCAGAATCGACTTAAAAAGTGGGAGATGCATGCAATGATATGCCTTTGTATCAGACAAACCTTGATTGTAGTGTCTTAGCTCTTAAATAATGGCGCAAATACTTACAGAGGTAGAACACAGACTAACTATTGAACCTTTCGGAGAAGGATCATTTTAAGGACACTAACTTGACCTACTAATGACATTGCAAGATGTTGTCATTAGTACTGCAGCATTATACATGCTACAAGAGCCTTACAATATTTACAATATTTTCATTTGAACACTTTATTTGGATCCCATGGAGAATAATGCAAAAATATTTTTAACAGACTGGAATATCCGGATACTGTAGTCCACTAACTAGAAGGATCAGAGTAGTAGCCATATAGAATGTATAGTCGGTAAATGCATTTGCACTTTGTTCACTGGTTGGTATTGCGAATATAAGATCAAGCAAGAGTAGAGGCAGATGGGCTTTATACCCTATAAGCTTGACCATAATCATGTTAAATGTTATGGGCCTGATGGCCTTCCTCATAAGAATTTGTCTGGGGAGGAGTTCCTCTTATATATCATTGTGTGAATGGTGATAGAACAGCCATGCCACCTATCCAGTTCTATGTTAAACCATGGCGAGTTGCTACTGTAAACACCAGGCACTGCACATCTTGATATAGAACTAGTAAGAACTTGTTGAACCAGCCACTAAACCCCTATTTGCTCATCGGTTCCCGGCGACACAGGATCAAATGTGATCCCTATCCCAATGTCCTCCATGTCCCAGTGTCCTCATCTGCCCTGCCCTGGAACCCCCATACTCCATTGTCCCTGGGACCCTATCTCTTTGGCTCTCATTATGGGTGGCCAGGTAAAATGTGATATGTGTGTTAACTCCACTTACTGCACATCATGATTATGAGTTTTGTGATAAATATCGGCAGGTCAAAGCTGTAGATATTTATCAGAGCAAATTCCAGATATTTACAGAATATGTGAAATATGGTGCAGAAGGCACCCACATCTGCATATTATTCCTCAAAAGTCATAAAAGGGGATGATTATCTCACTTGAAAAGAACTCAGTCTCAAAAAAACTTTATTCGATTCAGAACAAAGGAATCATAAAAGTCAAACAATTTCATTTACAAACATTATTTCAAAATCATTTTTTAAAAAGGCATTCTTACAATTATAACACTAAACTGTTAAAATTCATTAGCTAAAATAATCACAAATAAAACCCCATAGCTGTTACTTCCAATCAAATTAAATGATTTCATTGGTTCTTCATGCCAGGGCATACATTAAAGTGCCGGTCAAAACAAATAGAGAATCAGAAAATCACGATGCAATGATATACAATATAGATAATCAAGGGTCAACTTCATGGTGCCCGATTTAGCCGTAACGTTTCCTGATCAAAAGTGACATCCGTATAAAATTTAGCATTGCACAGCAAACACCAGGTGAAGATAGGGATAGTAAATGATCATAGCCCTCTTCATAATGGCATGGTTGCTTTTCCTTAAGGATCGGCTTAATAAACCTGATTCTCGGGTCCTTATATAGGGAACAGAAAAGAACAATGTGCATCGTGCTTTGGCTATCTTTGTCATTACAAGGACAGGGTGGCAGTCTCTCACACCAACCCCCCTGTTTAGGAAACGCAAAGAGAAAATGCAGGGTGTGTAACCTAAACCTTGTCAAGTAGAATCGCCATTGCACATGGTTTGTAAAAGATAAATAAAACTGGTGCAGCAAAGTAGCCTTAGGGGCATAAGGGCTAACCAGGGAATTCACAAACGGTGATTTCCAATAAGTTGTTTTAATTACAGCTTTGATGTTTCCCTGTATATTTTCGGGGTTGTCAAATATGTCACCCAGGCCTAATTTATGAAACATTTCATTTACATAAGATAGCCAGGGGATCTGTTTCATGTTTGCCAACTTTAAACAATCCCGGAGGATATCTCTAGTAAGCTGTAAGTCCTCTGATTGCCATATTTTGCCCCATAACAATAAAGGGGAAAGGCGAATGGTGTCACTCACGTAACTTAGACCTAATTCGTTGTGGACAAATCTGTTTGAGGAGCCTGATGGAGTAGCCAATACACGCTTTAAAAATTTATTCTCCATAATCTGTAGTGAGTCAGGGCTTTCAATCCCCCAAACTCCTGCCCCATAAGTAGCAACCGACAAACATTTAGCTTTATACAAAGTTTTTAAATGTGTGACAGGTTTTTGTCCTAGTTTGCCACAGAAACGGAACAGACTCTCTATAGAGCGACTAGCACTTTGAACTCGGGTCTGCATTAACGGGGCCCAACTTAGTTTGTTGTTAAAAAGGTTACCCAGATAATTAAAGTTTTCAACCTTTTCAATGGTAGAGTTGTTAACTACAAACTTTCTAGTCTTAGTGCCCTTTGGGCCACAGACCATGGCGAAGGATTTGGCAAAGTTAACCTTAAGGTCTAGGTCCAACATGAATTTGTGGAAGGCATCAAGACAGTGCTGCATACTGTTTCCTGTGAGTGTCATAAGTACCGTATCGTCGGCGTAAGAAAGCATTGGAATGCTCCTGCCGTTGACCTTTGGAAAGTCATAACAATTATCCAACAGATATTTTTCCAGGCCATTGGTGTACACAAGAAACAGAAAAGGAGCTAATATGCATCCTTGTCGGACGCCCTCAGTTGAGAGGATAGACTTAGTTTTCTCTCCCCCTGGCCCAAACCTTATGGCTACAGTAGTTGATTCATGGAGTCTACGGAGCAAGGTGACCAAGGGTTCCTCGAAGCCCATGACCTCCATCATTTGCCACAACTTGCTCCGACACACAGTGTCAAATGCACTTGAAAGGTCCATGAAGGCAAGGTGGATGGAGGATTTCCTTGCCTTCATGTATTTACCTATGATCAGGGCCAGGTTCAGGCACTGTTCTACAGTACCTTTACCTTTCCTGAACCCATATTGGGAATCCACAATAAGGCCCACCGAATCTGCCCAAGTTTCCAATCTAGCTAAAATGACCCTACCCAATATCTTACACGATGCATCAATTAATGAAATTGGGCGATAGCATCGGGGATCTGATCTATCGCCCTTCTTAAAAATTGGCACCACTATTGCCTCCTTCCATGATGCCGGAATACGGCTAATAACGACTGCTCTAAAAACATTTAATAACAGGGGGGCCCAAACCTTAATATTATGTTTAAAAAAGTCCAAAGGCACTAGATCAGGGCCGGGTGCTTTTAATGGTATGCCTTTCGACAGAGCATCTTCCACTTCCTGTAAGGTGAACGACGCGCTCAAGGACAAGGAAGACTGAGAGACCACCAAATCCCTAACATCTCCTTGTGATGGTTCATTGGATAGAGTACCATGTGGGTTAAAAATCTTCCCAAAGTGTGATTCCCATGTTTCACATGCAATCTGCATCACAATGTTATCCTTGCCATTACTTGTAAAAAGGGGGCGATTAATAACTTCCCAAAAGAGCCTGCTGTCCTTCAATTCCGAGGCCTTCTCTAAATCTTCCCAAGCTTGGTTTTTTAGGTCCAGCTTCCTTGTTCTTATGGCTTCTTTGTATGCCAGTCTAGATGCTCTAACCACTTCTGTGTCCCTGGGTTTTTGTTTTAATGCCGCTCTCAAGGATCTGTGTGTTGCCGAACATGCGGCGTCAAACCATCTAGGACCAAGCATTTTGCTTTTACCAATTGGTTTTGTGAGGCGTTCGGCTACATACCCACATAAAGATTCAAAATTCCCTATAACCTTTTCAGGTGTGGTTGTAGGTGTTAAACATGCCTCGAACTCAGAGCTATATCTATTTAGGATCTCAGCCTCAAGACCTACCGCGTCTATTTTGCCCCATTTAAGTGTAATACCTTTGTTCCTACTATACTTTACAGGTTGCTCCCAGACAGAGTGTTTGGGTTTAACGGGACAAAGCAAGGATACATTTAGAGGATTGTGATCACTGGCAGCATTAGCGATTACTTCCAGCTTGTCAACATGATGGAGGTGTCCACTAGAGACAATTACAAAATCAATAAAACTCATCATACCTCTACTTCCCTGAAACGTCGGTATTGGAGCAGAATTTGGACCAACCCAGGGTTCCACTATACATAGATCATTTAAGATAATGATGTTGTTTAGAGCGTCCCCCTGTGGTGTATGTTTGAAGTGTAACAGGGGTTGGTCATGGGAGTCACTTAAACCACACGCCTTCGAGTCCCCGTAGGTGCATAATGAGCAGTTAAAATCTCCCACCCAAATGACAAATAGTAGGGGTTGCGCGAGGCGTGCCCTGGCTATGGCCTCCTCCAAATTCAACATTACGCTTGTCTCTTTGTTGTCAAAGATGTTGTAATACCAATTAATCAGCAGCAATGGTTCAGGAAACAAATTAACCAACATTAACACTTGAAACCATGGGGAATCAACTATCTTAGAAATTACAAGTTTACATAGTTTTAAGGATGTTGCCATCATTAGGCCCCCTTTTGCCCTACCCGCTTGTGAGGGTATCGCAAGGGTATTAAAAGCTTGATAGCCCTCGATGTTCTGAGTGGATCGGCTCCAAGTTTCCTGAAAGCACAGGATGTCATAGTCACCCACAAAATCTAGCCATGCCTCGTCCTCCAATCTTGAGGCGAGCCCAGCGATATTCCAGGAGATAAGGCGCATCCTTACAGCACTTTGATTTTGTCTACCTAATTCAGTTAGTGCTTCCGGATTATGCCTTAAGATGATTGGACTTGATTCGCTTTCTTTAGTGTGGCCAGCCTCAGGAACTTGGGGGTTGGATGTACAATCATCACCAACAGAAACATTTTCCCGTGAATTATCAACACAGTTTTCTCCCTTCTCCCTCTGGCTCGGCTCTCCTGATATCAGAGCATTTGTGTCGCCGGGAGAACTCAATGATAGTCAGTCTATCTCTTCCAACCCTGCAAGTGCATCAAAGCGGTTTCTTAGGGGGATATTACTAGGAAACCGTCCTAGATAGTCTTCCCCTTGGAATCGTGGTCTCAGATCATTATGCCGGGTTTGCAAGGGGTTGTTATTGTTATAAATTGATCCCCTAAAGAAACCGTCGCACTGTTGTCGGGGGCCCCAGTTGTTTTGGATTGGCCAATCGGCTCTATTTCTCCGGTCCCACCCATGGTGTGTTTCACTGTTTGATGTCTGCCCAGTGTTTTTATAAAGCAAAGTCGCGGGAGGAAGATGCAAATTTGGATAAAAATATTCTAGACCTATACATTGAATATCCCCAGCTCTAGCAAATCTTGGTTTACCGCAGATGATATTTTTTACCCAAGTATCACTGAAGTTGATCAGAATACAGTCCCCCTCTAGGTCCTTATCACTTGGGCCCACCCAGGGAACTCTGCGTACGCTAAGTATTTTTGTTTTAGATTCAGGAGGGAGTGGTCTGTTGTTATTGAGCCAGTATATTACTTTGTTTTTTAATTCCTGGTTCGATTCCATTTTGTTGAACAAAACTGGGGGTACTCCTGTGAGTATTGCCATAAAAGGAGCTGAATCTGGGGGCAAATTTACAGGTGGTGGTTTCCTTTTAAGTGCTCTCTCGTTATCATTATTTCCTGCAGGCCCCTGCAAAGATGTTTGTTTTGACCCTTGGGTGGTTCCCTGTTTGGAAGTAAGAACTTCTGATGTTAGTGCTGTGCTACCCATATTTTGATTAGGGGGCCCCACAATGCCCACCACTGCAGGTTTGGTACGAGCTAAAGGAACAGATTTTGTTCGTGCTAAGGGGACCGATGCTGCCTTAGGGTCAGCAGGTATAAGTGTTTCGGGTGGTTTGCTGGCATTTTTATTTACTTCCCCTTTCTTTAAATTACTATTATTGGCGATACTGTTTTTATTATAGTTATTAGTACCCCCCGCCTCGGGTAATTTGTTTTTAATTACTAGAGTTTCAAGGGAGTCAGCATTAAGAGAGATAAGGTGTTCCAGTTGGTCTAGTTTTAGATTAACAATTTGAATTTTCTCTAAAACAGGCAACAAAAGCATCTGAACCGATTTCTCAATTACCCCCAAGAGACGATCATTATTATTAGTGTTGAATGAGAAGATTTTCTGTCCCGCGTCAGCTGGGTGAGTGCCCTTTTGTTTGGTTAGATTTGTCGGGACTTTAGATGGCGTTGGCTTCGCTGACTTAGTTCTAGTTCCTTTTCTATGGTTTCCCCCTCTTTTACGTTTGTTCAGATTGTTTGATTCCCGCTCACAGTCTACTACTTGATCTTGTATATGGATGGGCCCATTGCTGCTCAAATTGCCGTCTAAGGCATTATCCCCCATAGTACCTGATGAAATAGGTATAAGAGTAGATGTGGATGCTTCAATTTGGGAATCCCCTGGGTCTGCTATCATAATTGTCAGAGAGTCAGAGAGTGCCACTAGGTTTGGACTAGCCTCTAGGTTGCTATCTGCACTATCAGCATTCTTCTCGGGAGTGGGTGCCTTATTGGGTGTGATTTTAAAGGCAATATCTCCCAGGGATGAGCGTTTGCCTGTTATTAGATCTAAGGACAAGCGCTTTTCGGTAAGGATTATTTCTTTTTCCAGGATAACAGTTGCCCGAGTTATGAAATCGTCTAAGGTTCCAGTGGCTTTCCCATTGTTCGTTTTTACGGTAACCTGTCTACCCTTCCCTGAACGCAAAGACATCATATGGGTTCTGGGAAACAACTAAATGAATAGTAGTACTATAACTTACAATCAAACAGTTTAAAATGAGAAGTCTGGGATGAAGAGGGAGAGCAGCCCAGATGGAGCGGGCGTGGGTGCCTGGGACACCTAGAGAGTGGAGTCACAGCCCACTTGCTCGCAGCCCTCTGCCCCTGTTTTTCCCCAACAGCAGCTTTAATCCAGTGAGGAAAGCGCCCCTCTGCACAGCGGAATCCGGGCTACGGTTTCCGCGAGGCGTGGGCAGAATTGCGTTAAGTGACCTCAAGGAATCCAAGATGGCAGTACCAGGTTTGCTAGGAGGTCCCAGAGAGTACAAGGTAAGCCGGTATTTGCTCACCCGGTCTTTGGGTGCGGGGGTGCGGGGGTGGGGAAGGAGGGAGAGCAGCCCAGATGGGGCGGGCGCGGGTACCTGGGGCTCCTAGAAAATGGAGTCCCAGCCCTCTTGCTCGCAAATGTTGCATTCTATGTGACGTGATAACTATCGCATCTGATAATGGTCACCTCACAATGAGGAACAACATGTTCAGCTTTTTCCACTGAATAGAACTAAATGTCATTCCATTTACCCAGTTGTTTTTGATTTCTTTTCCGATAATTTTTTCTGCTGGTGAATATGCACAAAACTATTTTTTGCAAACGTCACTGGAGTCCAATGCCATCGTGAGTTTGGGAGAGCATGACCTTCCAAAGTAGCTTAGCCAGTGTGTCCTACGCCCTAACACCAGGAAGGAAATGGGTCCCTTGGCTGCTGTTTAAATTATAAAGTACTGTAATAATCAGGGTTCAGTGGGGCTCTCGGGCCTCTGGGCCCCGGTGCCACTGCAACCAGGATGTTGTCTTCCCAAATGTGTTTATTTTCATCCTTTAAAAAAAATGATATTGATTGTCATCCTCGAAAAGGATTAGGATGACGTAATAAAAATAAATGTGAGGCCTTGCTCTGAGATGGGCTCGTTGAAGCACAAATTATTTGGACACATTTTATACTATTTTATTTTTTTCTGGTAACTATTGCTAAGGATAAATTTTGGAAAGTAGGCATATTGTCACTTTACAGTTTTAAAAACTTTGAATGTAAAAATCCTGATCATGCCATCTGAAATCAACATTGGAAATACTGACGTTCGAGGCACTGTATAATTATGGAATTCGGCTAGCCGCAGTATACACGCCACTGAGCCAAACCTCGCGAATTTGTCCAGTAAATTTGATTAAAATAGTGGACAGCTGTGTGAGTGTGTACATTTCTAATCTATAATAAAATATAAGCAGCAAAACCCTTGCGGGGCCCAGTCACTAAATGATTGTGATTTGCTCTGACAAAAGACTGACAGCAATTTGTTACACAGGATGCGCTGGTGGCAATGCGCCATCATATCCTGGCGCGTGGGACTGGAAGCAAAGGGCACGACAAAGATTGATGATGGCCTGGTCTGGAAAATCATCTGATAAATGAGACACTTCCACTGTTTGACAAGGGCAGATATTGAAACCCACGTGTTATTTCAATAACACTCCTTTTGAACTCTCCGGGTACACAGGAAGGAGAATTCTGCAACTCCCAGCTCACCACCAAGCTTCACACAAAGGAGTTGTGATGGAACGGGAAATACTTATGCGGATGCACCACAGATGAAACTACATCGAGCAGTTTTAGAAGAATGACATTTGAAAAATGAACAGATAGATACAATGTAATATGTTGGTGTTTTGCTTGCATTTAATACTTCCAGTGAATTTTCACATTCTTATGCATTAATGAATTGAGCACATCTTACCAAACAGACTTCCCAATACATAAAACACCACAACAAACTGTTTGTCTACTATGAGTCCTCTCATAGCAATGGACCATAATAAGTCCCTCCACCACCTTTTATTTACTGCCACAGCCTCAAACCATCTATAGACAGACACCAGGTCCCAGAACAGGTCACAAGAAATGGGATGAAGAAGACTCATTAGGAGATATGCATGCTGAGTCAAAACTGACTGCTTCTTGACATGCTTACCTTCGTGGGAGGGAGCCAATAATCTCGATTCCTCACGTCGTAGAGAAATATGATGGTTCACAATGATCACTTTAGTTCCATGGTGTGTGTTCAAGTAGCCTTGATGCTTGCTTTGGGCAGTCATGAAGTAGGTATGAGCTCTGCTGGACCTGGCACTTTTTACAGGGTTGTGCCCAAACTTTTTGCCTTCCTCCTGTATTGTTTCTGACCTGTTTTTGTTTGCTTTAGAACTCTGGGCACTTTACCACTGCTGGTTAGTGCTAAAGTGCATGTGCTGTCTCCTGTAAATTTGGTACGATTGGTGTACACCTGTTTGGCATATTTATTTTGCCTTTAAGCCCCTCGTACAGTGGCATCCTATTTACACAACACCTGTAAACTAAATGCTTAGTGGCCCTGCAGAGCTGCTTGCACTACCCACAGAAGTAGCCTTTCAGACCTGTCTCAGGCCTCTGCCCCTGCAAGGCCTGCATATGCAGTTTACTGCCACAAGAGACTTGGCATTTAAAGTTACTTGCCAAGTCTGGAACTTCCCTTTTACTACATATAGGTCACCCCTGAGGTAGGCCCTAGGCAGCCCTATGGGAAAGGTGCTTTGCAGGTAGGAGGTAGAACATGTGACTTTGCTGTGTTGCATGTCCTGGTAGTGACAAACAGCCTACTAGGTTTCTCACTGCTGTGAGTGCTGCTCCTCTCATAGGTTTGCATTGGGAATTTCCTGATATGTGTTTCATTGTTAATTGCTGATCTGAAAAGAGTAAGGTTGCCATGTTTTGCATGTTTGCATTAGTGATGATAAATCCTGCTTTTGCTGAAAGTGGATTTTCATTATTATTTTAGAAATGCCACTTTTAAAAAGGGGGCTTCTCTGTATGCTAATGACTCTTTGTGCTATGCAGGCTGAGTCCCAGAGGGAGCTGAGGTTTGCCCTGCATATCCTGATGGGTCTTCCAGGGTTAGAGTGGTGGGAGGAGTTGTCACTGACAACTTGTTGTTAGGAGTTGTTAATTCCCCCGTGCCTGGATGTGTTATGTAAATAAGGTGCTCATGTAAAGCGCTCCAATACCTTCGGGTCGAGTTTGCGCTATATAAATATGCAAAAACAATAAATGACACCTGAAGAGGGCTGTGTCTGTCCTCTCACAAATGCTGTCTCCATCCTCCTGTAGTGTGTCTGGATCCAGGGCGGGGGAATAAATGGGGGTGTTTAGCACTTTTAGAATTTGTTCAAATTTACCTCCTGATCAAAGACATTTGGAGTATAAGTACAGGGGATCTGACCCCATGATTTTAGAGACTGCATGGTACTTGTAAGTAGACGCTATTGGCTCTACATTCTGCACATTGTCAGGAGGAATTGCTAGGCTGTCCGGAGGAACCATCACTAGGACCTTGCTCTGTTGTGCTGACCTGCTAAGAAAGACTTTCTCTTCACTCTCATAGTATCCTGTGTGTTGGACTGCTGCCTACACTCCTGGTTTGGGGCCTCCAGTGATCTCTCAGGGCTTAGTGGCCTGCCTTATGTTATTGAAAACGGAGTGCCTGGTGAGCACTTTATTCCTTTGGTTATTGGCCACAAGATAAGCGTATGGTGAGTGCTTTATTTGGCCTACTTTTAACAGTAACAATAGGATGTAGTGAGTGCTGCATTTCTCTCCTTGGAACAGGGGTTAGAGCATCCCCAGTGCCGCTGCCAGCGAAGCCTGTCTTCAGTACAGTCCCCTACGTAGAGAGGCCACAAAGTGCAATGGCTAAAACAAACAGGAGAAGCGTCATGCTGAGTCACCTCTCCCCTGTGTCTGACGTCCGTACTACTGGCCCGGTTCAGGTTTCCCCGGTGCACTGCCAGGAACCCCTGGATGCTGCAATTCTCTGGTAAGGAGAGGCACTACAAGCAGCGCAGAAGGGACCCGTGCTGATCAGAAGTACGATCACCCGAGACCACGATAGGTCTCTGATGCAGCTTGCACCTGGGAGGTCCCAGAGATGGCCCAGAACCACGGGGCAATCAGATTGGCTTGAACGGGGCCAGCCCAGCACTGCCTTGGCAACGGCAGCTGCACCACACATTCGTTTGCAGTTGACTTTCACTCTTTAATGGGCGGAGGGGCCCAGCGGGGCTTCCCCACCTGAATTTAGCAGTGTTCTACCTTTGTGCCTCCTCCCCTCATTAAGCCCATACCTTGGAGCATTTTGTCCACCGTGCTGGTGGTCAGAATGGGTGAGTCCTTGATGGAGGCCCTCCACAACCAGGGACTTGCTATGATCAGGAACTCGGGTATTACTGTCATCACTGTCGTAGGTGCTCAAGTGTTCCGATGCCCTACGCTTGGGTAACAGAAGTACCATATACCCCTTATTAGCAGGGCAGGTTGCTGCTCCTGATGTATTTATGACATGGCGCCATACTTTCTGTGCTATGGGACCCATATTGTGATTTATGTGATTTCAATCTAATCCAACTGCGTCATATTCTTGCCCTGATGTTATGTTACGTGTTGTTTTATGCCTTGGAGTGACAGGATAATGAGTATTATTTCAGGAACTGCATAGTACTTACCTTGTTTGCACAGTGATGGAGTTTCTTACTGACATTTGCAATACATACGTCTTTATCTTATTGCACTGACTGTGATGTTATGACAATTGCCTAGTTGGCAAAGTGATTTATGGTTTATGTCATGTTTGGTCTTTGTCTCATATACAATATATGAGATATATTAATATAATATTGTGTGGAGTCTCTTTTGTGGTCTATTTATTGTGTTACTAGTGTGTGTGTGTGTGTTGCGCAAACGCTTTACACATTGCCTCTTTGATAAGCCTGATTGCTCTGCTGAGCTACCAAGGGGATAAGCAGGGGTTATCTTGGATGCGTAATCTCCTTAACCTGACTAGAAGGAATGGTCCCTAATTGAACAGGGTGCACGCCACTGCCAACGAGAGATTCCCAATTTCTAACAAGCTCCTAAAGATTTGGTACTCTTAGGAGCACTTCTATGGGGTTAATACAATCACCTGGCACCTGGAGCGAGCTCAGAACCAAAGGTAGCTGGTACAGACCTTCTCCAACATTCCAAGGCTGGTCTTCCTCTTCTTCCTGTTTATTTTAGAACATTTTACCCTCAGTGGTGGGATGTTCAAATAGAATTATAGCTCTACTTCTTCAAGCTGTAATAGTTGGTACAGGCTTGCTCTTCTGTTTCATTCTGTTAAATTTTGAATCTTCTACATTAATTGGGAAGAATTCTCAAATACCATTGGAGGCCCTCTGCTGTTGGCTAGAGAACTTGTTAAATGTCCTCTCTCTGTTAAAGGTCCACACCACTCGGGGAAAATACATTTAACAACTGTTATAGCCATCAGCAGTGGTGGGCTATAAATCTATATTAGACCAAAGGGATGTTGGTAGCACAGTGAACCGCTCTCTCTCACCTGCACTATCCTCTTGTGAATACCTCTGTCTAGATATCACTAGCAACAACAAACCAGTGTGCTCGCTGCATACTTTTTACCTCTCACCAGGAGATAATTTCACCTTCATCGAGAAACTCATGGATATTGTATCTACAAATGCTGGACAACAAAATACTCAAATATTCCTTAGAGATTGCAATCTCCACTGGAATGACATTAATGACTCAGCGGTCAATAGCCTCAAAGTTTTCCTCTCAGATTGCAATCTCCACTGGAATGACATTAATGACTCAGCGGTCAATAGCCTCAAAGTTTTCCTCTCATACCTTGACCTCACCCAAATCTGTAACAGCCCCACACATGATAAAAGCTCAGTACTAGATTTAGTCATTTCCAAGGCTGAATCTATTCAGCTTGAAACAATCCTCCCATGCGATTGGTCTGACCACCACATCATCACATTCCTCATTAATGAACCTGTAAAATTGCTCTCTGTCCAACCCATGAGAACTAAAATATGGAAGAGAAACCTATGAAATATTGGTGTAGATCTAGTCACAAATTCCACCCCAACATCCTGCTCCCCCCTAAAGGCCTAGAAGACGTTCAAGATCTTACCAATCACTACTTCCAATCCATAAACTTGGTTCTAGACAAAATTGTTCATTTGCAATTGAAGAGATCCTCTACAAAAGATTCTAAACCATGGTACGACGGTAGACTCAATGAGGACAGGAGATCACTAAGATTAATTGAAAGACAATGGAGATCAACTTCTTTTTCTGAATACCTCACACTCCTAAGAACCACAAGAAACTCCTACTACATTAAGATTAGACGTTCAAAAGCAAACTTTTTCAGTAATCAAATATACCAAGCCAAGAATCGCCCCCAAAAACTATTTGAACTAATCAAAACTAAACTCAATCAGAGGATATCCCCCCCTCCAAGCTAACCCAAGCACACTACCCAGTTGTGAAGAATTTGCCTCCTTCTTCACTATGAAGACAGAAAACCTAAAGACGGAACTGCTCAACGACTTATTAACACACACCGACATTCACTTGGACACAACAGCATCCTCCACAAAGACCTCACCTTTTTGCTCACCAAAGTCTGGCCCAAAAAATAACACCTCCTGATCCTCCTTCAACACATACACCAAAGCAACTATACTAAAAATGCTCATGTTGCTTAACCCCTCACCCACTCCACAGACCCCCTCCCCTCAAACTACATAAAGGACTTAATTCCTCTATTTCTGCCCTTATGGACCAAGATTATAAATGCCTGTCTCCTACAAGGAATCATGCCTGAAATCCTTAAATCCGGGCAGGTATCTCCCATCTAAAAGAAACCAACAGCTGACCCTTCGGATTTAAATAATTACTGCCCAATTTCCAACATTCCCACTCTGGCCAAACTGCTAGAAAAATATGTTACCACACAGCTTAACAACCACAAAGACCATTTCAACCTGCTTAACCAATACCAATCCAGCAATGACCCACATAATAGATGAAGCATTAAAAATTCTTGATCAAAATAAAGCATGTCTGCTAATCTTGCTGGACCGGTCTTTGACACCGTTAAACATAACAACTTGCTAGATCTCCTGAAAAAAGAATGGGATTATCTGGATCAGTTCTAAACTGGTTTAGCTACTTCCTGCAAAATCAATCCCAAAGATTCAAGGTTAATCAATCACTGTCCAAGCTCGTCCCAGTCACTCTAGGAGTCCCGCAAGGATCATCCCTCTCTCCTACACTTTTCAACCTATTCATGGAACCATTCACCGAAATTCTCAACTCCGCGAATGTCCACTATCACATGTACGCAGACGAAACACTAATCTATATAAAAATCAACACTAGAGGACATAAAATCTCTCAACCTAACGTTACAGAAAACATAGACCTGGCTGGCCCAAAACCATCTGAAACTAAACACTCTCAAAACCGAATTCCTCCTAATCGCTCCCCCTAACCAATCGACCATCATTCAAGACTGGCTGAAACACCTAACAGCACTCAACTGCCAACCCCTCCTCATCGACTCAGCGAAATTGTTGGGAGTTACTCTTGATAAAAATCTAAACATGCAGAAACAGATCAGCACCACAACAAGAGGAGCGAACTTTCAGATGAACACCTTGAGAAGACTCAAACCCTTACCACCCGCAAATTACTTCAAACTGGCAGTTCAAGCATTAGTAATCCCAAGAGTGGAATATGCTAGTGCCTCTCTTTGCGGTGTCCCCAGATGATCGACTGCCCCCCTTAGAGCCTCCATCAACAGAGCAGCGAGATTCATCACAGGCTCAAAAAGAAACTGTTACATCTCCCCTGACCTTAAAGCCCTCAACTGGCTACCGTTCGAAGCCAGGATTCATCTAAAAATCGTATGTTTGACATACAAGGCCATACTCAACAACACTCCAAGCTACCTGGCACACAAACGGGTACTCTCTCGTGGCAACAGATCCTCCAGGAGCTCCAAAAATCTTCTACTGAAACCACAACGATTTGCCAAGAAGAAAACTTATAACCGTGCGTCCTCGGACATGGCACCCAGGATTTGGAATGCACTGCTCACATAAACCATATTTAATCCATCCTTTGTCTCCTTCAAAAAAGAAGTGAAAGCTATTCACGATTGTGTGCGTTCATTGAACTGTAACTTTTCTAAATATGCCTGTAAAGCACTCTGATACCCGCAAGAGTCTTGTTCGCCCTATACAAAACCTTAAAAAAATAGAAGAAAATTGAGTAACTGAAGGCTAATAATGGCTGGTACAGACCTTTTGCTCTGATATTCCAATGTTTTCCTATTTGTTTCGCCTTGTTAATTTTTTAACATTGTACCATCCATGAGTGAAATGTTGTAAGAGCTTTGTAGCACTTCCTGGTTCAGGCTATATTGGGTAATGACATACTCTCTTGTTATACATCCTTGGTTGTTGCTAAGGCCTATTACTCTGGAAAAGAGCCATTTATCAACTGTTATAGCCTGCAGGAGTAGGCAGTACTGCTATAGTATAACACCTGACAGTTATGACAGTGCCCACCATGGACTGACAAATGACGAATGACTGTCAAACTACCACCCTTATTGGGCTGTTGAAGGTACTTCACTGCTCAGTATCAGGCTGGAAATTTCCCCTTCTGGCCATAAGAGCTGCATTCACCCTTCACATTTTCCCTGTGTTAAAAATAATTCAAAACACCTCATGAAGCCCAAAGTATACCCAGCTTTTAATGCAAAATAGCAAGCAGAAAAACAAAAATTTTAATTTCTCGTTGTTAGGGGTGTTATAGTTAGCTGGACATTTCACTCGTACAAAACCATTGAAATTCCTCCGTTATAGTTAGTTCTGCTAACTATAACTCGCGCGCCCGCAATGCACTGCTGATGATGTCACATATTGCATCAATCATGACCTGGTCAGTGACATCACTGATGACATCTCAAATGACATCACTGATGGCATCATCCAGTGAATGTGGTTTAGTTTGAAATTTAAATATGTATTATATATATACCAATCTGTATTGAAGATTGAGTGGATATATAACTGTCTGGATGGAGGATTTAGTAGCTGTCTGACTGTCTGTTTAAGTGAGTAATTAAAAGTGTCTCACTTAATACATGGATTAGTAACTAAACTATGTGAATGTGTGCATCACTGTCTCTGTTGTTGTATAACATGCTGCATCAGTTGGTCACTAACTACATGAGTGTGTATATTAGTTATTGATTAGTTGGGTGAGTATTTGTATGGGACACTGAGTATGTGTGTGGTTGGATAGGGTGTGTGTAACTCTATGCATAGATGTGTGAATGGTTGATTGACTAGGTGTATAGGTTTAAGAGTGCATGTGGAAACAGTTGTTTGGGTGACTGAGGGTATTTATTTGTGTGTTGGTGAGAGAATATATGTTTTAGTTGTACATCTTCAACAAAGTAAAAAATAAAAGGCATTGTATTTGAGAGTTGGTGTATATAAATAAGTATGGTAAGAGTCAGTGATTGTGAGAGTAACTATATGAATGAGTGTATAATTGTAATGGTGATTTCTTAACATATTAACGATGAGTTACTATGTGTTTGAATAAATGAGGTGTTGTTGGATAATTGTGTAAGTGAGTAAATGTAAGTGTGATTAATTTTGTTCATGAGTGAGTAGGATGACTGCATAACCGACTTAGATGACTGCTGATGTGTCAATGTCTATATATGTGTGTAAGTGTATTTGATAGTGTTCTATTAATTAGTGACTGCATGTATAAATGATTCTGTTGTTGAATGGGTAGTTGTGTGTGTAGACTTAGGAATCAGTGAGTGGGTGGTAGTAACTGGTATTGGTGTGTCACTGTCAATGGTTTCAAATATGGTACTCTGTATTTTACAGTGAGTGATGAAAGGTTATACTAGTGTATGATGAGGTGTATCAGATTGTCACGTGGATGATGTCATCAGTGATGTCATTTGAGATGTCATCAGTGATGTCATCAGTGATGTCACTGACCATGTCATGAATGATGCAATATGTGACATCATCAACAGTGCATCGCGGGCACGCGAGTTATAGTTAGCAGAACTAATTATAACGGAGGAATTTCTATGGTTTTTACGAGTGAAATGGCCAGCTAACTATAACACCCTGAAACCTATGTTTTTTTCTGTGAATTTCTAAGGTTTTTTAAATGCTAATTTCTAACTATAACGTCTCTGAAACCTATGGTT
The DNA here is from genome assembly GCF_964204655.1 of Triturus cristatus. Taxonomy (NCBI): domain Eukaryota; kingdom Metazoa; phylum Chordata; class Amphibia; order Caudata; family Salamandridae; genus Triturus; species Triturus cristatus. Next base: position 576,475,934 of record NC_140582.1, on the reverse strand, counting down.
TTTTTCAGTGAATTTCAAAGATTTTTTAAATGCAAATTTCTAAGTGTGATAGTAGTTATACCTATTTTTTTGTACTGATTTTCTACAGTTTTTTACCTGTTTATTTATAAATATTTTATTCATTAAATAACATTATATATCTTTCTGATTTTTTTAAAAAAATTGCACAAAAAATTCAAACTGAAATATTGATTAATTTTTTTGTTTTCATTTTTTATTTTAATATATTTATATTATTTTCTTTTTTTTAAAAAAATTCGAATTTTTTTCCGGAGTCGCGCACTAAAAGCGTACACATCACGGTAGGTGCGGGGATTCTAGCCGCAATTTTAAAAAAGTCGTGAAGGATCCACGTACAGTGTGCAACAGCTGCATGTTTTTCAGTTACATCATATACATTTAATATAACGTGATGTGCGCGATTGGTATGCAACCAGTCCGCGACTTCTGCTCCCACGCATTCGCGACACATGGGCATTACGGTATGAGATGCTTGCGTGGTGTCGGGTCCCGCGTGAAGTCATATACGTGCTGGGGCACGCTGGGTGCGCGACTCCCGCAAAAAAAAAATTATGTTCCAAAATGATATGTATGTGTCTTTAATATACAGATTAGGGCAAGAGATTATCGAAGATATTTATAAAAATAATATATTTGTACTTATAATAAACTATTATTTTTAAATATATTTTCTCGAAGTCGGGTGCATGCATCGTGAGTGCAGAGAACCAGGTTAGCAGAGCTGCTGTAGAGCCAGAGAACCAGGTCAGCAGAGCTGCTCTAGAGCCTAAGAAGCAAGGTCAGCAGAGCTGTTCTAGAACCAGAAACCCAGGTCAGCAGAGCTGCTCTAGAGCCAGAGACCAAGGTCAGCAGACCTGCTCTAGAGGCAGAGAACCAGGTCAGCAGAGCTGCTGTAGAGCCAGAGAAACCAGGTCAGCAGACCTGCTTTAGAGCCATAGAACCAGGTCAGCAGAGCTGCTCTAGAGGCAGAGAACCAGGTCAGCAGAACTGCTTTAGAGCCAGAGAATCAGGTCAGCAGAGCTCTTTAGAGGGAGAGAACCAGGTCAGCAGAACTGCTTTAGAGCCAGAGAACCAGGTCAGCAGAGCTGCTCTAGAGCCAGAGAACCAGGTCAGCAGACCTGCTTTAGAGCCATAGAACCAGGTCAGCAGAGCTGCTCTAGAGGCAGAGAACCAGGTCAGCAGAGCTGCTTTAGAGTCAGAGAACTAGGTCAGTAGAGCTGCTCTAGAGGTAGAGAACCAGGTTAGCAGAGCTGCTTTAGAGGGAGAGAACCAGGTCAGCAGAGCTGTTTTAGAGCCAGAGAACCAGGTCAGCAGAGCTGCTCTAGAGCCAGAGAAACCAGGTCAGCAGAGCTGCTTTAGAGCCAGAGAACCAGGTCAGCAGAGCTGCTCTAGAGCCAGAGAACCAGGTCAGCAGAGCTGCTCCAGAGGCAGAGAACCAGGTCAGCAGAGCTGATTTAGAGGGAGAGAACCAGGTCAGCAGAGCTGCTTTAGAGCCAGAGTTCCAGGTCAGCAGATCTGCTCTAGAGCCAGAGAACCAGGTCAGCAGAGCTGCTTTAGAGCCATAGAACCAGGTCAGCAGAGCTGCTCTAGAGCCTAAGAACCAGGTCAGAAGAGCTGCTCCAGAGCCAGAGAACCAGGTCAGCAGAGCTGCTGTAGAGCCAGAGAAACCAGGTCAGTAGAGCTGCTTTAGAGCGAGAGAACCAGGTCAGCAGAGCTGCTTTAGAGCCAAGGGACCAGGTCAACAGGGCTGCTCTAAAGCCAGAGAACAAGGTCAGCAGAACTGCTTTAGAGCCATAGAACCAGGTCATCAGAGCTGCTTTAGAGCCAGAGAACCAGGTCAGCAGAGCTGTTGTAGAGCCAGAGATCCAGGTCAGGAAAGCTGCTCTAGTGCCTAAGACCTAGGTCAGCAAAGCTGCTCTAGAGCCAGAGAACCAGGTCAGCAGAGCTGCTCTAGAGCCAGAGAAACCAGGTCAGCAGAGCTGCTTTAGAGGGAGAGAACCAGGTCAGCAGAGGTGCTTTAGAGCCAGAGAACCAGGTCAGCAGTGCTGCTCTAGAGCCAGAGAACCAGGTCAGCAGAGATGCTCCAGAGGCAGAGAACCAGGTCAGCAGAGCTGCTCTAGAGCCAGAGAACCAAGGGGCATATCAGCAAGCTGGCGATGAAAAATTATCGCTGCTTTAACGTCCGTTTTCGGATGAAAAGCGGCGATAATTTTATCGCTTAATCAGCAAGGTCACGCTAACGCGTGATTCCTTGCTTTAGCACCTTTCCCATGACACCCACCTTTGCATCTCTAATGAGATGCAAAGTGGGCGTTCCGTCCCAAAATAACTGGAGAAATGTCGCTAACCGACATTTCTCCAATTATCAAGAGAATCGCTAACAGGCATAGCGATAAGAAAAGTAGCGCTAACCACAGTTAACGCTACGTTCCTTACGCCTGCTTTCACCCTGACTTAGCCATTATATCCAATGTAAGGTGGATATAATGGCTAAGTATGCCCTGCCTTATCAGCAAGCTAACGCCAAAATGTGTGAGATTATGCCTGGATTTCCAGCGATAATCTCACTTTTGGCTGTTAGCGCGAGGAATTTTATGGCTTTTGAGATAAGCGTTGCTGATAGCACGCTATCTCAGCGATAAAATTTCATGATTGCGGCGATAGTTATCCTAGCGCTAAGTGCGCTTAGTGATAATTATCGCCGGCCCTTGCTGATATGCCCCCGTCAGCAGAGCTGCTTTAGAGCCATAGAACCAGGTCAGCAGAGCTGCTCTAGAGCCAGAGAACCAGGTCAGCAGAGCTGCTGTAGAGCCAGACAAACCAGGTCAGCAGAGCTGATTTAGAGCCAGAGAACCAGGTCAGCAGAGCTGCTCTAGAGCCAGAGAACCAGGTCAGCAGAGCTGCTTTAGAGCCATAGAACCAGGTCAGCAGAGTTGCTTTAGAGCCAGAGAACCAGGTCAGCAGAGCTGCTCTAGAGCCTAAGAACCAGGTCAGAAGAGCTGCTCCAGAGCCATAGAACCAGGTCAGCAGAGCTGCTGTAGAGCCAGAGAAACCAGGTCAGTAGAGCTGCTTTAGAGCGAGAGAACCAGGTCAGCAGAGCTGCTTTAGAGCCAAGGGACCAGGTCAGCAGGGCTGCTCTAAAGCCAGAGAACTAGGTCCGCAGAACTGCTTTAGAGTCATAGAACCAGGTCATCAGAGCTGCTTTAGAGCCAGAGAACCAGGTCAGCAGAGCTGTTGTAGAGCCAGAGACCCAGGTCAGGAAAGCTGCTCTAGTGCCTAAGACCTAGGTCAGCAGAGTTGCTCTACAGCCAGAGAACCAGGTCAGCAGACCCGCTGTAGAGCCAGAGAACCAGGCCAGTAGAGCTGCTTTAGAGCCAGAGAATCAGGTCAGCAGAGCTGCTTTAGAGCCAGAGAACCAGGTCAGCAGAGCTGCTCTAGAGCCAGAGAACCAAGGGGCATATCAGCAAGCTGGCGATGAAAAATTATCGCCGCTTTAACGTCCGTTTTTGGATGAAAAGCGGCGATAATTTTATCGCTTAATCAGCAAGGTCACGCTAACGCGTGATTCCTTGCTTTAGCACCTTTCCCATGACACCCACCTTTGCATCTCTAATGAGATGCAAAGTGGGCGTTCCGTCCCAAAATAACTGGAGAAATGTCGCTAACCGACATTTCTCCAATTATCAAGGGAATCGCTAACAGGCATAGCGATAAGAAAAGTAGCGCTAACCACAGTTAACGCTACGTTCCTTACGCCTGCTTTCACCCTGACTTAGCCATTATATCCAATGTAAGGTGGATATAATGGCTAAGTATGCCCTGCCTTATCAGCAAGCTAACGCCAAAATGTGTGAGATTATCCCTGGATTTCCAGCGAGAATCTCACTTTTGGCTGTTAGCGCGAGGAATTTTATGGCTTTTGAGATAAGCTTTGCTGATAGCACGCTATCTCAGCGATAAAATTTCACGATTGCGGCGATAGTTATCCTAGCACTAAGTGCGCTTAGTGATAATTATTGCCGGCCCTTGCTGATATGCCCCCGTCAGCAGAGCTGCTTTAGAGCCATAGAACCAGGTCAGCAGAGCTGCTCTAGAGCCAGAGAACCAGGTCAGCAGAGCTGCTGTAGAGCCAGAGAAACCAGGTCAGTAGAGCTGCTTTATATGGAGAGAACCTGGTCAGCAGAGCCGCTCTAGAGTAAGAAAACCAGGTCAGCAGAGCTGCTCTAGAGCCAGAGAACCAGGTCAGCAGAGCTGCTTTAGAGCCATATAACCAGGTCAATAACCCATATAGACACTCATATAGCTATTCACAAAACCATGCAGCCACTTATACACCTACACACAGACACATACAGACATTCACACAGTTTATCACTAGTCTGCAGTAAGATACATTTAATGAGTCACTTAAAGAGTCAGTTACGCACCTACAAAATCATCCATTCACACACTTGTACACCCACTCATTCTTCAACAGACCTTTCCCTATATATATTAAACATATTAAAACTGTACAGAAACACATACCTACTGGATGATGTCATCAGTGATGTCATGAGTGATGTCATTTGAGATGTCATCAGTGATGTCATCAGTGATGTCACTGACCATGTCATGAGTGATGTAATATGTGACGTCATCAGCAGTGCATTGCGGGGGCGCGAGTTATAGTTAGCTGAACTAACTATAACAGGGGAATTTCTAGGGTTTTGTACGAGGGAAATGTCCAGCTAACTATAACGCCCCTGAAACCTTTGTTTTTTTCAGTGAATTTCTAAGGTTTTTTAAATGCCAATTCCTAACTATAACGCCCCTGAAACCTATGGTTTTTTCAGTGAATTTCAAAGATTTTTTTAATGCTAATTCCTATCTATAACTTATCTCTGAAGATATCATGAAAAGCATTCTTTTTTAAAAGTAGGGTGCACATTAGTTTTGTGGAAAAGCATCTTTTTGATTGGTTAAGAAAAAGCAGTTTCAACGTGGAGTACATATCAAAGGATAAAATTTGCTCAGATCAACCACACCTGCTACTTGCATTTGAAAGGCACTGTTCGAACTTAAAACAATCGTCAACTTTTAACCTGCACGTGTCGTTAAATATTCAAGAAAATGATACAAAAAAATATCGTTAAGTTTTAAAACATTGATGAACTTTTAACCTGCACGTGTTGTAGAATGTTCTAGAAAGTGTGTTGATTTCTATGTGTTGTTCAATATTAATAAAATGGTTCATATGGAAAATTAAAAAGAAACCAATAGAGAAGTTTTGAAACCTAAAAGAATCAAGGAACTATTCTAATTTATTCTTTACATGTATTTATGTGTGCAGCAATAAAATTATAGACACAACAGCACTAGGAAGAGGAAGAAGCAGGGAGTGGGGGGAGGAGGGAGATGGGCAGAATGGCACACATGCACAATTAAGTACAACACACATATAGACTAACAATGGCCACAATGAAACACACCAACAAGCAGCACAAGTCACACAAGCCACCAACATCACACCACTGAAAGAGCATAGAAGTGAAAACCACGCTGCATTCATACAGGATGTGTACAAAGGCCAGTCGTTGGTGTTGTGGGATGTCTGCGACCGTGGTCATCATGGATGAGATGCCCAGCATGTGGCACATGGTCGAGTTCACTGTGTGTTATGTTGCCAAACGGCTGCACCTCCCTCCCACGAGCCCCCACACTTTTGTACGGTGCGCTGTTGTATCTCGTGCACTCGTACAGCACACCATTGTAATGCCTATTTGCGCATGTCCTGCTACATTCCAACTACAACATCACAGTGCCGTTTGGAGGTGGTGCATGCCAGTTTACATCAACTGCTGCGGCTCTTGTAGCAGTACAACAAACAAATGATGGACGGAATGCTGACAATGCAAACATTCTCCCCCAGTCAAGAGATCTGGGTTAAATCCATCGTTCTTTTGCCCACTACGCCACCCCAGTTTAGACATGGCCATATGCAAATCAGCCTTGACCCTGTGCCTCATGGGAACAGTCCAGCCCGAACTGCCAAGCCATGTCTTCCCTGGACCGGAATCAAGCATCCTAGGACCGGTTTCTGGCTATCAGCCGTCATCAGCCAGGATAGCTTGACTCCAGTGGCGTAGTGAGCACGGGTCTCACGTCTGGGAATACCCATCCCACTTAGGGCGAAAAGCGTTACAACAAACAAATGATGGACGGAATGCTGACAATGCAAACATTCTCCCCCAGTCAAGAGATCTGGGTTAAATCCATCGTTCTTTTGCCCACTACGCCACCCCAGTTTAGACATGGCCATATGCAAATCAGCCTTGACCCTGTGCCTCATGGGAACAGTCCAGCCCGAACTGCCAAGCCATGTCTTCCCTGGACCGGAATCAAGCATCCTAGGACCGGTTTCTGGCTATCAGCCGTCATCAGCTAGGATAGCTTGACTCCAGTGGCGTAGTGAGCACGGGTCCCACGTCTGGGAATACCCATCCCACTTAGGGCGAAAAGCGTTACAACAAACAAATGATGGACGGAATGCTGACAATGCAAACATTCTCCCCCAGTCAAGAGATCTGGGTTAAATCCATCGTTCTTTTGCCCACTACGCCACCCCAGTTTAGACATGGCCATATGCAAATCAGCCTTGACCCTGTGCCTCATGGGAACAGTCCAGCCCGAACTGCCAAGCCATGTCTTCCCTGGACCGGAATCAAGCATCCTAGGACCGGTTTCTGGCTATCAGCCGTCATCAGCCAGGATAGCTTGACTCCAGTGGCGTAGTGAGCACGGGTCCCACGTCTGGGAATACCCATCCCACTTAGGGCGAAAAGCGTTACAACAAACAAATGATGGACGGAATGCTGACAATGCAAACATTCTCCCCCAGTCAAGAGATCTGGGTTAAATCCATCGTTCTTTTGCCCACTACGCCACCCCAGTTTAGACATGGCCATATGCAAATCAGCCTTGACCCTGTGCCTCATGGGAACAGTCCAGCCCGAACTGCCAAGCCATGTCTTCCCTGGACCGGAATCAAGCATCCTAGGACCGGTTTCTGGCTATCAGCCGTCATCAGCCAGGATAGCTTGACTCCAGTGGCGTAGTGAGCACGGGTCCCACGTCTGGGAATACCCATCCCACTTAGGGCGAAAAGCGTTACAACAAACAAATGATGGACGGAATGCTGACAATGCAAACATTCTCCCCCAGTCAAGAGATCTGGGTTAAATCCATTGTTCTTTTGCCCACTACGCCACCCCAGTTTAGACATGGCCATATGCAAATCAGCCTTGACCCTGTGCCTCATGGGAACAGTCCAGCCCGAACTGCCAAGCCATGTCTTCCCTGGACCGGAATCAAGCATCCTAGGACCGGTTTCTGGCTATCAGCCGTCATCAGCCAGGATAGCTTGACTCCAGTGGCGTAGTGAGCACGGGTCCCACGTCTGGGAATACCCATCCCACTTAGGGCGAAAAGCGTTACAACAAACAAATGATGGACGGAATGCTGACAATGCAAACATTCTCCCCCAGTCAAGAGATCTGGGTTAAATCCATCGTTCTTTTGCCCACTACGCCACCCCAGTTTAGACATGGCCATATGCAAATCAGCCTTGACCCTGTGCCTCATGGGAACAGTCCAGCCCGAACTGCCAAGCCATGTCTTCCCTGGACCGGAATCAAGCATCCTAGGACCGGTTTCTGGCTATCAGCCGTCATCAGCCAGGATAGCTTGACTCCAGTGGCGTAGTGAGCACGGGTCCCACGTCTGGGAATACCCATCCCACTTAGGGCGAAAAGCGTTACAACAAACAAATGATGGACGGAATGCCGACAATGCAAACATTCTCCCCCAGTCAAGAGATCTGGGTTAAATCCATTGTTCTTTTGCCCACTACGCCACCCCAGTTTAGACATGGCCATATGCAAATCAGCCTTGACCCTGTGCCTCATGGGAACAGTCCAGCCCGAACTGCCAAGCCATGTCTTCCCTGGACCGGAATCAAGCATCCTATGACCGGTTTCTGGCTATCAGCCGTCATCAGCCAGGATAGCTTGACTCCAGTGGCGTAGTGAGCACGGGTCCCACGTCTGGGAATACCCATCCCACTTAGGGCGAAAAGCGTTACAACAAACAAATGATGGACGGAATGCTGACAATGCAAACATTCTCCCCCAGTCAAGAGATCTGGGTTAAATCCATCGTTCTTTTGCCCACTACGCCACCCCAGTTTAGACATGGCCATATGCAAATCAGCCTTGACCCTGTGCCTCATGGGAACAGTCCAGCCTGAACTGCCAAGCCATGTCTTCCCTGGACCGGAATCAAGCATCCTAGGACCGGTTTCTGGCTATCAGCCGTCATCAGCCAGGATAGCTTGACTCCAGTGGCGTAGTGAGCACGGGTCCCACGTCTGGGAATACCCATCCCACTTAGGGCGAAAAGCGTTACAACAAACAAATGATGGACGGAATGCTGACAATGCAAACATTCTCCCCCAGTCAAGAGATCTGGGTTAAATCCATCGTTCTTTTGCCCACTACGCCACCCCAGTTTAGACATGGCCATATGCAAATCAGCCTTGACCTTGTGCCTCATGGGAACAGTCCAGCCCGAACTGCCAAGCCATGTCTTCCCTGGACCGGAATCAAGCATCCTAGGACCGGTTTCTGGCTATCAGCCGTCATCAGCCAGGATAGCTTGACTCCAGTGGCGTAGTGAGCACGGGTCCCACGTCTGGGAATACCCATCCCACTTAGGGCGAAAAGCGTTACAACAAACAAATGATGGACGGAATGCTGACAATGCAAACATTCTCCCCCAGTCAAGAGATCTGGGTTAAATCCATCGTTCTTTTGCCCACTACGCCACCCCAGTTTAGACATGGCCATATGCAAATCAGCCTTGACCCTGTGCCTCATGGGAACAGTCCAGCCTGAACTGCCAAGCCATGTCTTCCCTGGACCGGAATCAAGCATCCTAGGACCGGTTTCTGGCTATCAGCCGTCATCAGCCAGGATAGCTTGACTCCAGTGGCGTAGTGAGCACGGGTCCCACGTCTGGGAATACCCATCCCACTTAGGGCGAAAAGCGTTACAACAAACAAATGATGGACGGAATGCTGACAATGCAAACATTCTCCCCCAGTCAAGAGATCTGGGTTAAATCCATCGTTCTTTTGCCCACTACGCCACCCCAGTTTAGACATGGCCATATGCAAATCAGCCTTGACCCTGTGCCTCATGGGAACAGTCCAGCCCGAACTGCCAAGCCATGTCTTCCCTGGACCGGAATCAAGCATCCTAGGACCGGTTTCTGGCTATCAGCCGTCATCAGCCAGGATAGCTTGACTCCAGTGGCGTAGTGAGCACGGGTCCCACGTCTGGGAATACCCATCCCACTTAGGGCGAAAAGCGTTACAACAAACAAATGATGGACGGAATGCTGACAATGCAAACATTCTCCCCCAGTCAAGAGATCTGGGTTAAATCCATCGTTCTTTTGCCCACTACGCCACCCCAGTTTAGACATGGCCATATGCAAATCAGCCTTGACCCTGTGCCTCATGGGAACAGTCCAGCCCGAACTGCCAAGCCATGTCTTCCCTGGACCGGAATCAAGCATCCTATGACCGGTTTCTGACTATCAGCCGTCATCAGCCAGGATAGCTTGACTCCAGTGGCGTAGTGAGCACGGGTCCCACGTCTGGGAATACCCATCCCACTTAGGGCGAAAAGCGTTACAACAAACAAATGATGGACGGAATGCTGACAATGCAAACATTCTCCCCCAGTCAAGAGATCTGGGTTAAATCCATCGTTCTTTTGCCCACTACGCCACCCCAGTTTAGACATGGCCATATGCAAATCAGCCTTGACCCTGTGCCTCATGGGAACAGTCCAGCCTGAACTGCCAAGCCATGTCTTCCCTGGACCGGAATCAAGCATCCTAGGACCGGTTTCTGGCTATCAGCCGTCATCAGCCAGGATAGCTTGACTCCAGTGGCGTAGTGAGCACGGGTCCCACATCTGGGAATACCCATCCCACTTAGGGCGAAAAGCGTTACAACAAACAAATGATGGACGGAATGCTGACAATGCAAACATTCTCCCCCAGTCAAGAGATCTGGGTTAAATCCATCGTTCTTTTGCCCACTACGCCACCCCAGTTTAGACATGGCCATATGCAAATCAGCCTTGACCTTGTGCCTCATGGGAACAGTCCAGCCCGAACTGCCAAGCCATGTCTTCCCTGGACCGGAATCAAGCATCCTAGGACCGGTTTCTGGCTATCAGCCGTCATCAGCCAGGATAGCTTGACTCCAGTGGCGTAGTGAGCACGGGTCCCACGTCTGGGAATACCCATCCCACTTAGGGCGAAAAGCGTTACAACAAACAAATGATGGACGGAATGCTGACAATGCAAACATTCTCCCCCAGTCAAGAGATCTGGGTTAAATCCATCGTTCTTTTGCCCACTACGCCACCCCAGTTTAGACATGGCCATATGCAAATCAGCCTTGACCCTGTGCCTCATGGGAACAGTCCAGCCCGAACTGCCAAGCCATGTCTTCCCTGGACCGGAATCAAGCATCCTAGGACCGGTTTCTGGCTATCAGCCGTCATCAGCCAGGATAGCTTGACTCCAGTGGCGTAGTGAGCACGGGTCCCACGTCTGGGAATACCCATCCCACTTAGGGCGAAAAGCGTTACAACAAACAAATGATGGACGGAATGCTGACAATGCAAACATTCTCCCCCAGTCAAGAGATCTGGGTTAAATCCATCGTTCTTTTGCCCACTACGCCACCCCAGTTTAGACATGGCCATATGCAAATCAGCCTTGACCCTGTGCCTCATGGGAACAGTCCAGCCCGAACTGCCAAGCCATGTCTTCCCTGGACCGGAATCAAGCATCCTAGGACCGGTTTCTGGCTATCAGCCGTCATCAGCCAGGATAGCTTGACTTCAGTGGCGTAGTGAGCACGGGTCCCACGTCTGGGAATACCCATCCCACTTAGGGCGAAAAGCGTTACAACAAACAAATGATGGACGGAATGCTGACAATGCAAACATTCTCCCCCAGTCAAGAGATCTGGGTTAAATCCATCGTTCTTTTGCCCACTACGCCACCCCAGTTTAGACATGGCCATATGCAAATCAGCCTTGACCCTGTGCCTCATGGGAACAGTCCAGCCCGAACTGCCAAGCCATGTCTTCCCTGGACCGGAATCAAGCATCCTAGGACCGGTTTCTGGCTATCAGCCGTCATCAGCCAGGATAGCTTGACTCCAGTGGCGTAGTGAGCACGGGTCCCACGTCTGGGAATACCCATCCCACTTAGGGCGAAAAGCGTTACAACAAACAAATGATGGACGGAATGCTGACAATGCAAACATTCTCCCCCAGTCAAGAGATCTGGGTTAAATCTATCGTTCTTTTGCCCACTACGCCACCCCAGTTTAGACATGGCCATATGCAAATCAGCCTTGACCCTGTGCCTCATGGGAACAGTCCAGCCCGAACTGCCAAGCCATGTCTTCCCTGGACCGGAATCAAGCATCCTAGGACCGGTTTCTGGCTATCAGCCGTCATCAGCCAGGATAGCTTGACTCCAGTGGCGTAGTGAGCACGGGTCCCACGTCTGGGAATACCCATCCCACTTAGGGCGAAAAGCGTTACAACAAACAAATGATGGACGGAATGCTGACAATGCAAACATTCTCCCCCAGTCAAGAGATCTGGGTTAAATCCATTGTTCTTTTGCCCACTACGCCACCCCAGTTTAGACATGGCCATATGCAAATCAGCCTTGACCCTGTGCCTCATGGGAACAGTCCAGCCCGAACTGCCAAGCCATGTCTTCCCTGGACCGGAATCAAGCATCCTAGGACCGGTTTCTGGCTATCAGCCGTCATCAGCCAGGATAGCTTGACTCCAGTGGCGTAGTGAGCACGGGTCCCACGTCTGGGAATACCCATCCCACTTAGGCCGAAAAGCGTTACAACAAACAAATGATGGACGGAATGCTGACAATGCAAACATTCTCCCCCAGTCAAGAGCTCTGGGTTAAATCCATCGTTCTTTTGCCCACTACGCCACCCCAGTTTAGACATGGCCATATGCAAATCAGCCTTGACCCTGTGCCTCATGGGAACAGTCCAGCCCGAACAGCCAAGCCATGTCTTCCCTGGACCGGAATCAAGCATCCTAGGACCGGTTTCTGGCTATCAGCCGTCATCAGCCAGGATAGCTTGACTCCAGTGGCGTAGTGAGCACGGGTCCCACGTCTGGGAATACCCATCCCACTTAGGGCGAAAAGCGTTACAACAAACAAATGATGGACGGAATGCTGACAATGCAAACATTCTCCCCCAGTCAAGAGATCTGGGTTAAATCCATTGTTCTTTTGCCCACTACGCCACCCCAGTTTAGACATGGCCATATGCAAATCAGCCTTGACCCTGTGCCTCATGGGAACAGTCCAGCCCGAACTGCCAAGCCATGTCTTCCCTGGACCGGAATCAAGCATCCTAGGACCGGTTTCTGGCTATCAGCCGTCATCAGCCAGGATAGCTTGACTCCAGTGGCGTAGTGAGCACGGGTCCCACGTCTGGGAATACCCATCCCACTTAGGCCGAAAAGCGTTACAACAAACAAATGATGGACGGAATGCTGACAATGCAAACATTCTCCCCCAGTCAAGAGCTCTGGGTTAAATCCATCGTTCTTTTGCCCACTACGCCACCCCAGTTTAGACATGGCCATATGCAAATCAGCCTTGACCCTGTGCCTCATGGGAACAGTCCAGCCCGAACAGCCAAGCCATGTCTTCCCTGGACCGGAATCAAGCATCCTAGGACCGGTTTCTGGCTATCAACCGTCATCAGCCAGGATAGCTTGACTCCAGTGGCGTAGTGAGCACGGGTCCCACGTCTGGGAATACCCATCCCACTTAGGGCGAAAAGCGTTACAACAAACAAATGATGGACGGAATGCTGACAATGCAAACATTCTCCCCCAGTCAAGAGATCTGGGTTAAATCCATCGTTCTTTTGCCCACTACGCCACCCCAGTTTAGACATGGCCATATGCAAATCAGCCTTGACCCTGTGCCTCATGGGAACAGTCCAGCCCGAACTCTTGTAGCAGGCCACACCAGAACACAGAGACACACTTACCGCACTTCCTGTACACGGACATGTCCGAGACACCCCGTTCCCCTTGCCGGATAGGCACACCCCTGCACTGACCTGTGAACCCCAGACCAGCACACGCCAGTTGTGCATGCAGGAGGATGCGTACGTAGCTACACATCCAGGCTCACTGCCAACGCTGAGGTGACAGCACACTGTGATGTTGCAGGGCTCGTGCCTATCATGCTAAGACATTGACCACAGGGACACACTTACTAAGATGTGGTTTGGGGGGCATTGGCGGTCCTGGAGTTGTTGAGATGAGTCTTCTGGCCCTCATGGGTATCCCTGTATCATGCTCATTGACTCTATGGTACCTGTGGGTGTTCTGGTGTGGCTCTTGGCTGTGTTCCCTTTCATGGTGCAGGTAGTTGTCCTGCTTAACACCAGCAGAAAGCAGGTGTAAAGTCCCTGGTGCTAACGTGTCTTTTCGCCTTGTTTCACATTGCAATTGGTGTGAAAGTTGTGATGTGATTTCTTTCGTGTGCAGAACAATATACGAACTGAGCAGTGTATCTCATCAAGATCCAGCACCTGACGCACTATTCCCAATCAATATAAATACAATGAGATTTCTTAATAGATTTTGTGTGTACACTGTAAGTGCAGCCAATACCTCAGTGCAATTCAATACAGGATTTTAGTATTTAGAATAAATCGGAAAGGTGCACCTCATGTCTTTTTGCACGGGAATGGCTACTCTCCATTTCATTATCAGCACTTTAACGGAAGTAAAGTTGAGATAAATCTAACACACTATTCAGAAGTTGGTGCAAACTGCATATATCACCAGTATTCCAGCGATAAGTCCCACAAAATGTAACACCATGGTGGACTCCATCAAATAACAGTAATAAGAACAAGAAAGAGTCACACAGCAATTAAGAGAACAACCAAAAACGTTATTAATTTATTTTTCAAACTTTATTTTTTATAATAATAAATATATAAACGAAAAACTATTTTCAAACTTTATTTTTTTATTAACATATATATGAACAATAAACTAATAAACAAAATGTAACAACAATAATAAAAAACAACAAGGCGGAACACTGCTGTGGGGACAATGGATGTCGACGACAGACCTGGAAAATAAGAAAGATTGTTAAAAAAACAACAACATGGTATTCTCAACAAAATACCACAAGAAACAAATCACAGATATATAAAATGCATACAGCTAACAACATTTTATAAGTTTAACTTACAAAAACTGTAAATGTTGCCGCTTTAAAATATTTACCGAATCCGAAGAAAATGTTTTGCAGAAGGCACCACACAAACAATGTTTTTCTTCAGTGGTGAGGACATTTTTTACTTTTTCCAAGGAGCAAACAAAGACCAATGCCACCTTCGTCACTTGCAAGATTTGCCAAAGAGTTCTGTTACGAGGAGATCCTAACAAAAAATACTCGTGCGGCACAGCAAGTATGATGAAACACCTAAGGACCCTTCATCCAAACAATCTTGCACGAGAAGAGTGCAAACAGATGAAAAACACTCCTGTTCTGTATCTGTAAAAAAGAATTACAAATAAATGTATATTAATAACTTTCAAATGTATACTATTCCATTACTGTACAAACACATTTTATATAAAAACTGACTATGAAACTATAGCCCTGAACCACAAGTGTGACGATCATTAAAACACTACATGCATAGTGCATACTACTTTGAAGCAGTTCATGCCCTAAAGCCTACCTCACTAAAAGACTACATGCTAACTGACTAAATGATTACAGTAGTATAAGGAGACACACTTGGTGACTCACAGGGTGTTTGCTAGAAGAGTATAAATACTAACTAGGGAATAGAAGATGTGAAACACAACTGTGTAGGTGATTAGAGGACTGCATCCATACTGCATGGGCATTTAAAGCAGTCCATGTGCTAAGGCCTGGCTCACTGCATGACTACTTGGGTACTGACTGAATGATTATCGTACAGCAAGGAGAGTGCCTAGGTGAATTTATAAGTGCTAGGCTTTTCGCACAGGGAATAGATTAGTACTTGGTACTGAATGGGTCACTAGAGGAGTGCAAAGGCAGTGACAAGTGCTGGACTGTATGGATACTGACTAGGAAATTGAAAGTGTGAAAGACAAGTGTCTAGGTGGTTAGAAGACTGCATGCATAGTGCATAGGGGTTTGAAGCAGTCCATGTGCTAAGGCCTGGCTCAGTGTATGAATACTTAGGCACTGACTGAATGATTAGA
Source organism: Triturus cristatus (assembly GCF_964204655.1). Taxonomy (NCBI): domain Eukaryota; kingdom Metazoa; phylum Chordata; class Amphibia; order Caudata; family Salamandridae; genus Triturus; species Triturus cristatus. The sequence goes on along the minus strand of NC_140582.1, from coordinate 576,460,503 downwards.
GTACTGCAAAGATAGTATCTTGGTGAATTTATAAGTGTTTGGGTTTTAGCACAGTGAATGGATTAGTACATGGTGCTGAATGGGTCACTAGAGGACTGCAAAGGAAGTGACAGGATGTTTCCTGGAAGTGTATGGATACTGACTAGGGAATTGAAGGTGTAAAAGACAAGTGTATAGTATGTCAGAACACATTTGAAGCAATCTATTTGGTACTTAGAAACTGACTAAATAATCAGACTACTTCTAGGACAGTGTTTAGGTAAAACTTTTACATTTTCAGTTCTGCCACAGTGAACAGAGTAGTACATGGTACTGCACCTTAGTGTCAAACCCTGACTCATTTAATCAACGCATAAGCAATGACTGGCTTCTAATGCTACTAAAACTTGACAACATGACAAGTTTTAAAACAGTTATCTGTCAGCAAATACACGATGTTACCAAATGCTTCTCTCACAGTGGTTCTCAAATGCACACAGACTCACAGTGAGATTCTAGACAAGCACCAGTATCCCTAGGTGTTTACCAAAACTCATTCACTACACTGGAAGTGATAAGGGAACTGCACACAATCTACATATTTCACGACTGCTCTTTAGTGTCAATGCCTGACTCATTTAATCAACACATAAGCAAAGACTGGCTTCTAATGCTACTAAAACTTGACAACATGACAGGTTTTAAAACAGTTTTCTCTCAGCAAATACACAATGTTACCAAACGCTTCTCTCACAGTGGTTCCCAAATGCACAAAGACCCTGGGCCCGATTCACAGAACTAACTTAAGACAAAATCCGAAACGTACTACCATTTTCGTACTCATAGAAGGCACTTACTCATTTCGGTATTCACAGAAGACACTTACTCACTTCGGTATTCACAGAAGTTAGGAGTCCTAACTTTAGGACTCCTAAATGCCTTCTGTGAATACCAAAAGTCTTAAAATTAGGATTTTTCTCAGTTTAGGAGTCCTAAAGTTAGGAGTCCTAACTATACTACTACTAAACTGAGAAAAATCCTAATTTTAAGGCTTTCGGTATTGACAGAAGGCATTTAGGAGTCCTAAAGTTAGGAGTCCTAACTTTACTAATGCTAAATTGAGAAAAATCCTAATTTTAAGACTTTCGGTATTCACAGAAGGCATTTAGGAGTCCTAAAGTTAGGAGTCCTAACTATACTACTACTAAACTGAGAAAAATCCTAATTTTAAGACTTTCGGTATTCACAGAAGGCATTTAGGAGTCCTAAAGTTAGGACTCCTAACTTCTGTGAATACCGAAATGAGTAAGTGCCTTCTGTGAATACCAAAATGAGTAAGTGCCTTCTGTGAATACCAAAATGGTAGTAAGTTTAGGATTTTGTCTTAAGTTAGTTCTGTGAATCGGGCCCTCACAGTGTGATTCTAGACAAGCACCAGTATTCCTTGGAGTTTACCAAAACTCATTCACTACACTGGAAGTGATAAGGGAACTGCACACAATCTACATATTTCACGACTGCACTTTAGTGTCAATGCCTGACTCATTAAATCAACACATAAGCAAAGACTGGCTTCTAATGCTGCTAAAACTTGACAACATGACAAGTTTTAAAACAGTTTTCTGTCAGCAAATACACGATGTTACCAAACGCTTCTTCCACAGTGGTTCCCAAATGCACAAAGACTCACAGTGTGATTCTAGACAAGCACCAGTATCCCTAGGAGTTTACCAAAACTCATTCACTACACTGGAAGTGATAAGGGAACTGCACACAATCTACATATTTCACGACTGCAATTTACTGTCAATGCCTGACTCATATAATGAAGCATAAGCCATTACTGTCTTCTAATGCTACTAAAACTTGACAACATGACAGGTTTTAAAACAGTTATCTGTCAGCAAATACACGATGTTACCAAATGCTTCTCTCACAATCCTTACCCAAATGCACACAGACTCACAGTGTGATTTTAGACAAGCAACACTATCCTAGGAGTTTACCAAAACTCATTCACTAGTCTGGAAGAGTTAATGGTACTGCACACAATCTACATATTTAAGTACAGCACATCAGTGTCAAAGCATGACTCATTTAATCAACATATAAGCAAAGACTGGATTCTACTGCTACTAAAACTTGACAACATGACAGGTTTTAAAACAGTTATCTGTCAGCAAATACACGATATTACCAAATGCTTCTCTCACAGTGGTTCCCAAATACACACAGACTCACTGTGTGATTCTAGACAAACAACACTATCCCTTCACTATATCAAAACACATTTCTTCATCTAGAAGTAGTACTACATTTTAGTATAGAAACATAACATAACTCATTTCACAAATTCATAAACAATGACTGGTTTCTAATTCTACCAAAATATAAAAACTGCACAGTTATCTCTCTAAAAACACATGAAAAACACAAATGCCAATCACAGAATGGTTTCTACATGCACACACATTGTAGAGGAAAAAAGTCCTCCCTACACTTTAGCTGGAAAAATACATTAGTCTGATTAAAATCAAAATAGTCCACATACATCCCCTCACACTTAAATAACTCATCTTTCAAGTTCTTTTGTAGATTAAGGAGTATATCAATCACTCACCATATTTTCTTTTACAGAATCTCTGCACTGTGCACCTCTCAGCATAAGCAAAGAATGGAAAAGGTTTCCTTTCATTTTCCACACATATACATGTAAACATCAAATCACAATCCTTCACACATAAACTCAAAAGCAAACACATATTTCTATTGGTTAAACATTTCAACCCTTTCCAACTGAAATAGATTTCAACCCTTCCCCCAATCTGCCTTCTGCCTGTTACCATAGAAACAGGTCATGGAACACTGCACTGAGCTCACAGGTCACAAGTTCAGCACACAATGTTCCTACACAAGACAGGAAGTGTGCTTGACTTTTCAACATATCAGCTTATCATATATAATGTTCCTTACAATCTGTTTTTGTTAACCAATAACAATCATACCTTTAAAAAACAAAAATATACACCCTACCTTTCAGTGTAGAAAGTTGTTATACAACCAATGATTTCTTGTCGTTTTTCAAAAAACGTTGCCGTGGATCCGCGCACCCACCGCGAGAGAATCCGTGCATCCAACGCGATAGGATGCGCGCACCGTGTGCGCATTTCGCCGTTTTTTTTTTTAAAAAGGGGGCCACAGGGGGTCCTTCTGGGACCCCCTAAGCAGATCTAGAGGGTCAGAGTATTTCCACTCTGCCCCCTTTATATCTTTTACACACTTATTCCCCTTCCATCTTCAGCTTCGCTTCTACCGAGGCAGAAAATGGCCGCCAACAGTTCCTGGTTTCGAATGTAGAGAGACGCTCGACAGCCAATTAGCATTCAGCGCGCGATCGGGAGGGTGCGCGCTCCGTTCGGGGAGGGTGCGCTTACGGTGCGGGTATTGTCCGCGGATCCTCCGCGGCCATAGATATCACTAACTTTTTTACCCTAATTTTCTCAGGAACTACTGAACAGATGCACACCAAATATGCAAAAGGCACGAGTCCAAACTGAGGACTACCTCTTTGCCAAATTTTGTGTCATTCCGTTCAGCGGTTCGGGCTGTAGCTGCGACAACAGATCCTATGGGAAATTGCATGGGAAAAACGCGTTTTGGGACCCCCCTTTTTTCTCGGCCCCCGCAAAACTTTCAGGGTAGGAGCGGAGCGGAGCTGGTCAAAAGTTTGGAGAATTTCGTGAAGATTCGTCAATCGGCGCCAAAGGTATTCCCAATAGAATGTTGCGGATTTCCTATGGAAAATAGGTCCTAACTATAACTATCTACTGGCAACCGCCAGTAGATAATATACACACATATATAAACATATATATAATCTGCATATCTATATAAATGCAAATATAAATGCATGCATACATATACATATATGCATACATATGCATGTTACGTACATGAAAGTTTGAAAAACACTAATACAAGCAAAGCTAAAAAGCCACCTAATTACAAACAGAATTGTTTTAACTTAAACGAGGGCGAGACCTATTGCATTTTCAATGCTTGTTTACCTTGGTTCCATCAAGAAGGCATTCAGATGTGTCACACATTTGCCATACATTCTGAATGCTAGCACTTTAGTTGCTCATTAGATCACTGTAGTAAAGCTACTGCTCACCAGGGAAGTCTGCTGCTGGTATTCAAATTGCATGTTTCAGTCTGCATGTCAGAATTTTTTTATGAAATTGAAGAGGATTTTTATGAAATTGAAGAGTCAAAATGTGCCCAAATTTTTCTTTCTGCAGCACTAATCATAATTTCTATGGCAAAATGAACCCCCTCATTTTGTTCCTTTGCAAATTAAATGTTTTAAGTGTTACCACTTTATTCCAATCAAGATGGCTTCAGGTGTGCCATACCTTTGTCATAAGTAAGACTGTTAGTGCTCTAGTTGTTCTTTAGAACACTCTGGGACATTCTGTCATTGGGCAATACTTGGGCTACATCTGGGTGATATTTGTGCTACATTTGGTCTCTTTTGTCTCTGGTGGCCATCTTGGGAGACTTATTTGTTATGAAGTTTCCTAATTTCCTCATTTACTACAGTCTCCTCAGTAGGAAATACTTTCAGTTTTTACTTTGATTCCATCAAGAAGGCATTCAGATGTGTCACACATTTTCCATAAATTCGGAATGTTAGCACTCTAGTTGCTTATTTGATCACTGTAGTAAAGCTACTGCTCACCAGGGAAGTCTGCTGCTGGTATTGAAGTACATGTTTCAGTCTGCATGTCAGAATATTTTAATGAAATAGAAGAGGATTTGAGAAGTCACTCAAAATGTGCCCTAATTTTTCTTTCTGCAGCACTAATCATACTTTCTATGGCAAAATGAACCCCCTCATTTTGTTCCTTTTTAAATTAAATGTTTTAAGAGTTACCACTTTATTCCAATCAAGGTGGCTTCAGGTGTGCCATACTTTTGTCATAAGTAGGACTGTTAGCGCTCTAGTTGTTCTTTAGAACACTCTGGGAAGCTGCAGTAGAACACAAAGGAATCAACTGACAGTCTCTGCCCTTGTTGGATGTACATGTTTTACTGAGAATGTCAGGCTTCATTCTCACATGACTGAGTAAGATAATGTGAATTTACAGAAAATATGCTCTCAATTTAGCTTATAGATCACCTTCCAAACCCTCTGTGGGAAAAACATGAGAAAATAGTTTTCTCTCAAACATGATTCATGATATCCCAGCAGAAGGCTTTTTCACATGGTAAAATCACCCTAGAACACACCACAATTCCTAAAATGAGTATGGTACCATCAACAAATGATTTATAATGCAACTAAAGTCTTAAAACCTTCTATTAACTGCAATGCTTTTTAGTGAGGTGCTATCATGTATATTGGTCCCAAGATGGCAGCCAACACTTCTTGGATGAAGTGCTGACAGCCAATCAGATCTCACGATGAGATGTGTGGTTAGGCTCCGCCCAGATATGTCTATGGTTTTACTTTGGATTTTCTCAGGAACTACTGAACAGATTTACACCATTTAACCAATAGGCACGAGTGTGAGCCAAGAGCTACCCTTTTGCCAAATTTGGTGTAATTCAGTTCAGCAGTTCGGGCTGTAGCTGCAATTAAAGGTTCCTATGGAAAATTGCATGGGGAAAACACGTTTTGGGACCCCCTTTTTTCTCGGCCCCCGCTTGACGAATCACCCCGAGACTTTCAGGATAGGAGCGGACCGGAGCGCCCCACCAGTTTTGAAAATTTCGCAAAGATTCGTCAGCCGGCGCCAAAGTTATTCCAAATAGAATGTTGCGGATTTCCTATGGATAATATGTCCTAACTATAACTACCTACTGGCGACCGCCAGATATGTTTTATCTCAATACAAGTGAATGAAACGTAACCACATGTTACTTTCAGCAAAAACGTATCTAATGTGCAAGTTACATGACCTTCTCCCGAGGATACACTGAGCGGCTTTTAGGGGAAGATAACACTCATATGTACAATACTAGCCTCTATAATCTTGCAAAATCCGGCTTCCACTTGCCAGGTCTGAAAACCAGGGGACGTTGTTAGGAAATGTGCAAGGTACAACGCTGAGCCCCACGGCTTCTGGGTCTTGTAGAGTCATAAAAATTAGCAACCATGCTTAGAATTACAGAAAGGCTCGAACTATCTTAAGAGGCATCTATATTAGTATCAAGTATGTGTGGTTATCAACACAACATTACATGAAAGAACATTAGCATAAAACTCCTCAGTGACTTGCAATAACCTCATAATCTACAGTGTAGGGTACTCATATAAAATTATTATTATTATTTTCAGTATAATATTTGTTCAATCAAGCTGTTCACATTTTCCAACTATTGACTGACAGATCAATTATTTTTGAGGATTTTGTGCGTTAGTGGGAAATAACACATGCCTTTTATTAGTACAAGCACAGCATGCATACTGTAGGGAAAGGCAATTCTTGAAATGGCACTCAATTAGCATTTTGCCATAATTTGATATTTTTCCTATTTACACCTTTTTTTAAACTGAGTTGAGGCCGCAAGTATGTGAATTAATGCTTTGCTCTCTTGTGTTTCTATTCTTCAGGAAAAACTCCAACGACTCAGCGGCCACACTGGTAACATGAAGGCCCTGTGTATTTACATGCTTGCATACACAATGTAGATTATTTTGATAACAATAAGAAAGAAGCTGCTGTCAGTTCCGCCAGGTTGTACCTTAGCATTCACGTATGCAGAGGAAACATAGCGCCTAACAAAAAATGAATGTGTGTCCTCATGTAACGTAACTGGTGCTCTGTAAAGCGCTCGGATACCTGATTGGATTCGGGTCAAGTTCACGCTATATAAAACTCTGCAAATAAAACTTAAGAAAAAAAAAAAATAGTAAAGGTTTACACAGATCGTCAAAATGTTTTCGGAGTGGGTACACAGGCTAAGCAGGACATGTGGTACCTAAGCCAAGACTAAAAGAAAAACGTTCATAGAGTGGCAGCCTGCAGTGCAAAAGTACTACCTCCCATTCATAGTTTGTGAAGCTTTTCCTTAGTCAAGCAGCAGTGTTAATGAATGGGAGTATGCCATATGATCGATTGAAAAGAAAGTGGCACCACTACCATGACAAGACAAATGCTAAACTAAACGGGCGCGATTCACAAAGTCGCAAATATACACGTGAACAACCCCGAAAGTGTGATTTTTCAGCAACTTTCCAAGAGTGTATTGGAATGCTGTGCTAGTTGCAGCTTGACAAACATATTCATGGCAAAGAAAGTGGGCTTTCTCTTTGTTTGCTTTTGTAATTACTCAGTTTGGAAAGCCAGTGCCTCCGCAATGGCAGATGTGTTTATTTTCATTGGCAGATAATATTCTCTGCTCACCTTGCAAAGCTATGTACTAAAACTCTTGACTGGAGTAAAGTTCCAATCACTTACAGGCTGAGAAAGTGTTTGAACGAAGTTTATGAATCGGCACAAACCTATGTATTGTGGGTATTTTTGAACTTTTAAGGCTAACCCCTTTTTGAAATGGAACATTCACTCCTCAACACTTGGGAGAAATTTCCCCTTGAAAATAATGCATGATTTTAGACCAGTATTGTATGGAACTAAAAGGATGCAGTACTGCAAGGTCACAAATTGTGAATTACTTGCAGTCATAAAGTCAGTTTTTTTGCACTCATAAATCTTATTTACAATCATAAATGGCTTTGAGAACTGGACCCAGAGGATCATGGCTTTCATTTGTTTACCAACAGGTGATCAGTGCAAAGGGCAAGACCCACAGGTATGTGTTTTTTCTTCTGTAGAGTCCTCATATTACCTCCAGTGAGCAAGCCCTCAAGCTTTTGTAGCCTCCAAAGCTCACCCGGTTAGATTCAGGGCCAGTGGTGTCTATAAGGTACCCAGAGCCATTACACTGACGTCAGCAGTAGAGGTATAATCACTGGACGCTGTCTCTTCCAGCATCCTCACTAGAGGGAGGTGCATGGACTGATACGAGGGTGGCCCCCGTCTCAAATATTCTTTTCGATCTCATGACCATAGATAACTGATCCACACCAATTTGACCAAGTAGGAGGCCCCGGCTGGGACCCTTCCTACATATCTCTCTACTTGCAAGGAGGAACGAGAGGAAACATGATTTGCCTGAATCAGTTTCAGACGGACCACACTCCGCTGCATCCCCCAGAGTTTCAAATAATACCTACTTTGGGCTTACATCCACTGCCCTTTCAAGCATACTTCCAATCGTCCTACCCACAGACTGCCAAAAGTGAGTCAGAGCCGGGCAGCTGACACTCATGTGAATGTCATCGGCATCCAGACTTCAGCATCTTTTGCCCCTCAGATCCCTGTTCCCATTGAGCTTCGCCAGCTTCACAGATGTCCAATAGATTCTATAGAGAGTGAACAAGTCGTTTTTCTTGAAAGGGGGATTTCACAGTGGAATATAGTCAATTAAAAGATACTTGTCAGAGTTTCTGCAACTCTTCTTGAGGTAAGCTGTCTGCCCATAAGGTAAAAGCCAGCTTCATATTTACCTCAGCTGCCGCAATTAAACACTGATACCACTTGAATACTTCCTTTTTCATGGGGTTAAACTCTTGAGACTCCATTTCAATGATACTGTGAGGCTCACAGTTTGTCTGGTCCTTCATCTTAAACCAAGTGGCTAGCTGGTACCATTTAAATTGGTTGGGACATTCCCCACCTCTTTCTATACCATTTAAATCTGGACATACCCAGCTTCAGCGGCCTCGATCAATCATCCCACGACATTAAAGTGTCTCCCACAGTTAGCTGCCTTCTTCTCATAAACCCAGCGTTTCTTAACAGCCTGGCTAAGCAGTTTGGGGTCCCTGATGAATCCCAGATTGGAGCCAACTTATTATAATATGGGATCCCGAGAAAATTTCTAACATCCACCTAGACCCTGGCTGCTGATCTCAGACACTTCAGCTTTATTTATTTTTTGAATATTTAGGGGATTCAAATTTGTGTAGGAAACCTCCTTTCCTAACACCTTCTAAAATGGCCTTATAAAGAGTCCCCATGTAGGTATCATCAGGGCAAGAGAACAGCATCCTCCACTTCTTCAGTTGATATGCCCAACAATAAAGCTGATTATCAGGGAGATCCAATCCCCTTTACCAAATGTTCTTCTCAGCTTTCAAGACAATCGAAATCCTTGGATGGCCCAAGTAAATGCTGTTAATCTCCCCTGAATCATATGTAGGGTAGTCCTTTCGAAGGTAAGTGGGATATTGGCAAAAAAAAGGTAAACTTAGGCAGGATTGTAATTTCTACAATTTTGACCCACCCAGAAGTCGTTAAAGGCAGGGATTGCCATTTTGTCAACAGGCCAAAAGCCTGTCCACTTCCTCCGCCACCCTCTTCAGACTCCTATCCACAAGGCTGCCCAAATTGTGAAGTATGCTTATTCCTAAGTACCTAACACTTTTTGAATTTGCCGGTACCTTGGCTGACTAACCTGTTGGGGGACCTGACTCCTGCCTTGGGCTGCTGTACTCCCGCTGACGTTCCTGGGTCTGCTGCACCGTGCGTCTCCCCTGCTGCCGCTGTTCCACCTCGCGGCCGAGAGCAGGGGAGACTACATTTCCCAGGATCCCCAGCGCACCCTTGCGTCATCCTCGCGCCCGGAGGCGCTCAAAAGGACACGGCCGCGGGACGCGCCGGGCGAAGCCCGGGCAAAGGGCGGGCCGTCCGTGGCCGCCAGAGGCCGAAGGAGGCTGGGCTGGGCCATACGCTGTTCCCTGTGTAGTGCCGAGCAGAGGGCTGGTGAGTAGACCCCGAACTACGTTGAGTTGCCAAAGTCATTAGACCAACTGAAGCCTAACATGTCGAAATGGAGATCTGGAGAAAAGGTAGTGGGCACCTTGGACGCATTTTTGGTACGCGCCGAATCTCTGCTGGTGCATGAAATTGAGGCTACCGAGAGAAGACTTTCTTTGGACCCTAGGCTGCTAGGGGGGGGGGGGGCTACATCTGATGCTCCCCTCTATGTCCCCAGCCCATCAAGTAGATTGATTGAGCCAATTGAACAGTCCCAGACTTCTGTTGAAAGCCCTGACTCTAATTCATCTGCTCTACCTACTACCACCACTACTCAGAGCAACCAGATTAGTCCGGTCAGGGTTAAGACAAGGGGGATGAAAGCGGTGGGGAAAGCCGCCAAAGAACAATATAAAAAATCAAAGAAGGGTTGTAATACTCCCAAAATTATCAAAACGAAAGCTAAAGCCACTGTTACCAAGGCTTTGCCTGACACCCTTGCTCATGGTGGCTCAAATAACACATCGCATGGTTTGCTCCCCAGCGTCCCCGATTTGATAAACTGCCCATTTACCAAAAGGGACCTTATCACCATACTAGAGGAAAATTTAGTTACCCTCCTCGAGCCACTGTACAAACGCCTGGACATGGTAGTCCAAAGGCTAGGCAAGATAGAGGAGGCTTGCGTTTGTGCAGCTACAGCGGCATCGTCACAGTCTAGCACCCAGGCAGTAGCAGGGGTGCCCTCTCCTCTGGTGATGGTTGATGATACCAGCGAGAATCGGACCAGGGATACCTTATGTCAAAATAGAGTGGGGGATGTGGTAGGGCAAGAGGGGGTAGTAAGGTCGAACGCACCATCAGTAATATCTAATGTAGTAGTACCACTGAATAAGGAAGTTTTGACCCACACGAAGCCTCGAGGGCAGGTCGCCAACTACAATGTAGGGGATCAACTTAAGTGCCCCTTTCTCCATCTGCCCCCACAAGCGACCCCCTACACAATTGTTTTGGCAAATGTGCCCCCACTAGCACAAGACACTCAAGAGCACTGGTCGTCCCTTAAAAACAAAGCCCTGCACTACCTGAACAAAATGACCGGCATTGGTAATAGGTTGTATAGGGATTTTAAAATGGTCAGACGGATAGATTGGGTAGGCCATTCCGGAAAAACTATTGCCGGGGATTGTGTGGTTCTAAGTTTTAGGTCACCTGAACTGGTCCGCCAAATACTCGAGATTGCCGATTATACACCTAATGACTGGTCATCTATTAGTATCTTACCGTTAGGGTATTTTTATAAACAGCCTTAAGTAAGACAACAAGGGGGCAGTCGAACCTATAGGGGGGCTGATCTAAGCCATGAACAATGTTTTGAATCCATTAATCGTTTGAGGTACTGTCCTCCCTAGAAGATATTGATTGACAGAGGATAGGTGGTTCAGGATATCATGTGGAAGGTGTTAACAGTATTATTGTAGAGCCAGTTAAAGATAACCAACCTATAGGCTCCGAGCCTGTTGTTCAATCTAGGGCAATTCCTTCGACGCAATTAAGTCTAGACAGCCACCCCGTTGAGCCATTAAATTTTGTTGGAAACCCGATTAATACAGACTCCAGGGAATCCATGGCTATTGCCTCCTGGAATATAGCTGGCTTGCAATCCAAGGTAGGCATAGCCGATTGGTTATCTCTAATTAATGAAGTGGATATATGGGCTTTTCAAGAAACGTGGGCTGTGGAGAATATTTTCAATGTTGGATATCTGAACTTTTCAAAACCCGCTACCAGGGGACATAGGGGTAGACCAGTTGGGGGCTTGACGTTTTGGGTTAGGCAAACCAAAGGGGTCTCCATTGAAGTGATTCCTATTGACAATCTGGATATTTTGGCAATTAAAGTCAAAGGCCAGAACGGCTCAATCTTAACCCTGGTTAATGTATATGCTAGGGGACAAGCGGGTGGTAAGAGTTCTCAGGTTATTACAGCACTAGACTCCTTTTTAGCAGAAGGCTTCATTAAAAACAATTTGATTATTCTGGGGGATTTCAATACATGTTTTGAACCCCTGGATAGTGATGATGGCAGGTTGAGTGAGGTGGAGGATGCCCTCTGGGGCGTGCCCCAGTTAAAATTACAACCCATAAAGAAATGGACAGAGGCAGCGCTACAGGTCAAAGGTATGTGTCTGGAACGGGGCCTTAGGGCAGTGAATGGCAGGACGAAATCTGATGCCCAGGGTGCTTCGACCTTTGACAACGGTCGCACCAAAAGCAGAATTGACCATATTTTAGTTAACCTCGAAATCTGGCACATTGTGCTTGATATGGTTGTACAAACCCGTATCGAAAGTGATCACAACCCTTTGATCCTGACTATGGATATCCAGGGTTGTGACCTCTCGACCAGAGGGAATATAACAAGCTGTGGTGCCCCGCTAATCGTAGGCAACGACCTTAGGCGGGTCAAATGGGTTAAGGTGGCACTGGATGAGTCCAAGTTGTTAGAAATTAGGGCCCTGATAACAAGAGCGCTGGGAGAAATTAACACATGCAGTTCACAAGAGACCCTTAACGACAAATTGCCACTGATCCATTTGGATCTTACAAATAGGCTAAAGTCTTACTTTATCAACTCCAAGCCTAAGAGGACCAACAGGAAACATGAGCCCATTTCCTGGTACAACGACCTCTGTAGGGCCACTCACAAAGTCCTTTTGTCTGCCATTAAATCTAGATCTTATGCTTCGATTAAACAGGCACGGATGCAGTACAAATCCACCCTAAAGCAGGCGAAAAGAGAGTGGGATGAGGGACGCTGGAAGGACCTGCTGGAAGCCTGTAAAGGCAGGAACATGTCCCACTTTTGGGACCTAATAAGGCGGGGGGATGGACACAGGCCCCTAGCCCCAAACAATAATGTGGAACCACATCGCTGGGTTGCTCATTTTGAGGCCCAATACCAGCAGGGCCCGGTAAGGGTTCTTGGCCCTGTTGTTCCACATATAACCATAGAGGTCCCCCTAAGGTTTAGTACCAAGGAGATGAGATTGAGGTGGTCCTGAAGAATATACCGAGTGGCAAAGCACCTGGTCCTGACTGCATTCCAGCAGACCTGTTTAGGCAGGATAATGTTCTTTGGGTCCCATACATTACTAATTTAATGAATACACTGGCAGGGGGAACCCCATTCCCCGACTCCTGGTCTGGTGCTAAAATAATCCCAATTTATAAAAAGGGAGATCGCGCTGCACCGGGCAATTATAGGCCAATCAGCCTTATTGACGCGCTGCAAAAAATCATAGCCCGTGTTATCCTTTGCAGAATCCACAGTTGGATGGAGGACAAAAAGATATTATCTATTCTCCAAGTTGGGTTCCGGGCACATATGGGGACATTGGACCAGGTTTTTAAATTTGTTTTAATTTACTGGAAGGAGGTCCTTTTGGGCAAGGGGCTCATCTTTGCAGCATTTGTGGACCTAAAATCCGCTTTTGATCTTGTCCCCAGATCAAAACTATGGGAAGTTTTATGAAGGCTAGGGATGCCCAAGGAACTAGTTGACTTTGTGGTCAAGCTCCATAGCTCCAACTTTGCCCAGGTCCGGTGGGGGAAACCGGGTGAAGTTACTGAAAGATTTAAAGTTGACAAAGGAGTGTGTCCTGGCCTCTACATTGTTTTCGTTGTTTATTAATGGGGTCGTACAGTATTTCGAGGACTACCCTACTGATGCTCCAAAGCTGGTTGGTCAAAAAGTACCTCTGCTCATGTTCGCTGATGACACCTTGATATTATCTAAAACTCGGCAGGGTCTACAACGGGCCTTATCTCATTTTGAGGCCTTTTGCAGCGAACATGAGCTAGAGATCAATGTGGACAAAACAAAATTCATGGTTCTCCATGGGGCAGGTGATGTATCGGCCAAAGTTTTTATGGGGGGGAAGCCACTAGAGCAGGCCAAGGTTTTTACTTATTTAGGCATCACCATTGGCGAAAAAATGAGTTGGTCCCCACAGGTGAAGCTTTTGGCTTTGAAACATTCACAGCTAGCGGGAGCCCTATTAAGAGAACACATGTTATCCCTTAGTAAACCACTGGCCCCAGTAATTAAGCTGTATTCTACGAAAATAGTTCCCGCTGTTCTCTATGGTGCAGAAATCTGGGGCAGTAGTAATTTGTCCGACCTAGTATTGGCCCAAAATAAATTCCTAAGATCAATTGTCGGCCTTCCACAATCGACTCCACGAATTCCCCTACTGCTTGACCTCGGTTGTAATCCTATCGAGGATGTTGTTAAGTTAAAAATGTTGTATTTCTGGAGAAGTTGTGGTCCACCCAGGAACTAGTTCATTTTTCCAAGGCTCTACTTGAAGTAAGGGGGTTGGACTACCATAATAAGATCTTATGGCTAAAAACCATTAAAAGCCTCCTCATTGACTTAGGTATGAGGGATCTCTGGATGTCCCCTGAAACTACTGCTATTCCATCAAAAATAGCTCTAAGAGTAGCATATTGGAGTTTGGTCAAATCTAGAAGGGTTTCCACATTGGTAGACTCCCCACTGACTAGAGCCTTTTTAGACTTTAAAGATGAACCGTTACTTGAAACTTACTGGGATTTGATCACCAAACCTAGAGATCGTAGGCTGTTCCATCAGTTCAGGGTGGAAACGCTCCCTGTAAGGAAATTTACCAGTAAATGGAAAACAGGTTTGGGAGATAGGTGTCCCTTCTGCCCTGCCCATATTGAGAATATGAGCCACCTTCTCTATGTTTGCCCAGCTTATCAATTACCCAGGAGCAATATGGCTTAAACCGTTGTGCAGATCACTCGGCACATCCTCCACTCTGACTGCTAAAAGGCTGCTAAAAATTGGTGACAAAGATTTAATCACTGTTGGGGTAGCCAAATTCCTTAGTTGGTCTTGGGCTATCCGGGAAAGGAGTGGAGGTCGGTAGTTCATTGTTGTTCCTTGTTACTTTATCCTGTAGATGATTTTATGACTATTTTATTCTCTTAATGAATTGCTGCTTAACATGCCACAAATATCTTGTCTTATTAATTCACAACTGTGGTATTTTATATTGTTTTATTGTATAGTATGTCTTTCAAGATGAATAATCATAATAAAGACTTTTTTGAATGAATGAATAGTTTCTTTGGTACCTCCTCCCTCCCAGTCAATGTTCCACAAAATTATCTTGGTCTTGGTTTCATCGACGTTATAACCTGAGAACCTCCCAAAACAGGCCAGTTCCTGTTCTATGTGTGGCAGGGATGAAGTCATGGCCGAGGTACATAACATCAGGTCATCCGCATAAATCGCTACCTTCCTGCTCTTTCCCCCACACCTAGAGGGAACTATCTCTGTATTCTGTCTTAGGCTCTGCGCCAGTGGTTCTATACAAAGCGCAAATAGAAGACGGGACAAAGAGCACACCTGCCTAGTTCCTCTAATGTTTTTAGCTGTAGCAGATTATTATCAGTCATTAATCAAGATCCTGGCTGTGGGGGAGGTATAAAACTTCATTAGAACCTCACCTAATACTCCTATGATCCCTAGATGGTCTGGAATCAACATCGAATATCCCCACTTGACTTGGTCAAAGGCTTAAGCTGTGTCAAAGTTGAGGTTGGCCAGGAGCATACAGTAGCAATACCGATGGTTCCAATTAAACTATGTGTTAAATCCCTCAAATGTCTTCCCGGTAGGAAATCCTTTTTATCATGGTGTATTACACTACTGGCTACGTTGCTCAAGGATGTTCGCAAATAACTTATAATCACAATTTAATAAAGATATGGGTCAGTATGATTAACACTCCTGTCTCTTGCCAGACTTCAGAATCAAAGATTTGATTACCTCATCCCAAGATGGAGGGATAGCGGACCCATCCAGCAAGATTGATTTAAACAAAGTTATTCAAAAGGGAACTAACTTATCAGGTAGTATAATATAGACCTTGTTGGGGATGCTGTCAGGGTCCGCTGCCTTCCCCCTTTTCAACTTCTTAGTTGCTGCCAAGATCTCCGACCCACTAACTGCTTGATTCAGAAATGCCTGGCAGTCTGAAGAAATTACGCTAACCCTTTACGTTCCAGCCATCTCCTCACTTGATGTAGGTCTACATTGGTGGGTTCAGCATGCATCTTCTGAAAAAGGGTCACAAACGCCCCTTTAATCCCTGTCTTCTAACAATACCTGTGCTCCTTCCTCTTGTACCCCAGTTATATAATTCCTATTTCTATCTTTCTTAGTCATCCATGCCAGAATTTTCCTCACAGCATTCTCTGATTTCAAACTTTCTTGCTTTACCGACTTCCCATCACTGTATCTCCTTGCTCTCTCTCCTTTAACTAAGCCTGACACTGGAGTAACACTTGTTCCAATCTTCTCTTGTCTTCTTCATCCATCCCACCTACTATCAACCTCCCTTCCAACCTACCCATCTCTTCCTCTAATTAAAGCATCTCACTCGTCTCTCTGTCCTATTCTTGGATACCACTAAGCTTTGCAATATCCCTCTCAGATAAGCTTTGTATGCATCCCATACAACTTCTAGATTTGACTTTTCCTTATTATGCTAAAAAAACTCCTCTGTTCTCCCCTGGATCACCAGCACCATATCTGTACCAAGGAGGAGCTTCCTGTCCAAAGCTCATTTTAATACCTTCTTTCAGAGCTCCAAAACAACGCATAAACGTAGGGCAGTGTGGTCAGAGGTGTGGATGGGGAGATGTTCCAGCTTCTGTATCTTGTTCAAACATCCCCTTTCTACCAAGAAAATATCCAACCTTGAGTAGTGACAATACTATTCTCTCGAAGAGGTGTAATACCTGTGCTTCTCCTCCCTCTTTCAATGCATCACAGGGATTCAAATCCTCCATAAAAGAGAGGAGTAGGGCTTGCATCCATGGGGAATGAATCTGAGCTCGCGCTGATGACCTGTCTAAAACACTGTCTAAAATGATATTAAAATTCCACCCTAAAAAATGTGAGGAGTTAAAATCCAGAAGGGCCTCATAAAGTTGCCTTTAGGGTGCCTCTCTCATCCACATTGGGCCCATAATAGCTAGAAATAGTAAACCATTCCTTCTGTATCATAATCCAATGATGGTCCAGCGCCCTCTATCATCCCCTCTACAACATACCACCTCAATAGCCATATTCCGCCTCATTACAATTTCTGCCCATTTCGTGCAGTATGGCTGGTCTTTTATGATAACTTGCCCTACCCAGCTATGCTTTTGCATCAGTTCTCTACACTCAGATCTCAGCAGATGAGTCTCCTGCAACAGCATAACATGTGAACAGCTATCCCTCAAATAGCTAAATATTTGGCATTGTATCCTTTTTATCCTGAGACCATTCACATTCCAGCACAACATCTTAAACACAAACTCCTGGGTTCCCCCTACCATCACCTATGTCCATCCTGACAGGCTGGACTGAAGAGATAATTTAGGTGCTCTAAAAGATCTATATCATTGAATAGAGGACTCAATGTGTTTCCTCTATGCTCCGCACCCAGTGCACCCCCTCCTACCCATCCCAAACCCATGGGAACCCCTCTCTCTAAGGGTTTAGGTATCTGGAATACGTCCTTTTAAACTCCCTTCCATTGGCAGTCACCACTTCACAATTCTGTATACTAAGATGCTTCCCTGCCTGACTTTGACCGTTTCAAAAACTCATCCACATCCACATATCGTGTTAGTAAAATTGTGCATCTTGTTGCTCATAACCCTCGGTAGTGATTTAAGCTGTACACTTACACCAACTTCCTTTAATTCTTCTATACGCTTACCAAGTTCCCACTGCTTGTCTGACATGGAATGGGAAATATCCGACTGATAGTAAATGAAATACCTTGTGTCTTAAGGTTTTCCCCCTGTATATGATTGAAAATTAACTAGAATTTTGTAAGGTTTCTTCTTCCCTGGGTTCAGCCCAAAGGGATCACTATGCACACTCTGTATCGCTAGAGCCAAATCCACCCCTTCAATGGCCTGCAGGACTGCGTCTCTAAGCAACTTCCCCACAAAGGATTTCAATTCACACCCTTCCGCACCATCAGGGGTGTTCAGGATTCTGATATTATTCCTCCTTGAGTTATTCTCCAACCTTTCTAGTTTCTCTGTCAATTCTTTCCCGTTTCGTTTTGGGTCTTGGATCTTCTTTGCATTAGCACCGCTTTCTAAGCTAAGGTTGTGAAGTGCCTTCTCCAATACTTCTGTGCGCCTCGCTAAACCGTCAATCTTCACTTCTAACTTCGCGCAAGCTACTTGAAATTCCTTCAGGTTAGCTTATGATATTGCAAATCGGTCCTTAATCTTTACCAACAACAGAGCTATCATCTCCTGATCTATTTTGAGATCCCCTGCCCTCCCCCTCGTAAGAAGATTACTACCTAAATGTTCAGGGGCCTGATGATATCCTTCACCTTCACTCCCCTTCAGGTTTGTACTGGAGTCTCTTCATGCTCTGTGGCTTCCTCTGCCACATGCTGCCATAAGGGGACCAACATGGTCTGTGATTGGGATTACTGCTACTGGGTTTCCAGCCCCTACTCCTAGACTGTCTTCCTTGCTTCCCTCCATATCTTTTTCACATGATAATGTGTCCCATTGAAATGTTTATGGGGAGGGGGAGCATAGAGGCCAGTTAGGTCTAACTGTGAGCTCCTGAAACCAGCAGTACAACACACCCTACCAGTGTCTAGAGGGACAGAGAGATCTTCAGGGGTAATGATGAAATGCTTGAAGAATGGATGCCTGATAGAAATAGGGGTCTTTAGTTATCAGGTTGTTACCCTGTCCAAGTAGGGACCATTCTTCCTAGTCAGGGTAAGGGGGATACACTACTGAAGTAATCTCTGCTCACACCCTCTGTAGCTTGGCATGAGCAGTCAGGCTTATCTCAGAGGCAGTGTGTGAAGCATTTGCACAAAACAAACAGTAATACAGTGACATCACTACAAAAGGAAACCACGCCAGTTTTTAGAAAAATAACCAATATTTATCTGTGCAAACAAGATCAAAATACTAAAAAGTCCAACATACAATAATTAAAATCTGTCGTCTGCAAGAATAACCTAAAAAATGTATTTTCTTGAAGTCAGTAGCTCCATCTGGTGCTACAGTGGTGCTGAAAATAACCAAATCCACCCAGGTGGGTCTACCGCGTCGATGCTGACTGGCATCAGTGTCAGAAGATGTGTAAACAGTACATATTTGCTGTACCAGCTGACCGCCGCAGTGCAGGCCGGTTGGCAACTGTCGTGATTGCAATGTGAAACATAGCCATGTGGCGTGCGGTGCGCGCAAGCTGCAGTGCAGGCAGCAGCTTGATGATGGTCATCTAGTGGCGTGGGTGAGACCAGGGCTGTGGTGCGAAGTAGGGTGGTGCTCGTTGCGGTGCTGACAGGCCACAGTGCAAGTGTCAGTGCCGGTTGATGGGAGCTGGCGTCGGTCGGCCCAGGCTGGGTTGTGGGACGGGGTAGTGCATCGTGTGACTTATGAACGGTGACCCCAATTCATGGTGCAGACACAGGTGTCGAGGTCTGCAGGCAGCGATGGCGTAGGTGAGACCAGGGCAGCAGAGTGAAGTGAGGCGGAGCAGAGTGTGGTGCCCACAGGTCAAGGACGAGGTGCAAGCAGCTGCTCTGTGGCAGCGACGGTCGTCATCGTCGGTGAGACCAGGGTTGCTGTGTGAAGTGTGGTGGTGCCTTCAGGACACGGAGCCAGCAGCGGTGTCTGTGACAGTCTCAGCTACTTTCCCCCTCTGTGGCAACTGAAACCCACGGTTCCAGAGGTGGTACCCAGAGGTAAGTGAAGTTTTTGCTGTCTCTGTGACTTCATGAACAAGAGGCAAGCTCTATTTCAAGCCTTTGGAGCCACTCAGCAACAAGTGAAGAAAGTTCAGTCAAGTCCTTTCACTACCCAAGGAAGGAGCAGCGACTGCAGGCCAACCTAACAAAGCAACAATACAGCAAAGGGACAGTACTCCTTCTGGCAATTCCTCCAGCTCTTCATCTTGGTAGGTTCCTTGATCCAAGCAAGTTTTCTGAAGTCATTTATCTCCCTGAGACATTCAAATAGAGGCAAGCTCTACTTCAAGCCCTTGAAGAAAACTCTAACAGCAGGATGATCAAAGTATAATCCAGTCCTTTCCCTGCCCAAGAGAGTAGCAGCAAGCAGCAGGCCAACACAGCAGAGAACCCATCAAAGTGGCAATTCCTCCTGATAGCTTTTCCAGCTCTTCTTCCAGGCAGGTTCCTTAGTTCAGCAGTAATCTAAAGTTCCGGGGTCTGGGACCCAATATTTATACTAGGCCTGGGCGGTAAATTCCGTTCCGCTCGCGGAATTTGCGGAATTTCGGTAATTTCGCGTTCTGCGGAGAACGCGAAATTGCCCAAAATTCTGCTTTCCGCAACTTCGCGAAATTTTTTCTTGTTCGCGTTCTCAAAATGCGTGTTCGCGAAATATTTCTCCCCGAGCACACAAACAGCAACTGTGAACAGGAAAAAAGCATCGCTAACAAGCAATTCCGCGTGTTCACGGAATTTCCGCATGTTCGCGGAGATTTTTTACCGTTTTGCGGAGATTTGCGTAACGCGATTACGCAAATTCCTCCCACCCCTAATTTATACCACATTTTCCTTTGTTCTCTTGTGGAAAAATTCTCTCAGCTCAGTCCAAACTAGTTCTGTTCTCTCTGGCCCAGCTTCCTGGAAGGAGGTGGAGACAGCATTGTGCAAAGGAGACAGGGCATATTCAGGTGCAAGGGATATCTCCTCCAACCACTCTAAATGCAGACCAGGCCTATTCAGGTGCTAGTGAAACTCCTCCCACTACTCTGACTGCAGCCCAGGTCTATTCAGACCAGCCCTGACTCTTCCAGGAAAGGCAGGACATACCTCAGTCTCCCCAGTGGCTGTCTACAGGAATGCACATTCCCAGCCCCTGTCACTCCAAAGCCAGACAGTCAATCCACAACCATGCAGATGCACATGGGATGGCTAAGTAAGAAAATGCCCACTTTCTAAAAGTGGTATTTTCAAACACACAACATAAAAAGCATCTTTACTAGAAGATGCATTTTTATATTCAGGCATACTAAACTCCATTTCTCTATCTTGTCAAATGGGAAGTTATACTTGTAAGATGTTACAAAGTATCTCCCATTCTATCCTATGGGACAGATATCCTTTCCATAATGAAAAACATAATACGCTGCATTTTACTATCAGGACATGTCACACACACCAGTACATGTCCTACCTTTCACATACACTGCACCCTGCCCACAGGGGTACCTTGGGCGTACCTTAGGGGTGACTCACATGTAATAGGTTCCATTCGTCCTGCTTGGCAGCTTGGCAGTGCATTTAGCGCTGTGTTTGAAGCGCGCTTGTTTTTAAAATACCCGTTTTTTATTTATTTTCATTTTCTTTCAATTTGCCCTGTTTTTAGTAGGGTAGCTGTCCCCTTACCTGCATATAATTGGTCTCCTCACTGCTGCTTAGCGGGTCCAGTTCTGAGGGTTTAGGAGCTTAGTCTCGATCTTTGTTTGGGCGCCATCTTGGGAGGGGTAGTGACGCTTTCCCAGCGCCATATTGAGTGTCCTAGTGGGGCGGTTCTCACCTCACCTGGCGGCCCTACTTAAGGTGGTCCGTTTTGCTGTTCTGCCCTACCAGGTTCCATTCGTCCTGCTTGGCAGCTTGGCAGTACATTTAGCGCTGTGTTTGAAGCTCGCTTGTTTTTAAAATACCCGTTTTTTATTTATTTTCATTTTCTTTCTATTTGCCCTGTTTTTAGTGGGGTAGCTGTCCCCTTACCTGCATATAATTGGTCTCCTCACTGCTGCTTAGCGGGTCCGGTTCTGAGGGTTTAGGAGCTTAGTCTCGATCTTTGTTTGGGCGCCATCTTGGGAGGGGTAGTGACGCTTTCCCAGCGCCATATTGAGTGTCCTAGTGGGGCGGTTCTCACCTCACCTGGCGGCCCTACTTAAACCTGTCCTTTGCGCGCAGCGGGTGCGCCCTCGCTGTGCCTGAGTCTTGCCAGAGTCCTGCCCGTCTGCGCCCGTCAGCGTCTTGGAGGCGTCGGAGCAGCGGGTGGGGTTAACTCTGTAGGATTAGGAGTGGTGCTGATAGGATGGTAGGTTATTCGTCGCTGGAGCTGCGCTCCTTGCAAAAGGTTTCGGGCGCTTGCCATACAGTCTTTCCTGGCCGTTTCAGGGGTAAGAGGCGCTGGCCGGCCTGTGGCTGGACACCAGGTGCTGTCCCGACTATCCAACCAAATACGGGAGTGGGCAATGTGAAGCATATGTGCATGCTTTTAAATACCAGATCTGTGCCCAGACATGCTCAGGAGATCTTTGATCTCATTGTTACCGAACAACCTCTTTGCCTGATGTTGACAGAGACATGGCTTGGGGATTTGTCGAATCCTGATATCGCCATAGCAATTCCTCCTGATTATAATATTTTTAGGCAAGATAGGCTGGAGGGGAGGGGTGGTGGTGTGGCACTTGAAGTGAATAAACTTGCCGCCTGCTCCATTATCCCTATGGATGCTATCACAGGCTCGGAATCCCTCGCCTTTTCTATCGTACTGGCCACCCACCAAGCTCTTAAAGGGCTGTTGGTTTATAGACCCCCTGGACCGGCTGGCTCCTTCTTCGAGGAGCTGCAGTCAGCTACCTCGTTGCTGGCCTTAAGAGCAGAGCATTGTGTGTTGGCTGGAGATTTTAACTTTCATATGGATGAGGGAGAGGACCCTGAGGTGATTAAATTGATCGATATTATGGCCCCTCTAGGCCTTGTCCCTCACCTCTCCGGCCCAACACACGATAGGGGCCATACCCTGGATCAAGTTTTCTCGACGCTTCACTTAGAGGGCTTAGAACTTTTACCGGTGCTTTGGTCTGATCATAGATTGGCCAAATTTTATGTGCCAGGCTTGGAGAAACCCTCTAGTACCGTTTTGAGACAGCAGGGACTAGGAGTGAGGGCATTCCATCGGGTGACCCCAGAGATGCTAGCTCAGGCTTCTCTTGATCATCCTTGCCCCTTTTCGGGCGATTTGGAATGGGACCTCGAGTCTCTGCAGGCGTGGCTGATGGACAGGCTAGATGATCTCGCCCCTGTGAGGACACTCCGAGCAACATCAAAGCGGGTTTCTGCCCCTTGGTTTACGGAAGCACTGTCAGCTTCTCGCCGACAGTGCAAGGTGGCTGAGAGGGCGTGGCGCTCACATTATGACCCGGCGGCCAGGCTGTTGTATAGGACCATGATTAAAACATACCATCGTGACATCCTCCTTGAGAAAAAGGGTTATTTCGCCAGGAGAATAGAGGCTGCCTCCAATTCCTGCAAGGAGATTTTCACCATTGTGAGGGAGTTCACAACTCCACGGTCTAATGTAACCCAGGCCGCGCCCACTGAGTCGTGGGTTTCTGCTCTTGCCAACTTTTTTACAGCTAAGATAAAGTTGATTCAGGACTCCTTTCCCTCAAGGATGGTGGAAGCGTGCCTCAGTTTTGCGGATGAGCCAGCTCCATCGGCTCCTGTGGAGTTCATCTTGGCCGATTTTCCGCCTATTTCAGCTGCATCGTCATTGGCATTGATGGTCAATCTTAAATCTGGGTCGCCTCTTGACCCATGCCCTGCCAAATTTTTGGCGAGGATGGCGGCAGTTGTAAATCCCTTGGCAAATCCACTCTTGAATCTCTTTTTGTGTGAGGGCGTGGTCCCGCAGGCTTGGAAGCAGGCGATGGTGATCCCCCTCCTCAAGAAGCCTGGCCTAGACCCTGAGGCGTTGGCCAATTATAGGCCAATCTCTCTTCTTCCTGCGCTGGCTAAAATTGTGGAGAAGCACGTGCACACCGTGCTCTCTGGATTTTTGGAAACCAACAATCTGTTTCATCCTACTCAATCTGGCTTCCGCCCCAATTTAAGCACCGAGACGGCGCTTTTGGAGGTGTCTGAAGCAATTAAGGAGGCACTGGATTCAGGAGGTAAAGCTATGCTTGTCATGCTTGATTTGTCGGCGGCCTTTGACACCGTCCCCCACGAGGGTCTCCTCATCAGACTTCATGAGATCGGTCTGAGGGGGACGGTGCTCAGCTGGTTTAGATCATTCTTAGCGGACCGTCGACAAACGGTCTGGGTTTCCCCAAGCTCTGCCGTGATGCCGCCTTTGGGAGTCGGAGTCCCTCAGGGCTCTGTGTTGAGTCCGACTCTTTTTAACATCTTTATGACTCCATTGGCCGCTCTGGCGGAGTCCTTGGGGGCCCAGATCGTATCCTATGCCGATGATACTCAGCTCCTCTTTACGTGTGGGAAAGGTGAGGAGTTTGACGGAGAGAGTATTCGTGAGTGCCTTGGGGCTGTTTTCAAATGGTTCCAGCTGAACAGCCTCAAATGCAACTCAGATAAGTCTGAGGTACTCTTTTTTGGTTGTACCTCTGATCCAGATTGGCAGGAATGGTGGCCGACTAATATGTTCCCCCCTGCACATTCCTCCCAGCAGGCAAAAAATTTGGGAATTAAGATCGACAATGGTCTAACGTTGAGATCTCAGATCGTCGGTCTTACGGGTACATGTTTTGGCCTCCTGAAGATGCTCCGGAAGTTTCTTCCTTTGCTTTCAGAAGAGCACAGGAGGATCACTGTGCAGGCCTTAATTGGCTCCAGATTGGACTATTCGAATGTCCTATATCTGGGTCTTCCGGAGTATCTGTTACAGCGCCTTCAGGTGGTCCAGAACTCGGCTGCTCGGGCTATCTTCGGCCTTCATAGGCGAGCCAGAGTGTCTGGCCTTTTGCAGTCGCTGCACTGGCTGCCTATCTGGAAGCGGATAGTCTTCAAGGCGTTGACGCTGGCTCATAAGGCTCTCTATGCCTCGGGCGCGAAATATCTGCAAAGGAGGCTTACTTTTTATCGCCCGGTTCGATCTTTGCGATCCGAATCTCTCTTCCTTGCGGTGGTCCCTCGAGTAAAGAGGGCCCGCGTAGGAGGTCGTTCCTTCAAGCTGAAGGCATCGCAGCTTTGGAATGCTTTGCCATTGTCTGTACGTAGCGCGTCTAATTTGCTGACCTTTAGGAAGGGCCTTAAACTTGGCTCTTTGCCTCTTAGCATGCTTTCTTCCTCAGTCTTGCTGTTTTTCTTTTGTCTTTCTGTGTTTTGATTTTATGTTTTCAAGCTGCCAATAAAAAGCGCCGGGACACTCCATTGGAGTAGCCGTGTGCTATAGAAATCCTAAATAACATAACATAACATAAAAGGGAAGGTTAGTGCCTGGCAAGTGGTGCTTAAAGTGAAGGTTAGCGCCTGGCAAGTGGTGCACTTGCCAGGTCGACATGGCAGTCACAACTGTGCGCAGACACTGCAGTTGCAGGTCTGAGAACCCTTTGAAAGGCTGCTTGTGTGGGTGGCACAATCAGTGCTGCACGTCCATGAGCAGTATTAAAGTGCCCAGAGTCCTAAAACCAACAGAGACAGGGTCAAAAAGGGGAGTCCAGAAAGTGAAAACTCCGGGGGTAAATCTGCTGAAAAAGCCAAGTCTAACAATGCCCCCACTAGATTGTGCTCAGACAGGGCCCTTCACCTCTTTAAAGGGTTTGAATGAAGCAGCTTCTACCCCTTGACTGCGCTGGATCCGAGCTGTGGAAGGCTGGGACCGAATAGGCAGAGTCAGCACAAGCTATGCACTGCCCCTGTTAGGTGCATGAGCCAGCAAGGTAGGAAGATCTGTGTCTATATAGGGAGAAAAAGTAAGGAGCTCGACCTCCTCTTTAAAAGGTCAGTCCACGGGGAAGTTTCCTTGTGGTGCATGGAATTTTGAGGAATGCTACAGATTCTTACAGGATTTGGAACAGTCAATGGAAATTTGTGAAGCAAACAAAGATGTGTAGGAACTAACAAGAGTGGTATTGTCTGTGGAGGCCTCACAAGTGGAAATTGATCTGACAATAAATGTCTGGTGTGTAAGAGCATTAAGAGGGAGTGTTGACCAGCTGGGGAAAAGATATTCCTTAACATTGGCAATTTTTTTAGAAAGTAGTTCCCTGCTGAAACCACCACTGAAATTGGACGTACAAGGGAATTAAATCTCAGCAGGTAGACACTTCTAGGATTTGCCCTCTAAAGTCACTTTAGTGAAGAGACAGGCAGCAAAGTGCCTAGGGGTGGGTAATCCTGCGAAAGTGACAAGACAAATTAAAAGCAAGAAGATAACACCATCCCTGAGGTCATACTTCAAAGTTAAGTCTGGTGATAATATCTTCCCCCTTAATACATCTCGGTCAAAGAAAAGGCCCCCTGAGAGGAAGGCGACAAGTGCAAGAAAAAGGTAGTACTGTGAAAAAGAACAACAGATATGTGCTGTTTGCTGGTTTTGGTCCCCACTGGACTGCTGCAGGATTTTGCAGCTTCAAAATACATTTGAGCCTATATGCAGTGAGACTCAAACAAAGGTTAGGTAAATAAATCAGACAATATGAAATGTTTGGAGTTGTAAAAAATGCCACTGAAATCCGCTGAGTACGGTGGTGGCGATTAGAACCTCTCTAATATCGGTCAGACAGTACGTCAGTGAAATGTTTACATAATGACTTTGTCGCTGATCTTGTCTAGTCATGCTATTATTCTTGCTGTTCATCTAGCTTCCTTTCATACTCTATCCAGTTTGCGGTATTATTTTTCATAATTTCTTCACATTTTTTGTTATTTTATGTTTGTATATCTTTGTATATCTCTAGTGTGCATAGATACATATATACGTAAATATTATTTGTATAATTTCAGTACCAAATGGATATTCCAATAGGAGGTGGATTATTATTGTTGCACAGTTTTCAAAATGCCTAAATATTTGGGGCACACTAGTTTTAGCTTTCTGGGAGGTAATATTTTTTCAAAACTAGAAAAATCACATTAAAAAGTGGTAGAAAGAGAGAGAGAGAGAGAATGTTTTGGGTAAGGCAACTTCAGCATATGGCTTTCAGGTTTACCATGGTTTGTAATTGGTTGGATAGGCTGCCTTTCATTCCCATGACATTTTGTAGAAGATTACATTGTCTAATCACTGTTTGCCATTTGTTTAGGTTTTGATGATGGGGCTTGAAGAAGTAGTCATTCACACCTCACTCTCTTCTCTTCTCTCTCTCTCTATTGCCTTCATGCTTGATCCTCATTCCCATCCTTTCTCCCTGTCTTGCTCCTTATCATCGCCCTCCTGTCTGCGTCATTCCAGTCCCTCTGACCCACTGCCATTGTTTGCTTCTTCTCCTTCCCTTTTATAATTATTTATTAAATTACATTTGTACATAAATCATCCCTGCAGGGATCTCTAGGTGCCGTTATAGTGTGGGAGCAAAGAGGAGTTAGACTACTGAGAGAAGAGCGAGATTTTCAAAGGTTTTATGAATGTGGTGAAGTCTGTACATGCTCGGATAGATAAGGTAACCTATTCCAATAGTAAGGGGCCAGGAATGTGAAGGTGCCGCCTCCGTGCCTCGTTATTCTGATGCGTTTTGGGCTTAGAAGCAATAGATCACTCGATCTGAGATCCTGTGCCGGGATGTAGGGTTATAGTTTCTGCCTCAGGTAGAGAGGACCCTTCACCTGCATGGTCTTACAAACCAGGCATAGAAGTTTGAAGAGGGCACATTTTTAAAGCGGAAGCCAGTGCAGGGAATATAGAGAGGGCTCAGAGGGGGAATGGGGTGGAAGATTTAAAATCAATCTGGCTGCCGAGTTCTGCACCACTTGGAGCCTGGCCAGAAGGCTTTCACTACTACCCACCATGAGGGCATTGCTGTAGTCCAGGCAGCTCCTTATTAGTGCTTGTACTAGTGTCTTCCTATCATGCAAAGGAGTCCATTGAAAACCTTTTTAAGGGTTTGCAGGATGCCAAAACAGGTTCCAGACACTGTTTTGGCATGCTCCTTCATGGAGAGCTTGTCATCCATCTTTATTCCCAGATTCCTTGCACATTTTTTGGGGTTAGGTGGAAAGCCTCGCTCCGGAGGCCACCAATCCTCTGACCAAGCCGTCTGCGCCTTCCGAAGAGGAGGATCTCTGTTTTGGTCATGTTCAGTTGAAGACAGTTCTTGGAGACACACAAGGCTACTGTCAGTAAGCAGTGTTTAAATCTCGCTTTGGTCAGGGTGGGGTCATGGTCCATGGTGATGATCAGTTGTGTATCATCAGCAACCATAAGATCTAAGGAGTTGGCCTAGGGGGCCATATATGCATTAAACAATGTCAAACTCAGGATTGAGCCCTGTGGTACCCCCTTCTCCAAAGATGAAGATGCTGATGTGTACTCACCCAACTGGACCTGGTTTGTGCGTTCTGACAGGAAGTTGACCAGCCATTCAAGTGCTTTGCCTCTGATAGCAAACTCCCGAAGTCTATGCACTAAAATCTGATGGGAGGTGGTATTAAATGCGGCTGACAGGTCTAAAAGAACCAACATGGTTGCTGATCCCTGATCTAATGCCAGTTTGATAGTGTCCATGACTTCCAGAAGTGCAACCTCAGTACTGTGTGAGGCGCGAAAGCCAGATTGCGATGGATCGAGCAGATGATTAGATTCCAAGTATGATTACAGTTGGGCATTCACAGCAGATTCTAGGATTTTGGAGACAAAAGGAAGAAGGGAGATGGGTCTGTAGTTTGCAACGTTATGAGGGTCTGCTGTAGCTTTTTTAAGAAAGGGCTTAATGTATGCATCCTTCCATTTACAAGGTATACTAGCCAATTGTAAGGAAAGGTTACATAAATCTGTGATTGGAGTACACAGAATAGGGTCTAAGGTAGTGATCACATGGGAAGGTGCTGGGTCTGTCGGGACCCTGATGTTATAGAATTTATACGAGCTAGGGTCTGATTCTCAGTCACTGGGCTGAAGGTTTCTAGCATGCAGAAAGGCAATACTTCCTGTTGTCCTGTGTGATAAGGCCTACTGGGTTTGAGAATGTGTTATAGATGATGTTGATTTTTTGTTCAAAGTAGGCTTCAAGATTATCACAGTGCGATTGGGATGTCGGAATCATTTGATTGCCACTATTAGGGGATTGTGAATTCCTTGAGGATTATTTACAACCCCTTAGATGGGTTTTTTGCAGAGTTGATTCTCTCTTCAATATGGGTTCTTCAGGCCAGATTACAATGTTTGAGATACACTCTCAGTGCGACTTTATAGACCAGATGCCCCTCGTTGGTTTTATCCTTCCTCCAGATCCGTTCTAGTCTCCTTACTATGGTTTTCTCCTGCCTTAATGCCTCAGAATACCAAAGAGCAGGGGGGTGTTCTCCTCGAGATGTTGGCTTTCTTAGCGGTGCAATGGAGTCAAAGGCCTTTATGAGTGAAGTTTCCAAGGCAGTCAAGGCCAAGTTAATATCGTTGTGATTGATAAAAGATGGCGGACTAAAGAGCGGTAGGAGTGTGGAGGGCACCACCTTCCTCCAGTGTCTAATGAACTTGGGTCCATGGCTGTGAATCCCTTTGTCGGACTAGATATCTAAGTTAAAAGGCCTCCTTCATTCCCCCTCATTCTGACCCAAAACCACTATCACAGACAGCTACCATGTTGATCATATTCTGTCCTCCATTACAATTACAGATTCTTTCAAAAGGAACCCATTATCCAACTGATCACTCTTCTTGGGCTCTGTGACTTGATATTGCTGCCACCTGACTGAACTCTTTACCCTTCTCATTCCATGTACAGATGGACCATGTTGGCGCTCAAACGTGTGCGCACTCAGTCTACCACTACTCTAATTGCACTGGGCACTTCTACGATTACAGTAAACTCTCGACCATCTTGTTCTGATACGTTCTCAGTCTATCTAACCCTAAGGTGTTGGTCCTCCGATGAATCTTGTTCCGCCTTACAGGAGGGGGCAGGGGGGGAATTTGGGTCCCAGGCCCATCAGTCATCTGCTAAATGAGGACCATTAATTGGCAGCCAACTTACCAAAAAGTCCCACTTTAAATCTTCCTCTAATTGTACAGTTTCAAGAGACAAGCAATAGGACACAATAAAAGTTTTCAAGCAAGTTAAAGTTTGTTATTTATTGTATTAGGGATTTAAAATTCATTATAAAAAGTAATCTTGTTAGCAATTCGATTACAAATATCACAGCTGTAATTAAAGCACTCATCATTTGGGCAAGGGTGCTTTTAAATCTATTTTCAGAGTTACAAAGTCCTGGTTCGACAAGGAAGCTCTTGGTACATCTGCTATTGAATGTAGCTTCGATAGATAGTCAAAAAACAATGGATTGTTTGATACCTCAAAATCAGCCAGAACAAAAGGTTGTCAGCATCACACAAAGGGTGTGCATCAAAGTTCTAGATAATTTGAATTGCTGTGAAAAAGGAGAAGGGAAATCAAAATGAGTGCTATCAACAAGCAAAATAAATTAAGTGCGGCATATTTTATTAGTTCATAATAAAATGTCTGAGTGATGTGGCATCACACCACCATCGAAAGACCATCATGTGGTCAGAATGTGCATGAAGTCATCTAGATAGTCACAACATCTACATGGCTTCACATGCTTGTCATGAGAACCAACAAATTCACAAGTTCACACCGGTAATTGATAGGAAAAAGGAACATAATAGTGATACATAGTTTAGTAGAACTCATGGTTCTCAGTTGTGCTATTCCCATGGGATTTGTATTCAGAAACATAAAAGAATATACAATTGCAGTACAAGGAATGCAACAATATACTAACTCACTGCACCAATGTTAAAATTGGGGAAAAGGTTAATACTAAAAACATGTCTCAACAAGAGGCTCGTAAGCTGACTTCACATTTTCTTCACTTTATCCATTCTAAAATATCGTTAAATGAAATAAAAATCATAGTAACCATATGAAATTACATTTAATATTCACAAATTATTATTACATGACACTAGTTATCGTTAGGAATACCTTGTTATGCAAAATTCATTACTTTCATATGGTGCACATTTCCTAAGTTTAAGAGAAATAAAATTGTTTGGTCATATTTATAAACTATATCATCTCTAGTATTAGCCTGCAAAGTTTCAGGCTCATATCTCATTGTTACTACTTATGTTTCTATGCAAAGTATTTTCCACAAAAGCATTTTAATAGCACTAGGCCACTTCACGTAAGCATCCATTTTTTATATGTATTAGTGTAAATTACATATGTAGCTCTATATTATCTTTTACAGAACTTTTGCTACCCTTGTCTCTTTCAGATGTGTCCCTCTCTAATGCGTGCAACTTGAAATTTTTTAATTCATGTTCTCAGTTCTGCATCTTGTCGTGTACTATGTTTTTACATTTTTGTGCTCTATCAAGCTCCCCTCTAATGGCGAATCAAGCCATCATCTTATCACATGAGATTTTGTGACAGATTTGGATGTGACATTTTTAGTCTTTTTCTCCTGCTTTCTTCTAAAGTCTTAACTTTATCATAGAATTAGCATTGAACGCCTTCTAACTCAAGATCATCACTTGTTCTTTATACCCCACGATTTTCACAAAAGCAATAGCATTATGCACAATGAGATCACTACTACCAGTTTCAATATAGACATTACTAATCCATTCCCTAAGTTCCCTAATCAATTGCTAGCATTTGATAACCCCTTTACCTATAGTCACCCAGAAACCATTGCAATCAATCAATCAGGGGATATTGAAGTACTCTACTCACCCGTGAGGGTCTCAAGGTGCTGGGGGTGGGGGGAGTGCAGCTCTGAGCCAGCAGAAGAGCCAGGTCTTGAGGCTCTTCCTGAAGGTGTGCAGGGTCAAGGATC
This sequence comes from Triturus cristatus, assembly GCF_964204655.1. Classification (NCBI taxonomy): domain Eukaryota; kingdom Metazoa; phylum Chordata; class Amphibia; order Caudata; family Salamandridae; genus Triturus; species Triturus cristatus. The sequence continues at coordinate 576,428,874 of NC_140582.1, read as the reverse complement.
ATCTGATGTTGATCAGGAACTTGTTCCAGGTCTTTGAAGTGATGTAGGAAAAGGCTCTTCCACCCGCTCTAGTTCACAGATGCATGGGGTTTCGGCATGGTGCAAAGGTTTCTGTTGAGTACGTGGAAGGAGACTCTGTCGTTGAGGTATTTGGGTCCGGTGTTGTGGAGGGATTTCTAGGCGTGGGTGAGTAGCTTGAAACTTACTCTCTTTTTGACTCGGAGCCAGTGGAGGTCTTGCAGGTATTGGGTGATGTGTTCATGCCGTGGATGCCAAGGACGATTCTGGATGAGGTGTTCTGGATGATCTGGAGTTTGCGTAGCAGGAATTTGTTGATTCTGGCATAGAGGACTTTTCCGTAGTCCAGTCTGCTAGTTATGAGTGCATGGGTGACGGTTTTTGTGGATTCAGGGGGGATCCATTTGAAGGTCTTGCAAAGGATGCGAAGGGTGTTGAAGCAGGTGGAGGCGACGGCGTTGTTCTGGCGGTTCATGGTGAGGAAGGAGTCGAGTATGAATGCCGAGGTTCCGGGCATGGTCCGTGGGGGTGGAGGGGTTGCCGAGGGCAGTGGGCCACCAGGTGTTGTACCAGGCTGAGGGGGTCGGCCCGAGGATGAGGACTTCTGTCTTCTCTGAGTTAAGCTTCAGACAGCTGCTGCTCATCCAGGATGCAACGTCTTTCATTCCTCCCTGGATGCTGAGTCAGGTGACGTCGGGTTCCTTCATGAGGGAGAGGTTGAGCTGGGTGTCATCGGCAAGAGGGGCAATGTAGATGTTGAAGAGCGTGGGACTGAGCGATGATTCTTCAGGGACTACGCAGTTGATCTCGGTGGGTTCAGATAGAAAAGGCGGGATTCTGATTCTTTGGGTTCTGCCGGTGAGGAAGGAGCGGATCCAATTGAGGGCAGTTCCCTGGATGCCAGCGTCATGGAGTCTGGCTGTGTGTGTCCAGGGAGAGTCGCTGTCGAAGGCTGCAAAGAGGTCTAGAAGGATGAGGGCCGCGGTGTAGCCTTGGTCGAGGAGCTTGCAGATGTCATCTGTGGAGGGTGGTCTCGGTGCTATGGTTGCTGCAGAATCCGGATTGGAAAGAGTCGAGAATGGCATTCTCCTCGATGAAGTTCGTCAGCTGGGCGTTGACGATCTTCTTCGTGACTTAGGCTGTGAAGGGTAGGGGAAAGATGGGTCGGTAGTTTTTCAGGTCCATCGGGTCAGCAGAGGGTTTCTTGAGGAGGTGCTTGACTTCTGTGTGTTTTCAGTCAACGGCAAAAGTGACTGATTTGAATGTGGCGTTGATGGTGTGTCGTAGCTTGGGTGCTATGGTGGCAGCAGCTCTGTGGAAGATGTGTGGCGGGCAAGGGTCCATGGGGGCTCCCTAGTGGGTGCTCTTCATGGTCATGGTGGTATTTTCAGTAGTGACCAGAGTCCATACGGCGATGGTAGGCTGGGTTTCGTTGCTGGAGCAGGGGGTGGTTTTGGTAGTCTGTTCGCTGAAGATGTCATAGAGGGCCTTGATTTTAAGATGGAAGTAGGGGCTGAGCTTGTTGCAGAGGTCCTGGGAGAATGTGACATCCGTGGCTTCGCTGGGGGGTTTGGTGAATTCCTGGATAATGCTGAAGAGTTCCTTTGAGTTGCTGGAGTTAGAGAGAATTTTTTTCCAGATGAAGGTTCTTTTGGTGGATCTGAGCGAGGATTGTGTTCCAGATGAAGGTTCTTTTGGCGGATCTGATGAGTTGGTGGTATTCTGTCATGGCGTTCTTGTAGGTGGTCTGGTCTTCGGTGGTTTTGCTATTCCTCCATTGCTTCTCGAGGCGTCTGCAGGTGCGTCAGGATTCTTGGAGGTCAGTGGTGAACCAGATGGCCTTCTTGGGGTGCTGTCTGTCGGGGTTGCGGAGGGGGCAAACTTGTCTGCGCAGGTGGTGAACTCAATAACATCTGTTTTTAATAAAAAAAATTACAAAAAACAATTGTGCATATACGCATTTACGTTGGGAAGAGATTTCCATCTCGGATCAAATGATTACTCAAGTTTCAGACCTTAAGCCAAATGAAATTTAAGTAAAGACTAGCAGCAGTGGTTTGAGCAATTCTCTGCAAATGTATTGGCACTAGACTTCTATGGCAAAGCTTGAAATCCACACATGTAAGAAAAAACCCTCATATCATGTTCGTTGATGAGTAAATTCAGAAAAAACTGTGTCAGTCCTTCGGTTGGTATTTGCAGGTTATAGTTCAAATCAACCACACAGTTCACTTCAGGGAGATTCAGGTGAACTCGTATTGTTAAAACAAAACAGTTAATAGTACCGTTCCTACTCATTAGCGGCTAAATAAGTCTGCTCAGGTGATGCATACTTCTAAATTGGCACTTTTTCTCTCTTTGAACTCACAGCTGTTTGCTCGTCATCAGTATTACTTTTATCGTTGGTTGCACTTGTTCTGCGATCAGAGTAGCGCCTCAGGATATCACTTCTTCTGGGGCAACGGTCCCCTGGTGCCACTCGCTTTTTTGCTTCACTATACCCTTCGTTTGAGTCTGAACTTCTCATAATCAACTCTCTTTTCTGTGACCCTTCAGATTGGGCAGTTGACTCTCTCTGACTTCCCTCAGGCCAAGCTAGTGCTATTGTCTCATCAGCTTGCTAGTACCTGACAGTTTGACGGACCTGATCCCTCTGTCTAACTGTTACCACCAGCACATGAGGGGTAGGTGATGTCGTATCATTCAGGGGACCTGGGACTTTGAGAGTGCACACTTCACAGTGGTGTTGGTTACCAGGATCACCTGATATGGCCCATTCCAGCGAGGTTCCAGGCACATTTCTATGACATGCTTCATCACCATTACCCACTCATGTGGAGTGAGGTCATTGCACTGCTCCTGTTGGACTGTTTAAGGTGCTTCTCCAACCTGCCAAGAAACAGAACATACCACGTCAGCAAGACTGTTGCAGAAATCCAGTATAAGGTCATCTGTAATGTTTGTTATAGCATTTGCAGGAACAGCTGGCAACTGCATCATAAATCCCATGATTACTTCATGAGGCGACAATCCTGCTCTCCTTTATAGAGTACTCCTCATACTCCTCAAACACAAGAGGCAATGCATCTGGCCACTTCAAAGATGTCGAAGCACAAACTTTAGCCAATCTGTATTTCAATGTGCCATTAATCTGTTTCACTTGCCCTGAAGCTTCTGGTTGATAACGGCAATGAAGCTTCTGTGCAACCTGTACCGCTGCACATAACATTTTAAGGACCTCTTCGTTGAAATGAGTCCTTTGGTCTGACTCATGAGAAATGGGGAATCCGAAACACAGAATCCATACATGCAAAAGCAATTTCGATACAGTCAAACTGTTGCATCTGCCTGTAGGATATGCCCCAATCCATTTAAAGAAGATACACACAATAACTAAAACATATCTCAGACCGTTTTTATAGGGCCATCTCAATGAAGTCCATTTGCATCCAGTTAAAAGTACATGCAGACATTCCGATGTGACTCATAACAACTTTTGCTTTTCTTCCTGGATTTTGCTGCTGACATATTATACAGCGGTGACACAAAGTTTCTGCTGTTACTCCAGATCCCGGATTGTACCACACTTTTTGAAAAAGGCGAACCATTGCATCTCTCCCAACAGGTGCAGGACCATGAAAGTGGAGAGTCATTGGTGATAACAATCTGCCTGGAAACACTGGTCTGCCGTCAACATAAATCCATATATCATCTTCTCTTTTGGTACAACCAGCTCACATCCAACCCGGCTGTTCTGCCTCTGTCACCTCATCCTACAATTTTGTCACCTCCTCCCAAGTATCTAAGGCTAACAACATCAAAGAGCAATTGTGACGTTGGATGTGTTTGCCAAGGCTTCTTCATTAAATGTGTGTGCATTCAAGGCACAGTAGCGTGGCATTTCGTCAGCGTAGCGAATTCCTACGGTGACGTAGTCAGTTTCCTGACGATGTGCAATGCAGTTCACTACAGCAATTTTGGCAAGCAACTGTAGTGACTGAAAACGGCTCATTACACACTCTCCATTTTTAATGGGTGAACCTAAGAATGTCATAACACCAGCTAAGACCACAGCTGCCTGAAGTCACATACAATTCCAAAGCTATACTGGCTATCAGTGCAAATTGTAACTCGAAGCTGTTCTGAAATGGTGCCTGCTCGGGTCAAAGTTATAAGCTCTGCCACTTGCGCAGAAAACACTCCTTGCAACCATGATGCTTCCAAAATGCCTCCAACCATGCACATAGCATACGTGGCTTTCAGATTTCCATCACTGTCTCACAAACAGGATCCATCAAAAAACAGCAAATAATCTGATTCAGGCAAAGGTTCATAGGAAATATCAGGATAAGGATTAGTACACGCCTTATTCATGATCCTAGCAATCATTCTCAACTTCATCCACCACACGTTTATTTCCTGGCAACAGCATCAAGGTAGCTGGGTTCAATACCAAACATCTCTTCAATGTCACATTTTCTGCTCCTAGCAAAATTTGCTTGTAGTTAGTCAATCGACAATTGGTCAAATACTGTGTTCGAGCACGAGTCAACAGTATTTCCATTGAACGGGGTCCAAACACTCTCAATGGGTAAACCATAACAATGCTCTTACACTGCTTAAGACTCACACACGTAGATGAATTCGCTTTCAGACATCCAGGCAAAGCAGCCACAACAGTAACAACAGTTACTGAAAAGTAGGCAATCTGCCTACGGTTGCTTCCATGCATTTGTGTTAACACTGAAATAGCGCAACCTTCTCTTTCACTGAAAAACAACACAAAGCTGATGCCTTACAAAGGCATTTTCTCAACCATGTGAAGACTGACATACAATCGTCATCTCAATGGTACCAGATCTGACACATCCTTGTGTGTCAACCTCTGTAGAAGCTTGACTTTCAGAAAAATTTGGGGTCCATTGGCATCAATATCCCAACATTCCCAAAAACATTCTCACTTCCTTTTGCGTGACTGGAGGATTCATTTTCAAAATTGCTGAGATTCTTTCCTGCAACACTTTCCTCACTCCTTTATCAATGTGATGTCCTAAATACAGGACTTCAGTTTTGCAAATCTGCATTTTATTTGGCGATACCTTGTGTCCATTTTCTGTCAAGTGATTAAGTAGGGCAATAGAATCAATCCTGCATGCTTCTTTGGTGGTAGATGCCACTAATAAATCATCAATGTATTGAACCAACACTAAATGATTTGGCATCACCAAAGAATCCAGATTCTTCACAAGGATCTTATTAAGAATTGATGGACTTTCCTTATACCCTTGTGGGACTCGGCACCATGTGGAGACATGACTGCCAAACCGGAAAGCAAATAAAAACTGTCTATCTTCATGCAATGGTATCATAAAGAATACTTGAAAAAGATTGATAACTGAAAACAATTCAGCTTCACATGAAGTTTGAAATAAAATCATAGCTGGATTCGGTACCACGGGACAACAAGGTATTACTAGCACATTCACCTTGCGCAAAATCTTGCAAAATGCGATACTTGCCATTTGGTTTCTGCAAACCCATAATCGGAGAATTACGTGGACTTCCCATTAATTTTTCATTATACCCTGTACAATCATTAAATCGATTACAGAAGTAATTCCAGCAGTTTATTCTGGAGACAAATTGTACTGTGGAATTCTTCGAAAATCGGCATTTGACTTGATTGTAATCGTGACTGGTTCAACACCTCTGATTAATCTAATGTATTTACCTGTAAAGTCCCTGACTACAGGTAGTACTGTGTCTCTTAGTTCAATGGGCAAAATCCTCACTCGTCATGAGAGGATACATACCTACACCTGATTTAACTTGATTCCTTGACGAGGAGTACAATAGATTTAACAGTTCAACTTACACAGTAAATCTCTTCCAAGTAGGTTTACTGGAGTTGCATCACATACCACAAATCGATACTGATCCTCAAAGGATCCTATTTTAAAACTGATTGGATCTAAAATTAAGGTGGACATCTTTTCAATTGTCACTCCGACAACTTGGATTTTTTTCTCCCAAGAGGGGTGGGTTAGGGACCTCTACTGTTCTTACAGTAGAGAGGGTAGCACCAGTATAGACAAGGAATTAATACTCCCATCCACTTCTCAATCCACATAGGGACCACTCCAGTCTACCTCTAGAACTGCGCCAAGCATGCAGTCCTCCTCCCCCTCAAGCACTGTCATGCTAATGGGTCCTGATCGCTGACATTCACATCCACAAAGTATTTCTGTGCCACATTCTGGTTCTGATAAGAATTCTGATTTGCATTGTACTTTTGTACTTAAACATTCTGTTGGGGCATTGGAGTTTGCAGCATTTAAAATTGCTGCGATCCATTAGAATTTAGCATTCTCTGCTCTTGTACATGCTGAGTCTGGCCTATGTTGTTCCCCTGACACTGAGCATAATATACAATCTGTATCTGGTTCCCCATGTTATATACAACAGCCTTACACTTGCTCCTCCAGTGTCCGAGCTTTCCACACATGTGACACAGATTTGTCTTTTTCAAAAGTGACACTTCAACACCCGTTCTTGATTCTCTGGGACCACTACATCATCTAGCTTGCGGCGCAAAATTCTGCTGTTGATATTCATTAAGGCCCTGCATCATTGGTACCTGATTATAATTTTGCTGTACCTGTCCCATGTTCTAAAACTCCATCAGGTTGGGACCCTTCTGCATCGACTTTATCTGAGCAATCATCAGCTTCTCTTTAAACTTCTTTCATCTCAAGTCTATGACATCTGCACAATATTTAGCAAAACACAGAATTTGGTCCATCACGGATTTGCTCTGCCAACAAAGGATCTGTTGCTGAATCCTTTCAGAAATCTCTGGTCTTGATCCCATGACAAATTCATAAGCAAAATGTCCTACATCTCTTTCTGCAATAGTATCTGATCCACTATACCCTTTGAAAATCTGCATTGATCCTTCATAAAAAGAATGCACTGATTCTTTCAGCTTGTGGGTTGTCCTGTCAATCTTTAACCAATCGATTTCTTTAGAAGAAACCCTTGTTTTCAGGTACGTTATTACCTGCTGATACTTTCTCAATACCTCTGGAGAAGGTGCTCCTGTTCTTGAATCCCTTGCAGTCTCTCCCTCTCTGCCATTTCACAGAAATCCTACACTCAGCCCACAAATCCGCAGGTACCCCTATTTCAAATAAAGTATTTAAATCAATCCACAAAACTTGCCGATACCATTACACTGGCTTTTCTCTCAGTCTAGAGAAATCGTTCATAAAGGACAAAATATCTTGCCTATTCCTTGGCACATGGACATAGCCGCCTCCTGGTACCTCTCTTATAGGGAATATTTGTACATCCCCTATACAACCACTAAACCCAATTGGTGATGACTGCTCTTGAGCATTTGTTGCCTCCTTCTTCTTTGGCCACCTGCCTTCCCATTTCTCTCAGTTTTCCCATTTTCTAGATAATCCCAATATCTTCTTTATCTGTTGTTTCTTTCCTGGTGCCCTCATATTTTCAATGTCTTTGTCAGTAAAATACATCCTAAAAGATCTCTTCAAACTCTTTGAAGTTTGCATGTCTACCTCACATTTCTGTGTCAGTTCTGTCCATTGTACGTGTAATAATCTTGCTGTTCTGGTAATGTCTTTGCAAAGGAACAATAGCTTTTTTTCTTTGTAGACCCATAATCTCTAAGTATTAAGTGTTCCTAGAATTAATTCTTCAACTCCACTTTTAATGTACTCACGTCCAGGTATGTTTTATTCTCCTAAACTGTAGTTTTTTTTTTTAAACAGATTTTATTTATCAGAGTGATACATACAATGCAGAGCTCTGAGTCCCAGAGACAACTGCCGCATATAAGATACAAAAGTTGGACTTTGATTATTTTACACATTGCTGTAAAGGAAAATATAAAAGGCAATACAAATAAAATCGATCCCTGCAAAACAACCAACACCACCCCCCTCCCTCTCCACCCCCCAGCACGCTGGCTCCTTATTCCGAAACAGTATATCACGGACCCAAACTGCCATTAATCTACACTAGGACTCAAAGACCACAATACCGTCTCCCGCCGAGCACCCGCAAGCCACTCAGAAGAAAAGCGTAAGGTATGTGAAAGGCCAACAGGCTACCCCAGGCCAAGGCCTCGGCCCCCCTGCGGCAGCTCTAGCTCCAGACCCCAATAATCTGCCCAGCGCTTCCAGATTTTATAATGTTTCTGGGGGCACCCTCTAGCTTCAAAAATGGGAACTTCAAGACCCATACAGAAGTCCAGCCCATTTCTCCAAGTCGAAACGGAAGGGGCAACCACCGCCTTCCAGGCTCAAGCTCTGTCCCTCTTCGCTTAAGTAAAACCAAGAAGCATGAGATGTCTCTTATAAATATTGCCCCCGATCCCTTCTATCACATGAAGGAGGACAAGCTTCGGTGAACTAGGAAGCTCCCAACCCAATACTTCAGAGAGACAAGCCAAAACCCCCTTCCAGAATCGTGCGCTCTGCAGTGCCATATAGTGTGCACCAGGGTCCCCTCCTCGTCACCACAACGGAGACACACTGGGGAAGCCACCAGGCCCGCCCTCCAGAGCCTAACCCTGGTAAAATAAAACTGATAGAGATATTTGAACTGAATCAACCACAGGCTCATTGCAATGGCCGCCCCTCGCAGGGAAGCCAAGGCTTCCGTCCAGTCCTCTTCCAACCTGAGCTGTATTTTTTATTAAACTGGGACCTGCAATCAAATTTGAAGGTAAAACTGGACTAGGAACTGAAGTGGAATATGACACTGAATTTTGGTTATTCATAGTAATATACCCTTTTAGCCACTGATCAAATTCTTGAGGAGTTGTCTCTGAATGCTAACCTACATTATTTAAATTCAGAGACCCATTCACAAACTTTGCATTCATTCTGGGTTGGACATTTGATGTACAGATGCTTCTGAAGCTGTGAAACCTGTGTGCATTGTCAGGTCATTGGCATTATTACCCATTGCAAGTAGTTCCGTTGACTCAGAACAGAAACATGGGGGAAGCCTATGCTTAATTCTCTTAGTCGGCTCAATTGAATTCTGATTTGATAAATATTAGTATTTGCAGTATTACCAGGCTGCATTGAGTCCATAGAGAAAGAAATCACAAGTTTCGCTATCAAATGTGGAAGATTTCCACGCACTGTATTTATTCCAGTAGGTACAGTCAAATTAGGTCTAGAGTTCACCTGTAATCCATACTTGTAAAAAGGTACAATCAGCCCGATCATTACAGGAACAGACAAAGCATCTGGCATATCTGAATCAATCAAATTTCTAGAAGCAGGAATCTCTTTTCTCCCAATCACAGGAGGAAAAGTTCTTGCCTCTCTCTGTACATCAGGCATCATTGGAGCATTAGGTCTTACAGGTGTACTTGTTGGTACCACATCCCTACTTGAGGCTTTATTATATGGTGGTGGCGATTTAATCACAATTCATTAAAAAGATCATCATCAATGTCACCTGATTTCTCCTTCTTTTTCTTGATCTACCTTGTATGGGTTTAAGTGCTTCTTTTTCTCTTTTCTCTTGCCGTTTGTTTCTTCACTAACTTCTAATACTGGATATACTTATGTGCCATGTATAATGTCTGCTCTCCATACTTTCTGCTGAATGTCCCACCTAGCTTCTGCATAATGATCCATTGTCCTCTTATACCTTCCTTGGTATTTCTCTCTATCTTTCTAATGTGTGACATGTTAACAAATATTGAAAGCTTTGAGAACTGTAGGTCTGCAAGTATCTTTCATTTCATATATCTTTTTCCCTACATTTTCTAAAATTCTTAAATTGAATGTTCCATAATGAGGGAACTGTAAAGCCCCATCTTTTTCAGTTAATGTGTGCCAATACTAGAGCCACAGACACGGCTGTAACCCTTTTTTCCTCATGATAATGTATCCCTGCATGCCCTCAGGCGGTACTTCCACCTTTGTGTTAGCAAATCCTGTATCCTCCCTTTTAACTAGTTTTTCTAATGTCTGTAAGAACTTCATTTTGTCTATATTCTGTGTTCACAAATTATTTCCGTAAACTCAAGAAATTTTCACCCAAAATTGAATTTGTTTTGCAATATCAACCAATAACAGCGCTAAACTAATTACTCAGTCAACCAATCCCACCAAAATCCAAAACCAAGTGTGGCACTCTCTTACGTCAATCTCGCTCCTCGCAGCAGCTCAAACTCCTTCACAATTCGCACCTCACGTGTTTACTTCAAGGCAAAATGACTATACAATGCAACTGACAAATAAAACTGCCTGCTCCACTAAAGAATATTTCCTCTCACAAGGTAGTTAAGAGTTCTCTAATAATTTACATTACTTTCATATGAGTGCACATTTTCTAAAATTAAGAGAAATAAAATTGTTTGGCAGTATTTATTAACTATATCATATTTAGTATTAGTCTGCAAAGTTTCAGGATCATATCTCATTGTTTACAAGCTATACCACCTATGTTTCCACAAAAGCATTTCTATAGCACAAGGCCACTTCACATATAGCATCAAATCCCCCCCTTTTTATATGTATTAGTGTAAATTTGCATATGTATCTATATTTTGTTTAAAAGCATTCTTTTACCGTGCTTCTGCTACCCTTGTTTCTTTCACATGTCTCCCTATCTAATGTGTGCAACGTGAAATTTTCAAATTCATGTTCTCAGTTCTGCATCTGGTGTATTATGGTTATACATTGTTGAGCTGTATCAACCTCCACTGCCAGAGTATCCATCTGCCATCACTTGCAGCATTATAGGCTAGACTTTGTGCATGAAACTGGACTGCCTTGGCGTCTGCTCCTTACGCCTTTAGCCCATGCTCTTTGCTCCTAAAGAGAAGGGGGTGGTGGACTATTGAACCGTTCAGACTCAGTTCCACTCGTATAGTATTCAATATGCCAACATACCCTAGATATTGCAGAAGTCTACATCATCCACAGCTACTGCTTTGTATTACACATGATGTGTGCTGCTTTGGGTTGGTTTCGTCAGGAAGTGTACTTCAAAAAGGCCCCTTAGCCACGCTCCTCCATGCTACACACAGGGCTATCCTTCCCTGGCACGAGTTAGAGTGGGGCGAGCACCAGCCCACCTACTTCCATCCATTCCACCCTCATGCAGAAAGCAAGGCAGTCAGGCTGGAGCTCGAGCACACAGCATCACCACCATTTTACTACTACTGCTAGTATTCAATATTTAAAATGGCTATATGGTGCATAGACAAACCGTCTAATTGAATTACAAAACAAAACAATTCTTTTTTGTTTCAAACAGCAGACTATGAAGGTCAGATTTAAGTAGACATATTATCAGTTATTACAGGCAACACGTTTGTTCTCTTTCTACTTTTTTTAATTTATTTTGGTAAAGTGCAGACATCCATTTGCGAACTAGATTTCTTAAGAGATCACATAACAAATGGGGTGAGGCAGGGCTATAGATGGCAGGTGCCAAATCATAGCTAACTAAGAAATAGTAATGATAAAACATCAATAAGATTCAATTCTCGGCCGACTGAATGGAAAGGACTGTGTAGAACCAGACCTGGGTGGGTGGCCTATGGACCTCTGCACTCTGTAGGGAATCCTGCCACCAGATAGCGCCCAGATAGTGCCCAGATAGCGCTGCGTCTGTTCGGCTGTTTCCCAGTGCGAACCGTGTTTGATCCAAGTGTGACAGAGAAGCAGTTGGACGTGACAACACTTGACCCAGAGGGACAGCAGGATGACCAACTGTGCAACTGTGAGCTATACCTGCGCAACACTGGTGTAGAAACAAAATTGAATAGCATGTTATGTATTTAATTGTCTTCTTAAATATTTAATGAAGTCGTGCATTGTGTATGGCAAACATACATGGGGATTCGTGGGGGGAACCTTTCCTGGTGTCGACCGTGGGTTTAGAATAATCCTGCGTGAGGATGATCTTGTGGCCTTTCCAGTTGATTTGGTGGTTTTTACGGGCATAGTTAAAAATGTCTTCAGTGTGTTGCGATTTCAGGGGTTTGCATATGATGAGCCGAGCTGTTTGGTATGTAGGCGATTTGAACTCAGGGATTCTGTAGGCCTTATTCTGGTATTATCAGCAGCTGTTAAAATGGTACTAACCAACTGGAAAGACACAAGCAAAACTAGCTACAAAGGATGGATCAACTGGGTCACACATCTCAGAGGGACAGACAACCTGGCACTACAGTACTCACCATGGAAAGCGTCAACGATGGGGATGTGGGAATCCCGGGACACATACCTAGACTCTTACGAACCGCCATAAACACTTGACCTGAGCTCTAAATACACCGACCTGAGACCCACAAAGATGGAGCCCTAACATAGCAAACGTGAGCTCTCAGTGACCTCGAACACCCGAGTTTGTTGCCAAATGGAACACAGTATGTAGAGCTACCGCTAATGTAATGCCAAGCGATTGTAACTGTCTACTGATCTGTCCTATCCCTCTTTTGTTTCAACACTAAACTTTCTGTTCTGTCCTATCCTACTTTCTTCTCTTTCTCTCTTAAATATACGAACTGTAGGGGCCAGATATTTTGTACCATTGTAAGAAATAACCAGGGCCAACCTGGACCTACCCTACAACAGTGATTGTGAATGTATCTGAGTATAATGTTTAATAATTTTTTTTATAAAAAAATGTAAAAAATATTATCGTATTATCCATCCCGCTGTGAGACAGAGAGGAAGTTGTCACTAAGGTACATCATCCACAGCTACTGCTTTGTATTACACATGATGTGTGGTGCTTTGGGTTGGTTTCGTCAGGAAGTGTACTTCAAAAAGGCCCCTTAGCCACGCTCCTCCATGCTACACACAGGGCTATCCTTCCCTGGCACGAGTTAGAGTGGGGCGAGCACCAGCCCACCTCCTTCCATCCATTCCACCCTCATGCAGAAAGCAAGGCAGTCAGGCTGGAGCTCGAGCACACAGCATCACCACCATTTTACTACTACTGCTAGTATTCAATATTTAAAATGGCTATATGGTGCATAGACAAACCGTCTAATTGAATTACAAAACAAAACAATTCTTTTTTGTTTCAAACAGCAGACTATGAAGGTCAGATTTAAGTAGACATATTATCAGTTATTACAGGCAACACGTTTGTTCTCTTTCTACTTTTTTAAATTTATTTTGGTAAAGTGCAGACATCCATTTGCGAACTAGATTTCTTAAGAGATCACATAACAAATGGGGTGAGGCAGGGCTATAGATGGCAGGTGCCAAATCATAGCTAACTAAGAAATAGTAATGATAAAACATCAATAAGATTCAATTCTCGGCCGACTGAATGGAAAGGACTGTGTAGAACCAGACCTGGGTGGGTGGCCTATGGACCTCTGCACTCTGTAGGGAATCCTGCCACCAGATAGCGCCCAGATAGTGCCCAGATAGCGCTGCGTCTGTTCGGCTGTTTCCCAGTGCGAACCGTGTTTGATCCAAGTGTGACAGAGAAGCAGTTGGACGTGACAACACTTGACCCAGAGGGACAGCAGGATGACCAACTGTGCAACTGTGAGCTATACCTGCGCAACACTGGTGTAGAAACAAAATTGAATAGCATGTTATGTATTTAATTGTCTTCTTAAATATTTAATGAAGTCGTGCATTGTGTATGGCAAACATACATGGGGATTCGTGGGGGGATATTTTCTGAATTAAGAGACGGTTCTTTAATAAAACCTTTTTTTTTTTTACAAAGCTCTTCATGTTGCATTTCTGCCATGTGTAAGCACTGTCAATAAAAAATATTATCGCATCTTAAATTTCGTGGGGTCTACAAACGAGAATTGAATATTTTTACTCCTAAGTCTGTGGCGCAGGGTGAGAAAACCTTTCCTGGTGTCGACCGTGGGTTTAGAATAATCCTGCGTGAGGATGATCTTGTGGCCTTTCCAGTTGATTTGGTGGTTTTTACGGGCATAGTTAAAAATGTCTTCAGTGTGTTGCGATTTCAGGGGTTTGCATATGATGAGCCGAGCTGTTTGGTATGTAGGCGATTTGAACTCAGGGATTCTGTAGGCCTTATTCTGGTATTATCAGCAGCTGTTAAAATGGTACTAACCAACTGGAAAGACACAAGCAAAACTAGCTACAAAGGATGGATCAACTGGGTCACACATCTCAGAGGGACAGACAACCTGGCACTACAGTACTCACCATGGAAAGCGTCAACGATGGGGATGTGGGAATCCCGGGACACATACCTAGACTCTTACGAACCGCCATAAACACTTGACCTGAGCTCTAAATACACCGACCTGAGACCCACAAAGATGGAGCCCTAACATAGCAAACGTGAGCTCTCAGTGACCTCGAACACCCGAGTTTGTTGCCAAATGGAACACAGTATGTAGAGCTACCGCTAATGTAATGCCAAGCGATTGTAACTGTCTACTGATCTGTCCTATCCCTCTTTTGTTTCAACACTAAACTTTCTGTTCTGTCCTATCCTACTTTCTTCTCTTCTCTCTTAAATATACGAACTGTAGGGGCCAGATATTTTGTACCATTGTAAGAAATAACCAGGGCCAACCTGGACCTACCCTACAACAGTGATTGTGAATGTATCTGAGTATAATGTTTAATATTTTTTTTTATAAAAAAATGTAAAAAATATTATCGTATTATCCATCCCGCTGTGAGACAGAGAGGAAGTTGTCACTAAGGTATGCTTGCCAATAAGCCCAAGGGTGACATAGGATTGAAAAGAAGACGACTCATTAAAGTCTATGGAGGCATTTTGTTCGTGAAGGGGGTGCATAGAGGTAAAAAAAAAGGTAACACCCACCAAGTGTGGGCGGGTTGACAGGTATAAAACCACAAGTAGCAGAATTCAAATGGGGGTGACTGTAAAGCTGGGTGGAATGAACCTCTCAGATCTGACCCAGGATAGGTCGAGACATCTGAAAACTAGGGTGCCTATCTTATTGGATAGCAAGTTCCACAGTTGGCACAGCTGGTACCTGGGTAATTTGTGCACTGAAATTGAGGTTTCAGTGCCATTCAGTGGCATGCACCATGACAAAAGCTAATTTCATTGATAGGCTGCAGAGTTCACACATCTCTACATAGCAGAACAAAGTTGACATATCACTGCATCACAGAGGGAAAGAGATGCTCTTTTTGCTGAGTTCCTAACTGGCATATACCAAAATGTGTTTTACCACAGACAGTCAACTATTCCTACATGGCAACGATAAAAATGCACTTTTACAACAACACACTTACATGCAAAAAAATGTCATGCCAACGTTGACCTTGTCACTTCACAAAGGGGATACGCTCTAGAGTTTGCTCTGTCAGAGAGCATAACACTGTGCACGGTAAGGCCCTATACTCAGGGCCAGACTGGCCGTTGAAGGCACCAGACATTTCCCCGGTTGGCTAGAGGGATGGACGCTGGTTTTGTGCCTGTGGGAGCCGGTTTTGTCACTGGGGGCCAGTTTTGCAGCAGTGCTGCAATATCGTCGCCCTGCAACAAAAGTGGGAGCGGTGCTTCTTCTCGGCACCCCCGCCGCCCCCCAGGGCCGGTCGAGCACCAATCTTCCAGGACTGGTTGCTTTTCCCAGTCCGGCCCTGCCTATACTGTCGCTAAGAAGAGCATACAATATAACCCACTGTTTCTTAATGTAACCAGGAAAGATTTAAATGTATGGATGCTATTCAGTGCTTAATTTGTAAACAAATGAGTGCTGGAGCCCACTCTTGCTGACCGTTTATCTCACTCTTGCCAGTCCTTGCATTCTAGTTTTGCCATATTTCTTTCCTCCTTCTTTCCCGTTTGTGTGTTTTTACTCGCTAGTGGTCAATATCCGATAAGGATAAATAAATGACAGTCCCCAAAAATGAGTGTCATTAAACCCCAAATTAAGCAATGGAGCTTTCCAGACTCAACTTCCGACAGAATGTACGTCTAGTGTTTAGAGCTGCTCATATTAGTTTTTTTTCTTCTTTCAATAAAAGCAGCTTTGGGAATGCAAAGGATGTTCACCTATTAAACACAAATGTAAGCATGCTCGGCTCTTAAAAGAACCATATAATTGTTAGATCAATTACTGTGAAAAGATCAATTACTGTGAAAGGAACAATAAGGCAGGAAGGACATAAGTATATGCAAAGCTAATGAAAATGGCTTAAAACAATGAATGTCGAGTTTGTGTATGTAGCATTTTGGATGTGAGTGTGGGTGAAAGCAGAATGAGTCAATGGGTGGATGAATGTATTCACAAGTGCAGGGTTGGTATTCAAGTGCATGGATGATGAGTGGTCCAATGCATAGACAATGTGAATGCTTTTTTACGAGCAGTATTCTGTTTTAAGCCAGACTTCTTTCTCTGTTTATTTAAAAATGTGTGACTTTGGTAGGTGCAGGTATCTAAATGGTAATAGTGGAACTGAGCTGTTGTTTGGCAATGTTTTACTAAAAAAGCAAATCCTGTTGACCTTGACAATGCTTGTATTGTTTATTGGTGGTGGAGAGGGAAATGTACCACAAGTTTCTGCGACCCTTTGAGCGTGTATGGTGTGCATGTGCAGACTGCACTAAGGCAAGGTGGTTGTCAGAGAGAGGCAAAGACACTGAAAAGTTTATCATCTGCTAGGAGATCCTGACAAGGGAAATCAGTGGGAAGAGAATGCCCCGGTTACTTCATTACTCTGAGTCCAAGTGCATGCCCATTTAAATATAAATAATGGTCGCATGAAGAAATATTAGTTGATGTAAAATGCATTTTGACTGATGTATGATTAGGAATAGAACTATTGCATTTATGTTGAAAAGGTGATAATTTAATTATTGTATTGTTTATTTAAACATGTTATTTTTTGTATGTAGTGGCAAGGGCGGCCGGCACTGCTCGCAGTGCTGGGTGGGCATGCGTCTTCTCTCCTGCTTGCCTGTGTCCGACTCCAGGTCGGAATAGGAAGCAGGCAGCCGGGCTGCCACCCCTGAGCCAATCACAATGCTCCGTGATTGGTCTGAGTGCCGTGACACGGTGCTCAGCCAGGGACTAGAGGGGTGGGCATGTTCTTCATGCAGACTGTAATGCAGCCTGTATGGAGAACAGGAAAGTGTGCATGACTGGTTTTGGCAGCCCGAGATTGCAGACCAAACAGTCACTGCGCACAGGAGTGTTTTACCACTCCTCCCCTGCAGCTCTGCCCCGCCCCCTCACGCACTGCTGCAGCAGGAGGACAAAATTAAATGATAATAACATTCTGTTGTTTTATTTTTTCCTTTCTTTGCTGCTCCTGGCAGTGGGGTGACACTCCTCCGCCTTAGTGGAGGAGCCACCACTGTGTAGTGGATCTTCTGAGCTCTGTCCCTACTTCTCTTGTCCTCGCACTTCATAGTAGATCAAAAGTGACCCAGATAATTGGTGATTATCAAAGTGTATA
This sequence comes from Triturus cristatus, assembly GCF_964204655.1. NCBI lineage: Eukaryota > Metazoa > Chordata > Amphibia > Caudata > Salamandridae > Triturus > Triturus cristatus. Next base: position 576,411,403 of record NC_140582.1, on the reverse strand, counting down.
GAATGTCTAAGTGGATTGTTGCAGTAGCTTTTTAAAGTTAGAGGTGGAGACTATTGCCTTATTTATCGATGGTGGTAAAGGAAAAGTTTCTGTTTGTGGATGAAGCCCTATATTTGCCTAAGCACTGTACATAGCACAAATTACAAAAGTAGATGGTACATAACAATCAATGACAATGAAAAATGTGCAGAAAATGACGATCCAGCTATGCTTAACAACAGCTAAAAACTGTAAGGAAAAGACTGTAAGAAAGGCATGAAAGATGTGGAACGAAGAAGGAGAAAGTGCAGACACAGTGGAAAGTTTCTACGCTTAGGGCTAAAATGAGCACAAGGACTTGAATTTAGAGGGGGGCATGTGGAGGGAGTGGGGGGGCAGGCAGAGCTGGACAAGGAGGAAAGGTAGTACCAAGGAAACACTGAAGACATGTAGGAAGGTGGAAAGAGGATGTCAACTAGATGAGAGGTATCTCGTAAAGAAAGAGACAAGTAGAAGGGGAAAGTTAAAAAGAAGTCAGACATAAAGACTAATTTTAGAGGGTTAAGATGGCAAAAAAAAAACTATCAGCATAGACAAAAAATAATCAAGATGGGTCCGAATAAGCCGTACTTTATGGGGTTGGTGGTGTGAACAACAATGAAAGAGTCGGACCCTACACAGGTTGTAAATCTGATAGCGATAGGACCTTGTTACTTCCTCCCGCACTCAAAACACAATAAAAATGCTCCATTGCATCTGTATTCACTTATTCTGTTTGGCAATAAACTCACTTACACAATTCTTAAAGAGCGGAAAGGATTCCAAAGACTTGAGAGGTCAGGGCACGGTGACCACACCTGGGGTTGACAACTTCGCAAGACCACTTCACTATACTAACTTCAAAATTACTGTAGACAAAAACTATCTGGTAGGATTCTGTTTAATTGTTTTCACATAAATCATTTTCCTGGTATAAATATATTGTGCTAACATTAATACTTCTTTTTTCAGGTTTCACAATAAACTGGATAATGCCCAGAGATGTTTCTAGAAAAGATTAAGGCATATATATTTTTTAATTTTAAGTCAGTATGAATTCACTAGATTTTCAAGTTTCTGTGGAGGAGGGACATTTGGCAAAGGGGATCCTGCAAGCATCCATTGACAATGAAGGTCATGTGCTTTGTTGTTGCCGCCCTCAGCACAGTAGCAATGTGTTGAATCAGAGGGAAGGAAAAAATAACTGAATATAGGATTGTGAATAGCAATTCCCGTTCAAGAAGGCATTATTTTCCAGACACTGACATTCAGAACTATATGAATGATTTGAGAAAAGTATTTAAGCCTACCCAATGTAATGCAAATTCTGTCATAGCACATATTTCTGCTGAGTGAAAGTTTTACCCCTTTGCTGGCTTACTGATCTATTTGCATCCCAAAAGGGTGTCCCTCGGATACCCTTTTGGCAATATAAATGTTAGTATATCCCCTCTCTCATTGCACAACTCCCATTTTTTTGTCCCTCTGAGTAGGAACAATCTCCTTTTAGAGCGGATGGCTCTCAAATAATGTGTGCTGGTGTCCAATCCCTTGTGAACAGGGACACACTCCCATATGAAGAAGCCCAGTATTCCCTTCTGGACTGCCATATTGGTCTGCATGTAATGTCACAGGTGACGTCATACATATCAGAAGGAGAGGAAGGAATTTCATAGGCCCTTCCAAATTTTACAAAGGACTGGGCCAGTGGGAAGGGTTACATAAAGGACTAAAGTCAGCTATTGCTGCCTCCAACCTCACCCTAACCATGCTCACTGGTACAATTCAGTCTATCTGGAGGTGTAGGGGTAAAATGTTTGGGAGCCTAGCTCCTCTCACCCATCCGCTCTACCATGCCTTCACACTCCGGAGGCGTAAGTAACACAAATGTGCATCAAGCTTTAGCAGGGAAGATCATGTTTCGAGACAAACTTCTAGGAATCTGATAAGCGTCTTGTTCACTGCATTGGCACCACCGTCCAATCAGAGCCAGAAAGGTCTGGCACCCAATAATAGAATCCCTGGGATTTGTAGATGCTGAAAATATGTGGTTGTGGTAAGTTTCCTTACGCCCCACAATTGCCATTGCAGCAAAAAATGTATGGATTTATATTTTTGTGCATCCTTAACAATGTGCAATATTAATTTCAATCTAATTTATTTCATAAGATGCAGATCTTCAGTCAGATCACTTTGCACAATATACAGAATACATTATCAATATAGTTGTTTAAAAAACATTAAAAAAAGGTAAAAATGTAAACACATAATTTTATTCACTGGGTGAAAAAGAAATTGCATTGCCTCCATTAACAAAGGAACTCTATGTTTCAGTAGCAATGGTTTCAATAAGCGGCAAATACTAATATGAAGTGAGGGGCATACACAAAGGATGTGCTCTAAAGTTTGTATGGAACTCAAACAAAGGGGCCTATTTACAAGGGGATTGCATCTCCCGACACTCCGGTGGCGCTATGCCCTGCACCATATTTACAAAATGGTGTTAAGCCACTTTGCATGGCTCACTGCCGCTTTGCATAAATATGGTACCCTTTCATGTAGCGTTCTACCTGAAAGGGGTGTGCAGTGGGTGTTGCTGTGGACGTTCCACCACAATTCCCATTTTTTTTTATACTGCCTCAGATTTACAAGGATCTGTAAATCGGAGGCAGTGCCAAAAATGCACACTATGCAAAAGCAGGATTAGATTGGCGCAACAAGGAGAAATACTTTTATTTCCCCTTGTTTTTGCGGTCTCTATGTGTGGCTGCATTGTGCAGCACACATAGAAAGAACAAACTCCTTCAATGATTATTTATGTGCAGGAAGGTGTCCCTTCATGCCCAGATTAACCCCTTCGGTGCTCATGACGAGCTGGGCTCATCATGGCACACAGTCGCCGTGTGCTCATGACACCCACCCATGGGGGAAGCAACGGCGCTTCCCCCGTGGGCGGCCGATTGGGGTTTTTTCCTGGGGAAGGCAGGGGAAGACCTTCCCCTGCCTCTCCCTGCGCCCCCTTGCGTCATCAATGACGTCATTGAGGTTTCCCTTGGATCATAGACGCGCAGGAAGCCATTTGCTTCCTGCGCGTCAGTGAACTAAGAGGTGAGTTTTGGGGCTGGGGAGGGGGGGGATTTTCTTAAAAGAGACATCGAGGGAAAGGAAAGGGTTTTCCTTTCCCTCGATGCCTCTTTTGTGCATTCCTGCTGCACGATCGCACAATCGTGCAGGAGGAATGCCCACTAGATACCAGGGATTTTTATTTTTTAAATGGCCATGCTTTTGTTGTTTGGGGGGAGCGGCCCCTTGGGCAAGGGTCACTCCCCTTTGGGGGCCATTTTAAAAAGAAAGTTTGTTTGTTTTGTTTGGGGGAGCGGCCCCTAGGCAAGGGTCGCTCCCCTTTTTGGGGGCAATGTAATTCAGGCTTTGTCTGCTCCCCTGGGGGGGGGCAGATTTTCTTTATTTGAAAAAAAAATGCCCACTGGACCACCAGGGAGTGTTTAGTGGGGAGTGGCCCCTTGGGCAAGGGTCACCCCCCTTTGGGGGCTTATGATTTTAGCAGTCTGCCCCCATGGGGGCAGATTTTGCCATTTTGAGGTCGAGCATTCGAGCTTTGGAGATCAGCCCTAGGACATGTCTGCTTCTGCTTAGGGACTTTTTTTTCTGATCAACTGACTCTATTTAACTTTCTTGATAGAAAACGACCAGCAGAGGTCAGTAAAATACCAGAATCACTTCAGCATTCTCTGGTTTTCAGTCCATAGAAATTGTCTTCCACGAGCACCCATAGACAATAATTTTTTTTAAAAATCTTGTATTTTCAGTGATATGACGACTGAAGGCCCAGATTTTATATTAAAAACAGAGCTTTGGATTATACCATTTCCCACTGAAAGACAATATTTCTCCCCTTGTGTTCCAATACTTGGCGTGTCACACAGTTTGGCGCTTGCTTTCCCTCCATGTCAAAGAACAGCAGATGTTTCAGGGCACAGGCTAATGTGCTGCATACCTAAGTACATACAAGGTCCCAAAGGTGAGACCGATTGCATTGCAAATGCTTGTTTAATTTAGGGCCCACTAGGCCGCCAGGGAGTTATTTGTGGAGAGTGGCCCCTTGTACAAGGGTCACTCTCCTTTGGGGTCATTATTTGTGGCTGTGTCTGCCCCGCAGGGGGCCAGATCAGCATGTTTTTTTTTTAAATTGGGCCCACTAGACCACCAGGGATTTTTTTGTGGGGCGTGGCCCCTTGGGCAAGGGTTGCTCTCATTTGGTAAGCATTAATTTGTCCGTTTCTGCCACCCTGAGGGGCAGATCGGCTGATTTGTTTTTTTGTAGGGCCACTAGGCCACCGGGTTTTTTTTGTATGTTGGGGAGCGGCCCCTTGGACAAGGGTCGCTCCCCTTTATGGGAGGATGATTGTGGTCATTTCTGCCCATTTTGGGTGGCAGAATAGCAGTATGTTTTTAGGCCCATCTGCCATCTAGGGGGGCAGAAGCCACTAGACACCTGGTTTTTTTTTTGTGTTTGGGAGTGGCCTCAAGGGCAAAGGTTGCTCCCCTTTTACGGGGGTGAATATTTTATTTATAATCTTAGGCCCACCTACCCCTTAGCTTGGCTGGTGGATTGTGTGTGGACTGATGCATTATTTGCATATGTGATTGTAATGTTTTATTCTCCTTTTTATTCTAGTGTAAAGCTTTTGATTCCTGTTTGCAATTTCGACAGTGGTGTTCTGCAGTTTTGCGCAGTTTCTTTTTTTTTTGTTAAGAAAAACATTTTTGTTGTATTTTCTCCAAAAGAGTATTTTTGTCATGTATGGATGAATTTTTTTGTAAGTGGTGTCGTAATAGCAGCTTATTTAGTTAGTGTTTTGTGCATGGAATTCTTTGTGATGTGTTTTGCATTGTTTTATGTGTAATTTTCTTTTCTCTTTCTTTTTTAGTGGGATATTGTTGATCCATACTGTGTCTGTGCAGAGTAGGTGGTGGTGAATTTAGCTGCTTCTGGCAAGTGAGTGGTATCGTTTTGGAGTATATAGGTATTTCTGATAAAGGTGCATTTTGTTTATTACTTATTTTTCAAAGTGTTTGTTGTTGTTGACTTGTTTGACAAGTTACTTTTATTAGTAAGCAGTATGACTAGCCGTAGAATGACTGCTCAGCAGGTTGCTGGTTTGCTGCTTGAATCTTCCTCTGAGCAGGATTATGAGACTGACAGTGCGTCTGAGGGAGAGGAGGGAGGGGAAGATTCAGGCAGTGAGTTTTCTCTCCACCTGGAATCATCGGATGATGAAGGTACTCTCAGTGCAGATGAAGGTACTCTCAGTGCAGATGAAGCTACTCTCAGTGCGGATGAAGTGCCTGTTTTAGAGGAGGATACTACTGTGCCGATGGTGCAAGAGGCATCGGGATTGCAGCCTGAGGCTGCTAGGCTTCCTACTGGAAGTGCTGGACTCTGGGTTGATCCAAAAATGGTGCAGCCGGTGTTGCCTGCATTTAGTGGTGATGCAGGGTGTAGAGTGGATTGTGACATTTTTTTGCCTATACAGTTTTTTAAGTTGTTTATGGATGATGTATTTTTGGGTGAGATGGTTGTGCAGACTAATTTGTATGCTGAACAGTTTTTGAGGGACAACAGTGACAAACTTAGGCCCCACTCTAGAGCTACCCGGTAGACTCCCACAAATTTGGAAGAGACGAAGAAGTTTTTGGGTTTGACTTTATTGATGAGTTTGATAAGGAAGCCGTCCATGGCTTCATATTGGCCTACCAGTCCCTTGATGGCAACGGCCATATTTCCTGCAGTTATGTCTCATGATCAGTATTTACTTTTGCTACGGATGCTGCATTTTGTTGATAATTCTTTGGCGTTGCCACGAGATCACCCTGAATGTGACTGTCTTTTTAAGATTCGGCCTGTTTTTGATCACTTTGGAGATCGATTTTCAGAGATCTATACTCCATGGAAAGAAATATCTATTGATGAGTCTTTGGTCTTGTTCAAGGGCTGTTTGTTTTTTAGGCAGTACATCCCTAGCAAGAAGGCACGCTATGGAATTAAGCTGTATATGTTGTCTGAGAGTAGGACAGGATATGTTTTTAATTACAGTGTGTACACTGGTAGGGATTCCACTATTGACCCCCCTGGTTGTCCGTCCACTTTTGGAGTTTCTGAGAAAATTATGTGGGATCTTGCTAGAGGACTGTTTAACAGAGGCCACCAACCTTGATAACTTCTACACTGCTGTGCAATTGTTTAAGGAATTGTTCAAAGTGGACACTTTTGCTTGTGGCACAATCCGCTTTAACCGTAAAGGTTATCCAAAAGAGCTTGTTTGCAGAAAACTTCAGAGGGGACAGTGCAGTTCCTTGTGTAGTGATGAACTACTAGCTGTGAAATTTGTGGACAGGAGGCATGTGTACATGCTGACTTCCATCCATGATGAGAGTACTTCACCTGTGGTTGTTTGGGGTCAGATTTCGGAAGTGCGCAAACCTGTGTGCATTTTAGACTACAATAGGCACATGGGTGGTGTTGATAGAGTAGATCAGAGGTTGGAACCTTACACTGCTATTCGTAAGGCTTACGTTTGGTATAAGAAGTTGGCCAACCATCTCTTTAATTTAGCAACTTTCAATGCTTTTGTTGTGCTCAAGGAGTGTTCTCCTGCATCAAAGTTGACTTTTATTCAGTTTCAGCAATCTGTGATAGGCAGGCTTGTTGTTGTGGAACAGGCAAGTGTTCCTAGAGTTGGAGTGGTGGAGGATGTGGCTCGATTGAAAGATCGCCACTTTCCTGATTTCATTCCTCCCACATCCTCAAAAGACTTTCCCACTAGGAGATATATAGTCTGTTGGCGAAGAGGTACGCGGAAGGAGACTCGTATGTACTGCTCCGAGTGTCCTTCTAACCCTGGGCTGTGTGTCCCTGCTTGTTTTAGAGCGTACCACACGCAAAATAATTTTTGGGAGCATCCATGAGTGATAAAGTGAACTGCCTGGTCTCTATTCTTTAAAAAATGTGATTCTGTTTCAAGTTTGGCATTAGTGCAATGTATTTAGTTTCAGATTTTGTGTTAGTAGATTTGTATCTATTTGCAATTTGTTTGTGTTTTTATTTTTGTCTAAAAAAAATCCTAAATGTGATGGTGGTGTGCGTGGACTGGAGCTTGGCTGGTGGTGTGCGTGGACTGGTGCTTGGCTGTCGGTGTGCGTGGACTGGTACTTGGCTGGTGGTGTGCCTGGACTGGTGCTTGACTGGTGGTGTCTGTGGACTGGTGCTTGGCTGGTGGTGTGCGTGGACTGACGCTTGGCTGGAGGTGTGCGTGGACTGGCGCTTGGCTGGTGGTGTGCGTGGACTGGTGCTTGGCTGGCGGTGTGCATGGATTGGTGATTGGCTGGTGGTGTGTGTGGACTGGCGATTGGCTGGTGGTGTGCATGGACTGGCGCTTGGCTGGCGGTGTGCGTGGACTGGCGCTTGGCTGGCGGAGTGCATGGACTGGCGCTTGGCTGGCGGTGTGCGTGGATTGGCACTTGGCTGGCGGTGTGCGTGGATTGGCGCTTGGCTGGCAGTGTGCATGGACTGGTGTTTGGCTAGCGGTGTGCGTGGATTGGCGCTTGGCTGGCGGTGTGCGTGGACTGGTGTTTGGCTGGCGGTGTGCGATGACTGGCGCTCGGCTGGCGGTGTGTGAGTAGTGACTTGCTGCTGGTCACTACACACACTGCTAGCTAAGTGCCACTCCACGCAATCCATCAGCTTGTGTGGTTGCTGTGTCAGGAATGTGGGCATGTGAAAGTGATGGGCCCTTGAATGGCGCTGTCTGCTGGTGTGAGTGTTGTAATGTGATGGGTCCGCGGCTGGCGGTGTGAATGGTTTTGTATGTGTCACACGTATGAAAGGTGTATGAATGGCCTGTAAAGAGGTTGGTGCCTTGTCGTGGCTTTACAGCTCACGAGCTTTGAGTTAATGGTTCAGTTCTCGCCCTTTCAATTATTAACAGTGCATTTCATTTTTGTGGTATCACTTGTTAATACAATTGTATATACTGAACCATCACTCACCCTCGTGCCAAATCCAACCAGTGTGTGTGTGTGATTGAGGATTAGATGGCTCTGCAGTAATATTTGTCTTTCTGAAGCGGGGTGTACCTTGTCCCTTTTTGTGAATGTTGTAATGTGTTGTTTTTGTGCCTGGTGGTGTGAATGGTCTTGTGTGTATCACGTATGAAAGGTGTGTGAATGGCCTGTAAAGCGGTTGGTGCATTGCCGTGGCTTTACACCTCACGAGCTGCGAGTCACTGGTTCGGTTTTTTGTCCATTTAATTATTGACAGTGCATTTCATTTTTGTGAAATCTCTTGTTAATAAAATTTTATATACTGAACCATCACTCGCCCTTGTGCCAAATCCAACCAGTATGTGTGTGTGTTTGAGGAATAGATGACTGTGTAGGAATCTTTGTCTTTTTAGTTTCTCTGCCAGGTGTACATTCCATCTAAGAATAACCTACCAACTGTAGATATTGTCCTAAACCCATGGGAGACAAATGTCATGTTCAATACATTGTCCAGGCCAGACGATCAGTGGAGAGTGGGGTCTACAAGGAAGTGGTGGAAACATTAGGATGTGTAAATGTTGAAAATGTATATTTGTTGTAGGTATCTTTCAGTTGCTTTTGAATTTTCCTGAATGTGTGACACTCTGTTTCTTAATTGTGGGAACATCACACCTTTTGAAAACACACAGGTCTCTTATTCCCTCACTCAGAAGACCCAGGGGAACACAGATATTAGTCATTCCTTGGCATGATGTTCAACAAGTCATGTTCAACACTTTCTCTTCATCAGCCAGGCAAACAGAGGTCTGGCTTGCACCAGTAGACAACTTAGGTTAAACGGAATTAGAAAGTATATGGCTTTTGTATTTTCCATACAGTTCTGGGTTCATTATCTGCCATCAAATGAATAGTACACCCATTCCAGTAATTCTGCAGCACCTAAATTATGAACGCTAATATTACATAATAGATTATGCAGACATAACCCCAGAAAACCCATATATATTTGCGATTTAGGATTCCTAATATTTAGAGCTACTATTCCATGATTAGCATTTCTGGTTTTATGTTTCTTCCTTAGAAAAATGTAACAAAATGTTTAGCGAATTTGTTCAAATGAAAAGTATCTCCACATTATTAGCTGTATTTTTAGGGTGCAGGTAGATATTAATGGATATTGATGGGAGGTTGCACCAACCCATAGCTCTGAGTATGCAGCAAAAACATAACGCCAATATGTGCTTGGTTTGATTGTGTATGGCTTTGTAGTAAGGGCTTCAAATCTTAAATTCTCTAGGCTGTCTCATCTTTATAATTAAAAACATTAGAAGAGACATCTTTAAAAACTATCACAATTCTGAGCGTTTAGATTTGAGAGGGGTAATTCACAGGAACAAACACAAATTAGTCTCCTGCAGAACGTACCTGGCGAGATAGTTCAGATAGAACTACTGCCAAAATGGAAACAAAAAAATGGGTAGTATGCAGTCGAACAACTCAGTGAAAAATTGCCAGGACCGACTGTAAGAAACTGGCTCTATATATACTGCACCAAAGTGAGGTACAGTGTGTATAGAGTCCAAGGGTTTCCAGAGGTTTGGCAGAGGTTAAAGTTAGATAGAACCTTACTCTTTAAAGTGGTAGCTTGGTCGAGCAGTAAGGTAGTATCAGAGGACAGTGTTATGCATTTGATGTACACACTCAGTCAGCAAATGAATTCACACACTCAAGAACTGAACCCTAGGGGGCGTGGCTTCGGCGTCTTCGGAGATGGCCGCCGATTTCGGGAGCTCCGTGGTGCCGTGCCACAGTGCACCCTATCCAGGTTATTTCTACCCCTTTTTGGAGCGCGGAAAGTACATTTATCGACGTCGGAAGTGTCGCCTGACGCAATGCAATATCTTTCCCACCGTTTGGTGAGCTTCTGACAGTTTTTTCTTCTCAAAACGGCCGAAATGCACTTGCGGCCGCCATTTTGTTTTCATTTTTCAGGCATTTTTCATATTCCTTGCTATTCTACCTCAGAGGATGCATATTTTCGCCTGAAATGACTGCATACTCAGAAACCTTCTATTTTTCTATGTCCTCATTGATTTCCTGTGTGAAGAGGCGCTTGGGTCTTCAGTTTTGAGCATTACAGCTGCGCTATTATTTACTTCAAGTTATGTGGCTTCACGTTTGGTTCTAGCTTTGGGGGTCAAAAACCGGTTGTCAAGGCTCCATATTTCTACCAGCCTACTTTGTGTAACAAGACTCTCCGGGTCAGAATCTTTTGGAACCGTCGCCAGCATTTCTGCGTCTAGAGTGGTACTGTGTTTGTTTTTAATTTGGAAACTTTCTACAGTGACTTTTTTCTCTGGAGCTTTGTTGAGAATCTCCCTCTTTCAATTCTACACTATGGCGACATCTCGGATCAACCGTAAAGAAGTGCCGCAATCCGCTGGTGCCCCTTTAGAGGACTTCAATCCGTTCACTATTTTACAAGAAAATACAGACGAAGCTCTTAGTGATTCTATGCCCATAAAAGGCTCCTCATCTTCTACGACTCGTTTAGGCTCCAAGCAGGGATCTAAAATTCCGTCTTCAGCTCCCTTCACGCCTAGAAAAAGAGGGAAAGCGAATCCTCCATCTCCCACTAACTCCGCTACACCTCTTTCAATGGAACTTCTTCTTGAGGAGATTCGTGCCCTCAAACCATATATGGAGGAAACCAACACCCATTTGCTGAGCTTAGAGGATAACTGGTCTCACACTGTGCAGCGGGTTGATGTTCTGGAGAAACGTGTTGACTCTGTTCAGGAGTTCGCTGACAAGGTTCCTCTTATCCATAAAGATGTTGAACGTCTTCAGCAACAGGTTGAACAGTTGGAAAATCGAATTAGGCGTAATAACTTACGCATTTATGGCTTGGCTGAAGGTCTTGAAGGGTCTAACGCCATATCCTATTTTCAGTCATTTCTTCCGAATCTTCTTGGTCTTCCGGAATCTCCTCCATTAAATATCCAGCGTGCACATCGTTTGGGCCAGAGTCCCCGTTCTTCATCTTCATCCACAAAGCCCAGAGGAGTAATTTTGTATTTTCTGGAATATACAGATCTGCTTAAGGTCTTACAGGCAGCCAAACAAAGAGGAAAAATTTCCTGGAACGGTTCCAATCTTTACTTCGCTCAGGACTATGCCAAAATAACTGCTGACCGTCGAAAAAGGTTTTTAGATATGAGACCAGCTCTACGCAGTTTGAACGCACGTTATGGCTTATTCCACCCCTGCCTTTTTAAAGTGACTTACAACAACAGAACCACCAACTATGAAGACCCAGCTGTCCTGCAACAATTTTTGGACTCTTGTAAAGGAATTTCTATGGATATCTCTAAACCATGATATGTCGTGTAGTGCCTGTGGTGTATTTATCATAATTGTGCAATTCGTGTGTGTCAGTCATATTTGTAAGTTTTTGGTGTCATTATCATTTCTCACATTAATTGTTATCTTATTTTATCTCTTTTTTCCCAGGTCGGGGTTTCCGTACTCCCCTACTTAATGTTCTTCGTTTCGCCTGGATGGTGTTCTTCTGTGTATTTCACGTTCTGCGACCTCCCATCTGTCGTGTGGCCTTCCCCATATGGCTCCACCTACCCCGTTTTTCTTGTTCTTTTGTGGTATGTTTTTCTGTTATTGTACTGTTTTATCAATTGATAGCTTTAATTTGTCCTTCTGTCCCTTTTTTCTTTCTCTCCTTCCTTATCTTTTCCTCATTCTTCTGTTCTTATATATTTCTGGTTTTTACTTTATATTTCTCACTTATCTAAAACTTTTCTTTTATCCTCATTTTCATTTTCCTATATTGTTTCTTGATCTTCTCAGTTTCTCACTGCTGTTTTTTCATTATAAGAAATTGTCCTCATGTTTTGCTGTGTCCTTTGATTGCCTCTGCCTTTATGCACAATATTTTCCTTTACGAACAGTTTTAAAAATGTTTAAATAAGTTCTAACATGTCGTTGAATATTATATCTTGGAATGTTAAAGGTTTGGGTTCTCCTATCAAACGTCAACGAGTTTTGTCTCATATTGCAAACTTAAAAGGAGATATTGCTCTTTTACAAGAAATTCATATACCAGACTCTGAAATAACTAAATTGAGACAATGTTGGGTGGGCCATGTTTTCGCATCACCAGGTTCCGGAAAACGCAATGGCGTTGCTATTCTCTGTCACAAACGCTTAGATGTTCAACTCATAAGTCAAGATAATGATTCTGAGGGTAGATGGGTGGTGATCTCCTTACTAATTAACAAGATTCCCCTTACTATTTTTAATGTTTATGCTCCCACTTCGCCGGATAAGTTGTTTTGGCCTCAAATTCTCTCCCGTTTAATGCAATGTACTGATGACTACTTAATTTTTGGGGGGGATTGCAATATGATTGTGGATCCCTTTATTGACAGGAATTCCGGTACCAGATTTGTCCCGTCTTTTATGCATTCTCAATTCATGTCCACTATTTCTCAAAGAGCCCTTGTAGACTCTTGGAGACTTTGCCATCCCACACTGCAAGAGTATACTTATTATTCACCAGCTCACTCCTCCCAATCCCGATTAGATTACCTTTTTATTTCTAAGGCCCTACTTCAGCACATTTCTCATTCGGACATAGGTTCTATTCTACTCTCAGATCATGCCCCAGTTTCCTTGAGTTTAGATTTACTTCCTCCCATTAAGGGTACTAGACGCTGGAGATTCAATAACTCTCTTCTTTTAGATCCCACGTTCACACCAGCCTTTCTCGAATTCACTTCCTTATTCTTTGAGGAAAATGAATCCCCTCAGTTATCCCCTCAACTTGTATGGGATTCCTTTAAAGCTGCTTCTAGAGATTTTGTTATATCCTTTGTTGCCCGAAAACGACGTGCAGCTTCTCTTTCCTCTCATGCACTCACTTTACAAATTAAAAAACTGGAACATCGTTATTATTTTTCGAAAAGTCAATCTACCTTGAAAGAATTAATTAGTGCTAAACTCTCTTTTAATAAGCTTTCTACTGACTCTGCAAATCTATATTTACTCAAGTCTAGTGCTAAATTTTATAGTGCGCAGAACAAATCTGGCAATCTTCTTGCTAAATATCTCAAGATAAAAAAGGAACGTACTAAAATTGATTCTATCGTATCCTCTACCAATGCCGTGCTTCATACAGATGAAGACATTCTTTCGGAGTTTTCTAATTTTTATAAATCCCTTTATACTCCTGAATCTACTCCTCTCTTATCTGACATCGATCAGTATTTAGCTTCTATCCCTCCGCCTCCTTCTTTAGATGTAGACTTCTCTTCTTTAGAGTCTGATATCCAGACTAAAGATATTCTTACTGCTATCCAGTCACTTAAAAAAGGGAAAGCTCCAGGTCCTGATGGTTTTACCATAGAATTTTATAGCCATTTTTCCAAATTACTTATCCCTAAATTACTTAATTTGTTCTTGTTTTTTATATCTTCCCGAAAATCTGAAGGTTCTTTTCAAGAGGCTTTGATTTGTCTTCTTCCAAAAGAGGGTAAAGACCATACACTATGTAAAAACTACAGGCCTATTTCTTTAATCAATCTGGATTATAAAATTTTTGCAAAGATTCTTGCGCTCCGTTTGGATAATATTTTACCTCATTTAATTGGCAGAGAACAATGTGGTTTCATTAAAGGTCGTCATCTCTCAGATAATACTCGCCTCTTTTTCAATGTTCTTAGTAAATCTCACTCCCATAAATCTTCGTTAGCAGCTGTAGCTTTGGATGCTGAAAAAGCTTTCGACAGGGTTAATTGGCAGTTTATGTTTTCGACTCTTACTTGGTTTGGTTTTGGCCCTAGATTTCTTTCTTATATTTCTCTTCTTTACTCTTTTCCGAGGTCGTTTATCTTAGCTAATGGTCTTGCTTCTCCTTCTTTCCCACTTCTCCGCGGTGTCAGACAAGGTTGTCCCCTTTCTCCTCTTTTATTTATTCTGACTCTAGAACCCTTTTTATCTAAAATCCGGTTGAATGACAGTATTACTGGTTTCCCGTATGGCGATAAACACTTAAAACTTTCAGCGTATGCTGATGATATTCTTTTATTTCTATCTAATCCTCAGACCTCTCTACTGGCTTTTCTTTCAGAAGTTTCTTCTTTTTCTTCTGTTTCAGGATACAAACTTAATGTGGATAAATGTGAAATTCTTCCATTAAATAAATATTGTTTCCATGCTGATTTTGTATCTTCTTCTTTCCACTGGAGCCCTACCAAAATTAAATACTTAGGTTTATGGTTCACCCCTTCTATTAAAGAAACTGTATCGCTTAATCTTAAGAACCTCCAGTCCACTTTAATTAGCTCTACAACACGATGGCATCCCTTATTTTTATTTTGGTTGGGTAGATTAGATTCTGTAAAGATGATGTTGGTTCCTATCATCCTATTTTTCTTCTCTAATCTGCCTGTTAACATCCCTAAATCTTGTTACAAACAAATATATACTATTTTATCAAAATTGTTGTGGCAGAACAAAAAATCTAGGATGTCTTTTTCCAAACTTAAAAATCCTAAAAACCTGGGTGGGGTTCATTTCCCTGATTTTGCATTATATCATACTTCCTTCTTTCTTAAAAATTCCTCTTCATTATTATCTCAAAATACGACTGATTTGTTATCATTACCTCTGTGGGTAGATATTGAAGCCTCTTTCATTTACCCTTTCTCATTTGATGACTTTTTATCTATATCGAATACTCCCCAGAAGTTCTCCCTTCCCATTCTTAAACATACTCGTAAAACTCTTCATCCTGTTAAGCTAGACTGTTTAGATGACCGTACTCATTTCTTGCAATCACCGATTTGGTATAATACTCGTATTAAGATCAATAATCGCACTCTTTTTTGGAAAGAATGGTTCGATCTTGGTCTTAAATGGACTCATCAACTTTTCACAGGGGATACTTGCATACCTTTTCCTATACTGCAACGGAGCTTCCTTCTTCCCTCCTCATTTCATTCTAAGTATAAATTATTGACTTTAGCTGCCCAAAGTTCTTATGATAAACTCGCGACTCCCTCCTCACAGACCATTTCTTCTCCTGTTACGATTTCATTCTTGAAATCGAACCCCTCAGCTTCTCAAATTTACAATAAATTGAGACACATTGGTCAAACTCGGGACAAATCTGCAGTTGAAACTAATTGGGAATCCGATTTAAACACTTCCTTTTCCACGTCAATATGGGATAACATTTGGACTAAGATAAGGAAATCTTCTGGGGCAGCAAATACTACACAAACATTATTTTTCATATATAATAGACTTTTAATTACTCCAGCCAAATTACATCAGATTAATCCTCTCTCTCCCTCCACTTGTTGGTCATGTCCAGCCCCTGTTGCAGACCTTAATCATATGTTGTTTACTTGCCCGGTTATTCATCAATTTTGGATTAAAGTTTGGCAGCAAATTAACAAAATATTTCACACGCATATCCCCTTTTCCTTTTCTCATATTTTTCTAGGTAGTGCTGCGGAAGTTTGGTCTTCATCCACTTCCCTTAATCCCCTCATTATTGACTTACTCATTGCTGTTGCCTTTCAACAAATCACTAAGTCCTGGAAAAATGCTTCTAATGTCTCTTTTCAGGCCTGGTGGTATGGTGTTTGCTATAATCATAGGTTAGATAGAGCTTATGTTTACCCGATCACTTTGGCTATCAAACGTGATCTTTTGTGGCTTCCTGTTACCAATTTTTTAGATTTATCTGCTCAATCATTACCTTCTCATGTTCCAGCCATAGAAGAAGTTTCCAAACCTCCTTAAATTAAGGTTATTTAGATTAAGGTATCTTAAATATTATTCTATTTTATATATGCTCTCAGTATATAGGTGAATTTGTGGCAGTGGGTTCACTATGATGTTACCTTGTTTTATATTGTGTATAATACCTTTTTTTTAATGGTATTATTATAGGATATACCTATAATTTCCTCTTTCTCTCCCTCTCCCCCTTCTTCCCCTCTTTCTTCTTTTCCTCTTTCTTTATTATATATAATCTATTTTCTATTTGTATTGCTTCTATATACTATGCTGTATTATTGATTGTAACTTCTGCTTATGTTTAATAAAAAATTCTTTAAAACTTAAGAACTGAACCCTAGCCCACTTCCTTTTGTATAAAAAATATACTGTTGTTTTATTTCTAGAACCAAGCAAGCCTGGCACAGGTAAGCATAAAAATGCTTTGCAGTAGTAGATTACTTGTATGAACACAGTTCAAAATTGCAGTATAACTTGTACTGATTTTGTTTACAGTTTAAGTAAGCAGTTTGCAACACTTAGCAGGTATAGTACATTCGAATGAATGGGCTTTTTAAGTAAAATGCAATTAATTACTTTTCAGATTACTTTTGCTAACACAGGGCTGGATCCTAGATTCAGCACTGGGACATTTCCTGAAAACAGTTGAGTAAATTCCTTTTAGTAAGAGGTATGATTTTTAAAGAATATTATTATATTTCAAAAGTTGACACTTAGAAACTTTTTCACATAGAATCACCAATGTTATCCTATGGAAGGAAATTCACTTAGCAGGTAAGTTACTTAAACAATACTTTTCTTACTCAGTGCTGGATACCTAGATTCAGCACTGGGACATCTCCTGAAAACAGTTGAGAAACTGTGTTTTGGGTAATCGTGTGATTTTTAAGAAATATTCTCAGTTTTCAAAAGTCGAAACAAACTTTTTGGGAGAAAAAGTGTCAGTGTTATTCTATGAGGAAAAAGAGGTTATTGGTTTCCAGGTAGGTAATCGGTCATTGGAGTTAGGGTCCTGGGGTTAGACTCAGGGGTCTCCCAGGGTCAGTGATGCACTGTTGTTGCACCCTCAGCGGCACTCGGGCGGCCGGGTGCAGAGTGTTGAGGTCCAATGTTATCCTATAGAGGATAGGGCGACTCCGGTTGGTGGCTGCTGGCAAGCAGGCCACAGGGTTGTGGGAGCAAAGCTCCTAGGGTTAAACTCAGTGAAAGTTGGGGACCAAGTTAGCACAAAAGGGGCATCCTCAGCGGCACTAGGACGGCCGAGGGCAGGATGCTGTTTTTTGGTCGGGTGCCTTGTTGATTTAAATGGAGATTCTCCAGGACTAAGAAACACTGTAGGCTCGGGGATGAGGATCTTCCAGGAGTGACCACCACTTTGAGGGGTAAGCAGGGATGTAGAGGGTTGGTTAGGCACCGCTGGGTTGGGCACACAAGGCAGTGGGGCATCGGGTGCAGGGGTGCCTTGGGACGTCGGATTTTCTTACAAGCTCTGGTCGCGGTAGGGAGGGTCCTCTGGATTGAGGCTGCAGGCGTCATCTGGAGGCTTGAGGCAGGTCAGGGGTCGCCGGATCTGGGGTCAGGATCGCCGGGGGGACCTCCTCGTGGTATTTTTCCACTCGAGCTCGGGCCGGGTTTGGTGGGTGCAGAGTGGGCTGGATTTGCGGTTCCTGGCTGGCACCAGAAGCTGCAGTTCAAACATGTCCGGTGTGAAGGCAGGCAGGTCCTCCAGGGTTTTTGAGGTTGCTGTCCCCTGGACACGCTGGGGTTTTGCAGGAGCAGGTTCGAAGGGAGACAGGCCTGTAGGGCTGGGCCAAGTCAGTGGGCATCGTCCTCTTGTTAGCTCTGCACGGCTTCTCGTCCTTCTTCTTCTCTTCTTTTTCTTGTGGTTGCTGGATCTGAGGAAGGAAGTTTCAGGGTGCCCCTAAATACTAAATGTAGGGGGTTACAGGTAGGTAAAGGGCAGGGACCAATGGGACCCTTCCCTGGGGTGGGTACACCCCCTATTCTGCCACTCTCCAGTGGGAGGGGGCAGGAGCCTGTCCCTGGTTCAATCAATCAATCAATCAATCAATAATTTGTAGAGCGCACTACATACCCACAAGGGTTTCAAGGTGCTGTGGGTGGGGAGAAGGGGGGTGCTGTTGCTACTGGTCAAACACCAAGGTCTTGAGTTGTCTCCTGAAGGCTAGAAGGTCTTCGGTTTGTCGTAGGATGTGGGGGAGGGTAGTCCAGGTCTTGGCGGCGCAGTGGGAGAAGGACTTGCCTCCGGCTGCGGTTCTACGGATGCGTGGGATGGTAGCCAGGCAGAGGTCTGCGGAACGGAGTTTCCTGTTGGGTATGTAGAAGGAGAGTCGACTGTTGAGATAAGCTGGGCCGGTCTTGTGGAGTGCCTTGTGTGCGTGGATCAGGAGTTTGAAGGAGATTATTTTGTCAACAGGGAGCCAGTGCAGGTTCCTCAGGTGGGGGTGATGTGGTGGCGGTGCGGGATGTCGAGGATCAGGCGTGCGGAGGCATTCTGGATTCTTTGCAGTCTGTTGATGAGCTTGGTCGGGGCTCCGGCGTAGAGGGCGTTTCCGTAGTCGAGTCTGCTGCTGACTAGGGCCTGGGTGACTGTTTTCCTTGTGTCTGTCGGGATCCATCTGTAGATCTTGTGGCGCATACGGGGGGTGTTGAAGCAGGTGGAGGAGACAGCGTTGACTTGTTTGGTCATAGTGAGTTTCGAGTCGAGGATGCCTCCCAGGTTGCATGCGTGTTTGGTGGGTGTGGGCGTGTCCCCAGTGACGCGGGCCACCAGGAGTCGTCCCCTGCTGAGGGGTTGGGCCTGAGGATGAGGATCTCCGTCTTGTCTGTGTTCAGCTTAAGGCGGCTATCCTCCATCCAGTCGGCGATGGCCTTCATTCCCTGGTGGAGGTTGGATTTGGCGGTGAGGGGGTCTTTGGTGAGGGAGAGGATCAGTTGCGTGTCGTCAGGGTAGGAGATTATGTTGAAGTCGTGGTGTCGGGCGATGCGTGAGAGAGGCGCCATGTAGATGTTGAACAGCGTCGGGCCGAGGGAGGATCCCTGCGGGACACCGCAGATGATCTTGGAGGCTTCAGATCGGAACGGGGGGAGGCGGACTCTCTGGGTTCTGCCAGAGAGAAAGGAGGAGGTCCAGTCCAGGGCCTTGTCTTGGATCCCTGCGTTGTGGAGTTGTGTGCGTAGTGTGCGGTGGCAAACGGTGTCGAAGGCGGCGGAGAGGTCCAGAAGGACGATGTTTGCCGTCTCGCCGTTGTCCAGTAGGATCCTGATGTCGTCTGTGGCGGCGATGAGGGCGGTCTCGGTGCTGTGGTTGCTGCGGAATCCTGACTGATGCTGTTGTCTTCGAGGTAGTGGGTGAGCTGGATGTTGACTATCTTCTCGATGACCTTAGCTGGGAACGGAAGCAGGGAGAAGGACTAGAAGTTTTTGAGTTCGCTCGGGTCCGCCTTGGGTTTCTTCAGTAGGGCATTGATCTTGGCGTTTTTCCAGCTTTCAGGGACGGTCGCGGTCTCGAAGGAGAGGTCGACGATGTTGCGCAGGTGGGGTGTGATGGAGCTTCCGTCTTTGTGAAGATGTGGTGTGGAAAAGGGTCAGACGGCGAGCTGGAGTGGATTGTGCCCATGGTCTTGATTGTGTCTTCGATGCTCACGTTGGCCCAGGTTGGTTGGGGGTCGTGGTCGGTGTGGTGTGGTGGTTCTGACGTGTTGGGGCTCGTTAGGGTCGTCCGGGGGATGAAGCTATTGTGGATGTCGGCGATCTTGCGGTTGGCTGGGTCCCCCATCCTCAAGATGGCTGGGACTCGAGGTTGTGCTTCACATCGCCTCCCCCACCTCAGGGGTGGAGTTGGTAGAGGTGAGCACACCTCTCTTCCTCACTTGTTTTGTCCCGCCGGTTTTCCCACACAAATTGGAGGGTAGAACCAGTGGGGACCAGTTGCTGAAAGCAGCAAATGGTCTGGAGAGGCTCACAAAGGTGGCATGCCTTTGAAGCTTCTCCTTCCTGAACCCTGGAATGATGAGGATGATTGGCACCTCGTCCCAGGATGTGCATTGTTTCAGGCCTCCGAGAGCAGCAAGCTCTCGACCCAGCGGTCCAGAAACATGTCTGGTGGTGGCAGCCTAGGCAGCCACTCAGTCAGGTCACTGGAGGTTGGTCGAGTTTCAGGGGGCATCTATAGATGACCTCTGTGGTGCATTTTACATTAAATTCCACACTGGCATCAGTGTGGGTTTAATGTGCTAAGAAGTTTGATACCAAACTTCCCAGTCTTCAGTGTAGCCATTATGCTGCTGTGGAATTCGTAATGACAAACTCCCAGCACCATATTCTCTTAATGGCATCACTGCCTTTACAGTGCCCAGGAATGGACCTGGGCGCTGTAGGGGCACAGGGCTCATGCACCTGTACCCTCACCACTGGCATAGGTCACCCAGCTAGTGGGATGACTGATGTATGCCAGGGCAGTGGTTTGTGGGCATGGCACACAGAGATGTGTGCCATGTCGACTCTTCACTTTGTTGTGCACCAAGACACGCAGCCTGCAAAGGCAGTGTGTGAGTGTCAGGGTACAGGGTCTCTAAGGTTGCACAATATGTGCTGCAGCCCTTAGAGGTCTTGCCTGGTCACAGTGCCCTGGGTACCTGTGGCACACCAAGAAAAAAGTGCATCAGTAGTCTGACAAAAAGTGGGGGGTTACTGCAACAGAAACACACTTTCCTACACCGGCCATGGGCATGGGCAAGCTGGGCCCAGGCCCCGGGCACCAATATTCCATGTGGCACAGCAAGGAGCTGCCTCACTTAATGTCATGTAAACAGCAGCTTGTCCATCCAACTTGGCCTCAATCGGGTCCCGTTAAAGACTTTGTCATCAGACCTTAATGTACCTCAGCATAATTGTTAGCACACCATCAACTCCCTGCTCCCCTCACCTCCAGCAGTTACACCGCAACAACACCCCACAACAAACGCCAAATGTTCTTCCTGCCCAGGGTGCTGTCCCAGTCAATCCAATTTAGGGCTGGCCCTTGAACTGGATAGAAAGGAGAGTGCGGAAGGGTCCTACACGAAGGAGGATAGCTGGCATTTTCCTTGCCTGAAAAACAAACAGGAGTGGGGGAACTGCAGATGTCTTTTTTACATTTGATTCAACCTATAACTCTTTACCTCTTCAGAGAACCATGTGGGGCAGCACAAAGTCGCCCACTCTTTACAAGTCACAGATTAGCCTGACGATAACGAGATCATACCTAAAAAGTGCAGGTTCACTTGCACCTGATTTTCACACACCACTACGGTGTGTGCACACATTGTACCTGAGAACACTATTATGGAGAGTCTTTACTGTAGAATTTAGTGCTGCACATAGAAAGCCTGCAAATGGTGAAAAAAACGTTCTTAAACAATTAACTTAGAAGCTGGTTGCACTAAGTCGAAGAGCATTGAATAAATGAATGACCCAGAAATAACAGAAATGATGCTGCTAATAGAATGACCAACATGTAATATAACATCGTATGCGCTTCATATTTAGAGATTTTGAGCACCTCATGTTGAATATATGACATTACACCACAAGCAAATACCACGCGGAAGGTTGCAACACGGACGTTACATCTTCCGCGTTGTTACCACGCATGGCATTACATCGCAAGTCGTTTCAACAATTTGCGCTAAATGGTGTGCTGGACTTAGGAATAGTATAAATTACTATTCCTACTCCAGTTAGCGCATCAGCGGGGAATGTGTTGGACTTAAATTCCAACACATTGCCTGGTGTTGCACGCCATCTAGCGCAAGTCGTTGAAACGACTTGTGATGTAATGCCATGCGTGGTAACAAGCGGACGATGTAACGTCCGCATTGTAACCTACCCGCGTGGTATTACCAGCGTTGTAAACGCTGTCTCCCCCTCATATTAAATTATGAAAATTAATTTTAATCATGTGTAATTAATTTCAAGACATACTCCGCATTTCCATTGCACTTCATAGGTGACCTAATCTGTGTAATGCACGATGATGCAAAACTTTGTTGATAACACGTATAAAGCTGAATTTAGGATATGTTGGTTTATAAGTGTATGGATTCCTATATAGCAGAAACCAAATTGAAATTTGAATGTATGCACACATGTTACATGTATGTACATTGCATTGCAGTTCTACCTCACACCTATTGGTGGCTGGATAATGATTTGCATCATTCATTGCCTGAACTAAATGCACTAAAGAATTTCTAATATGTATGTGTTTAACTGCAATTTTATATTAATTATACATCTTTGAGTTTCATGTGTTAATTCTGCATTCACTCTAAAGGACAGAAGCTTACTGATGCTTTCCCATGAGAATTATTGTTTCTGCTGAATTGGTTTCTTACAGTTGTTTTCACCACTTAACTAGTTTAGAATGAGATCCTTTGGGGCCTATTTATAAGGGGATAGCCCACCAGAACGTCACTTATAGCGACGTGTTGCTGGCACTATGCCTTTCTGCATGTTTACAAAGCTGCAGGATGCCACTTTGAGTAGCTTAACTACGCCTTGTAAATACAACCCCTTTACATGCATCACTTTGCGTGAAAGGGGCGTGTAATGGGTGTTGCTGTGGGCATTCCACTGCAACCTCCATTGCATTTTGAGCTGCCCCTGATTTAAAAGGATGTGTAGAACTGAGGCAGTGCCAGACACTAACGCCATGCCATCAGGGATCTGCTCAATGCCTCCCTGACCACCGGCATAGTCCCGCTACCTTGGAAACAGGCTATGGTAAAGGCTCTGTTGAAAAAACCCAACTTAGATAGTAACAACCCGTCTAACTACCGTCCAATCTCTCTGTTACCTTGGTTGAGCAAAATTCTCGAGAAACATGTCAACAAGGTATTGACGGAGTTTCTCGAAGCCAACCATTTGTTAGATCCCTCCCAAACCAGGTTCCAGCCCCTGCATGGGACTGAGACCGCCTTGGTTGCAGTGACGGAGGAGGCCAGGAAGATTATTGATCAAGGAGGGACTGTGGCCATCCTCCTCCTTGATCTAAGTGCTGCATTTGATACCGTTAATCACAGCATCCTTCTTCAGAGACTTTCTAACCTGGGAGTCTCCACCCAGGTTCTCCTCTGGTTTAAGTCCTTTCTGTCCAACCGCTCTTTTCAGGTCTTCGAGAATGAGGTTATCTCCCCTCGCAAACTTCTAGGGTGTGGAGTACCGCAGGGCTCCTCTTTAAGCCCAACACTTTTTAATATCTATATGACCCCGCTAGCTGCTATCGTCTGCCCTTTCGGGATAAAAATTGTAACCTATGCAGACGACACACAGCTAGTAGTCGCTCTTGATCAAACCCTGGCACAGACTACTAGTAACCTGAGGGACTGCCTAGAAGCAGTCGCTTCTTGGATGAACTCCTCTTGTCTTAAATTAAATGGAGATAAGACAGAGATGATGCTCCTGGGCAAACCTGCAAACACCATCAATAACTTCCGCTGGCCATCATGCCTCGGCCCCATTCCTACTCCCAAGGATTCAATTAAGAGCTTAGGATTCTGGCTGGATAAGACCCTTACCTTTTCTCACCAGGCGGCCATGCTTTCAGCCACCTGTGTCGGTATGCTCAGGCTTATCAAAAAAATTCTCTCCAAACTCCCCTTTAAAGCCAGACAGAACATGACACAAGGACTGGTACTTTCTCGTCTGGATTATGGCAACGCCCTCTATCTAGGGGCACCCCAGTCCACCATCAATAAACTGCAGGTCATCCAAAACTGTGCAGCACGAATGCTCCTGCAAGCCCCCCGCCTTGTCTCTATTAAACCTGGCCTAAGGAAATTGCACTGGCTCCCAATTAGGGAAAGAATTGCTTTTAAAAGCTTATGTATCGCCCATCGCGCCTTCTGGAAGACTGGCGCCACCATTAACCATCCTCTGATTTCCCCTTATCTCCCTAACAGGCATCTTAGGTCGGCTTCTTTGTTTTTGACCTTAGTGCCAAAAATCAAGAGATCTAGAGCAGGCGGACGATTGTTTTCCTACAACTCGTCAAGACTCTAGAACTCCCTCCCTCTCCATCTGCGTTCAGAGCCCAACCATCTCTCCTTCCGCAAGGGGTTAAAAACGCTGCTGTTTACCATCACTGACTAGGTCCCTCCTCCCACTCATGTATACTCAGTTCGCTAGTGCTGGTACGCCTCAGGGTAGCCATCGCGCTTTATAAAAACTCCTTTCATTCATTCATTCATGCAATAGCAGGAGCTAGAATGGTGCAATGAGAAAAAAACATGTGCTTCTCCTTGTTTTTGCTTTTTCTATGTGTGCTGCAGAAAGAGCACGATGTCATTAATGATTATTTATGTGCAGGAAGGTGTCCCATTGCTGCACATAAATAATCATTAAATAATGACTACTTACAATTTCTATGTGTGCTGCAATGCAATGCATAGTGAATATTCCACTTTGCGTATTGGGGATAGATAAATGGCCTGGGAAAGAGGCATTGGAGATGGCACATGAGAACTCTGAGCTATTTAAATAAAACCATTGTGAACTGTCCTGTGTATGGAAAAGGACCGACATTCCCATATCTAGTGTGGGATTATTACGTAATGTTTCTACGTGTACCTTGGGAACTGTGGATAACGAACCACTGACATGAGATGATGATGAAGTGACAAAGTAGGCGTCACCTATGGACTGATGAGGTTTAATATATAATTTCCTAGGATGTTGAAAGAGAGATTCCCTTTACTCCTGCTCTCGCAGATGGCATGAACCCCATTGAAAAGAACTTTGGGCTTTCCCTATTGGCTCACCTTTCCTGTGATCTGCCATGCTTGCAGAATTTTCCTTGAAATCCTTGACTGAACCAGATTCTGTAGATGCCCTGCAGATTTTCCCCTTGAGCATTTTCTTAGCCTTTTATGGCCACTTTGTCCTTTAGCTATGGATTTTAAAACTCTAGAGCATATGCCTCTCTGATCTCTGCTCTGAGTATAATTTCACGCAATAGTTGATTCCGACTCATTGAAAATTCCTGATTCAGCTTTTAAAATGATTGTGTGGGTATTGCTATTCTGCCTAATTCCTTTCATTGTCTATAGATGTGCTTGATCCCTGAATTCTGAGTACCCTTGTACCTTAGTGTGTGTCTCAGTAGCAGCCAGCAACATAAAAATATGGTTGGGCGCGATGCCCAAAGAACTCACCATATGGCCACAAGCTCTGCGCACCGTCTCTCGTTCCGGCGCTCTCCTCAGACATGGAGAGAAAGGGAGGTACTTCCTCCCTTGTGCCATGTGAATCCAACCAAAGGATTGGTTGGAGCGGGCTAGCCCAGCTCTAATTTTGGGGCTGGGGGCCTGCGGCTGCAATCTCTTGGTTGCTTTTTCAATCCTGGGATTGCAGGCTTTGAAGTGCGCATGACAGAATGGTCAGCTGTAGACAGGTAGCCAATCTTTCATGCGCACTGGCAGGGTCAGATTAAGTGCAATTGCACTAATCAGCCCTGCCCCCCTGCCCTTCGGCTAAAGCATCGGGAGCCTGCCACACATCATAAAATGGCATGTATTACCATTTCTACTGCGCTGGCAGCAGTTGGGCCGATGCTCCTCCGCCATAACGGAGTAGCCGCCGTTGGTGTACCTAGAGAATAAAGTTCATGCATAGTAAAGACCACATGAGATTATTCTCTAAATTGCAAATATTAATGCTCCTGTTCTTAATTGCAGTTGCAGAATTATTGGTTTGTGCAATACTGGTACACCTTAATTTCTTTAGGAGGCTAAGCCTTTCTGTAGCTATTTTATATTTGCATAGTGTTGTCTTGAGAGTGATTTACCTAAATCTAATTAGTCCTCTGCAATAAACACCCTTGAGTTTGGCTCATGATTCCTGGTCTTCATAGTGTAGCCAAATGGCTGCACTGGTAATTTCAGATGCACCCCTCTCTCCCCCCTCAGTGTGCACGGAGCAAGAATCATCAGAGGACCAAGAGTAAGGAAGGCAGCGAATCTTCTCCCTGTAAGTTGGGCCTGTAAACGCTGGATCACATGTAAGAAAAGCCACAGCGCAGAATGAGCCCTCTCTCTTCCTTTCATTTGTATGGCCTTATCCGGGAGGCCTTGCTTTTTATCTAGGCTCAATGACTCATAATAATGTCCAAAATCGGAAACTGTGCCATTTAAAGTTCATTTTCTCCTGGACTTGTTTCTAAAGCCGCATGAGCATTGACCTCATCTGTATTTTCCTGTATAAAACGCATAAAACAATTATCTTGGATGACAAAGAACATATTCTGCAATTTATCTGTACTAGAGTTTTAGTGACATTTTGTTCCTTTGAAAATACGTTATGTTGACGGGAACATTACAAGGTGAAAAATAGCCGAAGGAAAGGGAAGTGCGTACCCTGTCATGCCATGAGTCAGTGCTCTTTGAAATACTCGCGCCGGAGACATTTGGAAAGCAGCAGTCGGTCGCAAATCTCGCCATTAGGTTCTCGCAAGAAAGTCATCATGCTGATTTTCCGGATAAAAACCTTTACCTACTGGCGTCAGGCCAATTTAGGGCGCGACTCCTATTATCGATCAGCCACATTTGCGCAATTGGTGTATCGACAGTTTACCAGAGAGTAGTACTGCAGTAACGTCACACTGCGCACGTGGACACATTTTCGCAAAATTAAAAGGTGGGTCCTTTCTTACATGTGCAAGGTGGACCGACATATGATTATTTGAATAGAGTAGACCATTTGTTTTGCCTGTGGCTGCTAGTGTGCATAAGTCCTTTTTCGTTAACACTGCAGGAGGAGTGTTGTGATGGATGTAAGATAATATAACTCTTCGTAATGCAGATACCTTCGTGGAAATGTTACTCCTACTGCTGTGTACAATGTGGCCCATGTCATTGAAACGAGGCGCATTGAAGCTGCACGGAAATGATCATAGGGTTCAGGGTCACATTTGGCATGTTCTATGTGCATGTTGACCATGCAGGGACCTTAGTAAGTCCTCACAAAGGCCAGCTGCAGAGCCAGCAGGCTGTGTCCAGCCCAGGGTGTTATTCAATAGGAGTATGACCTGGGTGCAGACACAACAACACATGGGGGCTCATTTATGAGTCCTTGCGTCACTTTTGCGCCGCCGGTGCGTTACTTTTTGTGACGCATCAGCGGCGTAAAAACTGGACCTTGTTGCACCATATTTACAAAGTGACGCACCTAGATAGATGCGTCACTTTGTAAACCCCTGCACTATGCAGGGTGGGCGTTCCCACGTAAGTAAGCATCGTAGAAGTAACGCAGCGAAATCTACGAGATTTCACTGCGCCACTTCTAGGGTGCAAATGCATCAATATCTTGCGCCTGCCTCACAGCAGGCGTAAGACTGACGCAGGCCCTTATACATGGGGCTTGCCCCATGTGAAAGGACACAATGCTGGAGTTGCGTCACTTTTGTGACAGCCTCCAGCAATGCGTCACTTTTGCGCCTACAGATACGTCAGAAATACTGACGTATCTATGACTCCTTGCGACATGATGCGTCATACTGTAAATATGATGCATCATTGGAGTCGCAGGGAGGGCGCAGTGAAAAGTGACGCATCACTGTTTTCACGCAGTGATGCGTCACTTTTCATAAATGAGGCCCATGGTTTTGGTCAGGGTGCAGACCACAGCAGCTGGGGATTCCCTTAGCCAGGTTCAGCCAAGGGCACCAGGCAGTATTTTCTAGCATGCAGGCAGAGGAGCAGAATCGTCTCACTCCAAGGCAGGGTAGGAAAGACGGAGTTGATGGGCCCGTCGCAGGGCCCAGCAGAAGGTGCTTATATGGGACAATTGCATAGCACAAGGAGTTCAACTCGGAGAAATGTGTGTTTCTTATGCTGTTGAGCATTGATTGAAGCGGTCTGCGCACCCAGCAGCAGGCCTCACGCATGCTTCCACACTGGAGCTAAAGTGTGAGCGCGCATGCAGCTCGTACTAACATATGTCACACTGTGAAGCCATCATTCAGATGCCCCCCTTGGATATGGTAAAGGCAGAAGGTAAATCCAACCCTACCCCTGGCCTGTGTCTTGCAGTTTGGAACCGGACACCGTTCTACCCCTTGTCTGCAGTGCTTTAAATGGGCCGGTACTCACCGGTACTGAGTACCGGCACTTTTTTATTTTCTTCCCTTGAGTACCGGCACTTTTCCTAGAATGAAGACAGTACCGGTACTCATGGGACCTGACTTCAACCCAGGCAGCGCTTCCTCCATCCCTCCACTGATACCTCTGCAGCACCTTTAACAAGCACTGCACGGAATTAATCGCGGGAGCTCTTGTCACCAGGAACCAGCGTGAGCTGCTTTGGAAGTCAGGGGGGGGGAGGGAGGGGGGGGGGGGTAATCTGCAGAGTGGTTATCGGATCCATTGTTCTTTCACAGTGGGGCTGAGAGGGGGCTGTACAATCAAATGGATGGCGGTGGGACGCACTGTTCAGGATTGGATATACCGAAGACAGAACTAAAGAACATTTGCTAATGCTTTCACTATCGGCACACATCTGAAATGCCTACTTGCCTGCTGCTGCTTTCTGTGTTTTTCTGTTGTTTAAAATGTTACTTATCACTGACCAGCAGTGTTTAATTTAAAAGTGGGGTGATGGCTGTGCGAGTGATGTCCACTGAGAGTTATTTAACAGCGGAACATTAAGCGCAACTGGGGCTAGGCGCCAGTTGGCCTGCCCGTCTCGGCCTCGGACCCCTCCCGGGTACAGGCCTCGCTGGCCTGCCCTGGGTGTATGATCCACCAGAGGGCACCGTTCTTCAGGTTACAATTACAACTTGATCTATATTTCCAGAGTCCCTCTTCATTCTAAAACTCTATCTTGTTATGAAATATGTTCTTTCTGTAAGTATAATAATGCCTCATACGAGTAACAGTAACTCCTTCCAGAATAAGTACACTCAGTAGAGGGACGACGAGGCACGGCTTTCGAAATTACAAAACGTGTTTCTTTATATCGGATAAGTGCCAAGTGTTTGTGTACGTGGTTGAGAAAACAAGTAGGTGCTGGAGGAAGGCACTGAACTCTGGCTGCTGTTTCAGAATGAGTCACAGGAATGAACACAGCTCACTCGGAATTGCACACTCTTCGGATACCCTTCGATTTTACTAACATTTTGTTTTTAAAACAAATGCTCATGAAATGCTCGATTTCACTGTTGCACAAATAAAACACACACTCCACAAATAGACACGCACCGTAGGCAAACACAGTAGTGACGCACACAACACAATAACGGATACATGCACACAAACCATAATGCACAGACACGGATGAGTACATACTGCACAGATGTACATGCACCAAAGATTTATGCCCAAGCACGCACATGCAAACACTTGCGAAAACCACAAGCTCGGAAACACAGTACACATATTCCATTGGTAGACACACACATACAACATGCACACATACAATTAAACACATACCAAACGCATACGAACTCCCAAAAGAAACTATGGAGCTTCTACTGGTCACCTTACAGTATCTTGCTGCGCCTTTCTTCACAGCATAACATTTGATGACGTCACATTTTCTTTATGGTTATCTTGATAAATAACTATCACCTATAGTGAGTGCTGTACAAACTGAGCAAAAGACACACAATTGATGGACGGAATGCAGAACAAATCAAAACATTACTGTTTTTGTTGCATAGAGCCTTGTGTTACCTGCTGGTCAAAAGTTAAGATCCTTATAATATAGCTTAGTGAGTTATGACCCTGCAGCAAGAACCTGCCTGCAAACAAGAAGGCATATGTTTAGAGCCCCGTTGTTATTTCCTCAATCTTTTCTTATTTTAAGGATGCTAAAAAAGGCTACTGTGGGTAGTAATAAACACTTATCAGTAAGTGCCATATATATATATATATATAGTTATTAGTGAGATAACTAATGGACACATACATCCGACATTCTTACAATGAATGCAGATTTTGTGCATACAACCTTGGCAAAGTCAAAAAGTTTACCCCGCCCCTTCTCCCACCTTAGCACCTCCCTTAACTCCGCCCACTGCTCCTTTTGGTGAGTACCTGCACTTATTTTTTTCCATTTGAAGCACTGCTTGTCTGTACAAACAAGCATGGCGACCTTTATGGGTACTTGCAGCCCAGTCTCCACTAATCCAAATACAGATGGACAGAGGCAGGCGTCCACCTGCTCTGTACATCCTCAGTCCACTGTGCTTCAGTGTTAAATGACAACCCTACACTGGTTCCAGCGAAACTGGCGAGCATTCCATTCTTGGGTAAAGTACCACATTCTTGTTTTGAAGGTTTTGAGCTATCCTCCGAGCACTGGCACTCAACAATGCTTCAGTTTTGTCATCATAGCAAAGGCCATCCCTGAAGTGCTTAATTTGAGCCGGTAGTTTCCGGTGCTTGGCACTGGCACTAAATTGCCAACACCGGTACTTATAATATCTGCCACATGTTAGCGTCTGTTTGTCTAAATTAAAGATGCGCACACAAGAGATGCTTATTATGTAAATCAACATTTAAAAGGACTACCTTCTCTCCCAAGCCATTGTCATTGCTTTGGGGGCCTTGAATAGTCTGCATTGTCACTCTTGTATTAGTGCGATGGTAAATAGCTGTGTTTGCACTGCCACTGGCGACGCTGGCAGGGGCAATGGGTGGTGCAAGCGGCAGTAGCCTCCCGAGGTGGGCTCTGGCACTTCTTTTTTTTGTACAAATTAAGCACTGCTCTGAATTATGCTTAATGACGTCCTACTTTATGATAAGTTAACATCAATGGGTGGTTAGCTATTGACAAATCCATTGCTTTACAAGTACAATTAATTTCCTCATTCCTGCGTTTGCAACAGTAATGAAGCACTACTTACTTGGAGGGGGAGGCCTGCACAAATTCTCATCGACAATATGCCAATGATCACTACACATGCTTTAAATAAACGTTGTATCCTGACGATAACCAGCAGGCGCCTGCCCCTAGATGGGAAAACTCCATATCATTAACGGGGGACAACGTGTACTCTGATTTTTCATGAACTTATCTAGAAATAGAACTGGGCTCTTCTGATTTCCCTAACAGAAACCTCACCATGCATGGATGCATAGTATTAATGTGCCTTAATATGTGTAATTGCCTCATGACGTACACTAGAGCACTGCATCGTACTCACAGTTTTTCAAACCAGCTCTCTGCAGAAGCAAAGATGTGGGGCGTGCTGTGTTTTTTCTCATGAACTGTTGTCCTGAGAATATTATATCATTGAATGCTGTTCGATGTATGGTTTTAGATGCTTCTAATTCCCTTTCAACTTTTTTGTTTGTTTTTAAGTTCAAAAGAGAATTTTATTAAAAGTAAAAATGTGTCATCGTACAAACATGTGAGCAATCAAGAAACAGCATATCATAAATATACTCCAACATAAATACAAAAATAAGAATAAAAAGCTGAGAACATATTAAAGAAAGTATAGAGAAAATACAATACATAGTAGCATACAAAATAAAGAAATAACCAAAGAGAATTACGGGGGTTTGGGTACTTCCTGCTTAGATGGTTTAGGCAAAGAGTACTGCCGTGCACAGTTATCAAAGAATGTTGTAACGGGGAGTCATAACTGAGTTCTCTTCACAGCCAGTTGGAAAGGGGCAGTAGAAAAAGTGTCCAAACGATGGTGGTGGCAAACATCATACCACCAGGCTTTATAAGAGATTTTACTGAAGTTCTTCCAATTTCTCAATATTTGCTGAAATGCAACAGCTAATAATAGATCGACAATTTTGAAATTAAGCTCACAATTATCCCAGGAAGACGAAAGGCTTCCCAAAAAAGTTTCTTTTGCACAGAATTGTATATTGGTACCAAAAATCACATTAATTTGGGACCAAACAAGTTTCCAAAAGTGAGATACAGGTGAACAAGAAAAAAAGCATGTGAAATAAATCAGCATCAGGAGAGTTGCAAGACCAACAAGTACTTGGTGAGAGAGGAAATTGTTGTTAAGCACATGTGGAGACAACAAGAGTCTATTATAAATGTAAAATAATGTTTGGGTTATGCTAGCTGTTCTTGAAGTTTTGCATATTTTAGTCCAAATATTGTTCCACAATGAGAAAGGCCAAACCACATCAAAATCTCTCTCCCAAACCAGTTCAACACTAGATTGTTGTCGCGTTATATCGGATGAGTGAAAGGAAGCATAGATTTTTTATGCAGTAGGTTTAGTATGTAAAAGAGAGGACAGACCTGTATGCAGGTCATTTGTGGGGGATTTGTGAAGCCCACTACCGAATTGATTAAATACGTTAAACACGGTGTTACGAAGAATATGGTATTTAGAAAGAAAAGAAACAGGCAGATTATATAACTGTCGGAGCGAGGCGAAAGAAATAAACTAATCGTCAGAGATTAATTGGTGAATCCAAGTTAAACCCCTTTGCTTCCATGTGTTCCAGTAAAAGGGTTTATTGTGAATCAATACAGTTTTATTGTGCCATATAGGTGAAGCTAGAAAAGATTCAAGAGTGTCATGCAATAAAGGATATATGAGGCTAAGAAGTTTAGAGGTAAATTTAAAAAGAGGAGTAGATAATATTTGGGGTTTGCAGGAAAAGGAGAGATATTCATGGAATGAAAAAGGAGACAGAAATGACTTCTCAACTGACATCCATAAAGGAAGTTCTTCCATAGGATCAAGCAACCAATATGAAGCCTGTCGCAACATAAACGCCTTGTGGTAAGCTGGAAAATTGGGAAAATTAACCCCTCCTTCATTTTTGTGTCGTATTAACTTAGAAATAGACATGCAAGGCTTTTTGTTATTCCATAAAAAGGAAGATAGGTAATAGATTTAAATAGTTTGATGGGAATGGGAACCGTAATATTAGATATGGTATATAAAATTATAGGAGAGAGCATCATTTTTATTGTATCCAAACGACCCCACCAGGATAAATAAAGAGAATACCATTTGGTAGTAAGTTCTGAAATTTTTTTAAGGCAAGTATTCATACACAAAGTAACTGTACCTTTAATTGTAGACATAACATTTAAACCTAAATATTTAATATGAGAGGAGTTCCAAAAGAAATTAGCTGAAGCAAAGTCAGCTTTAAAAGTGTATTTGGTTAGAGCTAAGATTTCACACTTATCACTGTTTAATTTATAACCTGAAATCAGTGAAAAGGAGTGGACCTCCTTCAGGAAGGCAGGAATTGAGTCCTTGGGATTGGAAATAAGAAGCAAAATGTCGTCAGCGTACGCTGCGAGTTTGACATTGGTTGTGGGAGACACAAACCTGCGTATTTGTATATTTTGACATATTTTTGAAAGGAAAGGTTCAAGGGCTAAATTAAAAAGAAAAGGGGACAAGGGGCACCCCTGACGCACTCCTCTACCAAGGTCAAAAAATGATGACATGAGACCATTGGCACAGACAGCAGCACATGGATTAGAGTATAAAAGGGAAATTAGGGAAGTAAACTTGGGACCAAAACCAAACCATTTAACAGTATAGAAGAGGTATTGCCATTCAACTCTATCAAATGCTTTTTCGGCATCTAGCGCTATTGCTGCAAGGGAGTGTTTTACGTAGGGGGCCTTAGATAAAACATAAAAAAAGTCTTGTTTTATTATTGATTACTCGACCTTTCACAAAACCAGATTGTTCCTTGCACAGTAAGCTTGGCAAAATAGGGTCTAAACGTAAGGCTAGTGCTTTGGAAAAAATCTTATAATCTACGCTGACAAGTGAGATGGGTCTATAATTTTTACAAAAGGTCGGATCCTTACCCTCTTTGGGTATGAGACAAATATGGGCATCCGAGAAAGAACCCTTGGATTTCCCCGCCGAGAAGAAGGAATCAATTAAACAGTATAATTTAGGCAATAAAAGTTTAGAGAAATGAAGATAAAATTCAACTGTAAAATCGTCTGGTCCTGGAGCCTTATCTTTTTTGCGGTGTTGGAGTGCACCTAGAAGTTCTTGTTGTGTAATATCCGTTTCTAAGGTGGATACATCAGGGCAAGTCTGTGGAGTCTTATGTAATGTTGAAAAAAATTGAGAGAGCAGGTGGTCTGTAGGATTCGTTTCTGAAGAGTATAAAGATTTGTAAAACAATGCAAATTCATTTAAAATTTCTGTGTCTTTGAATTTTAAGATAGAGTGTTCATCAAAAATACAATCAATGTTCAGCTTGTTCTGTTTAGTTTTTAAATAGTTAGCTAACATCTTACCAGCCTTGTTTTTCCCCCATAAAACTTTGCACTAGATTTCAGTAGAAATAATGAAGCATTATCAGCAGATTCCTTATTAAACTGTAATGTTTATTGGGAACGAATGTGACTTTGGAATACCGGTCTATAAAAGGATCAAAAATTTGATTGAGATCTCCTGCAAAGATAAAATTATCTTCAATGCAGAGAGTAATTTGCTTAGCTATCGAGCACCAAAAGGAGGAATCACCGCCAGTGGGTGCATAGACATTAAAAAAGGAGACTGGAACATCCCTCACCATCAGCTTAACATTACGCCAACGACCGTCAGTATCTGAAATTTGGGATATAAATATGAATTGGAGCGATTTACGACAAAGCATCATAACACCATTATGCTTGCAATCACCGTTTGACTAGTAGAATATTTCCCCCACCCAGCCCTTTTTTAATTTCAGTGACTCGCTTTCCGTAAGGTGGGTTTCTTGTAAGAATTCTATGGCATGCAAAGAATAAGGATAAACAGAGATAATAAATAAAGGTAATACAATTCAGGACAGGTAACATAAACAAACTAATCAAGGTCAGTGTGAAAAGTAAAAGGTAAACAAATAGTAATGAAGATAGAAAATCAAAGTGATAAAAGAAAGCAGGAGTACGTGAAGATATACAACTGGAACTGTAATGCCAGAAAGAGCAATGAAAAAATGATAGTAAAATGAGAAGAGTAAATAACAAAGAGAACTTGAAGTGAACAACTGCAATTAGACAAGTGAAAAAAGCATAAGGAGTAGTAGAGTGAGATACGCTGAAGAGAAGGTAATTAACGACAACCAAAAGAGAAGTGAAGAAAAGGTTTAGAAAGGAGAAAAGGAATAGGAAAAGGAGTAAAGCTTGAACAAAGATGTAAGAAGACAACATACCTACAAGAGGAAACGCCAAAGAGATACGGAGGAGGGAGGTGGAGCCACATGGAATGGACAACACGATCAGGGTCAGCTAAACGAAGCACCGGGAAGACATCATAGGAAAAGGATAGCGGATCTGTGGAGACGAAATATAACAGACGTTAAGTGAAAATTAATGAATGGGCAACAACAGTAAGTACTAGAAACAACAGTAAACAAAACCCTAGAAAAAGGGCTCTAGCAGACCCATAGTAAATGGAACGAGAACAAGTGAAAACAAATCACAAGATATTGAACACAATAATGAGTGGGAAGAAACCAGAACAGTGAAATCAATAAACAGCAACATCAAGCATTGAAAGAAGTAGAAGGATGAGAAAGGTCCATAGCAGACGGTTTGCAAGAGTTAATGAAACTTTGCAAACGCAGAGGGTCTTCATACGTGGTCGTTCTGTTATTGTGGGTGACCTTAAAAAGGCACATATGAAAAAGACCATATCTGGCCCCCATTGCGCGGAGATCAGCTCGTAAATCCAAAAAAGCCTTGTGACGATTAGCGGTAGCTTTGACGTAATCTTGCGCAAAGAACAAAGAGGAGCCAGACCATGTAAGTCTTGGAGATGCCTTGACCGCAGAGAGAACCTTCAACAAATCCGTATATTCCAGGAAATATAAAATAACTCCTCTGGGTCTCTGTGAAGGCGATGCAGTAGATGGAGCATGGCCCAGACGATGCGCTCGTTGAATATTAAGTACTGTACCGTCTGGCATGCAAAGTATTTTAGGGAGAAAAGATTTGAAGAAAGCAAGGAAGTCCCTTCAAGGCCCTCCTCCTAGCCATAAATACGTAAATTATTACGTCTGTTTCGATTCTCCAAATCCTCAACCTGTTTCTGAAGCATAGAAATTTGAGAATGAAGGTGAGAAACACTAGCACAGGTCTCTGTTAGGGAGGAAACATTTAGCTCAAAAGACGATACTCTTGTCTCAAGCTGCGACCAATTGTCTGTTAAAACGTGCAATTTATTGTTAGTTTCTGCCATAAAGGGTTTAAGAGCCCTAATTTCCTCGAGTAATAACTCCATTGACACAGGAGATGTTGATTTTGGTGGTGACGGATGATCTTTTTTGAGTCGTTTAGTGTTGGATTTCCCCGGAAGTACAGGAGAAGGTTCCTTATTTGATTCCGAGGTATGGGGAGAGAGTGCCAGAGAATCCTCTAGTTTAGAAAACTGAGAAAAAACCTTAGAATTCTTAACAAAAATGTTCTTAGGCTTAGACAGTGAGGAATTTGTCGATGTTATTCTTCCCATAAATCACATTCAGCAGACTCCGAACAAAAGTGAACGTGTTCAGGAGGAAGTGCGATGAAGTACAAACCGCCACAAGGTAGCCAGATGGAGGACTACAGAGGCAGAATCCAGGATGTCATATATGGCACAAAACCAATTATGCTGCAGCAGGAAATGCCAAAGAGCGACAAAAAGCAGCTGCCAAAATGAAGCAAAAGGTGGTGAACACTCAAAGTGCAGGCAAGTAAAGTCCAATGCAGAGCAAGTGAATCTACAAAAGTGATAGTTGACTCAAAAAATTATATAAGCCAAGGATATGCAGTGAGGAAGCAGCTAGGAGCACAAAATGGCCACCGAGGAAATTGCTGTGAAAGAGCCTCACAAAATATTCCATCAAGCAGTCGAGAGACCTTAAATAAGCATAAAAAATAACATTTCTGGAAAATCTGCAGCATGGGGAAAGGTGGCAAGAGAAAGGAGCGTCTTCATAGAATCCTTAAAGAAGAAACACGCGTTCGCGCGATAAAACCAAAATGGCGGCCGCCATAAAAAAACATGGAGAACTCACTCCCTCTAAAAGAATGTACATTGCGTCCACAAAGACAGTCCTCAGGGGTTGTCAGATGATCCTAAGGACCTCCGATGTACTTGTGTGCCTCCATCCATCATTTTAAAGGCAACAAAGCGCCGAGTCTCCCAGGTGAATCGGGAGCTTTACCCGTGCGCGTCCATCCGATTCGGGCGCCAAGCCACGCCACCCCTTTCAACTTTTAATAGAAACTAAACCACTGTGTTTTTACACAATTTACCCTTTCTTGGTTCTATTTATGTAAAAAAAAATAAAAAAAATATTAATAATAAACACGGACATCTAAGAAGATTCAAGTGCATTCAAGGTTTAAAAAAATATTATAAACTATATACAAGATACATGTGCCTATGCGTGACATGCTAAAGCTACATGACGTATAGATTAGGCTATATACAGGGCGGTGCACTCCCTCAGTTTAATGCCTAACAACCAAATGGCCTCTGAGATGATATTGCTGAGGCCCTGGAAGCCCCCACAGAGGCTCCGTAGGCTCAGGCAGTGCAAAGTTATCCTATATCAGGAATTAGTTTCTTCATCCTCGAAGATGGGCTTGTCATTGTAGCCGCAGTCACTTAAAAACAGCTCCCCGTTTCGGTGTCAAGAGAGGTAGATGTCTTAAGTGTCTGTTCATTCCATACATCAAAAATATAAGGCTACTTTACTTCTCTTTTCTTTCTCCTCCCTCCTAATGTGAATACGAGCAGTTAAAAAGACCTTCAGTGAGTAAATGCCAATGGCTTATCACATCCCGGAAAAGGCAAGACTCCTCTTTTGTGCCCACTCCCTCTACTCATGGCTGCAGTAATTCAGTCATAGAATCAAACTGATAGGGCTCTCGTGGGAGATGAGTTGGTTGTAGCTCTAGCTACACCATGGCATCTTTTAGTTCTTCACGCCACCCC
Source organism: Triturus cristatus (assembly GCF_964204655.1). Taxonomy (NCBI): domain Eukaryota; kingdom Metazoa; phylum Chordata; class Amphibia; order Caudata; family Salamandridae; genus Triturus; species Triturus cristatus. The sequence goes on along the minus strand of NC_140582.1, from coordinate 576,373,560 downwards.
TAAAATCAAAGGTTGGTTCTCTTCTCTTCTGGATAGTCTCCTTCTTTGACTGAGCACTGAAGTGAGAACGATAAGCTTCCATGTTCCTAATACCCTTCCTTAGATTGAGTCATTCTCCTTCCCCAGACTGTGCCACTAGACAACTGTGAGACGATCACTATAACTTTGGCTCCAGTGTATGCCAGCTGTAGAGTGCAGAACTATCTGACAGGACAAAAGGGACAGCCAAGAGGAATTCTGGCAGAGTTGTTCAGTGAGTTGAATGCTTCAGTTTACAAATGCGATGTTCTGAAGATCACAAGTTTAAATCCTGGCAAGGTAGACTCAGCCTTCCATCCCTCCAAGGTTGGTAAATTGAGTGCTATGAATTGGGTAAGAAAAAATTGCAACTAGAAATTACAGTTCTCTTCACAACTGCAGCAAGTAATGGTGCATGTTCTATTACAGTGTGTAGCTGAATACCAATCCACCCTGCCAAATGACGACCCCACCCTTCACAAACCTATTAAACTCGTTATTAAAAATATTTATTGAAAACATTGATAAGAACTTCAATCAATCAATCAATCAATCAATCAATCAATCAATCAATCAATCAATCAAGTGACTTGTATAATGCGACTGTTCACCCGTAAGGTCGCACTATACAAGTCTGTCAAAGGCAATGTGGTTCAGTTGATAAGCCAGGTCTTGAGCTCCTTCCTGAATTGGGACAGTGACAGTGATTGCCTGAGTTTGAGAGGCATGGTGTTCCATATTTTTGCTGCCTGGTAGGAGAGGGATCTTCTCCCGGCCATGGTCTTGTGGGTACGTGGGATGGCAGCCAGGGCCAGTTGAGTGGAGCAGAGATCTGTGGTGGGAGGTGGAATGCGACGTGGTGGTTTACGGCTATAGGTCCCACATCGTGTAGGGCTTTGTAGGCATATGTGTGGAGCTTGAAGGTGATTCTTTTGTTGACTGGGAGCCAGTGGAGGTCTCTCAGGTGGCTAGTGATGTGGCTCCGGTGGGGATATTGAGGATGATCCTGGTGGAGGTATTCTGAATGTTCTGTAGTTTCTTGAGGAGTTTCTGGGTGATGCTGGCGTAGAGTGTGTTGCCGTAACAGAGTCTTCTGCTGATGAGTGTGTGGGTGACCGTCATACTGGACTCAGTGGGGATGCACTTGAAGATCTTTCAGGGCAGGTGTAGCATGTGGAAACAGGATAATGAGATGGTGGTTCATGGTGAGCCAGGAGTCCAAGATGATGCTGAGATTTTGGGCGTGGTCTGTGGGTGTGGGGAGATCAAGCTCTACAGGCCACCAGGAGTCTTCCTAGGTGGAGGGGATGGAGCCCAAGAGGAGGACTTTGGTCTTCTTTGAGTTTAGTTTGAGGCAGCTGTCCTACATCCAGGTGGGGACAGCCTTCATCCTGTCACAGAAGTTGTTCTTGGCGACTGTGGGTTCTTTGGTGAGGGAGAGGATCAGCTGGGTGTCGTCGGGATAGGAGACAATGTTGAGTCCACGATTCCTGATGATGGCTGCGGGCGGGCCATGTAGATGTTGAAGAGTGTGGGGTTCAGGATGGAGCCCTGAGGTACTCTGCAGCTTATTTCTGGGGGTCTAAAGTGGGCACAGTGGTAGTCTGACTCTGTGTTTGGTCGGTGAGGAAGAAGTGGATCCATTCCAGGGCTTTGTTGCGTACGCTGGCATCGTGGAGTCTTGTGCATAGGGTGCGGTGGGAGATGGTGTCAAAGGTAGCCGAAAGGTCCAGGACGATGAGGGCTGCAGTTTCGCCTCAGTCAAGGAGGGTGCAGACGTCGCCTGTGGCAGCGAGGAGGGAGGCAACAAGGAGGGTGGTTTCGGTACTGTGGATGTTTCTTAAACTGGATTGGGAGAGTTCCAGGATGTGGTCCGCTTCGATAAACTCAGAGAATTGGGTGTTTCTGGCCTTTTAGATGACCTTGGCTGGGAAGGGGAGCAGAGAGATGGATTTGAAGTTCTTTATGTCCTTCTGGTCAGCAGAGGATATCTTAAGGGGTGGATCTCTACATGTTTCCAGTTTTCAAGGAATGTGACAGAGTTGATGGAGCAGTCGATGGTGCAGCAGGGTTCGAGGCGATGGAGGTGCTGGCTCTGTTGGAGATGTGGTGCAGGCAGGGGACTGAGGGTGCTTCAGACGTGGCATGGAATAAATACGTGTCCAGAGGCCCAGCAGTTTCCTGGTATTGTTGAATTTACAATGCTGAAGTCTTTCTTGAAACACTATTCCACACCTACAGTTATGCTATTCTGCCTCACTGGAGTCTTGGTGTCTGCTTCATCTTCCGGCCTCACCTGGACTCTTGGTTCTTGCTTTTTCTTGCCTTTCTATTTTTGCAGTTTTATATAGCATGAACTCGACCCAAAAGTATTGGAGCACTTGACATGAGCACCAGTTACATTAAACAAGTGCACATTCATTTTATGGTAGGCACAGGAAGATTAAGAGATTTGCACAAAATCACAGGATGTTGCGCCAACCCCGAGACTCAAACCTGGTTCCCTAGCTCCAAAGTTGGCAGCTCTGACCTTTAGGCCACATCCTTTTCCCTTCATCACCACTCTTCAGTAGGATGCTGGAGGACCTGTAAGATAAACATAAAAGCACTTAACAGAGCATTGTTGCTTCAAAATGGTACGGTACAAGGTATGAATGTTGTATGGAGAAATACTTACTGTAACGGATACCTACCTATTTTTGTGGATCGCTATTTCCACATCGTGAAGTTCCTGAATATAGAAAGATACTATATGAAATTTAGAACAGTACTTTTGTCATAAGACTGTTAATTAAAAGGCTTTTCAGAGATTTGGAGATTCTTCATTTACATTTCCTCTGACTTGGCCTCATCCAAAGTTGGCTTACTATTGGAAGTATTCAAGGAATGACCAAGTTATTTCCAGGATCCTTGGCATTGGTAAGAAGGTCCTCCTTGAGTGGCATAGTAGGAAATAAGGAGAATCCAAACAAGTGGATTTATGTTTGCTAAAATATTGCCCCAAAAGTCCTCACCAGTTTGCATTGTTTGTTTTTCTCTTGGGGTCACTGAATGTCTAGTTTGTTGTTGTTTTCCCTTACACCAAAGTCTTATGCAGGAGAGTGGGATGTTTTGGGGAACCTGGTCTTTAGGGGGACAGGGTTATCCATTTAGACCCTGTGTATCCAGTTAGACATACACAGACACATTTCATTAGCGACCTGACAAGGGACCAATGTGAAGTAATTACAGAGGGGAGGCAGAGGCCCCCACAAGATCGGTGAGACAGGAGTTTGCTACTGGCTAAGCGGGGAAGGGAGGTCCCCCAGACAAATGACCGTATGCTTCGTTCCACGGAATGCAGCAATGAAAGTGGGACCAGTAGGGGCAACATGCCAAGGACGTAGGTGTATCGTGGCAGTCTCACCAGCCAAACATCCTGTACCCTGCCCCATAACAAGAGTCAGAGGAGGGCCACTTCTTAAAGTCCAACTTCATAGGAGCCAGCAGGGAATCAAGGTTATCTGCCACAATGCGGTCAGTCCTCGGTTCATGTAAACCCCCAGGGGCTTAAGGTGCAAGGGCTTCCATTGGAAGGGATAAGCAGACACTGCTGCAATGGTGGTCACCCGTGGTATGGGAAGTGCCTCGCTTTTGTCCCGGTTAATCCGATACCCCGAGGTCACCCCAAAGCCAGAGAGGATGTCCAGGAGGGCTAGGAAGAAATGAGGGAGGTTTCAGAGGGTAAGCAATATGTAATTGGCGTAAAGATAAATGGTGGTCGTCCCACTGGGTTGGTAACACCAGGGATGCATAGAGATTGGTGAATAGAGGCCGCAAGGGATTCCAGGGCAAGAAGGAACAGCAATGGTGATAGCGGGCAGCCCTACGACATCCCCTGCCAGACTAGGAAGGGGTCAGAGAAAAAGCCACCATACTTAACTTGGGCAGTAGGCAAACTATAAGAGATATCAAACTTTGGCTATAAAGTCCACCCCCAGACCAAACCATCGGAGGGTTGCAAAGAGGTATCCCCACTCAATCCTATTGAATGACTTCCCGGCGTCCAGTGACAGGTCGAGGGCATCATCCTGTAGGGCCTTGGCTGACCATATGGAAAGGAGGTGGTGGCACTTGTATTTTACTTGAAAAGCTGCTGTCCCCTCAGGTTGGCACCATGTGGCAGGTCTGGCATACATTATGCTGGGAATTATTGCAGTGCAGCACTGGAATCAGCTGTTGCCAGTGGCTGGTCAAGCATTCCTGGACTGGGGTGATCCAGAGAAAAAGCAGGATCTTCTCAACCTACTTGGCGTAGAAGTGTGAATGACAGGTGACACACACATACACACCATACATATTCACTGAAAAAAACCAAAGGTTAAAGTAACATTATAGTTAAGTGAATATGTAAGTGACAACATTAATGTTTTGAACTCAAAGAACCACGGAAATTCACTAGTTATAGTTAGCAGAGCTAACTATAACTTGCACTCCCCTCCATGCACTGCTCATGTTGAGGCGGGCGATAAAAAAATGCACTCGCCAGGCGGGAGCAAACACAAGTTTCCCTGCCTGTGTGGGCAAGGAATCTGCTGTGTCTCGAGGGTGGGCTCCCTGGGACACAGTATATGAGCCTACCATGGGTGATAAGGTCCCTGGGGCCATTAATGGCTAAGGAGGGGAGTTGCTTTTAAAGAGTGTAGCGGTCCCAGGTGATGGGGTTCCCAGGACTTTTTGAAGTTTGGGGAGGGGACACCCTCCTCTTCAATTTTATTTTTATCTCATTAATCGGCACTGGGGTGGGCTCCCCTGGGCCTTCATTGGTGCGGAGAGGGGGACTGCGCTGCCCCTCCCCTTTTATTGGTATTTTGATCTCAGGGGTGAGGTCCCCAGGGTTTATAATGGCTCGGGAAGGGGGACCACGAAACCTCCTTTTATTTTGTTAATGCGGCCCTGGAGGCGGGCTCCCCGGTGCCCATTATGGCTCGGTGAAGGGGGCTGGACAACCCTCTCCTTAATGAAACAATGCGGCCCCAGGATCCTGGCAAAAACTGCTGAATTTGTTTAGAATTTGGGACACAGGTGGATCCTTGAGAGCCCCTTTGCCTAGGGGGCAGGGAATTCCTACCCTGCCCACTAATTTATATTTTTTTAATTTACTTCCGGACAGGGACCTAAGTCCTTCAGTTCTTTATGGCTGCCTGCAACATTTTTCTGTTGTTGCTGTCAGCCAGTCAGAGCGCTTGCTCCCGTGGGATTTTGATTCTTGCAGGAGCTAATTGACCCAAGGGGAAAAATGCTCCCAGGGCCGATCAGAAAGCTCTAGTTTTTTTAAAATTGGGTTTGAGTGACTCTTGCGAGAGTATCATGAATCCAACCATCCAGATATAGATTTTTTTTTTAATTAATTTAAAACTGCATGGTGATTTTGCATTTTAAGACCCAGTCTTTTTTCTCAGCCCCCACTTGACGGATCACCCCAAAACATTCCATGCACAAACTAGTCAAAAAGTAGCAACATTTTGGAAAGGCTAGTGGAGATTCGTCAAATGGTGGCAAAGTTATTAGCAACACAAAAAACGCTTTTCCTATGGAACATAATTCTGCCTCTTTGGGGGTCCCACTGGGAAGTGCGGGCTCTCATGCTTTATTTGGTGGGCCAGGTCCTGGGAGCATTTTTTGTTTAATAAAGGAGGGGAACGCACAATATTGCATCTTGAAAAAAATGAAAGTGGGGGAGGCCTGTACGGCCTCCCACACTGCCCCAGCAATCACCACCTCTCTGCGACTTTCAATTTAAATAATGCAGGGGCCACGTGGACCCTACCGAAGCCCCAGAGACCACCACCTCCCCGGGACTTTAGCCAAAAGTAATGAGGGGCATGCAGCCCCACTGTAGCCCCGGGTATTACCAACTCCCTGGTGCAAATTAGAACAAAGTAGGTTGGTCGCACAGCCCCGCTCCTGAAGCCAATAATGACCCTGAGGACCACCCCCCAGGGCCAGCTAGTGCAATGTCCCAGGTTGCCAATAACCGGAACATTGCGTTTTGCTTTGGCTTAGCGGGAGCACCGCTCACGCTAAACCATAGTAAACACTGCTCCGCTTCATGCGTGTTAGTAGCTATCTCTGTCTAAAAGCAATGCCGGCTTCTGCATGACACGCAGAGCCGGCAGGGACTGTGGGGGCCTTCAGACTCCCCCCATGGTCCCCATCAAAGTGTCTGGGTGTCCTGTGTGGGAGTACAGCATGCAGACTAGAGGCTAGGCCCGGTGATGGGTTCCCCAGGGCCAGATTAACCTGAAAGATGGGCCACGTAGCTCCATCCAACTATTTAATTAAAAAGTTTAAAAAGGCGACCATGCCCCGGGAGAGGGGGCCCACGGGGTCTAAACCAGCCCCGTAGGGAGGCCGCTTGGCCCCGTCCCATTATTTAAGAAAATATTTGAAGGAAAAAAAGGAGGACAGGACCCTTGGGATGCTATCCCAGGGCCGAAATCGGCCTGGGAGGTGTGGCCGCTCACCTTCCCTCCCATTAATAAATTGAAAAAAAAGGAGGACGGGCCCCGGGGGATGGGGTCCCTGGGGGCAAAAGGTGCCTGGGAGCAGGGCTGCTCTTAGCAGCATTTAAATAATCTTCCAACTCATTGAATTGTAAATTTATTTACATGCTGCTAAGAGCACTGTCGCACTGACATTAAGAAATGTGTTTGTGTGTTGACAATAAACAAATCTTAACAGCTACCGCTAGTGCACATTAATCTCTTCAGCCAAGATAGTTATTAAAAACGTGCCCATATGGACTGTTTTAATGAAATGTTATTGTATTGCACACACACTTTTATGGTCAAAACAACTGAAATAAAGTTTTTGTAATTTAATTTAATTGAAAATATACATGTTTATGTATATATATATATATTCACTTAAAAAACCATAGGTTTCACACATGTTATAGTTAGGTGGATATTTCACTCGTAAAAAACCAATGAAATTCCCCCGTTATAGTTAATTCAGATAACTATAACTCGCGCGCCCGCAATCCTCTGCTCATGACGTCACATATTACATCACTCATGACATAGTCAGTGACATCACTGATGACATCACTGATGACATCTCAAATGACATCTCTAAAAAACTTCTCTATTGTTTAAAAAGAAACAATAGAAAAGTTTTGAAACCTAAAAGAATCAAGGAACTATTCTAATTTATTCTTTATATGTATTTATGTGTGCAGCAACAAAATTATAGACACAACAGTACTAGGAAGAGGAAGAAGCAGGGAGTGGGGGGAGGGGGGAGATGGGCAGAATGGCACACATGCACAATTAAGTACAACATACATATAGACTAACAATGGGCAATATGAAACACACCAACAAGGAGCACAAGTCACACAACCCACCAACATCACACCACTAAACGAGCATAGAAGTGAAAACCATGCTGCATTCATACAGGATGTGTACAAAGGCCAGTCGTTGGTGTTGTGGGATGTCTGCGACCGTGGTCATCATGGATGAGATGCCCAGCATGTGGCACATGGTCGAGTTCACTGTGTGTTATGTTGCCAAACGGCTGCTCCTCCCTCCCACGAGCCCCCACACTTTTGTACGGTGCGCTGTTGTATCTCGTGCACTCGTACGGCACACCATTGTAATGCCTATTTGTGCATTTCCTGCTACATTCCAACTACACCGTCACAGTGCCGTTTGGAGGTGGTGCATGCCACTTTACAACATCGACTGCTGCAGCTCTTGTAGCAGACCACACCAGAACACAGAGACACACTTACCGCACTTCCTGTACACGGACATGTCCGAGACACCCCGTTCCCCTTGCCGGATAGGCACACCCCTGCACTGACCTGTGAACCCCAGACCAGCACACGCCAGTTGTGCATGCAGGAGGATGCGTGCGTAGCTACACGTCCAGGCTCACTGCCAACGCTGAGGTGACAGCACACTGTGATGTTGCAGGGCTCTTGCAGTGCAGAACTGAGCAGTGTATCTCGTCAAGATCCAGCACCTGACGCACTATTCCCAATCAATATAAATACAATGAGATTTCTTAATATATTTTGTGTATACACTGTAAGTGCAGCCAATACCTCAGTGCAATTCAATACAGGATTTTAGTATTTAGAATAAATTGGAAAGGTGCCCCTCGTGTCTTTTTGCACGAGAACCGCTAGTCTCCATTTCATTATCAGCACTTTAACGGAAGTAAAGTTGAGATAAATCTAACACACTATTCAGAAGTTGGTGCAAACTGCAGATATCACCAGTATTCAAGCGATAAGTGCCCCAAAATTTAACACCATGGTGGACTCCATCAAATAACAGTAATAAGAACAAGAAAGAGTCACACAGCAGTTAAGAGAACAAACAATAACGTTATAAAATTTTTTTTCAAACTTTATTTTTTATAATCATAAATATGTAAACGATAAACTATTTTTAAACTTTTTTTTATTAACATATATACGAACGATAAACTAATAAACAAAATGTAACAACAATAATACAAAACAACAAGGCAGAACACTCCTGTGGAGACCATGGATGTCGCCGACAGACCTGGAAAATCAGAAAGATTGTTAAAAAAACAACAACATGGTATTCTCAACAAAATACCACAAGAAACAAATCACAGATATGTCAAATGCATACAGCTAACAAAATTTTATAAGTTTAACTTACAAAAACTGTAAATGTTGCCGCTTTAAAATATTTACCGAATCTGAGGAATTTTTTTTGCAGAAGGCACCACGCCCACAACGTTTTTCTTCAGTGGTGAGGAAATTTTTCCCAAGGGGCAAACAAAGACCAATGCCACCTTGATCATGCACAAGATTTTCAAAAGAGTTCTGTTACGAGGGGATCCTAACAAAAAATACTCATGCGGCACGGCAAGTATGATGAAACACCTAAGGACCCTTCATCCGAACAATCTTGCACGAGAAGAGTGCAAACAGATGAGAAACACTCCTATTCTGTATCTGTAAAAAAGAATCACAAATAAATGTATATTAATAACTTTCAAAATTATACTATTCCATTACTGTACAAACACATTTTATATAAATTCTGACTAAGAAACTATGTCCCTGAACCACAAGTGTGACGATGGTTAAAACACTACATGCATAGTGCATACTACTTTGAAGCGGTTCATGCCCTAAAGCCTACCTCACTAAAACTCTACATGCTAACTGACTAAATGATTACAGTACTATAAGGAGACACACTGGGTGAGTGACAGGGTGTTTGCTAGAAGAGTATGAATACTAACTAGGGAATTGAAGGTGTGAAACACAACTGTGTAGGAGATTAGAGGACTGCATCCATACTGCATAGGCATTTAAAGCAGTCCTTGTGCTAAGGCCTGGCTCACTGCATGACTACGTGGGTGCTGACTGAATGATTAGAGTACAGCAAGGAGAGTGCCTAGGTGAATTTATAAGTGCTAGGCTTTTCGCACAGGGAATTGATTAGTACTTGGTACTGAATGGGTCACTAGAGGAGTGCAAAGGCAGTGACAAGTGCTGGACTGTATGGATACTGACTAGGAAATTGAAAGTGTGAAAGACAAGTGTCTAGGTGGTTAGAAGACTGCATGCATAGAGCATAGGGGTTTGAAGCAGTCCATGTGCTAAGGCTTGGCTCAGTGCATGAATACTTAGGCACTGAGTGAATGATTAGAGTACTGCAAAGATAGTATCTTGGTGAATTTATAAGTGTTTGGGTTTTAGCACAGTGAATGGATTAGTACATGGTGCTGAATGGGTCACTAGAGGACTGCAAAGGGAGTGACAGGGTGTTTCCTGGAAGTGTATGGATACTGACTAGGGAATTGAAGGTGTGAAAGACAATCGTGTAGGTGGTTAGAGGACTGCATGCATAGTGGATAGGGGTTTGAAGCAGTCCATATACTAAGGCCTGGGTCACTGGATCAGTACTTGGGTACTGACTGAATGATTAGAGTACTGCAAGGAGTGTGCCTGGCTGAATTTATAAGTGGTTGGGTTTTGGCGCAGTGAATGGATTAGTACATGATGCTGAATGGGTCACTAGAGGAGTGCAACAGGAGTGACAGGTTGTTTGCTGGAAGTGAATGGATACTGACTGGGGAATTGAAGGTGTGAAAGACAAGTGTGTAGGGGGTTAGAGGACTGCATGCATAGTGGATAGGGGTTTGAAGAAGTCCATGTGCTAAGACCTGGCTCAGTGCATGAATACTTAGGCAGTGACTGAATCATTAGAGTACTGGAAAGAGAGTGTCTTTGTGAATTTATAAGTGTTTGGGTTTTGGCACAGTGAATGGATTAGTACATGCTGTTGAATGGGTCTCTAGAGGACTGCAAAGGAAGTGACAGGATGTTTCCTGGAAGTGTATGGATACTGACTAGGGAATTGAAGGTGTAAAAGACAAGTATATAGTATGTTAGAACACTACATGCATACTGCATAGACATTTGAAGCAATCTATTTGGTACTTAGAAACTGACTAAATAATCAGACTCCTTCTAGGACAGTGCTTAGGTAAAACTTTTAAATTTTCAGTTCTGCCACAGTGAACATAATAGTACATGGTACTGCACCTTAGTGTCAAACCCTGACTCATTTTATCAATGCATAAGCAAAGACTACCTTCTAATGCTACTAAAACATGACAACATGAAAGGTTTTAAAAGAGTTATCTGCTAAAAAATACACAATGTTACCAAATGCTTCTCTCACAGTGCTTCCCAAATGCACACAGACTCACAGTGTGATTCTAGACAACAACCACTATACCTAGGAGTTTACCAAAAATCATTCACTACTGTGGAAGTGGTAAGGGAACTGCACACAATCTACATATTTCACGACTGCACTTTAGTGTCACTGCCTGACTCATTTAATCAATGCATAAGCAATGACTGGCTTCTAATGCTACTAAAACTTGACAACATGACAGGTTTTAAAATAGTTATCTGTCACCAAATACACGATGTTACCAAATGCTTCTCTCACAGTGGTTCCCAAATGCACACAGACTCACAGTTTGATTCCAGACAACAACCACTATACCTAGGAGTTTACCAAAAATCATTCACTACTGTAGAAGTGGTAAGGGAACTGCACACAATCTTCATATTTCAGGACTGCACTTTTGTGTCAAAGCCTCACTAATTTAATCAAAGCATAAGCAAAGACTGGCTTCTAATGCTACTAAAACTTGACAACATGACTGGTTTTAAAACAGTTATCTGTCAGCAAATACACGATGTTACCAAATGCTTTCTCACAATCCTTACCCAAATGCACACAGACTCACAGTGTGATTTTAGACAAGCAACACTATCCTAGGAGTTTACCAAAACTCATTCACTAGTCTAGAAGAGTTAATGGTGCTGAACACAATCTACAAATTTAAGTACAGCAAGAAAAGTGCTAAGGCAAACAGTACACTGAGGGCAATTGATCAAGGGAGAAGGCTCAGATGGGCCAAGGTGGATGGGGACGCCTTCTACAGATCCTTAATGGAGTACGGTAAAGAAATGATTGGCGTGTGTTTAGATCCCTCATTGGAGGGACCTATGGTGGTCAAAGCCTTTGAGGCGATGGCACACCTCATAGATGGCCTACTAAAATCCCCCGGGAAAGGGTTAGTGAAATGCTCTCCTAGATGGTTCAATAGAGATTGCTCTAGGGCTCATAATGAACTGAAAGAAAGCTTTAAAAAAGTCCCTAGAGATAAGGTACGCATTGCACAATGTAGGTCAGCATACAAAAAAGCAATTAAATTAAGGAAACTGGCACTTCAATCACAGAAAATCTACGCGAGGCTGCAGATAGAAGAGATCCTAGGGCATTCTGGAAAATAATAAATAACCCTTGTTTTCAGGATGCGGTTGCCCCGGAAATTGGTACAGCCATTCTCCCGGAGCAATGGTTTGATCATTTCAAAGTACTGTATAACCATGCAAATGAGCAACCGAGGGGGGAGGGGGCAATCTGCCCATGGACGACAAATGTTGAATTTACGGTGGATGAACTGGTAGCGGGGATCAAGGGGCTGACGCAAAACAAAGCCCCAGACCCGGACGGCATTCCTCCGGATCTCTATTTAAGTAAGGTTGATCTTTGGGCACCCATCCTCACAAGAGTAATAAACACGGCGGTCACCACAGGTATGCCAAGATCCTGGTCTGAAGCCACAATAGTCCCAATCTTTAAAAAGGGAAAAAAGGATGACCCTAGGTGTTACCGACCGATTTCTCTAATTGATGTAACGGCGAAAGTTTTGGGGAGAGTTGTCCTAAACCGCCTATTAGACTGGGCTGATGAACACCATATAATTACAGACTTGCAATACGGATTCAGAACAGGAAGGTCAACTACAGACCAGTGTCTGAACCTGTATTTATTAACAGCTAAATATACTATTGCAAGTAATCAGTCGGTATATATGGGGTTTATGGACCTCTCATCTGCTTTTGACCATGTCAACAGAGAAAAGCTTTGGAACCTGATGATTAAACTAGGGGTAGAAGAGGGCCTAGTAGTTATCTTGAGAGCACTCCACTGGAACACCTCTGCTAAAGTGCGTTACAATTTGGAGGGTTATACCACAGTTCCCTTCCCCTGCACCAGCGGGGTGCGCCAGGGATGTATCTTGGCCCGTTCCTGTTCTCACTATACATAAATGGGTTAGAACAGGCAGTATGTAAACTGAATGCAGATACCCCCAGAGTAGGTTCACGATCGGTACCGGTGTTGCTATATGCCGATGATGCGGTACTCTTAGCTTGAACACCCAAAGGCCTCCAGACTTTGTTGGATGGGTTTGTCAGTTTTATGGCCAGTTTAGATCTATCGGCTAACTTATCCAAGTCATACGTACTGTTGGCAGGTTCTAAACCATGTAAAAAGTTTTGTTATAGAATAGGCACACACATAATGGAACAGGTTAAAACCTTTTCCTACCTGGGTGTTTTATTTGATGGGCTTTTACATTTTAAATTTTTAACTGAAGGGCGAAGTGCAAAAGTAGTGGCATCAACAGGGGCCATAATGAATTATGGACGCAGGTTGGGTAGGTGGTCGCCCAAACAGGTCATGCACCTTTATGGCTCAATTTGCTGTCCCAAAGTAACGTATGGGGCTGAAGTTTGGGGCTTTGTAAACACCCAACAAATTCAAATTGAGGAAAACAAATTTTTGAGGAAGGTCTTACAAATCCCACAAAGCACGTCAGCTTATATTACCCATGCTGAACTAGGAAGGGTATTTATAGTGGACCTGATCAAAGTTAGACCGCTTATGGCCTGGTTAAGAATTTGGAGTAATAGTGAGGCTGGTCTGAGTAGGCAAATAATTAGAGATTGTATGGCCAGAGACAAGGGGATGCGTATTCCATGGTTGAGTTATGTAAAGAGTGCCCTGAAGAGGCTAGATCGTAAGAACCTCTTTACTGAACCTACAACAATTACCCCTGAGGATAAAACCAGTATCAAAAGAATCTTTCTGGCAAAAGAGATTACGCGTAGAGCGGCCTCAGAAGAAAGTAAGCCCACAGTCTGTATCTATAGCACACTAAAGTCAGTAGAAGGCATGGAACCATATCTCGCCTTATTATATAACGCACACGACAGATTTTTAATCACTCGTTTTAGGCTCAATCTTTTACATCATCTTTTGGCTGATCCGCCTGGTTTTACTGTTACGGTTGAGCAGAAGGGTACCTGCGGCTGTGACAATAGGTCTCCGCAGGATACCCTTCATTTTGTATTCTTTTGCCCTTTTTACTCAGTACCCAGACGCCGCTTTTTAGTAAGGTTCTTAAAACAAATGAAGTTTAGACATGCCAAAGTTGCTCTTGTATATCTACAAAGGGCCGAGAATCCACTGACACTGGCTTGTATTATGAATTTTATTAGAGTTGTAATAAGATTGAGACACACAAGAGGGTTACCTTGAATGCACTGATGTTAAATGTTCTCCCTAAGGTCAATGGAAAATGAAATGTATTGAGATGATGTTTTAACTGTTTATTACTTTTATGATATTTTTTAAATATTGAATAAAGGATTTTGAAAAAAAATAAAATGAAGTACAGCATATCAGTGTCAAAGCATGACTCATTTAATCAACGCATAAGCAAAGACTGGATTCTAATGCTACTAAAACTTCACAACATGACAGGTTTTAAAACAGTTATCTGTCAGCAAATACATGATGTTACCAAATGCTTCTCTCACAGTGATCCCAAATACACACTAACTCACACTGTGATTCTAGACAAGCACCACTATCCCTAGGGGTTTACCAAAACTCATTCACTACAGTGCAACTGGTAACAGAACTGCACACAATCTACATATTTCAGGACTGCACTTTTCTGTCAAAGCCTGACTTAATCAAATCATAAGCCATAACTCTCTTCTAATGCTACTAAAACTTCACAACATGACAAGTTAAAAAAATTTCTGTCACCAAATACACAATGTTACCAAATGCTTCTCTCACAGTGGTTCCCAAATGCACACAGACTCACTGTGTGATTCTAGACAAACAAAACTATCCCTTGCACTATACCAAAACACATTTCTTCCTCTAGAAGTAGTACTACATTTTAGTATAGAAACATAACATAACTCATTTCACAAATTCATAAACAATGACTGGTTTCTAATTCTACCAAAATATAAAAACATCACAGTTATCTGTCTGCAAACACATGAAAAACACAACTGCTTATCACAAAATGGCTTCTACATGCACACACACTGTCAATAAGATTGTAGAGAAAAAAAGTACTCCCTACACTTTAGCAGGAGAAATACATTAGTCTGATTAAAATCAAAGTAGTCTACATACATCCCCTCACAATTAAATAACTCATCTTTCAAGTTCTTTTGTAGATTAAGAAGTATATCAGTCAGTCACCATATTTTCTTTTACAGAATCTCTGCACTGTGCACCTCTCAGCAAAAACAAAGAATGGAAAAGTTTCCCTTTCATTTTCCACACATATAGATGTAAACATCAAATCACAATCCTTCACACATAAACTCAAAAGCATACACACATTTCTATTGGTTAAACATTTCAACCCTTTCCAACTGAAATACATTTCAACCCTTCCCCCAATCTGCCTTCTGCCTGTTACCATAGAAACAGCTCATGGAACACTGCACTGAGCTCACATGTCACAAGTTCAGCACACAATCTTACTAAACAAGACAGGAAGTGTGCTTGACTTTTCAACATATGAGCTTATCATATATAATGTTCCTTACAATCTGTTTTTATTAACCAATAAGAATCATACCTGTAAAAAACTGAAATATACACCCTACCTTTCAGTGTAAAAAGTAGTCATACAACCAAGGATTTCTTGTCTTTTTTAAAAAAACATTGCCGTGGATCCGCGCACCTAACGCGTGAGAATCCGTGCACCCAACGCAGTAGGATGCGCTCACCGTGCGCGCATTTTGCTGATTTTCTTTTTTTTTCAAAAAGGGGGTTCCAGGGGGTCCTTCTGGGACCCCCTAAGCACCTCTAGAGGGTCAGAGTATTTCCACTCTGCCCCCTTTATATGTTTTACACACTTATTCCCCTTGCTTCTTCAGCCTCGCTTCTACCGAGGCAGGAAATGGGCGCCAACAGTTCCTGGTTTCGAATGTAGAGAGACACTCGACAGCCAATTAGCATTCAGCATGCGATCAGGAGGGTGCGTGCTCGGTTCGGGGAGGGTGCGTGAACGGTGCGTGTACGGTCCGCGGATCCTCCGCGGCCATAGATATTTATGTACTTTTAACTCTAATTTTCTCAGGAACTACTGAACGGATTCACACCATTTATGCAAAAGGCACGAGTCCGAACTGAGGACTACCTCTTTGCCAAATTTGGTGTCATTACGTTCAGCGCTTCGGACTGTAGCTGCGACAACATATCCTATGGGAAATTGCATGGGGAAAACGCATTTTGGGACCCCCCTTTTTTCTCGGCCCCCACTTGACGAATCACCGCAAAACTTTCAGGGTAGGAGCGGAGCGGGCCAAAAGTTTGGAAAATTTTGCGAAGATTCGTCAATCGGCGCCAAAAATATTCCCAATAGAATGTTGCGGATTTCCTATGGAAAATAGGTTCTAACTATAACTATCTACTGGCGACCGCCAGTAGATAATGTATATATAC
Source organism: Triturus cristatus (assembly GCF_964204655.1). Taxonomy (NCBI): domain Eukaryota; kingdom Metazoa; phylum Chordata; class Amphibia; order Caudata; family Salamandridae; genus Triturus; species Triturus cristatus. Next base: position 576,357,367 of record NC_140582.1, on the reverse strand, counting down.
CAAACGAATTACTTTGGGGAAGGTACACGCACGTCGAGTGCTGCTCGTTTGTTGGACACCCCAGTATCAGTATATATATATATATATATATATATATATTTAAAAAAAGAACTCGGTAGCGTCCACCACCAAGAAATCCACGGCAACAAGGAAGTCCAATACAATTGCAAGGTCAGTCAGTAACGTTTTATTCCATCTTTACCAACGGTCGACGCGTTTCGGCAAATGCCTTCAACTGGACCATAGAGTCCCAACATCTAGACAGTCTTTTTAAAGTGACAAAGTGCAAAAAACAAGTAATTGATCTAGTGTTCATCTGTGAACTAGAATGTTAACCCACACTCAACATTGACATACATTAGGCGCCATTTTACATTTCCATTCTTATTTTTTAGTGCTAAATTTTGATTTATTAATTATTTTATGTATGTCTGTTTGTTTCTTCATTCAATCTGTTTTTTAAATTTATTTTTATATATATTATTCGTTTTTTTTGTTTATTTTCTTATGTATTAATTTACGTGAATTGTTGTATATATAGGAAACACTTCCTTTTCTGAGTCTTCGGACTCATGAGCAACCAGACAATCTTGGTGGATTTATTGAGTGAAGTACTCACCGATTATGGAAGACTTATTTGCGAAGGCCTTAGGATACCATGTATGTTATGATCGCCAAGATCTAGCATAGGTTCACGTTCCAAGGGGAAAGGAGGGAGATCCTAAAAGGGTCCTAAAGGGGTCCCAAAGACCACCTAATGGCTATGCAAGAAAAAAGAGACCGGATTTTTTAAGTTTTTAACTAAGTTTAAGTAGGGACCTCAGGGTCCAAGACAATTTATCAATAATCCTCCAAATTTATTAAAAAATTATCAAAAGTTATTTAAAAACCACAATCTCAGGTTAATCATGTCTCGATTTTAAGGGAAGTTTATTAAAATTATTTAAGGAGGATGGTAGGAAGGTGATTTGTGCAATGTGCAAATTGTATCTATGGAGTCAATGACTATATATATATATGTCAACCATGAATCCTTCCAGCACGGGAAGAAAGAATCAGGTCGCACTCACGTCTGGGATATTCTCCAAATTGCAGATTTTATTTCCAGTTAAAAATGCATTATAGAGGCAGAAGATCTACGCGTTTCGGTCTTCGCATAAGACCTTGGTCACAACCTGATTCTTCCTAAAAAAACAGGATTGTGAAGAAATGTCCAGCTAACTATAACATGTGTGAAACCTATGGTTTTTTAAGTGAATTTGCAAGGTTTTTTAAATGCTAATTCGTAACTATAACGTGTGTGAAACCTATGGTTTTTTCAGTGAATTTGTACGGTCTTTTAAATGCTAAGTTATGTATTTATGATTTTATTTTTTTTCAGGTTTTTCACCGTGCGTGCACGGTGCACTTCGCGCACCGAGCGCCCACGGTTCGCAGTGCGTGCCGTGCGCGCGCGGTGCGCGCACCTCGCGATTTTACAAAAAAACAATTGTTTTTTTCTGCCTTGGGGGTTCTTCTGTGACCCCCTGACCAAGGCTAGGGGGTCAGGAACTGTCCACTCTGCCCCCTTTTCACATTCTCCACCTTTGTTTTTCAACCCCTCAGACTGCGAGAGACAAAATGGTGGCCGACACTTCCTGGTTTCGACCGATTCGAATGTTTACCGACATCTAACAACCAATCAGAATTGCGCTCGCGCACGGCAGGGTGTGCGCACAGTGCGCGCACAGTGCGCGCGTATAGATATTGATATGCTTTTAAATGCTATTTTCACAGGAAATACTGAACAGATTTACACCAGACCTGCAAAAGGCACTTCCTTGACCTTATGGCTAACTCTCTGTCAAATTTCACGTAACTCTGTTCAGCCGTTCGGGCTGTAGCTGCGAATAAAGGTCCTATGGAAAAATGCATGGGGAAAATGCGTTTTGGGACCCCCCCTTTTTCTCGGCTCCCGCTTAACGAATCACCCCGAGACTTTCAGGGTAGGAGCTGAACGGAGCGCCCCATTTGTTTTGAAAATTTTGCGAGGATTCGTCAACCGGCGCCAAAGTTATTCTAAATAGAATTTTGAGATTTCCTATGGAAACTAGTTTGTAACTATAACTATCTACTGGCGACCGCCAGTAGATAATATCTATATATATATTCACAGAAAAAACCATAGGTTTGAGGCACGTTATAGTTAGGAATAAGCATTTAAAAAACCTCAGAAATTCACTGAAAAAACCATAGGTTTCAGGGGTGTTATAGTTAGCTGGACTTTTCACTTGTACAAAACCATTGAAATTCCCCCGTTATAGTTAGTTCAGCTAACTATAACTCGCGCGCCCGCAATGCACTGCTGATGACGTCACATATTACATCACTCATGACATGGTCAGTGACATCACTCATGACATCACTGATGACATCTCAAATGACATCACTGATGAGATCATCCAGTGAATGTGTGTTTTTCTGAAAATTAAATATGTTTTATATATGTATATCTCAAGGTCGATGGAAGAATAAATGAGTATATAAGTGTCTAAATGGATGATTTGTTTTTGAAAAATTGATTGTGTAACTGACTGATTAAGTGTATCATAGTGAATACATGGCTTAGGGAGTAATGTTTAAATATGTAAATATCTGTATCAGTCTCTCACTTTGTGTATAAGTGGCTGCATGGGTTGGTGAGTAGCTATATGGGTGTCTATATAGGTTATTAGTTGTTTTTTTGAGTATCAGTCTGAGTGTCTGCATGGTTCGGTGGGGGGTATTACGTAGTGCATAGGTGCATGAATGAGTGACTCACTGTTTGTATGTGTTGAAGACAGCATGTGTGCAGGACTGTATGGGTGGATGAGTGTGTGTAAGGGTGTGTTAGTGAGTGAATGACTGTCTCAATAGTGTCTTTATGAGTAACTACATATGTTTTAAACTAGTATATGTGACTATTGGTGTATATAAGTGAGTATATGTGAGAGTGAGATATTGAAAGAGTTCCTGTATGAATAAGTATGTGTTTCTATAAGTGATTGTTTAAAAGACTAAGTATGTGTAAGTTTCCGTAGAAGTAAGTGTGGTGGTGTGTTTATAACTGTATATGCAAGTAAATGTATGTTTGATTCTTTATTAGCATGAGTGACTATGTGTGTAAGTAACTCTATGGATGAGTGGCATTGTGTAACAGGATGTATAGGTGTATGAGTACATATGATGAGTGAGTACATGTATGAGTGACTGTATAGGACTGTTGGTGAATGAGTGGATGTGTATGTGGATCTTAGAATTACTAAAGAGGTTGTTGTAACTGGTATTGGTATGTCCATTGTTTTGAAAATTTTAGTCTCTATTTTTGAATGTGTGTATCAAAGGTTATATTAGGGTGAGAGGAGGTCTGGCACTCTATCACAAGGATGATGTCATCAGTGATGTCATCAGTGATGTCATTTGAGATGTCATCAGTGATGTCATGAGTGATGTCACTGACCATGTCATGAGTGATGTAATATGTGACGTCATCAGCAGTGCATTGCGGGCGCGCAAGTTATAGTTAGCTGAACTAACTATAACGGGGGAATTTCAATGGTTTTGTTCAAGTGAAAAGTCCAGCTAACTATAACACCCCTGAAACCTATGGTTTTTTCAGTGAATTTCTGAGGTTTTTTAAATGCTTATTCCTAACTATAACGTGCCTCAATCCTATGGTTTTTTATGTGAATTTCAAAGGTTTTTTAAATGCTAATTTCTAACTATGCCTACAGAGATAGGACATGTGAAGAAAGAAGAAAAAATGCACAGAAAGAAAAAAAAGAAGTGCAGAAAGAAGCAACAGAAGTCCTCAAAGACGAAGAAAAGTGCAGGAAGAAGGATAACGTGCAGAAAGAACAAAAAGAAGAGCAGAAAGAAGCCTTGTTGCAAAATCATCCTGTACCCTCAACTTTTTCAGACGGATACTGATGGTAACTGAGTCTGACTAACCAGTCCTAGAGCCAGTGCTATGTTAAAAGACACTTAGAATACAGTGTAAAAAACACCTATATACACTAGGGAACATTATGCGTTGGGGTCCCCCTGTGATTAGCATGACCTCCTCTGTAAGCCCCTAGTATTTAATAGGGCAGGGGGATTAAAACTACCTCTTAAAACAGGCCACAGGGCGTTTTTGCACACGTTAACTCAGGCCCCGTCCCCTCCCTTCACCACTGTGTAAACACGCCCTGTGTCCGTTTTTAGTTGGGAGATCAAGTTCATTTGAATCCTGAGGGTCCCTAGGGTCCAACTAGCCCACTAGGTACCTCCAGTAAGTGCCACAGAGCTGCGTTGCAGAGAGGTGTAAAAAGTGGCACGGCCTGGACCACCTCTCTGCAATGCAGCTCAGTGGTGCTTACTGGAAGCACTTGGTGGGCTAGTTAGCCCCCAGGGGCCCTCAGTATTGAAGGGAAATTATATCCCCAATTTAAAACGTGCCATAGTGCGTGTTTGCACACGTCACCTCAGGCCCCGTCCCCTCCCTTCACCACTGTGTAAACGCGCCCTGTGGCTGTTCTAAGTTGAGAGATTACGTCCCCTTGAATCCTAAGGGTCCCTAGGGTCAAACTAGACCTCTAGGTACCTCCAGTAAGCGCCACAGAGCTGCGTTGCAGAGAGGTGTAAAAAGGGGCTTGGCCTCAGAACACCTGTCTGCAGCGCAGCTCCCTGGCACATACTGGAGATGCCTGTTGGGCTAGTTGGCCCTCAGGGACCCTCAGTATTGAAGAGAAATTAATTCCCCAACTTACAACTCGCCAGGGGGCGCGTTTGCAGAGTGCTGCAAGGAGGGGGCGTGGCCTCCGGCGCGATGCCAGTCTTTTATGTATTTAAATTTTTTAAGAAGGGGGGCTGTGTGGTTCCCCTTCTTATTCTAATTTATTGGCCCTGATGACCCCATCCCCCAAGGCCTGTCTCCTAATTATATTTTTTTGACCCCAATCCCCATGGCCGGCCACTGTTTTTTATTATTTTAAAAAAATATATATTTATAGACACACCTAGGACATGCTGGACAAACCGTACGTACCTATCACCATGACGATTTGCGTGATATTCATTAAAAGGCGACTATGCATACAATGAATCCACGTGGAATGTATTTACACCACTAGTGAAGCTCTGACATGTCTGATACCCTACCGTGCCTACTCCCGGTAGACACCCTTGTTGTTTATTTATACAAACATGGGTAGCTATTGACGGGCACATTTAATACACATGCACACCAAGCCATTCAAAGGGGATTCGACAAAAATTCGACCAAAACTATGCAAGAAACCCCCCTCACGGTTAATAAAACACACATCCACTGCCGGATGTGTAATACTTTTTATTTTACTCTCTGGAAAGGGGACGAACATCACTTGAGAGTCACAGCGTGTTCCTGGCAGAGCCCAATGCTGTGTTACACCCACCATTGCCTGCTGAGTGCCACACACCTCTGTGTTGTATTCCACTAGCTAGTGCATATGCTATGACACTCTCTAGCCCATGTGCACTGTAACACCACCCCGTGAATATGTCATGCCACACTTGTCTTCGCACGGGTTATATTGCCCCATCTAACGTGCCTTCCTCGATGCCTATGTTATAACGCACAGTGCTATGCCATACATATTACAATCTGGGATCCATATCTTTGTCACAGTGCATATGCAACGTTACGCTCCCCAGCACATATTTTATATTACAACTTTAGAGACTAGTTAGGTTACACAACACTGCCCTGTGCATATTACACTCCAAGGTGCATATCGCATAGCACGCGATAGTGCCTGTGCTATCTCGCGCTCTCCAATTAATCTGTCATTGCGCACAATGTATTGCATATTATATTTCACACCCGTTTCATCTTATATCACACTTTTTGGTGCATAGTTTATACCATACACTATATCTAGTTTTCATTTTCAATCGTGCTCTCAGGACTATGTTCTATATAACACTGTGTTCACCTACCCTTTTCACGGGCATTACATTTTGCGATAGGGGGTGGAGGGTCAGGGGGTTTTTCTGCCAAGTGAGCCCGGAGTCACAGTCACAAACGTCCGCTTCTTCCAGAATAAAAGTGAGATTATGCTGCATACTTGTTCATATTTTAAGTAGTTCGCACAGACACACGTTTTAAAAACAATAAAGTTCCTAATATCCGCCTTCTCTGAACAGTTAGCTTGCTGCCCCATCCCCCTCCTCCCTATCCTCTGTTGTGTGAATCCATGGACTAGCCTCCTCCCTCCTGCCATGCATGGTCTGATGTGCTGCCACTGCCCTCAATTTAGTATGATGTACCAGTCCACTCCTCCTGCCCTCCATTGCCCAATTCTATGCCCCATCATTGACCTCCTGCTTAAACTCTGTGCTTAGCTTGCTGCCCCTATTCTCCTTCCCCCTGCCCTCCGATGTCTTTGTGCATGTCCCTGCTCCATCCTTTTTGCCCACCATGTTCCATGGATCTGCCACTCCTATCTACTCTGAGTGTTCTGTTGAGCTGCCACTCCCCTCCCACCTGCCTAGCATTGTCAGATGACTGTAACCTGTCCCTGCCACCTCCACCCTGCCTGTCCACATGCCATGCCCCTATCCCCTTCCTCCTGTCCTACATGGTCCATTGTACTGCCACACCCTTCTGCCCTCCCTGGTCTGTTGTGCTGCAACTGCTCCTCCTGCCTGCCCCGTGCGGTCTGTTGTGAGGCCCCTTCCCCTGAACTTTCTTGTCTGTGCACAGGTACTGACCCTCCCTTCTATCCTCCATCGTCCTTTGTGCATGCCCCTGCACCCTCCTTCTTGCCCATCATAGCCATTGTGCTGCCACTAACCCTCCCACTTGCCATGGCCCCTCCCACCTTCCCTGTGTGGTCAGTTAGCTGCCCCTGACCCCCTCCCACCTTCCCTCCATGGTCTGTGTGTATGCCATCACAGTCTCACTGTTGCTCTTCATGGTGTGTCTTGCTTCTAGTGCCCATCCTGCCTGACCTACATGGCTATCTTGCTGCTCCTGCCCTGCCCCCTTGCCCCCAGCCCTCTGTTATCATGTGCAGACCCCTACTCCCTCCCTCCTGGCTTGTCTGTTCCATTGTAATGCCCCTGATCCGTCCCTCCTGCCCTTTATGGTCTGTTATGCTGCAGCTTTCTATCCTGTCTGTCCATTATGGTCAGCTAGCTACCATTGCCTCTTGCCCCTCTGTTCTCTGTTGTCCATGTGCATGGTCCTGTCCCCTCCCTCTTGCTTTATATGGATTGTTGTGCTGCACTCCTGTCCCGCATGCCCTGTGTGGTGTATTGTGCTGCTGCAAACCCTGATGCCTGCCCTGCAGGGTCAGTTTGGTGCACCTCTCCATGTCTCTCCTGTCCTCTGTTATCCAAGTCCATGTCCCTACCCCATTTCCTTCCATGATCCAATGTACCATACTTGCGAACATTTTGAACTTGGTAAGAGGGAGATTTTAAAAAACAAACTGGGGTATTGATTTTCCCCTTTGAGTTACATTGAAAAAGAGGAGATTGTAGACAGGAGACAGATCAAATAAAGCCCATTTGAGCTTAAAAACATTGGACGTTTCCTGGCTGAATCGGGTCTGTTGGCATGTATGGTTGTACTACCATTGCCTCTTCCTTCTGCCCACAATGGTCTATTACATTTCCACAGCCTCTCTTGCAAGTCCTGTATTGTTGATGTGTTGCCCCTGCCCCCCTTTCCACTGCCCTCCATAGTCTGTTGTGCTGCCACGGCCCTTCCTGCCTGCTCAGTGTGGTTAAATTGTTGCCTTTGCACCCTCCTACCTGCCTTCAATTTTCAGAGTCCGTGCCCCTGGCCTCTGCCTCTCAACAGTATCCTAATGAACAACTAGATTGCTAACATTCTATATTTATTACAAAAGTGTGGAACGCCTGACGTCATCTTGATGTAATCAAAACTTTAATTCCTAGAGCATTTCCTTTAGAAATGACATATATGAGAGGGTCTTATTGGCATCAAAATTATGGTTAGTGCTCTAAAAGACTAAAATAAGGACATATTTTCTGAGTTTTCAAATAGCGACAAAGCACTTATAAATTATTTGTTATCTTTATGTTTTTTTATCCAGTTGACCACTTGATTAAATGTTGCACTTAGGGGAGAGGATGTGGTGTTACTTCCAGAACTGCAGACTTTGCAACTGGGGAACCAGGTTGGAGTTTCTGCTTCAGCTCGACATTCTGTGATTCTGGTCAAATCACTTAGTCTCCCCATGTCTACAACCAAAATGAATTTGTTCTTGTGTGATGTAACCAATGCTCATGTAAAGCACTCCAATACCTGACAAGTCTGCACTATATAACACTGCAAAAACACAAAATAATAAGTGTTTTGCACACTTCTGTCATTGGGCTATATTTGGGCTACATCTGGGTGATTTTGGGCTACATTTGGGCTCTTTTATCTCCGGTGGCCATCTTGGGAGATATATTTGTTATGAAGTTTCCTAATTTCCTCATGTACTGCAGTCTCCTCAGTAGAAAATGCTTTCAGTTTTTTACTTTGATTCCATCATGAAGGTATTCAGATATGTCACACATTTGCCATAAATTCTGAATGTTAGCACTCTAGTTGCTCATTAGATTACTGTAGTAAAACTACTGTTCACCATGGAAGTCTGCTCCTGGTATTAAAAGTGCATGTTTCAGTCTGCATGTCAGAATTTTTTAATGAAATAGAAGAGGATTTGAGAAGTCACTCAAAATGTGCCCTCATTTTCTTTCTTCAGCATTAATCATAATTTCTATGGCAAAATGAACCCCCTCATTGTGTTCCTTTTTAAATTAAATGTTTTAAGTGTTACCAGTTTATTCCAATCAAGATGGCTTCAGGTGTGCCATACATTTGTCATAATGAAGACAGTAAGCGCTCTAGTTGTTTTTAAGAACACTCTGGGACATTCTGTCATTGGGCTATACTTGGGCTACATCTGGGTGATATTTGGGCTCTTTTGTCTCTGGTGGCCATCTTGGGAGACTTATTTGTTATGAAGTTTCCTAATTTCCTCATTTACCGCAGTCTCCCCAGTAGGAAATACTTTCAGTTTTTTACTTTGATTCCATCAAGAAGGCATTCAGATGTGTCACACATTTGCCATAAATTCCGAATGTTAGCACTCTTTTTGCTCATTAGATCACTGTAGTAAAGCTACTGCTCACCAGGGAAAACTGCTGCTGGTATTGAAAGTGCATGTTTCAGTCTGCATGTCAGAATTTTTTAATGAAATAGAAGAGGATTTGAGAAGTCACTCAAAATGTGCCCTAATTTTTCTTTCTGCAGCACTAATCATACTTTTTATGGAAAAATGAACCCCCTCATTTTGTTCCTTTTTAAATTAAATGTTTTAAGAGTTACCTCTTTAATCCAAGCAAGATGGCTTCAGGTGTGCCATACGTTTATCATAAGTAGGACTGTTAGCGCTCTAGTTGTTCTTTGGAACACTCTGGGAAGCTGCAGTAGAACACAAAGGAATCAACTGACAGTCTCTGCCCTTGTTGGATGTACATGTTTTACTGAGAATGTCAGACTTCATTATCACATGACTGAGAAAGATAATGTGAATTTACAGAAAATAAGCTCTCAGTTTAGCTTATAGATCACCTTCCAAACCTCTGTGGTTAAAGCATGAGAAAATATTTTTCTCTCAAACATGATATCCCAGCAGAAGGCTTTTTCACATGGTGAAATCACCTTAGAACATACCACAATTCCTAAAATGAGTATGGTACCATCAACAAATGATTTATAATGTAACTAAAGTCTTAAAACCTTCTATTAACTGCAATGCTTTTTAATGAGGTGCTATCATGTATATTGGTCCCAAGATGGCTGCCAACACTTCTTGGATGAAGTGCTGACAGCCAATCAGATCTCAGGATGAGATGTGTGGTTAAGCTCCGCCCACATATATATATGATTTTACTTTTGATTTTCTCAGGAACTACTGAACAGATTGACTCCATATATGCAAAAGGCACATCCCTGAGCTGAGGACTACCTCTCTGCCAAATTTCAAGTAATTCTGTTCAGCCGTTCGGGCTGTACCTTGGACTAAAGGTCCCTATGGAAAATTGCATGGGGAAAACGCATTTTGGGACTCCCCTTTTTTCTCAGCCCCCGCTTGACGAATCCCCCCGAGACTTTCAGGGTAGGAGCGGAGCAGAGCGCCCCACCTATTTTGAAAATTTCACGAGGATTCGTCAACCGGCGCCAAAGTTATTCCAAATAGAATGTTGCAGATTTCCTATGGAAACACGGTCCTAACTATAACTATCTACTGGCGACCGCCAGTAGATAATATACTTTTATATATATATATTCACTGAAAAAACCATAGGTTTCAGGCACGTTATAGTTAGGAATTAGCATTTAAAAAACCTTAGAAATTCACTGAAATAACCATAGGTTTCAGGGGCGTTATAGTTAGCTGGACATTTACCTCGTACAAAACCATTGAAATTCCCCCCGTTATAGTTACTATATACTATAACTCACGCCCCCGCAATGCACTGCTGATGACGTCACATATTACATCACTCATGACATGGTCAGTGACATCACTGATGACATCACTCATGACATCTCAAATGACATCACTGATGACGTCATTCAGTGTCTATCTGTTTCTGTAAAGTCTGATTTTGTTTCATATATATGCCAAGCTGTATTGGGGAATGAGTGGGTGTATAAGTGTCTGTATGGAGGATTTAGTAGGTGCGTGACTGACTGTATAAGTGAGTGATTAAATGTATCTTACTGAATGCATGGGTTAGTGACTAAACTGTGTGAATGTCTGTATGCGTCTGTCTGTTGGTTTGTAAGCGGATGCATGGTTTTATGAATAGGTACATGAATGTCTATATAAGTTATTGATTGGTTGTCTGAGTATCTGTATGGGTGCCTGAGTGTTTGTGTGGGTGAGATGTGTGTGGCTCTGTGCATAGATGTGTCAGTGGGTGATTCACTGGGTGCATGGTTTCAACACTAGGTCTGTAATGGACTATATGGGTGGGTGAATATGTGTATGTTTGTGTTAGTGTGTGAATATATATTTCATTAGTACATGTGTAATATACTACATATGTGAACGGCAGTATATATGTATGTTGGAGTACAGAAATGACTATAACTGAGAGTGTGTGATAGTGTGAGTGGCTGTATGGATGACTGTGTGCTTGTATCATTGATTGTATAAGACCATAAGAATGTTCTAGTATTTGTATGAGTAATTGAGCTTGTGTGTGTATAACTGTATAGGTGAGTAAATGGCAGTGTGATTAATTATTTGCATGACTGAGTATGTGTGCGAGTACCTCTATGGATGAGTAGCGGTGTGTGTGTCTATATAGGTGTATGAGTGCATATGATAGTCCTGTACTGAGTGACCACAAGTATGAGTGACTGTACGGGTGAGTGAGTGGATGGGTGTTTAGACCTAAGACTCTGTGATGCGGTATGTACTTATTGGTGTTGGAGTGTCTATGGTTTTGAGAGTGGCAGTATGTAATTTAGAGTGGGTGTATCAAAGGTTATATTAGATTGTGAGAAGATGCATCAAATGATCACATGAATGACGTCATCAGTGACGTCATCAGTGATGTCATTTGAGATGTCTTCAGTGATGTCATCAGTGATGTCACTGACCATGTCATGAGTGATGTAATATGTGACGTCATCAGCTGTGCATTGCGGGGGCATGAGTTATAGTTAGCTGAACTAACTATAACAGGGGAATTTCAATGGTTTTGTACAAGGGAAATGTCCAGCTAACTATAACGCCCCTGAAACCTATGGTTTTTTCAGTGAATTTCTAAGGTTTTTAAATGCTAATTCCTAATTATAACGTGCCTGAAACCTATGTTTTTTTCGGTGAATTTCAAAGGTTTTTTAAATGCTAATTCCTAACTATAACATACCTGAAACCTATGGTTTTTTAAGTGAATTTCAAAGGTTTTTTAAATGCTAATTCCTATCTATTACTTATCTTTAAACCTATGATTTTTAATGATTTTCGTAGGATTTCTAAATCTTTATTTTTTAATGTATCAATTACTTTAATTATTTTTTTTATATTGTTTTTCACCATTTTTGAACGTTTTTTTTCACTTATTTCTTTTAACCCCTTCGGTGCTCATGACGGAACGGTTCCGTCATGAGCCACGGTTGAGCTGTGCTCATGACGGAACCGTTCCGTCATGACCCCGCCCGCGCAAGATTCCGTCAGCACAGCGGCGGAATCTGCGCAGCATGGAAGGGGTTAAAAATTAAAAAATATTATTTGTTTTTAGTGAATTTAAAAAAAAACATTGTAATTTTTTTAAAACTATTTTTTATATATTTTAAACTATATTTTTAATACTTTGTAATTACTTTTTTTTTTTACAAGTTTTTTTTGGATTCGTGCACCCTATGGCACCTTTCTCGATCCCTGCGCGGAACATAGTCGCCATTTTATTATTGTAGTGTAGGATCCGCGTGTGGTATGCGTTGGGTTCGTATTTTCATGCGCGATTGCTATGCGACTGGTTCGCGACTCTAAGCCCAATACTCGACCCGTACGAAGTACATCATGCGACGCTCGCGTGCTTCCGCGAAACGTCACGTGCGCTTTTGACGCGGTGGGTGCACCAATCCCGCGAAATATTTTAAATGTCAAAAAACATATATATATATGCATTTCATGTAAATATTAAAGGAAGACATAATCTAAGCTGCTCATAAAATTAATATATTTTTACTTCTAATCCTATATTGCTTTTAAATGCAATTTCGCGAATTCGCGCTCGGTGCGTGCTGCCTATGCGCACGGTGCGCGGATCCCATGTGACCTGAAAAAAAGAGATTTGATTGGTTGATTAGACTTCCTATTCTAACTATTGAAAGACCCCACCCACTTCAATCATTCTTCTTTGACCTTCTTTGGAGGAGCATCTCTCTGCTGAGAAGAACTTTTTTTTGACTAAGTTTACACTTAGATCAAACTTTTTTTCCAAAACAATGGCTTGAGGGCAGCAGGCATCTCCAGCATCTGCTCATTCATCTGAGGATGAATTTTTGGAAGAATCACCACGCGCACAAAGATACTCATCTGTGGTATGGAAATTTTTCACTTTTCCTGAGGGGCAAACCAAAACGAATGCCACCTTAGTGACATGTAAGATCTGTCAGCGAGTGCTCGCCCGTGGGGATCCCACCCAAAAATATTCATGTGGTACAGCCAGCATGAAGAAGCACCTGAAGACCATGCATCCGGTCAACCTGGCTCGTGAGGAATGCTGAAGAATGTGAGTTCTTCCTGGTCCATCAGACGCATCACAGCCGAGTACTTCGAGGGTGGATCCATCTGTACAAAACTTGGAAATCCGTCCACAGTTTACCACATTAAAAGTGCTCTGCATAAAATGCAACGCTGTCCTGTGTTACGGAGAGCAGTCCATTGACCTCATTTGTCGAAAGCAAGAAAACCATCATTGCTTGTTTTTTTTTTTCCCCTGAAGTTCATTGTTTTGTTCCTCCAGTTCTGTTTTTTCCTTTTTTTTCTTTCCAGAAAAACCCCCAAAAATTAAAAATTGTTCAAAAAACCAAGAAAAAAAATATGAAAGAAGAATGAAGAAAACAAAAAGTTCTTCTAAGAACCAACTTTTCTGGTTTAAAAAAAGAGCTATATTTGTTTGTTAGTGTGTGAAAGTTGTGATGAATGTATGTGTAGTGCATAATTGACTGAACAAATGCATTAGTAGCCTATGGCAAATGTATAAGTGCAGAACTATGAGGAAGTGCTGCAGCATCACACAGTAACCTCTTTAACTGCAGTGTGCTGTAGTACTTCCGAAGCACAGGGATGCAACATATGTACATAAATATGTTGCAGATCTATGCTTCTCTCTGCACGGCTGCTTAAACTGCAGCCATATGGTGACACAGGCACCCTTGCACCATGGTGCAAGGATATCTGTGTCATGTGGAGTTTGTTTTTGTGCAAGAAGATACACCTTCCTGCACAAAAACAATCAGTAAAGGCATTTTTCTCCTTCAATGTATGCTGAACATTTTAGCTACCAGTAGAGCATGAGAACGAATTGGAATACCACAAGCTATCTGGAGAAGCTTGTTGTGAAGTTTTAAGAGTCCTGAAGAAAATGCAATTGTAGCTTCTTGATCAATTTCATCATTCACCATTTTCACATAATTTGCAAAAGCACTTCATTGTATGCTATCTTTACAAGCATTAAGTGAATCTTCATAGCTCTGAAAATCTCCAAGTAATTCCAGTTCTGAATGCCATGGTTTGAACATTTGCAAAAGGGCTAAATAGTAAAATTCCTTTTTATCAGCAGTGTCACAACTCAGTTCCCTGTGATTAATTAAATTTCCTTTCCTTTGTTTCACCAAACATCCTTCGGAACCAATCACTGCATATTTTCCATCATTGATGTTCTCTGTAGTATTCCGTTTAAAAGTGCAGCACTTCATAGAGACACATGTTCTCAAGATGATGACTTCTGTTTGGGTAATATGTGTCCAACATATTCGTTTTCAAAATATCTGTACTTTCTGGTTCTTTTTCAGCTAAATATTCAATTTCTTGAACAGATTTCAGTACCCAATTTCACATTGCTGCAAGACCTAGACTCACCCAAATGATTCTTCTACTTTTGGAGTATAGACTTGCAGATGATAACTGATCTAAGCATTCATATGCTCCAATTTCACAATGCGATAACATCTTCAAACTGAAACTGTATAATTTCTTACTTAGAGTCTTCTTGTGAGAAATCTCTTCCCACATTTCTTTCAATTCCGTCTTTTCTGATTTAGTAATGTAGGACGTTACATATCGAGCAACAGCAATGGAATTGTCCGCAACATACTGAATATCCATGTTAACGTTCCACATGGATAAAATAACTGGATTGTGGTCATTTATGTATTTTGACTCTTCTCTTCTTCTTAAGTTGTAGGTATTTTTCGAAGACTTTCTTGTGATGGTATGTCGCATAGCTGACATAAAACTGTTCACTCTTCCTTTGGATAATCCAAAACGACATTTGGTATAGAACTTATCTTTAGACTTGTACTTTCGTCGACAGTATTTTCCACATCTATGGCTTTGGAATCGTAAGACTTGTTGTTTTAAGTTTTTGTCTTCTCTGCTATTGGGTACAGCACATGTGGCATAATCTTCAATGAAAGACAAAACAGTATCATCTGAATCTGTTCCAAATTTGGGGGCATCCTTGATCCCTAACAACATATGTATATGAGGAGTACCTCTTGCTTGATACTCCTTTCTCCAAAAGAAATCCACAACTTCTCCAAGAGGAGGATTCTTTTTATTGCAGAGGAAAGACATCGTAGCTTCAAATCTATGATTGAAATATCTGCATACATTAACAGGATCCAAAGAGCACAATTCTCCAGTTGTCTTGTAGTCAATATTTTTTATATTGGAATTTGCCTCTCGAAGAAATTCAAGTAAATCATTCAAAGCGTACTCAGCACAGCTTAGTGTAAGGAACCATGTAGGAGTTCCTAAGTTCCGTAGCATACATTTCAGTTCTCCATGACGACGGCACCAATATTCATTAGTCCCACGCTGACATGCCATCAGATTAATCAACTGAGATTCTAAATGATCATCTCTCTGATGCACTTTATCCATAAAATCCTTTGCAGTTACATTTTGCAGATGCATTCCAGTTTTTAAAATGTGATTTACTGCATATGAAAGTCCAGACAAATCATTTTCAAACAGAAGATGAAACATATAAGGGATACATTGTCGAAATCTTGGATCTTCTGTATATAATCTTGTTGTCCGATATTCAGATGCAGGAATCTACACAGGACGTTCATCATATCATCCACCTTTTCCTGTTGGAAACAACTGTGGGAAACAACGAGTTTCCAAGCTCTCTTCCCATACACTCATGGGACTTCCTTTTGCTTTTTTCATTTGGAACAACTCAATCGTATTCCCCATCAATTCTTTGGAATGAAGTGGATGTACACTGTAATGTTCATAGATTTCTTTACATCTGGACATGTCCACTTTTTCAATTTGTCCACTTGATGTTTCAGTATCTTCTGCTAAATCTATTTCTTCTTCTCCTACAAACACATTTCTATAGTACTCATTATTTGTTATCAGAAACAATGATGCCTTTTGCACTTTTCTAACATCCATTAACTTATTCTTAGTAGGAACACCATTAACTAGAATGACTAGTGGTTCATTTTCTGCATGGTCTACACCAATAGTTTCAATGTTTTTCTTTAAATCTAATGGTAAATACACAACTCTTCCTTTCAATCCTCTTTGTAACTCTGATGGAGGCAATTTACCTGTTTTAGGCTCCATACAAACAATAGCCTGAAGCGGGTGCACACATTGAATGAGAATAGACTCATAGGTATTTAAATCTATCAGCTCTGGAACAATAGCAACCAATTCTAGATTATTATGAGCAGCTCTAGCAGGCATTTTATTCTCATCTAATTTGTTATAACAATATTTGCAAATACGCTGCTCAGATCCCAAATCAAAACAATCCTCTACCAACAAATAGGTTGCAAATTCCTTCCACTTAAGATTATTTTCTGTTTCACTGTTCAAATACAGATTGACACTCCTAGTCTGATTTTTATAGTGAGTTCGCCGACAACAAATACAAGAAACATTTGGTCTTTCACCTGAAATTACCTTAAACTTTGTGATTTGATCTTCAAAATATTTTGTAATCATGGGTTCTACATTGTCTTCAACATTTTGTTCTACTAATGTGTCAGTTTCTGCACTCTCTTGCTGAGGACCAAAATAACAAAACTCAATATCATCACAAACCTTCTTCACATCTTCTACTGACCCACGCAAAAGAGCACTGTTCAACTCATTTAACTTTAGTGCTGGACTTTTTGAATAATACAATCTTCTCACTAACTTCCGCATTTGAGTATGATGTACTGCCAACATCCTGAAATGGTGAAAAACACTTTGACAAACTTTCCTAGAAAGACAAGCCTGAGAATGACCTTGCAATCCAGTATTTTTTCTCACTCTGCAAGGGTCTAGTCCTTGCAACACCTTAATCTTTTGTGTAACACTTTTTGTACTATATGCTCGTAAGAAACTACATAATTTATCAATAGATTCTTGTCGTACACTACAAATACTACTGCAATCCCAAGTGTACACAGGGTGTTTAAGACGTCTCCCTAGAACTTCATCAGCTATCACTTCTTCTGCATTTCTTTCAACCATTTTCTCTTTGTCAATTGGACAACCATTTCTAACCTCATAACCTCGACCACTGGTGTCAACTGCATGCAATACATTATTGCTCTGTAAATAACTCTCTTCATTAAAGAAAGGCTCTGAACTTGAACTGTGTTTCCATTCTCCCCAAAAAAATCACAAAAATGCGTTCTGTTAATTACTCTTTTCCTCCTACATTTGGCCTTCATTAAATGGATTGGTTTATCAAGTGATCGAATTCTGTTTAATACTAAAATGAATAGTTTCCTTTTTACTTCAAAAGCCTTTTCAACAATGGTTTCAATATGCTTCTTCTTTTTATAAAATAGAGCTCTCTTTTTATATTTCTTCACATCTTTCAGCAAATTATGTACTACTCTCTTGTAAAATATTTTTTTGCGTATTTCCTTATACTGATTTTGCCTTCTTTTACCGTACTTCGTCTCCTTTGACTGTCCATTTGCTTTTTTGCTTTTCCTATTATTCTGAATATTTTTTCTAGTTGAAGCATTCTCAGAGGTTTCAGCATTCTGTACATTCTGTCTGGTCCTACAAACATTTTTAATAAATTGCTTTGTGATCTTACCAGAAGATTTTTCCTTTTTAGCCACATTATGTTGTTCATTCAATACTTGTGGTTGATTTTTCTTCAAGTAACTGTCCTTTTTCTGTTCTCTTCTTATTCTTACTTTTCCGGCACGATTTCTCTATTTTAATGGTAATAAACAGTATCTGTAAAAAATAATCACAAATAAATGTATATTAATATCTTTATAATTTATACTTTTCTATTACTATACAAACTCATTTTATATAAATACTGACTAAGAAATTATAGCCCTGAAGCAAACATGTGACGATGGTTAAACCACTACACGCATAGTGCATACCACTTTGAAGCAGTTCATGCCCTAAAACCTGCCTCACTGAAAGACTACATGCTAACTGACTGAATGATTACAGTACTATAAGGAGAGACACTGGGTGAATTCGAAGTTGTTTGAATTTTACTTCATTGAATAGATCACTACATGCTACTAAAAGACTCACTATGGGTTTGCAACAGCAGTCACAGTGTGTTTGCTGGAGTGTATGCATAGTAACTGTGGAAAAGTAGGCCTGATGCACAAGTGTAAAACTGGTCAGACCACTACATACATAGTGGATAGTTACTTCAAACAGTCCTTGTGAAAAGGCATTCTTCACTGCATGAGTACCTGAATACTGACCGAAACATTAGAGTAATGCAAGGATAGTACCTGAATGAATCTTTTAAGGGTTTGGGTGTTGTGCAGTGAAGATTAGAACATGGTGCCGGATGAGTCACTAGAGGAGAGCAAGGGGATTGACAGGGTGTCTGCTGGAAGTGTATGGATACTGACTGGCGAATTGAAGGTGTGAAAGACAATTGTGTACGTGGTTAGAGGCCTACATGCATAGAGGATAGGTGTTTGAATCAATCTATGTGCTAAGGCCTGCCTCACTCCATTAGTACTTGGGTACTGACTGAATGTTTAGAGTATTTTAAGGAGAGTGCCTGCATGAATTTATAAGTGTTTGTTTTTGGCACACTTAATGGATTACTTCATGTTACTGAATAAATCACTGGAGAAGTGCAAAGGGAGTGACAGGGTGTTTGCAAGAACTGTATGGATACTGACTGGGATATTGATAGTGTGAAAGAGAAGTGTGTAGGTGGCTAGATGCCTGCAGGCATAGTGGATAGACGTTTGAAACAGTCCATGGGCTAGCGCCTGGGTCACTGCATAACTACCTGGGTACTGACTGAATCATTAAAGTACTGCAGGGAGAGTGCCTGGGTGAATCTTTTTAAGTTTTTAGGTTTTGGCGCAGTAAATAGATTAGTACAAAGTGCCGAATGAGTCAGTGGAGGTGTGCAACTGGAGTGACAGGGTGTTTATTGGAGTTTATAGATACTGACTGGGAAATTGAAGGTCTGAAAGACAATTGTGTAGGTGGTTAGAGACCTCCATGCATAGTGGATACGCATTTGAATCAATCCATGTGCTAAGGTCTGCCTCACTCCATTACTACTTGGATATTAACTGAATGTTTACAGTATTGCAAGGAGAGTACAAGGGTGAATTTATAAGTGTTTGGGTTTTGGCGCAGTGAATGGATTACTACATGGTGCTGAATAAGTCACTGGAAGAGTGCAAGGGGAGTGACAGGGGGTTTGCTGGAAGTACATGGATACTGACTGGGGAATTCAAGCTGTTAAAGACAAGTGTATAGTAGGTTAGAAGCCTGCATGCATACTGGATAGACATTTGAAGCAGTCCATGTGGTAATGCATGGTTCACTGCAAAAGTACATGGGTACTGACTGAATCTAGACTACTGCTAGGAAAGTGACTGGGTGAAACTTTTAAATTTTTCGGTTTTGGCGCAGTGAATAGATTAGTACATGGTACTGGATCAGTCACTGGAGGTGTGCAAGATGAGTGACAGGGTGTTTATTGAAGTATATAGATACTGACTAGTTAATTCAAGAAGTGAAAGACAAGTGTGTAGGTGGTTAGAGGCCTGCTTGCATAGTGGATAGGCGTTTGAATCAATGCATGTGCTAAAGCCTGCCTCACTCCATTAGTACTTGGGTACTGACTTGGGGCCTCATGTAGGTAAATAAATTTTACCGGTTCTTAAATACCGAGCCGTACCGAATCGGTAAATTAGAATCGGTAAGTTATATGTAGGTAAAAATTCGGTAACAGTTACCGATTCGGTAACATTCGGTAATCACGAATCGGAATTCACCGAATCGGTAAATACCGAGGTGGTATTTACCGAATCGGTAAATACCGAGGTGTTATTTACCGAATCGGTAAATACCGAGGTGGTATTTACCGAATCGGAAAATACCGAATCGGTATGTACGGATTCGGTAAATCAAATCACATGACTTGACGAAACAGCTAATCCAGTGCAACGACAGCCCACCCAACCAGGAAGTGCCCACACCCAGGCAGGTGTACATAATTAGCCGAAGTGGCCACACCCAGGCAGGTGTACATAATCAGCCGAAGTGCCCACACCCAGGCAGGTGTACATAATTAGCCGAAGTGGCCACACCCAGGCAGGTGTACATAATCAGCCGACCCTGGAGAAGCTTGGAGTGCAGAGGAGAGGCAGGGAGCCGTTGCATGTGCGAGCGGGTAAACGAACAGCATGTCCAGCCAGAGAACACAGAAAGACGGAGGGGAAAGGAGGAGGAAGCTGAAATTTAGCCCCAAGGAACTCCAGGTGCTGGTGGAGGAGGTGGTGAAGCAGCACCAGAAGCTGTTTGGAAGGCAATCCCTGCAAGTGCCTGAGGCTGAAAAGCGCAACATATGGCTGGCCATCCAGGCGCAGGTCAATGCTGTGGGAGTGACCCACAGGGACATTGAGGTCCTCAAAAAGCGCTGGTATGACCTCCGGATTGTAACCAAGAGGAAGATGGGCGACATCCAGAAGGAGGCCAGCCAGACCGGAGGTGGAACCAACAGGGCACCTGCCCTCACCGAACTGGAGGAGCTGGTGGCGGCCACAATCGAGCAAGAGAGCGTCGTGGGTCTTGGGGACGCCGACAGCTCTGCCAGAGCCGCAACACACCAAGGTAAGACGAAAGCACAGCAATGTAGCCCCCCCTACCCCTATCCCACATCCCCCATTGTGAAACGAGAATCACACTGCAGTCCACACGTGTCAGTGCAGACAGGCAATGCATTCCGGGAGATGTAGTCAGGGCAACACTAACCATGACGTAAATGTTACAGGGCAACAAGGCATGTCACGCACTCGAGGCACAAGGAGACAGGGGACATATTGGAATGTGAAATGATTTATTGTGACGCTTGCAATGCAGCCCTTCGGGGACACTGAGCCAATGTTGTATTTCTGTCCACAGATGTGACATCATGCAGGACAGGGCATGCTGCAGGAGAGACGGCACACCGGCCACATAAATCACCTCTAGCCAGCACCAGTTCAGACCAGGGAGCAGGCCCACTGGCAGCCGCACCACCAACACAGCCAGCCTCGCCGCACACAGAGCCAGCATCACCTCACCGAGAGCCAGCATCACCACCACCAGAGCCAGCATCGCCACTCATGTTCGAATCACCGGCCACATCTCCGCTTGCAGGTGTGAGAATGAGGAGGCGTCCAGCAGCCAGGCTACGAGCCTTAGACACTTCGTCAGACGACAGCATGGGCCCAGAAGACCGCACCGGGCCCCAGGAAGGGAGCCATGCCACTGTGCCCCACACCTCACAGGCAGCACAGACGGAAGCAAGAGGGCGCCGCAGGTCGCGTGTCCAGAGTCCACCAGCACCCACTGACGGCCATGGTGTCTTCTTGGGGCTCGAGGGCCAAATGTTGAAGCAACAGCGCCTGCAATCAAAGGCAGTCATGTCAGTCCAGAGGCACATGCGGGTGATGAAGACAACATTAGTCAACATGGACACCAACATTAGCGGCATGGCTGCGGGCATTCGGGACATGTCCCAGTCAATCCAGCAGTTGTGCAGCAAATTAGATGCTGACATCGAAGCACGGCGCCGGGAACGCCAGAGAAGGGACACTACCAGCAGGGCACTCAACCGTCTGGCAACTGCGACTTCTCTACTGTGCCGGCGCTTTGTGACGATGCAGGAGGGCCTAACACAGTGCTGCAGCGACCTGTCTCGGGGGATGGTGCAGGTGACAAGTGCACTAGGGGTGCTATTGACTAGTCAGGCGTCGACAACTGCTGCAGGGGATGCTGCGGAGAGCATCGACACCAGCAGCAGCATCACACCCCCCGTCCCAGAAGCACGCAGGAGCAGCAGGCGGCTTGGGGTTGGCTCCAGTGAGGATGCACAGGCCGTGCAATCCACCACTGCAGCGCGTATGCGCAAACATTGATGTAGCCCTGCTTAGCCACTTCCCATTGGGTGACGTAACCCTGGACATACTCCTTGTATAGATGGTATATTGCCAGATTGGCCTGTTCATGTGTTCATGGCGTGGTGCCACATTAAAACTACGTCAGGACTTCTCACAACTCGCTGTGTCCCCTTACTTACTCAGAAATAGTTGCATGTGATATCTGCCCGTCTCTCTCTCCCATCGATTGCAGTTGGCACTCTAGCTGCGTTGCCCTCTGGCTGGCCTGACTCATCCTCGTTGTCCTCAAAATATGTCAGTTCCACATCTGTACCTTTTTTCGTGGCAAGGTTGTGCAGCATTGCACAAGTGGCAATAATCTTGCAGCAGGTGATGGGTTTGTACTGGCGTGCGCCTCCGCTCTTGTGCAGGCAGCGGAACCTGCTCTTCAGTAGTCCAAACGTGCGCTCCACCACATTGCGTGTTGTTTTGTGTGCCACGTTGTATCGTCTCTCACTCTGGGTTGCTGGGTGTAGGTAGGGAGTGAGGATGAATGACCGGCATGCATATGCACTGTCGCCTGGATGAGTAAAAGGGAACCATCAGTTACATGCCTCTATGCACTATGATTTGCAGGTTTCAAGGGGCGTCACTGTTACTTACCTAGCAGGTATCCCTCTCCGAATTCTCCGGCACTCAGTCGTGTGTAGATCCCACTATTCTGGAAGATGTAAGAGTCGTGGGTGCTCCCAGGAAACTTTGCAACAATATCTGTGATGATGTTCCCTGCATCACAGATCACCTGCACATTGATGGAGTGGGTGGACTTCCTGTTCCTGTAGATGTGCTCTGTATCAGCTGGTGGACAGATTGGGATGTGTGTACCATCAATACAGCCGATGACATGGGGGAACTGTGCCATGTGATAAAAGTCTGTTTTTGTTTTCTGCAGTGCAGCCTGTGTGTTTGGGAAGCTTATGTAGTGGTGCATTCTCTGCATCATGGCATCCAGGAACTTCCTGAAGAAACGTGACAGGCAACTCTGGGATACCCCACCCACCGCAGCTATCACCACCTGATAACTGCCGGATGCCAGCAGATGTAGGCTGCAGAGCACCTGCACATGTGGGGGTATGGCGTGCGCCCTTCTTATTGAATGGTCCAGGAGTGGCTGTAGGTCCCTGATTAAGTCCATGATGGTTTCGGGGTCTAGCCTGTACCTCTCATGTATCTCTGCATCAGTCAGCTGGAATAGTGTGATGCGCTGTCTGTAGATTTGTTCCTCCCGTCGCCACACCCTCAGTCCTGCTGCCTGTAGACGTAGGCGCCTTGCAATGACGTACATAGCGGCCATGTTGTCCACGCTGTAGCATTTTGGGATTGCTCATATGCATTGTTGATGGTTACCACCTGCTTTCAATCCGTGTTAATTACCGACTCTAATTTACCGATTTTCTTGGATTTCTTAATTACCGAGTGCTCCTACATGTCATTTTCATTTTTACCACTTCATATTTACCACTTCATATTTACCGATTCGTTAATTATGTATTCGGTAACTCTGAATCGGTATTTTGGAATTCGGTAAATATGAATCGGTATTTACCGCCTCATATTTACCGAAAATTGGTTTTGGGACTCCTACATCTCACTTGTCTGAATACCGGTCGGTAACGGCATATTTACCGAAAATCGGCCGTTACCGACCGGTATTTGGCTACCTACATGAGGCCCTTAATGTTTTTGCAAGGAGAGTGCCTGCATGAATTTATAAGTGTTTCTTTTTTGGCACAGTTAATGGATTACTTCATGGGGACTGATCACTGGACAAGTGGAAAGGGAGTGACAGGGTGTTTGCAAGAACTGTATGAATACTGTCTGGGGTATTGAAGGTGTGAAATACAAGTGTGTAAGTGACTAGTGGCCTGCATGCATAGTGGATAGGGGTTTGAAGCAGTCCATTTGCTAAGGCCTGGCTCACTGCATACGTACATGGGTACTGACTGAATGATTAGAGTACTGCAAGGAGAGTGCCTGGGTGAATTTATAAGTGTTTGGGTTTTGGCGCAGTGAATGGATTAGTACATGATGCTGAATGGGTCACTAGAGGAGTGCAAGGGGAGTGACAGTGTGTTTCCTGGAAGTGTATGGATACTGACTGGGGAATTGAAGGTGTGAAAGACAAGTGTGTAGGTGGTTAGAGGACTGCATGCATAGTGGATAGGCATTTGAAGCAGTCCATGAGCTAAGGCCTCGTCACTGCATGATTACCTGGGTACTGACTGAATCATTACACTACTGCAAGGAGAGTGCCTGGGTTAATCTTTTTAAATTTTTGGGTTTTGGCGCAGTGAATAGATTAGTACATAGTGCCAGATGAGTCACTAGAGGTGTGCAAGTGGACTGAAAGAGTGTTTACTGGAGTTTATAGATACTGTCTGGGGTATTGAAGATTTGAAAGACAAATGTGTAGGTGTTTAGAGGACTGCATGCATAGTGGATTGGCGTTTGAATCAATCCATGTGCTAAAGCCTGCCTCACTCCATTACTACTTGGATATTAACTGGATGTGATTCTAGACAATCAACACTATCCCTTGGAGTTTACCAAAACTCATTCACTACTCTGGAAGGGGTAAGGGGACTGCACACACTACATATTTCAGTACTGCACTTTAGTGTCAAATCCTGACTCATTTTATGAATGCATAAGCAATGACTGGCTTCTAATGCTACTAAAATGTGACAACATGACAGGTTTTAAAACAGATATCTGTCAGCAAATACACAATGTTAGCAAATGCTTCTCTCACAATGGTTACCCAAATGCACACATGCTCACAGTGTGATTCTAGACAAGCAACTCTATCCCCTGTACTTTACCAAAATACATTCACTACTCTGGAAGAGGTAAGGGGACTGCACACAATCTACATATTTCAGTACTGCACTTTAGTGTCAAAGCCTGACTCATTTTGTGAATGCATAAGCAATCACTGACTACTAAAACGTGACAACATGACAGGGTTTTAAGCCATTATCTATCAGCAAATACACGATGTTAGCAAATGCTTCTCTCACAATGGTTACCCAAATGCACACATACTCACAGTGTGATTCTAGACAAGCAACTCTATCCCCTATACTTTACCAAAATACATTCACTACTCTGGAAGAGGTAAGTGGACTGCACACAATCTACATATTTCAGTACTGCACTTTAGTGTCAAAGCCTAACTCATTTTATGAATGCATAAGCAATGACTGGCTTCTAATGCTACTAAAATTTGACAACATGACAGGTTTTAAAACAGTTATCTGTCAGCAAATACATGATGTTACCAAATGCTTCTCTCAAAATGGTTACCCAAATGCACACAGACTCAGTGTGATTCTAGACAAGCAACACTATCCCCTGTACTTTACCAAAACACATTCACTACTCTGGAAGAGGTAAAGTAACTGCACACATTCTACATATTTCAGTACTGCACTTTAGTGTCAAAGCTTGACTCATTTTCCGAATACATAAGCAATGACTGGCTTCTAATTCTACTAAAACTGGAGAACAGGAAAGGTTTTTAAGCAGTTATATGTATGCAAAGATATGGAGTACCCAAATGCTTCTCTCACAGTGGTTCCCAAATGCACACAGACTCTCAGTGTGATTCTAAACAAGCAACACTCTTCCTTGCACTTTACCAAGACACAATCACAAGTCTAGAAGGGGTAAGGTGACTGCACACATTGTACATATTTCAATACTGCACACTACTGTGAAAGCCTGACTCATTTTGCAATTGCATAAGCAATGACTGGCCTCAAATGCTACTCAAACTTGACAACAAAACCGGTTTTAAAGCAGTTATCTGCCAGCAAATACATGATGTTACCAAATGATTTTCTCACAATAATTGCCCAAATGCACACAGACTCACAGTGTGATTGTAGACAGCCAACTATCCCTTGTACAAAATACATTTACTAGTCTACAAGATGTAAGGTGACTGCACACATTGCAGAAAATCTTCTACTACACATTAGTACCAAAATGTTTCTCTCAAAATGATTCCTAAATGCACACAGACTCACTGTGTGATTCTAGACAAACAACACTATCCCTTGCAATGTACCAAAACACATTTCTTAATCTAGAAGGAGTACTACATTTTAGTGTAGAAACGTGACTCATTTTGCAAATACATACACAATGACTGGTTTCTAATTCTACCAAAACATAAAAACAGCACAGTTATCTGTATGCAAACACATGAAAAACACAAATGCTTATCACAGAATGGTTTTTACATGCACACACACTGACAATAAGATTGTAGACAAAAAAAAGTACTCCATGCACTTTAGCAGGAGAAATACATTAGTCTGATTAAAATCAAAATAGACCACATACATCCCCTCACAATTAAATAACTCACCTTTCAAGTTGTTTTGTAGATTAAGAAGTATGTCAGTCACACACCAGATTTTCCTATACAGAATCTCTGCACTGTGCACCTGCCAGCTAAACCAAAGAATGGCAAAGTTTCCCTCTCATTTTGCACACATATACATGTAAACATCAAATCACATTCCTTCCCACATTAATTCAAAAGCTAACACACATTTCTATTGGTTAAACATTTCAACCCTTACCAAATGACATACATTTGAACCCTACCCCCAATCTGCCTTCTGCCTGTTACCATAAAAACAGGTCATGGAACACTGAACTGAGCACACAGGTCACAAGTTCAGCACACAATGTTGCTAATCAAAACAGCAAGTGTGTTTGACTTTTCAACATATCAGCTTATCATATATAATGTTCCTCTCAATCAGTTTTTGTTAACCAATAAGAATCATGCATTTTAAAAACAGAAACATGCACCCTAGTTTTCAGTGTAGAAGGTTGTCAAACAACCAATCATTTCTTTTCTTTTTCAAAACTGCATCTTATCCACCATTTTAGAAAAATCTTACTTTTCAAACTGCCATTTCATTTACAGAGACCATCTGAGTGCATCCAGACCTCCCTTCAAGATGCTTAGAGTGTGGATTGTGGGACACAGCTATATTTTCTGGAGCCAAAGGTATGCAGAAAACAAAGGCATTCACAAAGACCTAGGTTTGCCAAATGTAGACATTAAATGGATTGGACAGAGAGGGTTAAAGTGGCACCAATTGATGCCTTTGGTAAAATCCTTGCATCTCCAACACCCTGACCTCATAATGTGCACTGTGGTGGCAATGACCTAGGCACTTTGACTGGGGTAGGTCTGGAAATGCTTATGAAGGACACCTTTGCAGAATTGATTTCCTTTTTCCCAAAACTGCCTTTGTGTATTCTAACATATACCAAAGGCAGAAGTGGAACTGGTCCAATCATTTTTGTCCACAGATTGAGAAAGCTGGAAACATGTGAATAAATCTGTTTCTGCTTTTCTCCAAGACTATAGAATGGGGTCCATTTACAATAACAATCTGCGGTTTCATATGCAAGAGATGTATAGGAGAGATGGAGTACACTTTAGTGATGAAGGAAACAGAGTCTTCCTCAACAACTTTAGACTCTGTATAGGTACTTACTTATAAGTACCAAAAACTCTCAATGAACACAACAGCTCTTTTTAGAGCCACTCAAGAACGAAACACATAAGCTTGATGTTTATCTCCCAAAAATGTCAGGTTTTTTGCTTGGAGTCGCGCACCCGACGCGTTAGGAACCGCGCACCCAACGCGAGAGAAATCGTGCACCCAACGCATTAGGATGCGCGACTCCTAATTTTACCGTAAAAAGAAAAATAGCCCCTATCACTAATTTTTATTATCTCCGGGGACCCCATCCCCGGGGCTTATAAAAAACCGTTGGGGACCGCGGGGGAGCCAAATCGCCCCCACGGTCCCAGCCGGCTCCCCGCGTTCTTCGGGAGCCGGCATTGCTTTTCCACATGGGGAGCTGCTGACATGGAGCTCCCCGTGTGGAAAAGCAATATGGTTTGGATTTTGAAAGAGAGAGCAGGTTTCCCTGCTCTCTCTTTCAAAATCCAAACAAAGTTTGCTTTGGGAGGGCGGGAGACTCCCGCCCTCTCATAGCAAACAACAGTGATCTGGGGGTGGGCACCCCAGGACAATGTAGGAGCCGGCCCTTGGGGGTGGTGGTCCCCAGGGCCATCGACGGCTCCAGGAGGGGGGCCAAGCAGCCCCCCTCCCTCAATCAATAAAGCTAATCAATAAGGCTAATTATTAAGGAAGCGCGGAAGCCCGCACTTCATTTTTTAATTTTTTTTACATCCGGATCCGCGCACCCTGCACGCATTTTGCCGTTTAAAAAAACAAAAGGGGCCCTGGGAGTCCTTCTGGGACCCCCTTAAGCAACTCTAGAGGGTCAGAGTATTTCTACCCTGCCCCCTTTATATCTTTCACACACTTTTTTCTCTTACTTCTTCAGCATCGCTTCTACCGAGGCACAAGATGGCTGCCAACAGTTCCTGGTTTCGAATGTTCACAGACACTTGACAGCCAATTAGCATTCAGTGCGTGATCGGGAGGGTGTGCGCACGGTGCGCAGAGGGTGCGCTTAAGGTGCGCATAGGGTGCACGGATCCTCCGAGGCCATAGATATATATGTACATTTAACTCTAATTTTCTCAGGAACTACTGAACGGATTTACACCATTTAAGCAAAAGGCACGAGTCTGAACTGAGGACTACCTTTTTGCCTAATTTGGTGTAATTCCGTTCAGCAGTTTGGGCTGTAGCTGCGGCTAGAGGTCGTATGGGAAAATGCATGGGGAAAATGCGTTTTGGGACCCCCCTTTTTTCTCGGCCCCCACTTGTTGAATCACCCCGAAACTTTCAGGATAGAAGCGGACCGGAGTTGGCCAAAAGTTTCGATAATTTCGCGAAGATTCGTCAACGGGCGCCAGACTTAAAGGGGATAGGATTTTGCGGATTTCATATGGAAAATAGGTCCTAACTATAACTACCTACTGGCGACTGCCAGTAGGTAATATATATATATATATATATATTACCTACTGGCAGTCGCCAGTAGGTAGTTATAGTTAGAACATAGTTCCTATAGGAAAAGCATTTTTTGATTTGCTAATAACTTTGACGTCATTTGACGAATCTTCGTGAAATTCTCCAAAAAAAAGTCTGTCCAGAGCAGCTCCTATCCTGAAAGTTTGGGGGTGATTCGTCAAGCGGAGGCAGAGAAAAAAGGGGGGTCCCAAAACTCGTTTACTCCATGTTAATTTCCATTGGAAATTTTGAGACGGGCTACAGCCCGAACTGCTGAACGGAATCACCCCAAATTTGGCAAAAAAGTAGGGCTTGGTTCAGAAAGCGACCTTTTTTAAAAATGGTGTAAATCCGTTCAGTAGTTGCTGAGAAATTCAAAAAATAAAAGTTTGATATCTAGGGCAGCGGTGGAGTCGTGAACCCTCCTGACCACGAGCTTCATTCTAATTGGCAGCCATGACCACAAGCTTAATTCTAATTGGCTGTCAACACTCCAAACCAGGAAGTGTTGGCAGATATAAAACAAGAGAAGGCGGAGGGTAGAAACACCCTAACCCCCTAGGCCTGCTCAGGGAGTCCAAGAAGGACCAACTGGGCCAAAAAAAGCATTTTTTGTTAAAAAAAATCGTCGCAATACGCACTGGGGTCGCGAATTCCGCCGAAATTGTAGAAGAACAATGATGCGCGGGTTCCCGCATTTTATTTTAATGAGGCCCCCGGGTGGGCTAGGTCCTGGGGATATTTCTTAAAAAATAATAGCGGGACCACCACCTTTCCGGGGCTTCACTCATGTTGGGAGGGGGGGCGTGCGGCCCTCCTCCTGGAGCCCGTGATGGCCCTGGGGACCGCCACCCCCCAGGGCCGGCTCCTGCAGTATCCCGGGGTGCCCACCCCCGGGACACTGCTTTTTGCTATGACAGGGTGGGAGCCGCGTGGCTACTGCCCTGTCATAGCAAACTTGCTTTGGATTTTGGAAGCGAGAGCAGGGAAACCTGCTCTCGCTTCCAAAATCCAAAGCTGATTGCTTTTCCACACAGAGAGATGCATGTCAGCAGCTCCCCGTGTGGAAAAGCAATGCTGGCTCCCGCAGGACGCGGGGAGCCAGCGGGACTGTGGGGGCATTGGGGCTCCCCCCACGGTCCCCAATGGTGAGGCCAGGCCCCGGGGTATGGGGTCCTCGGGACCAAATTGGCCATGGGAGGGGGGCCGATGCAGCCCTCTTCTCGTTTGTTTTTTACTCGGCTCTCGAGTACTTCTTAAGTCGTTCAAACACCAAGGGGTATATTCTAAAGGACACATCGCTGAGTTAATGGCACTTTATCACAACCAAAATGGTGATCAATTTAATGCACCATTAACAAGCTGGAGCAAACAGTCCATATCACCAGTTTACCAGCGATAGCAGCCTCAAATAGCATCGTCACGGATGACCCTGCCAATATTGTGAATGAGATGTAGAGTAGGCGTACCCATGCAAAAAGCAGCGAACACATCACTTCACAAGTTTCTCATCCACCAGCAAGATCGTCGAAGAGAGTACAAAACAGGCGATAAGGTGTGTTAGTAGTAGGAAGTTTACACATGCTCTGAGCTGGTGTAAAGTCAGACTACAACCTGCAACATGAAAGGGAGCCCAGTCCAGAGCCGCACCTGAATGACAACAGATGCAATAGAGCCAACGATCATGCAGCTTGGACATCCAACACTGCTCCGACACCCACGCCACCAGCCCCTTGTCCGCCATCCCACCTCACCGCCACCCCCACAAACAAATGTGAGAGCAACTTTAGGAAATCTGTAACGTAACAAATTGGCTGATGTCGCACAATTAGAATTAAGAACATGCATGTGAGGTTGGATAAAAAAAGAATCTCAGTCATCTATGGATTTACATTTTATTTAAACAAAACAACAAAATAAAAGTAAGTTCAGGCATGGCATGTCATCCCTCGACAATTTGTGAATCACAGCCTGCAAGACAAAAAAGAAAGATAAGATTGTGCGTCATGCGTCCATCAAATGAGAGAGAGAGAAAGGGTGAGAGAGAGGAAGAGAGAGAGAAAAAAAGAAAGAGTGAGAGAGAGAGGAAGACAGAGAAAGAGAGAAAGAGTGAGAGAGGAAGAGAGAGAGAAAGAGTGAGATACAAGGAAGAGAGAGCAAAAGAGAGAAGCAGGGTGAGATAGGGGAAGAGAGAGAGATAAGAGTGAGTCAGAGAGGAAGAGAGAGAGAAAGAAAGAATGAAAGAGAGAGGAAGAGACAGAGAAATAGGGAAAGAGTGTGAGAGAGAGAAAGGAAGAGATAGAGAGTGAGAGAGAGAAAGAGTGTGAGTGACAGTAAGGAAGAGGTGGAGAGGGAGAGTGAGTGTTGACACTGTGGAGAAAATCCTCACTGCTCACCTTTCTGCCACCGGTGTGTCTCCAACCATGTGCTGGGACATAATGCAGCCCTCAAGTTTAGTCATCTGAAACATAGTATAGAATCAGTAATGGCAGAGTACATACAACTGCACACGTGTAATTCTCTGTTTTGACCCAGGCTGCTGCACCCCATCGACTCCCGCCGCCCAGAGGTGTCTGTCTGCTCTGCACACTGAGGCTGCTGCACCCCATCGACTCTTGCCACCCAGAGGTGTCTGCCTGTCTCTGCGAACCCAGGCTGCTGTACCCCATCCATGCCCACTGCCCAGAGGTGTCTGCCCGCTGCGGTGCACCCAGGCTGCTGCACCCCATCCACTCCCAGTGCCCGAAGGTGACTGCCCATTCCTGCGCACCCAGACTACTGCACCCCATCCACTCACACTGCCTAGAGGTGTCTGTCTGCTCCTGTGCACCCAGGCTGCTGCACCCCATCCACTCCCACTGCTCGGAGGTGTCTGCCTGCTCTTGTGCACCCAGGCTGCTGCACATTATCCACTCCCACCGCCCAGAGGTGACTGCCCATTGCTGCAGAAACAAGCCTCTCTGTTCACCTTCCGCCACCGGCATTTGTGTAAGAGGGTCCACCATGTGCCGAAGCAACCTCCTCATCCGTTGCGTACACGCAGTCAAGCTGAGCTAACAATTCAGGGTGGGTGTTGATTGCCAGGATGGCCATGCATCATCGCAGGCCTGCTAGACAAAAAGCAAGATAAGATTGTGCATCATGCGTAAATCAAAGGAGAGAGAGAGAGCGAGAGGGAGAGAGAAAGAGTGAGAGAGAGGAAGGGAGAGAGAGAAAGAAAGAAAGAGTGAGAGGAAGACAGAGAGAAAGAGGGAGAGAGAGAAACAGTGAGAGAGAGGAAGAGAGAGAGAAAGAGAGAAAGAGTGTGAGAGAGAGGAAGAGAAAAAGAGTGTGAGGGAGAGAAAGGAAGAGATGGAGAGGGACAGTGAGTGCCCACACTGTGGACAAAACCCTCACAGCTCACCTTTCCACCACCGGTGTGTCTCCAACCACGTGCCGGGACATAGTGGAGCCCTCAAGCTCACTCATCTGAAACATAGTACAGAATCAGTAATGGCAGAGTACATACGACTGCGCATGCCTAAATCGCTATCCCGCCTTTGTGCATCCAGGCTGCTGCACTCCATCCACTTCCACTGCCCAGAGGTGTCTGGCTGCCGCTGTGCACCCAAACTGCTGCACCCCATCCACTCCCTCGGCCCAGAGGTGGCTGCCAACCCCTGCGCACCCAGGCCTCACTGCTCAACTTTATGTAGACAGGGCACCCTCCACATCATGCAGCTTCGCTCCGCAGGCCACCAGGTCTCACATTTGGTGCTGTGTCTTGATTTTACTATGGCAGAGGGCATACCAGTGCACCCGCCATCATTGCAGGTTGCACACCCGCTCAGTCCTTGCGGTGCCACTAACTCTGTGACCAGTGAGGCCACGCCACGTGGTGGTAGGCCCCCGCTGGTCGATGGCTCAGGCCTACACTGCGGTCCAGCAGGGCACACAAAACCTGACCTGTACGACTACCCACTCAGCACTTACAGTGCCCCTACCTCAGTGCACCAAAATTCACAGTCCCGTGGCGGTGAGCCTGTGCCAGCCGCAGTGCATCCGGTGCCCCAAGTCTGAAATGGAAATGGCGTGGAGCACGTCCTCCTGGTCCTTTTTATTGGCAGGCTCACGTGTCCTGTGATGCCTGTGCTTAATGGGTGTGGTGTGGGTGTAAACCAGCCATCAGGGAATGGATGTGGCGTACTGACAACTAGACCTGAGAGCAGCAGATCACTACAATGAACTCCCTGTCTGCGTAAGCGGATTGGGCTGGCCTGGCGTATGCCAGTCCTGCGTGAGGCTGTGAACAATGACTCTGGTCCTCTGGGCATGGTTACGTCCTGTGCTGTATGAGGAATCAACTGATGCGAGGGCCCCTGGTGTAGTGCTTCCGTCACCTGGGCCGTAAACGCCAATGTGTCACCCTGTGACCCAAGTCCTTAAACATTGCCAACATTGAAGGTAGGGGGAATCACTGACCCTACATTCATCCATATTTCCACATATGAAAGCTCGTGCACATGACATATCTGTGTGGATTATGAATGTTTTTTGCACATTTAGTGGAGTGTTGCAGCTGTAGCAATACAGGGCCATGCAAAGCCCAAATTTCTGTTTTTAAAAGGGGGTGGTGATGGACGGAGCATCAGAACCAATCAAACACTCACACCCAGTCAACAGATCTGGGTTTAATCCATCACCGTTCTTTAGCCCACTCTGCCACCCCAGTTCAGACATGGCCATATGCAAATAAGTCTGACCCTGTGCCTCATGGGAAAAGTCCAGCCCGAACTGCCAAGCCATGCCTTCCCTGGACTGGAAACAAGCTTCCTAGGACCGGTTTCTGGCATTTCAGCCGTCTTCAGCCAGGCTTGCTTGAATCCAGTGGCAAAGTGAGCAAGGGACTCACGTCTGAGCATACCCTGCCAACTTATGGCGAACAAAGCGGTACAAAAGGGGGTGGTGATGGACGGAGCATCAGAACCAATCAAACACTCACACCCAGTCAACAGATCTGGGTTTAATCCATCACCGTTCTTTAGCCCACTCTGCCACCCCAGTTCAGACATGGCCATATGCAAATAAGTCTGACCCTGTGCCTCATGGGAACAGTCCAGCCCGAACTGCCAAGCCATGCCTTCCCTGGACTGGAAACAAGCTTCCTAGGACCGGTTTCTGGCATTTCAGCCGTCTTCAGCCAGGCTTGCTTGAATCCAGTGGCAAAGTGAGCAAGGGACTCACGTCTGAGCATACCCTGCCAACTTATGGCGAACAAAGCGGTACAAAAGGGGGTGGTGATGGACGGAGCATCAGAACCAATCAAACACTCACACCCAGTCAACAGATCTGGGTTTAATCCATCACCGTTCTTTAGCCCACTCTGCCACCCCAGTTCAGACATGGCCATATGCAAATAAGTCTGACCCTGTGCCTCATGGGAACAGTCCAGCCCGAACTGCCAAGCCATGCCTTCCCTGGACTGGAAACAAGCTTCCTAGGACCGGTTTCTGGCATTTCAGCCGTCTTCAGCCAGGCTTGCTTGAATCCAGTGGCAAAGTGAGCAAGGGACTCACGTCTGAGCATACCCTGCCAACTTATGGCGAACAAAGCGGTACAAAAGGGGGTGGTGATGGACGGAGCATCAGAACCAATCAAACACTCACACCCAGTCAACAGATCTGGGTTTAATCCATCACCGTTCTTTAGCCCACTCTGCCACCCCAGTTCAGACATGGCCATATGCAAATAAGTCTGACCCTGTGCCTCATGGGAACAGTCCAGCCCGAACTGCCAAGCCATGCCTTCCCTGGACTGGAAACAAGCTTCCTAGGACCGGTTTCTGGCATTTCAGCCGTCTTCAGCCAGGCTTGCTTGAATCCAGTGGCAAAGTGAGCAAGGGACTCACGTCTGAGCATACCCTGCCAACTTATGGCGAACAAAGCGGTACAAAAGGGGGTGGTGATGGACGGAGCATCAGAACCAATCAAACACTCACACCCAGTCAACAGATCTGGGTTTAATCCATCACCGTTCTTTAGCCCACTCTGCCACCCCAGTTCAGACATGGCCATATGCAAATAAGTCTGACCATGTGCCTCATGGGAACAGTCCAGCCCGAACTGCCAAGCCATGCCTTCCCTGGACTGGAAACAAGCTTCCTAGGACCGGTTTCTGGCATTTCAGCCGTCTTCAGCCAGGCTTGCTTGAATCCAGTGGCAAAGTGAGCAAGGGACTCACGTCTGAGCATACCCTGCCAACTTATGGCGAACAAAGCGGTACAAAAGGGGGTGGTGATGGACGGAGCATCAGAACCAATCAAACACTCACACCCAGTCAACAGATCTGGGTTTAATCCATCACCGTTCTTTAGCCCACTCTGCCACCCCAGTTCAGACATGGCCATATGCAAATAAGTCTGACCCTGTGCCTCATGGGAACAGTCCAGCCCGAACTGCCAAGCCATGCCTTCCCTGGACTGGAAACAAGCTTCCTAGGACCGGTTTCTGGCATTTCAGCCGTCTTCAGCCAGGCTTGCTTGAATCCAGTGGCAAAGTGAGCAAGGGACTCACGTCTGAGCATACCCTGCCAACTTATGGCGAACAAAGCGGTACAAAAGGGGGTGGTGATGGACGGAGCATCAGAACCAATCAAACACTCACACCCAGTCAACAGATCTGGGTTTAATCCATCACCGTTCTTTAGCCCACTCTGCCACCCCAGTTCAGACATGGCCATATGCAAATAAGGCATGGCTTGGCTTGGCAGTTCGGGCTGGACTGTTCCCATGAGGCACAGGGTCAGACTGATTTGCATATGGCCATGTCTGAACTGGGGTGGCAGAGTGGGCTAAAGAACGGTGATGGATCAAACCCGGATCTGTTGACTGGGTGTGAGTGTTTGATTGGTTCTGATGCTCCGTCCATCACCACCCCCTTTTGTACCGCTTTGTTCGCCATAAGTTGGCAGGGTATGCTCAGACGTGAGTCCCTTGCTCACTTTGCCACTGGATTCAAGCAAGCTTGGCTGAAGACGGCTGAAATGCCAGAAACCGGTCCTAGGAAGCTTGTTTCCGGTCCAGGGAAGACATGGCTTGGCTTGGCAGTTCGGGCTGGACTGTTCCCATGAGGCACAGGGTCAGACTGATTTGCATATGGCCATGTCTGAACTGGGGTGGCAGAGTGGGCTAAAGAACGGTGATGGATCAAACCCGGATCTGTTGACTGGGTGTGAGTGTTTGATTGGTTCTGATGCTCCGTCCATCACCACCCCCTTTTGTACCGCTTTGTTCGCCATAAGTTGGCAGGGTATGCTCAGACGTGAGTCCCTTGCTTACTTTGCCACTGGATTCAAGCAAGCCTGGCTGAAGACGGCTGAAATGCCAGAAACCGGTCCTAGGAAGCTTGTTTCCGGTCCAGGGAAAGCATGGCTTGGCTTGGCAGTTCGGGCTGGACTGTTCCCATGAGGCACAGGGTCAGACTGATTTGCATATGGCCATGTCTGAACTGGGGTGGCAGAGTGGGCTAAAGAACGGTGATGGATCAAACCCGGATCTGTTGACTGGGTGTGAGTGTTTGATTGGTTCTGATGCTCCGTCCATCACCACCCCCTTTTGTACCGCTTTGTTCGCCATAAGTTGGCAGGGTATGCTCAGACGTGAGTCCCTTGCTCACTTTGCCACTGGATTCAAGCAAGCCTGGCTGAAGACGGCTGAAATGCCAGAAACCGGTCCTAGGAAGCTTGTTTCCGGTCCAGGGAAGGCATGGCTTGGCTTGGCAGTTCGGGCTGGACTGTTCCCATGAGGCACAGGGTCAGACTGATTTGCATATGGCCATGTCTGAACTGGGGTGGCAGAGTGGGCTAAAGAACGGTGATGGATCAAACCCGGATCTGTTGACTGGGTGTGAGTGTTTGATTGGTTCTGATGCTCCGTCCATCACCACCCCCTTTTGTACCGCTTTGTTCGCCATAAGTTGGCAGGGTATGCTCAGACGTGAGTCCCTTGCTCACTTTGCCACTGGATTCAAGCAAGCCTGGCTGAAGACGGCTGAAATGCCAGAAACCGGTCCTAGGAAGCTTGTTTCCGGTCCAGGGAAGGCATGGCTTGGCTTGGCAGTTCGGGCTGGACTGTTCCCATGAGGCACAGGGTCAGACTGATTTGCATATGGCCA
This sequence comes from Triturus cristatus, assembly GCF_964204655.1. NCBI lineage: Eukaryota > Metazoa > Chordata > Amphibia > Caudata > Salamandridae > Triturus > Triturus cristatus. Next base: position 576,320,039 of record NC_140582.1, on the reverse strand, counting down.
TGTCTGAACTGGGGTGGCAGAGTGGGCTAAAGAACGGTGATGGATCAAACCCGGATCTGTTGACTGGGTGTGAGTGTTTGATTGGTTCTGATGCTCCGTCCATCACCACCCCCTTTTGTACCGCTTTGTTCGCCATAAGTTGGCAGGGTATGCTCAGACGTGAGTCCCTTGCTCACTTTGCCACTGGATTCAAGCAAGCCTGGCTGAAGACGGCTGAAATGCCAGAAACCGGTCCTAGGAAGCTTGTTTCCGGTCCAGGGAAGGCATGGCTTGGCTTGGCAGTTCGGGCTGGACTGTTCCCATGAGGCACAGGGTCAGACTGATTTGCATATGGCCATGTCTGAACTGGGGTGGCAGAGTGGGCTAAAGAACGGTGATGGATCAAACCCGGATCTGTTGACTGGGTGTGAGTGTTTGATTGGTTCTGATGCTCCGTCCATCACCACCCCCTTTTGTACCGCTTTGTTCGCCATAAGTTGGCAGGGTATGCTCAGACGTGAGTCCCTTGCTCACTTTGCCACTGGATTCAAGCAAGCCTGGCTGAAGACGGCTGAAATGCCAGAAACCGGTCCTAGGAAGCTTGTTTCCGGTCCAGGGAAGGCATGGCTTGGCAGTTCGGGCTGGACTGTTCCCATGAGGCACAGGGTCAGACTGATTTGCATATGGCCATGTCTGAACTGGGGTGGCAGAGTGGGCTAAAGAACGGTGATGGATCAAACCCGGATCTGTTGACTGGGTGTGAGTGTTTGATTGGTTCTGATGCTCCGTCCATCACCACCCCCTTTTGTACCGCTTTGTTCGCCATAAGTTGGCAGGGTATGCTCAGACGTGAGTCCCTTGCTTACTTTGCCACTGGATTCAAGCAAGCCTGGCTGAAGACGGCTGAAATGCCAGAAACCGGTCCTAGGAAGCTTGTTTCCGGTCCAGGGAAGGCATGGCTTGGCTTGGCAGTTCGGGCTGGACTGTTCCCATGAGGCACAGGGTCAGACTGATTTGCATATGGCCATGTCTGAACTGGGGTGGCAGAGTGGGCTAAAGAACGGTGATGGATCAAACCCGGATCTGTTGACTGGGTGTGAGTGTTTGATTGGTTCTGATGCTCCGTCCATCACCACCCCCTTTTGTACCGCTTTGTTCGCCATAAGTTGGCAGGGTATGCTCAGACGTGAGTCCCTTGCTCACTTTGCCACTGGATTCAAGCAAGCCTGGCTGAAGACGGCTGAAATGCCAGAAACCGGTCCTAGGAAGCTTGTTTCCGGTCCAGGGAAGGCATGGCTTGGCTTGGCAGTTCGGGCTGGACTGTTCCCATGAGGCACAGGGTCAGACTGATTTGCATATGGCCATGTCTGAACTGGGGTGGCAGAGTGGGCTAAAGAACGGTGATGGATCAAACCCGGATCTGTTGACTGGGTGTGAGTGTTTGATTGGTTCTGATGCTCCGTCCATCACCACCCCCTTTTGTACCGCTTTGTTCGCCATAAGTTGGCAGGGTATGCTCAGACGTGAGTCCCTTGCTCACTTTGCCACTGGATTCAAGCAAGCCTGGCTGAAGACGGCTGAAATGCCAGAAACCGGTCCTAGGAAGCTTGTTTCCGGTCCAGGGAAGGCATGGCTTGGCTTGGCAGTTCGGGCTGGACTGTTCCCATGAGGCACAGGGTCAGACTGATTTGCATATGGCCATGTCTGAACTGGGGTGGCAGAGTGGGCTAAAGAACGGTGATGGATCAAACCCGGATCTGTTGACTGGGTGTGAGTGTTTGATTGGTTCTGATGCTCCGTCCATCACCACCCCCTTTTGTACCGCTTTGTTCGCCATAAGTTGGCAGGGTATGCTCAGACGTGAGTCCCTTGCTCACTTTGCCACTGGATTCAAGCAAGCCTGGCTGAAGACGGCTGAAATGCCAGAAACCGGTCCTAGGAAGCTTGTTTCCGGTCCAGGGAAGGCATGGCGTGGCTTGGCAGTTCGGGCTGGACTGTTCCCATGAGGCACAGGGTCAGACTGATTTGCATATGGCCATGTCTGAACTGGGGTGGCAGAGTGGGCTAAAGAACGGTGATGGATCAAACCCGGATCTGTTGACTGGGTGTGAGTGTTTGATTGGTTCTGATGCTCCGTCCATCACCACCCCCTTTTGTACCGCTTTGTTCGCCATAAGTTGGCAGGGTATGCTCAGACGTGAGTCCCTTGCTCACTTTGCCACTGGATTCAAGCAAGCCTGGCTGAAGACGGCTGAAATGCCAGAAACCGGTCCTAGGAAGCTTGTTTCCGGTCCAGGGAAGGCATGGCTTGGCTTGGCAGTTCGGGCTGGACTGTTCCCATGAGGCACAGGGTCAGACTGATTTGCATATGGCCATGTCTGAACTGGGGTGGCAGAGTGGGCTAAAGAACGGTGATGGATCAAACCCGGATCTGTTGACTGGGTGTGAGTGTTTGATTGGTTCTGATGCTCCGTCCATCACCACCCCCTTTTGTACCGCTTTGTTCGCCATAAGTTGGCAGGGTATGCTCAGACGTGAGTCCCTTGCTCACTTTGCCACTGGATTCAAGCAAGCCTGGCTGAAGACGGCTGAAATGCCAGAAACCGGTCCTAGGAAGCTTGTTTCCGGTCCAGGGAAGGCATGGCTTGGCTTGGCAGTTCGGGCTGGACTGTTCCCATGAGGCACAGGGTCAGACTGATTTGCATATGGCCATGTCTGAACTGGGGTGGCAGAGTGGGCTAAAGAACGGTGATGGATCAAACCCGGATCTGTTGACTGGGTGTGAGTGTTTGATTGGTTCTGATGCTCCGTCCATCACCACCCCCTTTTGTACCGCTTTGTTCGCCATAAGTTGGCAGGGTATGCTCAGACGTGAGTCCCTTGCTCACTTTGCCACTGGATTCAAGCAAGCCTGGCTGAAGACGGCTGAAATGCCAGAAACCAGTCCTAGGAAGCTTGTTTCCGGTCCAGGGAAGGCATGGCTTGGCTTGGCAGTTCGGGCTGGACTGTTCCCATGAGGCACAGGGTCAGACTGATTTGCATATGGCCATGTCTGAACTGGGGTGGCAGAGTGGGCTAAAGAACGGTGATGGATCAAACCCGGATCTGTTGACTGGGTGTGAGTGTTTGATTGGTTCTGATGCTCCGTCCATCACCACCCCCTTTTGTACAAATTTCTGTTTTTGGCACATGGAGGGCAGCCAATTAGAGCCAAGCACGTGCTCGGGGGTTAGGCTCTGCCAACATATGTACTTATCAATCACTCCGCCAATTTCAAAGCACTTATAAATTCACTATTTACTCTCCTTGCAGTAATCTAATGATCCAGTCCCTACCTATGAACTTATAGAATGACCGAGACAAAGTTGCATAACCAAAGTTTTCCCCACTGCCAGAGGTTCACATGGTTGCGAGTGCTGTCCACAGCAGAATGTAATGTGGTAGGGCCCTGGGGCAGCACCATGCATACATAATGAACACACGGACACAGTTAGATAGATAGTGGAACTGGGTACGGGCATGTGCGCTCGGCCCTTTTTTATTACCAGGGTCACATGTCCAGTGACATCTGTGCTGGATGCATGTGAGGTGAGAGTAAGCCAGCCCTCAGGGAATGGTTGGTGCTGGCAACAAGTACAACAGTAATCATCGGATTACACACAGAGATTTAATCATAAAGGGTCCATGACTTGTGCTGCACTTAGTTAGGGGCACCAGATGTGAAATAATACACAAAAGATTCTATCGTAAAGGATTCCTGAGTTGTGGTGCACTGAGGTAGGGGCATCAGAAGCATTCTGCGTGTGCACAGCTAGTGATGATGCATGGTCCGGGAGGGCCGCACTGGTAGCAGTGTCTGTTGCATACTGGACTGTGTCATCTCGAACTGAATTGTGAGCCCTGCAGTCCGCAATGTAGATGGAAGGCAGTAGTTAGCACAGACATCGAGGAATGCTTTTTGTCACTTCCTCTTGACAAAATCCGAAGACATAGAGTACAATTCTGTTTGCAATTAATAAATCATGTCTCAATGTAAATTGTGTGCTCTGCTGACCGCAGTGTAGGTAACAAAAGATGAAATATGTATAGAATACATTGTCGAAATGTGTAGGTTTCGGGGACGTTATAGTTAGTTGCCTACTGGACTCTGAAATTAATGACTCAACACTGAATTCAAACTGAGAGCTCTGCTGGCCGCATTGTAGACTTCCATTCAGTGTTCCTTTGGACTTGCAAGATGAATTTGGTCATTGTACTAAAGCTGTAATTGATATCAAAAACGTTCTTGAAGCAAGGATACTAACAGGATATTGTGTAGGTTCCAGGGATGTTGTAGTTAGTTGCCTACTGGACTCTGTAATTAATGAATCAAGATTCAATTTTAATTGTTAGGCGTGCTGACCGCAGTGTAGGCCAGAGGCAGCGGTCAGCAAGGGCCCACGGCCATGTAGCATTGAGTTGAGCTGCACAGCTAGTGGCATCAGAAGTATTCAGCGTGTGCGGAGCCTGCGATGATGCATGGTCCGGGCGGGCCACACTTATAGCAATGTCTTTTGTCTAATTAATTCTGCCTCAGTAAGGCCATGTGGCGGTGACTTGTGGTACACTGAGTTAGTGGCATCTGAAGCACTCAGTGTGTGTGCACCCTGCGATGATGCGTGGTCCAGGCGGGCTGCACTGGTAGCAATGTCTTGTGTCTAATGAATTCTGCCTTAATAAGGCCACGTGGTGTTGACTTGTGGTGCACTGAGTCAGTGGTACCTCTGGCACTCAGCGTGTACCTAGCCTGCGATGATGCGTGGTCTGGGTAGGCCACACTGGGAGCAATGTGTCTTGCCTACTGGACTGCATCCTCTGCAATCGCGACTCCATCTGAATTGTGAGCCCTGCTGTCCGCAGTGTAGATCAAAGGCAATAGTGTGTACAGACATAACTCTGGGGGGCTGTGCTGCTGTGTTCGCAGGGGGCCTGTGTCGAGGAGGCCCGCGGTCATGGCGGCAGCCACGTGGCAAGGTGGGGGCCGCTGCTCTGGCAGACACGTTGGCCACCACACAAGTGAACCACGCCCAGAGCCCCGGAATATTTATTCACACTTCTACGCTGGAGTGGTGTTCGTTGGACCAGCCCACTGCGCTGCCGCTTGCAGGGGACGATGACACAGGTACATGACTGAGATCTTCCCCACTGCCTGCGGTAACATGGTTGCGTCCACTGTCCACAACACTACAAGCACCAGCAGTATATGTACACCTGGAGAGGTTTGTGCTCTGCATAGGTAGGTCTGTCTAGCACATCGCCGCTACACTTGGGATTGTGTGCATTATTATTGGTGGGTGACTTGCGTCCCTAACACATGTTTGGTTGCCACATCTCACAACATTCAGCTATTGTGTGGCTGAGGGGCCATGCCGTTTTTGGAAGGGTTGCTGTCCTGTTGTGCGCTGCCTCGGTGGTAGTGGGGGGGGGTGGTCCGGGGGGGGGAGGTCCTGAGGGTGGTGGCAGTGGTTTTTGTGGCCTTCTTGGTTGTGGGAGGTGCACAATCAGTAGCTCTATGACATGTGTTGGTCTTCAGATGGGATTTTGGGCTGGGCTCCCTTTCACACTGTAGGTAGTCGTCCTACTTTACACCAGTAAATGGCAGATGTTACATTCCTACTGCTAACGCAGCTTATCGCCTGTTTTTGGATTGCACCGCAAATTTGGCTGCTAGTTGAAAATATCGGGAAGTGGTGTTTTTGTGTTATTTTTGCATAGGAACGCCTACTCTGCATATTATTAGCGTTAGTTGTTGCTCTCATTTGTGGCGCTTTTGTTTTGCGGAAGCTATTGCTGGAAAACTGGCAATATCGGCTGTTTTCACCAGGTTGAGAATGGAATGATAATTTAAAATTACTGAAAAAATTATAGGTTTAATGAACATTATAATTAGAAATTAGCATTTAAAAAACCTTTGAAATTCAATGAAAAAACCATAGGTTTCAGGGACGTTATAGATAGAAATTAGCATTTAAAAAACCTTAGTAATTCAACGAAAAAACCATAGGTTTCAGGGACGTTATAGTTAGTTGGACATTTCACTCGTACAAAACCAGAACGTTATAGTTAGTGGAGCTAACTATAACTCACGCACCCGCAATGCACTGCTGAGGACGTCACATATTACATCACTCATGACATGGTCAGTGACATCACTGATGACATCACTGATGACATCTCAAATGTCATGAAATGAAGACGACTGATCACGTACTCGTGATATTTCACACTGTATTCATCTTCTACGGCTCCGGTGGCAGAAGTGTTGTTCGTTGAGAGGGGTGCCATCGTTTGGTGGTTAAACTAGGAAGAATTTACCTGGCCTCCCGTCTAGTGGTATCAACATTATATACGTTTCATTTCAGCCCTGAAGAAGTCAAAGGTGCATTACGTTGCACGACAAAACACGTGTTGGCTGCTTTGCTTTGTTTTAACTTAAGAACTGTTTATTCTTGGATGTGGATTTTGAGCTGTGCCAAGAAAAGAGTATTTGATTTGAAGAAAACTCAATACATTTATGGACATTGAAATCTGAACGAATTGGATTCCTACACTAATTCAAGAACTGTTTATACAACATTTGATATTGGTTTTATATTTAGAGTGCTCGGGGTAGACTTTTGTAGGAATTATGTAGAGTGGGATTATGTGTTATGGAGAGTAATTATGTGTTATGGTAGTCTGGGTTGTGGATTGGTAACCTCAGGTTTAGTCTTCCTCGTTACCATAGAAGCTAAATTATGAACTCAATGAGACAAAAAAAGAAGGAATCACTGAGGAGCACTTCTAGACCTAGTCAGAGGTATATGCAGGGCTACTGGAATTATGCAACTGTTTGGCTGCACCGACTTAAGCACAATTATACATTTTACGCATTAGCCACATAATCCATCATCTGCTGCCAAATCTGCAGATTTGAACAAAAAAGCCTTGTTTCTAGCTCAAACGGCTCAAACGTTACCAAAAATGCAGTGACAAGTGGTACAGCGTGGTGGAAGGCCCTTTGCAAACCTATAACGGTCACCTGTTACTTATTGGTAAATGTGGGTGTTAAATTGGTACTCATGGTGTGCAAACCACTCTTACTTCTTTCTGCACCTCTCTTGTCACTTTCTACATTTATGTTGCTTCTTTCTGCAACTTTATTTTTTCTACACTTCTTTTGCCTCTTTCTGCTCATCTCTTCCACTTTCTGTACCTCTCTTGCCTCTTTCTGTACCTCACTTGCTTCTTCCTGTACTCCTTTTGCCTCTCTAAATACCCCTGTTCCCTCTTTCTGCACCTCTCCTACTTGTTTCTGCACCTTTCTACACTTCGCTTGCCTCTTTCTGCACCTCTGTTGTTTCTTTCTGAACTTCTCTTGCCTCTTTCTGCACCCCTCTTGGCTCTTTCTGCACCTCTGCTGCTTCTTTTTGCACCCCTCATCCCTCTTGCTGTACCTCTCTTGCCTCAGTCTGCCCATCTGTTCCCTGCTCTGCACCCCTTTTGCCTGTTTCTGCACCTCTGTTGGTTCTTTCTGCACTGCTCTTGCTTTTTTCTTCACCTCTGTTCCACATTTCTGCATCCCTCTTGCCTTTTTCTGCACCCCTCTTCTCTGTTTCTGCACCTCTCTTGCATAAGTCTGCCCACCTTTTCCCTCTCTCTGCACCCCTTTTGCCTGTTTCTGCAACTCTCTTGCCTCTTTCTGCAGTTCTCTTACCTCCTTCTGTATCTCACTTGCCTCTTTTTGCACCTCTGTTGGATCTTTTGCACTTCTCTTGCTTCTTTATGCACCTCTGTTCTAAATTTCTGCATCCCTCTTGCCTTTTTCTGCACCCCTCTTCTCTCTTTCTGCACCTGTCTTGCACCAGTCTGCCTACCTGTCCCCTCTTTCTGCAACCTTTTTGCCTGTTTCTGCAACTATCTTGCCTCTTTCTGTAGTCCTCCTGCCTCCTTCTGCATTTCACTTGCCTCTTTTTGCACCTCTGTTGGTTCTTTTGCACTGCTCTTGCTTCTTTCTGCACCTCTTTTGCAAATTTCTGCACCCCTCTTGCCTCTTTCTGCATCCCTCTTACCTGTTTCTGTACCTCTCTTGCCTCTGTCTATACCCCTGTTCCCTCTTTCTCTACCTCTTTTGCCTGTGTCTGCCACTCTCTTGCCTCTTTCTGCATTTCTCTTGCCTTCTTCCGCACCTCTGTTGCTTTTTTCTGCACTTCTCTTGCCTCTTTCTGTACCCCTGTTGCTTCATTCTGCACTTCCCATGCTTCTAGACATAGGAATCAGTGAGTGGGTGTGTAGTAACTGGTATTGGCGTGTCTATGATTTCGAAAATGGTAGTCTGTATTTTAGAGTGGATGTATCAAAGGTTATATTAGGGTGTGAGGAGGTGCATCAGATTATCACTTGGATGATGTCATCAGTGATGTCACTGACCATGTTATGAATTATATAATATGTGATATTATCAGCAGTGCATTGAGAGGGCACGATTTAAGTTAGCGCAACTAACTATAACAGCCGAATTTCTCTGCGGACCCAAAGAGCTGATGCGATAAATTTGTTTTCTGTTTTAGTCCGCCATGATGCATTTTGGCCTGGACAGGCCTTGATCAGTTGAGTACTGCATTGTGGGAACAGCCTTTTTAAAGTGACAAGTGCTTTAGTGAACTATGAATATAAAAAACAGACTATCATACTAGGCTGTGAGCATAATGCCTCCTGAAAGTTTTTTCCTTACTTAACAAACAAGTATTGTATAATACAATATCATTTTGGCATTGTGGCCCGCAAATGGTAGCACGTATTATAGATTTAATTCAGTAAAAGTATTGTATACATATCTTCCATGCCCAGTGAAGTAGAAACGTTCAAATTTTAAAACATCCCTTCTGCTCTACGGTCACTTATCAATTTTTGAATCCAAAGTTACCATGTCTTACCTATACATAGGACCATATGTACGAACCACCAATTTGCAAGTCGCAAATTGTGTCGCATTTGCGACTCGCAAATTGGGATGCACAACAGTGTCTGAGACAAAGTTTGCGATTCCCAATGCGGTCACAAATTGCATGCCTCATTCATATTATCCCTGGGACCACTGCCTGCCCTTAAAAATTATTTTTAGAGCCACTAACAAAGGCGAGTGGTTTGCAAGTGGTTTACCACCCTTCTGTGAAAGGTGGTAAACTGCGGTCGCAAAACAGTCATACATAGCTTCAGGAATCGCTATTATGAAGGGACGTCGTTGGAACGCCCCTTCCTAATAGAGAGTTGCTAATCCTATTTTGTGAGTTCCAAATTGATTTGCGATGAGCAAAATAGGATTAGTACATGGGCCACACGTTTTCTGCAGTCGCAAATGGGTCTAAAACGCATCTGTGCCCGCAAAAATACGTTAGTACATTTGGCCCATAGTCTGTTAAAGTGGAAAAGTGCAAATCTGCTTTTTGTGTATATACCAATGTGTATATTTTAATAAAGTGCCTTGAACAACTAAATACTCTCTCATTTCACTATTACTTAAAGTGCAGGATTGTAGCATAGGAAGAACTCGTGGACATAGTGTCCTTAAAAACTCCCTCTTTTCTATTGACACTAAATGTGCAATTATATAGCAGCAAGATTTTGACAATAAAATAATTAACTGACTGGCATAATGTTCTGAAGTATTACACTCTCGTTGGCTAGGCAAGATTTTTTTAAATTTGTGTTTCTTCGCCTAATTCTATCAACGCAGCTTAGATTAATTATTCTGTTCGTACAGGAAATTGAGGGGCCAAGTATATGATCTTAAAGTTGAACTGTGTTAGATTGTATTAGAGACAAGTACACAGGTCCTCACTTACGTTGAATCCCCCTGGGGTCTTGGTGTTTAGCTCCAGAATGTACCTAGTCTCTAATCTTCTTAAAATAGCCTGTGGTGCCTCCCCTTCTTAAATTGGCAACTGAATCAATTAAATAATATTTAAGTAATTAAAGATTTTGCCATGAGTTTCTCTAAAATGGCAGACCACAGGATATGCTGGGCCAGAGCCTGATTGCCCGTAGGTGTTGAAGTATCCTTTTGTGTGCTTGTAATTTTGGACTGCCCACATAGCACAGTCCCCATGGACACTCCCACACGTACACCACATAGTCTGTTTTGCCTGTCAGAAATTTCTGAATTCTGACATTTTCGTTTTTAAAATGGGTCGAGTATGAAATCTTGTTTTCCCCAAATTTGCAAGCTTACCATGTTACTCATGGAGAAGGCTTTCTTATGTGAGATGGAGAGTGACTTTGGTAACAGATGCCCAATGATGAGGTCATCCAATACTAATGGCTAATTTCTCCTAACTATATTTCTCAGTTGTTTGTCTTGCTTGTTATATGTAATGATTAATCTTGTTTGTTGTTCTTCATTTATTGTTTGTTTCAGTTTGGGGGTTGACCCATGATTTATTTTGCCAAATAAGATCTCAGATCTACTCATCGTTTGTGTTTGGATGATTGCTGAGTTTAGCACCTTTTCAGTAAAACCTTGTGCCAGAAATCGTAATCTGCTCTCTCCTTCACTTTTGTCAGATCTGTCTCGTTGCTACAGATTCTCTTGATTATAAGCATCTCTCCGTAGGGGATGCTCTGTATCAAGTGCCTAGGATGAAAGCTGGCCGCATGTAAAATGGAATTACCAGCTGTTTCCCTCATGATATATATATATATATACATTTACTGAAAAAACAAAGGTTAATGTAATGTTATGGGTTTTAAAAAAAAAAATGTTTATTGATTTTTTTAGACTAACATAGGCCATATGTTTTTTCGACATACAAGAATGCAATACTTAGGTGCAGCAACGCTTCGAGAGGTCAACATGCCAAAATTAGCTCGCGACCATAAAATCATCTGAAAACATAGAAAATAGAAACAACACAGCTACAGAGTTATCATGCCTCCTCAGCAGGTGCGGGTGAAAGCACAGCAATAATAATAATAACAATAATAATGGTAATAGTCATTACTTTTCCTATGTGTTGGGCAGGAGGCAGAGGAAGGGGGAGAAGAACAGAGAGACATGGGTCACAGACTCCAGCACTTCCCACTTGGTCATTCCAGTCATCTACGACCACAGGGTGAGGATCAACCAGCGGGTTTCGTGAACTGGTGAGTGGTCAGCTGGGTAACAGCCGGCATGGGCAGGTCAGAAGGTTCTCTCTCCGATAATCTGTCATCAGAGCCAGTCACCCTTTCAGTTTCAGGATTGTGCAATTTAGTAATCATACTACGTCAGATCTCAAGGTCTCGCTCTGCATTATCTGTACGAACTCTCCAGAGTCTGCATTCTTCAGCCACTGTCCACTCCAGGAGATCAGGTACCAATTTAGTCCACATCAGAGGAATTGGACTTGCCCAATGTATAGCTATGCTCCTATGGGCTAATACCAAGCCCAACTGGGCAAATTTGTACAGCATTTTGTCCCCTTCTTGGGAAGAGGTAACAACCCTAACAAACAATGATGGATTGTCAAGTCTGCATTCACATGTGTTACTCTGCGCACCCCACAAAGCACAGCATCCCAAAAAGGGCAGAGCAGTGGACATTTCCAAGTGACGTACTTGAAATCAGCTGGAATTATATTACAACGAATACATCCTGCAATCTCTTCAGGAAGATCCTGTGCAGGTGCAGCAGTGTCAGGTAAGCTTTATATATATTATCAAGTACCTGTGTCAGGATCCTTTTCCATTCAGTGTCTGTGAGCAGGGATTTTAGATCCTCATCCCAAGCGGTGCTTCAAAGCTATATTAATCTGTCTATCAGAATAAAGGCGTGCATTCAGTCAAGATATAGGGCCTTTCGTGGACCAAGAGTCCAGTATCTCTTGTAGCACCTGGGATTATTCCGGCTCCTCTGGGATCGTCGTCCGATCTCTCTTGTTGTGTGCATTTAAAAAGAGGTCTCCTGCTCCCTGACAGCAGCGGGCCAGCCACCCTGAGACATTGATTGAGTCCCGCATATGTAAAAAAGGGCGTAACCAATAGATTGGAAGGAGCTTGGCATAGGGTGACTGACGTATCACCTGTCTGTCAGCCGTCTCCCATGCTGCTGCCACCTGTGTGACAAAAATGGGGTACCCGCCGGAAGCGCAAGACTATACATAAGTAACCTAGGGAGATCGCCCAACTCAAAGGATCCTGAAAGGAGTTTCTTTTCCAAGTTGGGTCCTTCCTCACACCACATAGTGGCATATTGCAACAGACCAGCCAGATGATACAGTTTAGGGTCCGGAAGGTCCAAGAGCTCCCTGGCTGGGGTCTAATTTAAGGATGCAGACTCTATTTCTCTTACCAGCCCATACAGGGGTCACTAGTAGGCTATTGATGCTTCGAAACAGTGAGCGGGGTAATACACAGAATGAGTTCTGCAGGGTATATAGGCAGTGGGGCATTAAAACTATTTTGCACAATTCCACCCTGCCCATAACTGATAGCTGTAGGGTAGTCCAAAAATTGTACTGAGCCAGTGAGTCCAGCCATTACTCTGCCGATACTCAAATCATATTGCGCTGTTGATTATGATATATTTGCATTCCCAAATAATGAAAGCTCACAGCCTCCCACTGCAATCCTACCTGGGTGAGTTCAGGAGCAGCAATGTCAGCTGCCAGGAGAAATAGCACTGTCTTTTGCTGATAAACATGGAGTCACAAGACATCTCCAAACTGTGCCGTTAGCTGAAGGAGGTGAGGCACTGATTGATTTGGATCCACAGCATAAATTAATGTGTTGTCAGCATATAGAGGCACAATATATATATATATATATATATATATATATATATATATATATATATATATATATATATATATATATATATATATATATATATATATATATATATATATATTTTTTTTTTTTTTTTTTTTTAATGGAGTTTTATATAAAGCAAACTTGACCCAAATCGGGTATCAGAGCGCTTTACATAGCACCAGTTGACTTACATGAAGACACATTCATTTTTTGTTAGGCACGGGGAGATTAAGGGATTTGCCCATAATCACAGGATGTTCAGCGTCATTGCAGAGACTCGAACCCAGTTCCCCAGATTTGCGGTTGGCCAACTCCTCTCCCTGCTACAATATGCACTGCACCTCTCACACGCATGCCCCAATCTCGCATTTCAGCCCTAAGGTAGATTGAAAGTGGTTCCGTAGCAAGTGCAAACAGGAGTGGTGACAGCGGACAGCCCTGTAGGGTACCTCTCTTAGTGCAGAATACCTCGGAGACCACACTACCTGTTCGCACTCTTGCAGTTGGTTGAGCATACAAAAGTCTCACCCATTTCAGAAACCCTTTGCCCAGTCCCATACGATGAAGCACCTCCCACCAAATCTCCCAGGATAAGGTGTTGAAGGCTTTTTCTATGTAAAGTGCCTTGGGGCCATGCATCACATGAGAAAGATGTTTTAAGTTCATGCGGGTGCCTCTGGCTGGCATAAAACCACATTGGTCATCTAGAACCAAATGCATAACCACCCGGCTCAATTGCAATGCCAGCACTTTAGCCAATAACCTGAAATCAATGTTGAGGACGGAAAGGGGTCTATTCGATTCAGCATCTGTGGGATCCCTGGCTGGCTTAGGGAGCATTGTGATAAGATCCACGCGCATCCGGTCTGGGAGTGTACCAGTCCTGTGTGCCTCATGCAGCACCTCCAGGAGAGCAGGGAGAAAAGAAGCAGAATAAGTTAAAAAACATTCGACTGGGAGACCGTCTGGGGCCAGACACTTCCCTCTAGCCATATCCCTAAGGGCTTCTGGCAGGTCCTCCAGCATGACATTTTTCCCGAGTCCCGCTGCCTGAACTTCCATAAGCTGGTGACAGACAATGCCGTCCAAGAAGTGCCCTACTCCAGCGACATCTAGAGGAGCCGGGGCTGAATACGCTGTCCGCAAGTGGTCATAGAGTGTCTTAATAATTGCCACCTGTCCAGCGATCATTGTGTCATTTGGGCCACAAACGACTAGGATAAGTGGGGGGCAGCATTCTTGCTTTAGCAACCATGCCAGCATGTGACCTGATTTATCACCATCTTGATGGAGGCGCTAGCTGTAATCTTTCGAACATGACTGTCTAGCCTGTCCCAAATCACCTCAACCTGCCAAAGCTCCGCCATGATACCATATACTTTGCTGAGGCTCTAGCCATGGCCCACTACCTTGAGGGCTCCCAACTCCGCATCTCGCATGTGAGAGGAGTTCCTATTTGTGGGGAAAAAGCCACTCAATGTCTCCTCCATATCTATATTAGATTTGCGGTCTTCTAGCACCTCGTGGCGCAATCGTCATAGTGGGATTTTGTGCCTATGTTCCCAAAACCCCCACTCCAATAATGATGGGACATGATAGGGCAGGAACCGTACTTGGTAAGTAACCTTCATAACATTCAGATCACCTTAGTTGGTTATTAGAAAGCGGTCCAGACAACTCTGCGCCCCGTGGGTGGGGGTATAACAGGAGAACTCAACAACTGAGGGGTGAATCTCCCTCCAAATGTCTAACAGTTGTAATCTAGACATAGTGTCTCGTAAGCTAGCCACCATGTGTGGTTTCGTACCCAGCCCTGCCCCACCCTGGGTAAATACCTTGCAACCTCACTAGTGCCTTCCCCAGCATAATATTACTCCTTCCAAACTTAATAATGATCTCAATTGAACTACATTGTGTGTGCAACTTCGTCTATCAGGTATGGTCTGAATTTATATCTTAGAGGTAGGAAACCATCTGACCCAACCATAGGGCGGCCCAATTAGCAGTTACGCACACTAGTACCCTGAGGTTTTCAAACTGTGAGTTAATTAGCAAAACATGCCACTCCTGAAGAAGAAATTAGAACAAAAGAAGAAGGGAAGAGACAAGAAAGTGGAACAGGGGAAAGAGGGGGGCAGACTCCTCAGGGTGTAACTCCATGTCCCTCTATCAGTGCCGCCACCGCATCACGTCCCACCCCACTCCATGCAGCAATTACTAGGTACACCCAGGGGGCTACAACAAGTGAAACTATCCCATCATCTAGCCAGTTGCAGTCCCATTCCCAGCCCACCTCATACCTGTCCCACCAGGATCAAGTGCAACATAATTCGACAGCATCTTCGAGTAGGTCCTCAAATATGTATATTCCTTAGTTGTCAGCCGTCTGCTCACTCGAGTGTTTATGGGTACTCTACTCACCAGCTCTGGGTTCGCACATGAGAAGATGGTGGAGGTAAAAGCCTCAACCAACATCCTGGCTGTTTCTCTCTGTCGTAATTGCGTCTCTAGGTCCAGAGTGCCATCAGATTGCACTACCGCTCTTGTAGCAGATCTTGAACAGCCTCTACATCGGTTTCTTCTCCTTGGAGGAGGAGGGGAGTCAACCCCATGAATTACTACATCTCAAGCCCATCCCCCAGACAGCTGACGGTCATCATTATGGACTTCCAGCCAGTCCCAAGTTTCCTCAGGTGGCTAAAGAGAAATGAGAATGGCCATCACTCAGCACCTTCAGTTTGCTGGGGTAGAGCAACATGTACTCCATGCCCATCATTCTCAGCTTCTGTTTGATGACAGTAAAGGACTGCCATTGAAGCTGGACTGCCTTTGTGCAGTCAGGGAAGATGCGTATACAGCCATTTTCAAAGATTGGATCTCCGTGGTTCCTTACCACCTGTAGGATTTCACCCAAGGCCCTGTAGTTGAGAAATTTCACTATTTTAGTTCTGGGTGAAGTTCTCAGTTTCGGCGGGGGGGGGGGCAGTGACCTGTGGTCCCTTTCCACTACAAAATCTTTTGATAATGTTGCATTTAGGAGCGCTGTCTTGATCCATTCTTCCAGGAAAGTCTCCAGGATATTACCTTCAGCACCCTTAGGGAATCCAACAAATCGTAGATTACATCTTCCCTCCACATCTTCTATCTCTGCCTCCAACCTACTTGAATGAACTTCAAGGGTGGTCACCTCTGCCTTCAGTGTGGCGACCTCTTCCTGCAGTTCCCTGACCTGTGTCTCCGTTTCTATTGAACAATCCACTATCTTGCACAGTTTGGTGCGGGGAAGGTTCACATCAATAGCCATGGCCTTGATTTTGGCCTGAACAGCCAGGCTGGAGGCCATGATCGCCGTAATTATCTAGGTCCCCTGGGGCTCAACCGCAGGCTGCATTGCCTCTCCAAGTGATTGCAATGGGGCTTTACCAGCACCTTGTGCAGTGAATCTTTCCATCTTCATCTGCTGGGTGCCCTTGGTTGGGTTGTCCTTACCCATGTCACTGTAGGAGGCACAACCTTCAGATGTAGTACAAAAAACATTTCCCTCATTGGCTTCAGGATTTCTGGCAAAAGTGCTGCATCTGTGGCCACTCCTTTCAACAAGTCCAGCTGTATTCCCTAAAAGATCCCCACCAGTGTAGCCGGTCAAACCCTCCATGAGAGGTCAAGGAGGGCACCAAAGGGGTAGTGCCTCAGAGGATACACAGTCTCCACCTCCCGGCATCACCCACGGTCCAGAGTCAGAGCTGCCAACTGGGGTCCAAATGAGTGTGCACAGATCATGTCAGGTAGTCATGTGACTGTGAAAACAACGCCCATAGTTCCAGGCCATTGAATAGTCAAAGTTCCTACTACCTCGTGGAGCGGGGAGAGGAAGAAATACCAAGACCAAGGCCCCAAGCCACACAGCACACTCACCAGCCTATGGGACTGGTCAACAGAAGCATGGGCCCACGTTCAAACCAGCACAACGACACACCACTAAAGCCTGAGGTCCTTATAACCTCACACCCAGCTCCCCAGCACAATTTTCAAAAGTCACAATCTGGGGTGGATGAGGTCAAACAACTGCTTTCAGTCTCTCTCAGACAGTCATAAATGTGTGAATGGTGTCAACCAGGTCTGCACCTCCATAACACGGGGGGGTGCAGAGCTTCTCTGGACCGAATGTAGTCCCACCGCTTCACTATGAGGCACGGGGGACTAGAGGCTCCACTCATTCCAGTAAGGCCAGTAGCAAATTCACCTTCCGCAACTCTCCCTCCTTCCCGGGGCACAAGACGGGTTTTTGCACTCTGCCAAAGATCCACTGAGCCAATCAAGTCTCACCCTCCCCATCAACGCCAGGGCACGCAGGAGAGTCAACAATGCCACAGGGCCCAGGATCCATGTCTGTAGACCCCACCTCCCTTGGCACTAGACGTGGGAAAAATATTGCAGCCTCTTTGTTCTCAGGTCCTCTTGCAAAAAGGCAGCCACCGGAGGTGATGGGCCAACAGGATTCTGCTTTGAGCTGCAGGCACCAGCAGCAGGCGGCAGGCAGGCCTCACCACAGTCAGATCGCTGGCAATTATGCTGCTCAGTCCACTCCCTGACTACTACTCCGCGGAAGCTTCACAGGTCCACCTCTCTGTGTCAATAGGCCACACAGGTTTGGTGAGGGCTTCAACAACTGTTAGGTCTCTCCTTGGGCTGGGGACAGAGCATCACAAACAGCTCCAGGGGGGACTCAATTTCTGTGCCCCCAAGTGCCACCCTTCTCTGGAACAATTTCTGGGGTTTTTAGGGTCAATGTGGCAGCAGAAGGATGTTGCATGTTTGTGACAGGCTGGAGCTCCCTTTCAGTGCTGCTGCCTGGCCATCTTGTTTGCAACGTCCCCCAAAGTAACACTATGGTTAGGTTAATTTTCAATGACAACATTAATATTTTTAACTACAAAAAAGACAGAAATTCATCAGTTATAGTTAGCCGCACTAACTATAACGTGCATCCCACCATGCACTTCTTATTTAATTAATTTTGAAGGGTTAAAAAAAATGAAAACAGATCTTTTTATCACACCAAACTAGAATGTTACTTTAATCTTTGTTTTTTTCAGTGAATTTCTAGGGTTGTTTTAGAGTAAATTAATTATTTTCTGACTGCATGTATGGTAGAATAACTGAAGAACATATCCTGTATGCAGACATTATTTTAAAAAGGAATGGCTTTCTATTGCATGTTTTAAGTTCATGCGGGTGCCTCTGGCTGGCATAAAACCACATTGGTCATCTAGAACCAAATGAATAACCACCCGGCTCAATTGCAATGCCAGCACTTTAGCCAATATCCTGAAATCAATGTTGAGGATGGAAAGGGGTCTATTTGATTCAGCATCTGTGGGATCCCTGGCTGGCGTAGGGAGCATTGTGATAAGATCCACGCGCATCCGGTCTGGCAGTGTACCAGTCCTGTGTGCCCCGTGCAGCACCTCCAGGAGAGCAGGGAGAAAAGAAGCAGAATAAGTTAAAAAACATTCGACTGGGAGACCGTCTGGGGCCAGACACTTCCCTCTAGCCATATCCCTAAGGGCTTCTGGCAGGTCCTCCAGCATGACATTTTTCCCGAGTCCCGCTGCCTGAACTTCCATAAGCTGGTGACAGACAATGCCGTCCAAGAAGTGCCCTACTCCAGCGACATCTAGAGGAGCCGGGGCTGAATACGCTGTCCGCAAGTGGTCATAGAGTGTCTTAATAATTGCCACCTGTCCAGCGATCATTGTGTCATTTGGGCCACAAACGACTAGGATAAGTGGGGGGCAGCATTCTTGCTTTAGCAACCATGCCAGCATGTGACCTGATTTATCACCATCTTGATGGAGGCGCTAGCTGTAATCTTTCGAACATGACTGTCTAGCCTGTCCCAAATCACCTCAACCTGCCAAAGCTCCGCCATGATACCATATACTTTGCTGAGGCTCTAGCCATGGACCACTACCTTGAGGGCTCCCAACTCCGCATCTCGCATGTGAGAGGAGTTCCTATTTGTGGGGAAAAAGCCACTCAATGTCTCCTCCATATCTATATTAGATTTGCGGTCTTCTAGCACCTCGTGGCACAATCGTCATAGTGGGATTTTGTGCCTATGTCCCCAAAACCCCCACTCCAATAATGATGGGACATGATAGAGCAGGAACCGTACTTGGTAAGTAACCTTCAAAACATTCAGATCACCTTAGTTGGTTATTAGAAAGCGGTCCAGACAACTCTGCGCCCCGTGGGTGGGGGTATAACAGGAGAACTCAACAACTGAGGGATGAATATCCCTCCAAATGTCTAACAGTTGTAATCTAGACATAGTGTCTCGTAAGCTAGCCACCATGTGTGGTTTCGTACCCAGCCCTGCCCCACCCTGGGTAAATACCTTGCAACGTAACTAGTGCCTTCCCCAGCATAATATTACTCCTGCCAAACTTAATAATGATCTCAATTGAACTACATTGTGTGTGCAACTTCGTCTATCAGGTATGGTCTGAATTTATATCTTAGAGGTAGAAAACCATCTGACCCAACCATAGGGCGGCCCAATTAGCAGTTACGCACACTAGTACCCTGAGGTTTTCAAACTGTGAGTTAATTAGCAAAACATGCCACTCCTGAAGAAGAAATTAGAACAAAAGAAGAAGGGAAGAGACAAGAAAGTGGAACAGGGGAAAGAGGGGGGCAGACTCCTCAGGGTGTAACTCCATGTCCCTCTATCAGTGCCGCCACCGCATCACGTCCCACCCCACTCCATGCAGCAATTACTAGGTACACCCAGGGGGCTACAACAAGTGAAACTATCCCATCATCTAGCCAGTTGCAGTCCCATTCCCAGCCCACCTCATACCTGTTTCACCAGGATCAAGTGCAACATAATTCAACAGCATCTTCGAGTAGGTCCTCAAATATGTATATTCCTTAGTTGTCAGCCGTCTGCTCACTCGAGTGTTTGTGGGTACTCTACTCACCAGCTCTGGGATCGCACATGAGAAGATGGTGGAGGTAAAAGCCTCAACCAACATCCTGGCTGTTTCTCTCTGTCGTAATTGCGTCTCTAGGTCCAGAGTGCCATCAGATTGCACTACCGCTCTTGTAGCAGATCTTGAACAGCCTCTACATCGGTTTCTTCTCCTTGGAGGAGGAGGGGAGTCAACCCCATGTTTTACTACATCTCAAGCCCATCCCCCAGACAGCTGACGGTCATCATTATGGACTTCCAGCCAGTCCCAAATTACCTCAGGTGGCTAAAAAGAAATGAGAATGGCCATCACTCAGCACCTTCAGTTTGCTGGGGTAGAGCAACATGTACTCCATGCCCATCATTCTCATCTTCTGTTTGATGACAGTAAAGGACTGCCATTGCAGCTGGACTGCCTTTGTGCAGTCAGGGAAGATGCGTATACAGCCATTTTCAAAGATTGGATCTCCGTGGTTCCTTACCACCTGTAGGATTTCATCCCAGGCCCTGTAGTTGAGAAATTTCACTATTTTAGTTCTGGGTGAAGTTCTCAGTTTCGGCGGGGGGGCAGTGACCTGTGGTCCCTTTCCACTACAAAATCTTTTGATAATGTTGCATTTAGGAGCGCTGTCTTGATCCATTCTTCCAGGAAAGTCTCCAGGATATTACCTTCAGCACCCTTAGGGAATCCAACAAATCGTAGATTACATCTTCCCTCCACATCTTCTATCTCTGCCTCCAACCTACTTGAATGAACTTCAAGGGTGGTCACCTCTGCCTTCAGTGTGGCGACCTCTTCCTGCAGTTCCCTGACCTGTGTCTCCGTTTCTATTGAACATTCCACTATCTTGCACAGTTTGGTGCGGGGAAGGTTCACATCAATAGCCATGGCCTTGATTTTGGCCTGAACAGCCAGGCCGGAGGCCATGATCGCCGTAATTATCTAGGTCCCCTGGGGCTCAACCGCAGGCTGCATTGCCTCTCCAAGTGATTGCAATGGGGCTTTACCAGCACCTTGTGCAGTGAATCTTTCCATCTTCATCTGCTGGGTGCCCTTGGTTGGGTTGTCCTTACCCATGTCACTGAGGAGGCACAACCTTCAGATGTAGTACAAAAAACATTTCCCTCATTGGCTTCAGGATTTCTGGCAAAAGTGCTGCATCTGTGGCCACTCCTTTCAACAAGTCCAGCTGTATTCCCTAAAAGATCCCCACCAGTGTAGCCGGTCAAACCCTCCATGAGAGGTCAAGGAGGGCACCAAAGGAGTAGTGCCTCAGAGGATACACAGTCTCCACCTCCCGGCATCACCCACGGTCCAGAGCCAGAGCTGCCAACTGGGGTCCAAATGAGTGTGCACAGATCATGTCAGGTAGTCATGTGACTGTGAAGGCAACGCCCATAGTTCCAGGCCATTGAATAGTCAAAGTTCCTACTACCTCGTGGAGCGGGGAGAGGAAGAAATACCAAGACCAAGGCCCCAAGCCACACAGCACACTCACCAGCCTATGGGACTGGTCAACAGAAGCATGGGCCCACGTTCAAACCAGCACAACGACACACCACTAAAGCTTGAGGTCCTTATAACCTCACACCCAGCTCCCCAGCACAATTCTCAAAAGTCACAATCTGGGGTGGATGAGGTCAAACATCTGCTTTCAGTCTCTCTCAGACAGTCATAAATGTGTGAATGGTGTCAACCAGGTCTGCACCTCCATAACAAGGGGGGTGCAGAGCTTCTCTGGACCGAATGTAGTCCTACTGCTTCACCATGAGGCGCGGGGGGACTAGAGGCTCCACCCATTCCAGTAAGGCCAGTAGCAAATTCACCTTCCGCAACTCTCCCTCCTTCCCGGGGCACAAGACGGGTTTTTGCACTCTGCCAAAGATCCACTGAGCCAATCAAGTCTCACCCTCCCCATCAACGCCAGGGCACGTAGGAGAGTCAACAATGCCACAGGGCCCAGGATCCATGTCTGTAGACCCCACCTCCCTTGGCACTAGACGTGGGAAAAATATTGCAGCCTCTTTGTTCTCAGGTCCTCTTGCAAAAAGGCAGCCACCGGAGGTGATGGGGCAACAGGATTCTGCTTTGAGCTGCAGGCACCAGCAGCAGGCGGCAGGCAGGCCTCACCACAGTCAGAGCGCTGGCAATCATGCTGCTCAGTCCACTCCCTGACTACTACTCCGCGGAAGCTTCACAGGTCCACCTCTCTGTGTCAATAGGCCACCCAGGTTTGGTGAGGGCTTCAACAACTGTTAGGTCTCTCCTTGGGCTGGGGACAGAGCATCACAAACAGCTCCAGGGGGGACTCAATTTCTGTGCCCCCAAGTGCCACCCTTCTCTGGAGCAATTTCTGGGGTTTTCAGGGTCAATGTGGCAGCAGAAGGATGTTGCATGTTTGTGACAGGCCGGAGCTCCCTTTCAGTGCTGCTGCCTGGCCATCTTGTTTGCAACGTCCCCCAAAGTAACACTATGGTTAGGTTAATTTTCAATGACAACATTAATATTTTTAACTACAAAAAAGACAGAAATTCATCAGTTATAGTTAGCCGCACTAACTATAACGTGCATCTCACCATGCACTTCTTATTTAATTAATTTTGAAGGGTTAAAAAAAATGAAAACAGATCTTTTTATCACACCAAACTAGAACGTTACTTTAATCTTTGTTTTTTTCAGTGAATTTCTAGGGTTGTTTTAGAGTAAATTAATTATTTTCCGACTGCATGTATGGTAGAATAACTGAAGAACATATCCTGTATGCAGACATTATTTTAAAAAGGAATGGCTTTCTATTGCAACTTAACAGGAAAGAGTGCACAGTTTGCTAAATCTTTCTAAAAACGTATGTATGGATTAATACAACAATATTTCCGTTGAGAGAGTGAATCTCCTCAGTTCTTGTGACTCTCACATTGAGAGATGTTCTCAGCAAGTTCCTTAATAATCTAATGGCCCACTTTTCAACAGCTTTGTATGAGTTTTTACATTAAAGAGGTAATTATGCATGTGTAGATGGACTGCCCTCTCCTTCAAGACCTCTCTCTCAGAGGACTGGTGTGAATAGTAGGGTGTATGGTAAGCAACTGGCCTCTTCTTTGTGACCTCTCTCCCAAATGATGGATGTGTGTGGTAGGGTGTGTAAATGGGCTGGCCTCTACAGTGAGGCCTCTCAGTCAGATAATGGATACACGTAGCAGGGTATATGGGGAGCGACTGGACTCTCTCTCTCAGAAGACAGATGTGCTTGGTAGGGTATGGGGAGGGACTTGCCTCTCCACTTAGAAGCATCTATTGTATGATGGGTGTGCATAGTAGGGTGTGGGGAGATAGTTAACTCTCTGACTCTCTGCTCAGAGCACTTTCCATCCTAATGGGCATAAATTGGTTCAGATAAACACCACCTCCAATAACACTCCTTCCTACAGTGAGTATACCAGAGTGTATTAAAAGATCACCTACTCCTTCCTACATTTCATGAGCCCCCAAGAGTCACTCAAAAACGTAACAATTAAAAAAATACCACTCTATTTTTTACACTACTTATATCCCACACACCCCCTCTCAATAATGAAGTGCACAAGATCCATTCCTCCTAGTAGAGTGTAATCACAACCCATCTACTCCTTTTTACTAATCACGAGCCCACTACAGCGAGAGTCTCATGAGATCCTAATATTATTTAAAACAATATAGATTTATTTTCAACATAATACTTATACTTTACAGGCATCCTCTTAAAATCTAGCAATACCGGATGCCTTTCTGCTGCCCCCTTATACAGCGTTTTTACTTCAGTTCCACAACACCTGCAATTTGTTTCAGTAAACAGTAATTGCAGCAATTTCATTTATAAAACTCTAACAGTCAGTAAGTCGGAGCGCTCACTCTAGCGAGACTCATGGGAGTCTCTCACTCCTGTGAGAGCCTAAATACTCATGGGAAAAAAAGGCCTCTTGCCCAATGACAGGGCTCCATTTTTTAATTTGCGTTCTCACGGGATGCTAGCGACATTCTGCGAGCACAACAGTTCAAATATCTATATTTTGTTGACCCTTAATATCTCAAAAACTACTGAAAGGATTTACCCTAAATCATACAAAAAGCACAATCCCGAGCCAAAATCTACCTCCCTGACAAATCTGGTGCAATTCTGTTCAGCAGTTTTTGTTGTAGGCCTTATTATGAGTTTGGTGGTCTTGGAACGGGCCGTCTCACCAGCGCCCCACTCGAAAAACCCCAAACCCATACTGTGACTGCCCACCGGATTCTGACTGGAATCTAGGTAGGGTGGTCCTGCAGCAGCTGGCCCACAGTTGTGCTACTTTAAGGGCCTTGTTATGACTACGTGGGTCCATCAACCGCGGATGTCACCGTCGTGGCGCAAGAACCACCACACTGGTAGTCCGATCGCACGGATTACAATTTTAGTGGTTTGACCGCATTGGCACCACTGCAACCACCAGGGATCAGAAATTGATGAGCCTGCTATGAAAAGTGTAGCAGAGAGGAATCAAAATAGGCCCTAAAGGACCCCCTGTTGCCTCTGCACTAGTGAATGCATGCAGGGGGTCACATGGTGTGCCCCCGTCTGCATGTACACCCAGTTCCTGCAGGAACTGGAGTTGCATGCAGAGAGGGGGACATACAATGTGTTCCCCTGCATGCATCCCCTGGCGCAGAGGCAACGGGGGCCCTGTAGGGCCCCCTTAGTTTCCTCACCGCCACACTTTTCATGTCAGTCGCACTGTCATAATAACTGTGGCAGTGAGGAAACTAGTAATGTGCTTGGCAGTGCCACAGCTGCACCGCAAGCATATTACCAGCCTCCCACCACTGCAAGACCACCAGGGATCGCAGATTCCTGGCAGAAGCAGGGGTTCTGTGGCAGTCCAAATGTCAAAGTCATAATATGGCAGGGGGTCCGCCACTCTGGCAGTCCATTGACTGCCACCACGACTACAGCGGTCTAATGGACCGTCGTAGACGTAATAAGGCCCATAGGCTTGATTGGTTGATTAAGAAAACTCATGTCAGATGTTATAGGTTTAATCTGTTGTGAAAATGTATGGCAGAGTCAGTAGGCCTGACTTATTTATTATGCAGTCCATATGCTAAAGGCTATTATGCCTTGATGGTGTATTATTATTACACCCTGTAGACAGGTATTTTGCTACATGGAATCTCGTTAAATTCCATAGTAGGAAAGGATTTTGGTGTCAATTACCGGGTGGGCAAATAATTTAGTTTTCCATTTTCTCTTTTTAGAGGCTCCCATAAATTTCTATCTTTCCTTTCATTTTTATTTTATAAGTAATTGTAGAGTTTTCTGCAGCTCACCAGACAGTGCTACCAGGCCCCTAGCTTGTCGGTCATTTAATCTACAAAGCATAGTATCACAGACGGCTATGGTTTCTAAACTGGAGAGCCATGTTGGAATTGTATTGTACATAGTGTGGCATTGTTTATAGATTGAAGAGTGCCAACATTTTGCTTGAAAAGTGGCAGCCACATTGGAACTTTTAAAGAATTATGTCATATGACGAATACTATTGCAATGACTGCCTACTATTATGTTTCATTTTATTTTTTTAATGCAAGCATACCGTTTGGCATGTTTTTGTTTTCCTACTTTTATTCTTCTGATACATTTTACATACGGTTGTTAAGGTTTTGTGTGTGTTTTATGGTGGATGAGTAAATAGGTGAATGAAAGCAGGGAAAGCATTGCCAATGCTATTTTTTTTTGTCTTTGCTTCTTTAAATTTTGTGAGAAAACGACATCACAGAGACAGAGGCCTCAAGTCACACAGTATATTCCTGTGTGAGGCTGTAAGCAGAAACAGGCAGACACTTCCTGACTTCCTCGCTCATAATACGAATGCTGCATGTGGGACAACATGAAGAGTTACGGTTGGCAAAAATAAATGCAGGTGATTCTCACCATCAACCACTAGCTCAAACAAACCACAGATTTTTATCAGCAAGAGCAGTCAAAAACGCCACCTTTAAGGACAGTTCAAAAAATGAGCGAAAATACCTGTGACCACACAGGCTACAAAAGACGATAATTAGTAGTCACTATTCCATAGGTAGTAATATAAATATTCTATCTGTCATAAATATAAATCCTAATAGTCAATTCTCCCCAAAAATCCACATTTCAACATCTTTCCTTCGTGACCGGAGTTTTCAAGAGAAGATGGTCCAAAGCCATTTTTCTTAACGCCAAATGTGAGTGCTTTTGGATACTCTAATTAACAGCATTCAAAGGTATTAAACTCATGCAACAGGGCACATGGACCATGAAATATATACAATTATAATTGAGTTCAGATTTGGTCTTATCCACTTTTTATTAGCAGTGCCAGAGGGTTTTACTGGTAAACGTAGTGATAAAGGGCCCTGTGGCTGCGATCATAGATCTCGACAGGATACCCTTCACTTCATATTTGTATGCTCTTTTTTGCCGGGCCAAGGAGACAGTATCTGAAAGATCTGCTTAAGAAACTAAAGTTTAAACATGTAAGGGTGGCATTACTGTTTTTAAAAATGTCTACTGATCACTTTACATTATTCTGTGTTCTAAACTTTTTGAAGGCAGCAATGAGATTACGAAAAACTAGAGGAGTTGTCTATGAATCCATTGTAATGAACTTGAAGATTGTGTATTGCATTGACTGGTTGGGAGGTTCTTCTTTTAAATGTAATGCTCTTATGATTTAATTTTAAATCGAAATAAAGCTTATTGAACTGAACTGAACTGAGTTCAGAGTCTTATATCATTCCTACAAACTGACACCACAGCAAGCTATGTACATAAATTAAGTTCAAGTCAAATCAAAGTGAGTGTGTTTGAATTTGTGTAACACCAATTTAAGAGCGTCTCAGAAGTCATTCAATAGTTAAGAAATGAGACATTTTTCAGTCAGGAAGGATTTACCATCCATGTAATTCATTAAAAATATCATTTAATTGAGGGAAAAGGTACAACAAACACATGATCAGGAAAGAAAAGTCCAATAAATTGTTCGGTTAACTCACTCAAAACTGGCGAGAATAAACATATGATAATATCAAATAAAAACTCTGCCAAGCAGCCGGGAAACTAGTCCCTGCCTATTAAAGAATGTTTAGCGGGACCATAGTTTAAATTGACTGGGAAGCTTAATGGACTTGTAGTCTGAAAGAGAAGAAAGAGAAAGCATGAGAGAATGCTCATCAAAGTGGGAGAGATGTAATCTCAGATAAATGGTCGAAATATCGAGATGCAGAAATATCGAGTTCTAAATATTGTGATGCACATATATCGTTTGCAAAAATACCGTTGACAAGAATATTAATTTTAAGGTAAATAATATTGATGTCAAAAATATCTATTGTTGTTAATATCATTTCCAAAAATCTCGTTGTTAATAATATAATGTTTAAATTATTTTAATGTATTTTAGTGTGTATTTTAATTGTATATGTTATAAATAGTTTTTATAATTATTGTTAATGTTTTTTAATATAGTTTGTACATTTTTAGTTGTTTTTAAATTTAATGTAAAGTTAACTGTCTTTATTAGTGCAGTAGCCGGTTGTGAGGTTTATTATATGGGGTACAGGGTGTGAAGTAAATTAATTATAATTAATTAATAGTTAATTAATATTAATTATATATTGGATAATTATGTTAATTGTGTAGTAACTTTGTTCATTAAGTTTCGTTTTAAGTGCAGGTTGTGGGGTTTGTAGGGGTATAAGGTGGAAAGTAATGTAATTAATACATAATTAATTTTAATTATTAATTATTTAATTGAGAATTAATTATGCATATTTTGTAAATGTATTTTTTTATATTTTTGGTGTGGGTCGTGGTATTTGTAGGGGCAAAAGGTGTGAAGGAAATTAATTATAATAATAAATAATGAATGTTAATTATTAATAATTATTTAATTGATCATTCATTAAGTAAATTGTGTAATTAAAAAATGTTTTCAGTTATATATCAGGTGCAGGTTGTTGGGTTTGTAGTGGTAAAGGGTGGGAAGTTAATTAAATATAAATAATGTATTACAAATCAATCCATTGGTGGCTGGGAACACAGTTACACACACCAAAGTATGCAATATGTCAAGGTTAATAGTATTTGAATATTCACAAGTGTCGGCTACTCTAGAAGGAGGAAGAGCCAACAGGTCTTCCCCCGTTGGAAAAATCCCAATATGAAAAATAGTCTCTGAGCACTCAGTGAATCAAGGTTGAGTTTGTGGTACGAACATTTATGTTCTTTCTTTTCACATCTGTTTTCCAGATGTGCCCTCACCAACACATGTATCGTCTATCAGTCGCGGCCCGTGGAGGGAGTTCCGTGGGCCAGAAAGGCACAACGAAATTCGTTTTATTTATTTAATTGTTTACTTACCTCCAATTATCCATATTCCGGTTTTTAGTACCCCCCACCCTGCCCATCCCCTGCCCCGCCTTTCTGCCCCACGGAGCTCCCTCGACGGGCCGCGTCTGTCGTCTATGCTAACAGTGTTGTAGCAGACTTTTTTATGGCTATAATAGTAAAGAGTGCACTGTTTTAAGGACGAGTACCATGGCACATAGACCTCATCACCTGGGTCTTGAACCTAAAGACACCGTGTGCACAAAATGTTAGCATGAGTAATTGCAGTCACGTGTACCAAAATGTATTAAAATCATTTGTAATAAGGGAGGGCTCATGTTAACCCAAATCCAAATCCTAGTGATTTACTCAACTTCAAATGGTGTTAACTTTTCATAAACTGAATGATTGCAGAAACCTTCAGTGTGTACCAGTAAGTCTCACACTGATTTAGACACTCAAAAGTTGCACACATAAGTGACGGCATAGCCATAGCCCAAGTTCTAATTATAGTATCTTATGGGACTCACCTGCTCCTGTCGTGGGTTAACACGAGCCCTTATTACAAAATATTTGAACACACTTTGGCATGCATGACTGCAATTACTCATGCTATCCTTTCATGCATGATGTGTCCAACACTTTCCCTATTGTTGCACTGACTGGAGTGGGAATAGCATATTTTACTCCTGTGTGTAAGGCTTTTCCTACTGTTGTACAGATTGGAGTGGGAATAGTAAATTTGACCCCTTCTAAGCCTAACCCTTTCCTTACTGTTGCACCAACTGGAGTGGGAACAGTAAGTCCAGTGCTTTCTCTACTGTTGCACAGATTGGAGTAGCAATAGTACATATTACCCCTCCACAATCTAACACTTTCCCTACAATTTCACCAACTGGACTGAGAATACTAATAGTAAATGTTACACCTCCTGAGTCTGATGCTTTCCCTACTAATGCACATACTGGAGTGGGGATGATACAGTTTACCTTTCCTCTGTCAAACGCTTTTCCTCCAGTTGCACAGATTGGAGTGGGAATAGAATATGTATTATTCCTACAATTTTAGTTTTGTTTATATTGTTTAAATTGATACTTGTATGATGTGTCTGTGTATTTAACATTATATTGTTTTTTATTTAGGAATGTTTGCAATATGTGATATATTTTTAGTAAAATGTAATTTTTTATATTGTTTACTTTTTGGTATGCATGACTGCAATTACTCATGCTAGCCTTTCATGCATGAGGTGTCCAACACTTTCCCTATTGTTGCACTGACTGGAGTGGGAGTAATACATTTTACTCCTCCTGTGTGTACTGCTTTTCCTACTGTTGCACAGATTGGAGTGGAAATAGTAAATTTGTACTCCTCTTGAGTCCAAACCTTTCTTTATTGTTGCACAAACTGGAGTGGGAACAGTACATTTTAACCCTCTGCAATCCAACACTATCCGTACTGTTGCTCTGACTGGAGTGGGAATAGTTAATTTTACTCCTTCTGAGTTCAAGGCTTTCCCTACTGTTGCACAGACTGGAGTGGGAATAGTAATTTCTACCCTTTTGGAGTCCACCTTTTTTTCCACTGTTGCTCAGACTAGAGTTGGAATAGTAAATTTGACCAGTTCTAAGCCTAACCCTTTCCTTACTATTGCACCAACTGGAGTGGGAATAGTAAGTCCAATGCTTTCTCTACTGTTCCAAAGATTGGAGTAGGAATAGTACATTTTACCCCTCCACAATCTAACACTTTCCCTACAATTTCACCAACTGGACTGAGAATACTAATTTGTACTTCTGCTGAGTCCAAAGTTTTACCTACTATTGGAACAACTAGAGTGTGAATAGTAAATTTTACACCTCCTGAGTCTGATGCTTTCCCTACTAATGTACATAATGGAGTGAGGATAATACAGTTTACCTTTCCTGTGTCAAACGCTTTTCCTGCAGTTGTACAGATTGGAGTGGGAATAGAATATGTATTATTCATACAATTTTAAAGTTTTGTTTATATTGTTTAAATTGATACTTGTATGATGTGTCTGTGTATTTAACATTATATTGTTTTTCATTTAGGAATGTTTGCAATATGTGATATATTTTTAGTAAAATGTAATTTTTTATATTGCTTACTTTTTTATGTGTAACTAAATTGGTATGTTTTATTTTTTATTTTTTCCAGTTAATTTGTTATGGCTTTAAATTTACTGTGTATATGTGTGTGTATATATTACCTACTGGCCGTCGCCAGTAGGCAGCTATAGTTAGAACCTAGTTTCCATAGGAAAAGCATTTTTTGACCTGGCTGTAACTTTGGCGTCGTTTGAACAATCTTCATGAAATTTTCCCTAAAATGTGACAAGGTAGGTTCTGTGTGTCATGGAAAGTTTGGGGGTAATCTGTGCAGTGATGGTACTGATGTAGCATCTTATTGCCTTCTTTCAACTGTGATTTTTGATTATAAAATATTTAGCAATCACACTCGACAGTGATGCCCCCTCTACCCGATGCTGTTCATGTTCGTGATTGAGCTATTCGCCTGTGTGCTCAGATGAGAAGGCTGAGGCATAGGAATCCCCCTTCGGTGCGGGGAGCATGTAGTCTCGCTTTATACGGATGACTTACTTATCTATCTAAGCGAAGCAGACATGAGGGTTCTGTGAAGCATCAACGTTCTGGATGATTTTGGGAATGTATCGGGCCTCCAGGTAATTGACAGAAGATGTGTGCTTTTCCAGTCTAAGTGGAGTTTGAGAGACTGCTGGTTTTGATAGCGAGAGCTGGGATCCAATAGAGACCCGAGGTATTCAGATATTTAGGTGTCAAGGTGTACCACACAGACTCTCACATTGGGGAGGGCAATCTTGGAGGAGTGATATGCGGTCTTATGAACAGCATGACTTTTTTGGAGGCCTCTGCAGCTCTCCACCTTGGCTTGTTTAGCACTAACTAAAATGGCAATACTTCTGCATGTCCTATATCATTTTTTTAACCTCCCCATATGGATACCAAAAACCTGGTTTAGACCACACAATGTAGTGGTTTGAGAGCTGAACTAGGATGGCCATCAACCATGGGTGTCACTGCGAGTATTGGGGGTGACTTGGGGATTCCTGACTATGAAATCCACAATTATGTGGCCCAACTGCAGTGGCTCGCCCAATGGCTGATGGGACATAATCAGGTAAAGATGGGTGAGTTTGGCAATCTACACGGATAAAGGATACTGTCTGCTCTGCTTATTAGGGTCAAGATACCCTCACTCAGTCCACCTAAATGTCTTTGCATAGAGCTTCAGTGCTGGAGAAGGGACTACCACCAGGCAGACCCTGCGGTGCTCTATGCTCTGGAGTTGCAGCAGGTGGGCTGACAGACACCGCAAGGAGGCTACTTTACTGCTTGCCGCATGTCATCTTGGGCAGAAGTGGCGATCAGGACTGTTACATGGATGGTTCCTTCCTGTTCTTGGAGGCACTGATTACCTAGGATGCCTTACCTGGAACACAGTTCCTGATGTATGGAGAGACAGCCAGAGTAGTGAGTCAATTGTACAGGGCTCTGAAACCGGAGCCCCCTACCCATGCTCTCCTCCAGACTGTGTTGACATTCGGAGAAAGCCGACATTTGGTCTCATGGCTATACACGGCGGCATTGGCCATGAGGACTGATTATTTACCAACCTTGAGAACTAGGTGGGAGGGCTTCATTGGTAGGCCCTTTCAAGGTAAAGAAAGGCTCTGCATAATACCCTTACACTTTCATGCACAACACTAGATTCAAGTACATGCAGTTCAACTATTTACACTGCATATACCTCACCCCTCATCAATTCAACATCCGGCTCAAACAGAGGATCTGAGGTGTCCTAGATGTGCACATGCCGATGCACAGTTTCGTCACATGGTATAGGATTGTCAGTTCGTGGTATGGTTTTGGCACTAGGTTACGAGGGATTTGGACCCCTGAACAATGGGCAACTCTGTACAGGTGAAATATGCCTACTTGGCTTGAATAAAAGATGCTCTGAGCTTAAGGTAGGCAACAGATTTTTGGACTGGTGCTGGGGATGGCATGCAGGGACATGGCTCATCACCAGAAATGTCCTTATGGACCACCTCATAGTAGGTGGAGGGCTGAGATGAGAAGCTGGAAAACAGCTGAAGGGGAGGCGCTAAGGGCCCAGGACTGTTGAGGGGTGTGTAGATGCCCACTAGCTGATCTGTGGGGCGAGGTGGTAGCTGCTCTCCTAGAGTTCAAATAGTATTGGCGATCCCTCAGTGATTTGTGACCCCTCTAACTAATAAGTGATTGGTGCAATGTGGCATGACTGATGTCCTGTTATCTTAAGCAATAGGGTCCAGCTGGGACCCATCAGGTGTATGCAGGGTGATCTTGAGGCCTGGATTTCACGACATTACCTGACCGGTACATCTCCGGTGATTGGTCTGATTGGTCTGACCCATGGACACCGTGAATCCTGCACAGCTTATGGTTGGGAGTGATTAGGAACAAGGGGAACAGTTGATTTGATTGTTTTTATGCTATATGGGGTTAAGATTCACGCCTACTGGGTGGACATAGACAGAATGGTGGCTAGACACTGCAGATGAAAAATGTATTTCAGATGTGTTATTTGTCATACAAGACACAAATGTAATGTGACTATGTTATATTTTGCTAAATGTTGAATATGTGTCCTATCAAGAATTTACTGTGTACCCAGCCTGCATGGAAAATGAAAAAAAATATATTTACAAAAAATAAAGTAGTGCAGCCTTTCTACATTGTGGTAGCCAGTTTAGACTGCCATTAGAAGTGGAGCTAGACACTTTGTCCAGTTGTATGTCCCTATTTTGTATTTGAAATTTCAACCTACAAAAATATTGCTTCCACAATATTGACTACTATTATATCAGCAAGGTGAGTATATACAGGTAAATATGGATTTACTATTCTTAATTTCACATCTGCTTACTTTAATGACTTACCGTTAGCCAAGATCGTGGATGCAATATTTTTGTCAGTCAATAATTTGACTGGGATATACCAATATACATATGTACTATTGGGCCATTTGGTATTTTAGATTGACATTCCAAGATTCTTTTTTCTGCTTTTAACATTCTTACAGTTGTGGTTAGCAAAGGGATGATAATTTTGTGATGTCGGAACAAGGAAGACTTCAGTGGACTTAGTCTGCTGGATAGCTAGTGTTTGAATTGCTTCACTTCTGTTATGGGATTGGGTAGAGTAGAGGCAGTGATCTTGCATGAGCGTGGTGATGTTGAGCTTGTTCTACTGTCTGTAAAATATATTGTTGGTTTTGTTTATTGCGGTAGATGTACTGATGGGTAGTTTAACGTTGAAGGAGGTGAGGTTGTGGCAGTTCCAGATGATAGTGAGCTTTTCATTCACTGAGGTGAATCCTGCAGGGAGCAGATTGCATCCATGCTGTGTCTAGCAGATTGTGTGGGTCTAACTCTGGACAAGACTTCAAAGAAGTTGAGAGTTTTTACATTTTATAAAAGCAAGAGTTTTGGTTGTTTCCACAAGATCTTAAGTTCTCATGAGATACATAGAGTGTAGTGTGATTTGGTGATCTTGGTGGTGACATCAAGAAACTATCTGAAAATGCTAACTTGCTTGGAGCATTCCTGTACATAAGCAACATTGAGTGTGAGAACTTCAAGTGATTTCCATTTGGTAGCAGAAAACTGTTGGAAGATCTTAAAAACACATAGCAAACCTTGCCAGTTCTTCTTCCATGAGCAGCATCCACACTGTGAGAAGGTGAATTATTAGTTGGAATGGATGGAAGTCAACCCAAGTAATAATGTCACAACCCTGGTTAGGTCCAATAAAGCTTTCAGCAATTTAAACATCATCTCAACCTCTGGTGTCTTAAGGCACAGAACAGACAGGCTTAACTTTAGAAAATGTGTAAAGCATTTAGAAGTACCACAACAGGTAAATAGTCACAAACACAATCCAATAAAAATCTGACTCAAATTTATAAGATGGAGACTATTTTAATTAACAAAAGTACTCCAAAACAACAGAAATCCAAAAAGGGGAACTGAAGATTTGATTTAAAGTTTTAAATAGAAATAATGCCAAAAGGTGCAAAGCACCAACCATGAGCAACTGGTACAAGGGTAAGATTTAAGGCTGACAGCAATGGAGCAGGTTTATGGACCAGGAGGGTCCTGGTCAAGAGTTACCATCAGACTTAAGACCATCAACCAAAGTGGAAAAAGCTAAGAGCAGGAGAAGTCCAAAGTTCCCACCCACAAAGCCATCAACATAGATCGGATGCTGTTCTACATTGGGCCCAGTGAAGGTTTCTACCTTAGGACTTAGCCTCTTTTCTGGCAGTCAGATGTTATCAGCGGGGTAAGGCTAAAGGCAGGAGCCAAAGAGGTTCTACGCTGTTGAATGGAAGTCAACGTCAGGTCCATAGGATCAGATTTGCTGCAGCCAAGGCCTTTGTTTCAGCTATGCAAGCCAATTCACACCTTATTAAGGAGAAATACAGCTCCTGTGAGACAGTTAGCAGCTTAGGAAAATGGGATTTAGGCAGGTTAAAGGTGATTTTTTTAAAATACATTTAGTAACATTTTTGATACAAATCCAATTTTACTATTGAATTGTTTTTAAAAAAAATATTTCATAAATTGCAAGAATTAACTTTTTTATCAATTTCCTAGGTGAAGATAACCTTTTTAACTTTAATAATGCTTCCCAATGCTTTCCTCTAGTAAAACTAACCGTGCTAGAGTGAAAAGAGCATTTAGAGCATTGTCAGGTTTGCCATTAAGCCTTTACATTACCTACTTTTCAAAATCAAGCTTTATGGGCATTTAAGGCCTACATCGGGGTAACGTATTAATATCTAAAAGGAGTGCTTAGGTCTGTAAATGTTTTTTATTTCTTTAATTGCTAAATTTGCAGCTTAAACTTGCACAGCCAGTTTACTGGTGGCAGGCCTGTAGTCATTTGTGGTATTCAAATTACAGGCCGTGGGTACACTGTGCACCATGCACTAGGGACCTTAAGGTAAGCTAAATGTGCCAATCAGGAGTTTAGTTATATCTGAAATGGTTTAGGGGCAGGGCATATGCACTCTTTACTAGACAGCAGTGTCCCAGTGTGCAGAGTCAAAAAAACAGCAACATCAGTCCCCAAAAAATGGGGGTGAG
Organism: Triturus cristatus; assembly: GCF_964204655.1. NCBI lineage: Eukaryota > Metazoa > Chordata > Amphibia > Caudata > Salamandridae > Triturus > Triturus cristatus. Next base: position 576,284,701 of record NC_140582.1, on the reverse strand, counting down.
CCCCAATAAGTATGGTCTTAGCTTTTTCAGTGACTGAACCAGAGTAAAGACTCCCCTCTTTATGGCTCTCCAAGGCTGCTCCCTGGGAAGTAGTCACTTGCTTATAAAGGCAAACGGTTGATCCCAACCTTTATCATTTAGCTGTAATAACACTGCCATAACCCATGTTCTGGAGCATCTGTTTGAACCACAAACTCCTTGCTGAAATCAGGTGCCTTGAGTTCTGCACTGCATCGCCTTCAGGGTGTCAGAGGCCTTCTGACACTCATCAGCCCATATGACGTTCTTTGGCTGATTCTTCGAAGTCAGCTCTGTCATGGGGACTACAATGGTGATATACTCATTGACAAACCTTCTATAGTGAACCGTCAGTGCTGACAAAGCTCTGACCTGAATCTGGGCTTTGGGGTGGCTCCGAAGCTATCACTGTCTGAATCTTAGTCTGGACAGGCTGCAAATGTCCCAGTTAACGTCATGACCCAGGTATACTACTGCCACTTGTTCTATCTGGCGATTTCTGGTCTTGATAGTCAGCTTTGCCCGTGGCAGGGCCTGAAGCGATCCCATGAGGTGGACCAGGTGCTCCTGCCAGATTGACCTAAAGGCTGCACTCTTATCCAGGTATGCTGCTCTAAAGGTCTCAAACCCACACAGTACCCTGTTCATCAGCTTCGGAAAGGTGGCATGGACTTTCTTCAACCCAAACATCATATTTTGAATTGAAAGTTGTCCCCAGGAATTGAAAATACTGCTCTCTCCTTTGCTCCCTCATTCAGGAAAATTTATGAGTACCCAGCAGTTAAATCTAACGTGCTGAGATACTTGGCAGTCCCTAACTGGTCGATGAGCTCATCGTCTCTGGGAATGGGGTGAATGTCAGCTTTGATGATGGCATTCAGTCATCTGTGGTACAGAAAGAACCTGAGTTGTCGGGTCCCCCCTTTCGGGTTGGCTTTGAGCATCAGCACTACTAGGCTAGACCAGGGACTATGAGAGTGCTCAAACACCACCAGGGACATCATTTTGGAAACGTATTTCTTGATGTTGGCCATAATTTGTCTAACAACCTGTAGGTTTTTTTTTGACAGGTGAGCTGTCACCAGTGTCAGTGTCATAAACACACTACTGGGTCAGTCCAGGTGTCAGGGAGAACAGTCCAGCAAACTTCCCCAACACTTTGTGACAGTCTCTCTGCTGTTGGTAAGTGTAGGGGAGAGTACTACTCCCTCCACTTAACCATCCTTAACATTCTGGGATAGGATTCTTGGGAGAGGCTTGCTCTCCTCTTGTCCCCTCCATCAGTGACCATGAGCATGGACACATTCGCCCTGTCAAAGTGGGGCTTCAGACAGCTGACATTGATCATCCAGTAGGGCTGTCTAGGGGTATCAATGTACACCAGGTAGGTGACCGCACCCATCTTCTCCAATACTGTGAGGGGCCCAGTCCATTTGTCCCGGAGGACGGTGGGAGCCACAGGCTCCACAACCCATACTGTCTAACCTGGCTGGTACTCCTCCAAAATTGCCTTTTGGTCATACCAGTGTTTAATAAGGTTCTGGCTGTGTCAAAGTGCTGTATTTCATCCAATGCACAGTAGTAGAAAAATGCTAATGCCCAGTACCTCTATCCAACTACCCAGTCATCCAAAATTGTGCCTAGAGTGACTGAGGAACTCAAAGGGGGGAAAGGGGAAAGGGACAGAGACTGTGTTGTCTTCTGAGGGTTCGACTTGGAGAAGGATGGAAGAACTGAAAACAAATGCATGCAACAATCCACACTTACCTTCTTGAATCTCCTTTTTTAACTGTAATTAACCTGTATTGATTACTTTCCATACAACCAGTGCATACCCACAATAGACTTTGCTATTGCCCATCTTCTGTCTTCACTCTCTAACTGAGCTTTACTAATAGAGAGTTGCTGTTTCTTTTCCTTTTTTATAATATTGTGCTTTATTAGTTTTTCACAAATGCGTTGCAATTTGTAACACACTTATTAACTTTAACTGGCTCTAACTATGAAGTAATTTGTTCCTGCTCTTATTTTGCCTCCTAGGGAACAAGCAGGAGGAAACCAGGACCATGCACACAAACGCTGTACTGGAAAGTATGCTGTTTTATTAGCTTTGGCTGACCAACATGCAAAGAACTCTAAGCCTAATACTCCTTGGCTTATTATCTAAGCACTCTACTGAAGTGCTGATTTTAGAATTCAATAGACAAGTTAGGGTTTGGTACGCGATACTCTCTACTGGAAATGAAAATAAAATTACTAAAATTTTTACTCACCTTACTGGTGCTGACTCCAGAAGACTACACCAACCAGACATGAGCAATGTCTAAACACTACTCCTCATACAGGGAAAAACTCCCTCTAATTGCTAATACAGGAATTACACTCAAAACCTTACTTGACATGCTCCAAAAACAACCGCTCGTCTTCACGGACACTGAAACTTCGAGCACGACGTCAACTAAACGCCAAAACTAGACGAAAGTACCCTAACTAAACTTATCATGCTGAGCACCCGTCGACGGCCTCTGGTTCCTCAGGAAGCTCAAGTAAAGTGCGAGATTCTAAGGGAGAGCACGCCCAACATTCTAACAGTCTCTGGGTTTGAAACACTAGTATGCTGCACTGATAGCTGACCTTCTGATTTTACCAGGATGTTGGGAGGTTCTGACAGGCTGGCCTCCAAGTTCTTTTTAGCCCCTTTCATGTACTCCACCATGCAAAAACACACATAGACCATAATGTCCTACTTGGTTTCCTTGAGAACTTTCTTTCACTATAATCAACAAGACTTATGGGACCTGTGACAGAATGCCCATAAAAAAGCTTAAATGGTTGAAGCCCTCTCCCTTTTGCGGTACCTCCATGTAGGCAAATAAAAGACATAGGAGTAGGACATCCCACTTCCTATGGGGTTTCTCAGACAACCCCATAATCATTCCTTTAGGGTCTTGTTGAATTTCCCCACAAAACCATTGGTTTGGGGATGATAAGTGGTGATGAACTTGTGCATTACCCTACACTCTTCGCACATAGCCTTCAACTATACAGAGCTAAGGTTGCCCTACAAATTCTATGATTACATCTTTGCTAAACGATACACTGGTAAAGATACCAAACAAGGCCCTGGCCACCACAACAGCAAGTACTATACTCAGATTTGTTGCTTCAGGGTACTTAGTCACATAGTCCATCACCGTCAATATGTACTTATTTCCTGAAGTTGTTTTAGTGTCAAGGGGGCCACCAAAGTCAATCCCCAGACTCTCAATTGGAGTCCCATCAACAGGTAGCAGAAGTGAGGGAGACAGGGCTTGGTCTCTTGTCTTGTCACTGGCTTGACAGGTGGTGTAGAAGTGACAGAGCTCTTTCACCTTGTCAGACATCTAGGACAATAACATATGGTGGACCAACCAGTCCCAGGTTTGGGTCTGCCCTAAATTCCCAGCCAAGAATTTGTGTAATGGGGTACATTTAACAGGAAGGCCCTGTACTGTTGGGAGACTGTCGATCTCCTGGTTGGCCTAGGCTTTGGGTCTCTAGCCTCACTATATGGGAGACCTTCCTCCCAGTTGATACTATGGGTTCCACTGGTATCCCCCTGCTCCTGGGCTTCAGCTTGGCCCTGATAACCTTCAAGGTCACACTCTCTCACCTTTACAGAATTCCTCTATGGAGGGTCATCTAGCCCCATTCATGTACGAGAGCTCTGGCAGATCTCTCAGGATAGGCTCTTCTTCCCATTTGGGGCCATGGGGTGGTCACATTTCTTTTCATCCATGGAACATTTTGAGGCTGGTTTCCCATGCCTCTTGGCCTTCCTCTTGTTTATGGAAACTTGGGCCATTGTTCTAGACTCTAGGCTCCCTTGACTTACCTGATGGGCTGTCTCAGCCCGTGTAGCCACACACACACACCCTCAAGCAGACCTAACATTTCTTCATGAGTCTTCCTTTCCACCTTAGCCCGAGCAGAGGTTCCTAGGTTGTTTCCTAACAGATAATCCACTGAAATGGTAGAGCTCACAAACTACCTTCTTCAGGCCAGTAGCCCTTCCCCACTCAAGGGTTACCATTGCATTGGAATTAAATTCATCCTTATGTCAGCGTTGACTACCCTATGGAGAACATCTGATATAATTAGCTATGGGGAAACCAGCCAGTGCACCACTGTGGTTGTGTTATGGCTACGGTATCCCTGGGCGCTGACCTGGTGGTGGGCCATTGACCTCAGAGGGGGCTCTGTGTTTAGCAATAACTTAAAATAATTATTTAAAAGCACCTGCCACAGAGTTCCTTGTGCGTCCAGCTTTCACACAGCAGTAACAATGTCAAGATAACTCTTGTGATTCATGTTCCTGCCAGAGAGCAAGATTGGAGTTTTGTCTAGTGCCAGTTTTGACTTTATCATAAAGTAGCACCAAGGGTTACCATTAGGCCTGGGCGGTAAATTCCGTTCCGTTCGCGGAATTTGCGAAATTTGGGTAATTTCGCGTTCCGCGGAGAACGCGAAATTGCAAAAAAATCTACGTTCCGCAACTTCGCGAAATTTTTTGCTTGTTCGCGTTCTCAAATGCGTGTTCGCGAGATATTTCACCCCGAGCACGCAAACAGCGATCGCGAACAGGAAAAAAGTATCGCGAACAAGCAATTCCGTGTGTTCGCGGAATTTCTGCATGTTCGCGGAGATTTTTTACCGTTTCACGGAGATTTGCGTAACGCGATTACGCAAATTCCGCCCACCCCTAGTTACCATGCCTGCTGCAAAGTATACCTGTGCTTTAAAACAAATTAAATGTATGTGGGAGAGGGGCTGTGGAGAGATGAGGGTCACATATATCGGTTGGTAGTGAGGGAATCCAAGGAGGAGGACATGGATAGTGGGGGCACCAAAAAAGATTGTTGCACCAGGCGCCACCAGCACTAAAGCTGTCCCTGTCCCTCAGAGCCTCTACCTTAGTCTTGTTAAAGATCGGCTATTGCCTATACTTTACCATGCTGGGAGGTAAGGCTGCCAGGGCTTCAACATCCACCCTATCACAAGGACTAAGGTGGTTTCAGTTCAACCCTTAGTCTCTATTGGGAAAATCTACATCCCAATTCCTACACTTGCCATCCCTTGGGGCTACTCACTAGTAGGGGGAGGGGCTTCTTGGAACAGATTGAGTCTCCTTTTTTATATCCTGGTTTCTGATAGTTGGGACCCACCCCAATCCTCATGAGATCAAAAGGTTTCTTTCCCTTGTAGCCTTCCCACTTTAGTTTGGAAACGGCACAGGTTTCCCCCTCTTGAGTAAACTTGTAGGGCACTTGAGTACACTTTTGGGTCCTTCTTTTTATCCTTGCTGCTCTCATCTTACCCCTCGAGGAGGGGGGACTTGAACTCCCTTTCTTGAGATACTGAAGCTTCAAACACACTAGTGGGCACCCACATGTCAGCTGCCTCACAAACCTACCTGCGACCAGATAACTTGGAATCTTGACAATTACTCAAGATGCATTCCTTCATGATCAGAATATATGGCCACTCATAGGTAGTGACTGTATTTATTGCCTGTCAACCATACCTCGATGGCTTTTAATGAGAGATCTATAAACCATCCAAGGATTGTTGTGTGGCATTGTGTGTGTCCAGGAAATTCTTCCTGTACTCCTTGGGTGTGAGACTAAACTTCTTAACAGAGTCATTCTTCATGTGAGTGTATGACTCAGCTACACCCTCTTCCAGAGTCTGGAGTGTATCCCTCACCATTGTTGCTGGTAATTACAAACGTAAGCCTCCCTAGTTCAGTTGACCCACCTACACAGGAAGAGGAGACAAAGCATTTGCCAATTTCATCCCTCACCACAAAGCTAGGCACAATACTCCTGGGTAAGTGAGAGGTGAGTGACCTCTCTGCAGATAGCTCTTAATTGCTGCCACCATCTTCACTGGGCATCACACCCAGCCTGGCCTTCTTTTCCAACTTTTTTTTTTCTAATGCCTGTTTCTTCTTTCTTATGGATTGCTGATTACCTGTCATGATCTCCAACTGGTGGATGGCCAGTTCAAAAAGGCTTGTGCTCACAAGGCCCACTTAACTGCCTTGGATGTTGCACTAAGACAATCATTCTGGGACAGGTTGTCCCCTTCTCCTCCATCCTCTGGAGGTGCCTCTTCCTCAGGGAGGATATGTGCTATGAGGCTTTCTCCCAAGCCCTGAGTGCCTTCCCATAATTAGTCTTATTGGCATTGTGGCCCAGCTTCAATTTCCTTTCTCTGCACAATGCCTTCATCTCCACCACTGTGAGAGTTGTCAAGGTAGCCAGATCCAACTCCATGTTCCCTTAGAATTTTAAAAGGTGCAAAAAACCGGAATCAAGAATTATATGGAAATTAAAACATTTCTCATGGGGAGTGTATAGTGGTAATAAGGATTTTTAGGGCTCAGGGATGGGCAGTGAATAGGGATAGTAAGGTTTTTTTATGGTTACATGATGGGTGGTGTTTAGGGACAGTGGTAGGTTTTTTGACTCCACATATGAGTAGTGTATAGGGGTAGTAGGTTTCTTTAGGGTTTGGTGATAGCTAGTGTCTAGAGGTTTATTGGTTCAGAGAGGGTAGAGTCCGTAGGTAGTAAGAGTTTTTAGTGTTCCGGGATGGGCAGTGTCTATAGGTAGAAAAGCATTTTAGAGTTTATGGATGGGTAGTGTTTAGGGTTCTTAAAGGGTTTGTAGGGTTCAGTGATAGAAAATGTAAACAGTGCTTAATTTGTAAAAACAACATGAGTCTTGGTGCCCAAAGTTATACTCAGAAACCTGTGGCTGATGCAATTAAATGTTGATGAACCGAATACCAAGGTTGCATAGTTTTAAATCCGTCTCAGCACTCTTTAATCCACTACCACATACTCACTGCCCCTTTATCTCACTCTTGCAGGTTCCTGCTCTCTCCCTTTGTGATGGTTTTTTCATCTTTCTCTTCCTTCGTCTTTCCACTCTGTGTGATTTTCCCTCTCCTGCTCTTAGTAAATGTCTGGTGCAGAAAAATAAGTGACAATCCTAAAAAATGAGTGCCAGTAGTCCCCACCGGCAACCACCGGCTCAAATTAAGCACTATGTATAGAAATAGACAGGGATGGGTAGTATGTAGGGGTAGTATGGCTTTTTAGGGTTCAGGGATGGGTGGGTGGGATGGGTGGTGTATATGAGTGGTAAGGTGTATTTAGGGTTCTGGTATTCATAGGATATAGAGGTAATATATATATTACCAACTGGCGGTCATCAGTGGGTGGTTATAGTTACAACCTAGTTTCCATAGGAAAAGCATTTTTTGATTTGCTAATAACGTTGGCGTCGTTTGATAAATCTTTGCAAAATTCTAAAAAAAAAAAATGTCTATCCAGGTCAGCTCCTACCCTGAAAGTTTGGGGGTGATTCGTCAAGCGGGTGCAGAGAAAAAAGGGGGGGTCACAAAACGCGTTTTCCCCATGTTCATTTCCATAGGAAATTTTGAGACGAGCTACAGCCCGAACTGCTTAACGAAATTACCCCAAATTTGGCAGAAAGGTAGAGCTTAGTTCAGAAAGCAAACTTTTTTTAAAATGGTGTAAATCCGTTCAGTATTTTTTGAGAAATTCAAAAAATAAGAGTCAAAAATCAATTTCCCATAGGAAACTTCAAGGCTACAGCCCAAACTAATAAATGGTATTACCCCAAATTTGGCAAAAAGGTAGTGCTTGGATCAGAAAGCAACCTTTTTTTTAAATGGTGTAAACCCGTTCAGTAGTTGCTGAGAAATAAGAAAAATAAAAGTTTTGATATCTGGGTGGAGCCTAAGTCCCATGCACAAGCTTCACTGTGATTTGCTGCCAACACTCCAAACCAGGAAGTGTTGGCAGCCATCTTGTGGCTCGGTAGAAGTGAGTCACTAGAAAAGAGAGAAACAAAGGTATAAAACAAGAGAAGGGGGCAGGGCAGTAACACCCTGAACACCTAGGCCTGTTTAGGGGGTCCCAGAAGGACCGCAGGGCCAATAAAAGCATTTAAAAATAAATGTTATGTTATGTTATGTTAAAACAATTTATTAAGCGCACAGCGACTCCAGCGAAGGAGCATCCCGGCGCCGAGACAAGAAGCAGTTATAACACAACATGGAGATGATGCAACAGAGAGGAACAGAAACAAGGAAACTAAAATAAGAAGGTTTTTATGGCTCTGCGAAACGTCAGCAAGTCCTCTATCAACCGGATTTCAACTGGAAGGGTATTCCAGATTGACGCGGCTCGCACCCTAAAGGACCGGCCCCCCAATCTGCTGAGCCTAAATCTGGGGACAACAGCAAGAGCCTGACCCTGAGATCGAAGATTGCGGGTGGGAACATAAAAAGAAATGGTATTGGCCAGGATCTCAGGGCCTATGCCTCTGAGGATTTTAAAGGTCAGACACAAGACCTTGAAGACAATACGCTTCCTCACCGGAAGCCAGTGCAAAGAACGGATGACATGAGACACCGGGCAGAACTTAGGAAGTCCAACAATGGCTCTTGCAGCGGCGTTCTGCCCCCGCTGCAGCCGGGTCAGCTCAGCCTGGTTAGCCCCCACCAGCAAAGAGCTAGCATAGTCCAGACGAGAGATGATAGTTGCCTGGACCACAAGCTGTCTGGTAGGGGCATCAAAGAACTTAAGCACCGGCCGTAAGCCCCTTAGTAGACCGAAGCAACAGGCTGCAATTTTTTTGGTGTGACCTATGAATGTAAGACCAGCGTCTAACCAGACCCCAAGATTCCTCACCTCCGAAACTAAGGTCGGAGTGGGGCCCAGCTCAAAAGGCCACCACTGATCGCCCCAAAGCTCCACTCCCTTCCCGACAACCATAACCTCAGTTTTTGTGGCATTGAGCTGGAGACAGTTAGCTGTCAACCAGCTGGCCACCGCCTTCAGTCCGGACTGAAACCTGGGGGCATCCTCTACCGCATCCCCGCTGAGAGTAACCGCCAGCTGTGTGTCATCGGCATATGAGACCATGGTTAGGCCCCACTGCCTTGCGACATCAGCCAGCGGTCTCACGTAGAGATTGAACAGCGTGGGACTCAGCGAGGATCCCTGCGGAACCCCCATGGCCAGAGGCAGAAACCTGGACTTGAAGGGAAGGATGGAAACACAGAAGGAGCGGTTGTCTAGGAAGGAGCGGAACCATTGCAGTGCCAGGCCGCCAATACCAGTCTCCTCAAGTCGCCCAAGGAGGATGCTGTGGGATACAGTGTCGAATGCGGCGCTGAGATCTAACAAAATCAGCGCCGCCGTCTGACCAGCATCCAACCTTGCGCGTAGATGTTCCACCATCACCAGAAGGGCAGTCTCCGTGCTGTGACCAGCACGGAAGCCATTCTGTGTGGGGTCGAGGGCATTGGACCGGGTTAAGTGTGCAGACAGGGCCAGATTGACATGAGCCTCTGTTAACTTGGCAGGCCAAGGCAGCAGCGAGATGGGACGATAGCTTTCCGGCTTAGACGGGTCAAGAGATGGTTTTTTAATAATCGGCGACACCACCGCCCGCTTCCAACTGGTGGGAACAACCCCGGTCTCTAAGGAGAGATTGACCAGTGAGCGTATAGCCACACGCCCCACAAAGGTCTGGTCTCGAAAGAGGACAGGCCTCACTGGATCAGATGGGGACCCAGATTTAACTTGCATAGCAAGTTTGTCAAACCCTTCCAAGGTAAGGGGGGGAAGTGAGAGCAGGGCGGGCTGGTGAAGTGACTCCTTAGGACTACCCGTCGCTATACCAGTGCTCGGGAAGGACCGATATATAGACTGGACCTTTCCCAAGAAGTAGGAAGCGAGGGACTCACAGTGTGTGACAGAGCTCTCAGCCATAGAGATAGCCCGCTTAGACATAAGGTCTTTCACCGCCTTGAAGATAGCCTTCGACGGGTTAGGGCTATTCCGAAATTCCTCGGCATAAAATGCCGCTCGGGCACGGCAAATGGCCCGGTGGTAGAGCTTGACGGACGCGACATAAGTGGCTTTTAACTCAGCCCCATATGTCTTCCGCCAGGCCCTCTCCGCCCGTCTACAGGCTCCCTTCAGAGCGCGCAAAGCATCATCATACCAGGGGCTTGACACTCGAGGGTTGATCTTCGTTGTTGCAACAGGTATCAAAACATCCAGAGCCCTAGTGAGCCAGGCACAGAAGAGATCATACCCCTCCTCTACGTTGTTGGGTAGGGCCAGAGGATCCACTGACAAAAGATGGTAAAAGTCATCCAGCCTGAGTTTACTCCAGGGCCTCCTGGATACCCGCTTGGCTGAAGAGGTGGAAATGTTGGTAGTCATAGGGCAATAGATGGATACCAAAGAGTGGTCCGACCACCCTACAGGAGCCACCGACGTGACTTTAGCCTCGATCAAGTTGGTAAAAAAAGGGTCAAGGATATGTCCCCCGGAATGAGTAGGCTGGGAGACCAGCTGAAAAAGTTGAAAGGCCTCTAAGTCCATAAGAATACTACGAGCTGTCAGACAGGATGGAGCATCAAAATGCAGGTTTAAGTCGCCCAAGATGGAAAAATTGGCACAGTCAGTGACCAAGGTGGCGACAGTGTCCGGGAAAGCATTCCTGAACGCCACATCACTGCCCGGCGGACGATACACCACCATCCCAGAGAGTGTAAATTCTGGGCTGACAGCGACTTTAAACGAGGCACTTTCACAGCCAGCGATCTCGAGAATGGTCCACACACAGGAGAAACTAGATCTCACTATCAAAGCTATGCCTCCGCCTCTAGTTAGCCTGTTCGCAATGTACATAGAGTAGCCGGGAGGACAAGCGAGGTTAGGAATAGCAGTGTCGGCCTCCTGAAGCCATGTTTCGGTTAAGGCTAAGATATCCGGGACTTCATTTTTAATCAGGTCGTACACATTCTGTTTATGTGCAAGAATCGACCTGACATTAAGATTCGAAATCCGCAGTGAAGGCGGTAGCCCCCTGTAATGCCGAGCAGCAGGGGGACACAGCCGAGGAAGAAGCTGCGGAGGGTCAAGCGCCAAACCGTTACAGGGACAGCGGTAGGGGCCACATAATGGGTGGACGGGCTGTAGAGTGCAATGACCGCCCACCCTGCCAATGGAGTACAAGTGCTCCCTGGAATATGTACGCATGGCAGCAATGATGGATCGACGGGAGCAGGCCAGAGCCCGCCACGTCACCCACGGCCTTAGCGCGGACGGGCGCAGACGGGCAGGACTCTGGCACGACTCCGGCCACGCGAGGACACGCCCGCTGCGCGATCCCGCTGCGCTAGGGGAGGAGCATTAAATGCCCGCCCAACCACTGGCGCATGCGCAGTAAGCGCTGACTACCCGGTCCGCTCCCCAACCCAAGATGTCAGCCACCCCGGAAACCAGCCCGCCAAACGGCGGTGAGGACACAAATTAAAGTGCAGGTAAGGGGGAAGTGAGGCACAGATCCGCAGACCTAAAAGAAATAATAAATGCAAACTTTTAAAATTCGCGCGGCAGCGCCGTAACGCTCCTGCTGCAAACGCTCCTCGTCAGGGGAAAGGAAGGCGGGGACTCGCCTTAAATGCCCGCCCAACCACTGGCGCATGCGCAGTAAGCGCTGACTACCCGGTCCGCTCCCCAACCCAAGATGTCAGCCACCCCGGAAACCAGCCCGCCAAACGGCGGTGAGGACACAAATTAAAGTGCAGGTAAGGGGGAAGTGAGGCACAGATCCGCAGACCTAAAAGAAATAATAAATGCAAACTTTTAAAATTCGCGCGGCAGCGCCGTAACGCTCCTGCTGCAAACGCTCCTCGTCGGCTCAATTCACGCTGGGGTCGCGGGTTCCCGTGTTTTATTTTAATGAGGCCCCCGGGTGGGCTAGATCCTGGGTTAATTTCCTAAAAAATAATAGCGTGGGCTCGCTGGGGCTGCGGGGGCCCGCTGGGGTCCCCGCAGCCCCGGGGCTTCACTCATGTTGGGAGTGGGTTTGTGCAGCCCTCTCCTGGAGCCCTCCATGTGATTATAACTTTGACATCGTTTGACGAATCTTTACAAAATTTTCCAAAAAGTTTCTCTTATCTTGAAAGTTTGAGGGTTATTGGTCAAGGGGGGGATGAGAAAAAAGGGGAGTCCCAAAATGTGTTTTCTCAATGCATTTTCCATAGGAAACTTTAGAGAAGGCTACAGGTCAAACTGCTGAACGGAATTATGCCAAATTTGGCTGGGAGAAAGGTTGTGGTTCAGAAAGCGCGCTTTTGTTGAAATGGAGTACATCCATTCAGTAGTTTTTGAGAAATATCAAATTTTACAGATATCGATATTTGAGAATTCTGACATCTGATTGGCTGAGGGGTTACGAGCACAAGCTCGCGGCTCATTGGCTGTGAATGGTTGAAACTAGGAAGTGTTGTCAGGCATTTTGTGACTTAGTCCGTCAGCTTGCATCTCTCCGTGTAGAAGCCAATGGGTGTGTAGTTTTACCTCTGCGAGGCAACACTGGCATCTGTGTCTGTGTGAGATACCCGTTTGACGCTGCCTCTACCGACATCACAAGGTCGCGGTTATGCTTTTAGAAGCCAGTCAGTTGGCTCGGAGCTCTGTGAGTCAGTCTGTCGGCACGGCCCTCTACGCTACCCAAACACCACTGCACTACCTAACTAAACACCAAACCACTACTGCCAGCACGGCCCCCTACACTACAGAAACACCACTGCACTACCTTAATCCTAAAATACTACCCCCAGCACGACCCTCTACAATACACAATCATCACTGCACTACCCTAAACCCTAAATCTAACCCCAGCATGACTCCCTACACTACCCAAACATCACTACACCATTGTAAACCCTAAATCTACCCCCAGCTTGACCCAATATACTATCCAAACACCACTGCACTACCCTAGACCCTAAAACACTACCGCCAGCACTACTCCCTACACTACCCAAACACCACTGCACTACCCTAAACCCTAAAACACTACCCCAGAACGACCCCCTACACTACCCAAACACCACTGCACTACCCTAAACCTTACAACACTACCCCCAGAATGACCCCCTACACTTGCCAAACACCACTGCACTACCCTAAACCATAAAACACGACCCCCTACACTACCCAAACACCACTGCACTACCCTAAACTGTAAAACGCTGCCCCCAGCATGACCCCCTACACTACCCAAACAGCACTCCACTACCCTAAACCATAAAACACTACCAGTCCGTTGGCTCACAACTCTGCATTTGAGAGCCGATGGCCCGGAGCTCTCTCTGGGCGAGCTGAGCCCACAGGCCGCAGCTCTCCCTCTGCGAGACTGCTCGACGGCCCGCAGGTCTTCCTGTGCTAGCCGGAACGCAGCTGTCACTCTGCGAACCGAAATTGGGAATATAAGTCGGCTCTAAAAAGAGCCTTTGTGTTTATTAGTTGGAGCTACATATTAGTGCGAATGCACAGCTTTAGGTTATTCAGAAAAACTAAATTTCCCTGATCTGTGAAGTGTACTCCATCACTTCTGTAGATATCAGCCATATCAAAACGTATGTTGTTGTTGTAGATCGACCCCATTCTATGGTCTCTGAGGTATGCAGACACAGCTTTGTTGACATTTTTCCTAGATTTTTCAATCTGAGGACAAAAATTGGTTTGACCATTTCCACTTCTGTCTTTGGCATATATTGGAATATACAAAGACAGTTTGAGGCAAAAGCAACATCAATTGTCTAAACGTGTCCTTCATTAGCATTTCCAAACCTACCCCAGTCAATGTGCCTAGGTCGTTACCACCACAGTGCACAATCATGAGGTCAGGGTGTTGGAGATGCAAACAGGTTTTAACCAAAGGGAGCAATTGTCTCTGTCCAAATCATTTAATGTCTGCATTTTGTAAACCTAGGTCTAAGTAAATACGTCTCTGTTCTGCATACCTCTTGCACCAGAAAACATAGCTATGTCCTACGATCCACACTAGCATTTTGAAGGTTTGGCTGGAAGATATGGATAGATTTCTGTAGCTCATGCAGTCAGTTCGTAGAATAAGAGATATGTTTAAAGATGGGGAACTACTTTTTTCTCATACAAAACAATAACTGATAGGTAGATGAAAAGCATTGTTTACTTAAATGTAGGGTGCATATTAGTGTGACGAAAAGCATCTTTGTCGTTGGTTAATAAAAAGCAGTTTGAACGTGAAGTACATATGATAAGATAAAATGTGCTCAGTTCAACCACACCTGCTACTTGCATTTGGAAGGCACTGTTCGAACTTAAAACAATGGTGAACTTTTAACCTGCAGGTGCGTTAAATGTTCGAGAAAATGTTGCAAACAAATATCGTTAGGTTTTTAAAAAATATGAACTTTTAACCTGCACATGTGTTGATAGAATACGTTGAACTTCTCACCTGTATGTGTTCTTAAATTTGTAAAAAATTGTTTATAAGGAAAGTTCAAAAATAACCAATAGAGAGAAGTTTTGAAATTTGAAAAAATCGAGGAACTATTCTGATTTGTTCTTTACGTGTATTTATGTGTGGAGCAACAGGGAAATTGTGCCATTACTGGTGCCATTCTTGATGAGAGTGGTGCATTACACGTACTGTGTAACAAAGAAAGAATTGCATGCGTTTGTGACATTTGGAATCTGCATACCAACTACGAACGTAAGTTAAATTATGCTTAGTGTGAAAATAGTGGGGAAGGGGTAAGAGTAGAAAATTCATGTGTTATTAACTTAACACAGATGGAACAAAAACCAGAACAGTTATGTGGACAATTTGTGGTGTTTTTTATAGTGAGAGGTAGATTTCAATATCAGTCAAGACAGGTGTGTTACTGGGAGGATTTGGATTTTGGTGTTGTTATCAAATGGAAGTTGTTGTGATTATTAGTGAAGGTAAATGTGATTATTAGTGAAGGTAATTGTCAGAGTGTGTTTGTCTGCTGAATATACGCAGGCCTTTAAGTGGTCCGGGTCTTGTTGGTACTGAGCTCCGCCACCCGTTTATGACAGTTGCCAAATTTTTCATTCCACTTAAAGCTGTTAATATATGTATAGTAAAGGGACGATACAAAAAGAGTTTGGGAATTACACCTTTATTTACTCTGTCCAGCTCTGACCACCATTTTGTGCTCCCAGGGGTACTGTTTATAAAAATAATGTAATACAGCTCTTTGTATTATAAAAATAGCACTTCTAAGTGTATTGCCATATTGGTATGGTATGTACTTTATAGAGAATCGTACAATCAGTTTCATTGGTATAAAACTGCACTGTGTTATGTTGGAAATATTTCATATGCATTGGTTGTGATGTTATATTTTACACTGTGAGGTATATTTGAATATAAGCGAAGACAGGTGTTATACTGCGAACCTGTTGGAAATGTGCACAGATTACATGGAGAGTAAATGGACAAAGTAAACGTACATGTTGCTTTCTGTATGTATGCATGGTTAAAATCATTTGATGATGTTTAAAGATATAATCTAAATAGTGTTTGTGCTTTACAATTGGGTATACTGCACCATGTTAGTAGTGTGTGACTAGATGCTGCTAAATGGATTATTTATTGCTCGTTCTTACGAAATAAAGGTGGAGAGGGGCGTTTCTTTACAAGAGATATTTTATCAATGTGTGAGAGATAAAAAAGAAAAAAAAATGTTTTAGTAAATTTTCTGTATGATTTTTTCACACCAGTAAAGTAACTGTTATTATAAGTGAGGAACATTGTTAGGTTGTGTCTCTGTGCTGAATAATCGCAGGCCTTTAAGTGGGCCGGATCTTACCGGTGCTGAACACTGCTACCGCTTTTACACAACCGTCATTTTTTTATCCCACTGAAACCCTTGAATATACGTATATTAAAGGAATGGTAGAATTAAAGTTTAGGAATTACACCTCTGTTTACTCTCCTCATCTCATATTCTTTATTTGTGCACCCTATAGTAGTGTTTATAAAAATTAAGTAATAGATCTTTATCTAGTATAAAAATAGCACTTATACTATGTTTGTGGGATCTGTAGTGTATAGAGAAGGTGGTTATCAGTTTCAGTGGTAGAAAACGGACGTGACATATGTTTGAAAGATTCAACAAATCTGATTGGCCGCACTCTGCTCGTCTTACCAGCATGTTGCCCCAAGGAACTGTGGTCCATGTAGTAGTGACGGCGATTACGCCTGTGCCAAAGTGTTCGAAGAAAGTAAGTGTCGCATTAGCCATCCCTGGACACGTGTTTCGAGGTAGTTGCCTCTCGTCAGCAGGGAGTAGGTGAGTGTGTGGGGTTGTCGCGTAGACTGCCCAAAAAGTATTATCGGGTAAAGTACCACTGATGGCGCGCAGGTGCTGGTCCAGGGCTCGTCAGCCCAATGGCTCAAGGGAGCCTTAATACACCAAATCCGATTGGCCGCACTCTGCTCGTCTTACCAGCATGTTGACCCAAGGAACTGTGGTCCATGTAGTAGCGAAGGCGATTACGCCTGTACCAAAGTGTTCGAAGAAAGTAAGTGCGCATTAGCCATCCCTGGACATGTGTTTCGAGGTAGTGTCCTCCCGTCAGCAGGGAGTAGGTGAGTGTGTGGGGTTGCCGCGTAGACTGCCAAAAAGTATTATCGGGTAAAGTACCATTCATGGCGCGCAGGTGCTGGTCCAGGGCTCGTCAGCCCAATGGCTCAAGGGAGCCTTAATACAACAAATCCGATTGGCCGCACTCTGCTCGTCTTACCAGCATGTTGCCCCAAGGAACTGTGGTCCATGTAGTAGCGATGGCGATTACGCCTGTGCCAAAGTGTTCGAAGAAAGTAAGTGTCGCATTAGCCATCCCTGGACACGTGTTTCGAGGTAGTTGCCTCTCGTCAGCAGGGAGTAGGTGAGTGTGTGGGGTTGCCGCGTAGACTGCCAAAAAAGTATTATCGGGTAAAGTACCACTCATGGCGCGCAGGTGCTGGTCCAGGGCTCGTCAGCCCAATGGCTCAATGGAGCCTTAATACAACAAATCCGATTGGCCGCACTCTGCTCGTCTTACCAGCATGTTGCCCCACGGAACTGTGGTCCATGTAGTAGCAACGGCGATTACGCCTGTGCCAAAGTGTTCGAAGAAAGTAAGTGTCGCACGAGCCATCCTTGGACACGTGTTTCGAGGTAGTTGCCCCTCGTCAGCAGGGAGTAGGTGAGTGTGTGGGGTTGCCGCGTAGACTGCCAAAAAAGTATTATCGGGTAAAGTACCACTCATGGCACGCGGATGCTGGTCCAGGGCTCGTAAGCCCAATGGCTCAAGGGAGCCTTAATACAACAAATCCGATTGGCCGCACTCTGCTCGTCTTACCAGCATGTTGCCCCACGGAACTGTGGTCCATGTAGCAGCAACGGCGACTACGCCTGTGCCAAAGTGTTCGAAGAAAGTAAGTGTCGCATTAGCCATCCCTGGACACGTGTTTCGAGGTAGTTGCCTCTCGTCAGCAGGGAGTAGGTGAGTGTGTGGGGTTGCCGCGTAGACTGCCCAAAAAGTATTATCGGGTAAAGTACCACGCATAGCGCGCAGGTGCTGGTCCAGGGCTCGTCAGCCCACTGACTGAAGGGAGCATTAATACAACAAATCCGATTGGCCACACTCTGCTCGTCTTACCAGCATGTTGCCCCAAGGAACTGTGGTCCATGTAGTAGCGACGGCGATTACGCCTGTGCCAAAGTGTTCGGAGAAAGTTTGTGTCGTATTAGCCATCCCTGGACACGTGTTTCGAGGTAGTTGCCTCTCGTCAGCAGGGAGTAGGTGAGTGTGTGGGGTTGCCGCGTAGACTGTGAAAAAAGTATTATCGGGTAAAGTACCACTCATGGCGCGCAGGTGCTGGTCCTGGGCTCGTCAGCCCAATGGCTCAAGGGAGCCTTCATACAACAAATCCGATTGGCCGCACTCTGCTCGTCTTACCAGCATGTTGCCCCAATGGCACGTGTCCAGGAAGGGCTAATGCGACACTTACTTTCTTCGAACACTTTTGGCACAGGCGTAATCACCGTCGCCACTACATGGACCACAGTTCCTTGGGGTAACATGCTGGTAGGACAAGCGGAGTGCGGCCAATCGGATTTTTTGTATTAAGGCTCCCTTGAGCCATTGGGCTGACGAGCCCCGGACCAGCACCTGCGTGCCATGAGTGGTACTTTACCTGATAATACTTTTTTGGCAGTCTACGCGGCAACCCCACACACTCACCTACTCCCTGCTGACGATAGGCAACTACCTCGAAACACGTGTCCAGGGATGGCTAATGCGAGACTTACTTTCTTCGACCACTTTTGGCACAGGCGTAATCGCCATCGCCACTACATGGACCACAGTTCCTTGGGGTAACATGCTGGTAGGACGAGCGGAGTGCGGCCAATCGGATTTTTTGTATTAAGGCTCCCTTGAGCCATTGGGCTGACGAGCCCCGGACCAGCACCTGCGCGCCATGAGTGGTACTTTACCTGATAATACTCTTTTGGCAGTCTACGCGGCAACCCCACACACTCACCTACTCCCTGCTGACGAGAGGCAACTACCTCGAAACACGTGTCCAGGGATGGCTAATGCGACACTTACTTTCTTCGAACACTTTTGGCACAGGCGTAATCGCCGTCGCCACTACATGGACCACAGTTCCTTGGGGTAATATGCTGGTAGGACGAGCGGAGTGCGGCCAATCGGATTTTTTGTATTAAGGCTCCCTTGAGCCTTTGGGCTGACGAGCCCCGGACCAGCGCCTGCGCGCCATGAGTGGTACTTTACCTGATAATACTTTTTTGACAGTCTACGCGGCAACCCCACACACTCACCTACTCCCTGCTGACGAGAGGCAACTACCTCGAAACACGTGTCCAGGGATGGCTAATGCGACACTTACTTTCTTCGAACACTTTTGGCACAGGCGTAATCGCCGTCGCCACTACATGGACCACAGTTCCTTGGGGTAACATGCTGGTAGGACGAGCGTAGTGCGGGCAATCGGATTTTTTGTATTAAGGCTCCCTTGAGCCATTGGGCTGACGAGCCCCGGACCAGCACCTGCGCGCCATGAGTGGTACTTTACCTGATAATACTTTTTTGGCAGTCTACGCGGCAACCCCACACACTCACCTACTCCCTGCTGACGAGAGGCAACTACCTCGAAACACGTGTCCAGGGATGGCTAATGCGACACTTACTTTCTTCGAACACTTTTGGCACAGGCGTAATCGCCGTCGCCACTACATGGACCACAGTTCCTTGGGGTAACATGCTGGTAGGACGAGCGGAGTGCGGCCAATCGGATTTTTTGTATTAAGGCTCCCTTGAGCCATTGGGCTGACGAGCCCCGGACCAGCACCTGCGCGCCATGAGTGGTACTTTACCTGATAATACTCTTTTGGCAGTCTACGCGGCAACCCCACACACTCACCTACTCCCTGCTGACGAGAGGCAACTACCTCGAAACACGTGTCCAGGGATGGCTAATGCGACACTTACTTTCTTCGAACACTTTTGGCACAGGCGTAATCGCCGTCGCCATTACATGGACCACAGTTCCTTGGGGTAACATGCTGGTAGAACGAGCGGAGTGCGGCCAATCGGATTTTTTGTATTAAGGCTCCCTTGAGCCTTTGGGCTGACGAGCCCCGGACCAGCACCTGCGCGCCATGAGTGGTACTTTACCTGATAATACTTTTTTGACAGTCTACGCGGCAACCCCACACACTCACCTACTCCCTGCTGACGAGAGGCAACTACCTCGAAACACGTGTCCAGGGATGGCTAATGCGACACTTACTTTCGTCGAACACTTTTGGCACAGGCGTAATCGCCGTCGCCACTACATGGACCACAGTTCCTTGGGGTAACATGCTGGTAGGACGAGCGTAGTGCGGTCAATCGGATTTTTTGTATTAAGGCTCCCTTGAGCCATTGGGCTGACGAGCCCCGGACCAGCACCTGCGCGCCATGAGTGGTACTTTACCTGATAATACTTTTTTGGCAGTCTACGCGGCAACCCCACACACTCACCTACTCCCTGCTGACGAGAGGCAACTACCTCGAAACACGTGTCCAGGGATGGCTAATGCGACACTTACTTTCTTCGAACACTTTTGGCACAGGCGTAATCGCCGTCGCCACTACATGGACCACAGTTCCTTGGGGTAACATGCTGGTAGGACGAGCGGAGTGCGGCCATACAGATTTTTTGCATTAAGGCTCCCTTCAGCCATTGGGCTGACGAGCCCCGGACCAGCACCTGCGCGCCATGAGTGGTACTTTACCTGATAATACTTTTTTGGCAGTCTACGCGGCAACCCCACACACTCACCTACTCCCTGCTGACGAGAGGCACCTACCTCGAAACACGTGTCCAGGGATGGCTAATGCGACACTTACTTTCTTTGAACACTTTTGGCACAGGCGTAATCGCCGTCGCCACTACATGGACCACAGTTCCTTGGGGTAACATGCTGGTAGGACGAGCGGAGTGCAGCCAATCGGATTTTTTGTATTGAGGCTCCCTTGAGCTATTGGGCTGACGAGCCCCGGACCAGCACCTGCGCGCCATGAGTGGTACTTTACCTGATAATACTTTTTTGGCAGTCTACGTGGCAACCCCACACACTCACCTACTCCCTGCTGATGAGAGGCAACTACCTCGAAACACGTGTCCAGGGATGGCTAATGCAACACTTACTTTCTTCGAACACTTTTGGCACAGGCGTAATCTCCGTCGCCACTACATGGACCACAGTTCCTTGGGGTAACATGCTGGTAGGACGAGCGGAGTTCGGCCAATCGGATTTTTTGTATTAAGGCTCCCTTGAGCCATTGGGCTGACGAGCCCCGGACCAGCCCCTGCGCGCCATGAGTGGTACTTTACCTGATAATACTTTTTCGGCAGTCTACGCGGCAACCCCACACACTCACCTACTCCCTGCTGACGAGAGGCAACTACCTTGAAACACGTGTCCAGGGATGGCTAATGGGACACATACTTTCTTCGAACACTTTTGGCACAGGCGTAATCGCTGTCGCCACTACATGGACCACAGTTCCTTGGGGTAACATGCTGGTAGGACGAGCGGAGTGCGGCCAATCAGATTTTCTGTATTAAGGCTCCCTTGAGCCATTGGGCTGACGAGCCCCGGACCAGCACCTGCGCGCCATGAGTGGTACTTTACCTGATAATACTTTTTTGGCAGTCTACGCGGCAACCCCACACACTCACCTACTCCCTGCTGACGAGAGGCAACTACCTCGAAACACGTGTCCAGGGATGGCTAATGCGACACTTACTTTCTTCTAACACTTTTGGCACAGGCGTAATCGCCGTCGCCACTACATGGACCACAGTTCCTTGGGGTAAAATGCTGGTAGGACGAGCGGAGTGCGTCCAATCGGATTTTATGTTTGAAAGATTACATGTTTTTAGGAATAAGCTCTTGCTCTGTGAGTTTTCGGGCCCCAGTTGTACCTCTGAAAGCCAGCACTAGAAATATACTGCAGCTCTCTCTCTGCGAGATAACCTCTTCACGCTCCTTCTCCCTACATAACCGTCCCACAGCTATCCCTTTGTAAGTTGATGGCCCGCAGCTCACCCTATACTACTTGGCCCACAGCTATTCCTCTGTGAGCCGGGCCACAGCTCTACCTCTATGAGCCAGCCAGTCAGCTGGCAGGTCTTCTTCTATGAGCCACCCCGCTGGCCCGCAACTGTTCCTCTGTGAGGCGGCCCGTAGCTCTCTCTCTACGAGCCAGCCAGTCGGCTCGCAGGTCTTCCTCTACGTGCCAGCCCGCTGTCTTGCAGCTCTTCCTCTGCAAACCACTGGTGGGCTCTCAGCTCTTTGTCTGCGAGGCAGCTCGTAGTTTGTATCTCTGCAAACCAACACTGGAAATATACGGCAGTTGTCTCTGTACGAGTTACCCCCTTCACGCTCCCTCTCTTCACATCATTGTCCCGCACCTATGAGTTGCAAGCCGACGGCCCCCACCTTTCCCTATAGAAGTTGGCCCGCAGCTCTACTTCTACGAGCCCACGGGCAACACCTGTTCCTCTACGAGGCAGTCAGTCGGCTGACAGCTCTTCCTCTAAGAGCCAAGCCACTGGCCCGCACCTCTCCCTCTGCAAACTATCGTTCGACTTGCAGCTCTTCCTCTGCTTGCTAACTTACAGTTGTGCTTCTGCAAGCCACACTGGAAATATACCGCAGTTCTCTCTGTATGAGATACCCCCTTCACGCTCCCTCTCCTCACATCACCGTCCCACACCTATGCCTTTTCAAGCCGACGGCCCGCACCTTTCTCTATTGCAGTCGGCCCGAAGCTGTTACTGTGCAAGCCGGCCCACAGCTCTCACTCTTCAAGCCAACGGGCCACTGCTGTTCCTCTATGAGCCAGCCAGTCGGCTCGCAAGTCTTCCTCTACGACCCTGCCCACTGGCCCGTAGGTCTCCCTCTGCAAACCACTGGTGGGCTCGCAGCTCTTTCTCTGCGAGGCAGTCTGCAGTTGTACATCTGCAGGACTACACTGGAAATATGCCGCAGCTGTCACTCTACGAGATAGCCCCTTCAAGTTTTCTCTCTCCACATTAGTGTCCCACATCTTTCCTTATAGCAGTTGGCCGGCAGCTGTTTCTGTGTGAGCCGGCCTCAGCTCTTCCTCTTCGAGCCGACAGGCTGCAGCTGTTCCTCTACGAGCCAGGTAGTAGGCTCGAAGCTCTTCCTCTACCAGCCAGCACGCCGGCCTGCAGCTCTCCCTCTGCAAATCATTGTTTGGCTCGCAGCTCTTCCTTTGCGAGCCAACCCGTAGTTGTACCTCTGCAAGCCAACACTGGAAATATACCGCAGCTCTGTCTCTCTGCGAGATATCCCCTTCACTATCCCTTTCTCCACATCACCGTCCCACAGCTATCCCTATACCAGTTTCCCCGTAGCTATTCCTCTGCGAGCTGGCCCGCAGCTCTCCCTCTGTGAGCCAACAAGCTGCAGTTCTCCCTGTACGAGTCAGGCAGTCAGATTGCAGCTCTTTCTCTACGAGCCAGCCCACCGGCCCGCAGCTCTTTGTCTGCGAACCATCGGTGGGCTCGCAGCTCTTCCTCTATGAGCCAGCCCACCGGCTCTCAACTCTCCCTCTGCGAACCACCAGTTGGCTCGCAGCTCTCTGTCTGTGAGTCGTTGGGCCCACAGTTGTAGCTCTGCAAACCAACACTGGAAATATACCGCAGGTCTCTGTCTACGACATACGCCCTTCACGCTTCCTCTCCCCACATCACCGTCCCGCACCTATGATTTGCAAGTCGATGGCCTGCAACTTTCCCTATAGCTGTTGGCTCGCAGCTCTTCCTGTGTGAACCAGCCCTCAGCTCTCCTTCTGCGAGCCCACGGGCTGCAGCTCTCCCTCTACGAGCCAGTCAGTCGGCTCGCAGGTCTTCCTCTACGAGCCAGCCCGCCACCTCGCAGCTCTCTCTCTGCAAACCATTGTTCGGCTCACAGCTCTTCGCCTGCGAGCCGTCGGGCCCACAGTTGTACCTCTGCAAGCCAACACTGGAAATATACAGCGGTTCTCTCTGCAAGATATCCCCTTCATGCTCCCTCTTCCGATATTACCGGTCGCAGCTATCTCTTTGCAAGGCAACAGCCCGTACTTTTTACTATAGTATTTGGCCCACAGCTGTTCCTCTGCTAGCCGACCCGCAGGTGTCCCTCTGCGTGCCATGTAGTTTAGCAATCCTGCTGTCAGTGTCATGCACTTCTCCAATCATCCATCCACCACTCTCTACTTACCCTATTACTCTGCCAATACCTAAGCACTTATAAATTCACCATGCACACTGTTTGCAGCACTGTAATCATTCCAGTTACTAGTTATGTACTTATGGAATGGCCTAGCCACTAACACAAGTAGAACTACAATATTCTGCACACTATCCATGCAGACCTTTAACCAGCTACATAGTATTGGTACACTTCTCTAAATATCCAGTTAGTACCTATGCAGTGTAGGAATCCTCCTGTCAGTCCTATGCACTTCTCCAATCACCCATCTGCAACTATCTACTTATCCTATCACTCCGCCAATACCTAAACTCTTATAAATGCACTCAGGCACTCTCCTTGTAGTATTGTAATCTTTTAATCACTAGCCATGTATTCATGGAATGAAACAGGTTGTAACCATGCAGTTCTACAATTAGATGTGTACTACTAATGCTGTGCTCTAGTATCTTTCACACTACTCATACACTACTACAATTATGCAGGTAGCACTGTTACATTGCTGAAATTATTGATCTAGTTTCTTTGTATGTATTTTTATAGATGTACATGTGAATATTTATATATAATTATTTTAATTATATTAAATTGTTTTCAAAACTTTGCTTATTTTACAGATATTTTGCATAATTATTAAGAAAGAGTAAACATGACAAGAAAAGAGCAAAGAAAAAGAGAACAAAGAAAAGAGGTTTATTTAAAGAAAAGAAGAATTAGATCAACTACAACATGGATCTTTACAGAAAAAGTGTTCTGGTAAGAGAAGTAAAGATTTTTTTTTTAAACTAGCAAAAACAGTTTCCAATTTTAAAAATAAAGAACAGACAGATACAACAAGGACAGTGAAACAAAAGGAAAAGAAAAATGTTCAAAAAAGTAGAAAATTGGATTATCGGAAAAAGAATTATGTTGGAAGCACGAAGAGACAATTTTCAGAAATTCGAAAAAGAATCTATAAAAGTAGAGTACTCCAACATTTACTAAAAAATGTAAAATATATAAAAGGAGATCAGCATTTTACAGACAAAAAAAGGAGATTCTAAGTATAATTGAAAAAGCGTTTGAATTGAAAAGAAAATTGTTTATCTTAATAAAAAAAAATTGAAGACTTTAAATAAAATAATGCAGCGTATGAAGGACAAATGTAAAAGAAAAAGAATTGTAAATATAACTAATTTCTGTAAAATATTTTCTGGGGAATGGAAGCATACTTCAAGTACAGAACCTTTTTTAATGAAGAAAGTTCTTTTCAATAAAATAGATTACTGCATGCAGTTGATACCTGTGGTCGTTGTTATGAAGTGAAAAATGGTTGTCCAATTGAAAAAGAAAAGATAGTTCCTAGAAATGTAATAGCTGAGGAAGTTACATGGGATTGTAGTGGTATTTGTG
The DNA here is from genome assembly GCF_964204655.1 of Triturus cristatus. Lineage (NCBI taxonomy): Eukaryota > Metazoa > Chordata > Amphibia > Caudata > Salamandridae > Triturus > Triturus cristatus. The sequence continues at coordinate 576,259,543 of NC_140582.1, read as the reverse complement.
GTATACGTCAACAATCTATTGATATTTTACTACATTTCTTAATAGAATATGGAAGAAAAACTGTGAAACAGAAGATTAAGATATTACAAGGACTGGATCCTTGCAAAGTGAGAAAAAATACAGGGTTGCAAGGTCATTCTGTGGCTTGTCTTTCTAGGAAAGTGTGTCAAAGTCGTATTCATCATTTAAGAATGTTAGCAGTACATCATTCCAAAATGCGAAAGTTAGTTAGACGATTATACTACATGAAAAGTCCTGCATTATGTCTAAATGATATTAATATAGCTCTTTCGCATGGTTCAGTTTTGGATGTAAAAAACAATTGTGATGATATAGAGTTACGTTTCTTTGCTGGTCAAGAGGAGTGTAGAGAAAATGAGAGTTTGATAAGTGTAAGTGTTGAACAAGAGATGGAAGATAGTACTGATGTGAAAAAGAAATAAAGTTTAAAGTAGTTTCTGGTGAAAATCCCAACTATGTTTGTATTTGTTGTCGATGTACTTATTATAAAATTCAAACTAGATGTGTTTTAAAAAGTAAAAACAAAAACAATGATTAATGGAAAGAATTTGCTGCTTATCTGTTTGTGGAAGGTCGTTTTGAGTTAGGTACTGTACAATGTATTTGCAAATATTATTACAATAAATTAGAAGAAAACAAAATGCCAGCTAGAGCTGTCCATAATGACTTAGAATTAGTAGCTATACCTCCTGAACTTAAAGATTTAAATACATATGAGGCCATCCTTATACAATCTGTGTACCCTTTTCAGGCTCTAATTCGTATGGAGCCTGAAACAGGTAAGCTGCCTCCAACAGATCTAAAAAGAGGTTTAAAAGGAACAGTTGTGTATTTATCTTTAGATTTTAAGAAAAATGTTGAAACTGTTAGTGTAGAAAGGAAGCATACTGAACCTGTAGTCATTCTTGTTAATGGTGTACCCGCAAAGAGTCGGAAAATATGGCAAGTGTTAGTAGATGTCATGAAAGTCCAAAAGGCTACATTATATCTATTGCAAAACAATATTTACTATAAAAGTGTAAATGTAGAAGAAGAAGAAATGACTTTAGAAGATGAAACACATATTTCAAGAAATTTATGAACATTATACTATACACCCTCTACATTCAAAAGGACTGATAGGAGATACTGTTGAATTGTTCCAGATGAAAAAAGCAAAAAGAACTCCCATGAGTGTGTGGGAAAAAACTTTGGAAGCTCATTGTTTTCCACAGCTGTTCCCTACTGGAAAAGGTGGACGATATGATGAACGACCAGTTCAGATTCCAGCTTCAGAATATCTTACTTTACGACTGTACTCAGAAGAACCAAGATTTCGTCAGTGTATTCCATATTTGTTTCAGCTTTTATTTTAGAGTGATCTGTCTGCACTTTCATATGCAGTCAACCATATATTAAAAACTGGAACGCATCTTTCACAAGTTTCTGCAAAGGAATTTATAGACAAAGTTGAAGAAAAAGACGAGCACTTAGAATCACAGTTAATTCATTTGATGGCATGTCAACGTGGCACTAATGAATATTGGTATCAGCGTCATGGGGAACTAAACTGTATGTTAAAAAACTTAGGAACCCCTATGTGGTTTGTTACACTTAACTGTGCTGAGTACGCATGGGATGATTTACTGGATTTTCTACGAGAAACAAATTAGAATATAGAAAATATTGAGTTGAAGACACCTGGAGAACTGTGTTCCCTAGATCCTGTAAATGTCTGCAGATATTTTAATCATAGATTTGAAGCTATGATGTCTTTCATCTGTAATAAAAAAAATCCACATATTGATGAAGATATTGATTTTTTTGGGAGAAAAGAATACCAAGCTAGAGCTGCTCCTCATATACATGTGCTTTTATGGATCAAAAATGCACCCAATTTGGAACTGATTCAGATGAGACTGTTTTATCTTTTATTGAAGAGTATGTTTCCTGTGCAGTTCCGAAAACAGGAGGAGAAAATATCTTAAGACTGCAAGTTTTACGGTTTCAGAGTCATCAATGTGGAAAATATTGCCGACGGAAATAGAAGTCAAAGGATAAATTTTACACAAAATGTCGATTTGGCTTTCCTTGTCCAGTAATTTTCAAAGGAAGAGTGAACAGTTATATGTCAGCAGTGAGGCATACTATCACTAGAAAATCACCAAAAAATAATTATAATATAAAAGAACAGAAGAATCGAAGTACATTAATGATTACAATCCAGTGATTTTGAAGATGTGGAATGAAAATATGGACATACAATACCTTGCAGATAACTCAATTGCTGTTGCTCGCTATGTTACATCATATATTACGAAATCTGAGAAGACAGAATTAAAAGAAATGTGGGAGGAAATTTCACAGGAGAAGACACTTAGCAAAAAATTGTACAGCTTCAGCTTGAAGATGCTTTCATATCGAGAAATTGGATCGTATGAATGTTCAGATCGATTGACATCTGCAAGTTTATATTCAAAGTCAAGAGGAATCATCTGGATAAGTCTAGGTCTTGCTGCAACACAAAATCAAGTTTTGAAATCTGTACAAGAAATTGAATACTTGGCACTGAATGAACCGGAAAGTACAGATATTCTGAAAACATATATGTTGGATATGTACTATCCAAATAGAAGTCCATACCTGGAAAACATATGTCTATATGAAATACTACAACATTATAGTTTTTAAAAAAATGCTACAGATAAATGAAGGAAAATACGCTGTAATTGGATCTGAAGGATGTTTAGTAAAGCATGACAAAGGAAATTTGATTAATCACAGGAAATTAAGTTGTGATACTCCAGATAAAAGAGAGTTTTTCTATTTAGCTCTTCTGCAACTCTTCAAGCCTTGAAAGACTAAAATGGAATTACTTGGAGATTTTGACTGCTATGAAGATTCTTTCAGTGCATGTAAGGATAGCATTGAATGTAACATTTTTCCAAATTATCTACAAATGTTGAACGAAGAGATTAATCAAGAAAGAACTATTGCAGCTCAAATTGCTAGAGATATTTCTCAAGATAGTCAGAGTTCTGCTACACAAAGTCAAAATCCACTAGGAGAAGCCATACATGAAAATGAAGCGGCAATAGCAATGAGTGAAGTGGAAACGGTGATGCAGCAAGCACAACAGGAGAATATTGATTTGAAAAATTTGGAGGAACGTTTGAATACTGAACAGAAAGAAATATATCACCAAGTTACACAACAGATACAACATGTATTACTGCATGAAAAGAATGATTGCCAATGTACATCATTTAGACCTATTCTTATGTACATCAGTGGACAAGCTGTGACGGGGAAAGTTTCTTGATTAAATGTTTGTCAAGTTATCTACAGAAAACAACAGATTCACATTTATTTTGTGTTGTAACTGCTCGAACTGGGTTAGCAGCACACAACGTTAAAGGGATTAGATTACATTGTCTACTTATGTTACAGCACACAACATTAAAAGGATTACATTACATCGTCTACTTATGATAATAATAGCTTTCAGTGAGGATTTAGTTACAAATTAGCATTTAAAAAACCTTTGAAATTCACTGAAAAAAACTTAGGTTTCAGGGACGTTATAGTTAGTTGAACATTTCACTCATACAAAACCATAGAAATTCCGCTGTTATAGTTAGTTGAGCTAACTATAACTCGCCCCCCGCAATGCACTGCTAATGATGTCACACATTACATCATTCATGACATGGGCAGTGACATCACTGATGACATCACTGATGACATCTCAAATGACATCACTGATGACATCATCCACGTGAAAATCTGATGCACCTCCTCACACCCTAATATAACCTTTGATACACCCTCTGTAAAATACAGACTACCATTTTCAAAACCATCGACACACCAATACCAGTTGCTACAAATGCACTCACTGATTTCTAGGTCTACATACACATCCACTCATTCACCCGTACAACCATTCATACATGTAGTCACTGATCAATACAACACTATCATATGCACTCCTATACCTATACAGACACTCACACACCACCACTCATCCTAGTCATTCATGCACTCATAATAGTCAGACATGCAAAGAATCAATCACGGGTCCATTTACTCACCTACACAGTTATACACACACCACCTCATTTATTCATAAAGATACTAACACATACTTACTCTCTTATATAATCACTAATACAAGTATACACTCATCCATGAAGCCACTCTCACAATCACTGACTCTCACATATAGTCATTTATATACTCCAACTCTCCCATACACAGCCTTTTACTTTTGTACTTACTTGGACATCTACCACTGAGACATCCATTCACTCACCAACACATCCATTCACACACTCACTCACCCATACAACTGTTTCAACAAACAGTCTTAAATTCATACACCCAGTCAATCAACCACTCACACATCTATGCAGAATCATGCACCGCCATCGAACCACACACATACTCAGTCTCCCATACAATTACTCAGGCAACTAATCAATAACCCATATAGACACCCGTGGAGCTACTGACCAACTAATGCAGCAGGTTATACAACAACAGACAGACTGATACAGACATTCACACAGTTTAGTCACTAAACCATGTATTCAGTAAGACATATTTAATCACTCACTTAAACAGTGAGTCACACACTTACTAAATCCTCCATCCAGACACTTATACATCCACTCATTCTTCAATACAGCTTGGTATATATATATATATATATATATATATAGATATATATATATATATATATATATATATATCTATATATATATATATATATATATATAGATATATATATATAATACATATTTAAATTTTAAAGAAAAACATTCACTGGATGATGTCTTCAGTAATGTTATCAGTGATGTCACTGACCATGTCGTGAATGATGTAATATGTGACGTCATCAGCAGTGCATTACGGGGGCGCGAGTTATAGTTAGCTCAACTAACTATAACGCTGAAATTTCTATGGTTTTGTATGAGTTAAATGTCCAACTAACTATAACATCCCTGAAACCTATGTTTTTTTCAGTGAATATATATATATATATATATGTATATAGATATATATTTATATTCACTGAAAAAACGATAGGTTTCAGGGATGTTACAGTTAGAAATTAGCATTTGAAAAACCTTAGAAATTCACTGAAAAAAACCATAGGTTTTAGGGACGTTATAGTTAGTTGGACATTTGTACAAAACCAGAGAAATTCAAAAGTTATAGAGCTAATTATAACTCGGGCCCCCGCAATCCACTGTTGATGACGTCACATATTACATCACTCATGAAATGATCAGTGACATCACTGATGACATCACTGATGACATCTCAAACAACATCACTGATGACATCATCCAGTGAATGTGTGTTTCTGTAAAGTTTAAATATATTTTATATGTGTTAATGCCAAGGTTTATTGAAGAATGAGTTGGTGTATAAGTGTGTGGGTGGAGGATTCAATAGGTGTGTGATTGACTGTATAAGTTAGTAATTAAATGTGTCTTACATAATGTATAGGTTAGTGACTAAACTGTGTGAATGTCGTTATTCGGCTCTCAGTTGTGCAAGCTGCTGCATGGGTTGATGATTAGGTACATGACTGTCTAAATGGATTACTTATTAGTTGCATGAGTATCTGTATGGGTGCTTCACTGTTTGTGTGTGTGGGTGGGCAGGCAGTGTGTGACTTTCTGCCTACATGTGTGAGTGGATAATTTACTGGGTGTATGGGTTCAATAGTGCATGTGGAAATAGCTGTATAGGTGAGTGAGTGTGTGTATCAGTGTGTTGGTGAGGGAATGTATGTCTCACTGGTATATGTGTGAGTAACTAAATATGTGAAAGGCACTCTATGTGAGTGTTGGAGTATATAAATGACTATGTGTGAGAGTGAGTAATTGTGAAAGTGGCTGTATAAATGAATGTGTGCTTGTGTCAGTGATTGTATAAGGGAGTAAGTATATGTTAGTATCTGTATGAATAGGTTAGATGGCGAATGTATAACTGTATAGGTGAGTAAATGGCAGTGTTATTGATTCTTTACATGACTAGCTAGGTGTGTCAATACCTCTATGGATGAGAAACGGTGTATGAGTGTTTGTATAGGTATATGACTACATATAATAGTGATGTATTGCTGAGTGACTGCATGTATGAGTAACTGTATGGGTGAATGAATGAATGTGTGTGGATAGCTTGGAATTAGTCAGTGGGTATATAGTAACTGCTATTGATTTGTCTATGGTTTAAAAAATGGTAGTCTGTATTTTAGAGTGGGTGTATCAAAGGTTATATTAGGGTGTGAGGAGGTGCATCAGATTATCACATGGATGATGTCATCAGTGATGTCATTTGAGATGTCATCAGTGATGTCATCAGTGATGACACTGACCATGTTATGAGTGATGTAATATGTGACGTCATCAGCAGTGCATTGCGAGGGCGCGAGTTATAGTTAGCTCTACTAACTATAACGTTCAAATTTCTCTGGTTTTGTACAAGTGAAAGGTCCAACTAACTATAACGTCCCTTAAACCTATGGTTTTTTCAGTGAATTTCAAAGGTTTTTGAAATGCTAATTTCTAACTATAACGTCCCTGAAACCTATGTTTTTTTCAGTAAATTTCAAAGGTTTTTTAAATGCTAATTTCTAACTATAATCTTCATTAAACCTATAGTTTTTTCAGTGATTTCAAATTATCATTCCATTCTCAACCTGGTGAAAACAGACGATATCGCCAATTTTCCAGCAATAGCTTCCGCAAAAAAAAATCGCCACAAATGAGAGCAGGAACTAACGCTAATAATATGCAGAGTAGGCGTTACTATGCAAAAATAACACGAAAACACCACTTCCTGATATTTTCAACGAGCAGCCAAATCTGCGGTGCGATCCAAAAACAGGCGATGAGCTGCGTTAGCAGAAGGAATGTAACATCTGTCTTTTACTGGTGTAAAGTATGACGACTACCTACAGTGTGAAAGGGAGCCCAGCCCAGAATCACATCTGAAGACCAACACATGTCACAGAGCTATTGATCATGAACCTCCCACACCCAAGAAGGCCACAAAACCCACTGCCACCACCCTCAGGACCTCCCCCCCGGACCAGCCCTCCGCCTACTACCAAAGAGGCAGCGCACAACAGCACAGCGAACTTTCCAAAAACGGTATTGCCTCTTAGCCACACAATAGCTAAATGTTGCAAAATGTGGCAACCAAACATGTGTGAAGGATGGAAGTCACCCACCAATAATAATGCACACAATACCAAGTGTAGCAGTGATGTGCTGGACATACCTCACTCTGCAGAGCACAAACCTCTCCATGTGTACATATACTGCTGGTGCTTGTAGTGTTGTGGACAGTGGATGCAACCATGTTACCTCAGGCAGTGGGAAGATCTCGGTCATGTGCCAGTGTCGTCGTCCCCTGTAAGCGGAAGCGCAGTGGGCTGGTCCAACAAACGCCACTCCAGCATAGAAGTGTGAATAAATAGTCCGGGCTCTGGGCGTGGGCCTCCTCGACACAGGCCCCCCTGCAAACACAGCAGTACAACACCGCAGAGCTATGTCTGTACACACTACTGCCTTTGATCTACACTGGTCTCACAATTCAGATGGACTCGCGATTGCAGATGACGCAGTCCAGTAGGCAAGACACATTGCTCCCAGTGCGGCCTGCCCGGACCACACATCATTGCAGGCTGCGATCACGCTGTGCGCCAGAGCTACCACTAACTCAGTGCACCACAAGTCAACGCCACATGGCCTTATTAGGGCAGAATTCATTAGACAAAAGACATTGCTAGCAGTGCAGCCTGCCCGGACCACACGTTATCGCAGGGTGCGCACACGCTGAGTGCTTCAAGTGCCACTAACTCACTGCACCACAAGTCACTGCCACATGGCCTTACTGAGGCAGAATTCATTAGTCAAAAGACATTGCTACCAGTGCGGCCCGCCTGGACCACACATCATCGCAGGGTGTGCACACGCTGGTTGCTTCAGGTGCCACTAACTCACTGCACCACAAGTCATCGCCACGTAGCCTTATTGAGGCAGAATTCATTAAACACAAGACATTACTTCCAGTGCAGCCCGCCCGGACCACGCATCATCGCAGGCTCCGCACGCGCTGAATTCTTCTGATACCAATAACTGTGCAGCTCAACTCAACACCACGTGGCTGTGGGCCCTTGCTGATCGCTGCCTCTGGCCTACACTGTGGTCAGCACGGCTCACAATTAAAATTTAGTCTTGATTCATTAATATCAGAGTCCAGTAGGCAACTAATGACAACGTCCCTGAAACCTACACAATATCCTTTTAGTATCCCTGCTTCAAGAACGTTTTTTATATCAATTATAGCTATAATACAATGACCAAATTCATCTTGCAAGTCCAAAGGAACACTGAATGGCAGTCTACACTGCGGCCAGCAGAGCTCACAGTTCGAATTCAGTCTTGAATAATTAATTTCAGGGTCCAGTAAGCAACTAACTATAACGTCCCCGAAAACTACACATTTCGACAATGTATTCCATACATATTTCATCTTTTGTTACCTACACTGCGGTCAGCAGAGCTCACAATTTACATTGAGACTTGATACATTAATTGCAGACAGAATTGTACTCTATGTCCTCGGATTTTGTCAAGAGGAAGTGGTAAAAAGCATTCCTCTAAGTCTGTCCTGACTACTGCCTTCCATCTACATTGCGGACTGCAGGGCTCACAATTCAGATCGAATTGTGATTGCAGATGATGCAGTCTGGTAGGCAACAGACATTGCTACCAGTGCAGCCCTCCCGGACCACGCATCATTGCTAGCTGTGCACACGCAGAATGCTTCTGATGCACATACCCCAGTGCACCACAACTCATGGACCCTTTATGATAAAATCTTTTGTGTATGATTTCAGATCTGCTGCCCCTACCTCAGTGTACCACAAGTCATGAACCCTTTACGATAAAACTTTTTAAATATTTTTTTAACTTCTGGTGCCCCTAACTAAGTGCAGAACAAGTCATGGACCCTTTATGAATGAATCTCTGTGTGTGATCCGATGATTACTGTTGTACTTGTTGCCAGCACCAACCATTCCCTGAGGGCTGGCTTACACTCACCCCACACGCATCCAGCACAGACATCACTGGACATGTGACCCAGGTAATAAAAAGGAGCCGAGCGCATGTGCCCCGTACCCAGTTCCACTATCTATCTAACTGTGTCTGTGTGTTCATTATGTATGCTTGATGCTGCCCCTGGGCCCTACCACATTACATTCTGCTGTGGACAGCGCTCGCAATCATGTTTCCTCTGGCAGTGGGGAAAACTTTGGTTATATTACTTTGTCTCTGTCATTGTATAAGTACATAGGTAGAGACTGGATCATTAGAGTACTGCAAGGAGAGTGTATAGTGAATTTATAAGTGCTTCGGAATTGGCGGAGTGATTGGATAAGTACATATGTTGGCGGAGCCTATCCCCCGAGCACGAGCTTAGCTCTAATTGGCTGCCCTCCATGTGCCAAAAACGTGACCCTGTATTGCTACAGCTGCAACACTCCACTGAAAGTGCAATAAACATTCATATCCACACAGATATATCATGTGCACAATCTTTCATGTGTCGAAATATGGATGAATGTAGGGTCAGTGATTCCCCCTACCTTCCATGTTGGCCATGTTTTAGGACTTGGGTCACAGGGTGACACCTGGGTGGCGGCAGCACTACAACTGGGACACCTGCATCAGTTGATTCCTCATACAGCCCAGGACAGAACCACGCCCAGAGCTCGGGAGTCATTGTTCACGGCCTCACACAGGACTGGCATACGCAAGGCCAGCCCAATCCACTTACGCATACAGGGAGGGACAACAATGCTACATGGCCCAGATTTTCCTTGTAGTGATCTGCTACTCTCAGGTCTAGTTGTCAGTACGCCACAGCCACTCCCTGATGGCTGGTTTACACCCACATCACACCCATCAAGCACAGGCGTCACAGGACACGTGAGCCTGCCAATAAAAAGGACCGGGCGGACGTGCTCCACGCCATTTCCATTTCAGACTTGGGGCACCGGATGCACTGCGGCCGGCAAAGGCTCACCGCCACGGGACTGTGAATTTCGGTGCACTGAGGTAGGGGCACTGTAAGTGCTGAGCGGGTGTGCAGCCTCTGATGATGTCCCGTCCCGGTGGTCGGACAGATCAGGTTTTGTGTGCCCTGCTGGATCGCAGTGTAGGTCTGAGCCATCGGCCAGCGGGGGCCTACCACCACGCGGTGTGGCCTCAATGGTCACAGAGTTGTTGGCACCGCAAGGGCTGAGGGGTGTGCAACCTGCGATGATGGCGTGTGTACTGGTATGTCCTCTGCCATGGTAAAATCAAGATGCAGCACCAAATGTGAGACCTGGTGGCCTGCGGAGCGGGGCTGCATGATGTGGATGGTAGGAGTCGGCAGAATTTGCATGGTCGCGCTACTCAAAGCTCTGCAAAACAGTAAAAAATCTCCGTGAGCACGCAAACGCTCCGCTGAACACGCGGAATTGCTTGCTATGCCTGTTCGTGATGCTTTTTTCCTGTTCGCGAACACTGTTTGCGTGCTCGGGGAGAAATATCTCGTGAACATGCATTTTGAAAGCGCGAACAAGCAAAAAATTCAGCAAAGCCGCGGATCGTGGAATTTTTGGCAATTCCGCGTTCTCCGTGGAACGTGAAATTACCCAAATACCGCAAGTGGAAAAGAATTTACCACCCAAGCCTAGTGGAGGGTACCCTGTCCTCGGAAAGGTGAGCAGTGAAGCCTGGGTGTGCAGGGGCGGGCAGACACCTCTGGTTGGGGGGAGTGGATGGGGTGCAGCAGCCTGGGTGTGCAGCGGCAGACAGATACCTCTGGGCAGTGGAAGTGGATGGGGTGCAGCAGCCTGGATACACAAAGGCGGGACAGCCATTTAGGCATGCGCAGTTGTATGTACTCTGCCATTACTGATTCTGTACTATGTTTCAGATGAGTGAGCTTGAGGGCTCCACTATGTCGCGGCACGTGGTTGGAGACACACCGGTGGCGGAAAGGTGAGCTGTGAGGGTTTTATTCACAGTGTGGGCACTCACTGTCCCTCTCCATCTCTTCCTTTCTCTTCCTCACACTCTTTCTCTCTCTCTTCCTCTCTCACACTGTTTCTCTCTTTCTCTCTTTCTCTCTCTCTTCCTCTCTCTCACTCTTTCTCTTTCTCTCTCTCTTTCTCTCTCTCTCACTCTTCCTCTCTTTCCCTCTCTCTTCCTCTCTCTCTGTTTCTCTCTCTCTTCCTCTTCCTCTCTCTCTCACTCTTTCTCTCTCTCTCTCTCCTTTGATGGAGGCATTACGCACAATCTTTTCTTGCTTTTTGTCTAGCAGGCCTCTGATGATGCATGGCCATCCTGACAATCAACACCCACCCTGAATTGTGAGCTCGGCTTGACCGCGTGTACGCAACAGCTGAGGAGGTTGCTTCGGCATGTGGTGGATCCTCTCACACAAATGCCGGTGGTGGAAGGTGGGCAAGAGAGGCTTGTTTCCACAGCAGCTGGCAGGCACATCTGGGCGGTGGGAGCAGATAGTTTGCAGCAGCCTGGATGCACAAGAGCGGGCAGACACCTCCGAGCAGTGGGAGTGGATGGGGTGCAGCAGCCTGGGTGCACAGGAGCGGGCAGATGCCTCTAGGCAGTATGAGTGGATGGGGTGCAGCAGTCTGGGTGCGCAGGAATGGGCAGTTACCTCCAGACACTGGGAGATGACTAAACTTGAGGGCTGCACTATGTCCCGGCACGTGGTTGGAGACACACCAGTGGAAGAAAGGGGAGCTGTGAAGATTTTCTCCACAGTGTCAACACTCACTCTCCCTCTCCATCTCTTCCTTTCTGTCACTCACACTCTTTCTCTCTCTCACTCTCTATCTCTTCCTTTCTCTCTTTCACACTCTTTCTCTGACTCTTCCTCTCTCTCATTCTTTCTCTCTCTCTTCCTCTCTGTCTCTCTCTTTCTCTCTCTCTTCCTTGTATCTCACTTTTTCTCTCTCTCTTCCTCTCTCTCTCACTCTTTCTTTCTCTCTCTCTTCCTCTCTCTCACGCTTTCTCTCTTTCTCTCTCTCACTCTCCTTTGATGGATGCATGACGCACAATCTTATCTTTCTTTTTGTCTTGCAGGCTGTGATTCACAAATTGTCGAGGGATGACATGCCATGCCTGTACCTACTTTTATTTTGTTGTTTTGTTTAAATAAAATGTTTTATATGTAAATCCATAGATGACTGTGAATCTTATTTGTCCAACCTCACATGCATGTTGTAATTCTAATTGTGCAACATCAGCCAATTTGTTACATTCCAGGTTTCCTAAGGTTGCTCTCACATTTGTTTGTGGGGGGTGGCGGTGAGGGAGGATGATGGACAAGTGGCTGGTGGCGGAGGGTGTCAGAGCATTGTTTGCTTCCAAAATCCAAAGCAAGTTTGCCATGACAGTGCGGGAGCCGCACAGCTCCCGCCCTGTCATAGCAAACAGCAGTGTCATCATGGGCTCCAGGAGGAGGTCCGCTCTCCCCCTCCCAACATGAGCGAAGCCCCGGGGAGGTGCTGGTCCCCGGGGCTGCGGGAGCCCCAGCGGGCCCCCGCTATTATTTTTTAAGAAATGCCCCCGGGACCTCATTAATATAAAACGCGGGAACCCGTGCTTCATTGTTTCTTAAACAATTTCGGCTGAATTCGCGACCCCAGCGCCTATTGCACCAATGTTTTTAAAAAAATGCTTTTTTGGGCCCTGGGTGTCCTTCTGGGACCCCCTGAACAGGCCTAGGGGTTCAGGGTGTTTCTACCCTACCCCCTTCTCTTGTTTTATATCTTTGTTTCTCTGTTTTCTGGTGACTCGCTTCTACCGAGTCACAAGATGGCTGCCAACACTTCCTGGTTTGGAGTGTTGACAGCCAATTAGAATGAAGCTTGTGGTCGTGGCAGCCAATTAGAATGAAGCTTGTGGTCGGGAGGGTTCGTGACTCCACCACTGCCCTAGGTATCGAAACTTTTATTTTTTGTATTTCTCAGCAACTACTGAATGGATTTACACCATTTAAAAAAAAGGTCACTTTCTGAACCAAGCGCTACCTTTTTGCCAAATTTGGGGTAATACCGTTTAGCAGTTTCGGCTGTAGCCTTGCCCAAAGTTTCCTATGGGAAATTGATTTTTTGACGCTTAATTTTTGAATTTCTCAAAACCTACTGAACGGATTTACCCCATTTAAAAAAGGTCACTATCTCGACCAAGCTCTACATTTTTGCCAAATTTGGGGTAATTCCGTTCAGCAGTTCGGGCTGTAGCCCGTCTCAAAAATTCCTATGGAAATTAACATGGAGAAAACGCGTTTTGGGACCCCCCTTTTTTCTCAACCCCCGCTTGACAAATCACCCCCAAACTTTCAGGATAGGAGCTGACCTGGATAGACTTTTTTTGGGAGAATTTCGTCAAACGATGCCAAAGTTATTAGCAAATCACAAAATTATTTTCCTATGGAAACCAGGTTCTACCTATAACTACCTACTGGTGACCGCCAGTAGGCAATATTGTAAAAGCTCCTTGGACCCACCCTGCTTTAGCAAAACTCCATAATCCAGGATGAAAACAGAAGGATCCTTAGAGAAGTGGTTTATTTAGACTTCAAATGCTTCAATTGTTTTTAAAAAATCAACATGCAAAGTTCAAGGTGCATGTATATCCCAAGCAAGTCCTACACGTTTAGGCCGTAGCCTTCTACTGGGTCACAAAGTTTTAGTGCACAGAGTGTCATTTTTAAAGGGACAGCTGCTCCCTTTCCCATCACCGATTAAAAACCTTGGGGCAGATTTACAAGAAAATGACTCAGTGCGGAACGCAAACCATTTGGAAGCGCTGCACTGAGTCACTTTCAAAGCACAGGGATGCTACATATTTACAACAATATGTTGCATCTCTGTGCTTCCCCCTACACTGGTGCACAAACTGCTGCCATGAGCCAGCGCAGGCACCCTTGCGCTATGGGGCAAGGATGCCTGAGTCGTGGGGAGACTGTTTTTGTTCAGGAAGGGTTCCCTTCCTGCACATAAACAATCTGAAAAGCCGTTTTTCTACTTTTATGTGTGCTGTATTAGCACACATAGAAGTTGAAAAACGGCATTGTTTCAGTGATTGTTTATGTGCAGGAAGGGATCCCTTCCTATACATAAACAATCATTAGAGGTGATTTCCTCTTTCTATGTGTGCTGCAGAATGCAGCACACATAGAAAGAGACAAAGAAAACAAGGAGAAATTAATACATTTCTCCTCGTTGCGCCTCCCTACGCCTCCCCTGGGGAGGCATAGCATTCACACGCATTTCCCGATTTACAATTCCTCGTAAATTTGGAAATGTGTCTGGTTCCATGGGTGCTGCGTGGGAACACCCACAGCAACACCCATGGAATGCCCCTTTCACGCAAAGTACTGCATGTAAAGGGGCTATATTTACAAAGACAGTAAAAATCATGCAGGGTGGCTTTTCCTGTCATTGTAAATATGGAGCAGTAACATGCGCCACCGGTATGACACAAAAAGTTATGACACAGTGGTGCAAGGGGCTTGTAAGTCAGCCGCTTTGTGTATGTCTTAAAGGGGAAGAACACATTAACAATTATTTTCAGGATAAAGTATATCCTGACTACTAATAATTGGTGGAGCAAGTCGCTGTGAAGTACACAATTGGAACACATAGCTGGAATGTTTTACCCATCAACCAGACCGATATTTGCAACATATGGGTCAGCCAGACATAGTGAGCAAACAGATATATAAATATACAATTCCTGGTAATCTGACATTGTATTTCAGAGGTCGAGGTCACTTATAGTCTATAGGGAGAGAGCTGAAAGGAGATAAAGTGCAAAGTGCATCCTCTATATTGCACATAAAGCACAGCGAAGTGCTATGTGTTATCGCTATATTACACACATATATATGAAGTGCAATGTGCTTTCTTTGTATTGTATGTTCGAATGTTATGGCTCAGACACCCCGAATTCATACCCATCTGCTGATAATAGAAATGGGCAAAACGATATAAAAATTAATTAAGAAATAAGATCTATGGGATGTAGAGCACAAAGATTCAACTCGAGTAAAAAAGACCAAATAGCTTTAAATACATATGTAGGTTTAAATAGAAAGTGCAATGTGCTACTCCTTTAAAGTACAAGTGGTAAGAGGTGCTACGTAATGTTCCTATAGTAAAATATTAAAATGCCAAACTCCAATTTTGCACTAACTGATATAAAGTGCATAGTGATATTCCTGTACAGTACAAAGGAATGAAAAGTGCCACATAATTCTCCTAAATAACCTCCTCTATTGCACTTATAGATATAAGATAATATTTGTAGAGCACACTAAACCTGCAAGTGTCAAAGCACTAAGCAAACACAGTAGGGAAGAGGAAGGCAGCAGCAGATTTAGAGGGTAATAACCAAGTGTTCAGGAGTTTCCTGAAAACAGGAAGGGAGCTAGGATTGGCGACGGCAGGGGGGAGAGAATTCCAAAGCTTGGCGACGGCCACTGAGAAGGCATGGCCGCCCCATCTTGATTCACAAAGTCTGGGCACAACAAATTTAAATTGTGTAGATGATCTCAAGGTCCTCCCTGGGGTATATTGATGGAGCTAAGATTTTAGTTGGGACAGACCCTTGCAGTGCACGGCCTTATATACTGTACTTAGGGCCTTGAATGAAATCCGTTCCTTAAAAGGGAGCCAGTGTAGCGACCGGATTCCTTCTCTAGCAGATTGATGTTTAGGAATATATAAAATCAATCTTGCTGCTGTGTTCTGAACCATCTGGAGTCTGTTCAGAGATGCAGCGGTGATATTAAGATAAAGGGCATTGTAATAATCCTGCCAAGAAGTAATCAGAGCAATGATAGAGGGCCGGTGCAATTCTGAGGGGATGAGTGGAAGGGCCTTTCTAAGGGGTTTTAAGATATAAATCATGTGCTGACTGTACGATTGACCTGGGCATCAAAAGACAGCCCCTCATCGAAGATAACCCCCAGATATTTGGCTGTTTTTACCGGGGCAGGAAGAGGTCAGAATTCTGTTGGCCACCAGGCTTAGACCAGATGGACTTCTGTGGCCCAAAAATCAGTACCTCGGTCTTATCTGTATTAATCTTTAAAGAATTGCCCTTCATCCAACTGATGATGTTTGACATGCAAGCGTTAAACTTCTCTGCAACTAGCTGCAGATTGGTGACAGAGACAATTATTTGGGTGTCATCCGCGTAAGAGAGCACCTGAAATCCATAAGATCTCACCAGTTCAACCAGAGCGGTCACATAAAGATTAAGAAGGGTAGGGCTGAGTGAAGAGCCCTGAGGTACCCCACATGGGAGAGCAAAAGCTTTAGTTTTAAAGCCTCCACAACTAACTGTGTACCTTATATCCATAAGAAAGGACTGGAGAAGCTGCAGAGCTTTACCCGTGACTCCCATTTCCCGCAGGCGTTGGATCATTTGCACTGGAGAGATGGTGTCGAATGCTGCCGATAAATCAAGCAGAATCAACACCGCCGAGCCTCCTTGATCTACCTGCATCCGAATATGGTCAGAGGCTATAATACGGGCAGATTCCGTACAGTGACCGGCGCGGAATTGATTCTGGGAGAAATCTTAGACTGCCCAAGAATCCAAATATTTAATCAACTCAGTATTAATGGATTTCTCCGGAATTTTTGCAGGAGCGGGAAGGAGGGAGATAGGGCAGAAGTTGTTTCGTTCTAGGGGGTCAGCATTGGGTTTCTTAAGGAGCTAAAGGACAATTGCTTCCTTCCAGAAAGCAGGATAGCAGCCAGATGTGAGTATTCCATTGTACACCTTACTCAGAAAATTGGCTGCTAAATCTGGTGCCATTTTAAGAATAGAGGGCGCACAGGGATCAGAGGGCGCTCCAGATTAAGGTGGAGTAAGAGATCTTTAGTTTGTTGACTTGAGATAGGGGAGAAGGAAGACAAAACTTTCTTCCTAGTGATATGAAGGTGCTCCACCATACTCAGTTTGGCCCCGGCATCCATGACTACCTTCCTCACTGGCGGGTACCATGTCAATGGAAGGAGCAAACTCCTGGTAGGTCTGCAGAACTTTCTCTTGAAAATAGGTTGCTGTCTTATCACAGAAATCTTGCAACGTGTTGTTTGTGTAAATTACACGAAAAAGTGCCCTGTGCTTATCCCCCCCAAAAATACCAGAACAATTTAGGCAAGATTACATCCTCCAAATAAAAACAATGTCATCAATATCAATAATATCACAGTCTCCTCCATATGTGTCTGGAGGCATGCGTTTCTCCTATCCAATGAGCACAGAGACACTACAGTGAAAAACCACGGCTCCCTAAGCTTCATATCTAAAATGAGCAGTATTAATCCCTGTACCTGATATTAATACACAATATGACAATGTAATGGTGCTCCTTATGTAATGACAGCAATGTAATGCCTATTTCTAATCACCTGTAAAATAACAACTAACAATCGACCTTCCCCAGTGCTCTTTCCTCGCTCATCCATGCCCTCACTTATTTTACTCCTTAAGCTATCCATGCACTCACTCTTTCATCACTGTTTTATCACATAATCCATCTTTGTATACACTCACCCATTCATCCATCCCTGGGCACACATCTATTCATCAGTGTTATCCATGCATATATTCAGTTTCCTTTTCCACCCATAAACTCAGTGAGTCATTCGAACATTTGGTCTATGGCACATGCCTTTATCCAGAAATAGATGTATTCATCTATGC
Source organism: Triturus cristatus (assembly GCF_964204655.1). NCBI lineage: Eukaryota > Metazoa > Chordata > Amphibia > Caudata > Salamandridae > Triturus > Triturus cristatus. Next base: position 576,241,709 of record NC_140582.1, on the reverse strand, counting down.
ACTAGTTCATCCACTCACTTATCTGTCAAGTAATCCAATAATGTCTCCATTTATCAAACATTTGACTCCTCGTTTTCACCTACTTACAATTTCGTAAAAAAATACTTAGAAAATCTCCTTCCCTAACAGAGCATTTTCCTTTACTAAAACCACGACCTATTTACTATACCATGTCTTGTATCCAGTGGAACATGTGTGCCAGGTAAGAAATAGTTAACTAGATGCAGCTTTCCACCGCAGGGAGCTAATAAAGTATTGGAGAGTAAATCTCATGTAATCTTAGCTGCAATGCATGAGGTGAGCAGTTTTGTTCTGTAGCAATAGAAGTTTTGTGGTTACCTAACTGTGACAACTCTGTCCTGAAAGAATGATGTTCTCTGCACTCGTTCTTTAGTCATGGTTTTTTGCTGTTTAAACGAATGAAACATAATACACACTTTAGTTTAAATCACATAATTCTGATTTAGTGTAACACCTAATGGATGGAGGGAATACCTACTAGCAGATCTAATGTCTCCAATGGTATTAGCTTCTGATTTTGAGTTGTAAATAAATAGTGAATAATGTGCGGTATCAATTTATTTGCATGGTGTTGCTATAGAACTTTGTGGTGTTAAAATTACCAGAGTCACTGATGGGGTATCAACCTGCCAAACACCCATCACAAAGTTCAAATTGTGTACAAAGGGGAGCGGATCATATGGTCCCAAAAGCGCAAGATTGATGTAATATAAACACAATGATATAAAATGATTCTAAATTTCTGGTTGCAACTAAACATAAAAGTGGTGGAATTTCAAGTTTAAGTGCCCTTGGCTGTCTGCCTCTTTCATACATAGCGCACAGTCTAGGACTCTTTGACCGAGCCCAGTATTGAGGTATGGGATTTCTTTTCTTTGGCCTCAGTTTATGATATGTATATATATACACCACCCCATTAACTTTGCTCTTGGCCTCCATCAATTGAAATTTAAATACATTTCAAGAACATTTCCTTCCAGATATTCAATTATCAGCCATTGATTCTGCCAGTTTTAATGTTGTGGAATACAGTGCTGTTATATAGTGCACAGGATTCTGTGTTAATTTTTTTAAATCACTGGATGACATGAAAACACAGCAAAGATCTCAAAGTGTTCCCATCAGGGGCTCTCTGGCACTGGATCGGACCATTTGATAGGAAATGTTTATAGCAAGACAAATTGGACACTATCCTTGTTTGTTTGTGAGGAACCAGCTATGCCTTTAACAGTCGCCGCCGGGCTACATATAGCTACAGTAAAAAAACAGTGCAGATTAGGATGTTTTACAGAAAGTGAGAAACAGATTGTCTAACCTCTTTGGGGCATATTTACAAGCCCTCACTGTCACTGGAACGGCCCATTTATTCTATGCTCCGGTGGAATAGCGCCATTTCCCATATTTAGAAGATGGCTCTCAGCCAATTAATGTGGCTTAACGCCACCTTGTAAATATGCCCCTTTCCACCACGGTCCTCTGCAGCAAAGGAGTGTGCAATGGGTGTTACTGTTGGCATTCCACCATAGCACCCATTGCTTTTTGACGCTGCCCCAGATTTAAAAGGCTGAGGCAGCACCATGGAATACCAAGTGTTAAAATAGGAATACGAGGAGAAATTATTAATTTCTCCCCATTTTTTGCTCTTTCCATATGTGCTGCATTTTTCAGCACACATGGAAGATGCAAATTGCCATTATTGATTGTTAATGTGCAGGAAGGCATAACGTCCTGCACCTAAGCAATGGTCCCTACAGTGCAGGCACCCATGAAACATGGCGGCAGGGCGCCTGCGCCGGTGTTAGGTAGCTTTAATTGTGCCAGCGCTAGGTGAAACACAGCGCTGTGCTGTATTCCTGTAAATATGGTGCATCCCTGCATTTTCAAAATGTCAGGGCATGGTGCTGCCAAATTTTATTGTAAATATTGCCCTTTTTTTTACCAGATAGCCAGGATAATACTCATGGTCTTGTCGGTGGTAAGGAATTAAAGCAATCAGTGCCATGTTAAGGATTTTCAGGGCCCAGGCAAAAATATTTTGGAGGGCCCTGTTCGAACAACTTTACATTTTATTAACCATTTTCTGCTTTTTCTAGCCCCCATGTTGCCAAACAATATTGATAATATGTTAAAGTATGAGGTAGAGAAATGAACATAAGTTTGGAAGAGTAAAGGTTTTCTGTCCCAGGGGCCCGTTGAAAGGTGAAGGCCCTGAGAAATTGTCAACTTTGCCCATGCTGTACAACATCTCTGGAAGCACAGATTTTTCTTTATTTAGGGGCAGATCTACGACATATCATTTAGCGCCTCGCAATTTGCAACACATTGCGAGTCGCAAATTGCGAGGCGCTAAATGAAATGTACAACAATGTCTTTAACACTGTCTGCGATTCCCAATGGGGTAGTAAATTGCGAGGCTCATAAATTGCTGGGCTCAGCAGACCACCATGTCTGGGACTGCTTTCAAATAAAACAGTTTTTTTTTAAATGCAGCCCGTTTTCCTTAACCCCTTCCATGCTGCGCAGATTCCGCCGCTGTGCTGACGGAATCTTGCGCGGGCGTGGTCATGACGGAACGGTTCCGTCATGAGCACAGCTCAACCGTGGCTCATGACGGAACCGTTCCGTCATGAGCACCGAAGGGGTTAAAGGATAACGGGCTGCATTTTTTAAAAAAATGAAACGTTTATGTTTCATTTTCCAAGGGCTGACCACTGCCTGCCCTTAAAAAATAATTTTGCATGCATTTGCAAAGAGGAAGGGGTCCCCTGGGAACCCCTTCCCCTTTGCAAATGCATTACCACCTACTTGAAGTAGGTGGTAATTGCGAGTGTTTTGCAACCGCAATTGCGGTCGCAAAACATTTGTACATGGTTTTGAGATTCGCTATTTGGAAGGGCACGCCCCTTCCAAATAGCGGGTTGCAAAACCTATTTAGCGAGTCGCAAAAAAATTGCTATGTACATGGCCCAATTGGTTTTTGCATGTGCAAACGGGTTCACAAACCCGTTTGCGCATGCAAAAACGAGTAGTACATCTGGCCCTTAGTTACTTAGCAATTTAAAAGTGCTTCCAGTTTTTAATTGTCATCGTCTAACATGTTTCATTTAGGGGCAAAAAGCATTAGCCATGTGTAAATCTGCTCATCATTTTCTCATTCAGACCGGCCTGGTATATTTCTCTGCTGGAAACCCATGTCGCCAGTCCCAGTCAGGAACTCTTCAAGTTTTGGACATTGCTCACCCAAAGAGTGATGCGCTCTGTTGGACGACAAGGAAGCACACACAGGGGCACTTCTGTTTTTTTATGGATGACTGCCATCACCATGACCGAGCCATAACACTTGCTGGAAGCTGATTAGTAATGCAGTGCTGGTCTACTACCTGCATCAAAAATAGTGAATTGGTGCATGAGTGAGCCCACTATTCCCCTAATTGCAAATGGATAACTCAGCGGGTTGCATAACATGAATGCATATGGAATCTATTTAGCTACGCACTGCTAACCTAATATGGCATAGAACAAGCACATTGCAAGACTGGGGATTTCAAACCTAACAGACCCTCCTTTTAGCAGAAGTGGCTAAATGCTTTATTTGGCTATCCAGTAGGGTCTTTAAAATTCGAAGGGAATATAAACACAGCAGCTGCTGCCGATGACGGGACAGGATCCACCCCCATCAGCCAAGATGACGTCTTAAACCAGCCGATTTTGAAGAGCAACAAGCCTCGTAGCCTAAAGCTCGACTGTAATATTGGTCAGTATACCTGCAGTAGTATTAAGAAGTCCCTCGACTACTCTGGCCAGAAGTCGAATATTGCGGCTATTCAACATGGGACCCCAGAACAGTAGTATGTCCTTCATTATGTCAGTAAACTGCTGCAGGGAAGTATCTGTCTCATCAATAACGTCTGGATTGATGACCCTCTTAACTCAGAGAACTGGGACATCCCTACGCTACAAGTGATGAGTTTTGTGGTAGTTGAAAGGAGCTATATAAACTGGGGGGAGGAGCTGAGAAAGGTAGCATCGCACAGACCATTCCTCAGGTAGTCACACATAGCCACGAGCACCACAAACAAAATAAACATTTGGTTGTGAGATCAATGGTGGACCTTTGGGCAGTCTCAATATGGAAGTGGTGTTGCACCTCTATCTCCCCCGCTCCTTGAACACAAAAGGGATCTGGTACATCTACCACTGCCAGGGGTATGGGCTTATCTTTAATTACATTGCGGGCTTGGAAGGATTGGTAATATTCAGATAAATTGAACCGTGGACACCTATCTCTATCCATCCCTGTTCTGTTAGCCTTTCTACCTCGATCTGCCGCCCCGAGGCAAGAATTCAAGATTACTCGATCAAGTCGCCCATCTCCAGGGGAAGCACCAGGTGGGGACCTCTGCTGAGGATACACATTCATTGTCAGAGAACGGGAACTGGTGCTCGTGCGTTCCAAAGAGTCAGGCTGGGAGAATGAGAGGATCAAACTAAGTAAGGTGAACCATCCCTCACACTTATTAACATAGGACAGAGACATAGGCAGCAAGTTCTCACTTTGATGCGTTACAGAAGTTAACAACCCACACACCCAACATTTCATTGTATTATAAACAGCATGTGTTTGGTGCAGCATCTGAATAAAAACATAGTCCTTATAGGACTTCCGGTGTTCTTCTTTGTGAGACGCTAAGGTACCAATGATATGCTCAGGAGGTGTTGGCGTATGGATAGCATAGGGGTTAAAATTACTATTACCACTCCAGGGAGTGCAACAGTAGGGAAATTGTTGGATAGCGTAGGGGTAAAAATTACTATTCCCACTCCAGTGAATGCAACAGTAGGAAAAGTGTTTCGGATAGCGTAATGGTTAAAATTAATATTCCAACTCCAGTGAATGTAACAGAGTGGAAAATGTAGGCTAGCGTAGGGGTTAAATTAACATACTTATTAATTAAATCATTTTTGCCCGGATATGAGTCGTACAGCCCCCCCTCACCCCGCACATGTCAGCACCATACCCCCATATGTCAGCACGTACCCTCCCCTCCGCACCATACCCCAACACCGTAGCACAGCCCCGCACCTGTACGTGCCGCACCCCAGGACCATCTCCCAGCCCGCACCTGCATGCCCCGTACTCCAGGACCGTACCCCAGCCACCCGTATGTAAGTGCCGTACCCCCAGCCCCCATATGTACGCGCCGTACCCCCAGCCCCCTGTATGTACACGCCGTACCCCCAGCCCCCCGTATGTACACGACGTACCCCCACCCCCCTGTATGTTCGCGCCGTACCCCCACCCCGTATGTACGCGCTGTACCCCCACCCCATATGTACAAATCCAATTCATTAGTAAAGTAAGATTTGTAATAAATATTTTAGAACAGGTACTTTAAAAATGTTGTGTATTCCTAGTCTAAACCCTCACAAAGACTATTTGCATGAGGTTCCAATTGTCACCCAGGAGCTGAATGTCCTCCTTAATGAGTTGTGAACTTGTTCCCAGAGCTGAGACACAGGTCTTGGGTGTCCGGAGGTGTTCTGTTTCTCTGACAGGCTGACCCCGCTCACAGTGCCCTGAGAAGAGCCCTGAATACCGGACCTGATGTCCATCTTGCACCCAGGTCAAAGACATGAACTCCAATGGTCGTGAGACTGACCTCCTAGAGAAGGAAACCAGTCACAGCCTGCAGCCTTGCTCCTTCTGGAAGAATCAGAGCTCCAAAACAGTGACTATGTCCAAAGGTAGAAATCTTCACTGGGTAAAGGTGCCAAAACTATGGGCTGTTGAGGGACCTCCTCGGGCCGGAAATTCAAATTACGTCTGCTCAGAGCTTTCAAACCAAATGTCATAGACTTCACCAAGTCCTTCTCCAGTGGATACCCAGCAACGTGGATCCTCCTTCACCCACAGCCCGCTGCATTGCCACGCTGAGGATTTTTGGCTTCCATTCCAAAGACTAAGGGGTCAATTAGGATGGCGGGCTTTTCATCCTCACAGTGTTTGGACCGGCTGCTACACATGCAGGAATCCTGCACCGCAAATTAGGATTCGACCGCCACCCTGGCAGTTGCATTCCGCAGTTTAAAATTCCAGCGGGTGATGCTCAAATTGCCATGTTGTGCATTTCTAAGCACAACATGGCAGGCACCGCGCAGTTCCTGCCACCTTGTGCATGGAAATGGAGGGGGTACCCCCCAATTGCACCCCCACCCCCGGGGGCCCGCAACAGGCCCCCAAAGCAACTCCCCACTGCCGCCATGGAAAGGCCTGTCTCCACACACATCCTAATCTGGATGGTGGTGCTGCTAGGCACCGCCACCATATTAGTGGCCCAAGTCTGCCCAGTCTGCAATTGGGATGATTGCCGACCGGTGGAAAAGTGGCAGACGCACTTTGCGTCCTCCGTGATACCCCCGCCATTATAATATGATGGGGGGTAAATCAGGTTACAATGGCGTAATCAGCCCCTAAGTCGGAAGATATCTCTCCTGACCTAGTTGCACCTGGTTGCTGTATTTGAATAACGCTCCATCATGGCCAACTTTAACTTGCGCCTAAGTACCCATCAAATGCAACCAGATGACTGTGGTTGGCAATTAGTGCTTTTTGGGGCTGTTTTTGACTTCAACTTATTGGATTTATGCCATTTTGGTGTCATTTTATTTATTAGAATGTACTCTGTTTTGTAAAAAAATTGAGATATTTTTCTTAAGTTGTGTTTTTACGTTATTACTGATTACGTAATGTATACATACTTGACACATTATCACTAAGTTAAGCCTGTTTGTCCTTTGTCATAGCAACCAGGGGGTTGAGCTCAGATTAATTTAGTGACTTTAAGGGTTCACCCTGACAAGGTTAGTAGTTCTTATTCAAGGTGAGTACTCACCCCCTCAACTAATACTCCAGTTTCTCACAGTGAATGGCACTCATTTTTCCTCATCAGACATTTACTGAGAGAAGTGAGGAAAAACACACACAAAGGTGATAGAAGAGGACGAGAAGGACAGATAACCTTTCACAAAGGGAGAAAGCATGAACCTGCAAAAGTGAAATAAAGGGCAAAGGGGTGTCTGGTGGTGTTTAAAGATGCATGCAGTGAATTCAAGACTATGCTGCCTTGGTTTTCACCAAGAAGACAGTTAATAGCACCACCGTGGGCTTCTGAGCAGAGCTTTGGGCACTGGTGCTCATTCTTTTACAAGTTAACCACTGCTTTGAATCCTGAAACTGGAAAAAGTGCCCCTTTTAGTACTTGACTCTCAGAATTGTGAAGCCTAGAAGTCCAAAACTGACATAGAAAGATGCCATGGGCTAGAAAGTTAGAACGTCCTGAAGGATTGCTTCTTCAACTCTGATAACAACATAGGGCCCGATTCACAGAACTAACTTAAGACAAAATCCTAAACTTACTAACATTTACTCATTTTGGTATTCACAGAAGGCACTTACTCGTTTTGGTATTCACAGAAGGCACTTACTCATTGCCCACATTAAGATGGATATTGTGCCTGACAGTGTGCCTGTGTGTGCGTTTGCTTGCTGGGATGTATGTTTACTTGTGAGTGGTGCAATACAAGAAAGTCAGCATGTGTCTGAATGAGCATGCTGGAATGTATGTGTGCCTGTGAAATTGTGCAGTACATGAGAGCCTCTGCATGTGTGTGCATATGCACAGGGATGGATGTGTGTTCATGAAGGGCACAATACATGAAAGGTTCTGGGTTCCATTTTGGGAGACCCAGGGCCTGTTGGAGTAGCATGTGGAGGAGTCCCCCAGACAGAATTATGGGTAGCTGCACTCCAGGCTCTTCGGTAAACTTTAAAAGGGCTTATTTGATTCTGAAAGATGTCACATGTCAAAGTGCCCTGAACACATCTCAGAAAGGAGATTGGGATGATAAGTGAATAATAAAGAGTAGGACTGGGGGCATTTGTAACTTTTAATGAGCATATATCAGTGACACTGACATCAATGTGTGATATTCTAGTCACTTGCATGACCTGTGTTTTGTGGTTATCAAGTTTGGAGACACTCCTGCTGTGCTAGACTGCTCTCTGGAGGAAGGATAAGACAGAGGCTTGGGCACTTCAAAGTGGGCTGTCCCCATAACATGAACTTCAAAGATAAAACTGAAGCCATACATTATTTCAGAGAAGCCCAGTATAACTTCTTCCTGTTGTGACCAGAACTGGGGTCTGCAGGTCTGCCAGTCTCCCTGCTGGGTGTGGGGCTATCATCATAAGAATCCAGACCATTTGTCTTGAAGCCTAGAACACCAGCTTTTGCAGGACCCAAGACCAGACGACCCTGTGAGGAGAATAAGGCTATCTTGACGGAGCGAGGTCCCAAGGTGATCCTGACAAGTGGGTCTCGGGAGCTAAGAGTGAGATTTGAGTCCATCGGGACTGCTGCACTGATTGGCTGTCCGCCACTGTGTGTTGTTTGCATCTCCGTATATCAGTTTGGGTCCACAGTGGATATTAAGGGCTGTCGTCCAGGAGCAGTGCTGTGATTAATATAGGGCCCTTGCCCTGTACAGTGTTGTGACCCAAAGAAAGATGCCACTGTACGTGCGTGGTTAACGAACACCATATGCCATTCGGGTGCCACAGTGAGTCTCAAAGGTGTCGCCCTGTTGCAACACAGTGAGGGAGATCAGGCCATCACTGTGTGCAGTGTTGCAACCAGAAGAAAGATTTTGCCTTGAGTATGCTGTTTGTGACCCTTATATGCCAGCTAGGGTCCGTGATGAAGATTAAGGACCATTGCCCTTGTGCACTGCTGTACGGAGAAGAGGGCCATCAACCTGTGCAGTTTGGTAACCTGAGAGGGCTATTGCCCTGGTGTGTTGCTGTGCATGACTCCTGTATGCCAAGAGGGGGACATGGCAATGAGAGAGGGCTGTCAATCTTGGAGCAGAGTGCAGGAGAGAAGAAGTTGAGGTTTGCAACCCATGCCCGAAGTGCATTAATTCTACCACTCGTACCGAGAGTCCCAGAGACCTGTCAGACTCAGAGAGACTTACCACAGGACATGAGGAGCACCATTGACATCTGCAGCTCCGAATTCAGCGTCCAGCCTTCTGCTCATCGATGGGCTGTTGTTGCACACCCAGGCTCTCTGAACCGCCAATTTAACAAGGGTGGGTGAGACTGGGAATTGGGCCACCGTACTTCTTGGGGAACTTGCTCTGACTGAATCACTATGATGCGGGACACTTTAAATTTCCAGAGTCACCGTGGAACTTCTAAGACTAGGATTCACTATTAGGGTTTAGCCTGAGTGTTGCCCCTCGTAAAGGAGGAATAAACACGATCTTTGGACAAGGCGGTGGAACCAGAGAGCTGACTAGGTTAACGTTAGCCTACCTTTCTGAAGAAGTCTGTGTATATTATTTGTGGTAGGCCATATTTCACTATGTGTTCTTATATAAATGCTCCATTTACATAAAAACAAGTATCTGACTGAACAATCATTTATCGGGGTAGATGAATGTATCTGGAGTCTTGTGCCTGTGTTCCTCCTACACCTATCTCATCCCCAAGACGCCTCAATCCATGCTACCACTGAGAGTCAAGTGCTGAAGGGGTACCTGGCCCAGGTGCTCAGAGCCCACAGTGAGTTGGGCTCTAGAGCATTAGGACTAAGAGGCTGCAAACTCTTTTGTTGCTGCGGCTAGCCCTGTGGCCCTCTGAATGGGTTTCTCACATCGGTGGATTAGCATTTCTGCAAGGGAGGCAGATTTAAGTATTTAACTGAAAGCCATCTGTGCCACTCATCAGAGAAGTAGCATTACCATTTTACACAAATACTCATAAAATATTTGTTTTACTCATTGAAACCAGCCCTTTTACTACATACACAAAGCTTACCTTTCCTTAGCATTAAAATCGTGTCTCTTGAAAGCTCAAGTAACCCTCAATATTTGGAAAAGATACAATCAGGTTTATAATAGGTGAACTCATTTTGAATAAACATTTTTAAGTGTCATAATATTTAGTTATGGGGTGTCATGGAATAGCACTCACACAGTCAGTGGGTAGATTCAAGGCACCAATGGAACAGGATTACTCACGTCCGAGATCACAGGAAGGAAAAGTAAATCAAAGCTACAGATTATTTAATGTATCACAAATAAATGCATTTACATGATGTATCATCAACGACATTAAGTTGATGAGCTCCAAATGTAAAGTGGAATATGAGAGTTAATGGTTTATTAAAGCAATGTTCGCATTCCTTAATCTATGCTTTATTGCTAGGCCGGCATGATTGAATAATTATAGATACATGCGTTATTTTTTAAATGTAAAGTCGTGCGTTGCTCCAAACATTCACTCTTACTCAGGAGTTAGACTCCAATATGACAGACATGAAAGTGAAGCTCGAAGATGATAATGTTCGTCTTCGTCGAGCGGCTGAGTGGACTATTGCATCCTCTGTAGGGTCTGTATTTGAGAAAAACAAATTCTGGTATCTTCCATCGCCGTCCAAGATCTATAAAATGTGTACCATTGAGCTGAGCAACAATACATGTGTGCCATTATGCACCAAGATACCGTTCGCTGCGGTCTGTGTTTGAAATAAACGTTATGATGTTACAATATGCATATTTTTACCCACTTATATATATGGACAAAGCACCTTGGCTTTGATTAGAAAAAAAAAAAAGATATCCCCATTAAAGTGATGCATTTGATAGGGATGTAACAAATCTTCCTGAGACTGAAGTAACTTATTTGAACATTAGCTATGCTAATTAGCTTCTCAATTACTTTTTGTGGTTGTTGCCTGCTTTATGGTTGCAGTGGGGGGGAGGGGGTAGGAGTTAAGGTCCAACGCTGGCTTGTCAGCCGTATACAAATTAATACATATTGGGGCAGATGTATAATAACTGGCGCATCCCTGCATATTAGCAGGGATGCGCCAGTTATTGTGCGCCACAGCTCCGCCACCATGGATGCGCCGCATTTACAATGCGGCGCACCATGGGGCAAAAACGGCACAGATGCGTGACGCATCTGTGCCGTAAAAGTGGCGCATTGCTGGAGTTGTGTCGCAAGCGCAACGCGGCTCCAGCAATGCTTTGGGGGGAACTATCTTCACAATGCTGCGTCAATCCTTACGCCTGCTTCAAGCAGGCGCAGGGTTTTGACGCAGCATGACCTTAAAAGTGGCTGAGTGCAATCTTGTAGATTTCACTCAGCCACTTTTAGGAGGCGTTCCTGCGACGGAACGCCCCCCCAAGCACAGGTACGCCTACTGCTGGCGCAGGGCTTTCCAACGTGACGCATCTCCCAGATGCGTCACGTTGTAAATACCCCGCAGCATGGCGCAGGATTTGCGCCGCCGCTGCATCACAAAAGTGACGCAACGGCGGCGTAAATGAGGTGCAAGGGCCTCATATATCTGCCCCATTATATTTTCTCCTTCACTTAAAAATTATTTAAACGACATTTACTTCAGTAGTTGTTCAGCAGTTTAGTTAAATATAAGGACACGAGCAGAATAGAGTATTGTAATCTGTTAGGGGACATTACCTCAGATCCTAATTTGTCGTCACTCAAAATAAGTAGGGGCAGATTTACAAGCCCCTTGCGCCACTTTTGCGTTACTTTTCCCATGTTAAAGGTGACGCAAAAGTGGCACAAGGGGCTTGTAAATCTGCACCGTAGTGTTTAACGTTCACCTGTAACAGTGCCTTATAGATGATTTCTGTTCATTGTTCATTTTCTTGCGGTCACCCACCAATTTGTTTTGATTAATTTCAATACAAATGTGCTGATACCACTGTTAGGAGAAAAAGACAAAGGAGAGCCACGGGGAAGGTGTTCCGGGGTTTTCTGCACGGACTCTTCCTCGGCTGTGCGTGAAACGAAGGTAATTGAAAAGTAGTCACACATACCTAATATTCGAAGGAACTCGAAAGCCGCCTTGAATTCCAATCGTCCATGCTGATGCACGTCGGCTGCCCCGGCTCTCCTGATTGTATGCACTGTGTGCTGTGCACGCCTTGGATGCTAACCAGGGTTGAAGCGCTGCAAATGGCAGAACGCGATGCTTAGGTGTGTGCAAGTGCACTCCTGCGGAGGCTGTGCACTGTGCATACTAAACTCCACCGTTCTACATTATTATGAGTGTTAGGATTAATATTTGGGTTATTTGTATTACTAATGTTATTATTAGTATGTGTAGTATTTTCTTCTTCCTGTCCTCTTTTACCTTCTGATTAAAAGTGTTCTAATTATGACTATAGTATTATTCCAATAAATAGATACGGGCCAATTCACCTAGGTATTTTTGACTACTGGAAGTAGTACTCCTGCAGTACTGATTCACAGTATCACAAATGCCTTTTGAATTGGCCAGCAAACCTTTAAAATGGGAATGTTCATATATAATTAGAAAAAAGTAGAAAGGCCTGTTTTCTCTAGGCGCTGATGTGTGGAACAAGTAAGATTAATGCCAGAAAAGCCAAGCCTTGGTGCCCTCCAAAAGACCTTGTAAGAAACATCGTAAATACCATGTGTAGCAGATGTTTTTGTTAGTCCACAGGCAGGCTGTATTTTGTTGAGAGCAATGGTTCAAAATGCGGGAGTGCGATGTTTTGAATGCATGCCCAACATCACAAGGAAACGGGGCACATAAAGAACAGGAAAGCGATTACGGAACCCAGTACATTGTTAGCAGTCCGTTAAGGTTACTGTAAATCACCGAAGAAGGGCACATTTCAGCTTGCTTTGTGTATAACAAGGATTTTAGAGTCTGCAATTTCGAAAGATTGGCACCAATGTATTGAACTAGTTTACCGTACAAAAACTTGCAGTCAGGAATCACTTCAGGCGGGGAGTTCAAAGAAAGCCTTCTGCGCCGATTTAGGGCAGAATGTGGTGGCCACAAAAAAGAATAGCATTTTTACTGGCGTGTAAGAAAAAACCATCAACAAACTGTTTCGCTTCAATGGAGTACCCTGGAGATACAAGATTCATAAGAGAGCTTGATTCCAGAAAAAACTGTGTACGGAAAGGATATCGATTGAGCAAAGCTAAAACAGACCAAGCAAAATGTGCCCATGGGAAAACACCTTCATACCTGCCAAAATGAAAGTATAGACTTTGAGAAGTAATTAATAATTTGTCTGCCTATTGCCTGTCTTAAACCACTCCTGCTTAACATATATTGACATATGATGTGAAATGTCTACATGCAGATGAGAGGGAGATTCAAATGCTGAAAGAATTCTTTCAATTTTTATAATTTCTTTACATAAAGGATAATAAATAGAAAAAAAGTAACATGTTAATTGACATAGGGTATCCATTCATATTAGATCCACTACTGGTGCATGGACGTCAATAAGGGTAACCACGGGTAGCAGCTGTTACCCTGAGACTGTGCTTTGGTTTCCATGGTACTGCCCTTGATACCAGTGGTCTTTGAAAAGCAGCAGAAGGAAAAAATACCAAGACTCTAGAGCCCTCCTTACCTTCTGCAGTTTCCACTCTTTTCCCTTCCTTAGCCTATCTGCAGCAAATAGAAGGCTATTGAAAGTTTAAGTCTGCGACAAGAGGTGAACCTTGTAATGTCATTAGGATTCAAAGGTTGTGTGGTGTTACTTCAACTGGCATTTTAGTGATTTTCAGGGCCGCAGGACTTCAGTTCAGGGCAAGTTCCCCAAGCCAGATCACTAGTTTCACGCAACACAGCAAGGGAGTGTGTGTGTGCTTGCGTGTGTGTGTGCATATATTATAGCCTTATAGCCCGCCGTAGCGGGCTATTCCGGCTAATAAAGGCCCGCTCCCGCGTAAAAGGCCCGAGCCAAAGGCGAGTGACTTTAACAAGGGACCGGGACTTTAATAACCGGTATAGCCCTGCTACGAAGGGCTATAAGGCTATTAGAACATTCTGCCACTAGAGGGCAGAATGTTCCAACAATTAAAACAAAGGATTCTCGAAGCTCGAGGGGATCCCCTCGAGCTCCGGGAGGCCTTTGTTTTACATTGGAATGTTGCTCTGCGGGCCTTTACCGGCCCATAGAAGCAGGGAGCACTCCATTGTGTTCAATGGAGCTCCCAACATTCCAACGTTCTATATATATATATATATATATATATATATATATATATATATATATATATATATGACCCAGTGAAGGTCGTCACTTGGTATTTATAGTTCGGTCTGTGTTTTATAAGAAAAGCATTTTTTGGTTTGCTAATAACTTTGACTTCATTTGACAAATCTTCACAAAACTTTCTGAAACAAGTTCATCCACCTCAGCTCCTTCATTGAAAGTTTGGGAATTATCCATGAAGAATGGGACGAGAAAAAAAGGGGTCCCAAAACCACATTTCTCCGATGCATTTTCCATAGACTTTCTTCTGAACGTGATCTGTCGGGCAGCTAGACCTTGGTCGAGAAAGATTGCTTTTTGTGATTTGGTGTAAATCTACTCAGTAGTTTTTGAGACATGGAGGTACAAAAATATTTGTATATATGGATGGTTGGGTTTGAGGGACTCTTGTGACAGTCCTACCAGTTCAGCATAAAGAAAATAGAGAGTTCTGATTGGACTAGGGGCTTTTTTTCCCATGGGCCACCTCGATCCTATGGGAGTGAGGGTCCAGCAGGAACAGGTATTCTGATTGACTGGCTACAACATAGAAACATAGAACAAATGTTGATGAGACCTAGGGCCTGATTACAAGTTTGGTGTTCCCACTTCTACCGTTGCGTTGGCATCAGATTCACCGCTGCTGAGTAGGCAGTCCACCTGCCATATTATGATTTTGTCTTATCGCAGTTCAAAAGACCGACGGGGCACTGCAACACTGACAGTCATTTGCCGACCGCCTCGACGTCGGTTGAGGGAAAGTAGTTCTCATAGGGCAGTACGGAGAAGTTTCACCACCGTCCGAATTACAAATTGGATTTCTGACGAGCCGACCATGCTTCGAGATAGGGGAATCAAATAATTTGGGTTGCATACTCACCCATTTCCTTTTCTTCGCTTCGGTCTCCCACGTAGATCCCTTTCTCCAGGTCCCCCCTTCACAGCAGCATCTTGATCCTGATGAAAATGGTCCTGTTGGAGCCAAAATCAAGGTAAGTCTGTTTTGTACTAATTAACAATTGACTGAACTAGGCACATATGGTCCAGACTCCAGCAATGGGAAAGCACTTGTAATAGGCATTTTTTCACTGCAGTAAAAATTTATGCACATGCATCGACATACCTGAAAAAATATACACCACCATTAGAAAGACCACCGCAGGGTCAGTGGTCACGTGGTTATATGGCAGGTGTAAGCCCACTGCTGCTGTGGTCTTCTAATGACAGCCACTTCGTTGGTAGGGCAGTAAGACCCCCAAACTAGCAGTCAGTCCCTAAGTTCCTTGTCCTGAAAATGGTTTAAAAAGAATACAAGTGAGCAGGATAGGTATACTGTGCACACCTAGTCTTTGCAGTCCCTGGGACCAAAGTTAGGGAAAAAACAGGTTTTGTTTGCCCACAATCCTGTGGTACACCCGCAGAAACGCAGCAAAAAGACTTGGACTTGGGGTTGGACTAGGACTAGGACTGGGACTGGGAATCAAAATATAAAATTATTAGCGGAGGTGGCATGTGTGGAGCCCCCTCTCTGAGCCAATTTCAGCACTGTGTGCCCCACCCCAATCCCTGTCATGTCAAACAAAGGGCGTGTGCCCACTAACTGAGCCTCATAAGACCCTGGGTCCACCATACCCAAGGGCCAATTTTTCAAAAAGGTGAAGGGGGCACATTGCACCCCTTCTCCAAGCCTCTCCAAGGCCCACAGGGTTGGCTGCCCAGGAAGGGTTGGACGCAGGTCCTGCAGCAAACCACACGCTGTGCGCTGCCAAAGATGTGAGTGACATTAGGTTGGCTTTACGTATGGTAACACTATTTAATTTTATGTTGAAAAAACCTTAGAAATGTTAATCAGTGATGTCATCAGTGATGTCACTGACCATGTCAAGAGTGATGTAATATGTGATGTCATTGCGGGGGCGCGAGTTATAATTAGCTGAACTAACTATAACGGGGGAATTTCTCTGGTTTTGTACGAGTGAAATGTCCAACTAACTATAACTATCCCTAAAACCTATGTTTTTTTTCAGTCAATATATATAAATATATATATATTCACTGAAAAAACCATAGGTTTCAGAGACGTTATAGTTAGAAATTAGCATTTAAAAAACCTTACAAATTCACAGGAAAAAACATAGGTTTCAGGGGTGTTATAGTTAGCTGGCCATTTCACTCGTACAAAACCATAGAAATTCCTCCATTATAGTTAGTTCTGCTAACTATAACTCACGCGCCCACAATGCACTGCTGATGATGTCACATATTGCATCATTCATGACATGGTCAGTGACATCACTGATGACATCACTGATGACATCTCAAATGACATTACTGATGACATCACTGATGACATCATCCATTGAATGTGGTTTATTTTGAAATTTAAATATGTATTATATATATACCAATCTGTATTGAAGATTGAGTGGATATATAACTGTCTGGATGGAGGATTTAGTAGCTGTCTGACTGTCTGTTTGTGAGACCGGCCTCGTGGCGTGGGCCCTCCCGACCAGCAAGTTACTCTACAACCACGCCGAACCTCGTGGACACGGCCTTCCGGCTCCCGTGGGCCAACATCCCGAGGGCCGACCAGATCCCC
This sequence comes from Triturus cristatus, assembly GCF_964204655.1. Lineage (NCBI taxonomy): Eukaryota > Metazoa > Chordata > Amphibia > Caudata > Salamandridae > Triturus > Triturus cristatus. Next base: position 576,224,965 of record NC_140582.1, on the reverse strand, counting down.
AACACGCATGCCCGGCCGAGGGAGAGCGAAACCCCCCCCAAACCAGACCGAGAGGCGCCGACCCTGTCACACCTCTGGTCTCTCCCCCGAGGGAGGTTTCGATCGACCACCAGGCCCCCGGTGAGCGGGCGCCTCGCCTGCTGGGTGTCTGGAGTCCCTCCCAGACCCACCTGAACAGATCAAAGGACCGAGCGACAGGAAACCCCGACACACCGCCCCCCAGGCACCAGACCCCTCTCCGCGAGGACTCCGGACTTCAAAGAGGAGGGGAAGTATAACAAGGGGTGCTGAAGGGACGGGAGCAGAGAAGACCTGGACTGACGAGAGCCTGCTGACCTGGTCGCGGCTCGATCGCTCACCGAACAGAAGAACGCTACCCGAACTCTGAACCACCTGAGCCCTGCGGACGCTGTCGCGGCTCCCCGAACTCTGAACCATCTGAGCCCTGCTGACGCTGTCGCGGCTCCCCGAACTCTGAATCATCTGAGCCCTGCTGACGCCGTCGCGGCTCCCCGAACTCTGAACCATCTGAGCCCTGCTGACGCCGTCGCGGCTCCCCGAACTCTGAACCATCTTAGCCCTGCTGACGCCGTCGCGGCTCCCCGAACTACGACCCTCCGGTGCCTGCTGAGTGACTCGCGGCCCGCTCCTCCAAGAGAATTGGCAGAGATTGCCGAGAGAAGCAACATCCCCTCAGCTCGAGGATGGAGAGCTGTGCGCCGGATACCTCGCAGAGACACTGATTCAAAGACTGTCCCGCTACCCTTTCCCTCCTCACGAGATCGCTGCCGCTTGTGGCATTAATTCTGCACCTGCCTGTCGGATCATAAAGATCCCTGACAACTACCGATAAAAGCATATTGTCTTACAACTAATTACTGTGTGGTGTCCCTCTATCCGAAGAGAGAGTAAGCGCAGCGTGTGCGATCCTAGGTACGAGACCCTTCCAGGAAGGGCCTCCCTGCTCTTGCTCGGCCTAACTCTGGGTAAGGTGGGCCTCCGGGTGGTCGGGAACGCATTCCGCAGACTCCCCGGGGAACGCCTTCCAACATTTGGTGGCAGGCGACGGGATCCGAGCCAACACCTAGAGATCGTGCAGTAGACGGCTTACGCACTACCAAGAAGAAATGGAAGGAGAAACTTCCCTAGGTGCCGCAGGCACCAACCCGAGCATGGCATTCCAAAAGGACCAGTTAGAATCTTATACGCACCGAGAACTGAAACAATTTTGCAAAGACTTTGGAATTGCTACCACCGGACTAAGCACGAAAGAGGACTTCCAGGGGGCATTAAAAACCTGGGTCGAGGCGGGAACCCCCCGGACACAAACAGAAGGAGAGCCTCCCAACGAACCACGAAGCACCCCGGGGAGGAACGGCGCCCCCGAGGGGGGCCTATCCCCAGAAGAACTAGCGGACCGAGAAAGAGGTCGCAACCACGAACTAGAACTAGCAAAATTAAAAATCGAAGGAGAGCTAAAACTGGCTGAAAAAAAACTGGCGGTGGAACAGTTACGCCTACAAGGAGAACTAGAGGAAAAGAAACGACAAAGAGAACACGAAGAAAGAAAACTCCAACTAGAGCACGAACGTAGCCTAAAAGAAATCAAGCTCAAGGCTAAGAAGGCGGAGGCTCGACCCTCGGAAACCCAACCCATCTCCTCCACCGTGGAACCAAAGGTCCACATCCCCAAAGATGTGGTGAAAGAATACTATAAGAATGACGACATCCAGCAATGGTTCAAAGCCTACGAAGTCGCCATGACCTCCCACCGAGTCCCGCAGAAAGACTGGGGGGCTGGGCTGTGGGGCTGGTTCCTGAGCGAGGGGAGAGATACCCTGCTGGACCTGCCCTCCACGGTGATGAACTCCTACAGTCACATGAAAGAGGCCCTGGTAGCCAGATATGGGCTCACCCCTGAAATGTACCGGCAACGGTTTAGAGACTGCAAAAAGATACCCGGTACCACCTGGGTGGAGTACGTGAACTTTTACAGCCGGGCCTTGGACGGATGGATCAAGGGCAGCAAGGTCTCCACCTTTGAGGAGCTGTTCGACCTAATCGCATGGGAACACTTGTCCGCTAATTGCTTCGTAGAGCTGCGCCAGCACCTCCTGGACAGCAAACTCACAGACCCTCGAAAACTGTCCGTCGAGGCTGACCGATGGGTGAACACCCAGGCCTCCCGGGGCCCCGTGGGAGACTACGGTCGCCACAGTCAGGGACCCCCCCGCCAGAGGGGCGGAGGGAATCAAGGCCGGCCAAGGGAGCTCCCGGGGGGATCCCCGCTCAGCCCTCCCAGAGGACAATCTCCGCCCTTTCCAGCTCCACCTCCGGCCAGCACCGGGCCACCAGGGAAGCCGGGGCCCCGAGTGAGGATCACCTGTTTCCGCTGCCAACAGACCGGACACTATGCCAGCGACCCTCAATGTCCCCTGTACCAGCGGACCGCCACAACAACCCCGCCGGCTCGACAAATGGCCTCCGTAGCCCTGGGGGAAGAGATGGAAGACTCCGAAGAATGGGAACCAGCCGCCATGGCCTTGGTCTCCCTAGGGGACCGGGAGATGGTCCCCGGAACGTCCCTGCCCGCCAACACGAAGAAGTACCGACAGCAGGTAATGGTCAACGGTCACCGCATCGAGGGCCTCCGGGACACGGGGGCGAGTGTCACGGCGGTTCATTGTCACCTGATCTCCGAAGATCAGATCCTGCCTGGCGCCTTTTGTCCTGTCATATCATCAGACAATTCCGAGAGCCTATGCCGGATGGCCCTAGTCCCCTTCGAATGGGGGGGAGTCACCGGCAAGTTAAAGGTGGCGGTCCGAACCTCCCAGCCCGTGGACTGCCTCCTGGGCAACGACCTTGAGAACTCCCCATGGGGACAAGTGGAACGAAGAGCCCATCTCGAGATGATGGGCCTACCCGAGTGGGTATGCGCCACCACGCGCTTGATGACTCTCAGGGCGCCTTCCTCCGAGGGGGGAGAGGCCATGCCGCTAAGCACCGCCACCATCCCCGAGATCCAGAATACACCACCAGAGGCCAACGACCCCCTTCTGGACGAACCGACCACTCCCGACGAAGGGTCAGTGCCTTCCGACCCCGAAACCCTGACCAAACTCGGGGACTTGCCAGAACTGGCCCAGTGGCCCTGCGAAGGGGGCCCCTCCCGTGAAGAATTCTGCCAAGAACAATCCACCTGCCCGTCCCTCATTGGACCCCGACAACAGGCCGAGGCCCAAGCAGCAGGCGACCGGACTGGCACCCACTGGGTATACTGGGAGAACGGCCTCCTGTACAGCGAACAGAAGTCGGCCGAGTTGGGATCGGCCCGAGTGCTAGTGGTACCCCTACGCTTCCGAAGTCTCCTCCTGGGCCTGGCCCATGATGTACCCCTGGCCGGACACTTAGGCCAAGATAAGACCTACCAACGACTCATCACCCACTTCTATTGGCCCAAGATGCGAGCAAATGTGGAGGCCCACTGCAAGTCCTGCCCCACGTGCCAGGCCAGCAGAAAGAGTGGGGGCAAGCGCAAGGCTCCGCTACAACCCTTCCCCGTCGTCAGTACCCCTTTTGAGCGGGTAGGAATCGACATTGTGGGACCCCTGGACCCCAAGACCGCCCAGGGCCACTGGTTCATCCTCGTCCTGGTGGATCATGCCACCCGTTACCCCGAAGCCATCCCTCTCCGCACCGTGACGGCCCCCGTGGTAGGCCGGGCCTTGATGGGGATCTTCTCCCGCATGGGGTTCCCCCGGGAAGTAGTGAGTGACCGGGGTACGAACTTTATCTCCCGATATATGAAGTCCCTCTGGCAGCAGTGCAGAGTATCGTACAAATTCGCCACCCCGTACCACCCCCAAGGAAACGGCCTAGTCGAGCGCTTTAACAAAACACTGAAAGGAATGATCATGGGCCTCGAGGAACCCCTACGCCGGAGGTGGGACGTCCTCCTCCCATGCCTCCTGTTCGCCTACCGGGACGTTCCCCAAAAATCCCTGGGATTCAGCCCATTCGAACTACTATATGGACTCCCCGTCCGGGGACCCCTGAGCCTGGTCAAGGAGGAGTGGGAAACCACCCCCCGGGGGACCCCTCCGGATGTGTTCCGATACATCTTGGCGCTCCGCAACCAGACCCAGAAATTCAGAGAACTCGCAGAAGCGAACCTCGAGGCTAGTCAGGAAGAAATGAAGCGCTGGTATGACCAGAATGCTACGCTGGTCGAGTTTCAGCCGGGCCAACAAGTCTGGGTCATGACCCCGGTGAGACCCTGCGCCCTCCAAGATAAATGGACTGGACCCTTCCAAGTGGTCGAGCGGAAGAGCCAAGTCACCTATCTCGTCGATGTGCAGTCCCCGCGGAACCCCCTCCGGGTTCTCCACGTGAACCGCCTTAAACCTCACTTTGTACGGACCGAATTGAGTTTACTCCTGGCCACCGACGATGGGGCCGAAGAAGACACCGAGCCCCTTCCAGACCCCCTGGGGGCGAAAGAGACCGATGGGTCCGTGGAGGGGGTGAGACTGTCAACCGCCCTCACAGCCCAACAGTCCGACGACTGCCGCCAGCTACTAAGGCAATTCGCGGACCTCTTCTCCCTGACCCCTGGGGTCACCAACTGGTGTGTCCACGACGTGAACACCGGCGACAGCCCGCCAGTGAGACATCGAGCCTACCGGGTCCCTGATCGGGTCCGAACCTGCATCCAGACCGAGGTGGCGAAGATGCTAGACCTCGGGGTGATTGAACCCTCCGACAGCCCCTGGGCCAGCCCGGTAGTCCTGGTTCCGAAAGCGACTACCCCGGGTGTTGCCCCCGAGCTGAGGTTTTGCGTGGACTACCGAGGGCTCAATGCGGTCACCCGAGCGGATGCTCACCCTATCCCCCGTGCCGACGAGCTCATTGACCGCCTTGGGGCCGCTCGCTACCTCAGCACCTTCGACCTGACTAGTGGATACTGGCAGATTGCCCTCACCGAGGGAGCCAAGGAGCGCTCCGCCTTCTCCACCCCGGATGGGCACTACCGCTTTAGGGTGATGCCGTTTGGGATGAAGAATGCCCCGGCCACCTTCCAGCGGCTGGTGAACAGGGTCCTGTCCGGACTAGAGGGGTTCAGCGCAGCATACCTCGATGACATAGCGGTCTTCAGCTCCCAATGGACCGAGCACCTCCAGCACCTCCGTCAAGTCCTGCTGGCTCTGCGCCGGGCCGGCCTCACCATCAAAACCAGCAAATGTCAAATTGGGCACGGCTCCGTAACCTATCTGGGGCACCAGGTGGGAAGTGGGCAGGTCACCCCCCTCCAGCCGAAGATCGACGCCATCTTGTCCTGGGAACCCCCCACAACCCAAACGGAAGTCCGGGCCTTCCTGGGCCTCACCGGCTACTACCGAAGGTTTATTAAGAACTATGGCAGCATCACAGGCCCCCTCACAGAACTAACCTCCAAAAAACACCCCAAGAAAATACACTGGACTCCCTCCTGCCAGAAGGCGTTCGACACCCTAAAGGCCGCCATGTGCGCGGCTCCGGTGCTCAAAGCACCCGACTACGCCCAGGAGTTTGTGGTCCAGACGGATGCCTCGGAACACGGCATCGGGGCAGTCCTCTCCCAGTTCGACGACAAGGGCATAGATCGGCCCATAGCCTTCATCAGCCGAAGGTTGCTGCCCCGGGAACAGCGGTGGAGCACCATTGAGAGAGAGACCTTCGCAGTAGTCTGGGCCCTCAAAAAGCTACGGCCCTACCGGTTCGGAACACACTTCCGAGTACAAACGGATCACCGCCCCTTGCGGTGGTTGATGCAGATGCAAGGAGAAAACCCCAAGTTGCTACGCTGGTCCATCTCCCTCCAAGGGATGGATTTCACGGTGGAACATCGCCCCGGGACGGACCACGCCAACGCGGACGGCCTGTCCCGATTCTTCCGCTTCAGCGAGGAGAACCCCCAAGTGGATGGGTAGTTCTCCCCGCCTTTCAGCTGGGGGAGGGGCACGTGTGAGACCGGCCTCGTGGCGTGGGCCCTCCCGACCAGCAAGTTACTCTACAACCACGCCGAACCTCGTGGACACGGCCTTCCGGCTCCCGTGGGCCAACATCCCGAGGGCCGACCAGATCCCCAACACGCATGCCCGGCCGAGGGAGAGCGAAACCCCCCCCAAACCAGACCGAGAGGCGCCGACCCTGTCACACCTCTGGTCTCTCCCCCGAGGGAGGTTTCGATCGACCACCAGGCCCCCGGTGAGCGGGCGCCTCGCCTGCTGGGTGTCTGGAGTCCCTCCCAGACCCACCTGAACAGATCAAAGGACCAAGCGACAGGAAACCCCGACACACCGCCCCCCAGGCACCAGACCCCTCTCCGCGAGGACTCCGGACTTCAAAGAGGAGGGGAAGTATAACAAGGGGTGCTGAAGGGACGGGAGCAGAGAAGACCTGGACTGACGAGAGCCTGCTGACCTGGTCGCGGCTCGATCGCTCACCGAACAGAAGAACGCTACCCGAACTCTGAACCACCTGAGCCCTGCGGACGCTGTCGCGGCTCCCCGAACTCTGAACCATCTGAGCCCTGCTGACGCTGTCGCGGCTCCCCGAACTCTGAACCATCCGAGCCCTGCTGACGCCGTCGCGGCTCCCCGAACTCTGAACCATCTGAGCCCTGCTGACGCCGTCGCGGCTCCCCGAACTCTGAACCATCTTAGCCCTGCTGACGCCGTTGCGGCTCCCCGAACTACGACCCTCCGGTGCCTGCTGAGTGACTCGCGGCCCGCTCCTCCAAGAGAAGGGGAAGTATAACAAGGGGTGCTGAAGGGACGGGAGCAGAGAAGACCTGGACTGACGAGAGCCTGCTGACCTGGTCGCGGCTCGATCGCTCACCGAACAGAAGAACGCTACCCGAACTCTGAACCACCTGAGCCCTGCGGACGCTGTCGCGGCTCCCCGAACTCTGAACCATCTGAGCCCTGCTGACGCTGTCGCGGCTCCCCGAACTCTGAACCATCTGAGCCCTGCTGACGCCGTCGCGGCTCCCCGAACTCTGAACCATCTGAGCCCTGCTGACGCCGTCGCGGCTCCCCGAACTCTGAACCATCTTAGCCCTGCTGACGCCGTCGCGGCTCCCCGAACTACGACCCTCCGGTGCCTGCTGAGTGACTCGTGGCCCGCTCCTCCAAGAGAATCGGCAGAGATTGCCGAGAGAAGCAACATCCCCTCAGCTCGAGGATTGAGAGCTGTGCGCCGGATACCTCGCAGAGACACTGATTCAAAGACTGTCCCGCTACCCTTTCCCTCCTCACGAGATCGCTGCCGCTTGTGGCATTAATTCTGCACCTGCCTGCCGGATCATAAAGATCCCTGACAACTACCGATAAAAGCATATTGTCTTACAACGAATTACTGTGTGGTGTCCCTCTATCCGAAGAGAGAGTAAGCGCAGCGTGTGCGATCCTAGGTACGAGACCCTTCCAGGAAGGGCCTCCCTGCTCTTGCTCGGCCTAACTCTGGGTAAGGTGGGCCTCCGGGTGGTCGGGAACGCATTCCGCAGCCTCCCCGGGGAACGCCTTCCAACACTGTTTAAGTGAGTAATTAAAAGTGTCCCACTTAATACATGGAATAGTAACTAAACTATGTGAATGTGTGCATCACTGTCTCCGTTGTTGTATAACATGCTGCATCAGTTGGTCACTAACTACATGAGTGTGTATATTAGTTATTGATTAGTTGGGTGAGTATCTGTATGGGACACTGAGTTTGTGTGTGGTTGGATGGGGTGTGTGTAACTCTATGCATAGATGTGTGAATGGTTGATTGCCTAGGTTTATAGGTTTAAGAGTGCATGTGGAAACAGTTGTTTGGGTGACTGAGTGTATTTATTTGTGTGATGGTGAGCGAATATATGTTTTAGTTGTACATCTTCAACAAAGTAAAAAAATAAAAGGCATTGTATGTGAGAGTTGGTGTATATAAATAAGTATTTGTAAGAGTCAGGGATTGTGAGAGTAAGTATGTAAGTGAATGCATAATTGTAATGGTGATTTTATAACATATTAACTATGAGTTACTATATGTTTGAATAAATGAGGTGTTGTTGGATAATTGTGTAAGTGTGATTAATTTGTTTCATGAGTGAGTAGGATGACTGAATAACCGACTAAGATGACTGCTAATGTGTCAATGTCTATATATGTGTAGAAGTGCATTTGATAGTGTTCTATTAATTAGTGACTGCATGTATAAATGATTCTGTTGTTGAATGGAGAGTTGTGTGTGTAGACTTAGGAATCAGTGAGTGGGTATGTAGTAACTGGTATTGGTGTGTCAGTGGTTTCAAATATGGTACTCTGTATTTTACAGTGAGTGATGAAAGGTTATACTAGTGTAAGATGAGGTGTTTCAGATTGTCACGTGGATGATGTCATCAGTGCTGTCATTTGAGATGTCATCAGTGATGTCACTGACCATGTCATGGATGATGCAATATGTGACATCATCAGCAGTGCATTGCAGGCGCGCGAGTTACAGTTAGCAGAACTAACTATAACAGAGGAATTCTATGGTTTTGTACAAGTGAAATGGCCAACTAACTATAACACCCCTGAAACCTATGGTTTTTTCTGTGAATTTCTAAGGTTTTTTAAATGCTAATTTCTAACTATAGCATCTCTGAAACCTATGGTTTTTTCAGTGTATTTCAAAGCTTTTTTAAATGTTAATTTCTTACTATAACGTCTCTGAAACATATGGTTTTTTCAATGAATTTCAAAGGTTTTTAAATGCTAATTTTTAAGTGTGATAGCAGTTACACCTATTTTTTGTACTGATTTTCTACAGTATTTTAACTGTTTATTTATAAATATTTTATTCATTAAATAACATTATATATTTTTCAGAAAATTGCAAAAACAATATTAAAAACATTCAAACTGAAATATTGATACTTTTTTTGTTTTCATTTTTTATTTCAATATATTTATATTATTTTCTTTTTTTTAAAAATTCCCAAAAATTTTCGGAGTCGCGCACTAAAAGCGTACACATCACGGTGGGTGTGTCGATTCTAGCCGCCATTTTAGAAAAGTTGTGAAGGATCCGCGTACGGTGTGCGACGGCTGCGTGTTTTTCAGTTACATCATATACATTTAATATTACGTGATGTGCGCGATTGGTATGCGACCAGTCCGCGACTTCTGCTTCCGCGCATTCGCGACACATGCGCATTACGGTACGAGATGCTTGCGCGGTGGCGGGTTCCGCGTGACGTCATATACATGCTGGGGCGCGCTGGGTGCGCGATTCCCGCAAAAAAAAACGTATGTTCCAAAATTATATGTATGTGTCTTTAATATACATATTAGGGCAAGAGATTATCTAAGATATTCATAAAAATAATATATTTGTACTTATAATAAACTTATATTATTTTTAAATAAATATATTTTTGCGAAGTTGGGTGCGTGCATCGTGGGCGCAGAGAACCAGGTCAGCAGAGCTGCTGTAGAGCCAGAGAAACCAGGTCAGCAGAGCCGTTGTAGAGCCAGAGAATCAGGTCAGCAGAGCTGCTCTAGAGCCTAAGAAGCAGGTCAGCAGAGCTGCTCTAGAATGAGAGACCCAGGTCAGCAGAGCTGCTCTAGAGCCAGAGACCCAGGTCAACAGAGCTGCTCTAGAGGCCGAGAACCAGGTCAGCAGAGCTGCTGTAGAGCCAGAGAAACCAGGTCAGCAGAGCTGCTTTAGAGGGAGAGAACCAGGTCAGCAGAACTGCTTTAGAGCCAGAGAACCAGGTCAGCAGAGCTGCTGTAGAGCCAGAGAAACCAGGTCAGCAGAGCTGCTTTAGAGGGAGAGAACCAGGTCAGCAGAACTGCTTTAGAGCCAGAGAACCAGGTCAGCAGAGCTGCTCTAGAGCCAGAGAACCAGGTCAGCAGAGCGGCTTTAGAGCCAGAGAACCAGGTCAGCAGAGCGGCTTTAGAGCCATAGAACCAGGTCAGCAGAGCTGCTCTAGAGGCAGAGAACCAGGTCAGCAGAACTTCTTTATAGCCAGAGAAACAGGTCAGCAGAGCTCTTTAGAGGGAGAGAACCAGGTCAGCAGAGCTGCTTTAGAGCCAGAGAACCAGGTCAGCAGAGCTGCTCTAGAGCCAGAGAACCAGGTCAGCAGAGCTGCTTTAGAGCCAGAGAACCAGGTCATCAGAGCTGCTCTAGAGCCTAAGACCCAGGTCAGCAGAGCTGCTCTAGAGCCAGAGAACCAGGTCAGCAGAGCTGCTCTAGAGCCAGAGAACCAAGTCAGCAGAGCGGCTTTAGAGCCATAGAACCAGGTCAGCAGAGCTGCTCTAGAGGCAGAGAACCAGGTCAGCAGAACTGCTTTAGAGCCAGAGAACCAGGTCAGCAGAGCTCTTTAGAGGGAAAGAACCAGGTCAGCAGAGCTGCTTTAGAGCCAGAGAACGAGGTCAGCAGAGCTGCTCTAGAGCCAGAGAACCAGGTCAGCAGAGCGGCTTTAAAACCATAGAACCAGGTCAGCAGAGCTGCTCTAGAGCCAGAGAACCAGGTCAGCAGAGCTGCTCTAGAGGCAGAGAACCAGGTCAGCAGAACTGCTTTAGAGCCAGAGAACCAGGTCAGCAGAGCTGCTTTAGAGGGAGAGAACCAGGTCAGCAGAACTGCTTTAGAGCCAGAGAACCAGGTCAGCAGAGCTGCTCTAGAGCCAGAGAACCAGGTCAGCAGAGCTGCTCTAGAGCCAGAGAACCAGGTCAGCAGAGCTGCTTTAGGGCATTAGAACCAGGTCAACAGAGCTGCTCTAGAGCCAGAGAACCAGGTCAGCAGAGCTGATTTAGAGTCAGAGAACCAGGTCAGCAGAGCTGCTCTAGAGCCAGAGAACCAGGTCAGCAGAGCAGCTTTAGGGCATTAGAACCAGGTCAACAGAGCTGCTCTAGAGCCTAAGAAACGAGGTCAGCAGAGCTGCTCTAGAGCCAGAGAACCAGGTCAGCAGAGCTGCTGTAGAGCCAGAGAAACCAGGTCAGTAGAGCTGCTTTAGAGTGAGAACCAGGTCAGCAGAGCTGCTTTAGAGGGAGAGAATGAGGTCAGCAGAGCTGCTTTAGAGCCAAGGGACCAGGTCAGCAGAGCTGCTCTAGAGCCAGATAACAAGGTCAGCAGAACTGCTTTAGAGCCATAGAACCGGGTCAGCAGATCTGCTTTAGAGCCAGAGAACCAGGTCAGCAGAGCTGTTGTAAAGCCAGAGAACCAGGTCAGCAGAGCTGCTCTAGAGCCTAAGAACTAGGTCAGCGGAGCTGCTCTAGAGCCAGAGAACCAGGTCAGCAGAGCTGCTGTAGAGCCAGAGAAACCAGGTCAGCAGAGCTGCTTTAGACAGAGAGAACCAGGTCAGCAGAGCTGCTCTAGAGGGAGAGAACCAGGTCAGCAGAGCTGCTCTAGAGCCAGAGAACCATGTCAGCAGAACTGCTTTAGTGCCATAGAACCGGATCAGCAGAGCTGCTTTAGAGCCAGAGAACCAGATCAGCAGAGCTGCTCTGTAGCCTAAGAACTAGGTCAGCAGAGCAGCTCTAGAGCCAGAGAACCAGGTCAGCAGACCTGCTGTAGAGCCAGAGAAACCGGGTCAGCAGAGCTGCTTTAGAGCCAGAGAACCAGGTCAGCAGAGCTGCTCTAGCTGACACTGACTAACTGACACTAACAGACTGACACCGACTGATTGACACTGACTGACACTGATTGACTGACACTGACACTAACTGACACTGACTGACTGACACTGACTGAATGACACTGACTGACTGACACTGACTGACACTGATTTACTGACACTGACTGACACTGATTGACTGACACTGATTGACTGACACTGACTGACTGATTGACACTGACTGACTAACACTGACACTGTCTGACCTACAATGACTGACACTGACTGACACTGACTGACTACTCTCTACTACTCTACTACTCACTCTCTACTACTCTCTGCTGCTCTCTCTACTACTCTACTACTCTCTACTACTCACTCTCTATTACTCTCTACTACTCACTCTCTACTACTCTCTACTACTCACTTTCTACTACTCTCTACTACTCACTTTCTACTACTCTCTACTACTCACTCTCTACTTCTCTCTACTACTCACTCTCTACTACTCACTCTCTACTACTCACTCTCTACTAATCTCTACTACTCACTCTCTACTACTCTCTACTACTCACTCTCTATAACTCTACTACTCTCTACTACTCAATCTCAACTACTCACTCTCTACTACTCTATACTACTCACTTTCTACTACTCTCTACTTCTCACTCTCTACTACTCTCTACTACTCACTCTCTACTACTCTATACTATTCACTCTCTACTACTCACTCTCTACTACTCTCTACTACTCTCTCTCTACTACTCACTCTCTACTACTCACTCGCTACTACTCCCTACTACTCACTCTCTACTACTCACTCTCTACTACTCTCTACTACTCTCTACTACAACTCTCTACTACTCACTCTCTATTACTCACTCTCTACTACTCTCTACTACTCACTCTACTACTTTCTACTACTCTCTACCACTCACTCTCTACTACTCTACTACTCACTCTCTACTACTCTCTCTCTACTACTCACTCTCTACTACTCACTCTACTACTCTCTACTACTCACTCTCTACTACTCTCTACTACTCACTCTCTACTACTCACTCTCTACTACTTACTCTCTACTACTCTCTGCTACTCACTCTCTACTACTCTCTCTCTACTACTCACTCTCTACAAATCACTCTCTACTACTCTCTACTACTCTCTCTCTACTACTCTCTCTCTCTACTACTCTCTACTACTCTCTACTACTCACTCTCTACTACTCACTCTCTACTACTGTCTACTACTCACTCTCTACTACTCTCTACTACCCACTTTCTACTACTCTCTACTACTCACTCTCTACTACTGACTCTCTACTACTCACTCTCTACTACTCTCTACTACTCTCTCTCTACTACTCACTCTCTACTACTCACTCGCTACTACTCTCTACTACTCACTCTCTACTACTCAGTCTCTACTACTCTCTACTACTACTGTCTACTACTCACTCTCTATTACTCACTCTCTACTACTCTCTACTACTCACTCTCTACTACTCTCTACTACTCACTTTCTACTATTCTCTACTACTCACTCTCTACTACTGACTCTCTACTACTCACTCTCTACTACTCTCTACTACTCTTTCTCTACTACTCACTCTCTACTACTCACTCGCTACTACTCTCTACTACTCACTCTCTACTACTCAGTCTCTACTACTCTCTACCACTCACTCTCTACTACTCTACTACTCACTCTCTACTACTCTGTCTCTTCTACTCACTCTCTTCTACTCACTCTACTACTCTCTACTACTCACTCTCTACTACTCTCTCTCTACTACTCTCTCTCTACCACTCACTCTCTACTACTCGCTCTCAACTACTCTCTACTACTCACTCTCTAGTACTCGCTCTCAAATACTCTCTACTACTCACTCTACTACTCACTCTACTTCTCCACTACTCTCTACTACTCTCTCTACTTCTCACTCTCTACTACTTTCTCTACTACTCACTTTCTGCTACTCTCTCTCTACTACTCACTCTCTACAACTCACTCTCTCCTACTCTCTACTACTCACTCTCTACTACTCTCTCTACTACTCTCTGCTACTCTCTACTACTCACTCTCTACTACTCACTCTACTACTCACTCTCTACTACTCACTCTCTATTACTCTCTACTACTCTCTACTACTCACTCTCTACTACTCTCTACTACTCTCTCTACTACTCTCTACTACTCTCTACTACTCACTCTCTACTACTCACTCTACTACTCACTCTCTACTACTCTCTACTACTCAATCTCTACTACTCTCTACTACTCACTCTCTACTACTCTCTACTACTCACTCTCTACTACTCTATACTATTCCCACTCTATTACTCACTCTGTACTACTCTCTACTACTCTCTCTTTACTACTCACTCTCTACTACTCACTCCCTACTACTCCCTACTACTCACTCTCTACTACTCACTCTCTACTACTCTCTACTTCAACTCTCTTCTACTCACTCTCTATTACTCACTCTCTACTACTCTCTACAACTCACTCTACTACTCTCTACCACTCACTCTCTACTACTCTACTACTCACTCTCTATTACTCTCTCTCTACCACTCACTCTCTTCTACTCACTCTACTACTCTCTACTACTCACTCCCTACTACTCTCTCTCTACTACTCTCTACTACTCACTCTCTACTACTTTCTCTCTACTACTCTCTACTACTCACTCTCCACTACTCACTTTCTACCACTCGCTCTCAACTACTCTCTTCTACTCACTCTACTACTCACTCTCTACTACTCTACTACTCGCTACTACTCTCTCTACTTCTCACTCTCTACTACTCACTCTCTACAGCTCACTCTCTACTACTCTCTACTACTCACTCTCTACTACTCTCTCTCTACTACTCTCTACTACTCTCTACTACTCACTCTCTACTGCTCACTCTCTACTAATGTCTACTACTCACTCTCTACTACTCTCTACTACTCACTTTCTACTACTCTCTACTACTCACTCTCTACTATGGACTCTCTACCACTCATTCTCTACTACTCTCTACTACTCTCTCTCTACTACTCACTCTCTACTACTCACTCGCTACTACTCTCTACTACTCACTCTCAACTACTCTCTACTACTACTGTCTACTACTCACTCTCTATTACTCACTCTCTACTACTCTCTACTACTTACTCTACTACTCTCTACTACTCTCTACCACTCACTCTCTACTACTCTACTACTCACTCTCTACTATTCTCCCTCTTCTACTCACTCTCTACTACTCACTCTACTACTCTATACTGCTAACTCTCTACTACTCTCTCTCTACTACTCTCCCTCTACCACTCACTCTCTACTACTCTACTACTCACTCTCTACTACTCTCTCTCTACTACTCACTCTCTACTAAGCACTCTACTCCTCTCCAATACTCACTCTCTACTACTCATTCTCTACTACTCACTCTCTACTACTCGCTCTCTACTACTCTACTACTCACTCTCCACTACTCACTCTCTACTACTCACTCGCAACTACTTTCTACTACTCACTCTACTACTCACTCTCTACTACTCTACTACTCTCTAATACTCTCTACTTTTCACTCTCTACTACTCTCTCTACTACTCACTCTCTACTACTCTCTCCCTCCTACTCACTCTCTACAACTCACTCTCTACTACTCACTCTCTACTACTCTCTCTTCTACTACTCTCTACTACTCTCTACTACTCACTCTCTACTACTCACTCTACTACTCACTCTCTACTACCCACTCTCTACTACTCTCTACTACTCTCTACTTCTCACTTTCTACTACTCTCTCTACTACTCTCTACTACTCTCTACTACTCACTCTCTACTACTCACTCTACTACTCACTCTCTACTACTCACTCTCTACTACTCTCTCTCTACCACTCACTCTACTACTCACTCTACTACTCACTCTCTACTACTCTCTACTACTCTTTCTCTGCTACTCACTCTCTACTACTCATTCTCTACTACTCAGTACTACTCACTCTCTACTACTCTCTACTACTCACTCTACTACTCACTCTCTACTATGCTCTGCTACTCACTCTCTACTACTCACTCTCTACTACTCATTCTCTACTACTCACTCTACTACTCTCTACTACTCAGTCTCTGCTACTCTCTCTACTACTCTCTGCTACTCTCTAATACTCACTCTCTACTCTCTACCTCTCTACCTCTCTCTACCTCTCTCTCTACTACTCTCTACCTCTCTACACCTCTACCTCTCTGCACCTCTACCTCTCTACCTCTACCTCTCTACCTCTACACCTCTACCTCTACACGTCTACCTCTCTACCTCTCTCTACACGCACACATATGCACATATATATATGCATATATATATACATTTATATATATGTATGTGTGTATATATATATATATTCACTGAAAAAACCATAGGTTTCACACATGTTATAGTTAGCTGGACATTTCACTCGTAAAAAACCATTGAAATTCCCCCGTTATAGTTAGTTCAGCTAACTATAACGCGCGCGACCGCAATCCACTGCTGATGACGTCACATATTACATCACTGTATTCACTAAGATACTGTTAATAAGTCAGTTATACAATTAATTTTACCAAAAAAAACATCCATTTAGACACTTATTTACCCATTTATTCTTCCATTAACCTTTAGATATACATATATAAAAAATATTTATTTTTCAGAAAGACACATATTCACTGGATGATGTCATCAGTGATGTCACTGACCATGTCATGAATGATGTAATATGTGACATCATCAGCAGTGGATTGCGGGCGCGCGAGATATAGTTAGTACAACTAGCTATATCGGAGGAATTTCAATGGTTTGTTCGAGTGAAATGTCCAGCTAGCTATAACACCCCTAAAACCTATTGTTTTTTCAGTGAATTTCTAAGGTTTTTTAAATGCTAATTCCTAACTATATCAGGCCTTAAACCTATGGTTTTTTCAGTGAATTTCAAAGGTTTTTTAAATGTTAATTCCTAACTATATCAGGCCTGAAACCTATGTTTTTTCAGTGAATTTAAAAGGTTTTTAAAATGCTAATTCCTAACTATATCAGGCCTGAAACCTATGGTTTTTCAGTGAATTTCAAAGGTTTTGTAAATTACAATTTTTTTTTTTTTTGAAAGGAACCTTTATTTGACTTCAAGGAGTTACAGACATGGGCCTACAACCCTTCGGGCCGGCCGCTAATTAGCATGAGACGTATCATTCACCGTTATACAGATTGGTCAATCCAAGGAGCCCGTCAGTCCATCATCGCACCCAGTGAAGGCAGAAGCAATAGTTGAGTGACAATATTAAATACGGTTTCAGTTTTCAAGTTAAAACTAAGAAACATTACATACAAACAAGGCAATAGGCATTGTAAATGACAGGACGCGCTCCCCGGGGTAGGGAATCAATGATCAGCGGCAGAGAAGGGAGGGGGGCACGGGAGCAGAGGAAAAAGCAAACTGTAACTCACTCGTAACCTAACAGACGAGGAATGCTCGGCTAGGGGGACAAAGAGGCATCCAATACAACAGCCAGTGGAGGGGTACAGATGTCTCCGCGATAAGCGTTCCACAGACCCCACACCCCAGTCCATTTCCTCGGCTTGCCTTTTGCTACATACACCGAAATTTCTCTAAACATGCACCAGTCCATATTCTCCTTCCCCACCGAGACCGCGGGCGGCCTCTGGGAACCCCATAACTGGGCAATATTACGTTTAGCCACCATATTTCCCAAAGTCGCCCACCGCGTCTGTGCCACATTATAATCGTTTGGCTCCCACACGTTCAGCAGGCATCTCCTAGCTTCTGGAAGCAGAGCAACGCAAGTGACTTCTTCCATTACCGCCAAAAGAGCGCCACCTCAGGGCATTCCCATATAACTTGAAGGAAAGTACCCAGCGAACCACAACCACGCTTACACATCCCATCCACGGAGAAACCCATGCGCATCAGGCGGGGACCAGTGACATACACTCTATGGAGTATCTTTAGTTGTACGAACCGAAGGCGGGCCGGAATTGCCACCTCCCGCCGGGAGGCTATTGCCGAAACCCAGTCCTCATCATCTAATTCCAAACCGTCAGCCACCCAGATCTCCCTCAAGCGGGTCAACAGATCCGCCCGATCATTGATAAGCTTTTTATAGATCAAGGAGATCGTGCTGTCAGGCACGTAGCCATCGAGCACCCTATCCTCCAGCGGGGAATTTTCCGGGATAGCAGTAGCATCAGGGAAAACCGAGCACATCGCATGACGGACCTGGGCATACCGGAAATATTCCCTATCGTTTAGCTCATATTCCGCTTTCAGCATTTCAAACGTTTTAAACTCCCCTTTCACCCAGAGGTCACTCACCTTACATATGCCAATCATATCCCATTTCTCAAACCCTTTAGTTTTCCACAAACAGCCCAGCCTTTCCGAAGCATACAGTGGAGTCGCTCGAGTCAGGCGGTCCTTCCAACCCATCGCAGCATTAGCAGCATGCCACACACGTACCGCTATCTTTGTTGGGCCTGTCAACTGCACACCAGGAGACTTCGAATAGAGTGCCCTATTATAATCCCCCCCAGGCAATAGCATTTTATCCATCTCGAACGCCGAGTTCAGGGCTGGCCCGTACATCCCGTGGTTCACCGCCGCCAATTGGGACGCCCAATAATATCGCTTGATATCGGGGAGTGCAATACCGCCATCATACCAAGGGAGTGTCAATTTTGTGAGAGCGATTCGGGATCGCCCGTCCCAAAAAAAACGCCTCTGCAAGCTCTCCACCTCACGGAAATAGCGGGCTGGTATGACGTCGAGTGTGTTTTGCAGTGCATACAGAAATCGTGGCAGCGACATCATTTTAAACAACGCCGTGCGTCCGAGCGGCGAAAGCGGAAGCCGTCGCCACCTCGAGACGTCGGCCCTCAGTCGTTGGAGTGGGGGGAGTAGGTTCCGCTCATAACGGGCCACAGGGTCCAAGGTTATGAACACTCCCACGTATTTAAACCCTGACTGCGCAATCTGGATAGGGCAGCCAAGCGGAAGGAGAGGAGCATCCCCAGAGAGAACATAGACGCATGACTTGGCCCAGTTAATGACCAAGCCGGAGTTGCGACCAAATGAGTTCAGAACATCGACCAGTACTATCAAAGACTGCCGGGGAGATGTGAGGTACCGGAGAATGTCGTCCACATAAAGAGAGATGCGGTCCTCAAATTCAGGCGTCCACCTAATGCCGCGCAATGAGGGCTCCCATCGTAACCAGGCAGCCAGAGGTTCCAAGGCAAGTGCAAAGAGGAGGGGCGACAGCGGACAACCCTGCCGCGTGCCTCTTCCCAACCCGAAGGGTGCCGACACTCTGCCATTCACAACTACCTGAGCCAAAGGTTCCTCATACAGCAACCTCACCCAACCGATAAACCCGGGGCCAAAACCAAATTTCGCAAGCGCCGCCCAAAGATACGGCCATTCTAGGGTATCGAACGCCATAGTGGCATCCAAGGACGCCAAAACGGCCGGTTCACGTATGTACTCCGCTCTGGCGAGCACTCCATGAAGACGCCTCAGGTTCAGAGCCGTATTACGGTGAGGTATGAAACCGGACTGGTCCGGATGGATCAAGTCGCCAACGACCCCAATCAGACGGTTAGCTAAAACCTTAGCAAGAATTTTAGGCTCAGCATTTAATAAGGAGATGGGCCTGTAAGAAATACACCGATCCCGCGGCTTCCCCTCCTTGTGAATCACGACTATGGTAGCGAGACGCTGATCATAGGGGAGGGAGCCCACGTCACGTGCCTCAAGAAACATGTCGCAGAGATGAGGCGCCATCTTGTCCGGGCGCAGTTTATACAGTTCAATGGGAAGGCCATTGGGACCCATGGCCTTGCCAGAAGCGATCGAGCGAATAGCCAAAGCAATCTCATCAGGCGACAATGTCGCATCCATCAGTACCCTATCCGCCTCTGACAAAGACGGCAACACTATATCTCTCAGCAACAGATGAGAGTCATCCTCAAGGCCATTCGAGACTGGAGAATATACGTCGCGGAAATAGGTCGCGAAACATTCAACAATTTCCACAGGGTCAGTCACACGCACGCCATCCGCTCTCTCAATAACCGGCACCACTCGACTCGCTCTCTCCTTCTTGTCCAACCATGCAATCAATTTACCAGCCTTGTCCCCCACATCGTATAAGCGCCCCTGTTGCTCTCTACTCATCACTTTGGCAGCGTCAGTTACCAACGCTCTATAGTCAAGCTGCTTAAGACTGAGAACATGCAGCGTATCTTTCGTAACACCCAGCTCCAGGTCCCCCTCCAACTTGGCTATGTCGTTTTCAAGGCGAACCACCTCTTCAGTCTTGCTTTTCTTGGAGTGGGAAATGAGAGAAAGAGCCTGCCCACGGAGCACTGTTTTGAAGGCTTCCCATAACGAGACAGCAGAGGACACTGACCCCACGTTTTCAGTGAAATAGCGCCCAATAGACTTGACCAGGTCCGCCCGGATTTTAGGATCACGCAGGTACCAGGGGTTAATCGGTGCCACCCTCCCCTCAGCCCCGTGGGTGACCTCAATGCGCAACAGTAGTGGGGAGTGATCGGAAATACCCCGGGCCAGATGTCTTACTTCTCTAATCATCACAGCTTGGGCCGCCGGCATAAGGACATAATCAAGGCTCGACAAACTCCCATGAGCCCCTGAGTGGAAAGTGTATTGCGCCTGCCCCGGGTGGATTAGTCTCCAGCAGTCTATCAGTCCGAGGGTATCTATAAACTCACTCAGCCAGGCCTGTGCCCCTGGGAGATCCCTGGGAGGGTGACGATCCGCCTCGCCTGATACGACAGAGTTAAAATCGCCCCCCACCACCAGAACCCCCCCCGGGAGTCCCAGGACCATTCGCCCCAAATCAGCGAAAGTTACGGTCTGCAGTCCTGGTGGGACATAAACAGAAACGAGCGAGATGGTTCGGCCCTCCCATCGGCCTACAAGTGCAGCATACCGCCCTCTATCATCATGGATCACATCATCCACCTCCAACGGGAGAGAGGCTCTAATCAAGATGCCCACCCCACGTGAGCCAGAAGTGAAACCAGAATGCACAACGAGACGATATCCCCTCCTATTCATAGCATGGCAAGAATTCCCAATTAGATGCGTTTCCTGCAGAAAGACAATATCTGGCGACAGTCGTTTCAAAAACTGCAGCACTACTCCACGTTTAATCCTATCCCTCAAGCCATTCACATTCCACCCCCTACTCCCCATCCCATCCCCGCGCACAGCTCCCCCCCCAGAGAACACGATCCCGACCACCAGTCGTATGGCGTGACGTTGCCTTGTAGAACATTCAAACATTCCCCAACTCCCCCCTCCCCACCAACCTTCCCGTTACAACTCCCCCCACCCTGCACCCCTGCGTGAGCCCGTGTAGCCCCCCCAACTTGCAGTGTGCCTGTCACCCTAACATTAACTACGCTACAAAAAGAAAACCCAGAGGAGGAAAGAGCCTCACTGAGCGCCCCACAACCCCCGGGCATTGAAGGATAAGGCGCTGAATAGAAACACCAAACCAAAATATGGAAGTGTCATCACAATAGTCATTCACCGGGAACCAAAAGTCTATTCCTGTCCAGCCAAGCGCACTCCATTCCCCTCGGTCTGTCCCTCTCGACGTCGTTGCTGAGGCAGGGTATCAAGCCAATCTCCAACCTCCTCTGGCCGATCGAAGAAATGCGTCCGCTCCTCAAACTCAACACGCAACCTGGCCGGAAAGAGCATCGCATATTTCAGGTCCATGTCTCTCAGTCGCCGTTTGACACCCATGAACTCCTGTCGCTGCTTTTGGACCAATTGTGTGAAGTCCGGGTAGAAACTTATATGAGTGTTCCCGAACTTCGGCGGCCCACTCACCCTCGAGGCCAGCAGTATAGCATCCCTGTCCCTGAAATGAAAAATTCTGGCGATGATGGGCCGTGGGGGAGCGCCCGGTTTAGGCTTACCACCCGGAACTCTATGGGCCCGCTCAACCGCAAAGAATTTACTCAAGCCTTTGGGTGCGAGATGGTTGATCACAAGGTCTTCCACGAAGAGGTCAGCCGCAGGGACCTCCGATTTCTCCGGCACCCCGATTATGCGCACATTATTCCGCCGAGCCCTACTTTCAAAATCCTCCAGTCGACGGACAGACAAAGCAGTGGACGTCCGCAGATTACGGACCTCAGCTTGCAGGTCAGACACGTCCGTTACCAGACTCGACGTCGTCAGACCCAAGGATTTGACCTTTTCATTCGTTTGCGAAAGGTCCGCTCTGACTAGTTTAACGTCGATCAAAACCGTGTCCAATTTATGGGCCAATGTATCGAATTGCTGGCCGAAAGCCGCTTTCATCTCATCGATGGCACCCATGAAGTCCTGCAATGTTAACTCCGTAGACGATCCCGGGCTATCCTTGGGTCTCTCTGTTGCCTTATGCAGGCCACCAGGGGAACCTCTCGACTGGGTATAGCGGTCCATGTTGTTAGCTTGGGTATGAGCTCCCCGCCTAGTCGCCTTGGATTTTTGTTTATCTCCGTCCAATCTAGCCGCCATTGTCTGATGGTCGCCAAGGGTGTCGGCCACCAACACGATGAGCGATCCCCGGAGAACCAATCCAGGGAGCCTCGGCGATCCCGAAAGGTAGTCCAGGCTAGTGTCCAAGAGCAGGCAGGATACCCAATCGTCCCACTATAAATGTGTGCTGACAATCCAGGGCCCCTCAGTTTCAGCGAGGAGACCCGAAACCGAAAGTGAAAGTATGGGGTGCGCACCGGCCCAAGTCCTGCATGCCGTTGTTGTTCACTTTCTGCCCGGGCACCATGCCAACTCGAGTCCGGGGCAAGGTCCGGAGTAGGCCGCCAACTTGGAATCGATGCTATTCCGGTTCCCGATGTCCGATTTGAATTTGGACAACAGGTATCACCTCCACGTAGGTTCGCCCGTAGAAGCCCGTCGATAGAATCAGGATAAATTCAGGATAGACGTGGGAAGTTGTGGAGGCCCTCGGGAGCCCTGTGCCTACGCGGCCATCTTGGTTGCGCGCTAGGCTCCTCCTCGTAAATTACAATTTTTAATGTATTAATTGTTATACTGATTATTTTGATACTGATTTACTACATTTTGCAAACTGTTTATTTTTAGATATTTTATTTTTTGAATTACATTATACATTACAATACAAAATCTACTTTCTCAGAATGAATAACTTTAGTTTAAATACTTTGCAAATAAGCAATAGACTTTTCAGTACAGTAGTTACAGTTGTTGCAATGGGCAACACAATTTCAAACACAATGCAACATTGAGCTCAATGTGAATTTCTAGTCAAATACAATTAGTTACTTTATGGATTACTTTTCTAAGCACAGGACTGGATCCTAGATTCAGTCCTAGGACATCTCCTGTAAACAGTTATGTAAAAGCCTTTTGGTTACAGTAGTGATTATTAAGGAATATTATTGTATTTTAAAAGTTGACACTTAGACAATCTTTCACATAGAATCACCAATGTTATCCTATGGCAGAAAATTCACTTAGCAGGTAAGTAGTCTTATCGTTACTTTTTCTTACTCAGTGGTGGATCCTGGTTCCAGCGCTGGCCAATCTCCTGTAAACAGTTGAAAGAATGTGTTTAAGTCATACAGATGATTTTTTAGGAATATTTTTAGTTTGTGAAAATAGACACTTTGAAACTTTTCTGGTGAAAACCACACAATGGATTCCTATGGACGGAAATACAAGTTACTGGTAAGCATACTTAGAAGTACTTTTCAGAGTAAGTGCTGGTCTAAAAGATGCAGTACTGGGTTCTCTCTTGATAACAGGTGAGTAAATCAGAATTCGTAGTTCGGCTGATTTTAGAGGAATATTTGTACGTTTCAAAAATGGACACAGAAACTTTTCTGGTGAAAACCACACAATGGATTCCTATGGAAGGAAATACAAGTTACTGGTAGGTACGCTTAGAATTACTTTTCAGGATCAGTGCTGGGCTAAAAGATGCAGCCCTGGGTTCTCTCCTGATAACAGGTGAGTAAATCGGAATTAGTAGTTCGGCTGATTTTAGAGGAATATTTGTACGTTTCAAAATTGGACACTTAGAAACTTTTCTGGTGAAAACCACACAATGATTCCTATGGAAGGAAATACAAGTTACTGGTAAGTACGCCTAGAATTACTTTTCAGGGTCAGTGCTGGGCTAAAAGATGCAGCACTGGGCTCTCTCTTGATAACAGGTGAGTAAATTGGAATTCGTAGTTCGGCTGATTTTAGAGGAATATTTGTATGTTTCAAAATTGGACACAGAAACTTTTCTGGTGAAATCCACAGAATGGATTCCTATGGAAGGAAATACAAGTTACTGGTAAGTACGCTTAGAATTACTTTTCAGGGTCAGTGCTGGGCTAAAAGATGCAGCCCCTGGGTTCTCTCCTGATTTCAGGGTCATGGTGTTTCTACCCTTTTTTTTGGTTTTCTTGTGCCTCGGTTCTACCGAGGCACACGATGGCTGCCAACACATCCTGATTCAGAGTGTTGGCAGCCAATTAGCATACAGCTCGGGCTCGGGAAGGTGCGGGGAGGGTGCGCGGATCCTCCGAGGCCATAGATATATATGTAGTTTTACCTCTAATTTTCTCTGGAACTACTGAACGGATTTACACCATTTAAGCAAGAGGCACGAGTCTGAACTGAGGACTACCTCTTTGCCAAATTTAGTGTAATTCCTTTCAGCAGTTCGGGCTGTAGCTGCGTCAAATGTGTTTTCTCCATGTTAAGAACTTTTGCTGCAGCTAAAACCCGAACTACTGAACCGAATTACTCCAAATTTGGCAGAGAGCTAGCTCTTGGTCCTAAGTGCATTCTTTGCATTAAATGGTGTAAATCCGTTCAGTAGTTACTGAGAAATGTAAAAATACAAATATCAATATCTGAGCATCGAGGAGGATTTGCGAACACTCTCGATCACGAGCTTCATTCTGATTGGTTGCTAACACTTCAAACCAGGAAGTGTTGGCAGCCATCTTGAGACTCAGTAGAAACGAGTCACAAGAAAACAGTAAAAACTGATAAAAAACAAGAAAAGGGGGCACGGCAGAAAAACCCTGACCCCTAGGCCTGCTCAGGCGGTCCTTGTGCACCCCCAGGCCACAAAAAAGTATTTAAAAAAAAAGATTTTGGCTGGAGTCACGCTGGGTGCGTGAATCCGGCAGAAAATTTAAAAAAACAAAGCACAGGCTCCTGCGCTTTGTTTTCCTTCATCCTCCGGTTGAGCCAGTTCTCGGGGGCAATCCAAATTTATGTAGCAGGGCCTGCGGGGGCCCCCCACATCCCCAGGGACTGCCACCTCCCCAGGGCTTTGCTCAAAATGTGTGGGGGCTTGCCCCCCACAGTCCCGGGGACTGACCACCTCCAAGGCGCTATTTTTGAAAAAATGCGTAGGGGGGCTCTAGCCCCCCAAGCTGCCCCGAGGACCACCACCACCCTGTGGCATTTCTTTTTATGGGTGTAAGAGTAGTGTCGGCAGGACGAGGATAATAGGGCCTGCCCCCCCAAGGCCCTCCAACCCTGACAAGCTTGTGTTTGACCCGACGGTGATAATACAGGACGTCCTGGCAGCACATGCTTGTGTGTGACCTGGATGAAACATATTCACACTGCACCCCAAAGTCTCAATGGGGTTCACAGAAACACATGCATGGAGTGAGGTACAATAACAATCTAGCTCGTCACAAGGCCCCAGCGCATCTCCTTTACCCTCCACACACGAGGCGCTGGGGCCAGCACTCAGGAGTCACTCTCTTCGGCCCGTCATATTCTTCTCATGATACCAACCCACACAGTCCTTCCTTGTACGTTGTGCCCCGTGTAACACTGCTTTCTTAGAGGTCATCGGGCCAGTGGCCCTGTGACGTCAGATTACACTGATGTCATTCTTGCACTAACTTGCGGTTTTAAACAATGAATAATCTTACCTCCTTTAGCCCACGGAACACTTTTAAGTAGAAGCATAGCGCCGCTTCCTGTCCTCCAGGCGCTACCTCGCCGCTGAGCAGTGTCTCATCCTCGGTGCAGTGCTCGAGTATCCACAGGTTAAAGCAGGGGAGAGCAGCAGGGTGTACCCCTCCTTCAGTGCTTCAAATCTCCTCTTCCCTCCTCCTTCCTACCGACACTGCTCATCTTCCACCTCTCTTTCCTGCAGACACTGCTTCACAGCTCCTCTTCCACCCACACTCCTCCCTGCAGACACCACTCCCCCACTGCTCCTCCCTTCAAGGACTGGTCCTCCACTTCTACTCCCTGCAGAGACTGCTCCTCACTGGAGACACTGATCCACAGCTCCTCTTCCCTCCACCACAGACACTGCTTCACAGCTCTTCACCCAACCTCTCCTCTATGCATGTACCGGTCCATCACCGCTTCTCACTGACAATGCTCCACTACTCCACCCTGCAAACACCGCTCCTGTTCTCTCCACCGCTCTTCCCTGCACGGACTGCTCCTCCACTGCTCCCTCACCGCTCCTCTTCCCACCATCTATCATCTCTGCATCACCGGTCCTCCACCGCTCCACACTGACACTGCTTCTCACTGCAAACACCCCTCCTCCAGCGCTCCTCTTGCTGCCACCCCTCCTCCAATGCTCCCCCCACTCCTCCACAGCTCCACCTACCTCAGAGAGGAGAGGGGGTGGCTGCTCCCCACCCGCCCACAGCTCCCTGGGTCCTCTCTGGTAGAGCAGGAGGAGGTGAAACTGGTGAATAACCCAGTCACAACTCCTTTCTCCTGGCACAGAACTGCTAGCAAAAACAAGCATTGGCATAGCCAATAAGTCTCTCATTTGGGACGGTACCGTTTAAGTGTTTAGCCATACAGTACGTTATCCTGGGTGCTTCAATTATAGCCTAATTCCTAAATATGTGTAAGGCTATATCAAGCCCAAATTGCATCCACGTATTAAAAAACTTAAATAACTGCACACAAAATGGAGGAAGTAGGGTGTTTGAAGGACAGTGGGAGGGTGGTTGGGCAGACAGACGGAGGTTTTTGTTGGGAAGACAATGAGCGGGCAGACAGAGGGGCAGAGGTGGGTGTTTAAAGGACAGAGGGTGAGTGGATTGATGAGCGGGCGAATGGATGGATAACAAAGGTTGTAAATTCTAACATAAAGCGGTGCGTGTGTTTTTCCTTCTCTCTCTCTCTCTCTCTCGCTCTCTTTCTCTCTCTCTCTCTCTCTCTCTCTATATATATATATATATACATATATATATGTATATATATATATAAAGCACTTTGCTTGAACCAAACTTCCGTGTGTGCTCTCCATTGTGGCGTTTGAAGGATTCGCCTTGCTGTTACATTATAGAGCGGCTCACCACCGCAGGATTTTTAGCACCCGGGGCGTGATGGAGCGGCGGCAGTGACCTTCTGTTTCCAGTTTGATTTATGGCAGCCTGCCCCGAGACTTTGAAAGAAGGATTCGCCTAGGAACCATCAGCGTTGTAACTAAGTGAGGGGAAAATGGAAAGACGCGGACTGTCTCCTGCGGCTCCAGGCGTGGCGTGGATCCCGAGTCGGAAGATGTGGGAGTTTATGCTGCAGTCCGACTGGTAAGCGAGCTCCGCTTTATTCCAGCCATTACAATACGCAAAATCCTCAGCCCCGAAGGCAGTACCAGCCTTGTGCAGACCCCTGAAAATTCTCAGACTTAATACTTGAAATGAACTGTGCGATAAATAATACTAGCATGTCTAGTGTCACGGAAAGAGAGGAAGCTGCGGCAGATTTTTTTAAGACAGGGACCAGATCAAAGAACACACAACCAAAAGACGGTAATGTCTTGACTTCTCCCTCAAGCAATTTGGTAATCCTTTTTCAATCATTGGAGAAAGCGCATGAAAGGGAGATACGCAAATGGTGGGAGGCAAGTTCTCTGCAGAGGTATATTGATTGTAATAGAATCCCCAGAGGCCTCTGCATTTTTACGGTCCTTTCTTATGAAAATCCTGTCCCCCTACTTCTCAAGGAATGGGCTGACTATATATACCACAGAGTCTGCAAAGGGAATGGTGAAGATACTCATAAAATATGCTTGGAGCGGCCGGGAAAAACTTCTGGCAGAAATAAAACAATTGTAAGATGTGATTAGCAAAGATAAATATGCAAAACAAAGTGATGGGCTGAAAAGCGCAATGATGAAATGCTTAAAAGACTACAAAGGACAAAATTCCAGAGGGATGGGTAAGATTATTCTACGGGCCACATCCTGACCTTTGCATGCAAATTCGATGCCCCAAGAAAAAAGATGAGCCAGCAAGGTGCAACCACTGCCTGCAGCAAAGAAACCTCAGAATTGGAGGTAGAAAGCTCTGAAGGCGAACAATCTACAGACACAGAGGATAGGAGCGGTATCCATGAGTCCCCTTATCTTCAAGAGTACAAATTTATGAGGGAAACACAACAAAGACCAACATCAAGGACTCATCCACCGCAACAACCCCTGTCAAAAAATGCAAAACAAGGAGGGGCAAGAAAGGAAGGAGAAGAAACACCTACCCCAAGAATTACTCGCAGCAGAGGAAGGAGGGGCAAGTGGTAGACCCCAAAGATGAAATGACAATAATCAATCTTTCGGACAGAGAACTCACTCAGGACGAAATTAAGGTCCTACAATTAGGTCTTACTTTTTGTTCTACCTCTGAATATGATTATGTACAGACCCATATTGATCTTTTTAAATATGTTAGAAAGCTGAAATTACAAAAGATTTTCTTACAGCACCCACAGAAGAAAACACCAGGTGGGTCAGATCATGATGTTAATGATATCGACCTCCTCAGTGGCCATGACCTGGATACCCTCATGGCCCTACAAACACTGGATTCAGCGACCAACACCAATGAGGAAGATATTAATGTAGACACCTGTCTCGTTGAGGCAGGTATCAAACAGTACAGCAGAAATAGCAACTTGAAAAGAAAATCGAAAGTGTTTCCACAGTCTCCCTTCGACTCCATCGATGTCATCAATGAAGCTGTCATCACAGACCTTAAGAACTTGGTCAAAGACACAAAACAAAAGAGTGGTGATTTTAATATCTCCAGAAAACAATGGGAAGCAATTAAATCACTTAAAGAGGACTCCACCTTGGAAATAAAACCCTCCGATAAAGGAGGCAACATTTTCATCTTTAATAAACAGCACTACTACAAGGAAGCCATGAGACAGCTGGACGTTAGAGAATGCTATGTGCCCATTAAGAGAGCAGACTATCTGGAGTGTATTAATACCTATCACCAATTATTGTCAGAATGGAGGGACAAAGGAATGTTGGATCAGGACGAATATCTGTTCCTCTATTGTGAACCACCGGTCTTACTGACCTTTTACCATCTCCCTAAAATACATAAAGACCTGGTCAACCCCCCAGGGAGACCAATCGTGGCCTCTGTTAACAGTCTCTTAGAGAACATGTCTACATATATTGACTATTTCCTGGCACCCTTGGTCAAAGATCTAGCCTCAGATATACGGGACACCCAGGACTTCTTGAGACTCAATGAGGGTATCACATGGGAACCAGATATGCTGCTTATTAATTTAGACCTCACTAGTCTCTACACACGCATTAACCATCAGGACGGAATCACAGCAGTCAAGTGGTTTCTAAACAGAAGATCTTTGAGATTCCCAAAACACAACATGATGCTCCAACACATGATTAACTTCTGTTGAATAACAGCATATTTATGTTTGCAGGACAATTGTACAAGCAACGACGCGGGACCGCCATGGGCATGTGCTTCGCCCCCAGTTACACAAACCTTTTCATGGGCTGGTGGGAGAAGCACGTAGCCTGGGGGAATCCCATAAACAATGAATTGATAAAGTGGCGCTATGGGCGAGCTACATAGACGATGTAGCGTGGTAGTCGCTACTCGGTTGAGGAGTACATTGCGTCATTAAACGATAATGAGTTGAATTTGAGGTTTACAGGTCACATTAATGAGACCAAAGTGAACTACTTAGACCTGGAAGTCTATGTGGAGAATAATACCTATTAACAAGATTATACAGGAAACCCATGGCAGGCAATGCTGTCCTGCATGCGGGGAGTTATCATCCTAGAAGTCTTGTTAGAAACATTCCATACGGGGAGCTTCTGCGTCTTAAATACAATTGCACCTCTAAACAAGACTATGAACAAGCTAAAGAATTAGCATTGGACAAATTTAAGAATAGTGGTTACACCAACGCGGTATAGACCTGACTTACTGGTAGCGAAAACACCCAGACAAATTATGCAGGATGGTCCAGCTAGGATGATAACGAAGTTCAATGAAAATTCTGCAAAAATTGTGCAAATCTTTAAAAAGAACTGGCACATTCTCCAAACGTTTTAAAGAAGAGTCTCCCTACCCACCCATCAATCATGTACAATCGGTGTCAATCCCTTAGTGACCACCTAGTCACTATGATGCGGCCCCAACAAAGAATAAAATCAATATTACAGGATTTTACCGATGTAAGCGTTGCAAGGCCTGCAAATATAGTTGCAAAGTTATTAATTTCGAGGGTAGACCAGGGGATCCTAGGCCCACCAGAAAAATAAAGCAGCTCATAAGTTGTATCGCTGACCACACAGTATAATGTTTGGAATGCCCCTGTCCAAAACATTACATAGGGAGTACAACACATCCTACCAAAAAGTGCATTCTCGAACATATGCGCGCTATAACTAATAAGGATGTTACTTATCCAGTAGCCTGCCATTTTGAGAAATGTCATCAGAGCAATCGAGACCTCTTGAAATTTCACTGTATAGATCAAATACAAAGAAACGTACGGGAGGGGACAGGGTCAGAAAACTACAGATCTTGGAGTCTAAATATATCATTGACCTCCAAACCAAAGCCCCCATAGGACTCAACAATGATGAGAAGATGTGGGTTCACCTAGAATGAAGGGTTACAACATTCCTAATCAGGGGTATATATGCATAGGCACACCCTGCGAATTATTGAACTAGGAATATACCAAGTTATATACCCAGATTCCAGTGACGCACCAGCCTATTCACGGCTTAATAATAGAAATTATGGTGATAACATTGTTGATATTAATGTACATATATGAATTCTATCTGTAAAATGAACTTTCAGCAATTTTCATAGTTAATGAATGCTATTAATAACGGAATGCAATAATGACTATAAGCGGCTGTTTATCGAAATTGATTCTTCCAGAATATCTTGTTTTTAAAAAATATTTGCAACACACTATTAGACATTGGTGATATCACGATTGAAGGTCAAAAAACATGTTAAAAGATGGCTGCCACGAATTTACGCTATCAATGTTTGATGTAAGTCAATCTTTTACTTTCACGAAGGACACGTGATGGATTGTTAGATTGAAATACTTGTCGGTTTGCACAGGGAAACTGACATTGAAAAAGCCGTAAGGTGAAATGCATCTGTCAGTGCAGGGGGGTCTGCACAATAAGGCACTTTACTTGAACCAAACTTCCGTGTGTGCTCTCCATTGTGGTGTTTGAAGGATTCGCCCTGTGGTTACATATATATATAATATATATATTCACTAAAAGTTATAGTTAGAAGTTAGCATTTAAAAAAACTTAGATAATCACTGAAAAAAACATAGGTTTCAGGGACGTTATAGTTAGAAATTAGCATTTAAAAAACCCTAGAAATTCACTGGAAAAGCTATAGGTTTCAGGGACGTTATAGTTAGAAATAAGCATTTAAAAAAAACCTTAGAAATTCACTGAAAAAACCATAGGTTTCAGGGATGTTATAGCTAGAAATTAACATTTAAAAAACCTTAGATATTCACTGAAAAAACCACAGGTTTCAGGGACGTTATAGTTAGTTAGACATTTCACTCGTACAAAACCGGAGAAATTCGGCCGTTATAGTTAGTTGAGCTAACTATAATTCGCGCTCCCGCAATGCACTGCTGATGACATCACATATTACATCACTCATGACATGGTCAGTGACATCACTGGTGACATCACTCATGACATCTCAAATGACATCACTGATGACATCATCCAGTGACTGTGGGTTTCTGTAAAGTTTAAATATGTTTTATCTATTTATAGGCCAAGGTGTATTGAAGAATGAGTGGGTGTATGAGTGTATAGAATGATGATTTAGTAGGTGTGTGACTGACTATATAAGTGAGCGATTAAAAGTGTCTTACTGAATGCATGGATTAAAAGTGTCTTACTGAATGCATGGTTAGTGACTAAACTGTGTAAATGTTTCTATCTGTCTGTCTGTTGGTGTGTAAGCAGCTGCATGGGTTGCTGATTAGCTACATGAGTGTCTTTTTGGGTTATTGATTTGTTGTCTGAGTATCTGTATGGGTGCCTGAGTGTCTGTGTGGGTGTGTGGGGTGCGTGTGACTCCCTGCATAGATGTGTGAGTGGCTGATTCAATGGGTGTATGGGTTCAAGAGTGCGCCTGTGAGGGGCTGTATGGGTGGGTGAGTGTGTGTATGGCTGTGTTGGTGACTGAATGGATGTCTCAGTGGTACATGTGTGAGTAACTACATATGTGAAAGGTAGTATATATGAGTGTTGGAGTATATAAATGATTATGTATGAGAGTGAGTGATTGTGAGATTGGCTATATGGATGAGTGTGTACTTGTGTCAGTGATTGTATAGGAGTAAGTATGTGTTAGTATCTGTATAAATAAGTGAGGTGGTGTGTCTATAACTGTGTAGGTGAGTAAATGGGAGTGTGGTTGATTCTTTGCATTACTGACTAGCTCTGTGAGTAACTCTATGGGTGAGTGGTGGTTTTTGAGTGTCTGTATGGGTGTATGAGTGCATATGATAGTGGCTGTATTGATGAGTTACTGCATGTATGAGTGACTGTATGGATAAGGCAGTGGATGTGTGTGTAGACCGAGGAATCAGTGAGTGGATATGTAGCAACTGGTATTGGTGTGTCTATGGTTTCGAGAATGGCAGTCTGTATTTTAGAGTGGGTGTAACAAAGGTTATATTAGGCTGTGAGGAGGTGCATCCAATGATCATGTGGATGATATCATCAGTGATGTCACTGACCATGTCATGAGTGATGTAATATGTTATTTATTTATTTATTTTATTTTAGAGGTTTTATATAGCGCTAATTGTACCCAGAGGTATCAGAGCGCTTTACATGGGAGAGCTAGTTACAGTAAAAGAACAAATTACAGCATCTATGAATAAAAAAATAACAGAGCGCTTTACAAGGCTAAGAAACATACATCATAAAACAGAATTACAATATTTACAGCATCAATATAGGAAAACGGCAGGTAAGACAGGGAATAACAAGAGCATTGAGGTAATACATATCATGTAAAACAAGTACTTGGAGATAGGAGTTGAAATACCTAAAGATGTGGAGGAGCAAGTTTAAGGCGCAGGAAGAGACCCCTGATATTTATTGAGGAGGTGGTTTTGAGATCTTTTTTTAAAGCTGGCGTAGGAAGGGTTGCATCGTGTGTCTTTGGGGAGGGCATTCCAGATATAGGGGGCATTTCCGGAGAAGGAACGGGATTGAGTTGATTTCTTTTTTAGGGGGCGGGACAAGGAGGAGAGCGTTGGTGCTTCTTAGGGGTCGAGTTCTGCCCGCTTTGCAGAGTTTATTGGCGCGGTAAGGTGGTGCATTTTGATGGAGGAGCCATTTTAGAGTTTTGAGAGCTGGGGAAATGTGGTTGAACCATTTGCAGTCAGTGATGAGCCTGGTTGCAAGGTTGAGTACAGATTTGAGTGGAACTAGGTGGACCTTGGGGATTCCAGTGAGGATGGCATTGCCGTAATCGATTCGTGAAAGGGCCAGGGATTGAACCACTCATGTAAAATCTTCAGTAGAGAGTAAAGGTTTGATTTTTTTGAGATGACGAAGAGTGAAGAGGGCTCCTTTAGCCGAATTTTTGATGTGGACATTGAGTTTAAGACTGTTATCAATCAAGTGGATCATGTTTCATAGTGCTTGTAAAAATCAATAATTTTTTTTTTTTAAAAGACTCTTATCGATGGAGATACCAATGGATTTAACTGAATTGGACAAGGAGAGAGAACAGTTGAGGGCATTGAGGTTGGAGATCCAAGTTTGAATGAGGAGAGGGTTGTTTTTGGGGGAGAAGAGGATGATTTCAGTTTTTTGGGGGTTGAGTTTGAGATGATTAAGGTGGAACCAGGATTGGATTTTAGTAAGGATGTTATTAAGGTGTATGATGTCAGTGTGGGTTTTGATCTTGTTATAGAATTGGATGTCATCAGCATAAAGATGGTAGTTGATACCAGCTTGCTTTAGAATGAGGGCGAGGGGTTCCATGAAGAGGTTAAAGAGTGAGGGTGAGAGAATAGATCTCTGGGGGACTCCTAGGTTGACCGGAGTGGGTTTAGAAATACAGTCATGAATTTTAATTTGTTGAGTTCGATGTTGAAGATAGGAGACAAACCGTTTGTGGGTAGTACCATTGAGGCCGAAGCGCTCTTTGAGCACATTTAGTAGGGCAGAGTGGTTGACAGTGTCAAAAACTGTGGAGAGATCAAAGAGGGTAAGAAGACATGTCTCACCATTATCAAGGGAGTGGTGTATGTCATCAACAATGTTTAGTATGGCGGTTTCAGTGCTACAGCCTCTTCTGAAACCTGATTGTAAGGGGTCCAGAAGGTTAATTTTTTCGAAGTGTTTGTCTAATTGGAGTACACACACTTTTTGAGGACTTTAGAGAGAAGGGGGAGGTTGGTGATGGGGCGGAGGTTGTTTAAGTCATTGGGATCAGCATTAGCCTTTTTGATAATGGGGGAGATATGACCAAGTTGGAAGGAGCTAGGGACATTTCCTGCAGCAAGGGAGGTGTTGATGATTGTGGTCCAGGATGGGACAATGATGTGCTTTAGGTCTTGGAAAAGGTTAGAAGGGAGGGGGTCTTTGGTATGGGAGGATGGTTTTAGTTTAGTAATAATGCTGTGGACTTCGTGCTCAGTTACAGGGAGGAAATTATGCCTGGAGGCGTTGTTTTTTGGTCGTGAATTTGGGAGGCTGGGTGTGAGAGGAGTAGAGGTGGGAGGGTATAGGGGGTAGAATGGGGAGGGAATAGGAGAAGGAATGTGTGAGGAGGGGTTACGGTGAGGTGAGGTAGGGGATGAGTGTGAGGGGGAGCTAGGGGTGTCAGGAGTGTGGAGTGTGAATTAGAGGTGATGTGAGGGGAAAGTAGGGGGTTAGTTGGGATCTGCGTTGAGAGGAAGGATTGATCTATTTTGGCGATTTGTTCCAAGAAGAAGTGGGCAATTTCTTCACTTCTAGCAGTTGAGGCCATGGGGTTAGGGGGAGATGAGGAGGTTTGGTGCCGGATAATGTTGAACAGTTCTTTAGGTCTGTTTTTGGCCAGATCGAGTTGTGGTCGGAAGAAGGATGCCTTTTTGTTAAAAATTAGTTTTTTGTATGTAGATCTAGCTGATCTGAGGAGTGTCAGGTTTGAGTGGGAGGGATGTTGTCTCCAGGTTCTTTCAATTAGTCTTAATGAGCATTTTTCGTTGTTAAGTTCAGGGTTAAACCAAGATTTGGAAGGGATGTTTCTTAGAGTTTTAGGTTTAGGAGGGGCCAAATGGTCTAGGACATCCGTGAAGGCTTTATTAAAGTGATTAGTAAGCTCATTTGCGTTTGATGAGAGAGGAGTGTGGAGCACTTGAGCTTTGAGTTTGGACTCGAGTTCGCCAGGAGGGATACGTTTTAGATTTCTGGTCCATTTCATAGGTTTAATTTGTTTCGAGGTGAGGGGAGGCAGCGTGATGGAAATGGTGAACAGTATGAGGTGGTGGTCGGACCAGTCAATGGGGATGATGTTGGTCAGGACGGCTAAGTCATTATTAGGAATGATGGCATCCAGGATGGCACCTTTGGTGTGGGTGGAGGATTGACAAAGTTGGTTGAGGTCATTGATCTTGAGAAGGTTGGTGAAGAGGGTGGTAGTGGTGTCATTCAAATGGAGGTTGAGGTCTCCAAGAAAGAGATTTGTTGAGTTGGATAATGAGGACTGTGTAATCAAGTCAGAGAGTTCATCAATAAAGGGGTGTGGATCACCAGGAGGGTGGTAGATAGTATGTCAATGAATGGAGTAGGCGCCTAGAATTTTAAGTTCAGCTTCAAGGTATTCGAAGGTGGAGTGGCCAGCATTGTTGACAAGGGAAAGCTGAAGTTTGTTTTTGAAGATTGTGGCAAGGCCACCTCCTATTCTGTCAGGTCTGTCTATTCTGAGGATAGAGTATCCATGGGGGGGAATAGATCAAACATACTCGTTGAGTGATCATTGAGCCAAGTTTCCGTGCGAAACGCAATGTCAATGAATTCATTAAGGATAGATTTGGAGATTTCATTGGCGTACGGTTGTGGAGGGGGTAAGTATTCCAATGATGATGATTGCAGTTGGTGGGAAATATACGGTTGGTGTGGGGGCATATGCATGCGAGAGTCGGGTTTCTGGGCTGAGGGATTCAACATCTTCTCTAAGTCGGGAGAGTTTGTTTGTCAATAAGGAGAGATTGCGTTTGATGTTATGTAGGGTCAGGGTTATAGGGGAGCGGGGGATCTCTGAAGGGGAGGATGAGGGAGAGAGGGAATGGATAGTGTTTGTTGTAGACAGGGGCAATTGTGTGTAAGGTGTGTGAGGTCAATGGAGTTGGAATGAGTAGAGTTCAGGCTATTAGGCATGAGATGTGTCATGATGGAGGATAAGCGATTTGATAACTCGGGGGATGTGGATAGAGATAATATGAGGGCATAAAGAGTGTGACGTAAGACTGCATTGGGGATTAACAGTGGAGCGAAATTCGGTGTGTGCGATGGAGGGTTAGGAGAGGGTGAAGGTGGGGCTGGAGGTGGTACAAAGCGAGAGCCAGGGAAGAGGGATAGGGATTCAGGCTGTGGTGTCCAGGAGGGAAGGAGGGGGTTAGTTATTTTAGAAGAGGTTGAGGGGGACGGTTCGATGGAGGATGTAAGTGGTAGGGAGAGGGGATATGCAGTGGGGATGTCAGGAGGAGGGGGAATCATTGGAGGGAGAGAAAGATTGGGTGACGGTGGTTGGGAGATGACATTGGGTGTAGATATGATAGGGGAGGGGGATGTGATTTCATCAGCAGTGCATTGCGGGGGCGCGAGTTATAGTTAGCTCAACTATCTATAACTGCTGAATTTTTCTGGTTTTGTATGAGTGAAATGTCCAACTAACTATAACGTCCCAGAAACCTGTGTTTTTTTCAGTGATTATCTAAGTTTTTTAAAATGCTAACTTCTAACTATAACTTCCCTGAAACCTATGTTTTTTTCAGTGAATATATACATATACATATATATACATATAAATATTCCTGCAAAATCAATCCAAGACACACTTTTTCAAGCCACACTGGTTAAAGGTCAATAGTTTTATTAAGCAGAAAGAAGACTCCTTTCCACCACAGCCATGGTCTTGAATACATGACTCCCAGCTGGGGTCATCGAGTTTTTAAAGGTGCCACACTAAGCATCACACACGATGCAAAAAATAATATTCATATTTTTAACACAAACACCAATTTTCCACTGTACATGATTGTGAAAACATCAGCTTCTTGCATAATGATTACGTGGTCAGCATAGCATTGCTTGAATCGGAATTGTTTCCATCATTATCTGGTTTGTGTGTCCTAAGCGGCGCGATCAATAAAGTTAATTTGAAAGGAGCCAACTTTATCAGTTGTTGGATCAATGAACATGGTAACAGTGTATTGCATTATCTACATTTTGTGTAATTTCATGAACCCGTGACAACATCAAGGTATAGTACACAATATAGTAATACTGCATTGTATTGTATACATTTTGTGTGGGTCATCAAACCCACAAAAACATCAAGGTATAGTACCCAATAAAGCAAGTAGGAGCGGTGGGCGTTCACTTGGCCTCCGTGCACATAACTTTAACAGTAGTGAATCTGTCAGATCCTGGATCCATGCCAATCACTTTCCTACAAAAGATAAAACAAACAATTATTGGAACTTCATTGGAAACTCTTTGTTTACATAAACAGTCATACTGGTGAAACCAGATTGATGTTACCACAATGATTCATATTGCTAGATCAATCGGAAACAATATCTCAACCATATAGCACTTATAATTGTCAATAAGGGAAAATTGTGGTGCTAAAAGAAAAAGAAGGGAGACAGAGGCATACAAATGTTCAAAACAGGGTGCACATTTCTTATGGCTGAGAATGCATTTCTTCATCATAATTGAGGCCATTAGGGAATTTTGATCCGGTTTGCAGGATAAATTGGGATTCGAGTTTACGTAACGCTGCCACTCGATCACCTCCTCTTTGGTGTACCATGACTGTATCAAGGCCAAAATATTTGGCCTGGGTCCAATCTCTTGCATGTTTTTCTGAAAAGTGTTTTGCTGTACTACAGCTAAATTCTCTGTTCATAATGGCTCTCCAGTGTTCTAGCATCATTGTTTTAACTGGAAAGGTGCTCGAGTCACTGTACCACAGGCTACAGGGACAGGCTATGGCATAAACTACATGGTTGCTGCTACAAGTAATACATTTGGGGATTTTCCATCTGGTTCCTATTCTTTCGAGGGTCACTTCAGTAATACTTTCACCGTGTCTGCAGGCTTTACAGTTACCGCACTTGCGGAATCCTTTAGCTTGTTTCAACCAGCAGGTCTCTTTTGCTGAGAGATGGCTATGCACTAGGATATCCTTCAATGAGGAATTTCTTTGATATGTTAATGATGCAGTAGTACCAACCTTATTTCTCAAAATGGGATCTTATCTCAATATCCCCCATCTATTTTTCAATATCCTGCGCAATTATCCAGGCTGACTGTTATATTTAGTGATAGACTGTATCGGTCCTTGTTCTTTTTTGGAGGTACTAGTATTGTGTGATTGGAAAACGACCACCTCATCCCTAGTAAGTCTCCCCACTCAGACTTCTGCCTGTTTAAGAACTTTACATGAATAACCCCTACCATTCCATCATCTCTCATTTTGTACGTTGATACCTGTCTACAGAACTACAGCTGCGTTACGTCCTCAGAAATTCCCTGTAAGGTATGCCCCATTGAAAACTCAGTGGGTGGCACCTCAAAGCGTGCAGGATCGAGTTGCCCGCTGTTTCTTTCCTATACAGTTCCGTCTGGATGGTACCATTTTCTAATACAAGTTTTAAATCCCAAAAATCAACAGTTTTTTTTCTGTGATGCATTGTGAATCTTAGATTCATGGCATTATCATTATGTGCATCAATTAACAGTTTGAGGTCAGATCCAGCACCTTCCCACAGAAAGAAAATGTCGTCTATGTACCAGAGCCATAAACTCACATTGTAAATCGAATGTTCAGTATTTTCGTTTAAGAGCACCTGCTTTTCCCTCCAGCCCACCACCATGGCTTGGAGCGAAGCAGGTGCCCATGGAAGTTCCTTGTAGTTGTCTGAAGTATTCTTTTTCAAACATAAAGACATTCTCTTTGAGACATATTTCAATCATTGACAAGATTATGTGTGTGTTGGCTCAAGAAGGTGCAGACTACGTGTTTTAAGGAAATACTGGCATAAACCTTAGGCCATCCGAGTGCCTCATGTTCGTGTAGAGGCTTTGCACATCAAGACATTCTAACCAATGATTCTCACATTTTGTATTTTCTGTAAAAAAGTCTTTGGTGTCTCTTATGTAAGAATTGAGGACTTTCAGAAACAGAAACAAAAAATGATCAACAAAAATAGAGATATTTTCTAGGAGGCTATTCTTAGATGAAACAATTGGCCTCCCTGGTGGTTCTAAGGCATTCTTGTGTATCTCAGGTAATAAGTACAGCGTGGGTGTAGTGGGTGTCTCATTTCAGAGAAATGTCCTCTTGTCCCAACTAAGTAATTGAATGTTTGTGGTCGTGTCCCTCAACCCGGTCCTCCCTTCCTCCTCTCTAGGCAGTCCAGACAATTGAAGGCTGGTTGTTCTTCCTTATTTATTAAGGTAAAGTTTGTTATTGTCACAAAACTTTACACAGTTCTGATATTCGTAAAGGTCCATATTCAAAATCCAAAGGTTCTCCTGGCTGGGTCAGGTCCTCTTCTGGCCTCTCTCTACTTCCGACTTCTTCCCAGGCTCAGGGTAGGACCCAAAAAGGAATGAAACAAAAGAAAACCTCAGGCTACTGTATAACTGAGGATACCAAAAAGGGAGGGGAGAGTGCGCCACCACCAGAGCCCTATCCTTTGTGAAGGTGCCTAGTGTGGGGGTATTTGTGCTCCCTCCCTGGTGCCTTTCAAGCATGCCCACAGCCCTTGTACAACCACGGCGCATGCCCCGGGCACTTGCCTGCTTCCACGACCCTCCTGGGCCATGGTGATGGAAGACCCTGCTCCTGGGTCTTCGTGGGAGGCAGTGGTCTTGGGCGCAGTGCTCCTTGAGCGGTCTCGGCATCCTCCGTCGTCCTGTGTCCTCACACTCTTGGGTCTGCTCCTGTCATCTTTCTCCGCTACCTGCTGATCCTGGTGCTCTCTCCCCACTTCGTCAGGGTCCGTTGTCGTCCTGCTCTCTCCTCCGGTCCACGGCTTCAACTCCGATGATGACGCACTTGCCTCGCCCTCATTCTTTTCAGCTGGGCCCGTACTCGGCCGGTTTGTGACCGCTAGACCACCTCCTTCACTTCCAGTCTGGTGGATCGCGGCGGCCATGTTGGAGGTATCCGGGTCATCCAATGGTGCGGGACCATCACACTGCCTTCCTCCCAGGAATGGACGATCGGGCCATTCGAAGACATGGAAGCGGGAAAGGAAGTCCACATTTGTTTGTAGTTTCCCCGGAACGTGAACAGTCTCAAAGATGAAGGGCTGTAAAGCAAGAAACCATCGTAAGACCTTAGGGTTAGAGTCTTTGTTTTGTGATAGCCATGTAAGGGGGGCGTGATCAGTTAACAAAGGAAAGAACGTCCCAGAAGATAGTATTGTAAAGCTTCCATAGCCCATTTAAGGGCCAGGCATTCTTTCTCAATAGTGGCGTATCTTGTTTCTCGGGGATAAAGTTTTCGGCTTAAGTACAGGACGGGACGCAGATCTCCAGATGCTTCGGGCTGGGACAGGATGGCCCCAAGGCCTCTGCCTGAGGCGTCAGTTTGTAGGACGAATGTTTTCTTAAAATCCGGACAAGCCAGAATAGGGTAGGTACACAGGGCTCTTTTCAGCTGCTGAAAGCTTTTCTCTTGAGGATCAAACCAATGAAGGCGTTTCCCTGTGTGTGTCTTCGTAAGTAAATCAGTGAGGGGACTGGCGATCTCAGAAAAATGAGGTTTGAATCTCCTGTAATACCCTACTAAGCCGAGGAAAGTACGGATGTCCCTTTTACAGGTGGGTTGCGGTATATTTGCAATGGCCTCTATTTTGTTGACTTGGGGTCTTATACACCCTCCCTTGATATCATACCCTAGGTATTCAATACGCTCAGTTCCAAAGGTGGTCTTTTTTGGATTAAGGGTAAGACCTGCTTGTTCTAAGGTTTTTAGGACTGGTTCTAGGTGAGCTAGGTGGGTGTTCCAGTCGGGGCTGTATACGACGATGTCATCAAGATATGCCACCGCGAAATGTTGATGTGGGGCTAAGAGGACATCCATTAGCCTCTGAAAGGTGGCAGGAGCCCCGTGAAGACCGAAGGGTAGAACCTTAAATTGATAGAGGCCAGAGGGGGTTGAAAAGGCGGTTTTCTCTTTGGCTGCCTGGGATAAGGGAATTTGCCAATAGCCTTTTGTTAAATCTATGGTGGACATGACTCTGGCCTCCCCCAGACATTCTATCAATTCATCTACCCTTGGCATAGGGTAGGCATCGAACTTCGATACCGCAATGAGCAGGCGAAAGTCAATACAAAACCTGATGCTACCGTCAGGTTTCGGTACAAGAACTATTGGAGATGACCATGCACTGTGGGAGGCCTCAATTATATCTGACTCTAACATGGCTTGTATCGCCTGATTTACTGCCTGTCTTCTGGCTTCTGGAATACGATATGGTCTTAGCTTGATAGGTTGTGCTGTTTTTGTGATTATATCATGTTCTACCAAAGTAGTTTGCCCTGGTGTTCCTGACAAAACAGTAGAGTACTTTTCACTGAGGGATAACATTTGTTGTTTCTGTTCTTCAGTGACTTGGGGCCCCAATTGAATGTTGTTCTCTAGTTTACTAGGAAGAGGGGTGAAAGTTACCTCTATAGGCTTGTTTATGGTGATATGGTGTATGGGTGTTCCTGTCTTTGGGTTTGTAGGCACAGGGTCCTCCCAGGCTTTGAGAAGATTTATATGGCAGATTTGTCCAGCAGCTTGCTTATGGGGAACATCTACTCAATAAATTACTGGTGTTACTTTGCCCAGTATCTTATAGGGCCCTTGCCAAGTGGCAAGAAGTTTTTTCTCAGAACTGGGCAAAAGGATGAGAACCTGATCCCCTACCTGAAATTCTCTAGGTTTAGTGTGACGGTCATACAGACGTTTTTGTTGGTTCTGAGCGTTTTCCACATTAGCATGTGCGTCTTCCCACAGGAAGGACAAGGTATTCCTTAGGGAAGCCGTGTACTGTAACAGAGGTTTGCCCTCGTCTTCTTCCTCTGTCCACTGTTCTAAGGCCATGTCTAGAAGTGTCCGGGGTCTCCTTCCGAACAATACCTCAAAATGTGAAAAACCTGTAGATTTTTGTTCGTGTGTTCTGATAGCGAACATGACTAGGGGCAGTTGTTGGTCCCAGTCCCTCCCTGCTCTGTCTATGCTTTTCCGTAGGATAGTCTTTATCGTGCGGTTGTACCGTTCCACCAACCCATCAGTTTGAGGGTGATAGATTGAGGTACGTATCTGTTTGACTTTAAGTATGGTACATACCTGTTTCATCAGTTTTGACATAAACGGGGTTCCCTGGTCGGTTAACAGTTCCTGGGGGAAACCCACATGGGAAAATAAAGTGACCATGGCATGATCAACTGCAGTGGTAGTGGTGGAGGACAGGGGTATGGCCTCTGGATACCGAGTTGCATAGTCTACGAACACTAATATATATTGGTGCCCTCGGGCCGATGGGATGAGTGGGCCGACTATGTCCATACCCACTCTTTTGAAAGGGACATCGATGATGGGTAGGGGTTGTAATGGAGCTTTGGGCAGAGAGGGCGCATTAACTAGTTGACATCGAGGACTAGAAGCGCAATATCTGGCCACTTCCTAATACACCCCTGGCCAATAAAACTTGGGTAGTAAATATTTCAGGGTGTGTTCTTTACCATAGTGTCCACCCCCAGCTTGACTGTGGGCTAAACACAATACCTGTTCCCTAAAAGCTCGGGGTACTAACAGTTGTTCTTTCCTGATACTCTTTTCCTGATACATCCATTATAGGAGGCCATTTTTCACACTAAAGAAGGGGCCTACCTTGTCTGGTTGATCCTATTCTGCTTGTTCCCAGGCATTTTGTAGGGTGGTATCATCTCTCTGGGCTGCTCAGAAACTTCTACCTGTTTCTGGAGTTGTTTCTGTAGAGGCAAACACATGAGCGGGCATTGTTTTTTGATACATGGCCCGTTCTTCTCTTTTTTCCCCTACGGCTTTTACCCTCTTTGGGGTTTGTCTTCTCTATTTCTTCACTGTAAAAAGGGGCGTTCTGCAGCCAAGCCACCGCGGGGGAAGACAGGTTCTGTATCTGCAAATAGTCGTGGAACTTTGGAAAATCGGCCCCTAATAATACTAATTCCGGAAGGGATGGTACTACCCCCACTTTCCTTAACTGTGAATCCCCATCGATGTTGAACAGGATTTCAGCAAGGGGATACAACTTTGTTTCCCATGTACGCAGGTGACTTGTATATATTCATTCTCCACTATTTGGGATTCCCTTATTAAGACTCTGTCAATGACTGTGTGATGGCAACCTGTCTCAAGAAATGCTAGGACTGGTTTGCCATTTACATATATTCTTTTCTTATACCTTTCTGGGGGTTCTCCTGTTGTCATTACACGCCCCCGGATATATACCCCACCTCCATAGGTTCCGGAGGGGAAATGCGGGAAGGACAGTTACGAGCAATGTGGCCCCATTCTGCACAATGAAAACACTGCGGGCCAGATGGGGGAAGTCCGGAAGAAAGAGGCTTGGGCTGGGGTCATGGGAGGTTCTGGCCTCTGTTCTCTGGGTGGGTTTGTATGGCTGGTCTATTTAGGGTTTTTGGTAGACCTATCGGGGTTCTAAGGGTAGGGGCTTTGAATTCAGGAGATTGGTGGTATGCACATGCGAGATCCACTGCTACTGCAACTGTAAGATTGGAATGTTGTTTGATCCAAGCCCTTTTATTACAGGGTAGTGCCTCCAGATATTGTTCTAAATACACTTTCTCAGTTAGTTCGTCTATGGAAGAGGTGGTGGGTTGCAACCAGCGATTACCCAAATTGCGGATTCGATAATAAAGAGCTCTTGGATTAACACCCGCGGTCCATTTTTCCTTTCGAAAGCGAGCACGGTAGTATTCCTGGTCACACCCTAGGCGTTCCAGAATAGCTGTTTTTTTATATCAGCATAACTAGTGACTCCTGCTGGGTTGGCGGCTTGGTAAGCAGCCTGCAGTTCCCCTGAAAGCAATGGCGCAATATATTGGCCACATCTTTCTGGTGGCCAAGTGGCTGTAGAATCCACACTCTCAAAGTTCACAAAGAAATAGTCAGGGTCATCCCCCTGTTGGAATTTCTGAAGCACGGAGCCTGGCACATTGGGATGTACCCGAGCACTTGATATGACCTCTGTGAGGCGTAATACAGCAGTATCCTGGACCTGCT
Organism: Triturus cristatus; assembly: GCF_964204655.1. NCBI lineage: Eukaryota > Metazoa > Chordata > Amphibia > Caudata > Salamandridae > Triturus > Triturus cristatus. Next base: position 576,180,416 of record NC_140582.1, on the reverse strand, counting down.
GATTTGCAGTTAGCAGTGCAGCTTGGTCTTTTAAGTCTGTTTGTAGGGCTTCTCTTTCCTTCTGGGCCTGTTTGGTTTTTTGCTCAAAGACGAGCTTTAGATGGCGTTGCCCTTCTGCAGGCTGAGTTATAATAGCCTCCTTGTTATGGGTTCTGTCTTTTTCCAGACAGCGTATCCCACTTCTGACACCACTTTTGTGGTCGTGTCCCTCAACCCAGTCCTCCCTTCCTCCTCTCTAGGCAGTCTAGACAATTGAAGGCTGGTTGTTCTTCCTTATTTATTAAGGTAAGGTTTGTTATTGTCACAAAACTTTACACAGTTGATATTCGTAAAGGTCAATATCCAAATCCAAAGGTTCTCATGGCTGGGTCAGGTTCTCTTCCGGCCTCTCTCTACTTCCGACTTCCTCCCAGGCTCGGGTTAGTACCCAAAAAGGAATGAAACAAAAGAAAAACTCAGGTTACTGTATAACTGAGGATACCAAAAAGGGAGGGGAGAGTGCGCCACCACCAGACCCCTATCCTTTGTGAAGGTGCCTAGTGGGGGTGGTTTTGTGCTTCCTCCCTGGTGCCTTTCAAGCGTGCCCACAGCCCTTGTACAACCACGGCGCATGCCCTGGGCACTTGCCTGCTTCCACGATCCTCCTGAGCCGTGGTGATGGAAGACCCTGCTCCTGAGTCTTCGTGGGAGGCAGCGTTCTTGGGCGCAGTGCTCCTTGAGCGGTCTCGACGTCCTCCATCGTCCTGTGTCCTCACGCTCTCGGGTCTGCTCCTGACATCTTTCTCCGCTACCTTCTGCTCCTGCTGCTCTCTCCCCACTTCGTCGGAGTCCGTTGTTGTCTTGCTCTCTCCTCCAGTCCGCGGCTTCAATTCCTCCGACGATGCACTTGCCTTGCCCTCATTCTTTTCATTTGGGCCTGTACTCGGCCGGTTTGCGTCCGCTAGACCGCCTCCCTCACTGGCGGATCGCGGCGGCCATGTTGGAGGTATCCGGGTCGTCCGATGGTGCGGGACCATCACAATGTCATACCATCCTTGTAGCAGGGTAGAATATCTTTGGTGTAAGTTTGAAAGATATGACTTATCTACCCTGCGTAGCATGCCTTGTTATTACGTTGGCAATATGCTTCCTGCACATACATCTAGTCATGAGTACCACGTTTCCCCCTTTTATCAGATGGTTTGATGATCAGGTCAGCATCCCTTTGTAAGATCTTCACAGCCTCCCATTGCTCTTTGGTGATATTCATGTTTCGCGGCACTTTCCCAATAAGACTCAACAGGTCTTGTGCCACTACATAACAGAAGGTGTCAATGTTATCCCTGGCAGTGGAAAGTATGTATTTGACATGCACATATGCCGAGGCACACTGAGTCAGTACAAATTGTAATGTAGGTAGTAGCCCACATAGTAATCACGGAGAGTCCATAACATTTTTTTTTTTCCTTTATTTTCTTCTCTTCTCAAAGATCCAAGCACAAAGGCACACTGGCAGCCGACACGTGTTTTGTCCAACGGACATTTTCAAGGCTAAAGTGTATGGGCACATAAACCCGGCACCCCGTAGAACAGCGTACCAGATGTAAGTTTACACAGAAGATTCTGGAAGTCTGTAAAGCAAACATCAAATTTGGAATTTCAGTCCTATATGTATTCACAGTATACACCGGATCCTGAATGGTATGCAAAGCATCAATGTCTTTAGTGTTTGTAAGGATATCTGTGGCCTGCAGTTATCACCACGAGTTTCTGTACCTGCAGGCAAAAATACCAATGTGGAGATTCCGAGTCCCAGTGGTCTATGAAAGCTGACTCCAATAAAAAATGCCAGTCCCTGCAGTAATTCACAAATGAAAACGACGTCTATCACAAGGTCAAATATTAGCAAGCACCTGTTGTGAATCATATGTAGAGCATGGTGAGCCTTAAAAGCAATCGAAAACAACGCTGTCAGTGGAACCGTGGAATACCACGGAGACCGACCTGCCCCCAAGTCCTGATAAACTTGGAACTGGAGAGAAGACGAACTGGCATACGTCCTGTCTGTTCCTGAGTGTGCACACTCAGGAACAGACAGGACGCATGCCGGTTTGTCTTCTCTTCAGTTCCAAGCTTATCAGGGCTTCTCTCCAGTTCCAAGCTGCCCTGATAAGCATGGAACTGGAGAGAAGACGAACAGGCATATGTACTGTCTGTTCCTGAATATAGTTTACCTTACCTTACCTTGTGGCCACCCAAAATTAGTTCTGGGGGCAGGTCCACACTCCCTGGGAGTGGTGCCTGGCTGGCTAGAAGAGTATAGAGGGGGCAGGCCCGAGAGTGAGTTACATCTGCCAATGACAAGGTAGGCATATTTTGAAGATAAGTAATTTCCTGGGCACATCCCAGAAGACTATCCTATCAAGGAATGGTCAAACCCTCTCCAATTGTCTCAGCTCTGGGAGCCACCTAACACTAGGCACCTTATTATGAATTTCGCAGTCTTGAAGCGGGCCACCATGCCAGGGCCCCTCTCCAAGACCGCCAAACCCATACTGTGACCACCTGCCAGATTCTGACTGAAATCCAGGTCGGGCGGTCCTGTGGCCGATGGCCCACAGCAGTGCAGTTTTAAGACTCATACGTGAGCCTTAGCAAAGCACCAAAATGGGAATGCCATTGCACGTCCATGCACTGCATGGACTGTTAAGGCTTAGATAGGAAAATGACAACTTTCTAAAAGTTTAATTGCTAAATATTAATATAAAATATGATTTTAGTATTAAGTTGGATTTTTAATTACTAGTAAAATGACTCAAGTGAAACATTATAAAGTGTGTATTTACAAAGTCTCACATGGTTTCTTCGTCACTCTCTCTCTCTCAATCTCTCATTTTCTCTCTCTCTCCCTCTCTCTCTCTCTCTCTCGCTCCCTCTCTCTCTCTCTCTCTCTCTCTCTCCCGCTCTCTCTCGCTCTCCCCCTCTCTGGTATTCAAACTGTGATTCTGATACAATTTTAGGGTGTTATTGGTGCCATCCTCCTTTCTCTAATTTTTCCCTCGGTTCTTGACTGATATATTATCAGGGACACAAGAATTAAGTGACAGGAGAGGGCCAAATTGTGCAGCAGGGTTGAGTAATTTATTAGGCAAGAAAAGGAAAACTATGCAGCATAATGTGGTGCATTTTGTAATGGCAATAGTACATACAGACCCATCTCCCTGCTACCGTTCTCAGCAGAAGTCATCGAGAAAGCCATCAACAGCCAACTCGCCACCTTCATCGAAGAGCACAGCATCCTCGACTCATCCCAATCTGGCTTCAGAAAAAACCACAGCACAGAAACCACCCTCCTCGCCGCAACAGACGACATCCTAATGGACAAAAGAGAAACAGTAGCCCTCATCCTCCTCGACCTCTCAGCAGCCTTCCACATAGTCTCCCACCACACCCTAACACGCAGAATCCATGACGCAGGGATCTGGGACAAAGCCCTTGACTGGATCCACTCTTTCCTCTCTGGCAACAGGTCAGACTCCCTCCTTTCCTCTCGGACCCTACACCAACCACCTGCCGAGTACCCTGGGGGTCCTCCCTCAGCCTAATGCTCTTCAATGTCTACATGTCTCCACTCACCCTCATCGCAAGAACCTATGGACTCAACATTGTTTCACACGCAGACGACACCAAACTCATTCTCTCCCTATCCAACGAACCCAGCGCAGCCAAACACAACTTTCAAGAAGGCATGGAAGCTGTCACCAAATGGATGAAAAGCAGCTGTCTACAACTCAACACTGACAAATCATAACTATTCATCATGGGCCCACACTCTGATGCCTGGAACTACATATGGTGGCCCCCTGCCCTCAGAAACCCGCCCACCCCCACTTACCACGCACGCAACCTTGGAATCATCCTGGACTCCGAGCTCAAAATGGACCGCCAGATCAACTCCTTTTCATCCTCCTGCTTCCACACCCTCCGCCTCCTACGTAAGACATACAAATGGATCCCCCTTGAGCACAGAAAAACCGTCACTCACGCCCTCGTCACCAGCAGACTCGACTACGGCAACACACTTTGCGCCGGAATAAACAAAAATCTCATCCGCAAGCTACAAAACATCCAGAACTCCTCCACAAGACTGGTCCTCAACCTGCCAAGACACTGCCACATCTCCCAGCACCTGTGCACACTCCACTGGCTCCCCATCGAGACTAGAATCACCTTCAAGATCCTCACTCATGCACACAAAGCCCTCCACAACACCGGACCAGCATACCTGAACAGCCGACTCAATTTCCACGCACCCCCAAGATTCCTACGATCAGCCCAGGTCTCCTATGCCATGGTTCCTCACACCAGAAAGACCAGATCGGGAGGTCGCTCCTTCTCTTCCTCACGGCCAGAGCCTGGAACCCTCTTCCGCTCCACCTCAGACAGACAGCATAACCCCCCATCTTCACGAAAAACCTCAAAACTTGGCTCTTCGACAGACCCCCTCCTTGATGGAATGGAACCTGCACCTCCCTTCCGCCCCAGCGCCTTGAGACGCTTACGGGTGAGTAGTCGCGCTTAACAAACACTGATTGATTGATTGATAATTTCAGTGGCCCTGTATATTATTCAGTACCTTGGCTGGAACATGTGGATGATTGGGATTGTGTGCTATATTCCTTCAGGGGAAGTACACTATCATCCTTGTAACCTGAAATGAGACTGCAAGTTAAAGTCTTTTGGCATAGTCCAGGTTTGAAAGTACAGGTCAATGGTTGCCATGAGACCCCAAGGAAAGAAGTGGTATAGAGTTTGCATGGTGAGTAAAACACCTCTATTGACTGGATTCACTTAAGATACTAGCAATAAATCCAAGTCCATGACCTCTCCCATTTTTCTAACTATGTTGCTGTTGGTGATCCAATTCCTGAGGCCATTGAGGTTGCACATCAAGGCACTCACCATAAACCTGATCATCCTGGTGGCATCAGCAAACCCTGTCAGGAATATCTACCTACTGCTCTCACCTGCATCCTCCATATGACATTAAACACCAATGAAAATGCACTTCAATTAGCCACTTCTTTGACGGACAAGATCAACAATAATCCTCAACACAATGCCAACATAAACACATCAGCCATCATCCCAAGTTTCCATTGTTCTGAGTACCCAAATGGTCCCCATTTTATATGCTCTCCATTAATCACCTTTCAAGACACCTCAGCTTTTTGAAGGGGGATTCTTGGGAGCACAATATCCTGCCAGCATCTATAATGTACATGTTTACTGGTGAAGTTCTTATGTCACTCCACGCATCTGAGCGGAAGGCATTATTCCCAACGACATCGCATCAGGAAAGATTCTGGCATTCTTTAAGATGACCATTGTGAATGATGATGACCTATCAAACAACTCCTCAATCACTCACATACTATATTCAGCAATGTTGTTTGAAATTGCTGTTTTCAGCCATTTTTATGAGAAAATTAAGAGCAGCGATCTCTTCCGATGGAAACAATATGGTGCCCAGACACCATGCAGTACAAAGACAGCACCTTGTGAAGGGAATGATGTCCTCCACTCTACATCACAGACAACAGTAAATCTTGTCTTCTTGTCTTGTACCACCTACAATACTGTAATACTACATTGACCATCAAATCCTCCTCAACGCCTTCTCCTGTGTATAAATATTCTCATACAGTGAAATTTAAAATGTACATATGAAATGTTTTGGTAAAATAAAACTAATTTAATAATGTTTACTGAAGACAATGTAAGTGAAAAGTGTGTAAAAATAGGGAAAGAATAAAAAGCAGTTAATATTATGTTAAATGTGAAAGTGTTTGTAAAAAGTGTCTAATTATGTGAAAATAAAATTAATGTTCAAAACGAAATGGTTAAACAATGTTAGTAAGAATGCAACAACACTACTCTCTAACACACAACTTGAAACCTATACTCTTTAAATAGAGTTTACTTCTAACCCCACTCCAAGGTATGCTGGGAAGGTGGTCACATGGAAGGGGGTACATTTAGAATTCCCACTCCAATCAAACCTACATTAGGGAACACATTGGACATTAAAGCAGTAAGATTTACTATTCACACTCGTCTAAGTTACATTGGGTAGGATATTGAACTTCAAAAGGGGTAGATTTACTATTCCCACTCCAATCTAACCCAAATTAGAAAGGTATTGACCTTTAAAATGGATAGATTTACCATTCACACTCCGAAGTAAACTACACTGCGGAGAGCTTTGGATATGTAAGGGTTTAACTTTCCTATTCCCACTCCAATGAAAGGGACATAAGGGATGGTGTTGGCCATTGAAAGGGTTTAATTTACTGTTGCAATTCCAATCCAAGCTGAATTGAGGAAAGTGGTCAACACTGAAGAGATTAAATTTACTATTGCCACTCCAATTAAAACTACATTCAGAAAGACTTTGGAATTTAAAAGGGGTAAACTTATCATTCCCACTCCAATGAGAGAGCTACATTAGGGAACATGTTTGACACTGGAGTTGAAAAATTTACTATTCTTACTAAAATGTAAGCTACAATGGGGAATGCATCAGACATTGAAGGGATTTCATGTACTAATACCACCCCCAACCTAATGCACATTAGAGAAAACATTAAAATTCTGTTGAGCTATATGTAGTATAATTAATTTAAAGAACCCAGAAAATAAATAAAATATTATGTTTAATGCATTATAAAATATTCTAATTATATTAAATAAATATATATGTATATATATATATTCACTGAAAAAAACATAGGTTTCATGCACGTTATAGTTAGGAAATAGCATTTAAAAAACCTTAGACATTCACTGAAAAAACCATAGGTTTAAGGGGCGTTATTGTTAGGTGGACATTTCCCTCGTACAAAACCCTAGAAATTCCCCCGTTATAGTTAGTTCAGCTAACTATAACTCGCGCCCCCGCAATGCACTGCTGATGACGTCACATATTACATCACTCATGACATGGTCAGTGACATTACTGATGACATCACTGAAGCGGATCCGCGCACCCTGCGCACATTTTGCCGTTTTTATTTTTTTTTCAAAGGGGGCCCCGGGGGGTCCTTCTGGGACCCCCTAAGCAACACTAGAGGGTCAGAGTATTTCTACCCTGCCCCCTTTACATCTTTCACACACTTATTTCCCTTACTTCCTAAGCCTAGCGTCTACCGAGGCACAAAATGGCTGCCAAAAGTTCCTGGTTTCGAATGTTGACAGACACTTGACTGCCAATTAGCATTCAGCGCGTGATCGGGAAGGTGTGCGCACGGTTCGCAGAGGGAGCGCTCAGGGTGCGCATAGGGTGCGCGGATCCTCCGAGGCCATAGATATATATGTACTTTTAACTCAAATTTTCTCAGAAACTACTGAACGGATTTACACCATTTATGCAAAAGGCACGACTCTGAACTGAGGACTACCTCTTTGCCAAATTTGGTGTAATCCCGTTTAGCAGTTCGGGCTGTAGCTATGTCAAAAGGTCCTATGGGAAATTGCATGGGGAAAACGCGTTTTGGGACCCCTTTTTTCTCGGCTCCCCCTTGACGAGTCACCACAAAACTTTCAGGATAGGAGCGGACTGGAGCTGGCCAAAAGTTTGGAAAATTTCACGAAGATTCGTCAACCAGCGCCAGACTTATTGGGAATAGAATGTTGCAGATTTCCTATGGAAAATAGGCCCTAACTATAACTACCTACTGGCGACCGCCAGTAGGTAATATATATATATGTAGATAGTTATAGTTAGGACCCTGTTTCCATAGGAAATCCGCAACATTCTATTTGGAATAACTTTGGCGCCGGTCGACGAATCCTCGCGAAATTTTCAAAACTAATGGGGGGCTACGCTCCGCTCCTACCCTGAAAGTCTCGGGGGGATTCGTCAAGCGGGGGCTGAGAAAAAAGGGGGGTCCCAAAACGCGTTTTCCCCATGCATTTTTCCATAGGACCTTTAGACACAGCTACAGCCCGAACGGCTGAACAGAGTTATTTGAAATTTGGCAGAGAGGTAGTCTACAGGTCAAGGAAGTGCCTTTTGTAGGTCTGGTGTAAATCTGTTCAGTAGTTCCTGAGAAAATAGCATTTAAATCAATATATATATCTGTGGCAGCTTACCGTGCGCTTACCGTGCGCTTACGGTAAGCTTACCGTACGCGTACGGTGCCGTGCGCGAGCGCGATTCTGATTGGCTGTTAGATCTTAGTAAACATTCGAATCGGTCGAAATCAGGAAATGGCGGCCGCCATTTTCTCTCTCGCACTCTGAGGGGGGGAGGAAAAACAAAGTAGGATATCAGGAAAAGGGGCAGGCTAGACAGCTCCTAACCACCTAGCCTTGGTTAGGGTGTCCCAAAAGGACCCCGAAGGGCAAAAATTCATTTTTTATTTTTTTTTAAAAACGCCGATTGCGCTTACCGAACTCGTACGGTCCAAATTAATTAAAAAATAAAAAATATCCTCAATTTCCCCCCCCCCGTGTGCAAAAGGTGCCTGCAGGGCTCCTTTTCTGCATGGCATATATACACAATGAACATTTAAACGATAACCTTTCACAACGAAGCGCATAATATGTCCTCCGTGTGTGGACGGTGCGCAAAGCGCATCGTGCGTACATGGCCCATCCAGCGTAACGTGGGCACGCGGTGCGCGTAGCGCACCGCGTGCCCACCGTGCGTGCACGGCACTAACTGCGTAAAGTGGGCGCGCGGTGCGCAAAGCGCACCGCGTGCTCACTGTGCGCCCACGGTGCGCGAAGTGCACCGTGCGCGCACAGAACGAACTGCGTGAAGTGGGCGCGCAAGCCACGAACGGCGTAAAGTAACTTAGCATTTAAAAAAACGTACAAATTCACTGAAAAAACCATAGGTTTCACACACGTTATAGTTAGGAATTAGCATTTAAAAAACCTTGCAAATTCACTGAAAAAACCATAGGTTTCACACACGTTATAGTTAGCGGACATTTCACTCATAAAAAAACAATGAAATTCCCCCGTTATAGTTAGTGCAGGCAACTATAACTCACGCGACCGCAATCCTCTGCTGATGCTAATATTGTATTTAGACACTTATTTGCCCATGTCTTCTTCCATTAAATTTTAGCTATACATATATTGCAAATATTTTTTTTTCATAAAGACACATATGTCATCAGCAGAGGATTGCGGTCGTGTGAGTTATAGTTGCCTGCACTAACTATAACGGGGGAATTTCATTGGTTTTTTATGAGTGAAATGTCCACTAACTATAACGTGTGTGAAACCTATGGTTTTTTCAGTGAATATATATATATATATATATATATATATATATATATATATATATATATATCAACAACAAGCAAAGGCTCCATTTTACTGAGGGCCCCCGACCCTGCAGGGCAGGCTCTGCTAACAGGAATGGAGATCCTGGAGGAATTCGCGACAGCAACAGAGGATGCAGAGCCACAAAACCGACTTGTTTCCAAGAAAGACTTTATTCGTCTGTGCAGCATTTTGTACTCAATATCCTTACGCGTTTCAGCGGAGTACCGCCTTGATCACAGGTGAGTAAAGTTAAAGCCAAGTGGTCACATGACCTGTTACACAACTACAGGCCCCATCATGCACTGACACAGTTCTTTTCTTCATGGCACGGACAATTTCCTTTAAGCTGAAATAGCGTTTCAAATGTCACGTGCATAAACAATATGAAAAACAGTGTCCAAAAATAAACGTGCACAAAGTTCTGTATTCGCACAGTGCGTATGCTGCATCTGCTTGATAAGTTCATGAAAAGCGGTTTAAACAGAGAGAGGATGCCACCTCCCCCGTCTCCCTTTCGCATTCACACAATGCCAAATATCCATGGAAATCCTAATGGCTGGAACGTGCGATGCGCGGGTCATGCCCCCTCGATAATGACAACAAGCAAAGGCTCCATTTTACTGAGGGCCCCCGACCCTGCAGGGCAGGCTCTGCTAACAGGAATGGAGATCCTGGAGGAATTCGCGACAGCAACAGAGGATGCAGAGCCACAAAACCGACTTGTTTCCAAGAAAGACTTTATTCGTCTGTGCAGCATTTTGTACTCAATATCCTTACGCGTTTCAGCGGAGTACCGCCTTGATCACAGGTGAGTAAAGTTAAAGCCAAGTGGTCACATGACCTGTTACACAACTACAGGCCCCATCATGCACTGACACAGTTCTTTTCTTCATGGCACGGACAATTTCCTTTAAGCTGAAATAGCGTTTCAAATGTCACGTGCATAAACAATATGAAAAACAGTGTCCAAAAATAAACGTGCACAAAGTTCTGTATTCGCACAGTGCGTATGCTGCATCTGCTTGATAAGTTCATGAAAAGCGGTTTAAACAGAGAGAGGATGCCACCTCCCCCGTCTCCCTTTCGCATTCACACAATGCCAAATATCCATGGAAATCCTAATGGCTGGAACGTGCGATGCGCGGGTCATGCCCCCTCGATAATGACAACAAGCAAAGGCTCCATTTTACTGAGGGCCCCCGACCCTGCAGGGCAGGCTCTGCTAACAGGAATGGAGATCCTGGAGGAATTCGCGACAGCAACAGAGGATGCAGAGCCACAAAACCGACTTGTTTCCAAGAAAGACTTTATTCGTCTGTGCAGCATTTTGTACTCAATATCCTTACGCGTTTCAGCGGAGTACCGCCTTGATCACAGGTGAGTAAAGTTAAAGCCAAGTGGTCACATGACCTGTTACACAACTACAGGCCCCATCATGCACTGACACAGTTCTTTTCTTCATGGCACGGACAATTTCCTTTAAGCTGAAATAGCGTTTCAAATGTCACGTGCATAAACAATATGAAAAACAGTGTCCAAAAATAAACGTGCACAAAGTTCTGTATTCGCACAGTGCGTATGCTGCATCTGCTTGATAAGTTCATGAAAAGCGGTTTAAACAGAGAGAGGATGCCACCTCCCCCGTCTCCCTTTCGCATTCACACAATGCCAAATATCCATGGAAATCCTAATGGCTGGAACGTGCGATGCGCGGGTCATGCCCCCTCGATAATGACAACAAGCAAAGGCTCCATTTTACTGAGGGCCCCCGACCCTGCAGGGCAGGCTCTGCTAACAGGAATGGAGATCCTGGAGGAATTCGCGACAGCAACAGAGGATGCAGAGCCACAAAACCGACTTGTTTCCAAGAAAGACTTTATTCGTCTGTGCAGCATTTTGTACTCAATATCCTTACGCGTTTCAGCGGAGTACCGCCTTGATCACAGGTGAGTAAAGTTAAAGCCAAGTGGTCACATGACCTGTTACACAACTACAGGCCCCATCATGCACTGACACAGTTCTTTTCTTCATGGCACGGACAATTTCCTTTAAGCTGAAATAGCGTTTCAAATGTCACGTGCATAAACAATATGAAAAACAGTGTCCAAAAATAAACGTGCACAAAGTTCTGTATTCGCACAGTGCGTATGCTGCATCTGCTTGATAAGTTCATGAAAAGCGGTTTAAACAGAGAGAGGATGCCACCTCCCCCGTCTCCCTTTCGCATTCACACAATGCCAAATATCCATGGAAATCCTAATGGCTGGAACGTGCGATGCGCGGGTCATGCCCCCTCGATAATGACAACAAGCAAAGGCTCCATTTTACTGAGGGCCCCCGACCCTGCAGGGCAGGCTCTGCTAACAGGAATGGAGATCCTGGAGGAATTCGCGACAGCAACAGAGGATGCAGAGCCACAAAACCGACTTGTTTCCAAGAAAGACTTTATTCGTCTGTGCAGCATTTTGTACTCAATATCCTTACGCGTTTCAGCGGAGTACCGCCTTGATCACAGGTGAGTAAAGTTAAAGCCAAGTGGTCACATGACCTGTTACACAACTACAGGCCCCATCATGCACTGACACAGTTCTTTTCTTCATGGCACGGACAATTTCCTTTAAGCTGAAATAGCGTTTCAAATGTCACGTGCATAAACAATATGAAAAACAGTGTCCAAAAATAAACGTGCACAAAGTTCTGTATTCGCACAGTGCGTATGCTGCATCTGCTTGATAAGTTCATGAAAAGCGGTTTAAACAGAGAGAGGATGCCACCTCCCCCGTCTCCCTTTCGCATTCACACAATGCCAAATATCCATGGAAATCCTAATGGCTGGAACGTGCGATGCGCGGGTCATGCCCCCTCGATAATGACAACAAGCAAAGGCTCCATTTTACTGAGGGCCCCCGACCCTGCAGGGCAGGCTCTGCTAACAGGAATGGAGATCCTGGAGGAATTCGCGACAGCAACAGAGGATGCAGAGCCACAAAACCGACTTGTTTCCAAGAAAGACTTTATTCGTCTGTGCAGCATTTTGTACTCAATATCCTTACGCGTTTCAGCGGAGTACCGCCTTGATCACAGGTGAGTAAAGTTAAAGCCAAGTGGTCACATGACCTGTTACACAACTACAGGCCCCATCATGCACTGACACAGTTCTTTTCTTCATGGCACGGACAATTTCCTTTAAGCTGAAATAGCGTTTCAAATGTCACGTGCATAAACAATATGAAAAACAGTGTCCAAAAATAAACGTGCACAAAGTTCTGTATTCGCACAGTGCGTATGCTGCATCTGCTTGATAAGTTCATGAAAAGCGGTTTAAACAGAGAGAGGATGCCACCTCCCCCGTCTCCCTTTCGCATTCACACAATGCCAAATATCCATGGAAATCCTAATGGCTGGAACGTGCGATGCGCGGGTCATGCCCCCTCGATAATGACAACAAGCAAAGGCTCCATTTTACTGAGGGCCCCCGACCCTGCAGGGCAGGCTCTGCTAACAGGAATGGAGATCCTGGAGGAATTCGCGACAGCAACAGAGGATGCAGAGCCACAAAACCGACTTGTTTCCAAGAAAGACTTTATTCGTCTGTGCAGCATTTTGTACTCAATATCCTTACGCGTTTCAGCGGAGTACCGCCTTGATCACAGGTGAGTAAAGTTAAAGCCAAGTGGTCACATGACCTGTTACACAACTACAGGCCCCATCATGCACTGACACAGTTCTTTTCTTCATGGCACGGACAATTTCCTTTAAGCTGAAATAGCGTTTCAAATGTCACGTGCATAAACAATATGAAAAACAGTGTCCAAAAATAAACGTGCACAAAGTTCTGTATTCGCACAGTGCGTATGCTGCATCTGCTTGATAAGTTCATGAAAAGCGGTTTAAACAGAGAGAGGATGCCACCTCCCCCGTCTCCCTTTCGCATTCACACAATGCCAAATATCCATGGAAATCCTAATGGCTGGAACGTGCGATGCGCGGGTCATGCCCCCTCGATAATGACAACAAGCAAAGGCTCCATTTTACTGAGGGCCCCCGACCCTGCAGGGCAGGCTCTGCTAACAGGAATGGAGATCCTGGAGGAATTCGCGACAGCAACAGAGGATGCAGAGCCACAAAACCGACTTGTTTCCAAGAAAGACTTTATTCGTCTGTGCAGCATTTTGTACTCAATATCCTTACGCGTTTCAGCGGAGTACCGCCTTGATCACAGGTGAATAAAGTTAAAGCCAAGTGGTCACATGACCTGTTACACAACTACAGGCCCCATCATGCACTGACACAGTTCTTTTCTTCATGGCACGGACAATTTCCTTTAAGCTGAAATAGCGTTTCAAATGTCACGTGCATAAACAATATGAAAAACAATGTCCAAAAATAAACGTGCACAAAGTTCTGTATTCGCACAGTGCGTATGCTGCATCTGCTTGATAAGTTCATGAAAAGCGGTTTAAACAGAGAGAGGATGCCACCTCCCCCGTCTCCCTTTCGCATTCACACAATGCCAAATATCCATGGAAATCCTAATGGCTGGAACGTGCGATGCGCGGGTCATGCCCCCTCGATAATGACAACAAGCAAAGGCTCCATTTTACTGAGGGCCCCCGACCCTGCAGGGCAGGCTCTGCTAACAGGAATGGAGATCCTGGAGGAATTCGCGACAGCAACAGAGGATGCAGAGCCACAAAACCGACTTGTTTCCAAGAAAGACTTTATTCGTCTGTGCAGCATTTTGTACTCAATATCCTTACGCGTTTCAGCGGAGTACCGCCTTGATCACAGGTGAGTAAAGTTAAAGCCAAGTGGTCACATGACCTGTTACACAACTACAGGCCCCATCATGCACTGACACAGTTCTTTTCTTCATGGCACGGACAATTTCCTTTAAGCTGAAATAGCGTTTCAAATGTCACGTGCATAAACAATATGAAAAACAGTGTCCAAAAATAAACGTGCACAAAGTTCTGTATTCGCACAGTGCGTATGCTGCATCTGCTTGATAAGTTCATGAAAAGCGGTTTAAACAGAGAGAGGATGCCACCTCCCCCGTCTCCCTTTCGCATTCACACAATGCCAAATATCCATGGAAATCCTAATGGCTGGAACGTGCGATGCGCGGGTCATGCCCCCTCGATAATGACAACAAGCAAAGGCTCCATTTTACTGAGGGCCCCCGACCCTGCAGGGCAGGCTCTGCTAACAGGAATGGAGATCCTGGAGGAATTCGCGACAGCAACAGAGGATGCAGAGCCACAAAACCGACTATATATATATAGCAGTAAAACTTTCTTTTGAGCGATCCTCTGCACTCCGGATCAAGAAGGGAATGGACTCCGCTTTTATTTTACCCAATATAGTTTATTTTTTTATATTTGTGCGCTCTGCATAGATATATATAGATCTATATTATCTACTGGCGGACGCCAGTAGATAGCTATAGTTAGGACCTATTTTCCGTAGGAAATCCGCAACATTCTATTGGGAATTTCTTTGACGCCGATTGACGAATCTTCGCGAAATTCTCCAAACTTTTGGCCAGCTCCGCTCCGCTCCTACCCTGAAAGTTTCGTGGTGATTCGTCAAGCGGGGGTCGAGAAAAAAGGGGGGTCCCAAAACGCGTTTTCCCCATGCAATTTCCCATAGGATCTGTTGTCGCAGCTACAGCCCGAACCGCTGAACGGAATGACACCAAATTTGGCAAAGAGGTAGTCCTCAGTTCGGACTCGTGCCTTTTGCATATTTGGTGTGAATCTGTTCAGTAGTTCCTGAGAAAATGAGGGTAAAAAAGTTAGTGATATCTATGGCCGGGGAGGATCCACGGACCCTACCCGCACCGTAAGCGAACCCGCCCCGAACGGAGCGCGCACCCTCCCGATCGCACGCTGAATGCTAATTGGCTGTCGAGAGTCTCTCTACATTCGAAACCAGGAACTGTTGGCGGCCATTTTCTGCCTTGGTAGAAGCGAGGCTGAAGAAGCAAGGGGAATAAGTGCGTAAAACATATAAAGGGGGCAGAGTGGAAATACTCTGACCCTCTAGAGGTGCTTAGGGGGTCCCAAAAGAACCCCCTGGGGCCCCCCTTTTTTAAAAAAAAAAGCGGCGAAATGCGCGCACGGTGCGCGCATCCTATCGCGTTGGATGCACGGATTCTCTCGCGGTGGGTGCGCGGATCCACTGCAACGTTTTTTGAAAAACAACAAGAAATCATTGGTTGTATAACAACTTTCTACACTGAAAGGTAGGGTGTATATTTTTGTTTTTTAAAGGTATGATTGTTATTGGTTAACAAAAACAGATTGTAAGGAACATTATATATGATAAGCTGATATGTTGAAAAGTCAAGCACACTTCCTGTCTTGTGTAGGAACATTGTGTGCTGAACTTGTGACCTGTGAGCTCAGTGCAGTGTTCCATGACCTGTTTCTATGGTAACAGGCAGAAGGCAGATTGGGGGAAGGGTTGAAATGTATTTCAGTTGGAAAGGGTTGAAATGTTTAACCAATAGAAATGTGTGTTTGCTTTTGAGTTTATGTGCGAAGGATTGTGATTTGATGTTTACATGTATATGTGTGGAAAATGAAAGGGAAACTTTTTCATTCTTTGCTTTTGCTGAGAGGTGCACAGTGCAGAGATTCTGTACAAGAAAATATGGTGAGTGATCGATATACTCCTTAATCTACAAAAGAACTTGAAAGATGAGTTATTTAATTGTGAGGGGATGTATGTAGACTATTTTAATCAGACTAATGTATTTTTCCTGCTAAAGTGTAGGGAGTACTTTTTTTCTCTACAATGTGTGTGCATGTACAAACCATTCTGTGATAGGCATTTGTGTTTTTCATGTGTTTGTAGACAGATAACTGTGCAATTTTTTATATTTTGGTAGAATTAGAAACCAGTCATTGTTTATGGATTTGTGAAATGAGTTATGTTATATTTCTATACTAAAATGTAGTACTACTTCTAGATGAAGAAATGTGTTTTGATATAGTGCAAGGGATAGTGTTGTTTGTCTTGAATCACACAGTGAGTCTGTGTGCATTTGGGAACCACTGTGAGAGAAGCATTTGGTAACATCGTGTATTTGCTGACAGATAACTGTTTTAAAACATGTTATGTTGTCAAGTTTTAGTAGCATTAGAAGACAGTTATGGCTTATGCTTTCATTAAATGAGTCAGGCTTTGACATAAAAGTGCAGTCCTGAAATATGTAGATTGTGTGCAGTTTCTTTACCACTTGCACTGTAGTGGATGAGTTTTGGTAAACTGATAGGGATAGTGGTGCTTGTCTAGAATCACACTGTGAGTTAGTGTGTATTTGGGATCAGTGTGAGAGAATCATTTGGTAAAATCATGCATTTGCTGACAGATAACTGTTTTAAAATCTGTCATGTTGTGAAGTTTTAGTAGCATTAGAATCCAGTCTTTGCTTATATGTTGATTAAATGAGTCATGCCTTGACACTGATGTGCTGTACTTAAATATGTAGATTGTGTGCAGTCCCCTTACCCCTTCCACAGTAGTGAATGATTTTTGGTAAAGTCCTAGGATAGTGTTGATTGTCTAAAATCACACTGTGAGTCTGTGTGCATTTGGGTAAGGATTGTGAGAGAAGCATTTGGTAACATCGTGTTTTTACTGACATAGTAATGAGTTTTGGTAAACTCCTAGGGATAGTGTTGTTTGTCTAGAATCACACTGTGAGTCTGTGTGCATTTGGGAACCACTGTGAGAGAAGTGTTTGGTAAGATCGTGTATTTGCTGACAGATAAGTGTTATAAAACATGTCATGTTGTCAAGTTTTAGTAGCATTAGAAGACAGTTATGGCTAATGCTTTCATTATATGAGTCAGGCATTGACAGTAAATTGCAGTTGTGAAATATGTAGATTGTGTGCAGTTCGCCTACCACTTGCATTGTAGTGAATGAGTTTGGGTAAACTCATAGGGATAGTGGTGCTTGTCTAGAATCACACTGTGAGTTAGTGTGTATTTGGGATCACTGTGAGAAAAGCATTTGGTAACATCATGTATTTGCAGACAGATAACTGTTTTAAAACCTGTCATGTTGTGAAGTTTTAGTAGGATTAGAATCCAGTCTTTGCTTATGCGTTGATTAAATGAGTCATGCTTTGACACTGATGTGGTGTACTTAAATATGTAGATTCTGTGCAGTACCATTAACTCTTCCAGAGTAGTGAATGAGTTTTAGTAAACTCATAGGGATAGTGGTGCTTGTCTAGAATCACACTGTGAGTCTGTGTGCATTTGGGAACCACTGTGAGAGAATCATTTGGTAACATCATGTATTTGTTGACAGATAACTGTTTTAAAATCTGTCATGTTGTGAAGTTTTAGTAGCATTAGAATCCACTCTTTGCTTATATGTTGATTAAATGAGTCATGCCTTGACACTGATGTGCTGTACTTAAATATGTAGATTGTGTGCAGTCCCCTTACCCCTTCCACAGTAGTGAATGAGTTTTGGTAAGGTGCTAGGATAGTGTTGCCTGTCTAAAATAAAACTGTGAGTCTGTGTGCATTTGAGTAAGGATTGTGAGAGAAGCATTTGGTAACATCGTGTATTTGCAGACAGATAACTGTTTTAAAACCTGTATTGTTGTGAAGTTTTAGTAGCATTAGAAGCCAGTCTTTGCTTATGCTTTGATTAAATGAGTCAGGCATTGACATTAAAGTGTAGTCGTGAAATATGTAGATTGTATGCAGTTCCTTTACCACTTCCACTGTAGTGAATGAGTTTTGGTAAACTCCTAGGGATAGTGTTGTTTGTCTAGAATCACACAGTGAGTCTGTGTGCATTTGGGAACCACTGTGAGACAAGTGTTTGGTAACATCGTGTATTTGCTGACAGATAAGTGTTGTAAAACATGTTATGTTGTCAAGTTTTAGTAGCATTAGAAGACAGTTATGGCTTATGCTTTCATTATATGAGTCAGGCATTGACAGTAAATTGCAATTGTGAAATATGTAGATTGTGTGCAGTTCCCTTACCACTTGCACTGTAGTGAATGAGTTTTGGTAAACTCATAGGGATAGTGGTGCTTGTCTAGAATCACACTGTGAGTTAGTGTGTATTTGGGATCACTGTGAGAGAAGCATTTGGTAACATCATGTATTTGCTGACAGATAACTGTTTTAAAACCTGTCATGTTGTGAAGTTTTAGTAGGAGTAGAATCCAGTCTTTGCTTATGCGTTGATTAAATGAGTCATGCTTTGTTTCTGATGTGGTGTACTTAAATATGTATATTGTGTGCAGTACCATTAACTCTTCCAGAGCAGTGAATAAGTTTTGGTAAACTCCTAGGATAGTGTTGCTTGTCTAAAATCACACTGTGAGTCTGTGTGCATTTGGGTAAGGATTGTGAGAGAAGCATTTGGTAACATCGTGTATTTGCTGACATATACCTGTTTTAAAACCGGTCATGTAGTGAAGTTTTAGTAGAATTAGAAGCCAGTCTTTGCTTATGCTTTGATTATATGAGTCAGGCTTTGACATAAAAGTGCAGTCCTGAAATATGAAGATTGTGTGCAGTTCGCTTACCACTTCCACAGTAGTGAATGTTTTTTGGTAAACTTCTAGGTATAGTGGTTGTTGTGTAGAATCACACTGTGAGTCTGTGTGCATTTGAGAACCACTGTGAGAGAGGCATTTGGTAACATTGTGTATTTGCTGACAGATAACTAATTTAAAACCTGTTATGTTGTCAAGTTTTAGTAGCATTAGAAGCTAGTCTTTGCTTATGCATTGATAAAATGAGTCAGGGTTTGACACTAAGGTGTAGTACCATGTACTATTATGTTCACTGTGGCAGAACTGAAAATGTATAAGTTTTACCTAAGCACTGTCCTAGAAGTAGTCTGATTATTTATTCCGAATCTAAGTACCAAATAGACTGCTTCAAATGTCTCTGCAGTATGCATGTAGTGTTCTAACATACTATACACTTGTCTTTTACACCTTCAATTCCCTAGTCAGTATCCATACACTTCCAGGAAACATCCTGTCACTTCCTTTGCAGTCCTCTAGAGACCCATTCAACAGCATGTACTAATCCATTCACTGTGCCAAAACCCAAACACTTATAAATTCACCCAGACACTCTCTTTCCAGTACTCTAATGATTCAGTCACTGCCTAAGTATTCATGCACAGAGCCAGGACTTTGCATATGGACTTCTTCAAACCCCTATCCACTATGCATGCAGTCCTCTAAGCACCTACACACTTGTCTTTCACTCCTTCAATTCCCCAGTCAGTATCCGTTCACTTCCAGCAAACACCCTGTCACTCCATTTGCACTCCTCTAGTTACCCATTCAGCATAATGCACTAATCCGTTCACTGCGCCAAACCCTAATAAATTCATCCAGACACTCTCCTTGCAGTACTCTAATCATTCAGTCAGTACCCAAGTACTCATTCAGTGACCCAGGCCTTAGTATATGGACTGCTTCAAACCGTTATCCACTATACATGCAGTCCTCTAACCACCTACACAATTGTCTTTCTCACCTTCAATTACCTAGTCAGTATCCATACACTTTCAGGAAATACCCTGTCACTCCCTTTGCAGTCCTCTACTGACCCATTCAGCATCATGTACTAATCCATTCACTGTGCTAAAACCCAAACACTTATAAATTCACCAAGATACTATCTGTGCAGTACTCTAATCATCCAGTCAGTGCCTAAGTATTCATACACTGAGCCAGGCCTTAGCACATGGACTGCTTCAAACCCCTATGCACTATGCATGCAGTCTTCTAACCACCTAGATACTTGTCTTTCACACTTTCAATTTCCTAGTCAGTATCCATACAGTCTAGCACTTGTGACTGCCTGTGCACTCCTCTAGTGAGTCATTCAGTACCAAGTACTAATCCATTCCCTGTGCGAAAAGCCTAGCACTAATAAATTCACCTAGGCACTCTCTTTGTTGTAGTCTAATCATTCAGTCAGTACCCAAATAGTCATGCAGTGAGCCAGGCCTTAGCACATGGACTGCTTTAAATGCCTATGCAGTATTGATGCAGTCCTCTAATCACCTACACAGTTGTGTTTCACACCTTGAATTCCCTAGTTAGTATTCATACTCTTCTAGCAAACACCCTGTCACTCACCCAGTGTGTCTCCTTATAGTACTGTAATCATTTAGTCAGTTAGCATGTAGTCTTTTAGTGAGGTAGGGCTTTAGGGCATGAACTGCTTCAAAGTAGTATGCACTATGCATGTAGTGTTTTAACGATCGTCACACTTGTGGTTCAGGGCTATAGTTTCTTAGTCAGTTTTTATATAAAATGTGTTTGTACAGTAATGGAATAGTATAAATTTGAAAGTTATTAATATACATTTATTTGTGATTCTTTTTTACAGATACAGAATAGGAGTGTTTCTCATCCGTTTGCACTCTTCTCGTGCAAGATTGTTTGGATGAAGGGTCCTTCGGTGTTTCATCATACTTGCCGAGCCGTACGAGTATTTCTTGTTAGGATCCCCTCACAACAGAACTCTTTTGCAAATCTCGCACGTGACCAAGGTGGCATTGATCTTTGTTGGCCCCTTGGGAAAAGTAAAAAATGTCCACACCACTGAAGGAAAACGTTGTGGGCGTGGTGCCTTCTGCAAAAGAAATTCCTCAGATTCGGTAAATATTTTAAAGCAGCAACAATTAGAGTTTTTGTAAGTTAAACTTATAAAATTTTGTTAGCTGTATACATTTTATATATCTGTGATTTGTTTCTTGTGGTATTTTGTTAAGAATACCATGTTGTTTTTTTTTTAACAATCTTTTTAATTTTGCAGGTCTGTCATCGACATCCGTGGTTCCCACAGGAGTGTTCCGCTTTGTTGTTTTGTATTATGGTTGTTACATTTTGTTTATTAGTTTATTGTTTATATTTATGTTAATAAAAATATAAAGTTTGAAAATAGTTTAACGTTTATATATTTATTATTATAAAAAATAAAGTTTGAAAAAAAAATATATAATGTTTTTGGTTGTTCTCTTAAGTGCTGTGTGACTCTTTCTTGTTCTTATTACTGTTATTTGATGAAGTCCGCCATGGTGTTAAATTTTGGGGCACTTATCGCTGGAATACTAGTGATATCTGCAGTTTGCACCAACTTCTGAATAGTGTGTTAGATTTTTCTGAACTTTACTTCCATTAAAGTGCTGATAATGAAATAGAGAGTAGCCGTTCCCGTGCAAAAAGACATGAGGTGCACGTTTGCGATTTATTCTAAATACTAAAATCCTGTATTGTATTGCACTGAGGTATTGGCTGCACTTACAGTGTACACACAAAATCTATTAAGAAATCTCATTGTATTTATATTGATTGGGAATAGTGCGTCAGGTGCTGGATCTTGACGAGATACACTGCTCAGTTTGTATATTGTTCTGCACACGAAAAAAATCACATCACAACTTTCACAGCAATTGCAATGCGAAACAAATTCCGTCGATAAGACACGTTAGCACCAGGGATTTTACACCTGCTTTCTGCTGGTGTTAGGCAGGACAACTACCTGCACCATGAAAGAGAACACAGCCAAGAGCCACACCAGAACACCCACAGGTGCCATAGAGTAAATGAGCATGATACAGGGATACCCATGAGGGCCAGAAGACTCATCTCAACAACTCCAGGAACACCAATGCCCCCCAAACCCATATCTTAGTAAGTGTGTCCCTGTGGTCATTGTCTTAGCATGATAGGCACAAGCCCTGCAACATCACAGTGTGCTGTCACCTCAGCGTTGGCAGTGAGCCTGGATGTGTAGCTACGTACGTATCCTCCTGCATGCACAACTGGCGTGTGCTGGTCTGGGGTTCTCAGGTCAGTGCAGGGGTGTGCCTATCCAGCAAGGGGAACGGGGTGTCTCAGACATGTCCGTGTACAGGAAGTGCGGTAAGTGTGTCTCTGTGTTCTGGTGTGGCCTGTTGCAAGAGCTGCAGCAGTCGATGTTGTAAAGTGGCATGCACCACCTCCAAACGGCACTGTGATGTTGTAGTTGGAATGTAGCAGGACATGCACAAATAGGCATTACAATGGCGTGCCGTACGAGTGCATGAGATACAACAGCTCACCGTACAAAAGTGTGGGGGCTTGTGGGAGGGAGGAGCAGCCGTTTGGCAACATAACACACAGTGAACTCGACCATGTGCCACATGCTGGGCATCTCATCCATGATGACCACGGTCGCAGACATCCCACAACACCAACGACTGGCCTTTGTACACATCCTGTATGAATGCAGCGTGGTTTTCACTTCTATGCTCATTCAGTGGTGTGATGTTGGCGGGTTGTGTGACTTGTGCTCCTTGTTGGTTGTTTCATTTTGGCCATTGTTAGTCTATATGTGTGTTGTACTTAATTGTGCATGTGTGCCATTCTGCCCATCTCCCCCCTCCCCCCACTCCCTGCTTCTTCCTCTTCCTAGTGCTGTTGTGCCTATAATTTTGTTGCTGCACACATAAATACATGTAAACAATAAATTAGAATAGTTCCTTGATTCTTTTAGGTTTGAAAACTTCTCTATTGGTTTCTTTTTAATTTTCCATATGAAGCGTTTTTTTAATATTCAACAACACATAGAAGTCAGAAGTGCAACGTATTCTATCAACACACTTTCTAGAACATTCTACAACACGTGCAGGTTAAAAGTTCATCAATTTTTTAAAACTTAACGATATTTTTTTGTAACATTTTCTTGAATATTTAACGACACGTGCAGGTTAAAAGTTGATGATTGTTTGAAGTTCCAACAGCGCCTTCCAAATGCAAGTAGCAGGTGTGGTTGATCTGAGCAAATTTTATCCTATGATATGTACTCCACGTTGAAACTGCTTTTTCTTAACCAATCACAAAGATGTTTTTCCACAAAACTAATGTGCACCCTACTTTTAAAAAAGAATGCTTTTCATGATATCTTTAGAGATAAGTTATAGATAGGAATTAGCATTTAAAAAACTTTTGAAATTCACTGAAACAACCATAGGTTTCAGGGGCGTTATAGTTAGGAATTGGCATTTAAAAAACCTTTGAAATTCACTGAAAAAACCATAGGTTTCAGGGGTGTTATAGTTAGGAATTGGCATTTAAAAAACCTTAGAAATTCACTGAAAAAACCATAGGTTTCAGGGGCGTTATAGTTAGCTGGACATTTCCCTCATACAAAACCCTAGAAATTCCCCTGTTATAGTTAGTTCAGCTAACTATAACTCACGCCCCCGCAATGCACTGCTGATGACGTCACATATTACATCACTCATGACATGGTCAGTGACATCACTGATGACATCACTGATGACATCTCAAATGACATCACTGATGACATCACTGATGACGTCATCCATGTGATAAATTACCGCATCTTCTCACACCCTAATATAACCTTTGATACACCGACTCAAAATTTCAGACTTCCATTCTCAAAACCATAGATACTCAAAAACCAATATCTACATACCCACTCATTAACTCTTAGGTCTACATACACCCCCACTCATTCACCTGTACAGTCACTCATACTTACAGTCACTCCGTACAAGACTATCATATGCATTTATACACCTACATAGACACTCACACACCACCAATCATCCATTGAGGTACTCTCACACCTAGTCAGTCATGCAAATAATTAATTACACTCCCATTTACTCACCTATGCAGTTATACACACTCAAGTTCACTTACTCATAAAAATAGTACCACATTCTTACTCTCCTATACAATCATTGATACAAGCACACACTTATCCATACAGCCACTCTCACAATCACACACTCTTACATATACCCACTTATATACTCTTACACGCATATATACTGCCTTTAACATATGTAGTTAGTCACAAATGTACCACTGAGATATACATTCAATCCCTAACACACCCATACATACACTCATTCAACTATACAGTTCATCACAGATGCACTCTTAAAACCATGCACCCATAGAATCACCCACTCACACATCTATCCACAGAGTCACACACAGCCTACGCACACAAACACTCAGGCACCCATACAGATACTCAGACAACCAATCAATAACCCATATAGACACTCATATAGCTATTCACAAAACCATGCAGCCACTTATACACCAACACACAGACACATACAGACATTCACACAGTTTAGTCACTAGTCTGCAGTAAGATACATTTAATGACTCACTTATAGAGCCAGTTACGCACCTAGAAAATCATCCATTCACACACTTGTACACCCACTCATTCTTCAACAGGCCTTTCAATATATATATTAAACATATTACAACTTTACAGAAACACAGACTCACTGGATGACGTCATCAGTGATGTCATCAGTGATGTAATTTCAGATGTCATCAGTGATGTCATCAGTGATGTCACTGACCATGTCATCAGTGATGTAATATGTGACGTCATCAGCAGTGCATTGCGGGGGCGCGAGTTATAGTTAGCTGAACTAACTATAACAGGGGAATTTCTAGGGTTTTGTACGTGGGAAATGTCCAGCTAACTATAACGCCCCTGAAACCTATGGTTTTTTCAGTGAATATATATATATATATTACATGTAATTATTTAACAAATATCTAAACACCTTCATGAATGCTTTCATTTATATTAAAATATTATCAAACGTTTTTTTTTACTCATAAAATATTGTAACTTTAAAAAAGATCTAAAATGGTATTTACAATATTTACTACCACCAACTGATATATTATTTATATAAATACATCACTATTACACCAAGAAACAAATTAAATCTATAATTTTTTAACAATATTTGTTTATAATTTTCTCTGCAAAATATAAAATATTTAAAAAACCATAAGGAGATATAAAAGTCCTAAATATTACTTTCTAAACCAAAATAAAAAAGTAAATATTTAATTTAAAATAAACCCTATGTTATTTGTATTAAATACATACACTATAAATTAGTAAGTAACTATATAAAAACTTTGTCCCAAAAATATTTTCTGTTTGAAAACATCACATTACATCAGCACAATACTACTATAAAAATTATAATTAATATAAATCAACACATTTTAAAATTTAAAAAAAAAATCACAGATAAAATTCTGTTACTTGTTAAAAAAAAGACACATAAAAAATACAACCCACCCAATTCCCCTACAAACCCAACAATCCATCCCTAAATCGTCCATGAATACCATGTTAGAATAGATAGCAAAGGCTCACTTACCCCCCCCCCCTCAATACGGAAGCGCTGATAGGAGAGATATGGTAACAGCAGTGGTGCTAAAACATCTAAGGAAAGTTGTCGGTTCAAGTTTCTCTCCACTAAGCCAAGTGATACAGGCCAAACGTATCCCAACAATCAACTACAAAAGTTGGTCAATGAGAGGGAGATATGAGAGCACTTTTGATAACATAGTACTAGGTGCACTATGAATGATTTTCATCCTTCCTAAATACACGTCACCAGCCAAAATAAGACAAGAATTTGGTATGCAGAGGAAAGAGATGACCCGTAGAGGTGCTTATACCAAATGCTGGCACAAGATCAAGAGAGCAGAGCCAGGGACTCTAAATGGTCTCTCATGGGCCGAACAGACAACTAAGGAGAAAAGCCCTGCAAGGGCTTATCTGCAAGACTCAATAGATCAATTGGACCTGCGGGGTCTCTGGAAGGCATCAGGGACACATGACCGCTATCAGCAGCTAGTTAACAAAACAGTCAATCAAGTCTCCCTGGTAGAGGATAAGGCATTAGTGTTGGGAAGGGCACATGAATGGTTTAGCCTGAACAGTTACACCAAGGTGGCACCTCAGCATTATCTAGGCATTGGATTTACTAAAACCACTAAGGAGAAATATCTACAGTATCTTTTTGGCATCCTTCCCTCCTTGCTCCATCTACCACCACAGAAACGACCTTTGGAAACACTCTGGTTCCATCTGTGTGGGGAGGAGAAAGAAGATATTATCCATCTGCTATGTATATGCAAAGAACGCATGAGCTAACGCGGAGCACTGCTGCAACCTCTTGTCAATCATAAAGGTATTCAAACATGCAGGCAGGCGGTAAAATAGTGTTTTGCAAGTGAAGATGTACAGTTACACTGATGCCTTTTAAGATTCCTGAGCATAGCCGAAAAGAGATAAAGAGCAAGGATACACCTGGAAGGCACAGCAGGCAACAGGAGGAGGTCAGGAACACCATTTAATAAAAGGCTGCTTCTCCAGCATAAAACAACCTCTGTACTTTAGTTATAAGGGGATTGCTACAAATACCTCAGGAGTCGTCTATGCGGTTAGCTTTTCAATGTTGGCTTTATCGCTCAATGAAACACACTTCTTGGTTATTTTTATAGAAGCATAGTTTCCTAGTAAATATGATGTGGCCCTATTACTGGCTGAACGAAACTCGTATTTTAAACACTGTTGCCTACCTTGCACATCAATTGCTGTTTTCCTTTCATTGGGAGCGGCTATGAATCTGCTGACAAGTGTATAAACTGCTAGCATTTTAATGTCGGTCTGATTGTCGTTTGAACTATATTTTACATTTGCCTAGTTGCCTATTGATTGCTCTTTCCTGACTACTGGGGAATGCCATGAACCTGCTCACCAGTTTTTTGGATGCTAGCTTTCTAAAGTTGGTTTTATTGTCCATTGAATTATATCTTACTGTGCTGTGCAAGAACACATAAATGTATTATAACATTGGTATATTTGAAGAATGGAAATCATGTTGTTAGCTGTTAATTGTAGGTTTTATTGTTTATTGAACTATCCCTTACTGCCCTAACTATACACGACTGTATTGAAAGTAATGTTGCGATTTTCATATCAGTATGTAAGGTATAATTGAATTTATGTGTTAAGTATTGTTGCCTATTCTGCACATTTGATCACTATTTCATTTTTATAATCAAAATATTATTGCAATGGTTTTAATTAATCATGCAAATAAAGATTATGTACGTACTCACTATCCCTAAAATATTTAAACACTCTATTAAAAATGTTAAAACCTACAACATTTATAATAGCACAATAGCACACAGAATGCTGTATTGTGTTCATGAATTAGGAAATGTTTTTGCTCTTTAGAGATAAATTATGTGATGACATTTAGATCTAATAATGAGACTGATGGTCTGCCAACCACCCTATTACGATTAGGGTAGTCGAACCGCCTTTGCCCCGCTGCAGCTGCCAAGGAACTGCCACTCCCTGGCAGCCTAGAGGCCTGAATATGCTTGGCGGGACCACCACGGTCCCGCCAAGCATATTAGGAGTGCCGCCTCCACCACGGTTTTCATGGAGGTTCCTCCACAGGGCCCTCTTGTGCCTCAGGGTGATGGGGTGCTCACAGGGGGGGCACAACATGCACACACCTGTATGCATGCACCCCAGCTCCAGCACTTTATAGTCCATGCCATGCAGGAACTATTTTTGGCGTTCCCACCACAGTGCCTGTTTTCAGAGTCACAGCTGTGGGAACGTCAAAATGAAGCCTACCAGACATGAGTTACACTCATAATCTGCCGGGCGGACCCGACAATGAGTTTGGCGGTGCAGCGGCGGGCGGACCCGGTGCTGCACTGCCAAACTCGTAATCAGGCCCTTAGGCAATTCCTAGACAAAGACTTATAGGATATTCCATTGTGTAACATTTAGGTGCCGATTCCGATCCGTGAAAAAAATTTACCGTCCGACTCGTATCCGTATTTTTTTACATACGAATCGTACAAGTGCCGTACAAACGGCCAAGTATGATTCAGACGTGAAAAATACCTACGAATAGCGTCGGGAAATGTCTACGAGAGGGAGTCGGAATTTTTTTACGTCTGAATGGCCTCGTGAAAAGTGTACGAGAGGGAGCCGGACATTTTTAAGTGGAAATCGTAAAACAAAAGTCCGAACGCGCAAGTATGATTCGTACCGCCCGTCCGAATACACAACCGCATTTAAAAGGCCCCGTACGGAGCCAACGCAGTAGCACACATGTACACGGGTAAACTTGTGCCAATGTAAGAGCCGTACAGCCCCCACCACGCCCCAATATGTCAGCACCGTACACCCCCCTGTCCGCACTGTACCCCATGCCCGCACACATACGCGCCGTACCCCCCCAGTACTCGCCGTAACCCCCGCATGTACGCGCCGTACCCCCACCCCATGTACGCGGGTACTCCAGGCCCGCACCTGTACGTGCCCTACCCCCGCATGTACGCACCGTACCCCTCCCATGTACGTGGGTACCCTTGGCCCGCACCTGTACGCGCCGTACCCCTGCATGTACACGCCGAACCCCCACCTGTATGCGCCGTACACCCCCATGTACGCGGGTACCCCTGGCCCGCACCTGTACGTGCCATACCCCCGCATGTACCTGCCGTACCCCCACCCCATGTACGTGGGTACTCCAGGCCCGCACCTGTACGCGCCGTAACACCGCATGTATGCGCCGTACCCCCCGTGTACGCGGGTACCCCTGGCCCGCACCTGTACGCGCCGTACCCCCACATGTACGCACCGTACCCCTGCATGTACGTGCCATACCCCCCATGTACGCGGGTACCCCTGGCCCGCACCTATACGTGCCGTACCCCCGCATGTACGCGCCGTACCCCCGCATGTACGCAGCGTACCCCCGCATGTACGTGCCGTACCCCCACCGCATGTACGCGCAGCACCCCAACCCCATACCCCAGCAACCTCACCCAGCATTGCGTATGTACGGACCGTACCTACGCGAAAAATGCTCGTACAGAACCAGGACACTGTACAAAAGCACAAGGAGGGTCAATTCGACTCGCACAACACCACAAAACACGTCTACATGACAAAATACATCTCAAAGACTGACCTGGCACATCCAAACAGGCAAACAGAGGCCCAAACTCACAACCACCTCTTATAACACACCCACCAAAATTCAAACACAGCCACTCCCAAAAATGGACCAATAAAAAGGGCCCACACACACAACCCATGAGCCTTTGCAACAGACCCACTGCTGCCAGACCCCACACACAAACAACTGCACCTTACTGACCCCTTAACTACACCTTAACTCACACACCTTCACACAACCTCCTTCACAAACACCCCCACTCACATTCACACACACCGTCACATTCACACCCACACACCCACAACCATCCACACCCACACCCCACACCATTCCCACAGACAAGAATACAAAGTTCACAAGGGCGGAGCTGGAGCTCCTTGTCAACGAAGTCATCAGAGTCGAGCCACAGCTGTTTGGAACATTGGTCAGACAGACCAGCATAGCCCAAAAAAACAGCCTGTGGCAGAGGATCGTCGATAAGGTGAATGCTGTTGCGCCCATCCGAAGGACTAGGCATGAATGCCAAGCCAGGTGGTATGATCTGCGCAGGGCAGTCAAGAGGAAGATGAATGAGGAATACGCCCAGAGTAACATCACTGGAGGCGGGCTGCCCCGCAGACCCGTACACTACCATCCCTGGGAGGAGAAGGTGATGGCCCTGCTTCCGCCGGTGGGAGTACACGGAGTTGAAGGAGTCGCAGAGCCTGGTGAGTACACAAACAACTTACGTGACATGTGGGCAATGGGGTCCACACCACAAATACACCAAATGCATGCAACTTCCCCCAAGCACTCACTGCACACAACCACACTCAAAAACCACGCTCATGCCACCAACGTCTCCATGCACCATTCACAAATCAAGCCAATGCCATGTCCCAGGCTACACCAACCACAAACCCAAGACTGGATGTCCGGGAGGCTGGGAGGGTGGGCCTCACACAACACATTGTGAAAATGAGAAGCAGACACCAATGCCCTCAGCCCATATGGCATAGGTACATACCCATGCACAATGCACAGGGACTGGCAAAGTACTGACAAGGTCGCTGACACTTGGCCCTGCTGTATGCAGCACAAGGCCTTCCTGGGTCCGCTGTACACTCAAACACCAACTCCACAAGCACAGGTAACTAGCACAGGAACTCACACTCACTGTCATGCCAGCATTCACCATGAGGGGACAGACACATCACTTGGGAGACCCAATGCCAACTCACACTACACCCAACAGCAGTCCCGGTCACACACACCCCCCTTACACAAGCACACACCCCCGGGGCAGGCAACGGATTTACACACTCTCACAATGGACATGTGACACAAGACCAATCCATAGCCAAATAAGCATCCTAGCCAAAATTCTACAGGTCAAACACTCAGGAGAACATATCAATCTGTCCCCCGCAACATACCCATCCCCAAGTGGACATTGAGAGGAATGCTAGGCACATCCAACTACCTGGAGGAACTGTGACAACTTGAATATGTATGAAACATGGATGTCGCATGAAACAGCATTAACATTGTCTCTCTCTCACACACAGGGCAACGTCGTGGATCTCCTCCCAACACTGGGGGGGAACAATCACAACCAAACCTGACCAACCTGGCCCCTCTGGTGCTCAAGCCCCTGCAGCACCTGCGTCAGGTACATCTGTGCCAACCACCACCCCCATTGCTGCCACATCCCAGGAGACACCCAGGAGCCCTGCTCGCACTGAACAACAGAGCCAGTCTGACCAGGAGCGACAAGGTTCTCCGGGCACCCAGGGGGAGGCAGGCAACCCTGCAAATGCCATCCCTCAGGGGTCCCGTAGACCCGATGTGCCCACAACGGCAGGCCAGGCTCAAGTGGGCAGGGGTGGTGGGAGTGGAGGCAGGCGGAGGCGCGAACCTGACCAGCCAGCTGAGGGAACCGGTATGTCCCACATACGCCACATCCTGGACACATACCGGCATGACACCAGGGGCATAAGCCAGGTAGTGTCAAGACTCACAGAGATGCAGGGGACCCTCAACGAGATCAAGAACATGCAGGCCGAGCAGCATGCCAGTCAACAACAACACCAAGGACGGATGGAGGCAAGACAGGCTGAGCGCCTGGCGGTGCAAAGGGACATGAGCCATTCACTCCATCGGATTGCCGACAACATGGGCAACCCTCCCTGTGACAGCAGGCGCAGACCACCACCAGCCACAGGGAGGGAGGAGGAGGAGGATTCATCCGACGGAGCATCCCAAACATCGTCAAGGCCTGCATCTGAGGGTCCCCGGAGGAAGGTGGGTCGTCCACGGAAAAGACCGTGAGAGTCAGCGGACCATCAACATATCCCAGGTGACCTGGCCTGGCACCTGGCCCTCTGGCGCAACAGCAGCACCTCATCCAATGACATTCTCTGCCACATGGACTTGCTGGTCACAGTCTGACCAATGATGACCAACACTGTGCTCTGGACTCTGATGACTTCCAATGCCAAGGATACCATCTCCCCCTGTGAACTTTGGATTCTATTCCCCCGGTAGAGCACCTAGTTTCAACTACCAAAACACGTACCCCACCGCAAATAAAAATATTATTTGGTTCATGAGACGTTGCTGTAATGTTGTTTAATTCCACAACATATGTGTGTGTAAATGTCAAACTATGCCTGAGTGTAAAACTAACTCCAGCCATCCATACCCTGGGATCTGAGTCTGGTACAGGTCACACATGGGTCACAAGGTATCATTCAAAGCAGGCATGGAGCAGAACACTCACCTGTGATGGCCACAAGCTGCTGAGGGGGGCTTGCAATACTGAGCGGACAGACCTATTTGGAAGATTATCATTAAGGCGTAGAGGTCATGGCTCATGTGGAGGTTACCGGGGAGGGAGTCCCAGGTATGTGTTGGCAGGTGGGAGAACTATGTCCTGCATGCTGGAGTACGGTGGATGTGAAGAATGGTGGCCAGTGCAAGGTTGGATGCACGGAGATGGCCCAACGGGGTCTCGTATGACAAGACGTACAAGGTTGGTTTTGTGTCGGGGTTGTGGACTGCCTCCTGAGTGTGGGTAGGGAGTGTTGAGGTCATCCTGCAGCAGACAGTGATCCATTGCAGCTATCTATGGTGGACAGTGATGTGGCTGGGGCGCAGGATGTTGAAGCTAAGGTGTGCAGATGCACTCTGGATGTGGACAAGTTTCCCGGGAGTTTGGATGTATGTGCTCCGTAGAGGGCAGGCCAGTATTTGACACGGATGTTGTCGTGGACATGGGGGATGGTCTGTCTTTCCTTGGAGTGGATCTATCTGTGGATCATGTGCATAATGCAGAGGGTGTTGCAGCATGAGGTACAGATGCTGTGGACTGACGAGCAATACATGATGCACACCATCTTGTGTGTGTGGCCACTGGGTGCCGGGGCAGGGCTCTTGCGGGTGGGACACAAGCACTTGACCCAGCTGTAAGAGGACAATCCTCAGATGATCAACTCAGTCCTGTACAAGCCCAGCCTCAGGTGGCTCATGTACAGCCATTCATCAATGGATCTCATGCATTCAGGAATAATGGAACTGGCAATGTCTGCGTATTTGGTAAGGGTGAGGAGCACCTGGCTGTCAATGGCATACCAGCTGATGAGGTGCTGTGCGCATGTGATGGTGGAGAGGGGGGTCCTGGACACATTGTAGATTGACACGCTGAGAGATGATACCTGTGCCATGTGCCAGACGACGACACCATACTACATGCAAAAGCCTTGAGTCCCACTCCCATGGCCTTGCTGGGGTACAGAGCCGGTGGGGAGTAGGAGGGACATGACCTGGTTGGTGTGACAGGGCCTGGAAGGCGTGGCAGCGCTGTGTAGGCAGTTGGAGTAGCACACTCAGTATGCAAAGGTGTCGTGTGTGCGCTTAGGGTATGACTGACAGCATGCGGTAGATTGGGGGATGGACATTGCTTGGAGTGTGGCTGCTACATCAGACTGTAGTGTGATGTGTGTTATGCAAGGACATGAGGGTCATGCAATGTGCACATTGCATGTGCTGATGGTCCAGCCTTTGCCACCGCGTGGCACCAACTGTGGCATAGACAAGCTGAGGACAGCCAAATGAATGGGTGGAGGGAGGAAGGGAGGAGCATCTTTGAGGCGTGTGTGTTGCCAAATCAGGATACTCTGTGGGCCCTTGCTGCAGGGTCCGCAGCAGCAGGCGGAATGTCCTTGAAAATATTCCACAATTTGCACACAAAGACTAGGATGTCTGAAGGACAACTGCAACAGGCGTGTGTAAAGGAAGGAGTGTCCGGTTTTACATGGCACACCCAGAGACAATGCATGCACAAACACGAAAGATGAATGACACCGGATCAGGGAACTGAAGGCCAAGCTGCGCACAGGAGACACACCCTCACCAGGTGTTGATGGCCCATTGTGTGGACCAACATGCCAAAATACATACACAACCATGGACTTCATGCACAATAGGGATCATAATCCATGAGGAACTGCATGCATGTTGCTAAACTACACATGGACTCCTCTGCACAATCTTTCACAACTATGCCAGAGATGCCGCATGCAAAGTGCCAAGAGACCAGCATTGACAGAGATGAGGCACCTTGGAGTGTGAGGAACACATTTATTACTCAGGCTCACACTAAGGGAAATGCATCCTTTTGAACAGACTCACAGGTCATTCCTCTGACCATGTGGGACCTACACTGGACACCCCCTGCAACACACAGATGTGTAAAATCCTACTGAGCTGGCACACAAGTGAAGTGTGTGAGCCAAACACCCCTTGCTCCACATGGAGAGTCTGCAATTCGCCATTGAGCCTCTTATGGGGATGTCCCACACTATGTCCACCATCAGCATCCCGTATGTTCCTGAGGGACGTTTTACACACATTGATGCCTTCATCACATTCCACAAAACATTACAGATGACTGTCAGGAAGGGTGAATATCAAGTCATGGGAGCCATGCCACATGTCATGTGCCCCATGGTGAGTCGACAGGTATGCATGGTAACACAACATGCACAGGAGCAGTCCCAACATAAACCAAACACGTACCACACACAAAATGCCTTGCTGCACTCCTTACCCAAAATGACTTTTTACCATGTCCGTGCATGGAACGCTGATTCAGCACACGTTGCAATACTCATGAGGAATAGCTGGAGGCCAACGAAGACACGAGCAGATGACATGTGCAAGAAACTGTGGATGACAGACACACCACAAGTCAGCAAAGAGCTAGTTATCGGCAGACATGGACATGTACTCGACAGGAATGATGTTGTCACCATGCTAATTTAACAAATTAGTGTCCATGCTAAAATGTGTGGAATGACATCATCACTTTAATGACACATCAGAACACACCTCCAAGTCACTTAGCACACAGTCAGCTGGACACACACATTGAAACACATGCCACACAAGGCTCAAAGCGTGCACTCAGACACAGGGACTCACCATTATGAGAAGAAGTTGCGGATGAGCTGACTCCGGATGTCCTCCTCCTCCTCCTCCTCACTTTCCTCGTGCCCAAGCCCTTCATCCTCCATGGGTGGATGTTCCTGCTCATCGGGATCCAGGATGAGTGGCACTGCCTTCTCCACTGCCATGTTGTGCAGCATGCAGCACACAAGGAAGATTTTGCAGACCTTCACCGGGGCATATGGGAGGGACCCGCCGGTCTTGTAGAGGCACCGTAATCGGCTCTTCAGGAGTCCAAACGTCCTCTCAATCACGCGCCTGGTCTGCCCATGGGCGTCGTTGTAACGGTGTTCTGCGGCTGTTCTGGGATTGCGGAGAGGCGTCATCAGCCATGGCATGTTGGGATAGCCAGAGTCCCCTACATGGAAACATCATGTGAAGAAGTGGGTCAGGAGACTCCGTAAGATACAAAGATACCGCTAAACAGAGGACAAACAGAGTATAACCACCAACAAGACATGCTCATTCGTCGTGCAGCGGCACCATCATTTCTGGCACCCTGCTATGCCTCATGATGTAGGCATTGTGTGCTGACCCTGGAAAACGGGCACAGACATGGGAAATCCATATGTTAGGTAGACACACCACAAGGGCATTAATAGAGTGATAATGTTTGCGGTTCCGAAAGGCTACCTCCTGTGCCTGTGGTGGTACCAAAGCCACATGTGTCCCATCAATGGCCCCAATTACATGAGGCATCCCTCCCAGGGCATAGAACTCACCCTTGACACCTGTCAACTGCTCATGAGTGGGAAAATGGATGAATTCATCCAGGTGCTCCAAAATGGCTTCTAAAACATGATGCAGGACACGGCTGAACATTGTCTGGGACATGCCACCGACATCAGCTATGGTGAATTGAAAGATACCGGTGGCAAAAAAATGTAGGGCTACCATCACCTTCATCTCGGGGGTCAGAGCAGTAGGATACCTGTGTCGCGGTTGGAGGTGTGGTTCCAGCCGGGTGGTCAAGCGCTCAATCAACTCTTGCGAGAAGCATGACATGTGTAAACAGCTCATCACACATCTATTGTGCCACAACATGAGGAGACATGTGCCACATCACTGCCTGACACACCTAGGCCCTGCACATGAAGGACTGCACTGACAATGACTTGATGTACAGCCTTGTGTGAGTCTGACACCTCCATTCCTTTTGTGTGCACCTCCTATCACCAGTGTAAGCTGTGAAACGCAGTACACACGCTCTGAGGCCGTGTATACGGGCCGTACACGCATGAGTACGGCCCGTACTCACGCTTGTACGGGCCGTACACGCGTGAGTACGGCCCCTATCACTATAGTTGTGTTACCATAGGCCATTGTGATAGGGGCCATACTCAAGCGTGTACGGGCCGTACACGCGAGTACGGGCCATATTCACGCGTGTACGGTCCGTACACGCGTGAGTACGGCCCCTATCACTATAGTTGTGGTACGGTAGGCCATAGTGATAGGGGCCGTACTCATGCGTGTACGGGCCGTACACTCGTGAGTACGGCCCCTATCACTATAGTTGTGTTACCGTAGGCCATTGTGATAGGGGCAGTACTCGCGCATGTACGGACCGTACACGCGTGAGTACGCCCCCTATCACTATGGCCTACGGTAACACAACTATAGTGATAGGGGCCATACTCACGCGTGTACGGCCCGTACACGCGCGAGTACGGGCCATATCACTGTAGTGATGGTGCCCTAGGGGTACGTGTGAAACGCGCCGTACCTGTGTGGGGATTTAAAAATTACAATGGGGACACATGAGGGACAAGTATTAGGGCATAAATGCATGCTGGTTGTCATGGATACCGAGTTTCAAGTTCAAAACTTTACATCATGTGGTCTGGAAAAAGCAGTTGGCCACATTATACATTGTTGCAAAGTGGTTGTTGACTTGACATGATGCTGCAAATTCGAAAGATGCTAAGGCTGTCACTGGTGTATGTTTAAAGGGATTGGAGGAAACGTAGGATGCAAATGAGTCTGACCAATCAGTCTGTACTCCTGTAAATGAAATAGGCCAGCAATGCAGATATAAGGCAGGCAGAACCCATGAGAGGGCACTTGCCTGCACAATATGTCAGTCGATACCACTGCTGCTGTATTGTCTCCCTCTGGCACCATGTCAAGGACTGTGAAGAGGGCCCAGCCTTTCACCCAGGAGGAGAACGAGGCCCTGCTGGATGTGATCCTCCCACGGTACCCCATGCTGTATGGTCGACCAGGGGAGCAGGTGAGTGCTGACTCCACTACCTTTGCCTGTGCACTTTTTTTGTGTCTGTCACTTCTGGCATTGTGTACAGGTGTGACAGACATGCAATGTTGTTTAGAGTGGGTCCCAGGGGGGGTGGATGTTGGTGGTACGGACCGTACCCATGCTCTGGGGGGCATGCGTACGGTCCGTACGCGCGTACCCCTACATCACCACTGCAATGGTGGTACAGACCATACCCACGCTCGGGGGGCGTGGGTACGGTTGGTACCACCATTGTAGTGGTGATGTAGGGGTACGCGTGTACGGACCGTACCCACGCTCTGGGGGGCGTGGGTACGGTCCGTACCACCATTGTAGAGGTGATGTAGGGGTGCGCATGTATGGACCGTACCCACGCTCTGGGGGGCGTGGGTACGGTCCGTACCACCATTGTAGTGGTGATGTAGGGGTACGCGTGTACGGACCATACCCACGCTCTGGGGGGCGTGGGTACGGTCTGTACACGCGTACCCCTACATCACCACTGCAATGGTGGTGGTGACGGGTACGCGTCCACGTCCACTTCCGTTGTGGCGGGACGTGGGATTGGTGGACATGCCCCCCGAAGTGACCAGACCATGGAGGTAATTAATGTGCAGGATATATTTGTTTTTTGTGGGGTGTGGGTTATGTTTCCTGCCCCTTGCCCCCCCCCCCCTTTGCCCCTGGGGGTTGTTCTGACCTTCTGCGGCATCTGCATCGGTTTCTGTACACAAGGTCGTAGGCTATGAGGGCCGGGATGACACGTAGGATGGAGTCCATGGCTGTCCGTCGCGTACCGGTGCTCCTTGTTCGCGTCGTCCTCAATTTCCTGGGAGTTTTTGGCTGCCGTAAAATATTATCCGTGCGGAGTGACGTAGGCACGGATCGTACTTGCTGGTTAGTAAAACGCTGCCTGACTCCGTCCGGACGTCACGTACGCAGTGTCCCGGATCGGAATTGTGGGTATTTTTTTGTCGGTCGGTCTTTTGTACGACTCGTACGGAAATTGTATTTCTGTACGAATCGTACTTGCA
Organism: Triturus cristatus; assembly: GCF_964204655.1. Lineage (NCBI taxonomy): Eukaryota > Metazoa > Chordata > Amphibia > Caudata > Salamandridae > Triturus > Triturus cristatus. Next base: position 576,142,472 of record NC_140582.1, on the reverse strand, counting down.
GGGTTTGTAAGGTGTTTTACCCGGGGACGAGTCGGACGGAGAATACGCTCCGTACGACCATTCGTACCCGGCTTTTACAGGATCGGAATTGGCACCTTAGTTCTCATGCAGAGAGGTCCATTTTAATGCTCTATGAAGTATTTTATACACCAATATCTTGACTGTCATTCTTGAATTCAGATCTTTAGTCTTTATTGTCCTATCTAATAATATTATTTACTGATGTAAAGGTGCATGCAGCATTCGCAGTTGCCAGTTTCAATTCCGATTTTTTTATTGCAATCAACTGATGCCACTGTATGAAGGTATGATGTTGTTAAAGGGAATGGTTAATCTGCATATTAATTAAGAGGATATTAATTGATTATTGACTCTATATATTGTGCTTGAATAGCAATGACTCTTTTTTGAAGCCTTCACTGACATCTGAAATTCAACTGAACATATAAGTTGTGGATGTCAGCTCTAAAATGAATTTAATAAACGAAAAACAGAGTAACATTTCATATTTAAAGATTTCCTAATGATTGTGATGCCTTGCTTGATCCCGACGAATCAATTAAATGGGCTTACAGGCTCTGATTATAATTGCTGGATTTGCGTGTGTTCTGCATGCAAGGGGAATTTCAAATATACTTCAGCTTCCCTAGTTTGACAGGCCAGATTGATGTCCTCATTTAGAATATGACGTTAATTTAAAACATGTATTGATCAAAGAAACTTTTTACATCATGTAAAAAAGGCAAAATATTGAACAAAATAGCAGAAAACTACCAACAAGAAATCCATTGACGAGAAAAGTGTTGCAAAACAATTCAATATATAGACGGGAAATATGAAAAAATAGTCCTGGTTTTAGAAAAACATACTAGCACCTAAAACTGTTTGGTATGTTGGTTCGTCTCACATAATTGATGCAGAACATGATTGGAGCAATGTATACGTTTATGTAAACACCATACACATACTGCACAACTATAGCTACTTCTGTATCACATTTTGTCAGACTTGAAGAAATGCCGGTTGTCGCAGATGGAAGCCCGGAGGAAAGTCAGGAGAGGCAGCAAGTACACTCCAGAATTAAGAGTAGGTATGCTTGTTGCATCTCCCTCTCCTCTTCTCCCTCTACCCTCATGCTATTTTCCTGCTTGGAATATGGAACCATGTACCTGTGTTGTACATTCCTGGTTCCATGTTCCAAAGCCCCAAGATTTCAGTTACTGCTGTTTTTCACTATTGAAACATGTACTGTGCCTCTGTTTAAATAAACTTCAAGATTTACTCACCATTTGGAGCACCTCGTCTTTTACTTTGGTGACGATCTACAGAAGACTTTGCTGGCTACTTACTTTCAGAGGCACAGGTGCTGCGACGTCTTCCACCGACCCGTCTTTGTGTTCCTGCTGTGTATTGTCTTCGAGTGCCACTCCGCTACTTCCGCACGACTTTTGTGAGTGCTGCCATCCAAACCGTGAGTTTGTCAGCCTTCAAACGCCTTGTTGGCAAAATGTTGACATTTTCACATATTCTGTGGAGCAACGGCCATCACTCGAACTGTTAATCGTCCTCTGCAGTGCCTTCTTGCCTTTTGTGGAGTGCTTTATTTTGCATGCGTCACACTTCCATACGGTTGCCTAGCTGCTGTGCTTCCTCCAATTCTGCACCTCTCCTCTTTCCACTCCTTACGATGGGTACGCCGTGCTTCGTCACGCCGGTGGCCATTTTGGAGCAGGATTTCTTCACCTGTTTCAATTGGATTTTATCAGCTTCCTGCATTTTGACTGTGCATACATCGGAAAGTCCGATTTGTGCTACCACGCATGTTTGTACTGTCGGTGCCTGCGCATTGTGGAGTTCGACTCCAGTAACTTTGGTAACCAGCTCTCAATATCTTTCACTCAGCAATGAACACACTTTGCTAATTACTCTCTTGTGTTCTCATTATGCACGGTGATGAGCACACCTTCTTTGTATACACAGGTAGGAAAGCCTGTTCTTTAGCGGTGACAGGCACACCTTGACTTTACAGATTATTTCATATGGTTCGCAACCTACCGGCTCAGTGAAAGGCACACTTGATACATCTATTTAAATACATTGGTTCTTTCTTCCACGTTCTGCATGCCTGCGGTGACAGGCACACCTTCTGTAATGCACATTGTTGTATATTGGTAACAAGTTCAGTCTTTATATTGTTTTGTGTGCATATATATTTTTTCATTTAATTCTATTTATTGATCTTTATACTATGCCTTTATTCAGATAATTTTCCATTACCAAGGTCTCATTGTCATGATTTTAAATAGTGTTAGTGTGTTTTATACTTCAGTGACTATTACCTCCATATTATTACAATGCAGTTTGATTCACCATCAAAGTTTCTACAAAACAAAGGGGAACCTCCTATTCCATGGACAAGATGGAAAGAAGAATTTATCACCTACATAAAAGCTATTGATGGTGAACGCATGTCTGCCGAGAGACAAAAGAACATTTTCCTCCACTATTTAGGATCTGAAGGACAGTTAGTCTATGGAACTCTGCCTCCTGTTAGATATGGTGGTGATCACAATGTATATAATGTAGCCATTTTGCATATTGAGAACAGGTTTAAACCAACCACTAGTGTTGCTTTAAACAGATTTAAATTTTATACCAGAGCTCAAGATTAGGGAGAGACCTTTGACGAATTTTTAACCGCTCTCCGTGCCCTGTCTTTGCACTGCAACTTTGATTTAATAACTGCTGAAATGATCCGAGACCAAATCATTGTCCATGTGAGAAACAAAAAAGTACAGGTGCAACTCTGGATAATGGTTGACACCAATTTAGAAACTGCCATCAGTACGGCCAAAGCACTGGAGCAATCTGAGAAGTGGATCAAGTCACTTAACAAAGAGACTAAAAATCTCACTTCCAGTGAGGTTAACAGTGTCAATCCCACCACTTCAAAATACTTGTCCAACAACAAGAGTAACTCTAACCAAACAAATTCTACTGCTACAGGTGTGGTAATCTGGGGCACCTGGCTTCCTTTCCACGTTGTCCTGCTATAGGTAAGGAATGCCGTAAGTGTGGACATTCAGGCCACTTTTCCAAGATGTGCAAGGATACCAAGAAGGGTGTCCCTGACACAAGAAATAGTTTTCCTTCCTCTTCCAAAGGGAACATTTCTTGTGTGTCTTGTGATATTTCAAGTTGTGACCATACCCAGGAAAATTTAGAGTCTGGAATTGTGGTTTCCATTCAAAATTCATTTGAACTCTCTGAGGTCGACAAGATTTGATCCCCCAAATGTTTTGTACATGTTCTGGCAAGGGAACTGGAGTTAATGGCAGACTCTGGGTCACCTTGGACCATTATCACTAAAGATTATTGTTTAGAATCCTTTGGAGATCTGTTTGACCTAAACTCTTTGAGCAAACCTGATATAGTGGGATAATTTTGATGGTTCCACCATCGATTTCATAGGTTTCAAGGAAGTACTTATTGAATTTAAAGAGAACACAGCCATAATCAAACTTTATGTAGCGTTTAAAGGTGTCAATGTTTTAGGGTGATTGGACCAGGCCAAGCTGGGTATTATATTGAACCCTAGGAACAGGGACCCCGTGTCTGTTCTATCGCTAACCTCTGCTGATCCTGATTTTGCAAAATTATACCCTGATGTGTTCTCTGAAAATCTTGGAAAACGTATTGGATTCAGCCACAGGATCAAAGTAAGAGAGGGATCTGTACCTATTAAGCAGAAGCTAAGGGGGGTACCCATCAGCATTAGAGCTGAATTGAAGAAGATGTTGGATGACATGTTCATGGGTGGCATCATTGAGGAAATTGAGTCATCCGAAGGGGTTTCTTCAATTGTTTTAGCCCAAAAACCTGACAACAGTATTAGGTTGTGAGTTGATACGAGAGCATTGAATGCCAATTTAGTGGCTGATTGCCACCCCCTCCCAATATAAATGAAATGGTGTGCATGCTGGATGGTGCCTGTTTTTTTCCACACTCAATCTTCGGTCTGCGTACCATCAAATCGAACTTACTGAAGACTCCAAACATTACACTGCCTTTATCACACCTCATGGGTTATTTCAGTTTAAGAGGATGCCTTTCGGGCTGGCATCAGCTGCATCTGTGCTGCAGAGGGCCATGTATCATATTTTTAAAGATGTCAGTAATTTTGTGAAATGTTTCCAGGATGATATCCTAATTCTTTCTAAAAATAAGGATGATCATTCCCAACATGTAGAAGAAGTTTGCTAGAGGATGAGAAGGTGTGGTTTGCCACTTAAAGCTGGAAAATGTAAATTTTTCTGTAAATCAGTGGAATATCTTGGTCACTTGGTCATACACTCTCAGGAGATGGTGTAGTGCCCAAAAAGTCTTTGGTAGATGCCATCATCAATGCACCCTCTCCTGACAATAGAGAGAAATGTCTTTCTTTCGTGGGTTTGTGCGAATATTACAGCAAATACATACCAAATTTTGCCACTAAGATGGAGCCTCTCAGAGACCTGACCAGGAAGTCCACTGAGTTTCTCTGGTCTGAGAGACAAGAGACAGCCTTCAAACAGATAAAAAACGAGATAGTCAATGCTCCCACTCTTAAGTCCTTTTGCCTCAACAAAAAATGTATCATTACTGTTGATGCTAGCCTTTACGGTTTAGGTGGAGTACTTAGCCAGTACTCCTGAAAAGAAGAGTGGTGTGTAGCTTTTGCTTCTAGGACCCTTTCTTTTACTGAGAGGAGGTATGCTGTCATCGAGAGGGAATTGTTAGCATGTATTTGGGCCATCGGACATTTCCGCAACTATGTGTGGGAAAACAGATTTATACTTAGGACTGACACTAAGCCCCTTGTTGGTATCTTATCTCCTGGGGGAGTGGAATTCTACAGCTCGTATTGCTCATCTCACTTCAAGGTTACAGGAATATGATTTTGAAGTTGTTTATGTTCCCGGCAAGAGCAATGTTACTGCCGATTTCTTATCAAATTTACCCTGTTCTGATGTTGGTGTGTCCCTTGATGAACAAGAAGTGGACATAGTTGCAACTATCAAGGATTTTGTTTCTCCGGAATTTGTGTGTTTGCCAGAATCTGAGTGGGTGACAGAAATGAATAATGATGTTGTGTGTCAACTGGTTATTGAGTGTTTAAAGAAGGGTTGGCCCAGAGAAAAGTCTGCCACCACTGAAATTGCTCCTTTTTGTCATGTCTCTAATGAGATTGAAGAAGATCGTGGATTGCTCTTCAAAGGAGGTAAAATCATTCCTCCTGTTTCCATGCAAAAGAAAATGTTATCGCTTGCCCATCAGGGAAACCGAGGTATGTCCTCCATGAATCGCCTTATCCGGGCCCATTTTTGGTGGCCTGGTCTCGACAAAATGGTTGATAGAGCTGTAAGGGAATGTCAAGACTGCATCAGTAATGGCAAGATGCTCCAGGTTTCCTCTGCCCCTCTTAAGCCTGTTTCTTGGCCTGAGTGTCCTTGGCAAAAGGTAGCATTTGATGTTTCAGGTCCTTTTAGGCATCTGCCTTCTAATGCCCGTTTCGCTCTTGTCATGATAGACTACCATTCCAAGTGGCCTGAGGTAAAGTTCGTGACTAGCCCCTCCACTCAGGTCATCATTACATTTTTTAAAGAAGTTTTTGCTCGTGAGGGTTTCCCCGAAGTCCTAGTGACAGACAATGGGGTACAATTCACTTCTCAGGAGATAGAGAGTTTCCTCCATTTGTGTAGCATTAAGAATGTGACCACATCCCTGTACGAACCAAGAGAGAACGGCCAAGTGGAGCAGTTTAACTGCGTTCTTAAGGATGGTATTCAATCTGCTTACATGTCCAGTGAACCTTGGAGGGGTGGTGGTAAGGAAGAGGTTGTGGATGTACCGTATCACTCCCCATTCTGTGATGGGAGTGAGCCCTTACAGACTTTTGAAGGGCAGAGAACCTACCTCGGATATTTGCCCTTGGTGGATTAAGAAAGTTAACAAAGCTGATGACAGCATTGATGTTAATCTTGTCGCTAAGCATGTAGAAGAAAAACAAAACAAGATAAAAGTTTTGTTTGACTCTAAAATGAATGTGAAAGTACCTGATTTAACTGTAGGAGAATGGGTTAGGATTAAAAAACCCGGTTTCTCGGCAAAAGGGATTTCCAAGTTTGGTCATCCCATCAAGATTGTTAAGGTTTGCAAGAACAGTGTCATTACCCAGGATGGGAGAGTGTGGAATGTGAGGAGAGTTGCCAAATGTAAGTCTCTAGGGCTTAGCACAGACAGAGATGTAACTTTGCTATTGTTTGACTCTCTCAATTCAAATTGCAACTCCTCTCATCCTGCCCATTCTGTAGCGTCCAGAGTCAAAGGTAATAACAGAACCAGGTTTTATTTGTCTTAATATCTTCTTTCCCCTTCCTCTTTCCTTTGTTTTTGTTAGAGGTGAGATGTGTTGCATCTCCCTCTCCTCTTTTCTCTCTACCCTCATGCTATTTTCCTGCTAGGAAAATGGAACCATGTACCTGCGTTGTACATTCCTGGTTCCATGTTCCAGAGCCCCAAGGTTTCAGTTACTGCTGTTTTTCACTATTTGAACATGTACTGTGCCTCTGTTTAAATAAACTTCAAGATTTACTCACCATTTGGAGCACCTAGTCTTTTACAATGCTCAATTGTACTGCACTAGAATGAATCTACCCAACATGCGTGACCGTCGAATCCTCAACTAATATTATTTTTCCTCAGACAGAAAGCTGTCAATTTTGGCCCTCAGAGAAACTGATCTGCTTCTGAACATCAGCAGGACGACTATAGCACAGGTCTTAGAGCTGTTTGTCCTCCTGCAACACTAACTCACAGATAGCAGCTATCCCCTACAGATGAATTGTTATATGGTATTTCCCGAATTTTGTTTTGCCATATACTGCACAGGAAGAAATGCCCAGTTAAAGCCTATGGGTAGCCATAACAATGCTGTCAAATGATTCTTTTGTCAGATAAAATGCTATGGGCACAATCTGGTCACATTTGATCTTTAACAAAGATGATCTGTGCTCTTTACTCATGCATTTGATAGCTAGCCACAATGAATCCATGACTCCCGTTCTGCAGAAATGGGCAAAAAGGGCAAAGGTCCAAAGAAGAAATGAAGATAAAGCCCTAAATGCAGGGATCCAGAAAGAGAGAGAACAAGGTTTTGGGATGACCCTGTAGAGAGTGCCAAGTTTGACAGCATTTGTTTTCCAAATTCACCATAACTCTATCCGACTGTTTGTGTCTGTGGCTTCACCGCAAGTAAGGAATATGAGTCTTCTCAATTTGGAGAGCTACACTGTGAATGAGCTCAAGGAATTTTGTAAGGACAGTGCGCTGCCTGCCAAAAGGAACACCAGGAAGGTGGCGCTCTAAAAAGTATCTGAGGGCTCGGGTGGAGGTCCAGCAGTTGCTAGTCACAACAGATTACGAGGATGGAGAGGATGATGTGGAAGGGCCAGAGAAGGGCGGGGTGGAGGTTTTGAGACCCAGCAGTCAACTTGTCTCCAGAGTTGGAACTCCCTATGTCTTCTCATGGCCTGTCCCCAGAGAAGCTGGCAGACATGAAGGCCAAAAGGGAGTATAGACTGTAGATGGCCCAGTTAAAGATAAAATTGGAGGAAAAAACCTGGCTATAGAGGCAGAGCAAAAGAAGGCTGGCAGGCTGGCAGGCCTTAGGAAGGGACACAGAGGAAAAGTAATTGGCCATGGGGGCAAAGCAACTGAAGGCTGAGGTTAAGAGGGTCTTAGTAAGGGAAAAGTGGCATGGAGGAATAAATCACTTTTGAGTGGTTTGCTCTTCAGAGGATCCTTAAGGAAGTTGACATCCCAGCAAGATAGGCAAGGTCCAGCAGTGATGGTGGCAGCAACCCTACAGTGACCTCTGGAGACAAGAGGGTCCACACTCCTAAAGATCTGGTGCCTGACTTTGTTTTAGGGGACGGCATTGACAAATGATTTGAAGCTTATGAGGTAGCTTTGCAGGTGCATATAATCCCTGAGGATGTCTGGGGGCTACCATCTGGAAACAAATACCAAAGTGAGGGAACGAATGCCCTACTGACCCTAGAGAAGGAGGACAGCATGAGGTAGCCTCCCATGAATGAAACCCTTGTCAGTAAATATAGTCTCTCCCCAGAAAAGTATGTGCAAAGGTTTAAGGACAGCCAGAAGCTGGCCTATCCATCCTGGGTGGACTGTGTAGATTCTGTTTGCAAGGCGCTGGGTGGCTGGGTGTAGGGTTGCCAGTGGCTACAAAACTTAATTGCAAGACGGTACATGCTCAGTCTTTGTTGTGCAGATCTGCGGCATCAAGTGATTGATAGTAACCTCACTGACTCTAGGGAGCTTTCTAAGGAGGCAGAGCGCTGGCGCAGCACCAGGATCCACAAGAAGGTATCTGGGGGAAGGATCATCACAAGGGTAGGCAGGGTCCCCACAAGAAGGAGGGGAGTCACACACATAAAAACTAAGCCTGGGCTAAGTTTTCTGAGTTTTATTCTGCGTAACTCCGCGAAGTGCCAGAAAAACTCTGCCACGCTCTGCGGAGTTCCGCCAGTGGCAGAGTCCATTAAGTTGTGTTGCTCGCACTGATTTTTAGCGCCAGGATGCACTAAGCGTTACGCCAGAGGGCGCTGCTGCTTTCTGCCGCTCGAGTAGACATTCTACTCGAGCGGCAGCTTCCTCAAAGAGAATGGCAGATTTCTCAGTGTGAGCGGTCGCAACCTGCCGCTACCTCCCACGATGAGAAATCTTGACAGGAGGAGGTCTAGCGCAGTATTTGTTTACATAAGTACTCGCCAACTTACCGTTGGCGAGCTGCTAGAAAAAGAAACTCCCCTCTGGGTCACTTCGTGGAGTTTTTTGGAACCCTGCATGCAGCACGGAACGGGGATTGGGTAAAACTCCATGAACTCCACTGGCAAAGCAGAATTCTGTGCCCACCCCTAATAAAAACAAGGAGTTCTCTAAAGGTCCCCAAAATAGTTCCACAGGTCAGGACTCCCAGTCCTCACCAGAGCAGATGAAAAAATGGTTCCTTGACAACAAGTCCTCAGGGAAGGCAGCCCAAAAGTGCTATGAGTGCCAACAGTTTGGGAACAACAAGGGAGATGCCAAGTTTCCCAAACAGGCACCACCCCCCACTAGCGAGCAGATAAGGGCTGGTGAATGTAACATTTGGGGAGGATATTACTCAAGTTTGTGTGGGGGTAGTGCAGAGGTTAATCTAGTGTCCCTGGCTGACAGAGAGATGGTGCCAAAGGCCCAGACTCCTAGCAACACTAAGAAATATTGGCAGTGGGTCACCATCAATGGGCAGAGTGTGGAGGCTCTGGGAGACACTAGAGTCAGCATGACAACTGTCAGATGTCATCTGGTAACCTGAGAGCAGGTAGCCCTTAATGCATCCCACCAGGTTATTGTAACTGAAAACCATGAGAGTCACTAACTAGTAACTCTGGTTCTCTTTTAGTGGGAGAGTCTCAGGTTCCTTAAGAGTAGCTGTGAGTCCAAGTCCGTCCATGCCAGTGGATTGTCAATTAATCAATCAGGGAATTGTGAAGCACACTACTCGCCGGTGACGGCCTCAAGGCACTGGGGTGCAGCACTGGGTCAGCCGAAGAGCCAGGTCTTGAGGCTCTTCCTGTAGGTATGCAGAGTGGGGAAGCGTCTGATGTTGACCGTGAGCTTGTTCCAGGTCTTTGTCGTGGTGTAGGAGAATGCTCTTCCGCTGGCTCTGGCTTTGCGGCTGTGTGGGGTTTCGGAGAGGGCGAGGTCAGCGGAGCGGAGGCTTATCTTGGGTACATGGAAGGAGACTCTTTCATTGAGGTATTGGGGTCCGGTGTTGTCGAGGGATTTGTAGACGTGGGTGAGTAGCTTGAAGGTTACTCTCTTCTCGAAGGGGACCCAGTGAAGGTTTCTCAGGTGTTGGATGATGTTGTCGTCGGATGCTGAGGACAAGTCTGGCTGCAGTGTTCTGGGTGGTAAGGAGTTTACGGAGCAGGGAGTTGTTGATTGTGGCGTGGAGGGCATTCCCGTAGTCCAGTCTGCTTGTTAGGAGTACGTGGGTGACAGTCTTTCTGGATTCAGTGGGGATCCATTTGAAGGTCTTGCGACAGATGCAGAGGGTGTTGAAGCAGGTAGAGGTAACAGTGTTGATCTGTCGGGTCATGGTGACGGAGAAGTCGAGTATGAAGCTGAGGTTTTGGGCATGGTCCATGGGAGTGTGGGGGTTTTGAGGGCGGTGGGCCACCAGGTGATGTCCCATGCTGAGAGGGTGGGTCCGAGGATGAGGACTTCTGTCTTCTCTGAGATGAGCTTCAGGCAGCTGCTGCTCATTCAGGATGCAACGTCTTTCATTCCTTTCGGGAAGCTGAGTTTGGTGGTGTGGGGATACTTTGTGAGGAAGAGGATGAGCTAGTTGTCATCAGCATAGGCTACTATGCTGAGTCCATGCTGTCTGACCATTGTGGCGATGGGGGCCATGTAGATGTTGAAGAGCGTGGGGCTGCGCAATGATCCTTGGGGTATGATACAGTTGATCTCTGTGGGTTCGGAGAGGAAGGGCAAGAGTCTGATTCTTTGGGTTCTGCTGGTGTGGAAGGAGCGGAGCCAGTCGAGGGTAGTTCCCTGTATGCTGGCATTGTAGAGTCTAACGGTGAGAGTGCAGTGGGATACGCTGTTGAAGACTGCAGAGATGTCTAGTAGGATGAGGACCGCGGTGTGGCCTTGGTCGAGAAGAGTGCGGATGTCATCAGTGGCGGCGAGGAGGGCGGTCTCGGTGCTGTGGTTGCTGCGGAATCAAGATTGGGAAGGGTCGAGAATGGATTTCTCTTCGATGAAGTTTGTTAGCTTGGTGTTGACATCCGTCGGGTCTGCAGAGGGCTTCTTGAGGAGGGGCTTGACTTCTGTGTGTTTCCAGTCTTCGGGGCAAGTGGCTTCGAAAGTGGCATTGGTGGTGCGTTGTAGCTCGGGTGCAATGGCAGCTGCGGCTCTGTGGTAGATGTGCGGCAGGCAGGGGTCCGTGGGAGCTCCTGAGTGGATGTTTTTCATGGTCTTGGTAGTGTCTTCAGTGGTGATGGGGGTCTAGGTGGATATGGTAGGCTGGCTGCAGTTGCTGGAGGAAGAGGTGGTTTCGGTGTTTGGTGTCTGTTGGTTGAAGTTGTTGTGGAGGTACTTTATTTTCAGATGAAAGTAGGAGCCGAGTTTGTTGCAGAGGTCCTGGGAGGGTGTGACGTCCGTGGCTTCGCTGGGGGGTTTGGTGCATTCCTGAATGATGCTAAGAGTTCTTTTGAGTTGCTGGAGTTGGCGAGGATTTTGCTCTGGATAAAGGTCCTTTTGGTGGATCTGATGAGTTGGTGGTATTCTGTCATGGCGTTCTTGTCCGTAGTCCGATCTTCCGTGGTTTTGCTGTTCCTTCATAGCTTCTTGAGACGTCTGTGGGTGCATCTGGATTGTTGGAGGTCGATGGTTAACCAAGTGGCCTTCCTGGGGCGCTGTCTGCCAGGGTTGCGGACGTGGGCGAGCTTGTCTGCGCAGTTGGTGATCCATTTGTGTAGTTTTTTGACTGCAGAGTTGGCATCGGTCGTGGTGGGAGGGGATCGTGGTTGAGGGTGGAGTTGAGGTGCTCCTCGGTGATCATTCTCCAGTTCTGCTTGGTAATGATCTAGAGCACACCATCTGGAAAGAGGTGGAGCTCTGCGCCTGCCTGGATATGCTAGGGTTGTCTGAGTGGTGTGCTTCACCACAAGGTCCATGGCCACCCAAGAGGGTTGTCAGGAGGACCTGGAGCCTGGAAGAATTGCCCAAGTACCTGCCAAAAAGAGGAAGGGCAAGGGGTGCCGCAAACCTGCTTGAGAAACTTCCACAGTCCAGGAGGAGGCTGGTCCTGAGGGTGACACCCGAAACTTACAGGGGAGGACATTGCCGCCCTGGGAAACCTACTTGAACTGACCAATTGGCAGGTCCCTCAAGGAGGAGTTCTGCAGGGTGCAGAAGGAGTGCCCTACTCAGGAGGGTCTAGGGCAGCAGACAGAGGCCCAGGCAGCTGCAACACCTCTGGTAATCACCTGAACTATTGGGAGAATGGTCCCCTGTATAGTGAGCCTAAGTCTCCTGAGCCTGCTGTTGGTGGCCCCTCTGTGCTACATGGCCTTTCAACTGGAGCTGAGTCATGACGTTCCCCTGTCAGGTCACCTAGGGGAGATCAGGGTCTGAAGAGGATGGCCTCAGATGCATTCTGCAGTGTATGCTCTAGTCGAGTTTCAGCCTGGCCAAAAAGTGTGGGTAATGGAGTCAGTGGAGCCCCGGGCCCTACGAGACTAATGGTTTGGACCCTATGAAGTGAAAGAACACAAAACTGAGGACTCCTACCTTGTGGACATTAAGACTCCCTAGGAACACTTTAAGGGTTTTGCATGTCAATCACCTCAAACCCCACTTTGAGAGACCTAAGGTTACCATGCTCCTAGTCAAAGATGATGTGATGAAGGATGAGAGTGAACCTCCCCCTGACCTCCTTTTTACCAAGGAGCAGAATGGATCAGTGGAAGTTATCAGCCTCTCCCCTACACTGACCTTAAAGCAAAAGAGGGACTACTGCCAATTGTTGGGGCAGTTTGCCTCTTTTCTCCCTCACCCCATGACTCACTATATTGTGCACCCATGATATTGATATTGTGGGCAATATGTCTGTGAAGAGTAAAATCTACAGGCCATCAGATAAGGTGAGAGCCGACATGTAGGAGAAGTCTAAAAAATGCTGGAGCTAGGGGCCATTGAGCACTCAAACAGCCCTTGGTCCAGCCCAGAGATGCTGGCCCCCAAGGCTGCACCTCGAGGTACCACCCCTAGCCTTAGGTTCTGTGTGGATTACCGGGGGCTCAATGTAGTCATGATCTCTGATGCACACCCCATTTCCTGGATTGATGAGCTCATTGATAGGTGATGGGCTGCTAAGTTTCTCAGCATGCTTGACTTAATATCTGGGTACTGACAGATTGCCCTAACTGAGAGGACCAAGGAGAGGTCTCTGTTCTCTGCCCCAGAAGGCCACTTCCAGTTCCGGTTAATGCCCTTTGGGTTGAAGAACTCCCCTGACACCTTCCAGAGGTTGGCCAACCAGATTCTGGCTGGATTGGAGAACTTCAGTGCCGCCTACGTACACAGGATTGTAGTCTTCCCAGGAACCAGAGGTGGAGTACAATAGAAAGAAAAGCCTTTGCAGTGGTTTGGGCGATAAAGAGGTTGAGACCATATCTGTTTGGCACTCAGCTCTGGGTTTAAACAGACCACAGACCTCTAAGATGGCTGAAACAGATAAGATGTGAGAGTCCTAAACAGTTGAGGTGGTCTATCTCCCTGCAGGGAATGGACTTTATGGTGGAACACCCTCTTGGAACAAACCACGCCAATGCTGATGGTCTCTCCAGCTTTTTCTACCTTAGTAAGGAGAACTCCCAGTAGGTTGGGTAATTCTCCCCACTTTCAGCTGGAAGGGACACTGACATCCTTGACGTGATTCTCCCCTAACTTTTTGCCTTCCCCCTCCTGTTTTCTGAACCCATTGTTTTTGGCACTTTACCGCTACTAACTAGTATTAAAGTGCTTGTGCTCTCTCCTTTATACATAATAGAATTGGCTTAAACTCAATTGGCATATTTAATTTACTTCTAAGTCCCTAGTAAAGTGTTACTAAATGTGCCCAGGGCCTATAAATTAAATTCTACTATTGGGCTTACAACACATTCTGTGCCACTTTTAAATATGTTTCAGGACTGTCAGTGCAGCTTGTGTGTGCAGTCTGAAACTGCCATTTTCACTTGGCAAAATAAACTTTTTGCCAGGCCCAAACCATCCCTTTAAATACATATGTCACCCCTAGGGTAGGTCCTGAACAGCCCAGAGGGCAGGGTTTGATGTATATAACAAGTTGGGCATGTACTTTTATGTTTTACATGTCCTGGTAGTGAAATCTCTTACATTTGTTTTTCACTATTACAAGACCTACCACTCCCCTACCTACTACAAGACCTACCACTCCCCTAGGATAACCTTGCATTGCCATATTTCATTTGATAAGTAATAACTCTCAATTTCGAGCAAGTAGGCAGCTTGAGTTTGGTGTCTATGGAAATGTCATTAAAAACCCTCTTTAAAGGTAATGTTACATTTCTAATCAGAATTCTGAAAATGCTATTTTTAGAAAGTTGAACTATAAACAACAACAAGAGGTGGCTGTGAATTTAATACATACTTTTACTTCAACATAGAGGACATTTTATGAAATAAACCTGGCCTCAGATTAATTTTATACATTTAGTTCATACCTATTCAAAACTTAGACATACATAAAAAAACAGAACGTGAAAACCACAGTCACATCACAAATATGAAAATTTGTCTAAAAACATTGTGCTCAATGTGAAACCAATTATGTGCTCAAACATAAACATTCTGTTGGACCCGGCCTCGTAGAAAGGCCCTCCGTGCCCCCGCACCACCGAAACCTGGTGTCTGCAGCCCAAGCACGCGGCCCAGCCGACCTTTCCCACCAGGACACCTGCACCAACCCCGGACATCCCCGTCCATGGCCTCCCTCCTTTCGGCCACCCCGGGCCCGCGTGCCCACTCCCTGCAACAAGATGGCCGTCCGGCCCCAGCGCGACCCGGGCCTCGAGGCGCCACTCCGGCTGGAGGACATCACGCTTCCAGGGGATGAGAGAGGGAGGAGCAGTTTCTATCGCACCTCTGAACTCCCCTGGGACGATGGGTTTCGATCGGCCCTCCGGCCTCCCTGCGGGCTGGCTCCGTGCCTGCTGGGTGTCTGGGACTCCTCCCGACCCGGCCCTGAAAGGATCAAAAGACAATAGCAGGAAACCCCGACAAGCGGCCCCCAGGTGACAAGACCCCTGCCTGCGCAGACTCCGGACATCAAAGCGGGGTCGACCTATAACAAGGGGTGCTCTGAGACTGTCCGGCAGATTCGACGCTGGAACAACGAGAGCCTGCTGACGTGGTCGCGGCTCCTGGAACTGGAACCTACCTGAGCCCTGCTGAGTGACTCGCGGCTCCCTGAAGATCGTAAGACCTCCGAACTTGTACCTGAGCCCTGCTGAGTGACTCGCGGCTCCCTGAAGATCGTAAGACCTCCGAACTTGTACCTGAGCCCTGCTGAGTGACTCGCGGCTCCCTGAAGATCGTAAGACCTCCGAACTCGTACCTGAGCCCTGCTGAGTGACTCGCGGCTCCCCCAGACTCTCACGGTCCCGCCGGACCCCGACTCCGACCACGTATCCCCCAGCTCGAGGATTGTGAGCTGTGCGCCGGATACATCCCTGCTTTGAACCGTTACCAGAGACTGTCCCGCTACCCCCACCCTTTCCGAGACTCTTGAGCCCGTGCTCACCTTGTACATATTTGCAGTGATACCTATTTGATAAAGCTTGTTTCTGAGAATACCCAGTGTGGCCTCTCTGTGTCGTGTGGTGCCAGAAGTACGATCCTAGTTGCGAGATTCCTCCCCCTGGGGAATCTCTCGCCAGTGCCCGGCTACAATACAACACGGGTGGGACTCAGGGAAGTCAGGACCCCTTTCCGGGCTCCTCTGAGGTCACCGTCTAACATTGGTGGCAAGCGACGGGATTCGGGCCCATCACCTAGAGATCGTACAGTGAACAACGGACGCACGACCTACAGAGATGGCAGAAGGAAGCGCCATGAGCTCCGCAGAAACCAACGCCAACAGAGTGTTCCAGGTGGAGCATCTGGAAGAATACACACACAAAGAGCTAAAACAATTTTGCAAAGAACTTAAAATAGCTACCACTGGCCTCAACACTAAGGAAGACTTGCAGAAAGCACTGAAAACTTGGGTGGAGACCGGGGCATCCCGCCCGGAAGGCACGGGGGAGCGCCCCGACGAAGCCGAACCCCCTCCAAGTGAAAGCAGCGACAATCAGGTGCAAGGCATTGTACCAGACGGGGGCCTATCCCCGGGAGAACTTGCGGACAGAGAGAGACGCCGCAGTCATGAACTCGAGTTAGCTAAACTCAAAATCGAGGGCGAATTGAAGTTAGCGGAGAAAAAGCTAGCGGTAGAGCAAATGCGCGTACAAGGCGAACTGGAAGAAAAGAAGCTCCAACGGGAGCACGAAGGAAGAAAGCTCCAACTAGAGCACGAACGCAGCTTAAAAGAGCTCGAGCTCAAGGCCCGAAATGAGGACGGGAGGCCCTCGGGGAACCGAGAGACGGCCCCCCCAGCGGAACAGAAGGTCCACATCCCCAAGGATGTGGTCAAAGAATATTATAAAAACGATGACATTCAGCAATGGTTTCGGGCCTACGAGGTCGCCATGACCTCCCATCGGATTCCACAGAAGGACTGGGGGGCGGGGTTGTGGGGGCGGTTTCTGAGCGAAGGAAGGGACACCCTGCTCGACCTACCCCTCTCCCTGCAGACCTCCTACAGCCACATGAAAGAGGCTCTCCTCACAAGATACGGCCTCACCCCAGAAATGTACCGCCAACGGTTCCGGGACTGCCGGAAGATCCCGGGCACCACCTGGGTGGAGTATGTAAACTTTTTTAGTCGGGCCTTCGATGGGTGGGTCAAGGGCAGCAAGGTCACCACCCTTGCCGAACTCACTGACCTCATGTTATGGGAACATCTGGCTGCGAACTGCTTCGTAGAGCTTCGTCAACATCTGCTGGATAGCAAGCTCACAGATCCCCGGAAGCTGGCTGTGGAGGCCGACCGCTGGACCAACACCCGGGTCTCCCGGGGCATGGTAGGAGAGTACCCCCGAACCAGTCAGGGACCACCCCGCCAGAGAGGGGGAGGGAACCAGGGAGGGCCGAGAGAGTCCCAGCCTAGCCCCCCGAAGACACCACCTCCACCTTTCCCGGCGCGACCCCCACCAGTAACAGGGCCCCCTGGGAGACGAGGACACCGGGTGACCGTTACATGTTTTCGTTGCCAGAAACCCGGGCACTACGCCATTGACCCAGAGTGCCCCATGGCCACCCAAGTCACCCCTGCGAGACAGATAGCCAACGTAGCCCTGGGGGAGGAGGTTGAGGAAGCCGAGGAGTGGGAACCCGCCGCTATGGCCCTAGTATCCCTGGGAGATAGGGAAATGATCCCTGGTAGCCTCCTACCGTCCAACACACAGAAATATGGGCAGCTCGTCAAGATCAATGGCCACCAGGTAGAGGCCCTGCGGGACACCGGGGCCAGTATCACCGGTGTCCTCAGGCACCTAGTTCCCGAGGAGCAGATCCTCCCCAATGTCTTTTGCCCCGTAATCTCTGCAGACAATAGGGAAAGTATGTGTCAGGTAGCCCTGGTGCCATTTGAGTGGGGAGGGGTGATAGGTAAACTCAAGGTGGCCGTAAGAACCTCCCAGCCGGTCGACTGCCTCTTAGGGAACGACCTGGAGAGTTCTCCCTGGAAGCACGTAGAGCGCAAGGCCCACCTAGGGATGATGGGACTCCCCGAGTGGGTGTGTGCCACCACCCGATCTATGACCGCCCGACTCACTCCCCGGAGAGAAGTCGAGAGCACCCCGGTCGAAGAAGCCCGTACCGTCCCCGCCGAGGGTCCTCCCGCTCCCCCATCAGAAGGGTCCGTCGCCAGCGACGAACCCGCACCATCCGACCCCGCCCCGGTCCCCGAGTTGGGGGATCTACCCGAGTTGGCCCATTGGCGCCACGAGGGCGGGCCCACCCGGGAAGAATTTTGCCGGGAGCAATCCACCTGTCCTTCCCTGGTCGGGCTGCGGCGCCAGGCCGAGGGCCAAGCCGCAGGTGACCAGACCGGAACGCACCGAATCTATTGGGAAAATAACATCCTGTATAGTGAGCAGAAATCAGTGGAGCTGGGATCCGGACGGGTACTGGTGGTACCCCTCCGCTTCCGGGATTTCCTCCTGGGCTTAGCCCACGATGTCCCCCTCGCCGGTCACCTGGGTCAGGACAAGACCTACAGCCGTCTCGTGACCCATTTTTATTGGCCTAAGATGAAAGCAGCAGTAGAGGCACACTGCAAGTCCTGCCCCACGTGCCAAGCCAGTGGGAAAAGTGGGGGGAAGCGCAAGGCTCCCCTCCAACCCTTCCCGGTCGTCAGTACCCCCTTCGAACGAGTCGGAATCGACATCGTGGGGCCACTGGACCCCCCCACCTCCCAAGGTCACCGTTTCATCTTGGTCCTAGTAGACCACGCCACCCGCTATCCAGAGGCTATCCCCCTGCGCACCATTACGGCCCCCGTGGTGGGCCGGGCCCTGATGGGGATCTTTTCCAGGGTGGGGTTCCCCCGCGAGGTCGTGAGCGATCGCGGCACTAATTTTATATCAAGGTATATGACGTCCCTGTGGCAACAATGTGGGGTGTCCTATAAGTACCATCCCCAAGGGAACGGCCTAGTAGAGAGGTTTAATAGGACTTTGAAAGGGATGATCGCTGGCCTAGAAGAGCCCCTCCGGCGTAAGTGGGACGTCCTGCTCCCCTGCCTCTTGTTCGCTTACCGGGAGGTCCCCCAGAAGTCCTTAGGGTTCAGCCCGTTTGAATTACTCTATGGGCACCCCGTCCGAGGTCCCCTCAGTTTGGTTAAGGAAGGGTGGGAGGCAGCACCCCAGACCACCCCCCGAGATGTGTTCCAATATGTCCTGGCCCTCCGGAACCAGAGCAGGAGGTTCCGAGAACTGGCCGAAGCCAACCTGGAGGCGAGTCAAGAAGAAATGAAGCGCTGGTACGACCAGAATGCTACTCTGGTCGAGTTCCAGCCGGGCCAGCAGGTGTGGGTCATGGCCCCCGTGAAGCCTGGCGCTCTCCAGGACCGATGGACTGGGCCCTACAAAGTGGTTGAGAGGAAGAGCCAAGTCACCTACTTGGTGGACGTCCAGTCGCCTCGGGACCCCCTCCGGGTCCTGCACGTGAACCGCCTCAAGCCTCACTTCGTGCGGACAGAACTGAGCCTCCTGCTGGCCACCGATGACGGGGCCGAAGATGAGTCGGATCCCCTCCCGGACCTCCTGTGTGTCAAGGAGCAGGATGGCTCCGTGGAGGGAGTGAACCTCTCCCCAGCCCTCACTGCCCAGCAACAAGCGGACTGCCGCCAACTCCTCAGACAATTTTCTGACCTCTTCTCCCTGACCCCCCGGGTCACCAACTGGTGTGTTCACGATGTGGACACCGGGGACAGCCCGCCGGTGAGACACCGAGCCTACCGGGTTCCTGACCGGGTCCGGTCCTGTATTCAAGCCGAAGTCTCGAAGATGTTGACCCTGGGGGTGATCGAGCCCTCTGACAGTCCCTGGGCCAGCCCCGTGGTCCTGGTTCCGAAGGCAGCAGCCCCCGGTGTCGCCCCCGAGCTCCGGTTCTGCGTGGATTACCGGGGGCTCAATGACGTTACCCGAGTCGATGCCCACCCCATTCCACGAGCCGACGAGCTCATTGACCGACTAGGGGCCGCCCGGTTCCTCAGCACTTTTGACCTCACCTGCGGCTACTGGCAGATTGCGCTCACCGAAGGGGCCAAGGAGAGGTCTGCTTTCTCCACCCCCGATGGGCACTACCGCTTCCGCGTGATGCCCTTCGGGATGAAAAATGCCCCGGCCACTTTCCAGAGACTGGTAAATAGGGTCCTGGCCGGGCTAGAACAGTTCAGCGCGGCCTATCTGGACGACATCGCTGTCTTCAGCTCAGAGTGGAGTGAGCATCTCCAGCACCTCCGGAGAGTGCTAACCGCCCTGCGCCAGGCAGGCCTCACCATAAAAGCCAGCAAGTGCCAGATCGGGCAAGGATCCGTAGTCTACCTGGGGCACCAAGTCGGGAGTGGTCAGGTCGCTCCTCTACAGCCGAAGATCGACGCCATCCTGGCCTGGGACGCACCCATCACCCAAACGGAAGTCCGAGCCTTTCTGGGACTCACGGGCTACTACCGCCGATTCATTCAGGGGTATGGCAGCCTGGTCGGCCCTCTCACGGAACTCACGTCTAAAAAACAGCCAAAGAAGGTGCAATGGACGGCTGCCTGCCAGGAAGCTTTCGATGCTCTAAAAAAGGCCATGTGCACGGCCCCCGTCCTCCAGGCTCCCGACTACACCAAGGAGTTCATAGTCCAGACCGATGCCTCCGAGCATGGCATTGGGGCCGTCCTGTCCCAAGTGAATGATCAAGGCCTAGACTAGCCCGTCGCCTTCCTCAGTCGGCGGCTGCTACCCCGAGAACAGAAGTGGAGCACCATAGAGCGCGAAGCCTTTGCCGTGGTCTGGGCACTCAAAAAACTACGACCCTACCTGTTCGGCACTCATTTCAGGGTCCAAACTGACCATCGGCCCTTGCGATGGCTCATGCAGATGCGAGGAGAAAACCCCAAGCTACTGCGGTGGTCAATCTCCCTCCAGGGAATGGACTTCACCGTAGAACACCGCCCTGGTACGGACCACGCCAACGCTGACGGCCTCTCCCGGTTCTTCCGCCTCAGCGAAGAGAACCCCCCAAGGTGATGGGCAGTTCTCTCCGGCTTTCAGCTGGGGGGGACGCGTGTTTTGACCCGGCCTCGTAGAAAGGCCCTCCGTGCCCCCGCACCACCGAAACCTGGTGTCTGCAGCCCAAGCACGCGGCCCAGCCGACCTTTCCCACCAGGACACCTGCACCAACCCCGGACATCCCCGTCCATGGCCTCCCTCCTTTCGGCCACCCCGGGCCCGCGTGCCCACTCCCTGCAACAAGATGGCCGCCCGGCCCCAGCACGACCCGGGCCTCGAGGCGCCACTCCGGCTGGAGGTCATCACGCTTCCAGGGGATGAGAGAGGGAGGAGCAGTTTCTATCGCACCTCTGAACTCCCCTGGGACGATGGGTTTCGATCGGCCCTCCGGCCTCCCTGCGGGCTGGCTCCGTGCCTGCTGGGTGTCTGGGACTCCTCCCGACCCGGCCCTGAAAGGATCAAAAGACAATAGCAGGAAACCCCGACAAGCGGCCCCCAGGTGACAAGACCCCTGCCTGCGCAGACTCCGGACATCAAAGCGGGGTCGACCTATAACAAGGGGTGCTCTGAGACTGTCCGGCAGATTCGACGCTGGAACAACGAGAGCCTGCTGACGTGGTCGCGGCTCCTGGAACTGGAACCTACCTGAGCCCTGCTGAGTGACTCGCGGCTCCCTGAAGATCGTAAGACCTCCGAACTTGTACCTGAGCCCTGCTGAGTGACTCGCGGCTCCCTGAAGATCGTAAGACCTCCGAACTTGTACCTGAGCCCTGCTGAGTGACTCGCGGCTCCCTGAAGATCGTAAGACCTCCGAACTCGTACCTGAGCCCTGCTGAGTGACTCGCGGCTCCCCCAGACTCTCACGGTCCCGCCGGACCTCGACTCCGACCACGTATCCCCCAGCTCGAGGATTGTGAGCTGTGCGCCGGATACATCCCTGCTTTGAACCGTTACCAGAGACTGTCCCGCTACCCCCACCCTTTCCGAGACTCTTGAGCCCGTGCTCACCTTGTACATATTTGCAGTGATACCTATTTGATAAAGCTTGTTTCTGAGAATACCCAGTGTGGCCTCTCTGTGTCGTGTGGTGCCAGAAGTACGATCCTAGTTGCGAGATTCCTCCCCCTGGGGAATCTCTCGCCAGTGCCCGGCTACAATACAACACGGGTGGGACTCAGGGAAGTCAGGACCCCTTTCCGGGCTCCTCTGAGGTCACCGTCTAACACATTCTATTTAGAAAAACATGCAAAGGATTCTGTAACTATTCAGAGTTCACCAGTCCTATAGTAAAAAAACAGGGCCAAAAATTCACCATCTTCCCCCCCCTTGTCACCCCCTGTGTAGTAGGGCTTGCTGCATGCGAGGCAACACTAAAGGTATACAAGATTCCACAGGAGTACTGGGGGTGGCTTGTGGAAACATTTGCCCACAGTCAGGAGGGATTCCCCACTCACTCTGGAGGCCTAAGATCAAATATACCCCCATGAAAGACATCCTTGTCACTGATTTTGGACTCAACCCAGAGAAATACTTCATCATGTTCAGGGATAGTCAAAAGATGCTGAACCAGTCTAGGGTGGATTGTCTTGATTATGCCAGCAAGGCAGTGAATATTTGGGTGCGAGGCATCAAAGTTGATACTAAGAGATCACATGCTCATTGCATGTTGCTGTGCAAGCACCTTGTACACAGCAAGCTGACTGACTCTGGGTCAGTGCCAGAGTGTCCAAGAAGATACCTGGGGGTGACCCAAACAAGGGTGGCTCAGGTTTACCTAGCAGAGTAAGGGGAGGTTAAAGATGACCAAGACAAGTCCCAAAGTAAATTGGGAGAAAGGGTTCTGAAGCCCCGTCTAAGAAAAAGAGGGGCGGTTCTGATGATCAGTGGTCCAGGGTGTCCCATTTCCAACCCTGCTGGTTTGAGTGCTCCCAGTTCGGACACAAGCACGGGGACTCTGTCTGTTCCAAAAAAGCATCCCCTAGTGGGACTCCTACAGGAGTGGCCAGTGTGACTCCAGGGGCAGATAACACACCATGCCATGATCTCCCTTAGCTGGGACATAGATTCAGAGGGTGAGCTTGTGATCCCTGAGAGAGGGAGTCATCACTTCCACCACGTGAAAGTGAATAGAGTCCCTGTTACTGCTCTGAGGGTCACTGGGGCTAGCCGGACCATGATAGTGGAAAAGCTAATTTCTCTAGAGCAGTACATTGGCCAGGGGCTTAGGGTAACTCAAGCCCAGTGGTAGACATTTTTCCACCCAATGGCCCTGGTATCTCTGGAGTGGGGTAAGGAGGTGACCCACAGGAGGGTCATGGTCAGTACCCAGATGCCCATAAAGTACCTTTTAGGGAATGATTTGTCCCCGGTGTCAGGAGCTCTGGGGGGTGAAGGAGGCATCAACCATCCCCCTCTTCAGCATCAGGGCACAGATCCTTGGCTGAGCGGCCAGTCTCAGGCTACCACCCCTGGAATGGTGGAACAAAGAGTGGAAGTAGGGTGCCTAACACAAGGATCCGTTGCCCCACACTCTGAGACAGCCCAGAGGTTAGGGAGACCTCAGGACCACATAGGGAACTTCTTGCTAGCCCCAAGGCTTACGGTCAGTTATGTTCTTGTGTTGGGGACAGAAGTCTAATCAAAGAGGTGGAATGGGCCACATCACTTTGTTGGCCATGGTGCTACTGTCGGCCTACTGGGATGCATCTGTGAGCAAGTTAAGGTTAGGTGCTTCACAGGTGGGGTCCACAAGTAGGGAGAAAGGTTCACCATAGGTTAATCCAGTGGCTCAGGAGAGTGTGGACAGAGGGATCAAACTGAGTTCAGAGAGGCATAGAACTGACAAGTGCATCTGTATAACAGGGCCTTCTTCCATGTTCTATCACTTAAGCATGGAAGCGCCATCAAGGTATTGATTAGTTTACCCTGGCTTTTGGCTGGAGGGGGTCATGTTGGAAATAGCCCTTTCAGGA
This sequence comes from Triturus cristatus, assembly GCF_964204655.1. Taxonomy (NCBI): domain Eukaryota; kingdom Metazoa; phylum Chordata; class Amphibia; order Caudata; family Salamandridae; genus Triturus; species Triturus cristatus. The sequence continues at coordinate 576,118,978 of NC_140582.1, read as the reverse complement.
AGTGCAATTGCTGGTTGGGGCAAGATGGTGGCTGTGTAGGTGCTGCAGTAGCCACCCATTTACCACTCCGCAGCATTTTGGATAATACGCAGATAAGAGGATTATCGGGCAGAAGTAACAACTTTAATGACTTTTTTGCGGAACCTACTCAATTGGGAACCCAAGCTTGGAGGGAAACAAGCGGACTTGGGCACACAAACTTACCGGCTTCTTCACGCTGTCTGGTTCACCATGGCCGAGTGGCTAGTGGCAAGGATCAGCCCTGGTCGCGCATCATGCTGCCAAAAGTGCCCAAACTCCCGAAGCACCGCCCGGAGAATAGCACCTCTGGAGCGGCCGGGATTTCATGCGGACCTCCCGTTGTCCGGAAGACGCTTGCTGCTGAGAAGCCTGGGGATGCTACTCTTGCTGCCAGGCGGAAGCAGGTGCCAGCTGGGAAGCAGAGATCGAAGGAGCAGTGTTCTCCCGAGGAGGCGGAGAAAATACCCATTGTGGAGGGCCCGTGGCTTGGCAGAAGGAAGTGGAGGCGGGGAGACAAAAATCTAAGGAGCAATGTTCTGGCAAAGAAGCGGAGATCTCCGCTAAACAAAAAGTGATTCCAATCATGTTCACAGGTCACAGCAAGACTAAAAGCAAAAGGGAGACTACGGCTGGTCAGACCCCCTACAACCCTGCAGCAATATACACTGAGTCACCCGCCATGGTTGCTGTCAGTACTGGACTTGTTACAAGTACTGAAATAGTGGAGGGGGCAGACAGGGGCAACTTGGCCAATATGAATGAATAATAACAGTAATGATAAGGATGTGGGAATGGGGGAGAAAGCATTAGAGGGGGTGCCTGTTGCCAATCTTTAGATGACCCAAACATTGTGCAAGGGAACCCCAGAGGGTGGTGAGAAATCCTTCTCTCTAAATGACGATTCTGAGCTGTCTGACATCAGTGAAAATGATGTACTAGCCACAGGAAATTCAGACGTAGGCTCTGACAGCTCACTCTCCACTCCCAGTACCCGGAAACGGCTGTCATCTCAGAGAAGATGAAGAAGGGATAAAGGTGGAAAAGAACTGGAAGGAGTACAATCTGATTCAGGTCATAGCGAACTAAAATGGGGTCACTCTTCTACGCACCTTTTAATTGATGAAGAGGGTCCTGCTGGTGAAGACAACGCGCATCGATTAAAGAAAGATCTATCTGAGGCTAAGGCAGGGTCAGAGCCATCTCCCTCAATTAATCTAATATATTCTACCCTCAAGCAAATGCAAGCGGAAGCAAGACAGAAGCACAAAAGGGCTCATTTTGTAACTAATAATCTTCAAGGTTTTATTAGAAAAGTCAACAAGACATGTACAGAAATTGCTGAGCGGACAACTGCATTGGAAGAAAGAGTGGTGGCCTTGGAGGCCAGAGCTGTGTCTGCTGTACTACAGGCTGCTGCCAATGAGACTAAGATGGTGGATGTTATGTGGAAGTTGGAATACTTCGAAAATCGCCAACGGCGCAACAACCTTAGGCTTCTGGGCATACCGGAAAATGTGGAAGGAGAGGGCATTAGAGGGTTTGTGATACGCCTGCTAAAAGAGGGTCTTCGAGAACTAGCACACTGGGATTGGGACATGGAGGTGCATGGAGGTGCAAAGAGTACATCGCTTCCCACTTATGCTGAGAAAGAAGAAGGGACTAGAAAACAATGAAAGACCTAGAGCTATTTTAGTATTTTTTGGTAATTTCCTTCTTAGGCAAGCAGTCTTTGATAAAGTAAGACCGGAAGCGAGACGTTCAACAGGAGGACATACCTTCTTTGTCAGGCCAGACTTTTGCCATATTACTGTCGAAAGAAGGTGGAGACTTTGACAATTAATCTTGCCTTTTCAAAAAATTGGGTGTGAGGTTTACCTTCTTAGCCCTGCACGCCCCAAGGTCATCTACAAGGGGGGTCATAAGAGTGTTTCCCTCATAAATACAGGCACAAGATTATCTTTGAGAATTCTCTGAGACAGGGAAATAGAAGGAAGTTAATGAAAATGGGTATTGGATTGACTCAAGAAGGCTGATTTTGGTCCTTTTCTTTGTCTGTTTGATATTCTCTTTCTTGCTTGTCTGCAGTGTTCTTCTCTCTTTTTTTTATTTTTTATTTTGCTTTCTTTCTCTATCTGGGTTTCTTTTTCAGATATACTATAAGTTGTCTAGTATAATAGACGTTTTTCGTTCCACACAGCGGTTTTTCTTTTTTCCCTTTTGTAGAGCAATGGTGGGTGGCGGTGGGGAACAGCACTATACAGGAGGCATCACAAGGGTCCTCGGACCTATTTTGCCTAATATTAAGGTTGAGGGTGGGTGAGGGGAGGGGATGCGGGGAGGGGATGGTCCAGATGTCTGTTCAGGATGAGTTGATATTACTAACTTTAAAAGGATGGAGGGATTTGTTAAATATCACAGGAAGAAATGGGTAAGCTGAGAATATCATCAATCAATATTTGTGGATTGAATAGTCCCCTTAAAAAATGCCGGATTGAGCATGACATTCAGCAAGTTAGGGAAGACATAGTGTGCTTGCAGGAACACATGTAGAGGCTGGCAGACAACAAGTGGCAGAACTTGAAGGCTATCAGTTGGTTTCCAGTACAACGCAGGGTACACGGACAAGAGGGGGGTGGCTATTATGGCTCGCAAAAAAGGGGCTGGATTCTCACGCTCTAAATCAGATCAGTTGGGCAGGTGGGCGATCACTCAATACAGTATTCATAATAACCATTTTACTTTGTGTTCAGTGTACGGTTCTGTACTGGATAATCCGTCCTTGCTTGATTGGTTAAACATAGAATTGGTAAGCCGGCCACTCCCACTCATCTTATGTGGAGACTTTAATATTAATTTAAATTCCAACTCTATCGAGCTGGGAACATTACCATACGCAGGCCGTAAGCCAAACGTATTTCAGTCTTAAGCTAATCTCTGTGCGACTCATGGCTTAACAGATGCCTGGGCAGCAAAGGAACCCCAGAACCCAGGATTCACTTATTTTTCTGTCCGCACCAATTTATTGTGTCTGATCATAACCCGTTGGTTTTAGAATTTTCATTACAAATACAGAATCCTCCAATATCTCGCTGGACTTTTGACAGAGCTCTACTCTATGATCAGGAATATACAGTTTACATGAAAAAGTGGATACCAAGATTTATAGCTGAAAATAGGGCAGGTGGGCGCTCACTCAATGCAGTATTCATAATACACTTTTTACTTTGTGTTCACTGTATTGTTCTGTACTAGATGATCCGTCCTTGCTGGATTAGTTAAACACAGAATTGGTAAGCTGGCAACTCCCACTCATTTTATATGGGGACTTTAATATTAATTTAAATTCCAACTCTATCGAGCAGGGAACAAGACCATACGCAGGCCGTAAGCCAAAAGTATTTCAGTATTTAGCTAATCTCTGTGCGACTCACGGCTTAACAGATGCCTGGGCAGCAAAGGAACCCCAGAACCCAGGATTCACTTATTTTTCTGCCCCGCACCAATCGCATTGATTACTTTTTTATATCACACGGGCTTTAGTAAGATATCTAAATTTTCCCGTATTGTGTCTCATCACAACCCGTTAGTTTTAGAATGTTCAATACAAATACAGAATCCTCCACTATCTCGCTGGACTTTTGACACAGCTTTACTCTATGATCAGGAATATATAGATCACATGAAAAATTGGATACCAAGATTTATAGCTGAAAATAGGGAGAGTGCAAGACTTGGGCGCCGATCACGATCCTGTAAAAACCGGGTACAAACCGTCGGACGGAGCATATTCTCCGTCCGACGCGTACCCGGTCATCAAAATCTACCAACATGGAATTACGATTCGCACGGAAACACCATTTCCGTACGAATCGTACAAAACCCTGACCGACGAAAATAAACATACAAATGCGATCCGGGAAAGCGCCGACCTGACGTCGGGACGCTCGCAGCCTGCCATTCACGAACCAGGAATTACGATTCGCACCGACGTCATCCCGCACGGTGAATATTTTCCGGCAGCCAAAAACTGCCGGGAAATCAGGACGCCGCGAACAAGGAGTACCAGTACGCGACGGACAGACAGGACGACGCGAACAAGGAGTACCCGTACGCGACGGACAGACATGGACCCGAACCTACGTGTCATCCCGGCCCTCATAGCAGTCGACCTCCTCTACAGGTTATGACGCAGACGCCGCAGAAGGTCAGAACAACAAAGGGAGGGGGGAAAGGGGGGGGGCAGGACCAGGGGCAGGCCACAAAACCCCCACTATAGTCACACAGCACACATGCCCTGGACATACCTGACCCTCAGGCCCTGGTCACTACGAGGGGGTGGGGGCGTGTCCAGCTAAGCCAGCGACCGCCACAACGGAAGTTCTTGATGACGCGAACCGGCAACACAACCAGACAGGTACGTCCCGTACCCACGCCTCAAGAGCGTGGGTACGAGTCGTACCACGCCCACACATACGTCACCCCAACAATGGCGGGACGGCTCGTACCCACGTGGCAAAGGCCTGGGTACGGGCCGCACACGCATTACATAGCGTGGGGACGGATATGTACGGACCGTACCCCCACCCCGTATGCATGGAGCGTACCCCCAACCCCAACAGTGTAAGTACGACACGTACCCCCACCCGCGTATGCAAGGAGCGTACCCCCACCCCAACAGTGTAAGTACGACCCGTACCCTTACCCGCGGACGTATGGAGCGAACCCCCACCCCAACAGTGTAAGTACGACCCGTACCCTCACCCGCGTTCGTATGGAGCGAACCCTCACCCCAACAGTGTATGTACGACCCGTACCCTCACACGCGCACGTATGGAGCGTACCCCCCACCCCAACAGTGTAAGTACGACACGTACCCCCACCCGCGTATGCAAGGAGCGTACCCCCCACCCCAACAGTGTAAGTACAACACGTACCCCCACCCGCGTACGTATGGAGCGTACCCCCACCCCAACAGTGTAAGTACGACCCGTACCCTCACCCGCGGACGTATGGAGCGAACCCCCACCCCAACAGTGTAAGTACGACACGTACCCCCACCCGCGTATGCAAGGAGCGTACCCCCCACCCCAACAGTGTAAGTACGACCCGTACCCCCACCCGCGTATGTATGGAGTGTACCCCCACCCCAACAGTGTAAGTACGACCCGTACCCTCACCCGCGGACGTATGGAGCATACCCCCACCCCAACAGTGTAAGTACGACCCGTACCCTCACCCGCGTTCGTATGGAGCGAACCCCCACCCCAACAGTGTAAGTACGACCCGTACCCTCACCCGCGTTCGTATGGAGCGATCCCCCACCCCAACAGTGTATGTACGACCCGTACCCTCACACGCGTACGTATGGAGCGTACCCCCCACCCCAACAGTGTAAGTACGACACGTACCCCCACCCGCGTATGCAAGTAGCGTACCCCCCCATGCCAACAGTGTAAGTACGACACATCCCCCCACCCGTATGCATTGAGCGTACCCCCCACCCCAACAGTGTAAGTACGACCCGTACCCCCATGGAGCGAACCCACACACGTGTATGGACAAAGCGTACATATTGTTAAATAGGAGGGGTGTGTGCAGAGTCCTCCAAGCAGTGCCCAGACATAGGAGGGGTGGGTGCCTATCACTCCCAGCAGTGCCCAGAGACAGGAGGGGTGTGTGCAGAGTCCTCCCAGCAGTGCCCAGAGACAGGAGGGGTGTGTGCAGAGTCCTCCCAGCAGAGCCCAGAGACAGGAGGGGTGGGTGCAGAGTCCTCCCAGCAGTGCCCACACACAGGAGGGGTGGGTGCAGAGTCCTCCCAGCAGTGCCCACACACAGGAGGGGTGTGTGCAGAGTCCTCCCAGCAGTGCCCACACACTGGAGGGGTGTGTGCAGAGTCCTCCCAGCAGAGCCCAGAGACAGGAGGGGTGGGTGCAGAGTCCTCCCAGCAGTGCCCAGACACAGGAGGGGTGGGTGCAGAGTCCTCCCAGCAGTGCCCATACACAGGAGGGGTGCTTGCAGAGTCCTCCCAGCAGAGCCCAGAGACAGGAGGGGTGGGTGCAGGGTCCTCCCAGCAGTGCCCAGACACAGGAGGGGTGGGTGCAAAGTCCTCCCAGCAGTGCCCACACACAGGAGGGGTGTGTGCAGAGTCCTCCCAGCAGTGCCCAGACACAGGAGGGGTGTGTGCAGAGTCCTCCCAGCAGAGCCCAGAGACAGGAGGGGTGTGTGCAGAGTCCTCCCAGCAGAGCCCAGAGACAGGAGGGGTGTGTGCAGAGTCCTCCCAGCAGTGCCCAGAGACAGGAGGGGTGTGTGCAGAGTCCTCCCAGCAGTGCCCAGAGACAGGAGGGGTGGGTGCAGAGTCCTCCCAGCAGTGCCCAGACACAGGAGGGGTGTGTGCCTAACACTCACAGCAGTGCCCATGAAACGCAAAGGGTGGAGTAGCCACAGATACCATGCCCACAAATGTCAGTCAGGTGCACAAAGACCCTGCAGTACATGTACCACATGTGTGCGAGGCTGGGAGTATACGCATGCATAGCGCAGAAAAGAAAACATGTCCACATGAAGTCATGTCAATAGTCCACACACACAAGTACTATGACTACCAAGGATGCCACGAATGATGCAGGTGGAGACATCGCTCTGCATGCATGTGCAAAGTTGAAGGAGTCCGTCGCACACCCAGCTGATGTAGACACAGTTCAGCACCACATATTGGGAACACCCTGCAGGGAAGATGTCAGGGTACACAGAGGAAGGAATACACCCTGGTACAATTCCACCATGCAGCAACTGCGTACATGGACAGAGAAACCTAGCTAACACCGTGTGATGGCACACAGATACCAGGGTCCCCCCTATGACCAGCACACTACTACATTTCCCACACACCCAACACATGATCACCACCCAAATTCATGTAGCAGCCCCACCAACAGCAATATCAGTAAAGCAGTAGTGTTCAAAGGAAACAAAAATGGCTTTAATCAGCATTATCTAAAATTCTTTGTTCGTAGAAAGTTCAATAGTTACAAAGCCCATAGGGCAGTCCAGAAGTCACAGCTGGATGGGGGACACAGTGGGATGCGTGTCCCCTAGCTTGCCTGCACAGTTACAAGCCGTCGTCTTCCACAGGGGTGAGGGCATCATGTGGGGGGGAAGGAACAGGCACCGCAGGGACAGGAGGGCGAAGGGTAGGCGACGTGGGTGCAGGGATGGAGGACTCCACCACAGGGGGTGGGGCAGGGCCAAAGGTGGATTCTAGGAGCGCGCTGCACACCTTGGCAAGGTCCTCCAGGGACTCCCCTGCACCCGAAGGAACCACAGGCCCCAAGGAGGGTGGGGGGTCAGAGGGATGGGTCGCAGCGCCACTGGGGGAGGGTGTGGACAGGGGGGGGGACTCAAACACCCTGACCGTGGACTTCCTTGACCGCTTGCGGGGTGGTGTCAATGTGGGGCTCAGGGACAGAGCGGCCATGAACGAGTCTTTGGGGGAGATGTGGCCAGGAGAGCTGAGGGGAGGGGATTTGGAGGGAGTGGATTGGGTGGAATGCAGACTCCCACTCTGGCTGTGTGTCACATGTTTGCCCCCCGACCCAGTGGGTGTGCCTACTTCACCCTGTGTGTGCGTGTCAGGAGGTGTGCGGCGGACCTTCCCTGCTGGTGTGGTGCCTGTGTCTGTTGTGGTGGGTGCATGCTGATGTCTGGGTGTATGTGGGACAGGCATGGGAGTGGGAAGTGTGGAAGGGGCAGGGGTAGGGGGTGGGACGTAGCGCTGCAGGAGACCCACTGCTGCAGTCAGTGTGGAGTCTATGGACCTCAGCAAGTTGCGTTGGTCAGCCTGCGATGAATGAATGCCCTCCAAGTATGCCTCCATGTTGTTGAGGACCTGGCTGTGGGCATGGAGGACATTAAGGATCGCAGTCTGACCAACCTGCAACTGCCGCTGGATGTCCACAGACTCGGCATTGGCGGCAGCAGTGGAGACAGGGGCAGAGGGTGCGGTGCCTGGCAGGAAGGAGACATGCGGTGACGGGGCACGCTGGGAAGGGACACGAGCACGTGGGAGGCAGCTGATGCCAATAGAGGGGGCGGTGCGAGATGTAGGGCTGCTGTCAGATGGTGGTGCAGCCACCGCCCACTCAGAGAGATCATCCTCGGACCCGTCAGCTTCATACTCTGTTGTGCCAGTCGACAGGTCCCCGGGTTCACTCTCCTCCGCCTCAGGCCCACTCGATGTGCCAGCCCCGATGTCACCGCTGGCACTGGTGCTCGGTCCCTCTGCGCCATCTGTGTCCATGTCTCCCTCCGTGTCCCCCGACAATGCTGTGGGCAGGGTGAAGAGACAGAAATTAATCATACACCTGTATAGATATGTCACATGAGTCCAATCTACTTAGGTTACAGTGCATAGCCTGAAACAAAAGAAGAGTTACAACTACTAAACAAGGTACGTATGTAGGGCATGCAAGACACAGTTGTTTGACCCACCATGCCACCGAAAAACTATGGAGAGCATGGCACAATACCAAATGAGATGACATGGAATTTTGACTGAGGAGCAAGGCCCTGGGGACAATCCAGCACTGCATCTGCACCACACAGCGTGGCAGGAAATAGGGATGAGCAGGGACCATAGCCAGGAACTAGAGGCACATGCAGCATAGGTAATACTGATAACATGCCCACCCTGACTGGCACACTGCACCTTGAGTGTATGTCCAGGCAAACATCACACACTAGCAAGGAGATTTCAGGTCTTGACATGTCGGCCATGCCCGCACCACCCACCGCCTACATGAGACAATTCTTTGGAGACACAGGAAGCACGTACATCTCTTAGTCTGGGTGAAATACACATGGGATGCAAAAATTCTATATTGCACACAAAATACCCAAGGTGCGCCTGTCCAAATAATCATGTACAAATGGGCATCATGAGATGATTGTAACAAGATACACAGGCAATGGCCACCGTGAGTATGTACTGGGAAAATCAGGTCAGGCTGGACAGTGGACACTTGTACTACATTTCACGTCAATATACATGGTGCCAGGGCACAATGGCAAAGAGCACAACCTATGCTGTAGACACAGAGATTTTCGACATTTTCGGATTACACACATGAGACCTAGGTAAATATGCCCCTGGGGACAGTAGTGGCCACACAACTCCATGCTCCTGAATGGGAATGACTGCAACACACGCTAACATCCCTGCACTATGCGTACCGCACACTCATGCACATCATGTCACAGGCCACCACATAGGACATGCGTGCTGGAAGGCCTCGCACTTGAGAGATTAACTCCCATGTCTGGACTCAGCATTAGTGCCAACTGACATGGAACCCACAAGTCCAGAACGGGACAGGGCACAGGCAAGGTCCAAATACCTGTTACACACCACCCCCACACATGATGCTGCAGGCATAGTACACTTTCAGAAGGTGCCAGGCTACATAACCTTGTGACGGAGTGACTACACACAGACCAGGGAACACATTGCAAGGAGGGGAAGGGAGGCAGGAGAGCACTGCAACACTGTGGGTAACAGGATCTGCACAGCACCATAAAACCCTGGCAGTGTATCCATGGAACAGTGCACGTACAAATGCTGGTGAAACACAACAAACACACATGTACCTACCCCCTTCCTGCTGCTGCATCTCCTGAAGGCGCCTGTCCAAGTCTGGAAAGACCACCGCCAGCACACGCTTGTGGATGTGGGAGAGACGGCGGCGCCCGCGGTTCTTATGGCTCTCAGGTGAGTCCCCCAGCAGGACCCGTGCGATCCTCCGCGTCCAGCACCGGATATCCTGCCAGCGTTTCCTCACCTGGGACAAGCGCCGCCTCCGACCATCCGCACTCCTCACGGCGCTGACGGCGGTCAGCAATATCTGCTCCTTGGCAGAGGCGTCTACCTGTGAGGATGAACAAGTGACACTACATCAATACACCTGGCACATGTCACAGAGACACATATTAGAACACATTTGCTGTTTACAACAAGGCATAGTATGCATCCAACGCATTGCACCTTTGGCATAGGGACATGATCCTCTGGGGAAGGCCAAAAGCAGTACGTGCTATTGAAAGGACACAGGTGGAATGAGGGCAACTACACAATCAATGATCCAGGCTCACACTGTGCATCACACCCACCCCTCCTGTCTCTGGCCTCTGCTGGGAGGACTCTGCACACACCCCTCCTGTCTCTGGGCTCTGCTGGGAGGACTCTGCACACACCCCTCCTGTCTCTGGGCACTGCTGGGAGGACTCTGCACACACCCCTCCTGTCTCTGGGCACTGCTGGGAGTGATAGGCACCCACCCCTCCTGTCTCTGGGCACTGCTAGGAGTGATAGGCACCCACCCCTCCTGTCTCTGGGCACTGCTGGGAGTGATAGGCACCCACCCCTCCTGTCTCTGGGCACTGCTGGGATTGATAGGCACCCACCCCTCCTGTCTCTGGGCACTGCTGGGAGACATCAGGCATTCCCCCCCCTGGGACCCCCCCTACAGTACATAGCATGTGTGTCACACCTGGACACAATGGCAGAAGTCACAGTCACAAAAAAGGGACACAGTCTGTGCCAGTGGACACTGCACTCACCTGATAACCTGGTCGCCCATACAGCATGGGGTACTGTGGGAGGATCACATCCACCAAAGCCATGTTCTCCTCCAGGGTGAATGGCTGTGACCTCTCCACAGCCCTTGACATGGTTCCAGGGAATCAGTAGCAGCAGCTGGGTCGTGGAATACAGAGATGTGCAGGCAAGTGCTCCCTCATGGGACCTGGCTGCCTTATATCTGCCTTGCTGGCCCATTTCATTCACAGGAGTGCAGAGTGATTGGTCACTCACATTTGCATCCTATGTTTCCTCCAATCCCTTCAAACCTAGCAGTCAGTGGGTTCTTATTCTGTTTTTTTCGTCAGCATGATGTCAACCCCACAAACACATTGCAACAAAGTAGATTCATTCCAACTGACTTCTGCTGTGCACCTTCCAGAACAAATTCAAACTTAAAACTTGGTCTCCATGACAACCAGCATGCATGTAGGCATTAATACTTGTCCCCCATGTGTCCCCTATGTAATTTGGAGCTTCACACACAGGTACGGTGCGTTCCGGGGCCCTAGGGCACCCCAAATGCATAGCAACGGCCCGTACACACGCCTGTATGCTCCCTATCACTATGGGTGTCCTCGCATATGCGTACTCGTAGTGGTACGGCCCATACACACGCCTGTATGCTCCCTATCACTATGGGTGTCCAAGCGTATGCGTACTCGTAGTGGTACGGACCGTACACACGCCTGTACGCTCCCTATCACTATGGGTGTCCAAGCGTATGCGTACTCGTAGTGGTACGGACCGTACACACGCCTGTACGCTCCCTATCACTATGGGTGTCCAAGCGTATGCGTACTCGTAGTGGTACGGACCGTACACACGCCTGTACGCTCCCTATCACTATGGGTGTCCAAGCGTATGCGTACTCGTAGTGGTACGGACCGTACACACGCCTGTACGCTCACTATCACTACGAGTACACATACGCTTGGACACCCATAGTGATAGGGAGCGTACAGGCGTGTGTACGGTCCGTACCACTACGAGTACGCATACGCGAGGACACCCATAGTGATAGGGAGCGTACCGGCGTGTGTACGGGCCGTACACACGCCTGTACGCTCACCATCACGATGGGTACACATACGGCAGCACTCCCATAGTGATACGGGAAGGTACACAGGCCCTCTTAGCAGAAGTACGGTGTTTTTCACACATCACAGTGGTGACAGGCAGCACACAGGAAGGGATAGGGCTGACATACTTGTCCATGGATGGACATCAAGGCATTGTCTGGGCAGTACTACATGTGTGGGGCACAGGTGTGAAAGGGTGTGATGTGGCACAATACTCCTGAGTGGAGAAGGCACCAGATGTATGATGAGATGTGTACATATGTAATGTGTGACGGTGCAATGTGTGCCAGGCATGCCCTTGACTCCTTTGACATGTGTGCATGTCGTACTGCACACTTGGCATGAGCGTCACTGGCATGGCACGGACACCAACTCACGGAAGTGTCCCCTGAGGCCCGGTACAGGGGTTACCACACCTGACATGTCACTACCCACGGTGCACGATGTGACTATGTCAGGTATGTGTGGGGGGTTCACATTAGGTAGATGTTTGAGCTCCCTCAAAAGCTGCAGCCGTTGCAGCAACCAACATGTGTCTGTGTGTAGATGGCCATGGCACACTGTTACGCACACCAGGCCACATGTGGTATCGGATGTGAGGTGCGTATGCATGCATGGGACATGGAGTAGCGTAACAAGGACATGTCTGCATCCTCTCTATGAATGTGTGGTGAGTCATCACATGTGCACCTTCATGGCAAGGTGTGTGGCCTGTCCTAGTGTAATGTCATGTGACCTGTGGCTCTAGTGTTCCGCTACCAGTCTCTGCAATCGACATCCTACTTCTGCTGATGTGTGGGTGTATGTCACTCCTGTCTTGCGTCTGGCGGTTCACTTGCACTGGGACACAGCTAATCCCATGCCATGGCATGTGGAGGTTTTCAATCTGCGTGTGTCGCCCGGGGCTTGGTAGGAGTTTCACCTGCCAGCCATACGTGTCCAGGGCATGTGGCACATACCTCACTCCGTATGTCGCATATGTGTATAGACAGATTAACATGTGCTCAGGACAAATTATTTGTTGTTGTGGTGCACTCACTCCTCCTTGTCATTTCCAAATTCCTGCAGGGCGCCGCCTCTTCCCCGAGCAATTCCGGACTTGGCTGCCATGCGGGAGAATGATTGTATCCGGTGCTACCGCTTCCCCCAACGGTTGATTCTGGATTTGACGGCGAGACTGGCACCACACCTGCAACCGCTGCACAGGTATCCTAAGACACTGACACCCAAGCTGAAGGTAATGGCAGCCCTACATTTTCTAGCCACGGGTACCTTTCAAAATACCATAGCTCATCTTGGTGGCATGTCCCAGAGCATGTTCTGCCGTGTGCTGCATGATTTCGTAGAGGCCATGTTGATTCACCTGGATGAGTTTATCCATTTCCCAACCCCTGAAATGTTGACTGGGGTCAAGCGTGGATTCTATGCCCTGGGAGGGATGCCCCATGTCATTGGGTCCATAGATGGGACACATGTAGCTTTGGTACCACCACACGCACAGGAGGTAGCATTCCGCAATCGCAAGCACTACCACTCCATCAATGCCCTTGTGGTGTGTCTGTCCAACATGGTGATTTCACATGTCTGTGCTCGTTTCCCAGGATCAGCACACGATGCCTACATCATGAGGTGTAGCAGGATGCCTGAAATGATGACGCAGCTGCGCAACGAACGAGCATGTGTTGTTGGTGGGTACAGTCTGTCTGTCCTGTATTTTGCGTAGACTTCCAGCACGACTGCTTCTCCTGTTCTAACGATGTCCATGTGCTTCCCATGTAGGGGACGCTGGCTATCCCAACATGCCATGGCTGATCACACCTCTCCGCAACCCCATCACGCTGGCCCAGCTCCGCTACAACACCGCCCATGGCCGGACAAGGCGAGTGATAGAGAGGACGTTTGGCCTGCTGAAGAGCCGATTCAGGTGCCTACACAAGACCGGCGGCGCACTCCCATATGCCCCGGCGAAGGTCTGCAAGATCTTCATGGTCTGCTGCATGCTGCACAACATGGCAGTTGAGAAAGCTGTGCCACTCATCCTGGATCAAGATGACGAGGACCATCCACCCGTGGAGGACGAAGGGCTTGGCAATGGGGCTAGTGATGTGGAGGATGTGGAGCCGCAAGAGGACATCCGGACTCGGCTCATACGCGACTTCTTTGCTTAGTGGTGAGTACCAGTGTCTGAGTGTGCACGCATTGGTCCCCGTGTGGCATGTGTTGTGATGTGTGTCTCCACCTGCATGTATGGCACGTGAGTCAGAGGTGTGTGTGGGTGTGTCACTGGAGTGATGGTGCCAGTGATGGTTGTATTTCCCCAGTCATAATTGTGACCTAGCATGTTGTCATCCATACATGTGTCGAGTAAATGCACATGCAAGTGGCTGTGCTTTTTGTGGCTGACTTCTTGTGTGTCTCTCTTCCCCAGGTACTTGTGCATGCCGTCTGCTGCTTGCATTGTTGTGGCACTGCTATTCCTCATGGACACGTCATCGTGTGCTGACTCTGCGTTACAGGCACTGACAAGTTTGGAAGTCTCCTTAGGGTAAGGGATGCATCAGGGGTGTATTGGGTGTGGCAGTTGTTCACGATGTATGCACACTGCCCCTGTCGATGTTTGGTTCCTCTGCAGACATGTCGCATCACCATGGTGCACATTACATGCAGCTGGGTACACCTGAATAGATGGGGTCAGACTTGTTGACAGTCATCAGTGATGGGATAGTGGATCGTGATGATGGCATCAATGTGTGTAACACTGCCCTCGGACACATACGGTTTGCATTGGCTTGACATGCTGTGGGACTTCCACATCAGCTGATCAATGGTGTATGGCAGGCTCTCCGTGAGCAGCTGTGGGTGTTTAGCTGTTTGCCGACACTTGTGTGCCAGTTCCATGGCTATCACGCATTTGTGCTGCAGAAGGGGGGTGCCAGTGTTGGACCCACATGTTACTCCACATGAAGTGTTCATGTGTACTTCAAGTTCCCTCTGCAATCCTGAAAATATGACTAATAAAGGTGTCCCTAGGCCTCCAAGGTGCCTCTTCTCAGTCAATGCTGGTGTGTTGCCACGGTGCATCCTGCATGTCTGGCATGGTTTTCCCTGATAGTGGCTATGTGTCTATCTGTCGAGTAGCAACATGCAAGCTGTGTGTGTGGGATGTGACTGTGTGTTGTGCATGATGTCCATGACTGTGTGGGTATTGTATAAACATCAAAGTAGGACGAGTTGCACTCCTTGCTTTCTACAAGTTACTCCAATTTTTAGATTTTAACTTATAACTGTTGCGTGCTCAGTGGCGTCGCACTCAGCCCAAACAGCACGTTTTTCTAAACAACAACATTTGTCCCGAAAATGTTGTTGTGTGGGTATTGTTACATGTGCCATCCCCATGCATCCAACGTTGGCCAGGCCCCCATTATGTGCATCCACCGGACTCAAGCTTGCAGGACATGGTTCTGCCACCTGTCTACACATACCTGGGTACCCCCCAGGACACTGGACATGATCCCTGACCTCTGCGCATGACTGTTGCTGTACTCAATATGTCTGTCAGCACGGTTGTGCGGCCACCCCCTCAGCTGGTTGGGCCCATCACGGGTGTGTATGGTGCTCCATGTCTGTCTTGCCTAATACACTGTGACCCGTGTGTCCTGTGCCAGACTCATGCCCCAGGGTGTGGATGGTTGAAGTCAAAAGAGAACTCAGGCATGGTTAGACTTTACAAGACACATGTAAGGTAATAATGCAACCAGCAGGCATCTTCTCATCATGGTGTGACTTTTTATTTTAGTGGGGGGGGGGGGGGATGACATGAGGGGCTTTCCGGGTGTTTGGAATCCAAAGTTCAGTAGGGGAGTTGGTGTCCTTGCCATTAGAAATCCTCAGAGTCCATGCCACAGTCTTTGTCAACATTGGTCAGACAGTGACCAGCAAGGCCATGTGGCAGAGAATGTATTTTGATGCTGTGCTGCTGTTGCTCCAGTGGGCCAGGTGCCAGGCCAGGTGTCCTGGGAGATGGTGCTGTAGCGCCGACCCTTACGGTCTTTTCCGTGGACGACCCGCCCTCCTGCGGGGACCCTCAGAAGCAGGCCGTGACGACGTCTGGGATGCTCCATCGGATGTTTCCTCCTCCTCCTGATCCCTCCCTGTGGGTGGTGATGTTCTACGCCTTCTGGCACAGGGAGGGTTGGCCATGTTGTCGGCCATCCGACGGAGTGTATCGTGAATTCCCGTGTACGCCGTCACGAGCTCAGCCTGTCCGTCCTCCATCCTCCGTTGGTGTTGCAGTAGACAGGCATGTAGCTACGCATGTTGCTGGGCCTGCTGGGTCTTGATCCCCTCGAGGACGGACACAACCTGGGCCAGGCCCGTGGTGTCCTGCCGTTATGTGTCCAGGATGTTTCGGACATGGGAATATACCGGGTCCCCAGCCAACTGGTCAGGCTGGCGCCTCCGCCGTCCTCCACTCCCACCACCCCTGCCCACTTGCACCTGGCCTGCCCTTGTGGGCACATCGGGTCTCCGGGACCCCTGAGGGGTGGCATTGGCGTTGTCGCCTGCCTCCTCCTGGGTGCCCGGGACACCGTGTCCCTCCTGGCCAGCCTGGCTGCTTTGTGGTGGTGGGGCAGGGATCCTGGGTGTCTCCTGGGATGTGGCAGGAGTGGGGGTGGTGGTTGGCCCCGTTGTACCTGACGCAGGTGCTGCAGGTCGTTGGACACCAGAGGGGCCAGGTTGGTCGGGGTCATCCACAGAGTGGTGAGAGTCGTTGCTGCCGGTGGGATCGGCCTCCCGCAGAGCCGGGTCCTGTGAGGGGGGTGAACCACGAGGTTGACCTGTGTGTGAGAGAGACAATGTTAATTTTGGTCCATGCAACATCCATGTTTCATCAGTTTCAAAGTTGGAACATTTCCTCTGGGAATTTGGATCTGTCTGGCATTCCACTCACAGTGCACTTGTGCATGGGTGTGTCCCTTGTGCACAGGTTTGGCGCCTTTAACTATGTGTGGCACAGTCTTACTTGCTGCGTCAAGTGTGACTGCAGTCAGCAGTGGAGTGGGCAGGTGTGGCGAGCCGTGCATTGGCGCCTTCCGTGTTGCACTGTACGTGGGCACATGAAGTAGTTACACACACTTCAATGATGCAGGTAGCTGTCGTTGTGCTCGTGCACAGGTTGTGACATGGCCCTGTGTTTTGCCATGGAGGAGAGGGGGGGTGCTGGCACTGGCCACCCTTGTCTACATGCACGCAGTCCACCTGCTGACGAGCAGCCATTCCCACACACCAAAGGACTGAATTGCTCTCCCTGTGTCTCCCTCCCTCTCTGTCCCCCTCTCCCTCCCTCTCTGTCCCCCTCTCCCTCCCTCTCTGTCCCCCTCTCCCTCCCTCTGTGTGTCAGCCTCCTCCCTCTGTCCATCTTCCTGTGTCTCCCTCCCTCTCTGTCCCCCTCTCCCTCCCTCTCTGTCCCCCTCTCCCTCCCTCTCTGTCCCCCTCTCCCTCCCTCCGTGTGTCAGCCTCCTCCCTCTGTCCGTGTCCCTGTGTCTCCCTCCCTCTCTGTCCCCCTCTCCCTCCCTCTCTGTCCCCCTCTCCCTCCCTCCGTGTGTCAGCCTCCTCCCTCTGTCCGTGTCCCTGTGTCTCCCTCCCTCTCTGTCCCCCTCTCCCTCCCTCTCTGTCCCCCTCTCCCTCCCTCTGTGTGTCACCCTCTGTCACCTCAGCCCAGCTTCCTGGGCACACACTGTTAGCAGATCTTTGAATGGCCCTTGGCTTGTTGATGTGAGTTTGTTTCTGATCTCCAGGCACCCATTGGGTGTAGTGTGTGTCTCTGCGTTGCTGCTGTGGTGGTGTGTGCTGCCACTCTTTCACAATGTTGGCTGTTCATTAGCTGCTGTCATGTGCAAAACAGTGCCTTCACCCCCATGTGTTGATGCAAGGTGTCTGCCATTTGCTGGCGAGTCTTTCCTGTGTGGGGACACACTGTTTGTCTGGCTGTGACCTAGGCCATATGGGCAGAGGGCATTGTTGTCTGCTTCTGAGTTGCACTATGTGAATTTTGGGGCCCACCCTCCCGCCATCCGGGTTACTGTGTCATGTGTTGGTGTCTTCTGTGGCCTGTGACTTAACATTGTCCAGCTGGGTGCATGGGGCATGGTGGCGGCAGTGGCATGTGCGTGTTCATGGAGTGTGGTTGAGTCATGCGATAGCTTGGGGTGGTTGCGTGCCTGTTTGTGAGTTTGGTTGTGGATGACGTTCCCCCCATGTGAGGTGCGTTGTTTGTGTACTCACCCGGGTCTCGGAGTCCTCCTAATCCTTCGACTGCCTCAACCGGCAGTATGGCCATCACCCTCTCCTCCCAGGGATGGTAGTGTACGGGTCTGCGGGACGGCCCTCCTCCAGTGACGTTGGCCTGGTTGTGTTCATCCAGCATCTTGGCTCGGACCCTCCTCCGCAGATCGTACCACCTGGCTTGGCATTCCTGCTTGTTCCTTCTGGTGTCCGCAACAGCATTCACAGCATCGACGATGGTCTGCCACATGGCTGTTTTTTCTGACATGCTGGTCTGTCTGACCAAGGTTCCAAAGAGCTGTGGCTCGACTCTGAGGATTTCATCGACAAGGACCTCCAACTCTCGGTTACTGAACTTTGGATTCTTGTTAGTGGGCATGGTGAGGGGTGTGGGTGTGGATGGTGGGGGGGGTGTGGATGGTTGTGGGTGTGTGGGTGTGGTTGTGCAGGTGTGTGTGTGAATGTGATGAGGGTGTGTTTGAGAAGGTGGTTGTGTGAAGGTGTGCAAGTGTAAGGTGTGGTGTAGCTTCTAGTTTGGTGCTGTAGGTTGTCTGTGGGGTCTGGCAGCAGTGACTCTGTTGCAAAGGCTCATGGTTTGTGTGTGTGGGCCCTTTTTATTGGTCCATTGGTGGGTGTGGCTGTGTTTGAACTTTGGGTGGGTGTGTTTTAAGGAGTGGTGGTGTTTTGGGCCTCTGTTTGTTTTTGGCTATTGCAGGTCAGTGAATGTGTTGTTTTGGTAGTTGTTGGACATGTTTTGTGGCTTTGTGCCATTCGAATCGTGTATTCTTGTGTCGTTTTGGTTTGTCCTGGTTGTGTACGTGCGTTTTTTGGCGTGTATACGGTGTGTGCATGGGCCATTTTGTTGTACAGTGCTGTCCTTGTGTGTGGCTTGGTACGAGTCGTACATTCGGTTGTGATGTTGGGGCCTGGGGTGCGCTCCGTCCTTAGGATGTTGTGGTGGGGGTACGCTCCATGCATACGCGGGTGGGGGTACGACTCTGACGTACACGGGTGTAGGTACACGGGGGTACGACACGTACAGGGGTGGGGGTAGGACTCGAACGTACAGGGGTGTACATACACGGTGGTACGACACGTACAGTGGTGGGGGTACTACTCGAACGTACTGGGGTGTACATACACGGTGGTATGACACGTACAGGGGTGGGGGTAGGACTCGAACGTACAGGGGTGTACATACACGGTGGTATGACACATACAGGGGTGGGGTACGACTCGAACGTACTGGGGTGTACATACACGGTAGTACGACACGTACACGGGTGGGGGTACTACTCGAACGTACAGGGGTGTACATACACGGTGGTATGACACGTACAGGGGTGGGGGTACTACTCGAACGTACTGGGGTGTACATACACGGTGGTACGACACGTACAGGGGTGGGGGTAGGACTCGAACGTACAGGGGTGTACATACACGGTGGTACGACACGTACAGGGGTGGGGGTACGACTCGAACGTACTGGGGTGTACATACACGGTGGTACGACACGTACACGGGTGGGGGTACTACTCGAATGTACAGGGGTGTACATACACGGTGGTACGACACGTACACGGGTGGGGGTACTACTCGAACGTACTGGGGTGTACATACACGGTGGTACAAAACGTACAGGGGTGGGGGTACGACTCGAACGTACAGGGGTGTACATACACGGTGGTATGACACGTACAGGGGTGGGGGTACGACTCAAACGTACTGGGGTGTACATACACGGTGGTACAACACGTACACGGGTGGGGGTACTACTCGAACGTACAGGGGTGTACATACACGGTGGTACGACACGTACAGGGGTGGGGGTAGGACTCGAACGTACTGGGTGTACATACACGGTGGTACGACACGTACAGGGGTGGGGGTACGACTCGAACGTACAGGGGTGTACATACACGGTGGTACGACACGTACAGGGGTGGGGGTACTACTCGAACGTACTGGGGTGTACATACACGGTGGTACGACACATACACGGGTGGGGGTACTACTCGAACGTACAGGGGTGTACATACACGGTGGTACAACACGTACACGGGTGGGGGTAGGACTCGAACGTACTGGGGTGTACATACATGGTGGTACGACACGTACAGGGGTGGGGGTACGACTCGTACGTACAGGGGTGTACATACACGGTGGTACGACACGTACAGGGGTGGGGGTACGACTCGTACGTACAGGGGTGTACATACACGGTGGTACGACACGTACACGGGTGGGGGTACGACTCGTACGTACAGGGGTGTACATACACGGTGATACGACACGTACACGGGTGGGGGTACTACTCGTACGTACACGGGTGTACATACACGGGTGGGGGTTCGACACGTACACGGGTGTACATACAGGGGGGTGTACATTCAAGGGGAGTACGACTCGAACGTATGGGTGCTGGGGGGAGTGTTGGGCGCGTATGCGGGCACATGTCTCCATGGTTGCAATGGGAGTTCGGTGCGGACGATGTTTTTACCATACGGTTGTAAGATCGGACACACGGGTTGGATCGTGATTCCTCGGTCGGACTTCACTTTTCACATTTGTACGGTAAATCGTCTGAGGACGTGTCGGACACATTTTCCGACCCGAGGACGTGTGGGGAATAATTCCCAAGGCGGTTCGTATGGACTTTTGACCATGCGAACCGTGATTGCCAGTTTGTACGGCACTTGTACGATTCGTACGGTAAAAAGACCGGATACGAGTCGTACGGGGAAATTTTTTACCGGATCGTAATTGGCACCTTGGTGTTGTATGGGATGCTCTAAAAGCAGGCGTAAGAGGGGAAACTATGAGATTTGTGTGGAGAGCTCAGAAGAAGGAAAAGCAACATATGCAGGAATTATATTCAAAATTATTGGAAGTAGAAACGCAATTGGTCAGGGTAATTAGAGAGGGGGGAGATATAGATCGAGTGCAGGTTGAGGTGGCGTTATTGAAGTTGGCCATTCTTGATATCTCAACTAAAAAAGCAGCAAACAAATATATAGCTTGGCAGACTAGAATGTATCAATGTAGTGAAAGAGTTGGGCTCCTCTTGGCACTACGTACTAGACAAGCTGCGATTCAAGGGATAATTACAGAAATGGAAGATCCTATGATGGGCTCAGTCAAGGAGCCAGCGGACATACCGAGTTCATTTCAACGATTCTATCAGAATCTATACACTGAACAAATCAAATGTGGGGGAAAAGAAATCGAGGACAATCTGGCCGATATACCCAGGGGGTGCTCATGGAGGAGGATAAGGAAATGTTGGAGGATCCCGTTATGGTGCAGGAAACATCTAGGGCAATCCAGACACTTGTAAATGGCGAGGCGGTAGGCATTGATTCTATCCCGGGAGAGTTCTACAAAAAGATGGCTCCCTACTTACAAGAATTAATAAATTATGTTTTCTTGGAGGCTCAATCAGGTCAAGGGGCTCCAGAGTCCTGAAGCGTTGCTAATATAGCGGTTATCCCCAAAAAAGGAGAATTGGCTAAGGAGTTGGGGTCCTATCACCCCATTACGTTAATTAACAGTGATGTCAAAGCATATGCGGGAATTTTAGCTAAACCTATGGCATGGGTAATAAAAAAACTGGTCTCTCCAGAACAACATGGTTTTATCCCTGGCTGCAGCACCATCAACCATACCCAACGCACAATGGTGCTCTTTGATGCTGCAGGAAGTGCTGGAGATCCTATGGCGTTGATACTACTGGATGCGTAGAAGGCATTTGATAGGGTCTCCTGGCCGTTCCTGTGGGCAACTATGGGGAAAGTAGGATTTGGGAATTACTTTATTAAGGCTGCTGCAACAATGTATGAGAATCCAATAGCTAGAGTTGCCATAATGAGAGAGATGTCGGACTCTGTATTGATTAGTCGGGGGACCCGACAGGGCTGTCCTTGCTCCCCCCTACTGTTTGCAATATATATCGACCCGCTAATTAGGAAAATTGAAGGTAATGGCACGATCATGGCAGTACACAGTAGTAGGGGAAATACTAAGATTCTTGCATATGCTGACGACCTGGCAATTATCACCCCCAGTCAAACAAATGCATTGGAAGAAATCGTAAAGGAGGCTGTTGATTTCGGACAGATTTTGGGCTATCGATTAAACCAGAGCAAGACTAAAATCCTGATCAGCAAAGAGACTCAATTGAATGACCCTCAGGTAGTGCAGCAGGATACATACTTAGGGGTTGAGCTCCTGGCAGACGAGGCAAAAATTGTCGAAACAAATTTAGATCTGCTTCTCCCAAAATTTGGTAAAAGATTTTACTAGACTTAATAATCTTAAGTTAACATTGGTTGGGAGGAGCAATGTTATCAAGATGCTGTTTCTGCAAAAAACCTGTATTTTGTCAGAGCCATTCCTCTAGCTATAAGAAACTGTTGGTTGAAAACCGTGAATCAGATGATATCAAGATTCTTATGGGCAAATTGCCGACCTAGGAGGGCACTAAGATTCATGAGGCTTCCAAGGGAAAGAGTAGGATGGGGGTCCCCAACTTCCAGCTGTATCATTGGGCTTCAATAATACAAAAAATGGGAAACGTACTTATTGGGCAGGATTCAACTCCCATCTCAATATATGAGCTGCTACTAGGTAGAGACGCCAGGGGATGCCTTTTAAGACACACCGAATTTAACTATTACAAAAGGGTCAAATTTAAGACTCTGTTATGCACTTTTAAGGTCTGGACGGTGGTCCGTAAAAAAATGTGGTTTGGGATTAGTTAATGCCGATACCCCGTTATATAAGAATGAGTCCCTTCCCGATATTTTTGGGATGGATACTTGAAAGTATGGTGGGAAAAGGGAATCAGGACAGCGGGGATGTGAGACGAGAGTTAGACCGTTTGACCAAATTAGGGATAAGTATGGACTGGAGAATAATCAATTCTTCAAATACCTCCAGATTAGGGATTTCCTGATAAGAAAGGTTGGGGGGGGGTCATTGTGGTTATAGCAAAATAACACTACTGGAAGTATTATCCAAAGGATCAATCACACTTGGCAGGATATATAAACTTCTGAATTAAATAATGGTAGATGACTTAACCAAACACTATGATTATTGGCAGAAACATTTACAAACTGGGTTTGGAGAATGTGATGACTCATTACACTTATCCCAAACATCCTTTACTGCGGCCAATCTACAACTCCAGTGTTTTAAAACTTGGTTTAATTTATACATCATGCCGGCCAAGATTGCTAGATGGGGCGGCTCAGCTGGCACATCCTGCCCTCGCTTGGGGTTCTTTGCTGATGACAGCCTACATATGTTTGCATCATGCCCTAGTTTGGATACTGTCAAAAGCAATGTTGGTGCCATATTAGAATCCCAAGTTGGATGGAAAATAAATATGTCAACATAGTTAATTACGTTAGGAGTGGGAGATAATTTACTCCCAGAACAGATATGAGTATTCGTCTTTTTTGCTTTGACAGTATTCAGGCTATGTTCAGCCACTCACTGGCTTGATCAGGTGCCAATATCCAGTCAACAATGGTTAAGTAGATTTTTAGCGGTCTATCTACTAGAAACTGCAGTCCATGCTAGGAAGGGATGCAGAGCGCAGAAAAGAGGGTATGAACTTTCATCTCCCCTGATCACATGGTCTTGTGATGGGGAAGAGGGGGAATCGTGAAGAAATGGATAAATGTTAGGACCGTTCAGGCGGGTATATTTGGTGCGCATTTATGTGCTGCTCAGGGATATTAATCTTTACAATGAATTAATAATTGGACAGATATATGATTATATGTTTATTATTGCACTCTTTTTCTTTCTTATCAATAGATTGGACTTATCATTGATGGAACAATGGACCAATGGGGAGGGTGGGGGGTGGGAAGGGTGGAGGAGGGACAAAGGTTTCTTTGTTGTTGCTGTGTGTACACGTGTAATTTGTATATTATTGAAAATGCAAAAAAAACTGTTTAAAGAAAAAAAAAGGAAATGGCCCTTTCAGCAGGGTCATCCCCAAACATTTTGCCTTCAACCTCCTGTTTTCTGAACCTGTTTGGGGCTTTTAGGACTCTGAGTGCCTTACCATTTCTAACCACTGCTAAAGTGCTTGTGCTCTCTCATTAACACATGGTGATATTGGCACGCACCCAATTGGCATATTTAATTTTCTTGTAAGTCCCTAGTAGAGTGGTACTATATGTACCCTGACTTTTTGCCAGCCCAAACCTTCCTTTTTAATACATGAAAGTCAACCCCAAGGGTAGGCCCTGAGCAACCAGGGTGCAATGCATTACAAAAATTGGATAGTACTCTTAAGTTTTACATGTCCTGGAAGTTAAGAACTCCTAAATTTGTTTTTCACTACTGCAAAGGCCTACCTCTCCCACGGGATAATATATTGGGTTACCTTATTACATTCAATAAGTGACAACTTTCAACTGGGAGGAGGTAGTGTGCAGAGTCCTAAAGCCAGCATAAACAAAGCCAGAAAAACGGATGGGTTGAAGCCAAAGTGTTAGGGGAGAACCACGTAAATGATGCCAAGTCTAAAAAAAAAATTAGATTAATATGTTGCAAACTTTGAAGACAAAATTACACAATAAGCATTCTATTGTAGCTCTAAAGAAAACAAAACCCACATTTATTCTTTCCTTTTATTTTCCATGTGTTTTTTCATATTTTCTACTCCTTGTAGAGAAGGTTCTTTGCCAGCCCCTGACTACTAGGCCCATTCAACCTTGTATATAAGGACCCAGGGATAGTATCACACTTATCTCAGCAAGTCCTTCCTCCAGTTACTCCTGCAACTCCCTTCCCTAGCTCCCTGCTCCAAGAGCTGCAACCAACTGACTTTAGTGTATCTCTATGAGTCACATTTATTTCCTTCTTGATATATTAAACAATGCATCTCTTTGACCAGATATGATGCGCTTGCATTATAAATGAATCTACGCAATCGGCCAGTATTCACCTCTGCTCATTATTTGTGACACTCAAAATGTGCAATCTAGCATCTTCTGTGTATTTGGTGCATATGAACTGGAGAGTGAGCTTGTCTTCAAACTCCATTTGTTGATACTTCATGGTTCCTGATCAAGTACTATCTACCAACCCATCATGCTCAAGGCGTAATTTCTTGTATTTAATTTATGAAGCAAAAGAGAGGCTTAAAGCTCAATCGCTGCAGCTGTGAAACCGAATTCTATAGTCAACCCTCTTTAGAAGCAATAATTTTCTTAATACAAGACCTAGACAGTTTGGGTGCAGGCTCTACATCTGGAAGCTTTAATCCTTCCATACCATGCTGAAGTAGGCCTGATGTCATATTATTATTCCTGCAAAAAGTGAACTATATTTCTTGGCTATAAAGCACTTCTTCTCTTTAAATACACCCAATGCTGGTTACATATATGTTAATCTATACTAGAGAGTTATTGAACCTCAAAAGAAAACAGGATAGTTTCACTTCTCATGGACATATGCGTGTAGGATAGTAGAATATTAGAAGTGGTAAATATGCATCTACCACTGGCAATAAGGCCACTAACACAGTCTAGGGCCCAGAATAGGTCTCAGAAAAGTATTCCCATGCTCAACCTTTGGCAGCTTGGCTGTGAGCAGGCAGTCTTAACTTCAGTCACAGCTATGTAAAGCATTTAAAAACATATATTCAGTAAATAATTAAGACACAGCACACAATAAAAATCCAACGCAAATCTATAAAAATAGGAAAAAGATATATCTTTAAAATGACATCAAAATGAAAAAAAGGGAACAGGAGATATATTTTTTTAAAGATTTAGCAATATATAGCACATAGAAACCTATATCGCCTATTGGGACATCTGGTCTCGCTAGACCGGGGACAAAGTCAAAATTTCAGGCCAACCGCAATGTAGCCCTGCGCGGCTAGCCCTTGCAGTAGGCCTCTACCAAAGTTCTTACCTTTAGATTTAGAAACGTTTCTGGAACTTTTTCTGCCGGTGCCCCTTGATACTCTTCATCAGTCCAGCTATGGTGAGGGTTCATCGGCTTGCTTTCCAGGGAGATCCCAGTCAAACTCTGGAAGTCTGACCTCCGGAGCTTTTCAGCAGGATGAACAAGCAGGGCAGGCCGTCTCACGGGTGAAGGTCACCGCCATGGCTTCTGCGGTTGAATCGGTCCACCTTTAGAGCTTTTTTCCAAAGTTGCTCCAAAGTTCTCCACATTTCTGGAACTTCTCCCTGAAGTTCCTCTGGGGGTAAAAAACTGTCCAAAATACAATCCAAGGGTCTAGATTCTCTAAGATGGTCCTTGAACATTTGGGAAAAACCCTTACAAATCCACTGGACACACTTCAGGATGGGGATTCTTGATGGTGATGATCTAGGTGAGCTCTGTTAACCTGTTGTTTTTAGGGAGTTTACTCTTTATTCCATTTGAAGCAAGTTAGATCCACAGGGCTGTAGTTACAGATTGTGCAGCAGGCACAGACAGACTGAGTGCAGGGCCTGGTTGGTGCAAATCAAACTTCCAGCATGGACTCTTCTTCTTCTCTTAGTTTCAAGCAACAGATCTGAAAGGCTCTGCCCCTCTCAAATACTTATTGAGTGTTCTCTGGGGTCAAGCTTGAGGGTACTCCTGTCTAAAGAGGAGCAGGGTAACACCCCAGACCTTAACCACTTCCTCCAAAGTGTGGCATAATAGTTACCCAGAAAGCACTATTTGTCCTAAATGCAATATGGCAGAATTTCTCAGCAGAGTAGGAAGAACTAGTTAAACCAACCTCCAGTATGGCTCATTTCCATAGCTATCCCCCCGACATATGCAAATTCCTCCCTTAAGCCTGCCATCTGGCTAGGTTCAGAGGGTATGGTGGTAGATGGACCTGGCCTTTTCTGCCTGTCCCATTCTTCCTTTGGAGCTCATGGTTTATAACCCCTCCCTCCTGCTCTGGCATTCCTGTGTAACAGAAACCTCTCCTCACAGATACCCTCTTCCCCCAGGTGTCGCTTATCACTTCACCAAAGCAGCCTGGCTAATCCGCTTACATCTCACCAATCAGGGGAATCCACAAGAAGGCTGAATTTTGGCTTACAGAGAAGCACACCTTATAACTTATTTTCTGTATATTTTAGGATAAATTAAACAATAGCATATTGTTGAATTTATCAATACCATTCTCCTAAGTCCTTGAGTGATATTTTCAGCAATCCTTAGCAATATTTATGCGTTCATAAACTATCCTAACCTATGTGGTTGGGGATCTATGATGGGGAAAATTAAATGTCCAATTTCTGCAACACCAGGGGCTATAAAACAAATTTTCTATGGACCCTGCTTATACCTAAATGACCTCCCACCCCTGGGACACATAGGGAAGACATTTGGGCTCCTGAATATACAAAATAAATGTATATCCTCACACCAGTGTTCCTAGCACAAAAGTCGATGTTGGGAAGCACTTTACCACAATGAGGGAAGTGAAATGTGCAATTTCTCTATCCTCAGGGCATATAGAACATATAAGGACCCACCTTATACATACCTGCCCCCTTACCCCTGGGACACCTAGGGGAGACCCTGGGAGTACCTTATGTGCCATAATATTGGAGTTTTAAAATTTTAGGTGCCCCTACCACCAAAGTCAAGTTTGGGCACAGTTTACATTTAAAAGCAATCTTGCAACACAGTGCTGCTTTTAAAATGACCTCAGGCTCTCAGCAGTGCACACTCACAAGTGCAGAAAGGGCTTCTGACCTCTAAACTGCCATGCCCTATTATACACTAGGGACTTAAAGGTCATGTTAATCCCCCTGCCTGATTATATACTAAGGACTTATAGGGTAGGTCTTGCGATTCATAGGGGTACCTAACTCATAGTGTACCCTAAATTATGTGTGTGTTTTCAGTGTGTTTTCACCATAGAACTGGCCCTGTACCTGGATAGGCAGAGCCCAGGGACAGTCAGAGTCAGTTACCACCAGTCCCATTCAGCAGAAAATGGGGGTGCCCAGGGCACAGTTTGACTTTGCAACAATGCTGGACATTCCTTCAGCTATTAAATAGTAAAATCTCACTTATTTCCACTAATTTTGGTTCAAATAATGCTGCAGTGCATGGTATGAATCTGCAGACCCACTGAACGTGCCTGTCACTCTTGAGTACCTATGCAGGTTAGAAAGATGACTCTTCTACCTGCGGTAGGAATCTAGTGAAAACAGGGAAGGGAAGTGAGAGAGAGACACTCAATGGACTGGATATTACTCTTTGAAATGGAAATTAAAGTTAGAGAAGGGATGGGGAGAACATTACAAACTACATCAGTATTGAAGGAAAGCACACAGATCCAGCTGTGGGGAAGGCAGAGAAGAGAAGGTGAGTAGGGGTTACTAGTCGGAGTGAACTTAAACAAATACAAGCATTGAGAGTCTTACTGGACTCAGCAGCGGGTGTTGCTGTCTTGAGAATTGAACAAACCTGTACACCGGTTGAGGGCCCAAGCACACCACCCAGACCAAGCTGGTCAGATGCTCAGCACGTTACTGAGCGAAATATGTCAGAGGGTATCAATCAGTAACAGTTCAAGGGAAAAATAAGGGCCTATAAGGAAATTTACTACAAAGGAATCAAGAGGGAAGAAAACAGCAAACCTGAGAAATTTAAATTGGGTGCAAACTGATTTGAAAGCAAAAATCCAAAACACCTTAGAGTGTGTTGCCAGGCAGAGGTTGTGTGTCAGGAATGCAATTAAATACAGCACTACCACAAATGCCCCTGAAGCACCCTCAACCAGAAAGTGAGTGTGATTAAGACTTTAATGCACTCCACTTCTTTAGTTTCCACTTTCCACTAGCCTGTTCTCCGTAGTCTCCAGGGCCCATATATATTATTCTTAATCAGGCATCTGCGCTTTGCCTGATTCCTGACATACAATATAATTTAGCAAATGTGACCATTAATTCACTATCAGCTGATCGAACAACCTTCCTCACTAGCCCTCTTGCATTGCAAGGTGAGGTGGGAGGGCCTGTTATTTAGCAGCAATTGCTCTGCTGCTGTCAGAACACTTGTTAATACCAGGACAAAACTAACTAACAGGGAGAGCTTGCTCTCTGCAGGGGCAAGTGAACTCAGGAGGAGGGGTTCAGCATACAAAAAGGAATACCTGAGAACCTGAAAGAATATAGACAGAGAGAAGCTGAGTGCTGGAGCAGACTGGGATCGGGACACAGGGCATGAACTTGGTAAAGGCCTTGAAAGGCAAAACTAGAAAGACAAGACATTCTGCACAAAAAACAATAGGAAGGCACCAAGAAAGTACAAAATGTGGAAAGAGATCTGCCTGTGAAGAAAAAAGATCCAATAATAAGTCAAGTACCAGTCATTCTCACAGAGTCTTGGAAGCGGCTCTTATGGAAGAAGAGCGCTGAGTGAGTCTCTGTGTAAGAGGCACCAAACTCACTGGTGCCCTCTGGTAATAGTAACTCAGATTTCAACATAATTGCAAAGAGGTAACAAAGGGGAAATATGAGCAAGAAGAACTAAATACAGAAACTAGCCTCAGGGAAAAGTGGGACCGGATTCTTTGACTTAAGAATAGGACTGCATTGGAACTGTGTAGATCAGGAAACACGGAAATACAAGACATCAAATATGCACACAACCAAGGACAGGACTGAGTTTAGAACACAGATATAGGAATTGCAAATCAGACAGTTTCTGACTGCAAAACTGCATTTTTATATGTACAAAGGAAAAATTGAAATTCGGTAACATGTTATCGAATTGCAATTTGTGTTTAGTGATTCAGTATTTGGAAGGGGCATGTTTATGGTGTCCCTTCCAAACACTGAATTGCAGTGCTATATTTGAATGTTTTGCAACCGAAATACGGTCACAAAGCATAAATCTTTTACTAACACCTCAAAGGTGGTAGTAACCATTCGTACGTGGTCCCCACGGGACCCCTGCCTCTTTGTGAAAGTTCAAACAAATATTTTTGCAGTGGTCCCTTCCCACTGCCTGCTCTTAAAAAAAGAAGCTTAAATGTTTCATTTTATTTTTTCCTTCAAGAAAAACAGTCTGACTTAAAAAAAAAATGCATTATCTAAAAGCATTCACAGACATGTTTGCCTGCTGACCCCAGCAGGCCATCATACCTGTGATGGCTGCAGTTCCTAATGGGTTCCAAACAGCGACCTACCCCATAAATATTCATGAGGTAGGTCGATTTTTGACCCACTAGGAACTGCTATTTCAGACTTGTACATTTTCGTACATTAGTAATTGCAATTTCCTAATTGTGATTCAGTAAGCATTTTTCCTTGCCATGAATTTTTGAAATGCCTTTAAACTGCAGTCCAACCAGAGCACAGTGTTGCTCTTGGCAGCCATATACATTTGTCATGTATGTGGATGATGTAAATGCACACTGCTAAGGACATTTAACTCCCATGCTGTTGCAATTTCTGTTAAATTTGTTGAACAGGATGATTTTTTTTTTACCAATACCACTTTAGTGCCTGAAAGCGCAGTGTGGCAATAAATAGCATGTCACAGTGCACAGAATCCAATTATGAGGAAAAATAGAGTCCAGGAAAAGGTGATAAAACAGGCTTATCAAACAAAAATGTGAATTTGCTACCATACCTTAACATTACCAGGGGCGTAGCTTGGTTGATAAGACTGGGGAAGGGTGTGCTTCAAATTTTCTGACAATCACGTGACATGAGAAGCAGTTCATGACCGGGGCTTAAGGAGCAGTGGAAAGGGAAGCAAGTGCAGATTGTGAAGGGTACTTAAAACACAGTATTTTGTAAGATAACCATGCTTTAAGACCTTCAGAACAGAGTGGAGAGTGTGTGTGTGTGTTTTTGTTTGAGAGAGTATTTAAAAAATCCCAGGTAAAATTCGACAGAAACCTTATCATACCCTACTGAAAGTTCCAGTAGGCAGGGTTTTATTAAGTAATACATTTATTGAGTGGGTGTAACACTCCAGACCCCCACCAGAAGCTACGCCCGTGAACATTACATAAAATGCACAGAATAACAGAAGACACCACATTACAAAATTTTGCATTTCAATGATCAGGAATGGGGAAGCTTGGTGGAATGCACAGTGTGGACAATGCTCTTTGTCTAATGAACCTTGTCTAAAGATATTCCTTAGGGAAGAATTTGGGACACCAGTCCTCATTGTCAGAGGCGGGCATCTTAGAAAGGCACCATGCCAGGGACTTTTGACTGTTAAAACCGTGGAGATATTTTTGGATGCTTTCAATAAATCTTTAACTAAATAGCCTTCCTTAGGATTATGTATTATAGCTGCCTTTCCCTGTTCCATAGTATGCTTCTGTCTTGCAAATCCCCAGTCTCCACTGTACTCCCATCTGCTTTCTGATTGTGCTGCATTTCCAGTTATCAACAGTAATTACATGGAAGAGCTGAATATCATGCACAGAAAATAACCAGACAAGCACATCAAATGGGAAATGCAATTTTAGACTTGAATAAAGCATGTTACAGAATATGCAGCATCTGAATGTTTGATCACACAGCTCTGAAACAAGGAAAACAAAATAATTCAATTGTGTTGCCATCTGTGGAGAATCCCCGATGTTTCTGACATGTGACAGCCGGCTGCAATCTTCAAAGCAAGAGGAGAGTAGCAGAAAACTTACTGTTTGAAGTTGTGGCTCAAAACCTTTAATGTTCAATCCTTGTTCTAAGTGATCCGAAGCCTTCATCTAACAGAAATGTATTGGTAAGCTGAACAATGTAAATTCTATAGCTATAAACTCAGAAAGTGCACTACCTTGAAAAATAATGCATGTTGTGCTGATTTACGGTAATGCTACTGATATAGAAAGAAATAGGGAACACTCACTTGAATATAATGTTGAAAGAATAGATTATATCCCAAAATAGTACGACCTTTTACCGTAAGCATGTTATTCTAGAGCCAAATCAAATTTACTTCATAATTTTCTCCACCTTCATTTTCCTCATCCTGGTCCTCAATAAATGAAATGTAGGACGACACCTCACCAGGCCTGACTGCCTCACTAAAGCTATTAATTTTTAGGTCTTGACTACATACATGGTACATGGTCTTGACTCCCCCAATACATTACATACACATAGAAAGGATTTTGGGTTAGCCTCATACTCATGACTAAATGGCTTTGTTGTCTATATCACTTCCCTGCTCCTTATTCATTGGCTTTTTCCGTTCTTGAGTTTGTTCCAATGAGCATTTTGGTTCGACATTGTTCTGACTGGAGAAGTTGTTTCTTTCACTCCATACCTGAGGGAACTTTTTTAATTTTTCATGGAGAGTCCCGTAAGTGTGCATGTGCTTCCTTTCTTTACATTTCATCCCCGGTACCTGCTCCTCCACTCCCTGATGCTCTCTGTGATATTTATTTTTCATTTGCTTTCTCCTTTCTTCCCTTCCACAGGCTTTCTTAGCATTTTCACCACCCCACTCCACGATGTGTTGAACAATATTTTGTGTCTACATTGCAGACTTCGAGCCCGGCCATTTGGTCATGGGTAATGCTTTCCAATGGTGCTACCAGATGGCCGGGCCATCCTGGAAGTCCCAATGAGGGCTCATTCGCTTCCCTGATCCCAGCCAAGGCTTCAGGAGGTTAGGAGCATTTGTCCCTTCAGTCCCTTTTGTCACTCGGTGCACACGGATTACAAGAAAGGGGAGCGTTTTTTCTCCAGATTACTAGGGACAGGGTTCCTTGGACCCCCTTGAGGTCCAGCGATTCTCTGCTTGGCAAAAACAGGGTCCGGGCCTGCCCCCAACCCTTCTCAATGGGCCTTTCCTCTGAGCCTACTTTCCCCAGGAGCAGGCAAGGACGTGAAGCCAGCATCATCGCGCAGGGTGGCCTGCCAGGGGAGGGCCCGGCCAGCGCCATTTTCTCTGATCGATTGGGTATACTTGGTTCATTTAGGGATGGACTGCTTGGTCAGCTTCTTTTATTGTTTCAAGCAAAGTGCTTCTACCCCACCAGGGACCGTCCGACTTGAGGGCCTGCTGCTTAGAGGAAGTTTGTCCCCTAACCAGCAGAGCCTGAGAAAAGGCTATCACATTCAATGAAGGCAGCAGGCGTGCAAATTTCCCACTCCAGACTCTGGGAGGTAGTGGTGAAAAATAACAATACAGGACTCTTTCAGGGCGTGTAACTTGAATGAGTACACTTTTAGTCCTTTAATGAGGATCCTATGGAGAGCAAGTCGAGGGCCAGCAGCCACAGTAATTCCAGCTCCAATAGCGTATATTAAAGTTGCTGCAGTTAAAAGGCTTGTTGTTGGATCTTGGGATCAAGCTGGCTGTCTGGATTGAGTGTCTGAAAAGTTTTCAGCGTTCTGTACATCATCTCCTTGTGTTTGCTTTGTTCACCCTAAGTTGGCAGGGTATACCCAGACGCGGGTCCCTTGCTCACTTTGCCACTGGATTCAAGCTAGCATGGCTGTTGAGGGGTGTTACCCCGAAACTGGTCCTAGGATACTTGTTTCCGGTTCAGGGAAGACCTGGCTTGGCAGTTCGGGCTGGACTGTTCCTATATGGCACAGGATCAAGATTGATTTGCATATAGCTGGGTCTGAACAGAGGTGGCAAAGTGAGCTAAAGAACGATGATGGATTTAACCCAGATCTGTGACTGGATGTGAGTGTCTGAAAAGTTTCAGCGCTCCTTCCATCATCTCCTTATGTTCGCTTTATTCACCCTAAGTTGGAATGGTATGCCCAGACGTGGGCCCCATGCTCAGTTGGTAGGTTATGCACAGACGTGGGTCTCTTGCTCACTTTGCCACTGGATTTAAGCTAGTCTGACTGGTGAGGGGTATTATCCCAAAACCAGTCCCAGGATGCTTATTTCCGGTTCAGGGAAGACCTGGCTTGGCAGTTCGGGCTGGTCTGTTCCCTTGTGGCACAGGGTCAAGACTGATTTTCATATAGCTGGGTCTGAACTGAGGTGGCAAAGTGAGCTAAAAAAACGATGATGGATTCAACCCACATCTGTGACTGGGGTTGAGTGTCTCAAAAGTTTCAGTGTTCCATCCATCATCTCCTTGTGTTTGCTTAGAGGTACAGCCTGTCCCAGCCCCTGCCTCTCAGCACCCCCTTGATGCTCTTGCCAGAGTGTCCTAGGGGTGTAGAGCATTTACTTTGAAAAAATTAGATTGTTCAAAGCAGGCTGGTTGCCTGAATACTTCAACTAGGAATAATGGAATAGGACTCCGGTGCTATTTTGTTGGTTTTCCGAACCGGGCCATGATTAAGAGAGATGGCTGCGGGCATTTGTATTGTGCCACTAGAGGTGACATTCTTGGACTGGCACAAAATGAACCAAAGCAAAAGCATATTCCGAGAACGTTTTCATTAATCAAGAATGAAAGTTGGAGGTTCGCAGACAATCAAATACTGTCACAGCTTCAACAATAAACTGTGCCGACTAGCGAACAGCCGGCATTTTTCCCATGACCCGCCGAGCAGCTTCCAGGAAACCAAAGTCTTTGGGTTCCAGGGGGAGTATGGTTGAAAAGTTGAAATTCAAAAGAATTGACGGAAGTACACAACCAGGAGTGGAGCCTGAGGCTTAATTTGACTCAACACAGGAAACCTCACCCAGCCCGGACACGGAAAGGATTGACAGATTGATAGCTCTTTTTCGATTCTGTGGGTGGTGGTGCATGCCCGTTCTTAGTTGGTGGAGCGACTTGTCTGGTTAATTCCAATAACGAATGAGACTCCTCCATGCAAACTAGTTACATGGTCCCCAGCGGTCTGCTTCCAACTTCTTAGAAAGACAAGTGGGGTTGAGCCACACGAGATCAAGCAATAACAGGTCTGTGATGCCTTTAGATGTCTGGGGCTGCACAC
Organism: Triturus cristatus; assembly: GCF_964204655.1. Taxonomy (NCBI): domain Eukaryota; kingdom Metazoa; phylum Chordata; class Amphibia; order Caudata; family Salamandridae; genus Triturus; species Triturus cristatus. The sequence continues at coordinate 576,084,083 of NC_140582.1, read as the reverse complement.
GCGCTACACTGAACTGATCAGTGTGACAGGTGTGGGTAACCCTCTGAATCCCGTTCATGATAAGGATTGAGGATTGCAATTATTTCCGATGAATGAGGAATTTTTCAGTAAGTGCAGGTCCTAAGCTCGTGTTGATTAAGTACCTGCCCTTTGTACACACTTCCTGTTGCTACTACTGATTGGATGGTTTAGTGAGGAACTCAGATTGGTGCCGCCGCGACCGGCAACGGCCCTGGTGGAGCGCAGAGAAGACGGTCAAACTTGACTATCTAGAGGAAGTCAAAGTTGTAACAAGGTTTCCGTAGGTGAACCTGCTTAAGGATTTTTAACAGTGGAGTGACCCGAATGACAGACGGCGCCATCCTAAAACCCTCAGCCGCCTCCCAGACAGAACACGTAGGCACAGGGCCCGGCCCTGCCCTTGCGTGCCCTGGCTGGCAGAGCAGTCCGTGGCTGCAGGATCACTTGGGTGAAGGCGGGAGCGGGGTGGGCTCCTCCACCGGGAAGGATCCGACCAATAAACATGTGAGGGACTGGGGATGGGAGCAGCCCCTGCACCTTTGGAAGGGGCACAGATGTAGGCATTCCCGAGACAGAACCCATGCTCACCCAGCACGACCACCTGGTGGGGAAACTGAATGGCACTGCCTGCCACAGGCTGGGACCACCGCCGAAGGCCCTGCTGCCCCCCGTCCTCCCACACCAAAATCCCTGACCAACTGACGAAGAATGCAGCTAGCTGCAAGAAATGGTGTGAATTGCAGGACACATTGATCATTCACACTTCGAAATCCCCTTGCGGCCCCGGGTACCTAACGAGGCTACATTTGTCTGAGGGTCGCTCAATCGTCAATCACCCTGGGGATTCCCCGGAATGCAGCTGGGGCCATTGCAGGGTAGCTCTGCTCCCTTCATCCCCCCTGGAGCAACTATCATTCAGCAGGTGCGCAAGCTATCACTGGTCCGCCCCATGCCTGCCCCGGGGCGCCTGGCTGGCTGTGTGCCACGTGTAGATATCACTGGCACCTAGCCCTTTGGTCCACCCAGTCCGATTCTTAGGTTTAATTAAGTAGTCCTTTAAATAATGACCATGCCACAATACAAGCAAAGACCATTCTTCTCATTGATCTTGTTCTTCCTGGGTAAGTGAGGCCCTAACTGTATCTATTTTCATAGGTTCAACAGAAGTACTAGACCCCCCATCCACACTTCTATTCCTCTAGAACTGAGGCGTGGGTCAATCAATTTTTCCTTTATCTTCCTGGCGTTCACTAATACGATAGTCCAAACATAAGGTTAAATTAATCAATCAGTACAGGTGATGGGTTGTGGATCTTTCTGGGCCATCACATCTTTGAGTTCCTCTCTCAACCCTTGATGAAATAAGGCCGCTCTTTTTTCTTCCAGCCAATGTATCTCTGACACCAACCTTTGAAATTAATTTAAATAAACTACCAGGTCTTTTGATCCCTGTTTTAATTCTAATAGTTCACAATCAGTGGAGAAGGTGACGGCCCTGTGATCAAACACTTGTCAAATTGTTTCCGAAATTCTCTCCAGTTGAAAAATAGCAGATCATCTCTTCTACCTAGCAGCACTGACCGTTGAGTTCATAAATACCACTCTGGCTTGATTGGTAGGAAAGGCCTATGGCTGACAACTCAAATGTAAAAGAATTTGCATCATAAAGACTTGAATCTTTGTAAAATCCCTTGAAAGCGTTCTGGTGCAGCTAATGAGATAAGGAAAGGAACTTCTACTGTGAATCGGGGGTTCTGTAATGTATTACCAGTTGACAACCATTAAGAACCCCCAGTAGTCCTCCTGTTATTTACATAAAAAGGATTCTGTTGCCTCCTATCTATTCTATTTTGCACAGCAGCTGTCTTGATGCTTTCACCTCTTCTTGTGACACAGCTAATGCTCCCAAAAAGTCCTCTAAAATGGCCACATTGGCACCAAACTGACAAGGAGGTAAATAATTATTGGGCAGATTATCCTGTAACACTCATGCAATCAAATCCCTCACGGTCAGCTCGTTGCTCAATAGGTCCACCTCTTGATAGCCTCAATTCCGATTGTTTTTACAGCACAGAAGGTTAAAGTGATCAAGTGAGGGAAGGAAGGGAAGGGAAATTGTGTAATAATTCTATTTTTTAAATTATTTATTATGTGAATACTGCTGGGTTTGTAGGGGTATACGGTGAAAAGTTAATCAAGTTATTAAGTAATAATTAATTAATAAGTAGTTAAATATTAATTAGTTAATGAAGTAATAATTAAGTAATTAATTAAGTAATTAAGTAAATATTTAAGTAATTAAATAATAATTAATTCATATTTTCTGAACAATGTATGCATAATTTAATTGATTAATAAATATGTAGATTGTATAATAATTATATTATTAAGTTACATATTAGGTGGATACTGCTGGGTTTGTAGGGGTGTAGGGTGAAAAGTTAATTAAGTAATAATTAATTCATAATTTCTTAACAATGTATGAATTATTTTAATTGATTAATAAATATGTAAATTGTGTAATAATTATATATTTAAAGTTATATATTAGGTGCGGACTGTTGGGTTTGTTTGGGTATAGGGTGGGAAGTTGAGTAATAATTAATTACCAAATAATTATTAATTCATTATTAATTGTTAGATTGATTGATAAATATGTAAATTGTGAAATAATTATATTTTTAAAGTCATATACTATGTTTGGGCTGTTAGGTTTCTTGTGGTACCGGGTGGGAAGTTAAGTATTAAGTAATGAATAATTATTAGTTACATTATTAATTTATATTTAATTGATTATTGATTATTGATTTTGTTTATTGTGTTACACTTATTTATTTTAGTTATAATTTAAGTGTGGGCTGGTAGGTTTGTGGGGGTATCATGTGGTAAGTGAATTAAGTAATAAATAAATTACTTTTTTTAATTGATAATCAATTATTAATTTGTTTACTAATTATGTTAATGACATATATATAATATACATATATACATACATACATACATATATATTTTATATTGATATGCATTAATAGGGTTATGTTTCATATATGTTAGGTGTTTGAAGAGAACTACTTCCCCTACTGTTGCTGGAGTGGGAATAGTAATTGTTACCTCTCCGAAGTCCAATATGTACCCTACTGTTGCACAGACTGGAGTGAGAATAGTAAATGTTACAGCTCCGGAGTCCAAACCTTTCCCTACTGTTGCACAGACTGGAGACGGAATTGTAAATTTTTCCCCTCCGGAGTTCAAAACCTTCTCTACTGTTGCACAAATTGGTGTGGGAATACAAAATGTTACCCCGCTGAAGTCCATTGTATTCCCTACTATAGCACAGACAGGAGAGAGAATAGTAAATGTTACAGCTCCGGAGTCCAATGCTTTCCCTTCTGTTGCACAGACTGGAGGTGGAAATAGTGAATTTTACCGCTCGGAAGTCCAGCATTTTCCCTACTGTTGCACAGACTGGAGTGAGAATAGTCAATTTTACCCCCTGAAGTCCAACATTTTCCCTAGTGTTGCACAGATTGGAGTGGGAATAGTCAATTTTACCCCTCGGAAGTCCAACAATTCACCTGCTATTGCAAAGACTGGAGTGGGAATAGTAAATGTTACCCCTTCGGAGCCCAACGCTTTCCATACTGTTATATAGACTGGTGTGGGATTAGTAAATTTAACTCCACCGAAGTCCAACATTTTCCCTTCTGTTGCACAGGCTGGAAAATAAATATTTCGTTTATAGTAGTAATTAAAAAAAACACCCACAAAATATATTTTTAATAATAGTGTTATATTATATATATGTACATATAAACATGCACACCCCTATATATTTATGTGTGTTTGTTTATGTAAGTATATATTTATATATAGTATTAAATGTTTCTTACATTTTTTTCATTTATTTATATAATTTACATTAGATTAAATATTAAAATGTTTACGATTTACAATTTTAAACTACATACAGATCATATATATGCATATTAAAAATAATATTTTGTATGTTTTTGTTGTGTTATTTTTGTACTTACCTTTATAAGTATAGAGAAACAATATTTTTGCATTCAATATGTTTGTATCACGATATTGTTGTGATCGATATTGTGTCAGGGATCCTGGGTCACCGCATCTCTGGGCTGAATTAACAACAATGTGATATTTGTCTCTTAATTTTCACATCTTTTTAGATATTAAAGTATTAAAGTAAATTGATCAGGTCTAATCGAGTGGGGCATTTTGAGTGGGGCATTATTTGAAAATCTGTAGAAAAATTTGTAGAAGTGGTGCTAAATCCAGAGGGGATTCAGTCAGACGATGGAGAAAATGCTGATGGCTGATTGCAGTCCAGCATCAATAATTTGTCCACATAAGAGGATTTTCCTTTTCCACCACACATATATACCAAGCTGTTTTACAGAAATAAATGAGGAATAATGGGCATTTAGCGAAGGGGTGGGGTTTTGTTACATAAGGTCATATTTTGATAAGTTAATTGTACAAAAGGGGCTGATTTGTTAGAGGAGTAAAGTAAGTTTCTTCAGATTAATGCCCATAAATTGTATATTGCCCAAATCAAACATAAATTGATGCAATACTGAATCTGTGTTGGTCTCTGCCAGAGTGGGTGTCAACTGGTGGCCAAATTATGAGTCTGTGGGGGCGCTGCGGTGGTGGTCCAACCACCACCACACCGACGGTCTGACCGCCCAATTACAACTTCGGTGGTCGGACCGCCATTGCACTGCCACAGCCGCCGCTCCCTGGAGGTGACACAGCAGCCAGGGGCTAAGGGTTAAATTATGAGTCTGGGGCTCCTTGTACCTCCCGACTTGGAGGGGCGCAGCAGTGGCGGTCCAGCCACCGCTGCACCGGCAGTCCGACTGCCCAATTACGAAGTAGGGGACGACCGTCATTGCACCACCACAGCCTCCAGGGAACCACTGTTTCCTGCAGGTGGCGGGGCAGTCAGGGGCTAAGTCAGAGGCTAAGTATTATGCTGGTAGTGCTGCTGCTGTACCACCATGTATATTAAGAGTTTCAGGACTACCAGTGGTGTCATGGAGGTCTTTCCTCCATGAAAAGGCTGGCAGTCCTGAAACAAAGGAGGCCTGACAGGGAGCCCTGTTGCCCATGGGAATGCATGTAGGGGGCACAACATGTACCCCTTTGTGTGCATAAACCCCAGTTCCTGCAGAGCTTGGACTTTACAGTCCATGCCTTGCAGGAACTATTTTGGGCATTTCTATTGCTGTGCCAATTTTCAGAGGCACCACAGTAGGACCACCAAAAACAGCCCGCCAGTCACGAAGAAACTCATAATCTGGTGGGCGATGCGACCATGGGTTTGGCGATGCGGGAGCAGGCCACCGGCGTGGCGATCCACACCCGAACCGCCGAACTCTTAATCAGGCCCTTTGTGTACGTAGGAATTTACCCACTGTGAACATTGCAATAAACTAAAGAAACAATCCGGTGCACTGGGAATTAAAAGAAGAAAAGCGTCATTAACTCTGATGATAATTACCCAGTTTTAGATTCAAATAGCCAGCCCAGACTTCAAAGACGTTGCTAACTATTGTGTAATGCGTGCAAGCTATTCCACTCTCTACTGCTACTGAGTCTATGTACTGGGAATAAGTGCTACCTCTAGCCCAACAACTAGATGTGGAAAAAAAAAATGAGAGGTAGTGTTATGCAGAAAAATAAATAAAAGTAATGTGTTTGTTTCTGTGTGATGATTTATTAATGAATGATTATGTAAATGAGGGTATCATTTGGTGAATAATCCATTTCCTGAAGTAACCTCTGTAAAAACCTCTCGGTATTTGTAAACATTCCAGCTACTAAACCCTTTTGGGACTCTCTGGACATTTTTAGACACAGTAAGTATTGAGATTTATTTATGAGCATGGCTTGTTTTCTGCCAGTTGTGTCTCTGAATTTATATGTTAATTTAGCTTACTTAAAATGTCGCATGAGAGAATTCCAGCATATTATGCCCAATTAGCATTGTTATTTGTAATATTAATTTTCAACAAAACAAGTGCATACGCTAATATGCAGTAACGTATCTATCTGGCTTTCCAATCAGAGCAGAAACATTACAACTTTATGGGGCTCGTGGAGGCCCTTTGAAGAGGTCAACGTGTAATCCTTCCTATTAGAGCCCACAGGTGCTGGAAGTGGGAGTGCTGGGAGTGCTGCAGTACCCATAGAAAGAACCATGCTGGAGTTCAGAAGGTGAATAAGCAACAAAGAAAGGGGCGGCTCCTCCGTTATAGTAAAGGAACGTCGCCCCACTGTTGATAACCAGCAGAGGAAAACATGAAAAATAAAATGATGATAAAACAATTTTAGGATCATTCTATTGTTTACTGAGCCCAGAGCCAGCCTAGTCATAGGATAGACCTCGGTCATCCTCAGCGTCAGGGAGGAGCAGTGGGCACAGTTAATGCGCATGTTGGTTTGGACGGCTGTCTTAGGACGGCCAAGCTGATATATGCGTATTCAGCATAGTATTCAGCAAAAGTATTTCCAGGATGAGAGCAGCGGCTGGATTGGCATCTGGGAGCTTGCGCATATGCACCAGCCGGTCGACTGCTGGGAGATGAGGATCGGGAGACAAGCAAGTCGGTGGCAGGTAAGTACTATGTTACATTTTTTTAATTATGTGGTCCGTGCATTTGTTTTTTACAGTAGCGGCCCGTGGTGGGAGTACTGCTGGGTGCTGACGTGGGGCGGGGGAGGGGCAGGGTGGGGGGTAGTAAACTACGGATTATGGCTGATAAGAGGTAAGTAAACATATAAATAAATAAAACGAAGTTCGTTGTGTGCGCTGCATCGCACTTGCCGATGCAGCGCGAGCAACGAAATTCGTTTCTTTTATTTATATGCTTACTTACCTCTAATCAGCCATAATCCGTAGTTTACTACCCCCCACCCTGCCCCTCCCCCGCCCCACGTCAGCGCCCAGCAGCACTCCCACCACGGGCCTCTACTGGTTTTTTAGTATTTCCTCGTGATGCCTCGCCACTTGGCATTGCTATTAGCTGCCACTGAATAAAAATGCCTTTAAATTTTGTCTCACATTTGCTGCACTTTAAAGACAAAGGTAACGTTAGGCTGTATCTTCTGACAAATTGCTGCTTATTTGGAAACTGGAGTGTACTTTTATTTCTCTGACTACAAAGTGAGAGGGTTTTGTAAAAGTGTTCTAGGTGACAGACCTGCTGGGGTACAGGAAACGAAAGGCTGTAGCACAACCGTTTTTTCTAACACACAACAAAATTTAAATATCGGGAAATGAACTATTCACATAATTTATCTTACATCAGTGGTAATGAAGACACAAATAAAGCAGTTTTTAAATTCTGAAGTGTAATGGAAACAAAGACATTATTAGGATCAAAAGAAATCAAGACCCTTTACTTGGTGATGTGCAAATAATAAATACTCACTAAAACTCGATTTCCACACATTTGTTTTTGTGCTATATATTTTTACTATTAAAACTGCATGTCTATGCGGATTTAGTGGCCGTTGCACCGGAAAATGTGTTGCCTGTATCTGACAGTGTACTACCTCACCAGTGCTCCAAAATGCACCACCAGGCACAAACCATCACCTAACCACTCTCCTGCTGAGTGGGCATGGCACATTTCCAACACTTGTGTATTTTATTTTGTATTACGCTTGGATCTTTCAGAATCCCTATGACTTCAGTGATTTAACATTAAAGGTACCACTGTTAGAGCCCCTGTGCTGGCCTACTCCAAAGCAACCCCCTTTTCTCCTCACTATACCTGGTTTTACAGGGTTTTCATTTCAAAGGTGTTTGCAACAAATGTAGTATAGATATGTTGTCGAGAGGCACGTGCATATTTTTTTACCTTTGTGGATTCGCGCGTTTAGAAACACATGGGCAATAAAAAGTAATGAACAGCCACAGCCAGAGAGAACGAACGAGACCTACATCCTGCTGCACAGTCAGAAGCGACACATTGATTGTCTGAGGAGAGATGGCACACTCTAAGTGACTTACTGGTTGAAGAAGAGCACAGCGGTTCTGCTGCAGTCCAGTTACATGTTGTGGCATAAGAAGCAATCTATTATAAACAGCTACTTTGTAAGCAGCCAAACATTTCCATGGCTACATATCAACCCCAGCATCGAATTCACTGTAGTGACTAAATTTCACAAAGTATTATATGTTCATGCCCAATTTTGAGTAGAAAAAAACCCTGCAATAGCCAAACTAAAACTCAGGCCCCCAACGAGGCGACACCATTCCATTGATCAACCCTAATAAACTACATAGGTTTTGGAAAATGAATCCGGCCTGGCTGTAATGTGTCAAGGTGTGTACATTCCTGTTTACATGCTTTGTATGGTCAAATGCTGTTTATCATGTAAAAGCCTGCCCTATTGGCTTTGCTAATGCTTTTAAAAAGTAGCAAAATGTATTTATTTCCTGAAAGAATGCTTATAGGAGACACAGAAAGTGACAGTATTATGATTGAGAGAACTTTCCAGATGCAAATTGTCCCTGATGTGTTCAAGTGGAGCACATCATGAAGGCAGAAGGATACACCCAATGGTCACCAGCATGCGATTACTCCTCTGGATGGAGTTGAAGCTCACTCCATGAGTTTTTTAGAGAACTGGAAAAATATGTCTTGTAAATAGCTACGAAGAAGCCAGACCTAAAAAAGCGTTCCTTCTCGGATCAATTTTTCTTGTCTTATATCAGCCAGTTTCAATCACTGAAACAAACAAATAATGGCAAAGCCAACCACTCTCCCTTCTTTTAAATAAGGCATCAATATCCATAATTACCTACCCTTCAAAAGCTGACATTTTTGCCAGCTTTCACGGGACAGACTCTGTGTGTGCAGCCTACCCTCACAGAACAGCCTATTGTTATGAAATGCCCTGTTGCAAACAGCAGCATCACGTGCTGTTCCCAGGTCGGCTAATGCCCCGCAAGGGCTGCTGTTCGGCTCCTGTTATTGTCAGCGTGAATTCCACGAGGGCATGGGATGAGGCAGCGTGAAGCTGAGTCTGAGGCTTGGGCCATCACATTTTTCTATTATGCCATGAGATTCGACATTCAAGCTCCTGCTCCCACTTCAATCCGTGAGGCACTCCTCTGGCTTCCCCTTTGACTCTGCCACCTGTGTGGCGAGGGCTACCTAGGCCTGTATGTGGGCCTGAGAGGCGGGCGCTGTTCTTAGGATTGACATGGACAGTTCAGCCAACCCTGATACGGGCGTCCAAAGCCTCCAGCACACCATGAAAATCCCCATTATCTCGGTGACCCATTCCATTATTGGTGTAAACCTAGGAAACTAAATCAATTTACATTTGTGTTTATATCCAAGGCTTTTTTGTAGACAATTCAGCTTCTTTTATGAACAGGACTCTTTCTGCACATGAAAAAAACTGCACAAACTTCAGGCAAAACCGAATTGTTGGGCGAAAAAACCAAGAGGATTTGATAAATAAAGTAAGAAGGGAAGGGAGAGATGAGCAGAGAGGTGAGTGGAAAGACCTAGCAGCGTGGCGCACTATGGAGTGGGAAGGTGAGTAGTGGGAGAGACTGTGGTGGGGAGGTCCAAGGAGAAGGGAGTCTGGTGGGAGGAGAGAGAGAGACACATTTGGGTAAAAAGCAGTAACACCAAAGCACCGAGACAAAACCACGATTACGAGTCTGGTGGTTCATGGACCGGCAGACTCGCGGTGGCACGGCAGTGGCGGATCCAGCCACCGCTGCACCAGCGGTCTGACCGCCCTTTTAGGAGTTGGCCGGTCAGACCACTCTAGGACAGCCGCCTTCACAAGGGAACTGCCATTTCCCGGAGGTTGTATGACACAACCATGCTTTCCTTTGCCATGCGTTCCTCAACAACACAAGAGGAACAACGAATGCGTCTGAATCACACATTCCATTTACAACGCAAGCGATTACAACGACTTGCCTTAGGGGGGTGCTGGACTTTAGAATAGTATAATTTACTATTCCAACTCCAGTCCCTGCAACAGTAGGGTAAGCGTTGGACTTTAAAGTCCAAAGCCCCTTTGCCCAACGCATGTTGTTGTATTGACTTACATTGTAAATGGAATGCGTGGCTCAGACAAAATCGTCTTTCTGCCCGCGTTGCAAAGCCAACCCAGATTGTTCAGCGGTGGTGGCATTTACTGTTTTCCTTTCCTGGAGGTGGCATGGCAGTCAGAGGCCGCAATATGCTTGGCGGGACTGCCCTGGTCACAACAAGCCTATTACGAGTTTCCTCTCCACCAGGCAGTGGCGGCTCGCTTATGACGTGCTGCGGGGTGGTGAGGCGGGGAGGGGTAGTAAACTCGAACATAAGACGGAACGGGCCAGACGGGGGCAAGATGGCGGCCATACCTATGGCCGGCTGAGCTGTGCTGAGACTCTCTCCTGCTGAGAATCACCACACTAGGATGCGTACCTGATTTCTCGTCGTAAGATAGCAGGCACTGAAACAATCCTTGTGCTGTGACGGTATGCTGTGGCGACTTCTGGATAGACGTCTTCTTCAATTACTTCGCGCTGCATCCCTGGCGCGTGGCTCGGTATTGTCATCTGGTCGGGTCTCCGGTCGAGGACACGCAGCAATGCCCCCGAAAGCCTTAAGATCCCAGGCACAGGCACGGACCGCTTCGGCCTCCGCCTCACTCACAGGGGCTGACGCTGGTCGTGGAACAGCAGCATTAAATCGCCTCATAAAGATGCCACTGCCTCTGCCTGTACCCCCGCCTACACCTGCAGCTGATGGAGCTTTGGAACTAGCGGTTACAACTGGTGGCAATCTCTCTGCCGAGGAGGCGGCTCCGGTCTCTTCGGTCAGCGCCGGGACTTGCAAAACAGGTCAGATCATCCCCAGCATGTTTTGCAAGGCAGGCGAGCATTAAAAAACGCCACATATTGCAGGGGGGAGACGTGAGAGAGCAGCTGCTGTGGCGGCAACAGCGATGATTACTAAAGCTAAAGCTATTGTTAAAACTGCTAAGAAATCTTCCGTGAGTGGTTTAAATGGTTCTAACGTTTCTAATGTTTCTACAGCTCTTTCAGCCCCAGAGGCTATTGCTCCTAAACATTTAGGTGTGCCTACCCCAGCAGCCAGCTCTGTTTCTGCTCTGGCCTCTGTGGGGCCTACTCAATCAGAAGGGATTCTGGGAGCTGTAGTTCCAGCGGATGGCATTTCATTCATCTGTACTGGGGAGGCAAGCTCAAATCTGGATGGCCCCCAGACTGTACGGGTCGAGGCTGACGCTGCAGATAAGTTCTACTCTCTCTCAGATCACACTATGTCCTCAGAGGAGGAGGGAGATCCTATAGAAGGCAAGGACTGGTCAGATGCCAGTGACCTGGGGGACTGGCATAGCAGTGAGCTTGTACATACAGTCAGCGGGACAGTTCGGAAATCTGTAAGATTACCAGAGCAGGAGCGCTTGGAAGCAGGTTCCCTAACTTGGGATTACTCGTTTTCTGGACGGACCCCATCTGTTGACCCCCCTATACCTGGGCTATCTTCAATAGATGCTATTAACCATGGGTCAATCCCTGGCTCTCCTCCAACGGAAATTACATTGGCAGTGATTTATCAATCCATAATGGCCCACAGGGAAGAGTCAAGGCAGGAAAGTGCTCGGACACAAGGAGCTTGTCGTCGCCTCCAGAATTCCATACGGCGGGTTGCAAAAACTTGCACCGAGATCGCAACAAGAGTAAGCGAGGCTGAAGAGAGAATCTCTACGTTAGAGGACGATCTAAGTGCACAAAAAAATCTAACTGCGACTATCCAGTCACAACGGGAAGACATCATATGGAAACTCACGGATCTTGAAAATAGGGCACGTCGTAACAACCTTCGGGTCCTTGGTGTTCCTGAAGGGATTGAAGGATCAGACACTCGAAGATTCATTGTTGAATTATTCGCAGAATCATTCCCAGAGATTCAGCAGTGGGACTGGGGGACAGAAGTGCTACGAGCTCATCGTTATCCATTTAAGCAGAGTGGGGGTTCTAACCATGCTTCGGATAAGCCAAGAGCTATCCTCATTTGCCTAAATAATTTTTTGGCCAGGGAGAAACTTTTTGATTTGGCACGCCCAGATAGAAAAAGATCTGCCAAGGGGTGTCAATTTTTTGTGCGCCCCGATTTATGTCCAGTTACTGTCGAGCGAAGGTGGCACCTTCGGCAGCTAATTACCCCCTTTCAGTCAAAGGGGGCACAGGCATTTTTGCTTTTCCCTTCAAAGCTCAAGGTTATTTTTAAGGGTCAAGTTAAGTTTTTTCAATCCGAAGTAAAAGCTAAGAACTATCTGGATTCGTTATAAGGAAAAGCATGACTAGAGCAGTTGGCGCTCATCATAATATGACCAATACTTTCTCAGTTTCCCCTTTCCGGGCCCACACTTGAAATCTTATAATGTTAATGTTAATGCTTGAATTTCTTATATGATCTACTATAGGCCCTCACTAGTTTAGTGTATAGCACTAGGATGAATTAATGCTGTTGAAGTCAGGTGCTACTAAACTACAGGGGCATTTCTTTACATATAGTGTGGTGATGGCTCTCAGGTATGTGAGTCTTGCCGGCTCCTCCATCGCAAGGGCCAAGGCCCTGTTGCCCTTTGTAGGGGTAGGTGGGAGGGGGGGTGGTGGGGTGGGGAGTTGTTTTGGGTGGAGGAGGGTTATTTTTAGTATTAAAAAATGCTTGTGGCTCAACTTAGTTATGTGTAGTTCACTAATTTTTGATGGATTTGACACAGAAAAGAGATTTGCTGGTTATAGTTTAAAGTCAGAAACTTACTGTCATAGTACAGGTATCTGTATTTTTATTGAATGGCGCAAGCAAAAATTAGGATAGCTTCCTGGAATATTTGTGGCTAAATAACGGAAGGAAAAGGGCCCTTTTCTCAAAATTTGTGGTAGCTTTACGGCTGGATCTGATTTGTATTCAAGAGACCCACATTCCCTGGAATGAGAGGGGTATGCTTCGGATACCTGGATTCGAATTAATTGGTTGCTCTCGTCAAACTACTAAGATCAGGGGGGTGGCGGTTTTGGCACGACGAGGTCTCTGTACTTGTAGAAGGACTAGTCAAGATGGTGCAGGCAGGTGGGCAATTGTTGAGGTAACTTTAAACTTTAGGTCCTACACAATATGTACGGTTTATGGGGCAAACTTAGACGATCCGGCAGTTTTGCACCACCTGAATACTGAGCTGGCTCTGTATCCCAACCCTACTTTTCTCTGTGGAGATTTCAATATCAATTTAGCGGTTAGTGTTAATTTATCTACGGACCAAAACTATTTTGGGAAAAAGCCCAGGGTGTTCCGGGCATTACAAGCCTTAGTGCAAGAGCATTGCTTGTTGGACTGCTGGCAGTTCCATAATCAATTATTAGACGGATTCACATATTATTCGGCCCCACATAATAAAATGTCCCGGCTAGATTTTTTTTTTATATCTGAACAGTTGGTTTTGTCATCATCCATCGCACTGCATCCAAGGGTATTATCTGATCACAACCTACTTATTGTGGAATACACTCTCCCACAGAAGGTACTAGAATTCAGGGCTTGGACGTTCGAAAGAAAATTGTTGACAGAACAGGCCTATATAGACCATATGAAGTGCTGGATTAGTGAATTCTTTGATTTTAATGTTGGCACAGCCTCTGAAAATGTGGTGTGGGATTCATTTAAGGCGGCCTTGAGGGGTGAGACCAGGAGTTTTTCCTTCTTTCGTCGGAAAGTAGCCCAGCGACAAATTTACGAGCGCTTGGCAGTGTTAAGCACAGTAGAGACAGAATTGATTGAAGCTGTAAGAGAAGGTAGAGGCATTATGCAAATTCAAGCTAAAATAGCTAAGACTAGGGCCTCTCTGCTGGAGTTTTTTAGTCAGGATTTAGCCGCTAAATTCTTACAATACCGCTCCGAGATGTTTGAAATGGGAGAGCGGTCAGGCAGGGTTTTGGCAAAGAGACTTCAGCAGAAGGGATTGGCCAATCTTGTCACTAAGATACAGAATTCACAAGGTCAGCTTTTGGAAACCCCAGAAGGGATTCTCGAGGTATTCCAACAGTTTTACAAAGATCTTTACAAGGAAGCCGGGAATTGTGTTGCAAACACAGGCCAGCATGCTGCAGCTTTCCTGGCCAGTCTGCCAACTATCCAACCGACAGATCAACAGAGAAGCGTCCTTTCGGCCCCCATCGAATGGGAGGAGGTTGAGATAGCAATTGGAGCACTGGCTAATGGTAAAGCGGCAGGTCCGGATGCAGTCCCATTAGAGGTTTACAAAGCATTCACTCAGGAGATTCGTCGGGTTCTTCTCCCAGTTTTGAGGGCCGCACAATTGGGAAGCATTCCTGAATCCTGGACCCTGACTAACATTATTCTCTTTAAAAAAAAAGATAAACCTGAATTGGATCCTGCCTCATTTAGGCCTATATCACTCATAAACTCGGATAATAAAATTTTTGCCAAAATTCTTTCATCCAGATTGGCTGCTATAATCACTCCTTTGGTCTCGCTACGTCAGCATGGCTTTATCCCAGGCAGAGATACAGCAAATCATGTATCTCGAGTGGTGGCATTATTGGACTGGGCCCAGGCAACATCATCACCTGTTGGGGCGATCCTGCTGGATGCTGAAAAAGCGTTCGACAGGGTCGCCTGGCCTTTTCTATGGGAGGTTTTAAGTTGGAAGGGCCTGGGCCCTGAATTTATCCATGCAGTTCAATCTTTGTATTCTACTCCTAAAGCCACTGTCTCAGTTGCTGGGCTGGTCTCTAAGCCATTCTCAGTAGGAAGGGGTACCCGTCAGGGCTGCCCGTGTTCCCCCCTTCTCTTTGCGTTGTATATAGAGCCTTTTCTATGTTTAATTGAGAAAGCGCAGGACATCCGACCAGTTACGATTCACTCAACGGATTATAAGGTACTAGCCTATGCCGATGATATTGTAGTTCTGACCTCAGAGGTCTCGTCTGCCTTTACGGCTGTCAAAAGCATAGCAGATCAGTATGGAGCCTTCTCAGGTTACAAGCTCAATGCTGCTAAGACCCAAGTAATTCAATCTACAGCTATGGGTCCCTCAGATGCCCCAATAGTGCAGTCTGCAAAATATTTGGGTGTATATATTACAGCACATGTAGGCACTATCCCAGATTTAAACATTCTGCCTATAATTAACTCGGTAAAAACAATATTGGCAAGGCTGGATAATCTCCATCTCTCCCTCTATGGCAGATGCAACGTCCTCAAGATGCTGATTTTGCCTACATTTTTATATATTTTTAGAACAATACCCTTAGAGATGCCTCATTCCAGCTTAGCTTTGGCAGATAGGATTTGCAGCAGGTTTCTTTGGGGGTACAAGCAGCCCAGAAGGGCAGCTAAATGGATGCTCCAGTCTCGTTCACGTGGTGGTTGGGGGGTCCCTAGTTTGTTAGTTTATTTCTGGTCTTCAATGATTCAATACTTTGGGTTACCACTGTTGGGAGACGCTGCTGGCCCCTCTCCGGCCTGTAGGCCCTCAATTTTTGAAATTGGGCTGGGTGAGGATGTTAAACGAGTTCTGGTTCGGGTGATAGAACAAAGCTATTATAAAAGAACTAGGTTTAAGGTCATTTGGTCCATGTTTTCGGTATGGCGTAAGGTCCGTCGTAAATTTTCAGTTCCCAACATTAATTTCTATACACCCCTTTCTGCATCCCGGCTATTGCCAGCAGTCTTTCAGGATCAAGTCACCCTTAATTGGTCAGCTTTAGGATTAACTGTGCTTGGCAACTTAGGGTATGAAGGGAGGCTGGCCTCTTTTGCACACCTTAAGGAGAGGTATCAGCTCAACACATCTGATTTCTTTAAATATTTACAGCTCTGTAGTTTTATAGAAAAAAGCAAATTGGAGACTGAAGGACTATTCGCGAAGATAATTCTGATCGAACTTATTGCCAGGCGATCTAAAATAGGGGTAATCTATCGCCATTTACTCACAAAGCTTCCTGACGATATTTCTGCGTCCACATTAAAATTAGAAGCCAAATTTGGTGTAACAGGAATAGATATAGCCACCTCTTTGGAATTGGCCGGTAGGGTCCTCATTTCTGGCAGTTTACGATCTCAGTGCTTCATGGCTCTATTTGACTTGTATTATACGCCAGCCAAGATATCTAAGTGGGCGGGCTGTGTGGGGCATAGTTGCCCAAGGTGTGGGTTAATGGCGGCCGACGATGTTCATATGTTCTTCGGATGTCATAAGCTGAAGCCTTTTTTGAAGGACGTAGAGCAGTTCCTCAAAGTCAATCTAGGCATCCCAGCTGCTCTCTCACCCGAGTTAGTTATCTGTGGGTATCAAAGCAATAGTGAGCACATACGGCCCCGTTACTCGTCAGCCTTCCTGTTAATAGCTATGGCAATGGTCCGTCTTTGTATTACCTCAGAGTGGATAAGTCCTGGGTCACCTACCTTCCTTGATTGGAGAAGGAGGATTTTAGCACTATATAACTTGGAGTCCTGTGTCTGGGCTAGGTGGGGTAGAGCCAGGCGTGAGTTTGGTAGAAAGATTTGGGCTCCACTTGAGGCATGGATAGGTTAATATCTATGCTACTTAGCCTAAACAGTCAGGCACTTAGTACTATTGTAAGATGTAATATAAACGCCCACTAACGTCTAAATTACATTGTTATGATAAATGATGGAAGCATTCTTATTAACCTGTTCTTTTCTTTCTGTTCTATTGCTTAGTAAGTGTCTGTGTCACGATTATACATGCCTACAGTTATCTTGTACTTTTTCATTTGCTCTTTCCTTCGTTTTTATTCTCTGTTGTAATCACAAGCACAAATAAAATTTTTTAAAAAAAGACGGAACGGAAGAGAGTAATAATTACTTTGCTCTGTTCCATCGTATGTCCGAGTTTACTACTATACCGCCCTGCCCCTCCCCCACCCTACCGCACCGCCCCACACCATGCCCTATGCGAGCCGCCACTACCTCCAGGGGCTGCATGGCAGTTCCTCCTCCATGTAAACCTGGGAGGAGAGGAAACAAAGGGGGCACTAAGGCACCCCCTGTGCCTCATCCCCGTGTGCATGCCATTGTTGACTGAGTTCCTAGTTGGATCAGTGTTCTGGTGTTACTGTCACTTGGGGAAACAGGAGTGAATACATTTGTCATGTGGTAAAAAATAATGTGTTGGCATATTGCTTAGGGCGCAAGTGCAGAAGAATGCAGTGAAAGGTCACACTCTAAGCAATCTGCAAAAAGTAAACCTTCTCCAAAAGCAGTGGTGAAATTTGCTGCAAGTATGGCCAAGAAGCTTGGCACACAAACATAGAAGCTTACAAAGGGGTCGATTCCGATTCGGAGACCTTCCAACCGATTCGGATCGTGTCGGCCGGATTCCTTTCCGACCGAGCCATTCTGATGAGCTCCGTCAGAAAGGAATCCGACACGGATTACCGGATTGCGGACGACAGGGTCGGAGAGACCGTCCGCTGTCCGGAAATCCCTCAGTACTCCCCCGGCTGCCTCTTTGTGACCGAGGGAGTACGATGGCAGTTTTTCACTGCCTTTTTCGTGACGGTTTTTCCACCATGAAAAGGCAGTCGGAAACTGTCTTTGGGGGCCCCCAGTAGGGCCGCCATGGGTGCGAAGCTGCCGTATGGTGGCCTGGGGGCACCTATGATGCCCCTCTGTGGATCCGTGCACCCGGTTGCAGGCACCTTGGGGTGCCGCCCACAGGGTGCAGGGATGAACTGCACCCCTGCTTTCCACGATGCAGGCATGCATTCCGCTCGGAATGCATGCTTGCGTTGTGTTGTATACGAGTGCGACCGAACCCTGTTCGGTCGCATCGTACTAGCAGGGCCATAAGAGACGACAGCAGGTTGGTCGGTTACGGCTCCTGACCGATGTCGGACGGACCTGAGTCCGTCCGACATCGGAATCGGCGCCATAGTGTAAAATCCCTCCAAAAGTAGGAGAATTAATTAAACACATATAACATGTGATCAATAGTCAAACCTTAAACAACAGGTGAATTAAAATATTTCAAAAAATGTTTTGAAACAAAGTTCTTTAAAAAGTATATTTTCTGGATGACATTTTTAAAAATAGCGCATCCTTTGAAGTGATGATGTAATATTTCAGAAACCATGAGACCTATATGTTTCATTTTGGTGTCAAAACATAGGTTTTGGAGGTCAAGTAGTCTTATAGAGACAGAAAATAACTCCTAAGAGCAACCCTTCCATCATTTTCTAAAATGGCGGCTATTATAGAGGAAGAAGAGACATATATATAAATTAAATGAACAATAATTGTTTTTAATCCATTTATGTATACTCCAAACAATGTTCATAATCTGAAAATGATAAAAAAATAATGTTTATCACTCCGGTTTTAGACAAACTTTCATAGTTAACTTTATTAATTTGTTACAGCAATCACTCATGGTACATTTGCAGAATGTTGAACATTTGAGAAGAGCATATCAACAGGGACATCTTTTTGTAGCACAGATTTTGCAAGCACATTTACTTGTAAGTTCTGTGGGTACAGGCTTCAGAAATTTCGTAGGTTTTAGCACCCAATCAATATCGCCCTAGCCAAATTCACATGGGAATTTCTACACATATGTCTGATCCAAAATATTTTCACATCTTCTGATCAAGTAGAATGGTCTTTTAATGTGTCCGTGCACAGAATATGACGTCGGTGGAGGTCACTTAGCGGGACAGATATCTTAAACTCACTGTACCAAATATCATCAAATGTGTGACTGTCAGAACTCGTTTTCCACACATGCATTGTGGTGAGGAACAGTTTCACGATGGTCCATTAATTTAGAATTTGCCATCTTTCTGAAAACATTGCAAATAGAAAGGACTTCATGGTAAACTAGCTGCCATTGAGCCACATATTCACTTTTACATGTCTAACCAACAATTTCCTTGAAGCTTATTTGTGATCTCTGGATCGTCTGTTCCAGCTTCATATCTGGAGCCACAGCATTGAACCTTCCCTCTCTGTATTTCACCACAAAATGTCTTTGGATGAATTTTCTGTAGAGGTATGGTTTTTCCACCTCTAGTTTCTTCACTCTTTTCAAATTCCAGGACCCATTTCTCAGGTAGTTTAGGCCATCAAACTCGCGAAACACACTAATCAATGACTCTACAGACTTCATGTGCAGCTCCAAGTCACTTCCCGATCAGCATGTACCAAGTTTTTCACTAGAATTATTGAGTGTAAAACATTTCCCCAGTACTTGAAAAGTTTTCTTCACATTCTTTGACAAACTCTATGAACTTATTTTTCAGGTTTTCTGCTTTTGAACTGAATGTATTGAATATTGCCTGGCTATGCATTATGTCTTTTGAATGAAGTGCACCATGTGCTTTGTTCACTTCTGAGATAAAATCTACAAAACCTAATTTGTCATTCTTGTTCCAGAAAGCAATCCAATGTTATGTTTCTATAGCCTAAGATATGATGAGCATACCTCGTAACAAATGAACATAATGAGTTCCGCTCAATACTGACTGGACAATTTGGCTTCCAAAGAATTCAGCCTCAGTAAGTGCATTGTCTATGCCACATCCACCTTGATGATTTCCTGCATACCGCAACACAACCTTTTTCTTGTGGAAAACAGCCCATCATTGGATAAGGATGTTGGATTGCTCCTAAAAATGTCAGTTACAATATGGAAAACACCTTCATCGCAGATAATTGGCATGATAGGCTGGTCTTCGAGCTGAGCATGCACATTTTGGAATTTCTTCTGAGCTGTGTATACTTTTGCACAGTTTGCAACTGGAAATGGTATCACTGGTAAATACCCAACCTTCTTCAGCGAGACAGTATTCCAGGAGATCTAATTATGAATTCCAGACCACTGAAGAACTAGCTTTTCTTCATCCTTCTGTCCACACTGAATAAGGGAGATGATACATTCAGTTAAATCAGCTTTGCAGACCGCAGCATCAGGTGGAGAAAGATCCATGTTCTCAGCCACTTTGAAACTTTCTGGTAGACTGGGATGTGTTGATGGCTTGTAGTGATTTCGCACATATTGACAAGGCAGTTGGGTTAAAAGTTTGCAGCTTCGTTTATGCCTACAGCTCACACTGATTGTTTTCCAGCAGCTATTTCATTGGTACAGGCTTGAAATAGCACCATGGCAGTATCATGTGTGTTGGGTGTTCCAGACAAAGAAGATGTATTCAAAGTCAATGTTAAAGCAGTAATTGTATGTCCTTTCCTGGTAATGTGACTTGGAAATGTGTGCTGTCGGATTTACAAGATTTTTCAGCATGAGCTACTAACAAGCTCCTGCTCCGTATTATGTCATTATTACATGTAGATACACCAATTCTATTCATTGAAGTGATTCACTTTCTACTTTTGCACTTGTCATAGATTGCATGGGCAGTCATCATGTGCAGCAGAGTTTTCTTTTGGCTGTGATGTAATTCATAAAACATGATTTACATAAGGTTTTCATTTCATGGGATTGTCTTCCACTTCTTCCTTATATCTTCAAAGCTCCCATCAATGTCGTCAGTTTCTATTCCAAGCCCAAGAACTTCATTTTGTAACAGTTTTGCTTTGCTGATATTAAACTATGATGTAAAAAATGCTAAGACAGCATCAGGCATTATTGTTGACTCTCATATTTGCGGTGCATCACAATATTTGTCATTAAGCCCAAAATCAAAATCTTTCTTAAAATGGTTCCTTCTGATTTTACTGCATCCTGTGATCTAATTTGGCAGCAAGAACATCAGTAGTCAAATCAGCTGGGAACACCATAAGTGGCTCATTCGTTTTGTTAGACTAACAAAATGAATTCTGTCATTGTACATTCTTACCAGAAAAATATTAATTTCAGTATTATGGATCAATACAGCTTCATCAATGTTGAAAAATATTTCTCTGATCTTACATTAGTGTGAACCTGTAGCCAGCACTCCAGAGCGACTTTAAAACTTGATTTGCTTTTTCAAAGAGTGCAAACTTAGCTGAAGGCTTCTACACCACAAAAAACACATTGAAAAGGTGGACGAGATGTAGCCATCGATCTTCTAAGTGAATGGGCATTGGGTTTGGCTGTCATCGCTCTCTCAAAAGTCACTGGTTTCTACTATTTTGACTAATTGTTTACAGGCTTATTCCATTGCATACAACTTGTACCACTTGTTGTTACAAAGATAAAATATTTGATCCTCTTCACCCATCAGTTTCAATCTTTTGTGAATTTTGTCTTGCCGTATATCTGCAGCAACTCTCTTCTGTCAAGCCGCAGTCTATGTTAGCTTTTCTTTTTGATTAGTTTGGCATATGACACATTTTTCTATGTTGAAGGAGTCCTCAGAATTTGTAGTTAGCAACACTCTGACAGGTGGTAAAGATTATCTGCTACCACCTGCTTCACTCATGTTTACGAATTTGAATCAGTGGAAACCTGAAACAAAAACAATACTGAAATAAATTCCCTATATGATGGCTAAAAGTATACACATCATTATAGAGCCGCAATTTTGGAAAATGGTGGAAAGTTTACTCTGAGGAGTTATTTTCAGTCTCTATAAGACTCCCTGACCCCCAAAACCGATGTTTTGACACCAAATGAAGTATATAGGTCACACGGTTTCTGAAATATTACATTATCACTAGAACACATTGGCTTTTTAAAAATGTTGTCTAGAAAATTTTGGCCCGTATTACCAATGTCTATTCAAGCTAAATTGCTTCACCAATAACACAAAAACACAAATCAAACATGTAAATCCCGGGGCAACAATATTTTTACAAGGTGTATCAGGGGCCCGGACTAAATATTGCATTCCTGTCCTTTTGCAATATCTGTATTTTACTTTTATATAATTATTGGAGAGTCCCCCAGACATCTCTATCTCATAGGTAACTTTTTGTGAACTGGGCATGTACTTCTATACCACACTTCCGCATCCACCGCACTCCTTACCAATTTTAGGTTTATTTATGACAAGAAGAGATAGTTTGTGATGAGTTCACCAGCAGCAAGATGGTAGAGCCGGTGCAGTCAGAATATCGATGTAAAAATATTGAAATACACAAATATTGTGGTAAAAATATAGTTGGTCAAGAATATTGAAGGAAAATATATCGTGGTGTAGAATATCGGATTTGAGTAAGTTATATCGATGTAAAAGTATTGAACTGTTTAATATCGATGTAAAAAATATTGAACTGTTTAATATCGTTTGCAAGAATATAGATGTTAAAAATATCGATTTTTCATTAATGTCATGTATTTTAGAATATATTTTATATGTGTGTGATGCATGTATTGTTTGTATAAGTATTGTTTGTATTTTTATTACGTGTTAAAATTGTAGTAGTTATTAAAAAAAATGTTGTTTGAATTTTGCATTTTTAGTTCCGTAGCGGATTGTGGGTTTATAGGGGAATAGGTTGGGAAGTAATTTAATTATATAAGATTTATTGATTATTTTTAGTAGTTATTTATTTTTTTATTTGAATTTTGCATTTTTAGTACTTTAGCGTGTTGTGGGTTTATAGGGGAATAGGGTGGGAATTAATTTATTTGCAGTAAATGTATTGATTCATTTTTATTTATTAATATTTGTTGAATTGAGATTAATTAAATCTGTAAATTAATTTTTTATTAATTATTTAATAATTAGTTGTTAATTTTAATTAATTAATTGGCAATTAATTACCTTAATTGTGTAATTATTTTTAGGTGCGTGTTGTGGTGTTTCTAGATGAAAATGGTGGGAAGAGTCAGAAGTAATTAATGTTTAACTGATGAATTAATAAATAATAATTAATGAATACAAATAAATTAATTAGTAATTATTTATGGTAATTTTGTAATTTATTATAGTTGTGTGTTGTGCATATTATAGTGTTAAAGAATGCGTATCCAATGAATGTTTATTATTCTTTTTTATTAATAATATTTTTGTAAAATCATTATTAATTTTGTTAATTACGGAAATACATGTAAATAAAACAAAAAATGTATGGTGTGGTTTTATATGGTAGGAAATAAATAAAATACATTTATGTTTTGAATGTACTTTTTATTGTTAATATTTGTTTATTTTAAATATATATTGTTTATAAATGCATTTAATAATTTATTTTACATAATAGTTGTACCTTGTTGTTACATTTAATTAATATGTTTAATGTTAACATTTAGGTGCCGATTCCGATCCGCTAAAAAAAACATACGAATGACCTCGGAAAAAGTTTACGAGACGTCCCTGGGCAGTTTTACATACGAGTCGTAAAACTGAAGTCCGAGTGCACAAGTCCGATCCATACCGGCGTCCCGAATACACAAGCGTATGGAAAACGTCCCGTACGGAGCGAACTTTGCACGACCCCTACCCTGGGTACACTTGTGCCCGGGGTACGAGTCGTACAGCCCCCCCACCTCACCAGCGCATGTCCGCGCCGTACCCCCCACCCCAGCACCCACGTATGTACGCGCCATACCCCAGCACCCTTGAATGTACGCGCCGTACCCCCCACCCCAGCACCTGCGCTTGTTCGCGCCGTACCCCCACCCCAGCACCCGCGTATGTACGCGCCATACTCCAGCACCCGCGTATGTACACGCTGTACCCCCCGCCCAGTACCCGCGTATGTACGCGCCGTACCCCCCACCCCAGCACCCGCATATGTATGCCCCGTACCCCCCACCCCAGCCCCGTACTCGGACGCACCGTACCCCAACAACGTACCCCAGCATTGCGTATGTACGAATCGTACAACACCATTGCATATGTGATCACTGTACAACAGCATAGCGTCTGTATGCACATTACATACGCGAAAATGACTCGTACTGAACCAGGACACTGTAAAACAGCACAAGGACCGTCAATTCGACTCGCACAACGCCACAAAACACGTCTACAGGACAAAAAACATCTAAAAGACTGACCTGGCACATCCAAACAGGCAAACAGAGGCCCAAACTCACAACCACCACTTATAACACACCCACCAAAAGTTCAAACCCAGCCACACCCACAAATGGACCAATAAAAAGGGCCCACACTCACAGACCATGAGCCTTTGCAACAGACCCACTGCTGACAGACATCACACACAAACAACTGCACCCATACACCTTAACTTACACACCTTCACACAACCTCCTTCACACATACCCCCTCTACACATACACACACACCTACACATTCACACCCACACACCCACAACCATCCACACCCACACCCCACACCATGCCCACAGACAAGAATCCAAAGTTCACAAGGGAGGAGCTGGACATCCTTGTCAACGAAGTCATCAGAGTCGAGCCACAGCTCTTTGGAACATTGGTCAGACAGACCAGCATAGCCGAAAAAACATGCCTGTGGCAGAGGATCGTCGATCGGGTGAATGCTGTTGTGCCCATCAGAAGGACCAGGAATTAATGCCAAGCCAGGTGGTACAATCTGCGGAGGGCAAACAAGTGCAAAATAAACGAGGACTACGCCCAGAGTAACATCACAGGAGGTGGGCTGCCCCGCAGACCGGTACATTACAATCCCTGGGAGGAGAAGGTGATGGCCCTGCTTCCGTCGGTGGGAGTACACGGAGTCGAAGGAGTTTGAGAGCCTGGTGAGTACACAAACAACTTACGTAACATGGGGGGAATGGCATCCACACCCCAACTACAACAAATGCACTCACCTACTCCAAGCCCTCGCTGGACACAACCACACTCAAAAACAACGCTCAGGCCACTAACATGAGTATGCCCCATTCACAAAGCAAGGCCATGCCATGTCCCAGCCTACACAAACCACAAACCCAAGACAGGATGTCCGGTATGCTGGGAGGGTGGGGATCACTAAACATATTGTACAACTCAGAAACAGACACCATTGCCCTCAGCCCATATGGCCCAGGTACATACCCATGCACCATGCGCAATGCACAGGCAATACACAACAAGCTCAGATATCTAGGAAAGGAACTCACACTCACTGACATGGCAGCATGCGCCATGGGGGGACAGATACATCACCTGGGAAACCCACTGCCAAATCACACCACACCCACCAGCAGGCACCGTCAAACAATCAACAATCGATCAGGGCACTTGTAAGGCATGCTACTTACCTGTCAGGGTCTCAAGGTGCTGAGGGGGGGGGGGGTTCCACCACTGCTCAAAGAGCCAGGTCTTGAGGAGTCTACTGAAGGCAAGTAGGTCTTGGGTCAGTCGTAGGTGGGTTGGGAGGGTGTTCCAGGTCTTTGCGGCAAGGTAGGAGAAGGATCTGCTGCAGGCGGGCGTATGTTGGATGCAGGGGACAGCTGCGAGGGCGAGGATGCCGGAGCGGAGCTGACGGGTGGGGGTGTAGAAGTTGAGTCTGATGTGCAGGTAGGCTTGTCCTGCGGTGTGGAGTGCCTTGTGTGCGTGGGTGAGGAGCTTAAAGGTGATCCTCTTGTCGATGTGGAGCCAGTGCAGGTCACTCAGGAGGGGGGTGATGTGGCTGTGGCAGGGGGCATTGACGATCAGTTGTGCGGAGGCCTTTCGGAAGCGGTGTAGCCGACGTTGGTGTTTGGATGGGAGTCCTGCGTAGAGTGCATTGGCGTAGTGCAGTCAGCTGCTGACGAGTGCCTGTGTCATTGTTCTACTTGTTTATGTCGGGATCCATCAGTAGATCCAGCAGAGCGTGCGTAGGGTGTCGTAGCAGGAGGAGGAGATGGCGTTGACATGCTTGGACATGGAGAGGGAGGATGCGAGGATCAATCCTAGGTTGCGTGCATGTTTGGTGGGTGTCGGTGATGTCCCCAGAGCGATCGGCCACCAGGAGTCGTCCCAGGCTGAGGGTGTGGGTCCCAGGATGAGGACCTCCATCTTGTCCGAGTTATGTTTCAGATAGCCGCTCCGCATCCAGTCGGCGATGGCCCTCAGACCCTCGTGGATGTTGGTTTTGGCGGTGTGAGGGTCCTTGGTGAGGGAGAGGATGAGCTGGGTGTCATCGGCATAGGAGATGGTTTAGAGGTTGTGGTGGCGGGCCACTTGTGTGAGGAGGGCCATGTGGATGTTGTATCAAA
Source organism: Triturus cristatus (assembly GCF_964204655.1). Taxonomy (NCBI): domain Eukaryota; kingdom Metazoa; phylum Chordata; class Amphibia; order Caudata; family Salamandridae; genus Triturus; species Triturus cristatus. The sequence goes on along the minus strand of NC_140582.1, from coordinate 576,057,927 downwards.
ACAACAACCTGAGCAAGTCAAGTCAAAAGAACCTAACCTAGGGAAATAGGAGGTGTCAGAAATCAACTCGATCCTGAAGAACACCAATTTGAAAGAAAGGGAAAGAAAGGGTGACCGCTCAACCCTCCACAGGACTTGGTCGCCCCACTCACTGCTGCCGCTCCTGCCTGCCTTTGCCGCCTCCTGCCTGCAGATTCCTTCGCTCGCTGCCTGCTGCTCCTGGGAATTTCCCGCTGCTCCTGGGAATTTCCCGCTGCTTCTTGGAATTTCCCGCCGCTGCCTCCCTGCGGCCCCGCCCCCCTGTGATTCCATTCGCCACCCCGCTCCCGCCACCCAGCTGCTCCTCCCTCCCGGCTCCTTACTTATGACGCCCCCAGAACGACCACGCAGGGGACGCGCGCAGCGGGAGCGCCAATTGAGCGCCAAAGGAGCGCCAAAGGTAAGCCCGTCTGCGCCCGTCCGCGCCTGGACCGCGCCCAGCGCCAGACCCCCTGGTCCTCGCCCTCACCAGCACACCCTGCACATCTACGACGCCAAACCCCTCCACGCACTCAACGCCGGCCGAAACACCGCCTGCTACCGAGCTTCCCCGAGACGCACCCACGGACCCTTCACCTGCCTGACCTGCCGCTTCACTGGCCTCCGACCCAACACCACACCTGCTAAACCGAGCCCCAGCAACAAACACCTGATGTGCATCCTGCTCAACACCCGCTCCATTCACAGGCATGCCGTCGAACTCTGGAACCTCCTCGACTCGACAGCACCAGACATCGCCTTCCTGACGGAAACCTGGATGAACGCCTCCTCAGCGCCCGACGTCGCCATCGCCGTCCCGGAAGGCTACAAAATCACCAGGAAGGACCGCGTCAACCAGACAGGAAGAGGCATCGCCATCATCCACAATAACACCATCCGCATCACGACCAACTCAGATGACACCTTCACCTCCGCCGAACACCTCCACTTCCAGATACACACCGACCCCAAGACCACGCTCAGAGGCACCCTCGTCTACAGACCACCGGGACCACGCACACAGTTCAGCGAAGACATCACAGACTTCGTCAGCCCGCACGCCATCAATTCCACCGACTACATCCTCCTGGGGGACCTCAACTTCCACCTGGAGGACAACAAGGACCGCAACACCACTGCTCTGCTGGACAACCTGGCCAACCTTGGACTCAAGCAACTGGTAACCACCCCCACCCACTACGCCGGCCACACGCTTGACCCAGTCTTCTCATCCAGCAAATACGTCACCTTCAGCCACTCCACCAATCTCCAGTGGACTGACCACAGCTGCGTCCACTTCAGCTTCAGTAAAACGACGACCCACCACCACCCTCAACAAGCCCCCCGCAGGAGCTGGAACAAGATCACCGGCGACCAGCTCACCACCTTCCTCAGCCAGAACCCCCCCACCAGCTCAACGGACCCCAACGAAGCCGCCAACAACCTCACACAGTGGATCACCAACTGCGCAGACGCCCTCGCACCACTGAAGAAGAACCCCCCCAGCAGACGCGGCAGCAAGAAAGCCTCCTGGTTCACCGACGAGCTCATCACCTCCAAGAAGAACTGCCGCTCCCTGGAGAACACCTGGCGCACCAACCAGACCACAGACAACATGACGGCCCTCAAACACGCCACCCGCAAACACCACCAACTGATCCGCGCCACAAAGAAGACAGCCTTCAAGGAACGACTGGACAGCAACACCCACAACAGCAAGGAACTCTTCAGCATCGTCAAAGAGCTCTCCAACCCCGACGCCGGAAACAATGACATCACTCCCTCGCAAGACCTCTGCGACTCCCTCGCAGCCTTCTTCCACGACAAGATCGCCAACATTCACAACAGCTTCGGCCCACCAACCACGAACCCCACCACCGAACCGATGCCCCCCACCGCCACCCTCCGCACCTGGACCCCAGTCAGCACCGAAGACACAACACGCACAATGAACACCATCCACTCCGGATCCCCTACGGACCCCTGCCCACACCACATCTTCAACACGGCCGACCACATCATCGCACCCCACCTCCGCGACATCATCAACACCTCCTTCAACACCGCCACCTTCCCGGAGTGCTGGAAACACGCCGAGATCAGTGCCCTGCTGAAGAAACCAACTGCAGACCCCTCCGACCTCAAGAACTACCGCCCCATCTCGCTCCTCCCGTTTCCTGCCAAAGTCATCGAGAAGACCGTCAACAGACAGCTAGCCGCCTTCCTCGAGACCAACGGATCCCTCGACCACTCGCAATCCGGCTTCCGAGCCAACCACAGCACGGAGACCGCCCTCATCGCAGCCACAGACGACATCAGATCCCTAATGGACAACGGGGAAACTGCGGCCCTCATCCTCCTGGACCTCTCCGCAGCGTTCGACACTGTCTGCCACTGCACCCTGGTACAGTGCCTGAACAACACCGGCATCCAGGAGAAGGCCCTGGAGTGGATCACCTCATTCCTCGCCGGAAGAACCCAGAGAGTCCGCCTCCCCCCGTTCCAGTCAGCGACCACCGAAGTCATCTGCGGCGTTCCACAAGGGTCATCGATCAGCCCCACCCTCTTCAACGTCTACATGAGCCCCCTCGCAACCATCACACATCAACACAACCTCAAGATCATCACCTACGCCGATGACACCCAGCTGATCCTCTCCCTCACCAGCGACCCGGATGCCACCAGAGCCAGCCTACACGAAGGGATGAAAGACGTCGCCGAATGGATGAAGAACAGCCGCCTGAAACTGAACTCAGACAAGACGGAGGTCCTCATCCTGGGATCATCACCCTCCGCCTGGGACGACTCCTGGTGGCCCCCCCGCCCTGGGAGCCACCCCCAAGCCACCCCACTGCCGCCAAACTCCAGAAGAAACTCCAACGAATCCAGAGCCCCTCAGCACGACTCATCCTGGACATCCCCCGACACAGCCACATCTCCGGACACCTGAGAGACCTGCCCTAGCTCCCCGTCAACAAAAGAATCACGTTCCGACTCCTCACCCACGCACACAAGGCCCTCCACGACCTGGGCCCCAAGTTCCTCAACAGCCGCCTGACCTTCCACAAGCCCACCCGCCAGCTCCGCTCCGCCAGCCTCGCTCTCGCCACCGTCCCCCGCATCCGCAGAGCCACCGCCGGAGGAAGATCCTTCTCCTACCTGGCAGCCAAGACATGGAACTCCCTCCCCATCCACCTCCGGACAACGCAAGACCATCTCGCCTTCAGGAAGCAACTCAAGACCTGGCTGTTCGAGCAGTAGCGTTTCCCCCCCCCCACCCCCAGCACCTTGAGACCCTCCGGGTGAGCAGTGCGCTATACAAATGCCTAAGATTGATTCTTGAGTCCCCTCACTCACCAGGGTTTCCCCACGGTGACATGCTTCATCATTGGGGTCCTCCCAGTCCTCTACGGACTGGGGCGTGCTACAACTTGCGAGTTACGTAGGAGCACTAGAAATCAGAATATGTGTAGTGCAAGTGAAAAAATGGTGGGGTGGGACAATGAAAAAATAAAATAATCAGCTAGTGGGCCAAATAAGCTTTATTAATGCTCTTAGCTGATAAGTTAAAACGGGGTGATATGCTAGAAAGCCCTCACTATAATGGAAAGGTGTGCCTAGCATATAGTCTGGTCAACTAGTTTCGAGCTTCCCCAGCTCTTCTTCAGGACTACACTGGGACCAGCCTAGTGTGAACAATGCCACTCCTAGTTAACCTGAATCAGGTGCAAAAAGTGAGACGCTGCTACTATAAGGCATGCGTTTACAAATACATACGTAATGTACGTCAGGAAATATCTGTAGGAATATAAAACAATTGTTAGAGGAAAAAATATATATATATGGTCATAAGTACTGTTGTCAATGTTAGTCGTGAGCACACTACACCCAAGTGTTCATACACTTTCCTTTCTGATGTGCCTCTTTGTGATTTAAAAAAACAGAAGAGAAACGATAAATAACTTTCTCCATGCCGGCGTTGTGCTGAAAGAGTGGATCGAAATTCACAATACTAACATGTCTGACACAACATAAAACATACATACAAATAACGAAGAAAAAGACATTAAATACTTAATAAAAAGCAACAATGTGCCTCATGGTCAACGGAGGGGGTGCGGTGATCTCGTACATCTAGGAGAAAGTTGTAAATGTAAATGAGACGTTAAGACTGTGGCGTGCTCCGTAGTGAAGGTTCGCCCTTAGGGGGAGAAAAATGGGAAGAATGATCTCCTCGTAGCGTGTAGGTATGAAGATCCTGCCGTTCAAATATCACTTACTTGTACGTGGACAACCACACTCATGGACACCTAATAGAGCCAAACCTCACGGACCGCATTCTGGCGTGTCCCCGGTGTGGAGCTGGTTTTCAATGAGTAAACTCGCATGGAAAGCGAGGAGGGCTCCTGATCGGGTACCTGTCCGGAGGGGCCATTTTGGATTGGGATGGAATTGCGGGGAAATAATAATAAAGGATAGTTCTTGGAAAGGAGGTAATGTTTAGTGTATGGTGGTGGCAATATAGCGGAGTCTAATGTTTACACTGCGCAATGGCCCTAGATGGATAATATCTGCACTATTCGGTGGCCCAGACTGATAGTTGTAAAGGCGAGGTATTAACTATGAGAAAGCTTTGAAAAAACTTTGAAAAGACTTTGAAAAACCTTTATCGTCCCGAGGTCAATTGCTTGACAACTAGGATATGGTGCCTAATTTTGGACGGAAAGTGATCAGAGATTGGGGGGTTGTCATAAACCCTAAGGTGAAACAGATAATAAGAAGAGAGTTGAAATGCCAAAAATACAAGAAATGACATATTCAATGAGTGGATGCAACAATGGGGGGCAAGTACCACAGTCCCAGGCTCGGGAGGAACCTGAGCCCACCAGCAGCGGCACCTCACAACACTCCGTGGATGACCCCAACCCACCCGGCCCCTCTGGTGTCCAAGCCCCTGCAGCATCTGGTGTCCAAGCCCCTGCAGCACCTGCCTCAGGTACATCTGTGCCAACCACCACCCCCATTACTGCCACATCCCAGGAGACACCCAGGAGCCCTGCCCACACTGAACAACTGAGCCAGTCTGACCTTGAGGGACAAGGTTCGCCGGGCACCCAGGAGGAGTCAGACAACACCGACACTACCATCCCTCAGGGTTCCCGTAGACCTGATGTGCCCACAACGGCAGGCCAGGCTCGTGTGGGCAGGGGTAGTGGGAGTGGAGGCAGGCGGAGGCAAGAACCTGACCAGACAGCTGAAGGGACCGGTATGTCACACGTACGCAACATCATGGAGGCATACCGGCGTGGCACCAGGGCCATCAGTCAGGTAGTGGCGACCCTCACAGACATTAAGAATCAGCAGGTCGAACAACACGCCAGTCAACAACAACACCAAGGACGGATGGAGGCAAGACTGGCTGAGCTCCTGGCGGTGCAAAGGGACATGAGCCATTCACTCCGTCGGATCGCCGACAACATGGGCAACCCTCCCTGTGACACCAGGCGCAGACCAGCACCAGCTACAGGGAGGGAGGTGGAGGAGGAGGATTCGTCCGATGGAGCGTCCCAAACATCGTCAAGGCCTGCATCTGAGGGTCCCCGGAGGAAGGTGGGTCGTCCACGGAAAAGACCGTGAGAGGCAGTGGACCATCCACATCTCCCAGGTCACCTGGCCTTCATGCGCAACAGCAGCACATCATTGACTGAAATTCTCTGCCACATGGACTTGCTGGTGACAGTCTGACCAATGATGACCAACACTGTGGTCTGGACTCTGATGACTTCAAATGCCAAGGATCCCATCTCCCCCTGTGAACTTTGGATTCTATGCACCCGGTAGAGCACCTTATTTTTTCAACAAAAACACGCTCCCCACCGACAATAAAACTATTTATTTGTCATGAGATGTTGCTGTAATTCTGCATTAGTCCACAACATACGTGTGTGTAAATGTCAAACTATGCCTGAGTGTTGAACTAACTCCAGCCATCCATACCCTCGGATCTCAGTCAGGTACAGGACTCACATGGGTCACAATGTATCATCCGATACAGCCTAGGATCCCAACACTCACCCATGATGGCCTCAAGCTGCTGAGGGGGGGGCTTGAAATACTGTGCGGACACACCAATCAGGAAGGGCATGATGAAGGCCTAGAGGTCATGGCTCATGTGGAGATTCCCGGGGAGGGAGTCCCAGGTATGTTTGTCCAGGCGTGAGAAACATCTCCTTCATGCTGGAGTGTTGTGGATGTGAAGAATGGTGTCCAGGCCAAGTTCGGATGCATATAGTTGGGCCAACGGGGTCTTGGATGACAGAGGTACAAGGTTGATTTTGGGATATGGGGTTGTTGACTGCCTCCTGAGTGTGTGTGAGGAGTGTGAAGGTCATCCTGCAGCACACAGTGATCCCTTGCAGCTATCTCAGGTGGACGGTGATGTTGATGGGGTGCGGGATGTTGAAGCTGAGTTGTGCAGATGCACCCTGGATGTGGAAAAGTTTCCCGTGAGTTTGGATGTACTTGCTCCGTAGAGGGCGGGGCAGTAGTTGACACGGCTGGTGTCGTGGACCTGGGGGATGGTCTGTCTTTCCTTGGAGTGGATCTATCTGAGGATCATGTGCATCATGCAGAGGGTGTTGCAGCATGAGGTACAGATGCTGGTGATTTGCATGGCAAATGTGAGTGACAAATCCATGATGCACACCATCTTGTGTGCGTGCCCACTGGGTGCTTGTGTAGGGCCCCTGCGGGTGGGACACAAGGAGTTGAGCCAGCTGTAAGGGGACAATCCTCAGATGATTACCTCAGTCCTGTACAAGTCCAGCCTCAGGTGGCTGATGTTCAGCCATTCATCAACGGACCTCATGCCATCTTGAATGTTGGAACTGGCAATGGCTGCGTCTTTGGTGAGGCTGAGGAGCACCTGGGTGTCAATGGCATACGACATGATGTGGAGGTTGTGTGCGCATGTGACGGTGGAGAGGGGGGTCCTGGACACATTGAAGATTGACACACTGAGAGATGACCCCTAGGCCATGTGCCAGATTACACCACTATACCACATGCTGATGGCTTGAGTCCTACTCCCATGGCCTTGCTGGTGGAGGGAGCCTGTGTGGAGCAGGAGGGACATGATCTGGTTGGTGTGACAGGGCCTGGAAGGCGGGGCAGCGCTGTGTAGCCAGTTGGAGTTGCACACTCAGCATGCAAAGGTGTTGTGTGTGCGGTTAGGGTATGCCTGAGAGCAGGCGGTAGAGTTTTGGATAGACATTGCTTGGAGGGTGGCTACAACATCAGACTGTAGTGTGATGTGGGTCATGCAAGGACATGAGGGTCGTGCAATGTGCACGTTGCATGTGTTGACGGTCCAGCCTTTGGCACCGCGTGGCTGCAACAGTGGCACAGACAAGATGATGACAGCCAAATGAATGGGTTGAGGGAGGCAGGGAGGAGCATCTTTGAGGCGTGTGTGTTGCCGACTCCCGCTACTTTGTGGGCCCTTGCTGCAGGGGCTGCAGCAGCAGGCGCCATGCCCTGGAAAGTATGCCAAGAGTTGCACACAAAGACGAGGATGTCAGAAAGGACAACTGCAACAGGCGTATGTAAAGGAAGGAGTGTCCGGTCACCCATGGCACACCCCGAGAATGTGGATGCACAATCACCAAAGATGACTGACACAGGATCAGGAAACAGAAGGCCGAGCTGCGCACAGGAGACACACCCTCATCAGGTGTTGACGGCCCGTTGTGGAGACCAACATGACCAAATACATACACAACCATGGACTTCATGCAGAATACAGATTCAAATCCATGAAGAACTGCATTCATGTTGCTAAACTACACATAGACTCATATGCACTGTCTTTGACAACTATGCCAGAGATGCCGCATGCAAAGTGGCAAGAGACAAGCATTGACAGAGATGAGGCACCTTGAAGTGTGAGTAACACCTTTATTACTCAGGCTCACACTAAGGAAAATGCATCTATATGAACAGACTCACAGGTCATTTGGGTGAACATGTGGGACCTACACTGGCCACCCCCTTCACAACACAGATGTTGTAAATCCAAAAGAATTGGCACACAAGTGAAGGAGGTGGGCCAAACACCCCCTGCTGCACACGGAGAGGCTGCAATTCCCCAGTGAGCCTCCTATGGGGATGTCCCACACTATGTCCACCCGTAGCATCCTGTATGTGTCTGAGTAAAGTTTTACATACAGTGATGCCTTCCTCAGAATCCACAAACCATTACAGATGAGTGTCACGAAGGGTGACTATCAATTCATGGGAGTCATGCTACATGTCATGTGCCACATGGTAAGTCGACATGTATGCATGGTAACACAACATGCACAGGAGCAGTCCCCACACATTCAAAACACGTAACACCCCCAAAATGCCTTGCTGCAATCCATACCCAAAATGTCTTTTCAACATGTCCGTGCATGGAACGCTGAATCAGCACACATTGCAATACTCATGAGGAATATCAGGAGGCCAACGATGACATGAGCAGACAACATGCGAAAGACCCTGGGAAAGACAGACACACAAGGAGACAGCGAAAATATTGTTATCCGCATGCATGGTCATTTACTCTACATGAATAATGTTGTCATCATGCTAATTTATAATTTAGTGTCTCTGCTAAAATGTGTGGAATTACATCATCACTCGAGTGACACTTCAGAACACACCTCTAAGTCACTTAGCATACAGTCAGCTGGACACACACATTGCAACACCTGCCACTCAAGGCTCCAAGCGTGCACACTGAGACACAGTGACTCACCATCATGAGAAGAAGTTGCGTATGAGCTGACTCCGGATGTCCTCCTCCTCCTCCTCCTCCTCCTCCTTACTTGCCTCGTGACCAAGCCCTTCATCCTCCACGGGTGGATGTTCCAGCTCATCCGGATCCAGGATGAGTGGCACTGCCTTCTCAACGGCCATGTTGTGCAGCATGCAGCACACGATGAAGATGTTGCAGACCTTCACTGGTGCATATGGGAGGGACCCGCCTGTCTTGTGAAGGCACCGGAATCGGCTCTTCAGGAGGCCAAATGTCCTCTCAATCACTCGCCTGGTCTGCCCGTGTGCATTATTATAACGGTGATCTGCAGCTGATCTTGGGTTGCAGAGAGGAGTCATCAGCCATGGCATGTTGGGATAGCCAGAGTCCCCTACATGGAAACATCATGTGAAGAAGTGGGTCTGGAGATGCCGTAAAATACAAAGATACCGCAACACACAGGACAAACAGAGTATACCCACCAACAATACATGCTCGTTTGTTGTGCAGCCGCAGCATCATTTCTGGCACCCTGCTACACCTCATGATGTAAGCATCGTGTGCTGACCCTGGAAACCGTGCACAGACATGGGAAATCAGCATGTTAGCAAGACACACCACAAGGGCATTAATAGAGTGGTAATGTTTACGGTTGCGATAGGCTACCTCCTGTTCCTGTGGTGGTACCAAAGCCACATGTGTCCCATCAATGGACCCAATTACATGGGGCATCCCTCCCAGGGCATAGAAATCACCCTTGACACCTGGCAACTGCTCAGGAGTGGGAAAATGGATGAATTCATCCAGGTGCTCCAACATGGCTTCTAAAACATCATGCAGGACACGGCTGAACATCGTCTGAGACATGCCACCGACATCAGCTATGGTGAATTGAAACATACCGGTGGCAAAAAAATGTAGGGATGCCATCACCTTCATCTTGGAGGTCAGCGCTGTAGGATACCTGTGTCGCGGTTGGAGGTGTGGTGCCAGCCTGGCGGTCAAGTCCTCAATCAACTGTTGAGAGAATCGGTAACATCTTATGCAGTCACGTTCCCTCATGGCAGCCAAGTCTGGCATTGGTCGGGGGAGAGGCAGTGCCCTGCAGAAAATTGGAATGAATAACGAAGAGTGAGAACATAACAACATCAATGTCAATTAAGTGAGCACATGCTCAACTGCTACTACACATCTGCTTAATACAGAGTCTGGTCTGTGCAATACATCCAGGAGACATATGCCAGCCAGGTGATACTCCTACAAAAAGCAAGATACAACCGTTGATTGACAAGTCGACATGACATGCCCTGAAACGAGCTGTGGGCCAGTGTAAGTGAACAGCCATGGACATCAAAGGAGTGACATACATCCACATATCTGCATTTCAAGGATGTCATCTCATACAGACAGCTGACGGCAAGCTAGACGCACAGGTCACATGGAAGGTCAAATGTACAGATCACACACATTGCGATGAAGGGGTACACAGGAAAAATGAAAGCACTGACATTGAGACAACGCAGATATGTCCTCATGTCTAAATCCCATGTTCAATGCATACAGACACACATTACGTGGGATTCCACATATGGCATGGGGTGTGTAGATGTGTGCCATGCCCATCTACACACCGTCACATGTTGGATGCAGCAACAGCAGATGCAGTTGACGGGACACACTGCCAGCTCATGGGAACACATGACACACACATGGCATAGTCACATTGTGGCATGCTGGTTGTTGAATGTCAGTTCTTAGTGTCCCTCTCCCTGGCATCAGGCGACAGTTGCGGGTGTTGGTGACTGTGCCATACCAGTGATGCTGTGCTTGACACGTTTAGACTACATGCACATATGTGCAAAGTGTGAAGGGGAAGTGTGCCACATAGTGCCACATCACACATGACATGTGTACACAGGTCATCACACATCTATTGTGCTCAAACATGAGGAGACATGTGCAATATCACTGCCTGACACACCTAGGCCCTGCACATGAAGGACATTAATGACAATGACTTGATGTACAGCCTTGTGCGAGTCTGACACCTCCATGGCTTTCGTGTGCGCCCCCTATTACCAGTGTAAGCGTGTGAAACGCACCGTACACACGCTCTGGGGGCATGTGTACGGTCCGTATCACTAGTACTGTTGCTGTAGGAGCACGCGTGTTATGGGACGTACACACGTACGTGTACTGCCTTAGTACACGTACGTGTACAACTAGTGCGTACACGTATGTGTACTACCTCAGTTCACATACGTGTAGTCACTAGTTGTACATGTATGTGTACTGAGGTAGTCCACGTACGTGTACGCACTGGTTGTACACGTACGTGTACTGAGGTAGTACACGTACGTGTACTACCAGTGCCTACAACAGTACGTGTACACGTACTGTTGTAGACACTGGTACTACCTCAGTACATGTACGCGTAGGCACTGGGAGTACGCGTACGTGTACTACCTCAGTTCACGTACGTGTACAACTAGTGCGTACACGTGCATGTACACGTACTGTTGTAGGCACTGGTAGTACACATACTTGTACTACCTCAGTACATGTACGCGTAGGCACTGGGAGTACATGTATGTGTACTACCTCAGTTCACGTTCGTGTACATGTACTACCAGTGCCTACAACAGTACGTGTACACATACGTGTATGCACTAGTTGTACACGTACGTGTACTGAGGTAGTACACGTACGTATACTCCCAGTGCCTACGCGTACATGTGAAACGCACCATACCTGTGTGGGGATTTGAAATTTACATAGGGGACACATAAGGGACAAGTTTTAGGCCATAAATGCATGCTGGTTGTTATGGATACCGAGTTTTCTGTTAAAATTTTTCCATCAGATGGCCTTGAAAAGTCAGTTGGCTACAAAATTACATTGTTGCAAAGTGGTTGTTGACTTGACATGATGCTGCTAATTTGAACCATGCAAATGCTGTCACTGGTGTATGTTTAAAGGGATTGGAGGAAACGTAGGATGCAAATGAGTCTGACCAATCACTCTGTACTCCTGTAAATGAAATGACCCAGCAAGGCAGATATAAGTCAGGCAGAACCCATGAGAGGGCACTTGCCTGCACAACCTTTCAGTCGACACCACTGCTGCTGCCTGTGCTTCATCTGGCACCATTTCAAGGTCTGTGGAGAGGGCACAGCCTTTCACACAATGAGGCTTTGCTTGATGTAATCCTCCGACAGTACCCCAGCCTGTATGGGAGACCAGGGGAGCAGGTGAGTGCTGACTCCACTAGCTTTGACTGTGCACCTTTTTTTGACTGTCACTTCTGGCATTGTGTCCAGGTGTGACAGACATGCAATGTTGTTTAGAGTGGGTCCCAGGGGGGGAATGGCTTATGTCTCCCATGCAGAGCATGATTTGTTCATGTGTGCACTCCTCACTTGCATTGTGCTTACTGTGACATTCACTGCATAGTGCATGACACATTCAGCCTGGCTAATCCTTAGTGGCATATTTTGTCTATTGCCCTGAGGTGATTCAGTGGTCCCCCTGGTGTGACAGGTGACTGTTCCCACAGATGTGTGTGAGTTGAGTGGGGCTGTGGTGAGAGTGTCCAAGTGATGTGTATGCCCCCTGGACATTGATGTGTGTGAATGTTCCTTGTCATGTGGGTGGGTGTCTATGTGAAGTGTTGCACCACAGCTGCATGGAGGAGGAAACAGCGAGGCAACAGCTCTACCCATCTGATGTGAGAAGTAAGCCGTGCTGTGTGTCTGACTTGCTGAGCTAGCCCCACACCTGTCACCCCCCACAGGCAAGTAGCACATGTGCAGAGTGAGGTTTGTATCCGCTGTTGCCAATGGCATCTGATTGCTCTGTGCCTGTGTGTGTCTGTGTACTCTGCTGAGGTTGCATCAGTGGCCTGGGGCATGTAACTGTTTGGAGGTGCTGTGCATCAGCCTGGTGTCTCTTGTGATGCACAGTGTGTGCCATGTTCATGGTGTGTGTCGCACCCCTCATGCCACCTGTGTACTTTACATGCCATGTAGTGCATTGGGGCTTCCACAGAGGCCAATGTCCATATGACTAAGATGCAATTCCTTGGCAGCATCCTATGCCCTGTTCAACATTTCAAAGATGTTCAAATGTGTGTCTCTCTGATATGGAGCAGGTGTAGTGATGTAGTATCACTTTGTCATCCTCACAGGCAACTGCCTACGCCAAAGGGGGAGATCTGGAAGCAGGCTGTCAGGGCCGTGAGATCGGTGGAGGGTCGCAGTCGGCGCCTAGCACAAGTGAGAAAAGGGTGGCAGGACATCCGGTGCTGGACCCGGAGGATCGCCCGGGTCCTGCTAAAGGACTCACCTCCACGCCACCACGGCGGGCGCCGACGCCTGACCCACCAGATGAAGCGTGTCCTGGCGATGGCCTTCCCTGAGATGGATAGGCGGTTACAGGAGTTGCAGCAGCAGGAAGGGGGTAGGTACATGTGTGTTTGTTGTGTGTCACCAGCTTTTAGAAGTGCTCAGTCACCTGGATACACTGCCAGGGTTTATATGTGCAGTGCATATCCTTTTCCCCCAAGTCAACCGGTGCTGTTCTTCCTCTCTTCCCCTCCTTGACATGTGTTCCATGGTCTGTGTGTAAACACTATTGCACATGGTAATCTAGGTTGCCAGTTAATCCACGTGCACATTGCTTTCTGCATCATGTGTGGGGGTGGTCTGTGATATGTGTTGGTACCTTGCCTGTGCCCTGTCCTGTTCAGTCATTTGGGGGTCCATATTTGTTGGCACTGATGCTGAGTCTCAAAATAGGAGTGTGAGGATTCAAATTACCAGACTTGCAGCATGCATCACCAATGTTGTGCCCTCAGACATGATGTGCATGAGTGGGAGATATGCATAGTGCCGGGACGGTTGGTCATGTTTAAGTCAGATCATTCCAGGACCATGGAGCAGTGTTCTCACTACCGTCCCCTGAGACACCCTTGACTCGGAATCATGTATGTCATCCAACACTGTGCCCATTCTCTGTGTGTTCAGAATAGGTTGGCCTCTGTGGCATTGTTCCCTTGCCTCATTTGTATTCATGTACAGTGTGCTACATGTGTCCACTGTACAGGGTGAACCCATTTGGCCTGTGCATCCTCACACTGGGCAGTGCCTGTGTGTCTATGTACAACTATCTGTTGATGGTTTTTTGTCACAAATATGTGTTGGCAGCCTCACAAGGTGATGTGGAGTACATTTAGGAGATCTTGATGCACATTTTAGTAAACCCAGATTAAGAAATGTCACTTCTTGATCTGTCTCAATAACATTGTCTCAGGTATGGGGGTTTGTGCGGGCAAGACCTACATGTCCAAGCCTTATGTCTCCTTGCCAGGTCTGACCTGTGTGTGATAATTGTCTGGACAGACACTCAACATGCAGTGACCTAGTCATGTTGTGCAGGGTTTAATGTTTGTGCTGTGCAGCATGTGTCAAAAGTTTAAATATATGGTTCCTGCTCATCCATTTTTGGCACCAGTGTGTGGTCCAGATGCTACGTAGTTTGGTCTTTGTGTGCTGACATCTGTGTGGACATTCTTGCTTGCCATGAGGGTGTCTCCTCAGTGCAGGTGCTCCTTATTACGACACAATTGCAGGCCCATTAGCTTATGCATTGTCCTGTGTTTGGACATGTGTGCCACTCCACATGACAGGCAGTGGGTCAGTTTTGTTGCCAACTGTGTCATCATGGTACGGATGGCCATGTGACAGGTGGCATGATTCAAGTTGTTAGTCAAGAAGTCTTGTAACTTGGCACTCACTACACTTGTCAACATGTCTCGATTTTGTCTATGCTTGACTTTGATGTTTTGTTGTGAAGGACAATAATGTGCCTGCATGGCAGATGTCTCCCAAGGAAGTGCACAAGAAACCACCTTTACACTTTCCGGGGACACGCTGGCACATTTAAAAGGAAGGCACAGTTCGAATAACACTTGTTTTCAGATTATACATATACATGTTCCCACAGTGTGGTTGCATTTGGGTAAGTCCTTAGTTCTTGCTGATACCAACTTACGAGTGTCAAGTCATCCAGACTAGGGGTGGGCGGAATTTGCGAAAGTGACTTTTGCAAATTATCGCGAAAATGTTAAAAATCTCCGCAAACATGCGGAAATATCGCGAAGATGCGGAAGTTTTTTTCCCGCCGGTTCGCGGTATTTTCTGCGTGGTCGCGGCTCGCCAACTTACCCATGCGGTTGCTCGCGGGTGCGGCCATCTTGTTTTCACTCTTCTCGCGGTGCATGATCGCGAGAAGAAAGACGTGATCGTGCGACCAATGACATTACTGCGGGCGCGAACTGTCGCGAGACAGCACACATGGCTACCAACAATCCAACATCTCGTGGAGAACGCGACCGGATCGGGAAAACTTGTCAGCGAACGCGGGGATTCAGGTAAGGCAATCGCGCGCACGCGAGAATGTATTATTTTACAGCGCGAGCAAGAAACAAATTATCGCTAAGCTGCGGAATGCGGAAATTTGGACATTTTCGCGCTCTCCGCGGAACGCGAAAATGTCAAATTATCGCAATTTCCGCGAGCGGAACGGAAATTTAGCCCAGGCCTAATCCAGACCGCCGTGGTGCCATGTATATGTACTTACTGAAACCCCATTTCTTCCTAACAGTGGCTTATATGAATAAGGCTGGCAGCTCATACAATGACTGTGTGAATGTAGGTTTTGTGTGCACCTCATTGTGTGACTTATTCTATACAGGCACATGTGGGTTCTGTTCACAAAGTGGCACATTCACACATTCTAGACATGGAGATTGTGTAAAGTGTTGTTATTCCCAAGGGATCACAATGTATTTCGTTTGGGTTTCAAAAGTACTCACAGGTCTCTGAGTGTGGGGACACCTTCAGCATTGAGGTCTGTTATTTGGCCTTGGCTGCCCCAATACTGTTTCGTTCACAGTGAACATGAGTTGGCATGCCTTCATAGTCTTGCTGTGCTCAACTGTTCACAGACACTAGCTTCTCAGTTTAATTCGATATCAAGTTATTTGCTGTTGTGTCCTAATTTTCCTTGTTTCAAAGTGGCATGGTGGGTCAACCAACTGGGGAGTGCAGGGCTTACATATATGCGGAGTATTCTAGATGTTACTCATGATGCATTTCCTGATATGCACTGTGACATATTTTGTTGGGACTCAGGTGTCAGATGTATACAGGTGACTGATTATTTTCTGTCTCTTCACCTTGCCCACAGCATCATCGGAGGACACAGAGGGAGACACCTGCACGGACCTGGAGGAGGGATCTAGCACCGGTGCCACCACTGCTGGCGAGTCTGCGGGAGCAAGTGGTACGGAGAGTGAAGGGAGTCAGGCGGAGGACCTGTCTGGTGGCGACACCGACTACGACGCTGACGGGTCTGAGGCTGAACTCCTCGAGGGGGCGGAGGCTGCTACAACACCTGTCAGCAGCACAACATCTGTCACCACCCCCTCCATTCCCATCACCGCCCTCCCAGTTGTTCCGGTCCCTTCTGTCTGTGCAGGGCACCACTGTGTCTCCTTCGTGCCAGGCACCGCACCCCTTGCCCCTGTCCCCCCTGCTGCCCTCACTGCAGAGTCTGTGGACATTCAGTGGCAGTTGCAGGTTGTCCAGACATCGATGCTGAATGTCCTCCATGGCCACACCAGACTGCTGACACAGATGGTGTTCTTCATGGAGGGCATGTCGGCAGCGATGTCTGACCAACGGATGTTGCTGAGGTCCATGTACTCTTCACTGACGGCAGCAGTGAGTCTCCTGCAGTGCTTCGTCCCCCCCATACCCCTGCACCATCCACACTTCCCACTCCCATGCCTGTCCCATGCACACCCAGACATTCCCAAGCATGCTCCCCACCAGACACAGGCAGCACACAAACACGTAAGGGCAGGCGCACACCTCCTGGCACGCACACTCAGGGGGATAAAGGCACACCCACTGGGTCTGGGGCACACAGGCATACACGCAGCCACAGTCTGAGTCCGCATGCCTCACTAACCAGTCCCTCCAAAGGCACTCCCCTCGGCTCCCCTGCCACACAGTCTGACAAAGAGAGCTACTTGGCTGTGCTGGGCCTCAGCCCCACTGGCTCACCAGCCCACAAACGGGCAAGGCACTCCACGGGTAGGGGAGTTGAGTCCCCCCCTGTCCACCACCTCCACCAGTAGCTCTGAACCCCATCCCTCCGACCCCCCCCTCCTTTGTGCCTGTGGTTTCTCCGGATGCAGGGGATACTCTGGACGCCCTGGCAGAAGTGTGCAGCGCTGAGCTCACCTCCACCTTTGGCACTGCCCCACCCCCTGTGGTGGAGGCGTTCAGCCCTGCACCCACCACACCTACCCTTCCCCCTCCTGTCCCTGCGGTGCCTGGTCCTTCCCCACATGATGCACCCCCCCAGTCGATGAACCTGAGGGTTCTGATGTGCAGGCAAGCTAGGGGAGACGCGTGGCCATGTGTCCCCCCCAAAGACTTATGATCGGGACTGGCCATTGGCCTTTGTAAATAGTGTCCTTTAATTACTTTTCGTTGAATGCTGAATAAAGCATTTTCTTTTTACTTTGAACACTACTGCTTTCAGGTATTGATGTTGGTGCTGATGCTCCAGGAGTTGGGGTTGTGGTAATGTGTTATGTTTCAGGAAATGTTGTAGTCTGATGCTCATGGGGGGGACCATGGTATCTGCGTGCCATCACAAGGTCTCTGCAAAGAATCTTTGGTCGTGTGTGCTATTTGTGTTTGGAGACATTGTCCCAAGGAGTGTCCCTTCCTCCGTGGCACCTGACATCTTCCCTGCAGAGAGTTGCAAAATTGTTGTGCTGACCTGTGTCTACATTCCCTTTGTTGGTGACGGATCCCTTCAGCTATGGCCATGCCTGCTCAGCAATGTCTCCGGCTGCATCGTCTGTGCCATCCTTGCTAGTCACCGTACTTGTGTATTGAGTATGTTGCCATGCCTTCATGGAGAAATTGTCCCTTTTCCGCACTATGAATTTGTGTAATCCCAGCCTAGCACACATATGGTACTTGTTCTGCAGGGTATTTGGGCACCTGACTGACAATTGTGGGCATTGTATCTATGGGAACTCCACCCTATTCCTTCCATGAGAGACAACATCTTGGTAGCTGTCCCGGCACCTGTACATTCCTATTAGTCCTGGGATGTGCGTGACAGTGTGTGTTCCCTTTGGCTCTCTTGGTTTAGTAGGCATTGACATGACTATACAGTCTTGTGGCATGATCTCTGTGTGTGTATTGTGCTGCATCCGCCAGGGGTGGGTATGCATTTGTCATTTGTCCTCACACCCACATGTGGTGTGTCATGCAATAGAGGAAACACATCCAACCTCATGGGAGTGGGACACTGCTGTCAGTGTTGTGTTGTTATGGCACTATCAACATAGTCGAAAATTAGGGATGCGTACATACACCAATGGAGTTGTGGTCATCTGCTGATGATGTACACACCCCCATGTCTCTGTCCACTGCTGGGATTCCTCTGCACCCACCCCTCACATGTCTCTGTCCACTGTTGGGAGTCCTCTGCACCCACCCCTCATATGTCCGGGCACTGCTGGGAGTCCTCTGCACCCACCCCTCATATGTCTGGGCACTGCTGGTAGTCCTCTGCACCCACCCCTCATATGTCTGGGCACTGCTGGTAGTCCTCTGCACCCACCCCTCATATGTCTGGGCACTGCTGGTAGTCCTCTGCACCCACCCCTCATATGTCTGGGCACTGCTGGTAGTGATATGCACCCATCCCTCATATGTCTGGGCACTGCTGGGAGTGATATGCACCCACCCCTCATATGTCTGGGCACTTCTGGGAGTCCTCTGCACCCACCCCTCATATGTCTGGGCACTGCTGGTAGTCCTCTGCACCCACCCCTCATATGGCTGGGCACTGCTGGTAGTGATATGCACCCACCCCTCATATGTCTGGGCACTGCTGGGAGTGATATGCACCCACCCCTCATATGTCTGGGCAATGCTGGGAGTGATATGCACCCACCCCTCATGTGTCTGGGCACTGCTGGGAGTCCTCTGCACCCACCCCCATGTCTCTGTCGACTGCTGGTATTCCTCTGCACCCACCCTCACATGTCTCTGTCCACTGCTGGGAGCGATAGGCACCCACCCCCATGTCTCTGTCCGCTGCTTGGAGTCCTGTACACCCACCCCTCACATGTCTCTGTCCACTGCTGGGAGTCCTCTGCACCCACCCCCATGTCACTGTCCACTGCTGGTATTCCTCTGCACCCACCCCTCACATGTCTCTGTCCACTGCTGGTATTCCTCTGCACCCACCCCTCACATGTCTCTGTCCACTGCTGGGAGTAATAGGCACCCACCCCCATGTCTCTGTCGACTGCTGGTATTACTCTGCACCCACCCCTCACATGTCTCTGTCCACTGCTGGGAGTGATAGGCACCCACCCCCATGTCTCTGTCTACTGCTGGTATTCCTCTGCACCCACCCCTCACATGTCTCTGTCGACTGCTGGTATTCCTCTGCACCCACCCCTCACATGTCTCTGTCCACTGCTGGGAGTGATAGGCACCCACCCCCATGTCTCTGTCGACTGCTGGTATTCCTCTGCACCCACCCCTCACATGTCTCTGTCCACTGCTGGGAGTGATAGGCCCCCACGCCCATGTCTCTGTCCACTGCTGGTATTCCTCTGCACCCACCCCTCACATGTCTCTGTCCACTGCTGGGAGTGATAAGCACCCACCCCCATGTCTCTGTCCACTGCTGGTATTCCTCTGCACCCACCCCTCACATGCCTCTGTCCACTGCTGGTATTCCTCTACACCCACCCCTCACATGTCTCTGTCCACTGCTGGGAGTGATAGGCACCCACCCCCATGTCTCTGTCCACTGCTGGTATTCCTCTGCACCCACCCCTCACATGTCTCTGTCCACTGCTGGGAGTGATAGGCACCCACCCCCATGTCTCTGTCTACTGCTGGTATTCCTCTGCACCCACCCCTCACATGTCTGTGTCCACTGCTGGGAGTCCTCTGCACCCACCCCTCACATGTCTCTGTCCACTGCTGGGAGTGATAGGCACCCACCCCCATGTCTCTGTCGACTGCTGGTATTCCTCTGCACCCACCCCTCACATGTCTCTGTCCACTGCTGGGAGTGATAGGCACCCGCCCCCATGTCTCTGTCCACTGCTGGTATTCCTCTGCACCCACCCCTCACATGTCTCTGTCCAATGCTGGGAGTGATAGGCACCCACCCCCATGTCTCTGTCCACTGCTGGTATTCCTCTGCACCCACCCCTCACATGCCTCTGTCCACTGCTGGTATTCCTCTGCACCCACCCCTCACATGTCTCTGTCCACTGCTGGGAGTGATAGACACCCACCCCCATGTCTCTGTCGACTGCTGGTATTCCTCTGCACCCACCCCTCACATGTCTCTGTCCACTGCTGGGAGTGAAAGGCACCCACCCCCGTGTCTCTGTCGACTGCTGGTATTCCTCTGCACCCACCCCTCACATGTCTCTGTCCACTGCTGGGAGTGATAGGCACCCACCCCATGTCTCTGTCCACTGCTGGTATTCCTCTACACCCACGTCTCACATGTCTTTGTCCACTGCTGGGAATCCTAGGCAGACAATCACCCACCCACCCGCACCCTTGGTGCAGTTCACTGCTGTCCTGGCCATGAACACACCCCAATATACTGGTTGTATGCTGCACCAGGCCCTAAGCCAACATTCGTGGCGTGTGTACGCCTTGTATCACAAATGTACTGGTGCCCTAGGGGTACGTGTGATGCGGTCCATACCCCCGCATTCATAGGTTGGGTACGGTCTGTACCACGTGTACCCCTACCTCAGCACTACAATGGTGGTACGTGCCATACCCACGCCCTCTGAGCGTGTGTACGGCCCGTACCACGTGTACCCTTACATCACCACTACAATGGTGGTACGGGCGGTACCCACGCTCTGAGGGCGTGGGTACAGCGCGTACCCCTACATCACCACTACAATGGTGGTACGGGCCGTACCACCATTGTAGTGGTGATGTAGGGCTACGCGTGGTACGGGCCATACCCACGCTCTGAGGGTGTGGGTATGGCGCGTACCCCTACATCACCAATTCAATGGTGGTACAGGCCGTACCCACGCTCTGAGGGCATGGGTACGGCCTGTACCACCGTTGTATTGGTGATGTAGGGGTACGCGCCGTACCCACGCCCTCAGAGCGTGTGTACGGCCCGTTCCATGCGTACCCCTACATCACCAATACAATGGTGGTACGGGCCGTACCCCCGTTGTAGTGGTGATGGAGGGGTACGTGTGGTACGGGCTGTACACACGCTCTGAGGGCGTGGGTATGGCGCGTACCCCTACATCACCACTACAATGGTGGTACGGGCCGTACCCATGCTCTGAGGGCGTGGTTACGGCACGTACCCCTACATCACCACTACAATGGTGGTACGGGCCATACCACTGTTGTAGTGGTGATGTAGGGCTACGCATGGTACGGGCCGTACCCACGCTCTGAGGGCGTGGGTACGGCGCGTACCCCTACATCACCAATACAATGGTGGTACGGGCCGTACCCACGCTCTGAGGGCATGGGTATGGCCCGTACCACCATTGTAGTGGTGATGTAGGGGTACGCGTGGTACGGGCCGTACCCACACCCTGAGGGCGTGGGTACAGCACGTACCTCTACATCACCAATACAATGGTGGTACGGGCCGTACCCACGCCCTCAGAGCGTGGGTACGGCCCGTACCATGCGTACCCCTACATCACCAATACAATGGTAAAATGGTGGTACGGGCCGTACCCATGCTCTGAGGGCGTGGGTATGGCACGTACCACCATTGTAGTGGTGATGTAGGGGTACGGGCCGTACCCACGCTCTGAGGGCATGGGTACGGCGCCTACCACCATTGTAGTGGTGACGGGTACGCGTACACGCCCACTGTCGTTGTAGCGGTACGCAGGGATTGGTGGACACGCCCCCCCGAAGTGACCAGACCCTGGAGGTAATGTATGTACAGAATATGGTATTTTTAAAATTAGGTAGAGGTTATGTTTCCTGCCCCTCGCCCCCCCCTTTGCCCCTGGGTGTTGTTCTGACCTTCTGCGGCGTGCACGGCGGTTTCGGTGCACCAGGTCGTAGGCTAGGAGGGCCAGGATGACACGTAGGATGGGGTCCATGGCCGTCCGTCACGTACCGGTGCTCCTTCTTCGCGTCGTCCTCAATTTCCCGGGAGTTTTTGGCTGCCGTAAAAAATGAGCCATGCAGAGTGATGTAAAGCGGTACAAAAGGGGGTGGTGATGGACGGAGCATCAGAATCAATCAAACACTCACACCCAGTCAACCGATCTGGGTTTGATCCATCACCGTTCTTTAGCCCACTCTGCCACCCCAGTTCAGACATGGCCATATGCAAATCAGTCTGACCCTGTGCCTCATGGGAACAGTCCAGCCCGAACTGCCAAGCCATGCCTTCCCTGGACCGGAAACAAGCTCCCTAGGACCGGTTTCTGGCATTTCAGCCGCCGTCAGCCAGGCTTGCTTGAATCCAGTGGCAAAGTGAGCAAGGGACTCAACGTCTGAGCATACCCTGCCAACTTATGGCGAACAAAGCGGATCTGTTGACTGGGTGTGAGTGTTTGATTGGTTCTGATGCTCCGTCCATCACCACCCCCTTTTGTACCGCTTTGTGCGGAGTGATGTAGGCACGTATCGTACTTGCTGGTCTGTAAAATGCTGCCTGACTCCATCCGGACGTCACGTACGCGATGTCCCGGATCAGAATTGTGGGTATTTTTTAGCCGTACGTAGATTTTTACGATTCCTACGGAAATGGTATTTCGGTACGAATCGTACTTGCTGGTTTGTAAGGTGGATTTCCCGGGTACGAGTCGTACGGAGAAAACGCTCCGTACGACCATTTGTGTTCCCAGGTTTTACAGAATCGGAATCGGCACCTTAATGTATTTAATCATATTTTCAAAATATTCTTCATTTATTTTTAGGATTAATTAAAAAGTTTTCATTTGTTTAAATGTTATTATCAATTTTGGCTTATGTACTATCCAACACTTTCCCTACTTTTGCACTCACTGGAGTGGGAATGGTAATTTTTACCCTTACCCTATCTAGCACTTTCCCTACTGTTTCACACACGGAAGTGGGAATAGTAATGTTTACCCCTCCGCTATCCAACTCTTTCCCTACTGTTGCACTGACTTGAGTTGAATAGTAATTGTTACCCCTCCGCTATCCAATACTTTCCGTACTGTTGCACTTTCTGGAGTAGGAATACTAATTTTGGCCCATCCCGTATCCAATACTTTCCCTACTGTTGCACTCTGTGGAGTTAGAATAATAATTTTTACCCTTCCGCTAGCCAATACTTTCCCTACTGTTGCACTCACTGGAGTGGGAATAGTAATTTTTACCCCTCCGCTATCCAATACTTTCTCTACTGTTGCACTCACTGGAGAGGGAATAGTAATTTTTACCCCTCCGCTATCCAACATTTTCCCTACTATTGTATTTATTGTACTGTGAAATGTACGTTGTAATTTCTTTATAATAGTACATTTTGTACTACTTATAAAATGATTATTTTTAAATAAACATAATTGTTAATACATTATTTTTAAGTAGATATATGTACATGTATAAATTATTATGTTTGTGTGTTTATTTTATTTTTAAATTAAGTTTATTTGTAATATTTAGTTAAAATGTACATTAGATTTAATTTGTTTTGTTCAACATAATATCAATATTTAACATATTTAATACATTGTATTTTATTTTATATATATGTAAAAATCAATATCTTTTACATCCATATTTTTTACATCCATATAGGGAGTCAATATTTTTGCATTCTATACTTTTGCTTCGATATTTTTGTCATCGATATTTAATCAGTGAACCGCTGAATGCATGAATATTCAGGTAGCTTAAAATTCCTCAGAGTATGTTTGCCCATATTAAACGCGCATTGGTATACCTGTTGCTACAGAAAAATAAAGTTCACAAGGATGCCAAAGTTCTCCTTATTTTTAGTAAAATAAATCTAAACAATCTACTTGTTTGAAGAACAAAGTTTCTTGAGAACGTTAAGTGTTCAAAGAAATCAAGGTCATCGGAACAAACAGTGCTTTTCATTACATATCTTTTCGAATAAACTACAATCACAGTTTCTTGGATGTGATTATGCCACACAATATTTCATAGAGATTACATCAAATTGATTTAAGGAACATTTGTCTTCAGGCTAATTTCATCATCATGTCATTTTCTTTGCTTTCTCAGTATTGAAATCACATCTTCTGAAAGGCTCGAAGAACGCACAGTAAGAACAAAATTGATGTGCGCACCTATAAAAAATGCATGTAGTTCTACTTTTTCAATTACCTCGAGACAATGTTTTGAACCATTCAATTGAGTCAGTCATTTTTCATGACAAGTAACTTGTTTCTGCCAGTCGCGGTCGGTAGTAGGAGTAACTGCAGGGCGGTGACGTGGGGAGGGGGAGGGGCAGGGTGGGGGGGTAATAAACTATGGTTTACGGAGGTTTACAGGTAAGTTAACATATACATTTATAAAACGAATTTCGTTGCGTGCACTGCGTTTTATAAATGTATATGTTAACTTACCTGTAAACCTCCGTAATCCATAGTTTACTACCCCCCACCGTGCCCCTCCCCCTCCCCACGTCACCTCCCTGCAGTTACTCCTACCACCGACCGCGGCTGGTTTCTGCAGTCTCTTCTTTATGTCGAGAGGCTTGGCAAGGGTGTGACTTGTGTAAGGAGTTACCGATTCCTACAGCTCCCATACATAAAGGCAAACAGATTTTAAATTCCCAAAGACCCAGCAACAGGAAAAACACAATTTGTGATAAATTACATAGCACTGAAGCAAGGGCTTTGCTCTAAATTTTCACAGGAGATTTCACACAGAATATCAAAGAACAAAGTAGGACTGTAGCATCCATGTACACTAAATACACCAGACATTTGCATTAAAGATTATAGAACACAGCAAGCCCGTGTGTGTGTATTTATGCAGAAAAAAACTGTAAAACACCAGAAGAGGTGGAGATAGGAAGCTAAAGAACCCCAGGCATCAGGAGGTGTGTAACGCAAGGAGACCTACCCCTTCCTGACTTGTCACACCAGGTGTGGTGATGCTGACAGGGATGTATTGAAACCAGTACCTGTACCTGCACGCTCCCCCCCCCCGCCCCAAGCACCTTGAGACCCTTACGGGTGAGTAGCCGCGCTTAACAAGCACCTGATTGATTGATACCAATTATTGTCGTCATACTAGTTACGCCAATGGTGTCCCTGTCCGACTTAGTGGGTCCTGTCGCCTTTATTGTGATATTGATTCTGCCAGGATCCTAGCACAGTCTGAGTCATCAGCTACCAGCAATTCAGAGCCCTACCTTCCATCTTAACTCCACATCTACTGCAGAATGAAATGCTTTTATATGAAAAAGTGGCTGTTCTTTCTGGAACTGTATTGTTCTATTCAATGCTAACAGTTTTCAATATAATCTGGTTTTGGCCACACCTGATGACCACCATACATTTGTACTCTGTCAGCCACCATCTAGCGCCTCAGGCCCTATGTGAGCAGAAGTTTTCACTGTAATCTCTTTGCTCTAAATGATAAATAGAGTCTGTTGATTGTGCCTAAAAATCCAGTAATTTGAACAAGTAGCTCATTGAGAATGAAATGTTTCTGCACTATTTTTAATTCGTGATGGAAGCTATTACAACATTAAGACTGGTTCTGCTGGCTTAGAGGACTATGCTTCCACTGTAGGGTCCTGATTTCAACCTTATGGTTACAGATTTGAATCCCGGCGGGTCAACTCAGCCTTTCGCTTTTCTGAGATCACTAAAATGATTACCATTGAGTTGGGTAACAATAAACATCTGTTATTAAGCGCCAATATGCCCTTCTGGGTGAACGTGTGCTTTACAAATACACATTATGTTAAAGTTTCAAATATCAAGACGTGTTCAATCTACACGTTTCAGATATTATATTTCACAACACTGATTTTTATTTTACATCTGCCCGACTCAACCCCTGCACAGTAGATTATTTAAGACTGGTTTTGAATTGCCAATAAGTTTTTATCATAGGCCATTATGCAGTCACGGCTCGCATGACTTGCGTTGAGGGGGGGCAGATGGTGGGGTCGTGCGGGGGTTTGCGTGGAGGTTTGCACGGGGGTGTTAAAAAAACTCTTTTTAAAATTACCTTACCGGGTCCTGCGCCACCTCCGCTCCTGGCCGGATCCCGACTACCGTGTTTTCTGGACCAGGAAGCATCAAGCATCAAGCATGCATCCTCCCTCCCCTCCCTAAGCCCTTCAATGGCAGCGTTGTGATTGTTGCGAACAGCGCCCAGCCAGGAGCTGTAGGGAGGCCATTTTCTCTATGTAGGCTGTATGCAGCCTACATAGAGAAAATCCAGACTGCGCATGACTGGTTTGGTCGGCCCTAGAGGGCCGACCAAACAGTCAGGGCACTACAAACAGTCAGGGCATACCATTTTATGTTTCTGCTTCTCGCACTGCAAGAAATCAGTGGGGCGACGCTCCTCCGCCCTAATGGAGGAGCCGCCCCTGCCATTATGTCTTTCCTTGTTTTCGTCTCTAAAAAGGGGTGATCACATGACCCTATAACCTAGAAGGCAGCACCCACTAGCGGATCCAAAGGCTTATGCAGGAGGGCTGGAGGCATCAAAAAGATAAAGACACAACATGGAAAGAATCCCTTATTGCAAAGTTACTTATAAGAGTGAGCCCCAAGTGACACTTTCGTGGGGAAGTGTACTACTCGTATTGGCCTCAACGCTGTGCAGGTCCTAACCACTAGAAGAAATAAAATACGACCCACAGAATATTCCAGTGGAAAAACAGGAAGCCTCCTTTAGGGTACCACAGCACCTCCTTGTCTGAGACTTGGCGAGTTAAGAGGAAAACCAGAGTACTTTACTGTCAAATGTTAAATTCGGCTCTAATTTACACCAGAGGTGCCGCAGAGCTTAACACTAATTACTTAGTTATTTACAAACAGCAGCAGTAACTTTTACGGCTAAAAAATAGGAGGAGTGAAAGGCTCTGATAAATGTCGAATTTAAAAGGGGGGCAAGTGTTAAGAAAACTGTTAAAGCAGTGCTTAATTTGCAAAATAAATAAATTAATTACGTACCGGTCCCATACATTCTTTGGAGGCTAAACGAGAAGTTGGTGTTTGCCAGTGAGGCAGGCCTTACAAGGCAGCTACGGCTTCGCTTCCACCAGTGTGTACCCTGGTCACCTTTGATACATCCCATTGGCTCCACAATCATCCTTGCAGCTGGTTCACAAGTTTCCAATGTGGTTTGTAGAAGTAGAAGGGCTGCCCCAACACGAAATGGTTAAGGATTGCTGCATTGGTGGTCCTTCCATGTCCAGCTGCTGTAAGTTAAGGTAGATGCTTAGTGGGGACCGGAGCAGAGAGGGAGGTGTCATAAGTGCTTGTGGTTAAGCTCTGCATTCAAAAAAGCTTCCTGGGAAATAATTTGTAATGACTTGGCTATATAGAATTTGGATGCATGCACTTTCTTTAATTATCAATAAACTGGGGTACCCCACCACATAATTTTTTTCAATGTTTATAAGTTTCCAGTTAATGACTAGATTACTTACCAGTAATCTTCATTACTCTTAGATTGGGACCGCCTCATGACATTCCTTTTATGTGAAGGTGAGGCTCATTCAGAAGACACGGTTTTAGTTGCTTTTTAACCCCAAAACATGCTGTTTGTACAATATTGTCCTCTTCCTATTTCTGTGCTTTCACCACAGTACATTTGACACATAAATCACTTTCTGCCCTCAGGCTGTTCTAACCCAACTAAGCTTCAAATCAAACAAGGGAGGGAGAGAGGGCTGTAGAAATGTGACTGGGATGACCCGGACTAGGGGTATTGAAGATTACTAGTAAGTAATATAGGTGTAACCTCCACGTCTCAGTCTTCCTAGTCAATTGTTTTACTATGTGAAGATAGGCAAAGCTTAAGGATTGCCTGCTGACAGGATCTAATTCACACTTCAGGCCCAATTACGATGCTGTAGGAACGGCTCCGACGAGGGTCGGAGCCGTTCCCATGGCATCGTAATTGGCTGTTCGGATTCCTTTCCGACTGACCCATTTTCAAGGGTTGGTTGGAAAGGAATCCAAACCAGATTTCCAAATGGCCTCCGACAGGCTTGGAGAGCCCGTCTGCCATTTGGAAAACCTCCAGTAATCCCTCCGGTGGCTCCTTCTGCTCGAGGGATTACGATGGCAGATTCCCACAGTCTTTCTGTGCTGGCCTTTCCGACACAGAGAGGGTGTGGGAATCCGACTTTGGGGGGCACCCAGGGGTGCAAGGCCTCCGGATGGCGGCCTAGGGGCCACCTATGGTGCCCCTCTGTTGATCCCTTCACCCGGTGGCAGGCACCTTGAGGTGCCAGCTACTGGATGCAGGGATGAAGTGCACCTCAGCTCTTCACAATGAAGGCATGCCCCTTTGTAGAGGATAGGAATGTGACCTAAGTGTGTTCAGTTGCATCCTAATTGCTGGGTTGGGACCGACGACAGGAGGTCGTTCAGTCCCAGTTCCCAAACGATGTTGGGTTGTTTGAATGAATTTTTGTCTCTATTGAGTCGGTTATGCTCAGCTACCTGCCTATTGCATTTTACAGGGCTTGTTAGTCCCCGGGTGGCCATTTTACTTTTGCCACACGCTCCTCCCGGTCAGCGTTCTAGTCGCTGCACACTGTCCTGCCTCCACCCTACTTACGGGCAGAGAACAGACGTGCAGCGCCTGATAAGGTTCTCTTTTTAACTTGCTGCCCCATTTCACTTTATTGCTGCTTCATTTTGTGTTTTAATTTGAGATTGCACTGAATAAATTGATTTTTAAAAATATATGGTTGTTTTAATTAATTTTTGTCTCTACTGAGTCGGTTATACTCAGCTACCTGCCTATTGCACCTTACGGGGCTTGTTAGTCCCCGAGTGGCCATTTTCCTTTTGCCCCACGCTCCTCCCGGTCAGCCTTCTAGTTGATGCACGCCGTCCTGCCTCCACCCTACTTAACGAGCAGAGAACAGACGTGCAGCACCTGAGAAGGTTCTCTTTTTAACTTGTTGCCTCATTTCACTTTATTGCTGCTACATATTGTGTTTTAATTTGAAATTGCACTGAATTAATAGATTTTTAAAAATATATGGTTTTAATTATTTTTTGTCTCTACTGAGTTTGTTATACTCAGCTACCTGCCTAACTGCTTGTTAGTCCCCGGGTGGCTATTTTCCTTTTGCCACATGCTCCTCCGTGTAAGCGTTCTAGTCACTGCATGCCGTCCTGCCTCCAACCTTCTTAATGGCCTCAGAATGGACGCGCAGCCGACTTGCGCAGCGGGCGTGCCGACGGAGCGCCAAAGGCAAGCCCGTCTGCGCCGTCTGCACCTGTCTGCGTCCGTTCGTGCCCGACCGGGCCAAGGGGCCACGACCCATGGTCCAAACAGTAGGAAGATTATATGCTATTCCTCAAAGTAGCTTCACGAGCACCGTAATATGCTGTTTTGAATGGAATCTATTCCATCCTGAGGAAGGTGACATTTCTTGCCCAGGTTGTAACTTTTCTTTTCGAACAGAGTTATGTGAGGAACATAGCACCTCTACTAATAGTACCTTCACTAACTTACAGGAAAACCCTCTTTTTAAAGACAGTATCACACCTACCAAGGAATTCACCTTTTTTAGCATTAAAAGTCGCTCACTCCTGAAACATAAAGCAGATATTTTCTAATTTTTGATTAGTGAACAGCCAGACGCTATTTTTCTTACAGAAACATGGCTGCATATGAGCCCTGGGCCTGATGTAGCTGCAGCTCTGCCGTTTAACTACGCCATAGTCAGGAAAGATAGGGATCTTAAGCTAGGTGGAGGCATTGCTATAATTTACAAAATGTCCTACACATGTAAATTTGAAGGTTTGTCTTGTATGGACTGCGAGGCTGCCTTATTTAAGCTTGCCTTAACTGCCCAATTTACCTTCTCAGGCATACTGGTTTATCGCCCTCCTGGGCCATCTGGTCTATGGGCTTTATCTTTTCGAGAGTTAGTTACCCACTTCCTCCTCAATGCTGCCAATTTCTCCATTTTTGGTGACCTCAACCTTCACTTGGAGGACCCCGAGTGTGCTATTAGCACCACTTTCATTTCTGACTTGGCAGCAATGAATATTCTACTCTGCAACTCCAGTCCGACCAATGTGGCTGGCCACCTATTGGACCCCATTTTCTCCAGCTTACCAAACATCATATGCTCCTCAGCCTTGCCACTGTGCTGGTCAGACCATTTTGCGGCCGGCTTCCGGTTCGAGACATTGATGAGCCCGTCTATAGCTGTATCTGGCCCCACAAAGCTAATTAGAAGCTGGGGGAAACTGGACATTGAAGCTTTTAATAAGCTCTTGTCTGCCAATGTTTCCACCTTTAAACAAATGTCTGTCACTGCCCTGGGTGCCATCGAGAACTGGATTATGAAAGCCATTGATGCTTTTCTTTCACCCTCAATCAAGAGGGTGAACAACCATCGTCCGCGGCCCCTTGGTTTACCAAGAGGTTAAAAATTGAGAAAACTAAATGCAAGATTTTGGAGAGACGCTCGGGAGGGACTATGCGTCTGACACCAAACTTGCCTATAAAAGAGCCAAAAGAGACTTTCATTTGCTCTGCATGACAGCCAGTGCTGAATATGTTTCCTCTATGATTGCCGGTGCACAGAACCGCTATAAACAATTTTTTAAGAAGGTCAAGGAATTATCTGGCTCAGAAGCTCAGCCCATTCCCCCTAGCCTGAATGCATTGCAATGTCGTGATCTGGCTAAATTATTTCTTAATAAAGTAAAAAAATATACTCTGCATTGAATGATGATAAGCCGGTTAACACTATCCAATAAGCATCTACACTACCACAAGGAGTCAGAACTAATGATGACAGAGATAGTAAGGCCTCAGTATCCACTACTAAACTGGAACCTGGTCGCCATTAGATATGAACTCCTTCAAGCAGCACCTAGGATGCATTAAATCAGACTCCCCCTGTGATCCCCTTCCTATCTCAGTGCTGCAGCAGCTTGAGCTGCCTTTACTTACGATAATCATGGAGCTCCTTAAAGCCTCCTTACAGGGGTCATTTGTCCCCCAGAATGGTAACATGCAATGGTCCTTCCCTTGCCGAAGAAGGCCAATGCTGACCCTGCCCAGGCCTCTAATGACGACTCCCGGCTTTCTCCAAAATTCTAGAAAAACACACCAATGGGCAGCTATCCCATTTTGTTGAAACACACAATTTCCTACACTCTTCTCAATCTGGCTTTAGAGCCCGTTTCTCGACTGAAACCACCCTTCTGGGAGTCACGAAAATGTTACGACACCACTTGGACGCTGGAGATACTGTTGCTCTTATATTACTGGACTTGAGTGCAGCTTTCAACACAGTGTTTCACACCATGTTACTGAAGGTTTTACATTCTTTGGGTGTAGCTGGCCCTGCACTCAACTGGTTTACTTCTTTTCTCACTGACCGTACGTTCCAGGTTGTCTCCCCTAGGGCCAGTTCCAAAACTCATTCCTCTCCCTATAGGGTACCTCAGTGCTCGAACCTTAGTCCTCTGTTGTTTAACATTTATGTTAGACCACTTACACAGATTGCCGAAGAGGCTGGGTTGTGCCTGTTTTCCTACGCAGACGACACTCAGATTATTTTCTCTCTCTCCGCTGAAAGGAAGTTTGAGTCTTCTGTTCTCCGGCTGGGGTTGCGTAAAATCGCATTGTGGATGCAAACTGATTTTCTTAAACTTAATAGTGAAAAAACAGAGGTTCTGATTTTGGGGAAAAACAAAGATCTCTGGGGCCCCCATCACTGGCCTGCAGAAATGGGTGCTCTGCCTCAGCCCTCTCACCAAGTCAGCAATCTTGGCTTTATTATTAATGATCAATTATCAATGCATCAACAAGCCGTGAAGGTGGCAGCGACCTGTTTTACCATCTTGAAATGGCTTAGGAAAATTGTCTGGATGCTGCCTAGTTCTACCCAAAAAAACGTAGTCCAGGCTCTTGTTACCTCTAGCACTGGACTACGACAACATTATTTACCTTGGGGCTAACAAGGATGTGATACGCAAGCTACAGGTGATGCAGAACTCTGCTGCTTGACTGCTCTGTCAGATCCCCAGAGTGGCTTCCATTTCAGGCTCCCTGAGGGACCTTCATTGGCTCAGGGCTGAGAACAGGATCAAATTCAAAGCTTTGATTTATATGTTTAAGATCAAATCCGGAATGGCCCCTCAATATCCGCAAGCCTTATTACATCCTTGCCAGCCATCAGGCACTCTCTGATCCACTACTCAATTGAAATTTTCGGTGCCAAGGATCAGACTATCTCGCATGGGGGGTCATTCTTTTACCTGCTTAGGCCCTTCTTTGTGGAATTCTCTTCCCATGCCAGTCCGCAACGAAACTGCTTATGGGAATTTTCATAAACCTGTAAAAACTTGGTTGTTTGATCAATAATCTTTACTTGCTTTGTTCCTCTCAGGCTGGCGCTGGGAAACCCTTTTTGGGTAGCTGTTGTGCCTTACAAATCTAAAATAACATAGCATAACATAACACCGACATCCTAATCGTGCCTTCATGTACACCTAAACCACATACTGCTAAAATCTTATTTAAAGACAATAAAACATATTTAATGAAAAACAATAAATGCTTCAAACACTATCAGAAGTACATGACAGAACCCCCGCTGTCAACCTTCCTAGACAAGAGCTGCCAGCATCTCATTGCTAAAGACTCCCAAATGTGTGAGGGGAAGACCATGTGGCACCCTACATATTTCTGATAAAGGCACTCCTTTTTCTTGTGCCCAAGAGGTCATCCTCTGCTAGAATGAGTATTGATACTCAAGGAGGCCATGGCCTGCAAACCCATTCCCCATAATAATTGCAAACTTTGCCCACCAAATAATGGTAGTGGTTTTTCCTTTTCTACAGTGCAAAAATAATCAACAGTGACTGAGAGGGTGTGAAACAGACAGTAAGTTGCAAATAAATCAATAATGTTCTTCTGATATTGAGTAAACCTAAAGTTTCTTGTTCTTTGGAAGATGGATTTTGACAAAGACCCTGGTGTTACAATTTGTTGCATCAAATGACATTTTTGACCAAAGTGTAGAATAGCTTGACCTGAAAGAACGTTTAGATCTGGATAATCTATCATCAAAGCTCCTATTTTACGAACATGTCTAGTTTAAGTTATTGCTAAAAGAGAAGAAACCTTCAAAACATTTGCAGAGGTGCAAAAGGGGAAGTACGAAGACTATTGAGAACTAAGGTAAATCTGATGGTGGTAAAAACTAGTGTACTACTGGAAATCTCTGACTAGAGCAGCCAAATGGTTAACAAGCTACAAGTTTCACTGAAAACAAGGAAAACCCTGGATCTCAAAAAAAAAAATTCAAGCTGGCCATTTCATCCTGATATTTGATACTGATACATATAATATATATTAAAAAAATAGCAAAATCTGAAACATGTAGGATGCATATGTGGAAGTATGGAAATAGATACTAGAAGCAGCATAAGCCCTTTTTGGACATCCCTCTACTTTCTTATCCATAGGGTCAGAAGGAAGACATTTCTTTCTAGCTAGGGAGGAAGACATGCCATCCCGTAAAGTGTTCACTTTCACCACTTGGCTTGAAACCCTTCCTCGTTGTATCATTTACACAGGCACTGAGAAAAAATATGTTTTTCTGTCTTTTCACATTGTCCTATTGAGTGTCTCTGGACACCTTTTGTGCAAGTAAGGTACTAGGAGTATGGTCATAACATGAAAATAATATTCAAGTTCATTGGGGGCCATATAGAATAAACCCCAGGCAATCTCTGATGTATTGAACAACTTCGGAAAACTGGGAACCTTGTACTAATTTTTCCCTATGAGGTTCGGCCTCAAACTCTTCCACAACAATATTGTCCATATCATCAGTGCCCAATTTTGGATGATTTGCTTGTGTCTGAAGGGCCGATGAATCTGCTGTGTCTTGTAATTCTTCTGGGGTTAAAAACAAAGTAGGAGGGATATCTTGAAGTATCTCAACGCTGTCTTGCATGGCACCTCTTATCTCTGCATTTTTACCCTTCCATATTGCTTGGAACATTGAACCTGCTACAGACGGCTTTAAGCAGTCTCAAATTCATGAGAGCTGTGCTTCAAAACAACCTGCAATTTGTCTGCCTAGACTCCAAAGGGCATTCACATAGAATGTGATCTCCAGCAGGAGAACTCGCTCAGCTCGGGCTTGTTACAGCTCCAACACAATAACAAGCAGCTCAGCCTTATGGCACAGCAGTCAAAGCAGGACCCATCTTAGAACCAGACGACAAAATCTACTCCGGTTGATAATGCAAAGGCTGAAGACAACAAAGGTAACCTTTTTTTGTTCACCATTATCTCTGTAGAGTCACCAACCACCTGACTCTGTAGCGAGACAGGAAAGAACAAGGCTGCCTGAGGGCAGAAGAGGATTTATGGGTAGGAAGAAGTGTGTTGGAAACGTAGAAACAGAAAAGGGACAACAGTTCGCAAAATCAAAAATGTTTTTTTTTTAATTTGATATAATTCTGTCTTCCGGGTTAGTCTGACCCTCATGTGGCAAGGTATGCAATGAAGAAGACCAGGACATGGAAATAATAACGCTAGTTTTAATGATTTTGGTCTTCTAGTTTGAATTGTAATACAAACACATAAATCTTTATGCAATGCATGACCATGCTTTAAAAAATTTCATATTTCAATTATTTACAATAGTCTAATGAATAGTGAATACGTGTTTTCACATGTTTATTTTTTATTTAAATTGTTATATTAACTATTGAATATTTTATATTGCTGGTGATTTCAATTATAAATTAATCATTATATTTTAATTTAGTATTTTATTTTCATAAGTATATATTTACTACAAGTATTAAGTGTAATATAAAAATTTACAGTAAAAGTTCTCTTTTATTTAAATCAATATTTTTAAAAATACATTTATTTTGAAAAGTATTTTTTTTTAAATGGGAACCATATGTTATTTTTTTTTTTTAATTCCAAGTATCACATTTTTGTTCTTTTTAAAATTTAATAAACAATTTAAAAATAATTTTAGTTTTATTTTAAATTTAAATAGGAATAATTACAAATAGTTTGTTTTCTTATATTTTTCTAACCATATTTTTACACAAATGTTTTAATAAAGTTTATTGTTAAGACTATATTTTTATAGTAGACATTTTTGTACAAGGTATATCTTTTATTCTCAATATTATTGCGGGTGATGTTTCTGTACATACCATCATAAGTACAGAAAGTATTATATTGTGCCTTTTGATATTTTTGATACAACTGTTTTTTAATGCATTGTTTGTGTATTCCATCTTCCGACATAAAATTTCTACCACAATATTCTCATGTAAAGAGAAATTTGGATTTTTCATTTGTGGAATCCGAAGAGCAGAAGCAATCTGTACCAGCCGTCTCTTTCCATAACAAGTAAAGGCTTTGATTGTAACCGAGTGGGAGGACCTCGATCACCTAACAGCACGAGGATTCTTCCAAAAATGATACTTGCAATATGGAGATTTAATTTTGCCTTGCAGTGTGAAAGTGGAGGCAATGCTGGGGACGCTTACAGGGAAAACATCTGAATCTCCTTGTCTGTCTGATACTGTAGAACAGAAGACTGAAGTGGCACACGGAATGAGCTGTTCAAGTTGGTTCCTCAATTGGCTTGTGTCACCCATACTATTAAAAGCCCAACAATGGATTGTGTTACACATTCAAGATGGTAGCCACGGTGAATCTTGTAGTGCCAAGTCCACAACCACATCTGTGAAAGAAATGTAGTTTCACAGCTTTTTCTTGGTCTCCTAGTGACAACCAAGCCCACTGTTAGCACTGAGTGGAGCACAAAGAGCAAGGGTTCCAAAGGAAGGTGGATACAGAGTTGGTGACCAGGGTAGTAATGCTGGGGGGGAGCTGAAATGGGCCGATGCACAGAGACGCAGGTCTTAGGAAATCATTGAAGGCCTCGAGGATTAATATAAGTAGGAAGCCGTAGGGGAAATATGACCATATTACCTAGCAGAAAATGATGAGCAAGTTTTAATTACAAGAGAGAAAGTGTATGCGTTTATTATACTGTGACAGTAACAAACCTCTGTTTACACATCTGCCCTCCAACATTCGATTTCTAAAATATGATAACATATAAATATGTTATGGAACAGCATCGAGGAAAGAGGATTAGTTCTTGAGCTCTGGACTGCTGTTTATATTAATGTCCTATTACTTACCGGTAATCTTCATTACTCCGGGTCCCGTAGTCCTCGACACCGTCAGTGACAAATGAGATTTACTATCTCAATGACAGACAAAAGAACGAAGGAATGCTGGACCTACCCCTCCCCCTCCCACTGGGAGTACTTAAGGAGTACCGTCCCAGCATTCCTCCTGAAATACCAAGCCCCAATGAAGGCCGGCAGACAGGGAGGGAGGGAGGGAAGTCATGACGGTGTCGAGGACTACGGGACCCGGAGTAATGAAGATTACCGGTAAGTAATAGGACATTACCCCCAGGTCCCTCCGTCCTCGACACCGTCAGTGACAAATGAGAAATACCAAAGCAAACCCCGGCATTCATACCAGAAAACACAACAAACCACCAGGATAGCAAACAAACCCAGAGATTTATTGGAAACAAAGTAGAAAAAAACATTTAGGAGCGAACAGAGCTCAACACCCCCAAAGCAAAACCTCCATCATCCCCCAACAGATTGAGGAGGCGATAATGCCTGATAAAAGTATTGGAAGAGGCCCACGTGGCAGCCCTACAAATCTCAGAGAGAGGGACACCCTGAACCTCCGCCCAAGAAGCAGCCACCCCTCTCGTAGAACGACCCTGAACCCCCAAAGGAGGAGGAGAACCAGACAGAGAGTAGGCCAAGGAAATGACTTGCTTCAGCCAACGGCCGATGGACACAGAAGAAGCCTTACTCCCAAGCGAAGCCGCACCAAAGGAGACAAAAAGGGAGTCCGACTTGCGAAAAACCGCCGTACGGTCCAGATAAATGCGCAAAGCCCTGCACACATCCAACAAAGACCACTGGGGACCCCCAGGAGAATCCAAAACAGAGCCCAGGGCAGGTAAGACCAACTCCTGACACCTGTGAAATTGCGAAGAAACCTTCGGCACAAAAGAAGAATCCAGTCGGAGCACCACACCCCCCTCCGTGAAGGAAAGAAAAGGAGGCCGCGCCATCAAGGCACCCAACTCCCCAAGACGACGAGCAGAGGTGACAGCCACCAGGAAAACCACCTTGAGAGTGAGAAATTTTAAATCCACCACATCCAAAGGCTCAAAAGGAGGACCGATCAAAACCCGAAGGACCAAAGGCAAATCCCACAGGGGAAAAGAAGGACGAGGAACAGGCCGAGAAACAGAAAAACTGCGGAGAAGACGAGAAACCAAGTCCTCAATATCCGAAAGATTCCCCCACGGGGAACGAAAAGCCCGAACAGCGGCCCACTGGGCCCGCAGAGTAGACACAGCCAAACCCTTCTCGAAACCCTCCCACAAAAATTGAAGGACAACCTGCAAGGAACAGAACAAAGGGGAGACCCCCAACGCCGAACACCAACGATCAAAATTACCCCAATGCCTATCATAAGCCTTAAGGGTAGAAGGCCGCCGGGAACGCTGAAGAGCCACCGCTAAATGTTCTGGGAAACCGCGCCGTCTCCAACCCTGCCTCTCAACTTCCACACCGACAACCGCAACCGGAGAAGCGACAGGCACGGGGAAGATCGAAGCGGAGACGGAGACAGGGGAAGAAACCAGGGACCCTGCACCGCCAAAAGACGCACCGTCGGAAACCAAGACCTCCGAGGCCAAAACGGCAGGACCGCCACCACCACCCGATCCTCCTGACACAAACGGGCCAGAAACCTGGGAACCAGAGCCAGGGGGGGGAAGGCATAGAGGAGACGCGAAGGCCACGGGAGAGACAGAGCGTCCACCCCCCAGCAACCCTCCTGCAGAAACCGGGAGCAGAACCGAGGGAGCTGAGCATTGTGCCGGGAGGCAAAGAGGTCCAGAAAGGGACGCCCAAACCTCCCGCACACAAGCCGAAACGCAACCGGGGTGAGAGACAACTCCAGAGAATCCGGAAAGCACCGACTCAGGGCATCCGCCACAAAGTTGTCCACTCCCCGAAGATGAACCGCCGTCAGAGACAGCAGATGGCCCTCCGCCCAACAAAACAGGGGCACCACTATCGCATTCAAGGAAGCCGAACGAATCCCCCCTTGATGATTCAGATAAGCCACCGTTACCATATTGTCGGACCGCACCAACACGTTCCGACCGAGCAACAGATCCCGAAAACCCATCACAGCTCGGGACACCGCCGTGAGCTCTCTCCAGTTGGACGACCGGCGGCTCTCCAGGAGGGACCAACGACCCTGAAGGGAACGAGACCCCAAGGTCGCCCCCCAACCCAAGGCGCTGGCATCCGACGTCAAGACCAGAGAAGGAGCAGACTGCAGGGGCAGACCCGAAGACAGATGATCCCTCACAGACCACCAAAGAAGAACCGGGAGGACCACCGGAGACACAGGAATAAGAACATCCAAGTCGCGGGACAGGGGATCCCAGAGAGACAGGAGGTACACCCAAAGGGGGCGCAGATGAAAACGTGCCCAGGCCACCGTAAAAACTGTCGCCGCCATCAGACCCATAAGACGCAACCAAAGGCGTACCGGAAAAGCACCCCCCACCCGGAAACGACGAGCAAGGGACACCAACGTCACAACCCGAGGCTCGGGGAGGAACACACGGTTCAGATCCGAACGGAAGCGGGCCCCAATGAAAACCATGTCCTGCGACGGCGTCAGCTGACATTTGGGCAAGTTGATCAGAAACCCATGGGCCCGCAACGCCGAGCACACCACCTCCCTGGCCTCCAGCAACAGGACCCGAGATGGAGCATGGATCAACCAGTCGTCTAAATAGGGGTACACCATCACCCCTTGGAGATGAAGCCACGCGACCAAAGGCGCCACCACCTTCGTAAACACCCGCGGCGCCGACCGGAGACCGAAGGGCAATACCATGAACTGGTAATGACGCCCCTGAACACAAAACCGCAGAAACCTGCGGGACCGAGGATGGACCGAGACATGATAATACGCATCCTGAAGATCGAGGGTACACATGAAGTGACCTGGCAGCACCAACGGAATCACCCTCTGCAAGGTCTCCATGCGGAAAGGAATCTTGGTCACCCATTTGTTCATCACCCGCAGATCCAAAATCAAGCGGAAACCCCCCGTGTTCTTTGGAACCAGAAAGACCAGGGAATAGAAACCCAACCCCGTCTCCAACGGGGGAACCTCCTGAATGGCACCCTTCCGAAGAAGGTCCAGAATCCCGAGAGAAAGATGAGACCGCTTCACACGACTCGAAGGCCAAGGAGTTGGCCGAACACCCGAGTCTGGAGGAGTAGCCGTAAACTCCAGAACATAACCCTGGCGAATCACGTCCAACACCCAGACGTCGGAACAAGACTGAACCCAGGCATCCAGGAAGAAGCGCAGCCGCCCTCCAACCAACAACCCGGGAACCACCGCCAAAGAGTCAGGAACGTGGCTTGGCAGGAGGAGGGGACTTAGCCTTACGGTCCCGACCACGGCCAGAAGCAAACCTACCCTGGCCTCTCACAAACTGCCTACGAGAAGTAGGGCGAAAGAAAGATTTGGGTTTAGAAGTGACAGGAGCAGTAGAGGAGACTTTAAAAGAAGAAGAATGCTTCTTTTCCTTAAATAACTTGTGCAATTTCGCCTCCAACTCCCCCCCAAACAACATTGTACCCTGAAAGGGCAACCTCAAAGCGCATGCTTTCTGCGCAGAGTCCGTCTTCCAGTCCTTAAGGACAAGACTGCGACGGGCAGCCACACAAGCCCCCCCGGACAGAGCAGAAGCACGCACAACGTCAAAGGAGACATCAGACAGCAGCTCCACCTGACGCTCAATCTGCTCAAGCAAACCAGAACAGTCCGTGGCATTATCCATCGACTGATAGAGAGACTTCAGGTCAGACAACAGGGACTGCGACACATAAGTCCCGTAGATGCCCGCCCTCAAGGCCAGGTGGGAACCAGAATACACCTTACGGAGCGCCACATCCGCCTTCTTGTCAACCGGATCTTTCAGCACAGCGTCCTCAGCAAGGGAAGTACGCCCCACCAAACTCGCCACAAAAGAATCAATAGGAATCGAATCAGGCAGTTCAGTAGCCATATCCTGCAGAGGATAGAGTTTCGCCATGAATCGCGGAATCAGGATGCGATCAGGATCAGCCCACTCGCGTTTCAAAACATCTTTGATGAAGGGATGGACAGGCACATCGACAGTGGCAGCACTCTGAAACTGTCGCAACAAAGGGCCCCTAGAGGTACTAGGCGCGTCCCCGTCAGGGAACCCCATGTTCTCCTTAACATGCTGCAAAATACCAGCCATAGCATCCTTGTCCACATATTTCCCTTTCAACTCTTCATCCCCCAACCACGCAGACTCATCGCCACTGGAGTCCGAAGAAACAGGAGCAGGGCACTTGCGACGGGATCCAACATCCCCCATCTCCGTCAAGGTTTCCCTGATCAAGCGCTTAATATGCGCATCAGCACCAGCATCACGGCGCCTGGACCTGGCAGGGGAGGGAGACCTGGAAGCACTAGAAGAAGAGGAAGACCTCTCCCTGTGATGACGCTTTCTGGAATGTTTCCCCATCGCCAACAACACACCAACCACCGCCAAAACACAAGGAAATAACAACCGCTATGCGGTACTCACCCCCTCTGCTCGTTTTAACGAGCCACCTCCAGCCGGGAACCTCGAGGCGCCTGACTTCCGTCCTCAAAGCCCTAAACCGGAAGTCAGGCAAGACGAAAACCCGGAAGAGGAAGGAGCCACAACCAATCGGAGCAGCTCGGCCGCGCCCCCTAGCAAGCCCGGCAGGCCAGGAGGGGCGGCCATCGGGCAAGGAGAAAGCCAACGCGGTATTACACCGCCGCGAGGCCCAGAGACATGAAGAAGCCCGCGCCACTCCCCCCAAGCCCGGCAGGGGGGGAGAGGACATCCACGGAGGTCCGCCGGAACCTGGAATGAGAACCAGCAGCCCCCAAGTAAGTCCAGAAGAAGGCAGGAGCGTCCAGCTCCTGCCGCGTCCACACTGTCAGTAAGACAGAAAAAAGAACAGGAGGAATGCTGGGACGGTACTCCTTAAGTACTCCCAGTGGGAGGGGGAGGGGTAGGTCCAGCATTCCTTCGTTCTTTTGTCTGTCATTGAGATAGTAAATCTCATTTGTCACTGACGGTGTCGAGGACGGAGGGACCTGGGGGTAATTACTCTATTCTCACCACCTCTGAATTCCAAGAGATGCAATGCTTTGTGTTTTTTATTCTCCTGTTCTTTGGCCACGTGGAAATTCAGGAATGTGTTACGTATAAAATTAATAGTGGCATGAAGATTTATTTTTCCTCTGTTTGACTGGACAGATTTTAACATCCAAGTATTCCCAGAACAGTAAGTTGGTGATGACACCTTTCAAAGAAATTCACAAATTGAACTGTTCCAAGTTCTGGAACACTATTTACTCTCGTGTGAGAGTGACTATTTATCGTTTTGCACCTTGACATATGAAACACTCGCACATTATTTGGAATGATTCAGGGCACGTTGTTGCTGACGAAAAGATGGGTGTGAACGGTAAATAATCCTTAACATGTTTCTTTCCTCTCTTCAAAAGAAGGCAACTGAATAACACAAATTGTACAAAATGAATATAACGCCTGTCATCCGTCCACAAAAGAATATGGACAGATCAGATGCTATCAATGGTGTGGACGTCTTCTCTGCAGCTGCAAACTGTTATCAAGACAGACGAAGAATTTAAACATAAGAGGGGCCAGACCACTATAATGACATACACCTTCATGACTGAAGGAGCTGATCAGTGAGCAAACTATGCATAACGATTCATGATCTAGTTGCTAAAAACCAAAGATAAAGAATGACATATCTTTTTGATTTATGGATTCAGCTACATCCCGAAGCCTGCAGAGTCTGGAGGCAATAAATCTAGACTTCTTATAACTTTTGCTGATGGTCATGTCTCAGTAGATCAGTATCAGAACATGGTGTATTTTTCAGTATTTTTCTAAAATATTGCAGGATAAAAGAGAAAAAGAATATGTTCTCCACAACGATTTCATTCTCCAAATGGAAGAGACACAGGTCATCATTAATATACCAGCTTTTGGTATAGGAATACCAAAGGACAGATCACTGATTCCGGGCAGTAACACTGCATCACATTCTGGCAATTTAATGACGCCTTTTATCCCCAGAATAGGGAGTAATTGGACCCGGTAAACCTAGTAATTTTCCATGCAGATTTACCCACTTCTGGGAGGAAACCTCTGACATTTTCTCCCTGCTCCGAGCAGTGTCAGCGGGAGCGGTGGGTGGAGAGTGTTTGATGGGCAGAGCCTAGCTGGGAAACCAGAAACAGCCTGGCAATACCTCATAAACCAGGCCAGCTCCCTTCGGCTCCCCAACCAAAATATCTCTTTTCAGCCATCTATTCTCTTTCTCTCCTTCTCTCCTCTCTCTGTCTTAACTCTATGATCACTTTCTACCTGCTCCCCCTCTCACTTTCTCTCTCCCTTGAAGCCCCCCCCCCTCCCCTTCCGGCTGCAGTTAAGGTGGGGGAGATAGGGAAAAGTACAGAATACACATTTTATTTGGAGTTTATACAGTCACACACTGTGTAAGGACATGTTCCTCCTAGCAGTTTGTTTGTATTTATTCGTTCATTCATTCATTTAAGCTTTATTTCGGTTGAATTTACCATAAAAGCACATAAAAATACAAAATTGACAAAACAAACAATCCATTTCATACATATAACCTCAGATAATTGCATGGTTGTTAGACATTTGTTCCTTTAAAAATTTAAATAAGTCCGAAATTTAAAATTGACATAACAATAATATTCATAAAAGTTAAAATATTATGGTCTCTCAGAATTCATCTTGCTTAATCTTAGATCAGAACAGCATTATTGATCAAGTTCCTTCGTGCAATCCACATTGAATGTAGAAACTTAGTTACTGCACAGACAATTGTTTGTATTTATATTAATGTTTATTTTTACTGCAGCCTCAAGCACCTTGAAAGTAATCATGGTTCTAGGTTTTAATGTACATTGATTTTGTAAATGCAATATCATTAACCCTAAATGAACGGCACCCTGCCCGAAATGCACCGGGGATGTTCCGATGGGCACTGTTCACGATCATGTATGATAGAGTTGGTGAATCATGAAAATGTAAGGCATCAATTAATGTTAAAATCAATACTATGGATCACAAGAAAAGGAAGAGATCATTTAAAAAAAAAAAAGGTTATGAACTGCATGTGGTGGTGGTTGTTGCTTGCTGGCAGCTGAACTGAGCAAATAGTGTAGTGCGTCAGAGGGACTGTTTGTCAACAGACATATACCTTATTTCAGTGTTACAGTTTGACGCCATGGGACAGAGGATCTACCCCGACAGCACGCCAAAACTTTAAAAAATCAGGTCTTCAAGTAAAGAATAGTTCTGGAGCGCCATGCAGGAATATGGGGGAGTGACAGTGACACCAGGAGTGGCCTTGGACTTTCAAAATTGGCCTTCAAGGGCTCCAGCCCGCCGAGGAAACGTCCAGTGGAATGGAAGCGATGGGCAGCCCCGATGGTGGGGCTTGAGGCCAGACTTTGGCATGTCCAGGGGCAGCATTATCTGCTCTCCCATATTGCTTGAAACAGGAGTGCTAATTTCTGTATTTAACAATGAGTTTTGTGTATTAGCACAGGCCCCATTGATGACCAGACTTGGCTTCTAGGGTCAGGTACACGGTATGGCATTTTTGGGATTCTAAACTAAGATAGCGGGCAGGCGCATTATGGAAATATACATATATATATAGTTTTGTGGTTGTGAGTTTGGCAGATTGTGAAGACAGAAGAACCACACTGCCAGGAAATGTTGTCCAATATTTACTCAAGAGCTGTCAGGAGTTTGTAAATCACCTGGTTACTCCAATTGGAGTGTTCCCCCTCTGGATTCCACCACAAAAGCCTCATGACCCTGCCCTAAACTCACTTACAGTTTCAGATTTGCGTAAACAGCCACGTTTTCAGTTTTATATGAAACAAGACTTCGGAAGGCCACGTTCTCAAGTCCAGGGGCACAGAATTTCAGAGCCAGGAATCTGAAGGAACTACCTCCCGGACGTACTCTGTTAGCCCTGGGGATCACTGTCAAAGCGGTCCCTGGGGATCCTAGATGCTTATTAGGAAGATAGGATTTAAACAAAGGAAGAAGGTAGCGAGGGCCTTTCTGAATGAGAATTTTATGACAAAAGCAGTGTGATTTAAAGGACACTGTCCTTCAAAGGCAGCTAATGAAGCTGTGCAAGAGCTGTGCCCATGGAAGAATGTCTAAGTATATGCAGCAGCATTCATGCGGCTGTGTTTTGCACCCTTTGGAGGATTTTCATTCTACCTTTAGAGACCCCCAAGTAAAGTTCGTTGCAGCAGTCCAGTCGAGTCACCAGAGGAGCCTAGACTACAGTCTTCTTTGTTGAATCAGGAAGGAGCCCCAAGATTTCAGGGAGCATTTTTAATACCCTACAACAAGTACTGGCAAAAGAAGAGATCTGGCTATCAAAAGACAAGGGAGAATCTAACCAAAAGTCGAGGTTTTTAAACTTTGCTTTCGGGACAGGTGTGGGGCCAGGTTCCCCATGCCACCTTGCAGTGGACCATATTAAGGGTTGTTTCCCTACCACCAAGACTTCCGTTTTTCTTGCTGTTAGAAATGGAATTTCTGGTTGGCTAGGGCATGCGC
Organism: Triturus cristatus; assembly: GCF_964204655.1. Lineage (NCBI taxonomy): Eukaryota > Metazoa > Chordata > Amphibia > Caudata > Salamandridae > Triturus > Triturus cristatus. Next base: position 576,012,944 of record NC_140582.1, on the reverse strand, counting down.
CAAAGCCAGGCAGAAACCACCACTCTAGTCAGGGCAAGGGAGTTACACGCTGAAGATAACCCCTGTTCACCCCCTTGGTAGCTTGGCACGAGCAGTCAGGCTTATCCCAGCGTCAATGTGTACAGCGTTTGCGCAACACATACACAACAGCAACACACTAAGCACACTACAAAAGAAACTCCACACAAGGTTATATCAAAAATAGCCTTTGTATTATCATAAACGCATTAGAAACATAATCACACATTTACACTGTGCCAACTGGCACTAGGCAATATTCACAGGGGGTTATTTACAGGAGCAGGCCAATCGGGCCACGGTCAGAACCCTCAGAGCAGGTAAGTAAATGTAGAACACAACCAGTAACTACTGGTACCATAATGACCTAAGCATTATCACATCAGCATTAGACACCATCCTAAAATATCATAGCATGACATTAGGCAATTAATCAAATTAGGCACACACCTCATTAGCATAAACACAGTACGCATTAGGCCTCACCACCATAAACACATTATGCATAAACATCCTAAACATAAACACATTAAGTCGTAGGCATCACAAGCATAAAAACACCTTATGCAGCTCATTAGGCCTAAACCATATTACGCCAAAATCACATTGGCATTATCATACATAAATCACAGTAGGGCCCTGCACCCTACCAACCTACAGCTGACCCCCAGGCCAAATGGCCTTCTCAGAGGGCTCAAATGCCCTATGTCCCAAATGTCAGGGCTGGCTGCCAATGCAGCAGAATCCCAAAGTGCGCAATTGTGCAGGCCTAAACGTTGCAGCTGCCACTAATTGCTGTGCAGCTGTGATCATCACTGTAGCCATGGGCACTCCCTGTGCCCTCTGGGTGGGTCCCCACAGGGACTTTCTAAAACAATATGTCAAAACGTTCTAGATGCCCGCGCTGGTGCGGCGCAGTTGGGAATCAAATAAAGGCCCTGGCATGACTGTGCCCCTCCTGTCCCACTCAGGGACTTCTGTAATAAATTGCTGCCAAATGTTGCAGCTGCCTGCGCTCTCGCAGCACAGCTGGGATCAGCAATGAACATACGGGCACCGCTGTGCCTTCGGACCCCCACTGGGGCCCTAGGGATAAATGATGGCCAACGTTGAGCAAAGAAAGAGGCCCTGGCAGCGCCTCTAGAGCCCTTGCTCTAGGGCTCTCTAAATCAAACTGCCCCCCTCGTTAGAGCGGCCCGCTCTCTGGCGGGACTGCTCAGAAACTAGGCACTTATGATGTGCCAAAATAAAGCCCCACTCACCGGGCTCTCTGGGACTCTGTGACGTTGACCGGCCGCCACTCACCAACACTGCTCACTGGGGCTGCCCGGCGACGTCGGAATGGAGCCTGCGAGGCTCCGGTCCCCTTCTGAACTTCTCCTTCGCTGGGGATTCTTCGTCTGGCCCCACTTCGCCCGGTCCCCCTTCTTGGGACCGGGACTGCAACGGGGAGCTCGCGGGGCTCTGGACGGTCCCTGCGGCGGGCGGGACTTCCATTCCCTGCCCGCTGGACCGCTCCTAAGCCCCGCCCACAGTCAGGCGGACTCGGCCTAACTTTTGGGTCGGCGGATTACCTCACGGCAGTGATTTCCCCGGCAAAAGCGGGGCGGGCACCGGTCGTAATTAAATAAAACACCACCCGCCATTATAGAATCCCATAAGCGGGGTGGGCCACCAATACAGCGGCCATGTGGGGTGGGAACCAGCTGTTTGAATATCCATAAGAGCGGGGTGGGCACCCGCTTGCCAACATAAAATCATCAACGTGGCAAAGGCGGGGAGTCCCCACGTCGGGATTCCCTCCAAAAGGGCTGCAGCTTCACGCTGTGAAGCCCATGTGCTCCTCTTATTGGGGAAAAAAAAAATAATGCACAGTGTTCACGATGCAGCCCAGCGCTGTAAAGGCCACAAAATAAAGGTTCCTCTCTCCTGGGAAGATTAAAATATAGCGCTCACTGGGCACTAGAGGCAACCAAAGTCCTTAGGTCCCTGGGGCATAGTTGGGCCTAGGAAGGCCACCACACAGGGCCCTCCAGCAGGGAGGCAAGCCCTTGCGGCGGTTCCTCCTGGGCCCCCATCAGCAGCAAGCCCCAGCAAAGTCAGGAACAGCACAAAATCATGGGGTCACAGCCCCTATACTTATACCACTTCTCTCCTTTGTCTGCAGTACAAGGTTTGGGGGAACAAGATGCAACTGGTTTGGGGGATTTGGAGAACGCTGTTGACATTGCTCCTCTTCCCCTTTTGTTGGGTGGGGGCTCGGTGATCAGACACACCACAGGGGGCAGAGCCAGCATTGTACAGGCTAGGCACAATCCTATTCAGGGACCAGGGACTTCTCCTCCCATTACTCCAAATCTAGATGTCCCATTCAGCGTAGTGCTGACTCTCCTGGAGCCACACACACCTCCCAGCCCCTGTCACTCAAAAACCAGACTTGCAATTCACACCAGGCAGGCAGACACATAGTACACAGAAATGCCAACTTCTAAAAGTGGCATTTCTAAAATAGTTATAATAAATCTTGCCACACCATTGCGCAGCATTTATTATTACCATTCCAAATATACCAAACTTGACCACGCTGCTCCTCTCATATCAGGAATTACCACTGAAACACTTATCAGGGAATCCCCAATGCATTCCTATGGGAGGGCAGACCCACAGTAGTGAGAAACCAAAATGGATATTTGTCACTACCAGGACATGTCACACACTTAAGGTACATGTCCTATCTTTAACCTACAATGCACCCTGCCCATAGGGCTAGCTAGGGCCTACCTTAGGGGTGACTGACAAGTAGTAAAAAGGGGGTCACAGACATGTCACACACTTTAGGTGCCACGTCACAGCGGCAGTAACACTGTGTGCACAGGCCCTGCAATGGAAGAGGCCTGAGATAGGTTTGAAAGGCTACTGTGGTGGGTGGCGCAATCAGCGCTGCAAGCCCACCAGTAGCATTTAATTTACCAGCCCTGGGTATGTGAGATACCACTTTGCAAGGGACTGACAGGTAAATTAAATAGGCCAAACAGGTGTAGACCAATCTTACCATATTTAACACAGAGTACAGACACAGTTTACACTGGACAGCAGTGCTAAAGTGCCCAGGGTCCAAAAACCACCAGCACCATGTCAGAAAAAAGGCTAGGAGAAAGGCAAAAAGTTTAGGGATGACCCTGCAAAAAGGGCCAAGTCCAACACTTGCCCTAATTCTCTGGCAGCTAGAGTCAATCCCTTTGGCCAGATCCACAAGACATGCCTGAAAATTGGCCGAGCCTCTACCTTCATCCTGTGCCAAGGTGATGATCAGTTGGGTGTCATCAGCGTAAGACATAATGCTAGCTCCATGGCGCTCAATCACATCCACCAAATGGTGCATGTACAAGTTGAACAGGGTCGGACTCAATGCTGAGCACTGTGACACTCACCTGCTGCAGGGATAGGACTCCAGAGGTAAAACACAGGGCTTCTGGAGAATGTGAAAGGCACGATTTTGAAGAAATTCTGCAAACCAGTCAAGGGCGAGCCCCGCAACACCCTGCTTCCATAGCCGTTCTAGTCACAGACCATGGCAAATGGTGTCAAAAGCAGCACTTAGAACAAGTATGACTAGAGCAGCTGTCTTGCCTTCATCAGCAGTAAGATGAAGGGACTTAGCCGCTAATAAAAGAGTGAATTCAGTGCTGAAATGTGGTCTGAAGCTGGACTGGGTCTTGTGAAGGAGTTCCTTCTCATCTAAGAACTTCATCAGGTGCTGGTTCACATGTTTTTCAGCAACCTTTGAGAAAAACTGAAGCAGAGAAATCAGTCTGAGATTTTCTGGTTTGGATGGATCTAAGGGGAGCCTCTTTAGGAGGAGGATAACCATAGCGTGTTTCCAGTCCAATGTTACACGACAAGTTGAAACAATGGCCTTTATGCCCTGCTCCATCATCGCCGGTGAAGCTGAATCAAGTGGAGATCCTGATTTCACTTTAGCAAAGAGAGCGCTTTCTCATCCACAGATACAGTATTTATGCTTAAAAAGCCTTCCTGTGGGTGTGGAGGTGAATGTCCAGCAATGGGAAATTGATATTTCCTAGCATTTTCCGGAAAGAAACCCATAAATAGTGGCAATTTTTCTCAGAGAAAAAATGCACAATCTGATTAGAGTTATCGATCGAAGGGACAAAAACAGCTGAGATGCGTTCTAAAGAAGTGAGAGATTTAACTATTCTGAAAACATTGCGGGGAGAGTTTTTAGCCCCCTGAATCTTTTGGGCAACATATGGGGTTCAGGAACAATAAATTTGTCTATGATATTCCTCCAGTGCAAGGTAAATGATTTTATCTGTAGTCTGATAGCTCTTGCACCACAGACGTTTGAGACGCTTACATGCCTTTTTCATAATTAGAACGTCCTACGTAAACCATTCGATGTAGGTTTAGAGCAGGTAATGTTATGTGCTTTCAAGGGAGCTGAGAAAACTAAAGCCAATTCAAGTAGCAACTTTAACATTTTAAACATAGGCTTCGCTACATACATTAAATAAATGCGCTCCCTTGGCAAATATACAGCTCAATAACAGAGAAACTACACAAGTTCTATGACCATTTAAAACATAATGAGAGCAACATTAGATTCACCTACCAGTACAGCAAAGAGAAAGTGTTATTTTTAGATGTGGAACTATACATACTCAATGACAAGATTCACAGTAGACTGTATCGCAAACCCACAGCCTGCAATTTAGTTTTACATGCTACAAGTGCACAACCTAGGTATCAAATCAGGGCCATCCCTTATGGGGAACTAGTGTGGGCTAAACAAAATTGCAGCCTTGACACAGAGTTTAAAGAGTGCGTGACTGACATGAGTAAAATATTTACCAAGAGAGGATATGATACATGGATGCTATCAAAAGCAAAAAAGAGGATCTACAAGATTCAGAGAACAGACACTCTGAAACAAACACTGACTAAACAGAACAAATTGGAGAAAGTACATTTGATAACAGACTACTCCAATAGTTTGAATACACTAGTAAAAAGCATGAATATACATTGGCACATACCGCAAGTGGACAAAACAATTGAAGAGCTCACCTCATCCAAGCCAGACATCACCTTTCGTAAGGGTAGATGCCTTCAAAATATACTTAGCCCTATTTACCCTATTTTAAGTCCTTAGAAACACTGGATGGATAAACATACAGGAGGTTTTTACAAATGTGTACACTGTGACAAGAAAAAGGGATTTGAAGGTCATGATAATAAAATCTTTGAAATCAGATCAAATATAAGCTACAATACCAAATTTGTGATCCATGCAATAGAATGCAAATGTAAACTAACAAATGTAGGAAGCACTATCATAACTCTCATGGAAAGAATTAGCAAATACATGAGAGCGATAATACACAATGACGTGAGATATCTTATAGACACACACATCATAACATGAGACAACCAGGATAAGCATAGACTATTTGGATTCAATGACATGGAACAGGTACCTAGAGACCTTAGAGGGGGTAATAGTGAAATGACCCTGAGAAGGAAAGAGACAATGTGGATTTTGCGCTTGAGATGTGTTGAAATGGGTCTCAACACAGATCATGAGCTCCAATACTTCTTGGGAAACTAATGAAAATAAATATGCATGTATAACATTATGATTGTTCATTATGGACGTTGAATGAGATATATAAATTCTACAAAAACAATAGTACTGGTAAAAATCTCCACAAAACCGTTACAAGATGGTGGTCATTGTGAACTCATGAGTAGTAAGCATTAATTGGAGAGACAACTAATAATGGTTATATTAATGTATTATAAAGTATGAGAATTCTGTTTATTTCAATATGATTGGGACATTCCCTATATAAGTATTTGCAATTGTTAAGCAATAAGAATTAGTATGGATGACTTTCTTTAATAATTTTGCTTTTGATTTTAAAAACTGAAGCAGTTGACCAAATTATTCACCAATTCTGATTGGGATTTTGAATCAAATGCATTAAAAACACAAACGTACTATATAGTTCTAGGAAAAGGTACTCGACCCATAGGTAATGGAGTTAAGTGTTAATGTTTAAAGATGACTCCAGATTAGTTGACTCGGGCACTGGAGACTTAGGAGTCCTACTTTTATGTCTTGGAGGCAATCCTATGAAACATACACGGCAGGTCTCAGACTAGAAACAGGAGAGTACTCGTGAGCAGCAGGAGGATAGCAGTGGCAGACACTTCGGTAAGTCTATGGACTCGGTTTTCCTCCCCATGTAATATATAGAGAAGGCTAAATGTAGATGAACAGGAACTTAACTTCCTGTTTGAATTATATTTTTAATGAAACAGGACACACAAGAAGAACGTGCAAAAGAGCTTAATAGAATCTCACATGAAATACGGAAGCACAAGGATTCCCTCCTTCCTAACGTGATTTATTTAAATGAAGGCCGGGGCGGAAGTATAATCGGCGATAAGGTAGGGGATGTTAATTAAAATATCGTCAGAATACATCATTAATATACTGGAAATTGGCCCATTTTGTACAATTATGGAATGTCCCATTTGTGTTTCTTCACAAAATTTAGATATAAGAAACCTAAAGAGAAACCTACAGTTACAAACCTATGTTGCAGTATACTGTGGGAAATTGCATAATATGTGTGATAAGAAAATATTATCACAGTCTGCACTAGAAATGTTGCCTTCACTTAAGCTTTTGTCAGAGATTGGGCTAACAATTTTTAGGATTACACATACATATATATGGGAGGCGTTTGACAAATCACAATACACAGGATCGCATAAGAGATTAAATTGCTTGTGCACACTGCATAATAACAAAAAGCGTGACAGGCAAATAGCAATGACAATGATAAAATGATTATTGTGACTGGACTATGAGAATAATTAATTTTAATTTGCACTTATCCCAAAGGATATCATGCATGGATTGCCACAGATCAGCTTAGCTCACGTTAATCATTCCACTTCAAATATCACTAGAGGAATACACTGACACTAGTGTCACTATGTTGTGAGTGTAATTATACAAAAATGAATACATTATACAATATGATTTAAAATTTCCATGTATTTAAGCCCTGATGAAGTCGCGGTATTCCCAGAGTTGACGAAACACGTGTTGACTAAGAACGGCTAAGGACTTAAGAGAAATTAAAGAACAGAAGAATTTGTGGAATCTTGAGACATTACTGTTAATTACTATATGTTGACATTAGCGTGTGCTGGAATGTGAAAAGTACTTAACTGTTGACCTTGATCACTTATTGGGGAGAAGGGTGATCTCTCTACCTCTTGCACTGCAGCAGACTTTATGATATGTCAACAATATTACACAGGTCTATTGAGCGCCATATCCCTTAACAAATTCACCCAGGAGAGCTTTAACAGTTGACAAACTGTGCCTGCTGGCATTCCTGGATTATAGAGCTGATATTCATTGAAATCTGGTATATCATTAAGGTGCCTAAGACAACCAAAAGCATCTCACTCCAACTGCGTAACTACCTCCTCTCAGTAATAAAAAAAACAACAAATAAAAGAAACACATTGTAGGGAAAACAATAACCTGAAACAAACAAAGCGCCAAACACCATGGGACCTATTCACAAAAGCATTTTTAAGTACATAAAGACACTATTTAGTAGTGCTAGTTTCCATATTCACAAATGCTATTCACAAATCTCGGCATGAGGTGTCTGCCTGCACTTGCCCTATCTCTTATTTGCAAAGAAATCTGCCTCGAGTGTGAAGAACTATGCAAATAGAGCTATATGTTTTAGAAGTAATTCTTGGAGGGAGAAGAGTTGTTAGAAAGTGGAAAACATATATTTATCAGTAGATGGGGTTAAAGCAAATATAAAAAGGGATTTAGGGAATGCATGCAATGACTTAAATGCATCTAATATAGTAAAGCCATTACTATTCACAAAAGTAACTTCTTACAAAAGTAATTACCTAAATCTGATACAGTAGCACTACTGACAAAATAGGCTCAGATCTACTCTAGCCAGTGTTGGGGTAAGTCTTTCTGTAAAAATAAAAGGACAGCCCTATGTGGCCACTTGAGACCAGGGTAAATCAACTGAATTTCTTGTAACAGTGGTCCCATGGGACTTATTTGAACTCCTGCTAAGAACTATCCCATATATATTTAAACACATCAACAATAAATGTATAGACAAGTCCTTCTTAAAATATGTAGTCTTTTCATAGATCACAGCTAGATCACAATAGTTTTGCACATAATTGGTCATAGTGCAGATGGAGCAGTGCTCAAAAAAGAGTGCATACACAGAACTAAACATAAAGCACATAATTACACCAATAGGTTGTGATATCATTAATAATGCTAGAGACCACTTCTCACCTGATGTGATTTTTGACGAGGTTGCAGACTAAGAATGGGTCGATTTGCCTACAGGCCACACCTGCACATGTACTATCTGCACTCCATTTCATACCATTGGATCCTTCCAGAGGGTTACTGGAGGCACCGTGGGCATCTAACAGGCAAGCCAATCACATTGCTTGTGACAGCTACTGAGCTGCATCATAAGCTGATTGACCAGTTTATTTCCATGTCCCAATCACTGGCAGAAAGGCAATGGGTGGCACAGGACTTCTATACCATTTCTCACTTGCCTCGTGAATTAGGTGCCATCAATTGCAGTCATGTGGCACTTCAGCCACTGTGCCATAGACATCACTGGTATTCTTTCAGAATGCACGTTGTCTGAGATTCCATGGGCTGCTTCACTGTGTGAACTGCCTTTCCTAAGTGCACTCATGACCTCTGTATTCCCAGTCCCAACTTTCAGATCAGTTTATTGCTGGGGATTGGTGACATGGGGTTGCAATGTGAATGACTATGTACTGGGGAATGGCATTGTAGCAAAATTGGTTCCACCTATTTAGTCCACTTTTTGGACCTTTTATTGTGAGGGAGTCTCCCTACCTAAGTCTCCCCACTGTAATTTCACAGTAATTAGACTGCAAACGTTTACTGTCAGTATCTGCCTTTAAATATAGGCACAATGTGATGCAGCTAGGGTAAGGGACACTAGGCTGGTTGCACATGAGTGTATGTGCACACACATGTGCAGACTGGTGGGGGCTATGCGTATGAGACTACCATCATGCCCAGCCCATAAACTACACACTAGTAGCCTGGATCCCTGTCAAGGTAGGTGCTGACCTTTGGTGGGCATTATAATATTAGTGGCCATTAATAAATAGGTTAGTAGGGTTTACTGTATTATACACATAGGTTAGATCAGCCTTAAAGTGCAGTTTTGCTCTGCTAGGGCCTACAAAGTCCAGCGAGGTGCCAAACTGGAGTGAAACATGCACACTGGGATTGAATGTGCAGGTCCCAATTACCTATGTATGCATCTTATGAGTTGCCCAGGACTGTCATATTTCCCTGGCTGAGCTCAGAGTCAGAATACAGGCATTTTGCCCCCTGCTTGTTGCGCAGCCTCAGTCACACACGTTCCGCCTTCTCGCGCGGCCTTCTTGCAGCACGAGCATAAGCGGAACTCATACTGCAGCACCAGTGGACTCATGCACTTCTCTCCCACACTCACCTCATGCTTGGTCCACCGGCACTCACTCTCCTGAGGACTCCTAGCCATAGGGGGTCCAGACAGTTTCTTGGTGCTATTTGTCTGCCAAAATCTTCTTCCTAGAATTTCTCAGTAGGGATGTAGTTTCCGAACCCAAGATGACTGCCACCATTCCAAATTCTATACCATCCCAAACTAATATGGTGGGATCCTTGTGATTCTGTTTGCTGTTCCTGGGTAAGGCCTATTTAAGGAAGGTTCTTTCTGCCTTTTAGCGCATCACAATTTTAGAGATCCTCGTAGTGTTCTTGCTCCAAGATTCAGCTTTGACTGTTAGTTCTGTTCCTATCTCTACAGTTCTTCACCCTTTTTCCTTCCCTGTGCCTGGTCATCGCTGCTGTAGTCTGTCTGATTGACTCTTCTAAGACATGACAACTACCTCTGGAGTAGCATCTTCTTGGGAGGTTTTTTGCCTGCTGGGTATTTCCCTCTTGGGGTTACTTCTGGAGGGCACTTTTCTGCTGGGTGCTCACAAGTGTCAGTGGTAATGTGGCTACCGGAAGGGGTCGCCCTTACCTCTAGCCTACCAAGAACTGGGCAAGCAAAGTCTAGAATCAATCAGAGGACCCCATCAGACGTCCTAGTTGCGAGATGCTGGGTCACGTTTCTTTTGTTCCTAGCAGAGGGAACAATGGCCTTCCCATTCAAATGGATAAATTATCATCGCTTAACCGAGTTCCTGAGAAGGAAGGGATGGGTGGGGAAATCTGCATCAGTTAATTAGCTGTCATGCTGCACAGACCCACTGAACAAAGGAGGCAGACAGGATATGTGTAGCCAACACAGGAGGGGTTACCATTTGAAGTTTTGGTGGAAACGTACCTGGCAGTGATGTCAACTAGTGTTGGAGCTGAGGGCTGTGCACAAAGAAAACTTGATGGTGCCTTATTGGGATGTTTCAGAATGCTGTGTAGGAGGGTTGGGACAGGGGTGGAAGAATGATGTGGCATCTTTGAATTGGTAAGTGGTACCTTACATCTGATATCTTCCACCTACACTTAAAGGGAGAGACAGGGAGAAAGACCCGGGACCTGGATGGTGACAGCAGCATCACCACATACCACTGGAAGGACAAGTCACCTGATACCCTGGTGAACTAAGGACTCTGCAGCTGACCCCCAGGGCTAAATGGGTCTCCACAGGGCCAGTGACGCTGGCCCCCTTATGCCCCCTGAGGAACAGGAGCAGTGGGGGAAAGACTTGGATTCCACTGCCTCCATAGATTTCCTGCAAGACAGCCAAGAGGCCATGGGTTCAGTGGAGGACAAAGCAGAGGAGATGAGCTCATATATGAGCCTTTGAACTGCACTGCTGGAGGACCGATGCGCAGCCCGCCCACCAGACCACAAAATGACTTGTAATCTGGTGGGTGGGTGGCAGTCAACCTGAAGACCCCCATGATCCCTGCTGGCTCCCTGCATCCAGCGGGAGCCAGAATTGCTTTTGAACAGAGTGAGCTGCTAAACATACAGCTCCCTCTCTCCAAAAGCAATTCTGCTCTGCTTCGTGCAAGCGAGAGCATTTTATATGCTCTTGCTTGTACGAAGCGGGGCAGAGTTTGCTTTGGTTTGGCGGGAGTGGTGCTCCCGCCAAGCCATAGCAAACAGTAATGTTCTGGGGGTGGGAACAGTCTCTGTGAGTACCAAGCCCTGATCTGCATTTCTCCGTCAACTGTCTCTGGCTGCTGCATGCAAAACTTGGGGGCGGGGCTCAGGGCTGAAAGCGAGGCTTGGCAACGAAGCAGCCCAAGCTTTGTGTAAGAGAAATGAAAGTTAAATAACAAAAATGTAAATTGCCCTTTGAAAGGTGTGCTAAAAAAGTTACAATGAAAGACATTGGAGAAAGCAGGAAAAACAAGTATCAAGGGAGTGGAGAAGATGTGGTGCATTGGCCAGAGCTGCTGACTTAAGGGTTGGAGATCCCAGTTCGAGGCTCTGCAGCGCAACATCCTCTGATTCTGGGCAATTCTCCAGGTGATTAATTGGAATACATAAACTGCTAATTTAATTTAAACTAACATGCAAGCTGGAAAATCAGAAAGAGGCAAAACTCTATGAAAAAATAATTCCACCAAAGCAAAAATTAATAGTATTTCGTCTACGGTAAACTGATAAGAGAAGCAGAGAGGAACAAGTATTGGTAAATGCAGGAAAATATGTGGCAGCCAATAGAAATGGAGCAAAAAAAAGTGGCAAGCACAGGAACTAATGAAAAGGCAGGAAAGCAAGGGGACGGGATGTAAGCCCCTTTTAAGATTTATATTTAAAACAATAGATTTCACAAGCACAGTGCAAGGGCTGCAGAGACAAATCCAAAGGGGAAGTTTTTTGAAAATTGCGTCAAGATTCATCAAGCGGCACCAAAGTTATTGACAGAACAAAAAATGCTTTTACTATGGAAACTTTGGTCCTAACTATAACTACTTACTGACTATCATCAGTAGGTAATATATATATATATTATCTACTGGCGGTCGCCAGTAGATAGTTATAGTTAGGACCGTGTTTCCATAGGAAATCCACAACATTCTATTTGGAATAACTTTGGCGCCGATTGACGAATCCTCGCGAAATTTTCAAAATAGGTGGGGCGCTCCGCTCCGCTCCTTCCCTGAAAGTCTCAGGGGGATTCGTCAAGCGGGGGCTGAGAAAAAGGGGGGGTCCCAAAACGCGTTTTCGCCATGCATTTTTCCATAGGACCTTTAGTCCAAGCTACAGCCCGAACGGCTGAACAAAATTACTTGAAATTTGGCAGAGAGGTAGTCCTCAGGTCAGGGATGTGCCTTTTGCAGGACTGGTGTAAATCTGTTCAGTATTTCCTGAGAAAATAGCATTTAAATCAATATATATATCTATAAGCGCGCACCGTGCGCGTACAGTAAAACTTACCGTACGCGCACGCTGCTGTGCGCGAGCGCGATTCTGATTGGTTGTTAGATCTTAGTAAACATTCGAATCGGTCGAAACCAGGAAGTGTCGGCCGCCATTTTGTCTCTCGCAGTCTGAGGGGGTGAAAAACAAACATGGAGAGCGTGAAAAGGGGGCATGGTGGACAGTTCCCGACCCCCTAGCCTTTGTCAGGGGGTCCCAGAAGGACCCCCAAGGGCCAAAATTTCCTTACATTTTTTTGCGAAAAATCGTGGAGTACGCGTAGCGTGCGCGTATGGTAGAAACTGAAAAATTCCGCGAACTGCGTAACGTGGGCGCGCGGTGAAAAACCTTAAAAAAAAAAAAAACATAACTTAGCATTTAAAAAAACGTACAAATTCACTGAAAAAACCATAGGTTTCACACACGTTATAGTTAGGAATTAGCATTTAAAAAACCTTGCAAATTCACTTAAAAAACCATAGGTTTCACACATGCTGATGACGTCAGATATTACATCACTGATGACATATGTGTCTTTCTGAAAAATAAATATTTGTAATATATGTATAGCTAAAGATTAATGGAAGAAGACATGGGTAAATAAGTGTCTAAATACAGTGATGTAATATCTGAAGTCATCAGCAGAGGATTGCGGTTGCGTGAGTTATAGTTGCCTGCACTAACTATAACGGGGGAATTTCAATGGTTTTTCACGAGTGAAATGTCCAGCTAACTATAACATGTGTGAAACCTATGGTTTTTTAAGTGAATATATATATATATATATATATATACATATATATATTCAGTGAAAAAACCATAGGTTTCACACACGTTATAGTTAGCTGGACATTTCACTCATAAAAAACCAATGAAATTCCCCCGTTATAGTTAGTTAAGCTAACTATAACTCGCGCACCCGCAATCCACTGCTGATGACGTCACATATTACATCACTCATGACATGGTCAGTGACATCACTCGTGACATCACTGATGACATCTCAAATGACATCACTGATGACATCATCCAGTGAATGTGTATTTTAATGAAAATTAAATATGTTTTATATATGTATATCTCACGGACGATAGAAGAATAAATGGGTATATAAGTGTCTAAATGGATGATTTGTTTTTGAAAAATTGATTGTATAACTGACTGATTAAGTGTATCTTAGTGAATATATGGCTTACAGAGTAATGTTTATATATGTAATTATCTGTATCAGTCTCTCACTTTGTGTATAAGTGGCTGCATGGGTTGGTGAGTAGCTATATGGGTGTTTTTATAGGATATTAGGTGGTTTTTTGAGTATCAGTCTGAGTGTCTGCATGGTTCGGTGGGGGGTATTACGTAGTGCATAGGTGCATGAATGAGTGACTCACTGGTTGTATGTGTTGAAGACAGCATGTGTGCAGGACTGTATGGGTGGATGAGTGTGTGTATGGGTGTGTTAGTGAGTGAATGACTGTCTCAATAGTGTCTTTACGAGTAACTACATATGTTTTAAACTACTATATGTGACTATTGGTGTATATAAGTGAGTATATGTGAGAGTGAGAGATTAAAAGAGTTCCTGTATGAATAAGTATGTGTTTCTATAGGTGATTGTTTAAAAGACTAAGTATGTGTAAGTTTCCGTAGAAGTAAGTGTGGCGGTGTGTGTATAACTGTATATGCAAATAAATCTATGTTTGATTCTTTATTTTCATGAGTGAGTATGTGTGTCAGTAACTCTGTGGATGAGTGGCATTTTGTAGCAGGATGTATAGGTGTACGAGTACATATGATGAGTGAGTACATGTATGAGTGTCTGTACAGGAATGTTCGTGAATGTGTGGATGTGTATGTGGATCTTAGAATTACTGAAGAGGTTGTTGTAACTGGTATTGGTATGTCCATTTTTTTGAAAATTTTAGTCTCTATTTTTGAATGTGTGTTTCAAAGGTTATATTAGGGTGAGAGGAGGTCTGCCACTCTGTCACAAGGATGATGTAATCAGTGATGCCATTTGAGATGTCATCAGTGATGTCATGAGTGATGTCACTGACCATGTCATGAGTGATGTAATATGTGACGTCATCAGCAGTGGATTGCGGGTGCGCGAGTTATAGTTAGCTTAACTAACTATAACGGGGGAATTTCATTGGTTTTTTACGAGTGAAATGTCCAGCTAACTATAACGTGTGTGAAACCTATGGTTTTTTCACTGAATTTGCAAGGTTTTTTAAATGCTAATTCCTAACTATAACGTGTGTGAAACCCATGTTTTTTTCACTGAATTTGCAAGGTTTTTTAAATGCTAATTCCTAACTATTACGTGTGTGAAACCCATGGTTTTTTCAGTGAATTTGTATGGTTTTTTAAATGCTAATTCTTACCTATAACGTGTGTGAAACCCATGGTTTTTTCAGTGATTTAATATGGTTTTTTAAATACAAATTCTTATATTAAACGTGTGATTTTTTTTTTTTTATTTGCAAGGTTTTTTCCATTTTTTTTTTTACTTTATATTCTCTTTAAACACTATGCTTAAATGTAAAAAATTCTGCAATATATTATTTTTTCAAATTTTTTATTTTACCAAACAGGTAAGATATATTAGTGTAACATAGTGATTCTTTTTTTTTTTTTTTTTACGTGCGCGTACGGTAAACTTACGGTAAGCGTACGTTTTGCGTAATGTACGTAATATTTCTATTCTTTTTGCGTATGGTTACGCAATTTACATAGTCGTGCGTACTGCGTACGCGGCGCGTAAGCGCATACGCTACACGCCCACGTTACGCGGAAGTGTTGGGGCATGCCTGTTATGCGCATGCGCGCGTGCGCGTGTCTTTTATACACGCATGCGTACTTTTACCGTAAGCGCTCCGTAAGCGCTCCGTAAGCGCTCCGTAAGAGTAACGTACGCGCACGGTAGGTCATGTGATCAAGAAACAAAACTTTTGATTGGTTTAAAGTACTTTCAGTTCTAGAACTCTCCTACACCACACCCATTCCCCTCATTTCTGCTTGTGATCCCTTAGGAGAAGGAGCTGAGTTGTCTTTGGGATACGATGGCAGACCAGCACTCCTCTTCTGAGAGTGAGGCTAGCAGCACCACCATCAGGCAGAGAAGGAGGAAACAGAAGAGCTCTTTTATATGGGAGTATTTTACTTTTCCTGAAGGCGAGAAAAAAGTAAATGCTGCTTTAGTGACTTGCAAGCTGTGCCAGCGTGTACTTTCTAGAGTTAATCCTAACAAGAAGTATTCCTTTGGGAATCACACTATGTTGAGACACCTTGAGGATGTACACCCTAGGACACATGCTCGACATACTAGAGGAAACCCTTCAGTAAGTCGTGCAAGCACATCCACAGCAGCTCAGCCGAGTCCATCTTCGGCAGCTCAGCTGAGCCCTTCATGTGTGGGGGCAGATTCACCTTTTTCTGTTCCTCTGGAAACTAACCATCGATTTACGAGGGTTACAATGCGGTGCTCAAATTGCCATGGTCTAATTGTTCATAGGGAGACCAGTGTTCCCCTAATTAACAACAAAATAGACCAGCACATTTGTCCTACCAGCTAATATTCCCATTCTTTCTTTCCTCTGTCCCTGCATGAACACAACGGTTCTTTTAAGAGCCAACCTTACCTCTCAACTTTTTTTAATTTTTTCTTTAAAACTTTTTTTTTTTTTTTACCGTACGCGTACGGTAAGCGTATTTTTTTTTTAAAAAATACACTAAAAAACAATTACCACATTACTTGGTCCTTGAGGGATTAATAACGAAATACTGAATATCTGTTTGAGGAGAAGTGGAAAAAAGGGTCCATCAAATTTCTGACTTACCTGACCCACCCCAAAATTTAATTTTCAATTTAAATTGTATTGAAATTGCTTGAAAAAATGGTTTTATTTTTCGAAAATTTTCTTTCTCAATCTGAAAAAAAAAGAAAAAAGTATTAATATTTAATAAAACATTTTATAATACAGTACACGTATTTACATATTTTCCAAAAACAATTTTTTGCCATTTTTTTGCTGTTTTCAGAATATATTGCATTTCACTATTAATCGTGAAAGCAATTGGATTCATCACTTAACAGCGGGCAAAAATAAAAATAACAATCTCAAAGATTGTTTTAAAAAAGCCCAGAATCTCTTTTCACTTAAACATAACATTATAGAAATGCAAAATATTCAAAAAAAATATCATCTAATAACAATAACTATTTCTAAAAAATACCGTCTGACAATTTTGTTTCAGAAGCATAATCACAAAAATAATATATCTCAAATAACTCCACAATACATCTGGTTACCTTTCCTTTAGGCCAAATGGTAATTTTAAAATTCTTTTTTGATTAAATTTCCAATGGTAATCCAATAAAATTCCAAAATTTAAATTGTACAGATGTTACCGATTCTCTCTAAAATTTTGGTTTCCGAAAGATTAATTAGGAATTAAATAAGTCCACAATACATCTGGTTACCTTTCCTTTAGGCCAAATGGTAATTTTAAAATTCTTTTTTGATTAAATTTCCAATGGTAATCCAATAAAATTCCAAAATTTAAATTGTACAGATGTTACCGATTCTCTCTAAAATTTTGGTTTCCGAAAGATTAATTAGGAATTAAATAAGTCCACAATACAATTGGTTACCTTTCCTTTAGGCCAAATGGTAATTAGAAAAATCTTTTTATTTGAAAATTCCAATGGTAATCCAATAAAATGGTAAAATTGATTGGTACAGATGTTGCCAATTCTCTCTAAAATTTTGGTTTCAGGAAGATTAGATAGGAATTTGCTAAATCAAAAGGCAAACGTTGCTTAAAAACCAATTGACAATCATTACACATTGTCCAGCCTTTTTTACATTTAAGATAACTTGTGTAATGACCAGAAGTTACAGTAGGTCCTTCATGGAAAATTATTGCAACTGTTACAAAAGTTTTTCCTGAAATTGATAATTGCTGTCCTGTAAACTTCTTTATTAAAGTATCTAATTTTGAACCATCAGCTCTACATCGTTGCATCATTAAAATTACATACTGTCCGTATTCCTTTAAAATTAACGTTGAAAACATGTCAGATTTACACTCACCGCATTCCATGCTATGATTAGCATCTTTAACTAATTTAGCAAAAGTGACTGTTTTACTCTCTGGCAATGTTAAATAAATAAACCTTTCAGAATCAACATTGGAGCCACATGTATTGAAACAGTTTTCACAACTATGTTCCCATTTATAAGAGAGACAAAACATATTTTCAATGTGTACCCCTTCTTCTTCCAGTACCTGAAGAAAATACATCAAGAATTCCTGTGCGTCTTGCTGTACATTTTGAGAAAACTGTGTACATCCTGAACATACATCTAAAAGTTTTCTAATTTCAGTAGCACTTTCTATTTTAGTTTTATCATTACTCAGCTTTTCAAAAAGGAGACTCAACTCAGAACAGAATCTTTTTCTCTGATTTACTATTATCTGCTCTTGCAAACTTTCAAGATAAAATACAACATTCAGCACTACATTAGCGTAGCAGTTGACACCAGAGCTATTTTCAAAATGACAACCAACAACCTCTTCAACATTTTCCTTTTTCTTTTTGCTTGCAATTACATCAGTCTTCTTTTTTTTCTCCTCTCTACATCCTCATTACAGATATTCTCAATTCTCCTTTTTCGAGAAACAACACTTTTTTCCAACACAGGATACTGACCTAAATGAGGAGCATAGGTTCTTCTTAATCTATTATACTCCTTTACACAATTTGCATCAGCACTAACTTTTGAGTCATCAAAGTCTATCATAAATAAACCAGATAATGTTTTCACTCGTGACAAAGCAACATAAGCCATACCTTCTTTGAACACAGTTGAACCAATGTTCACAAAAGCACAATCTACAGTCAATCCTTGAGACTTGTGAATAGTTACAGCATATGCTAGAGAAAACGGAAACTGCTTCCTACGTACATATAAGTCTTTCACAAGCATGAAACGAACTGTACAACGACAAATGTCTATAACTTCTTCTATCTGATCAAATTTTATTTTTAAACATTCAATTCCATCTTTTTTCTGGTAATTAATAAAACCCACAACTCTTCCCATAGCTCCATTCACTAAACCTTTTTCAACATCCAAATTTCTCCTTAAAAATACTCTACAGTTCATGCAAACATATAGATTTTTTTCTAATCCAGCAGTTTTGGAAATGTTCTTCTCTAGTGAATCCAATTTATTTTTCAGTTTGCCTGTTAATGTAATAGTGATTCTTTCATGCTGAATTTTGTCCACTGCTTCCAATTTCCTAATCTCTTCCTTTTCCAATTTCAAAAGTTCCTCATTGAATATTGAGCATTCACGTAGAGTTGGCATTAAGCAGATTACACTTTTCTTTTCTGCAATGTTCTTGTATATTTTCTCTGCAACTATTTCTTCCTTTGGGAATAAATTATGTAGCAACCGACTCTGTAATGCTTTCGTGCCAGCTTCAGTGAGTAGTCCAATTCTGATATCTTTCAGAATACTTCCATATTCTTCATCGTTTGCTTGCCTCATATTAGTAGTAAGTTCCTTGTACTCAAAGAAGGACCAAATATTTGCATTACCAATGCTTCCCAATGACTTCTTTTTGTCTTCATGTGTCACAGTATTAAACACTGGTTGTCCTTTAACTGGAGTAAGCTGTAGAAGATCCCCAAAAACTATGACATGTTTTCCACCATATAACACGTCATAGTCTGTCCTTAGAATTTGCTGCATTCTTAAATGCACAAAGGCAAGCATTAAGTTTGATACCATGCTCACCTCATCAATAATGAGAACTTGCATCTTCTTCAATACTCTTGAAACTTCCAAGCATGCTTCTCCAGTTAGCTTGTGGTATTGTATTTTGTTCTCATGCTCCACTGGTAACATTAGCAAACGATGTAAGGTGATTCCTTTTATGTTATATGCTGCTAACCCAGTTGGAGCAGTAACCACACAAAACAAAGTTGAATCCGTTTTTTGCTGTAGGTAGCTTCTGATGACTTTTATTAAGAAACTTTTTCAAGTTCCAGCTTGTCCGCTTACATACATCCTGATTGGTTGAAATGATGTGCATGAGAACTCTTTTTTTTCATGTAGTAATCCGTGATCAATTTTGTTTCTGATCTCTTCATAAATTTGTTGCTGCTCTTCATTCAGTTGTCTTTCCAAATTTGGTATGTCTATTAATTCTTCTTGAGCTTGATTCATAGCCGTTTCCACTTCAGTCATAGCTATTGCAGCTTCATTTTCAATGATTGGTTGTCCTAGGGGATCTTGACTGAGCGTTCCAGAACTTTGGCTGTCTTGAGAACTGTCTCTAGCTACTTCAGCTGCAATTGTAGTTTCCTGTTCAATTTCTTCATTTAACATTTGCACATAATTTGTGAAAGTACTGCATTCTATGCTGTCTTTGCAAGCATTAAAGGAATCTTCATAGCTTTGAAATTCTCCCAATAGTTCGTCCTCTGAAAGCCATGGTTTAAACAGCTGTAAAAGAGCCAAGTAGTAGAATTCCTTTTTGTCAGTAGTGTCGCAACTCAGCTTCCGGTGATTTATCAAACTTCCTTTTGTTTGCTTCACCAAACATCCTTCCTCACCAATGACTTTATATTTTCCATTGTTGATGTCTTCTGTGGCTTTCCGTGAATAAATGTAGTTCTGCAGCACTTCATAGAGACACATGTTCTCTAGATGAAGACTTCTCTTTGGGTAATATGTGTCCAACATGTTTATTTTTAAAATATCTGTACTTTCTGGGTCATTCTCGGCCAAATATTCAATTTCTCCCACAGATTTCAGTACCCGATTTCTCATTGCTGCAAGGCCTAAACTTGCCCAAATTATTATTCTTGATTTCGAGTAGAGACTTGCAGAAGATAACCTATCTGAACATTCGTAGGATCCAATTTCTCGATGCAATAACATCTTTAAACTGAAACTGTATAGCTTCTTACTGACAGTCTTCTCGTGAGAAATCTCTTCCCACATTTCTTTCAATTCAGTTTTTTCAGATTTAGTAATGTAAGACGTTACATATCGAGCAACAGCAATGGAATTGTCAGCTACATACTGTATATCCATGTTAGCATTCCACATGGATAAAATGACTGGGTTGTAGTCATTTATATTTTTGGATTCTTCTTTTCTTTTTAGGTTGTAGGTATTCTTAGGTGATTTTCTTGTAAGAGTATGTCTCACAGCTGACATAAAACTGTTTACTCTTCCTTTTGAAAGAACAGGTCGTGGAAATCCAAATCGACATTTAGTGTAGAATTTATCTTTGCTCTTGTATTTCCGTCGACAGTATTTTCCACACCGATGACTTTGGAAACGTAAAACTTGCTCCTTTAACTTTTTCTCTTCTGTGCTTTTTGGTATAGCACATGTTGCATATTCTTCAATGAAAGATAACACTGCTTCATCAGTATCTGTTCCAAACTTTGGGGCATCCTTGATCCACAACAGCATATGAATATGAGGAGCACCTCTAGCTTGGTACTCTTTTCTCCAAAAGAAATATACAACTTCTCCAAGAGGTGGATTTTTTTTATTGCAGATGAAGCACATCATGGCCTCAAATCTATGATTGAAATATCTGCAAACATTAACCGGATCCAATGAGCACAGTTCTCCTGCTGTCTTGTATTCGATGTTTTTAATGTTTGAATTTGCCTCTCGTAGAAAATCCAGTAAATCATCCCAAGCGTACTCGGCACAGCTTAGGGTAAGGAACCATGTTGGAGTTCCTAAATTCCGTAACATGCATTTTAATTCACCATGGCGTCGGTACCAATATTCATTTGTCCCACGCTGACAAGCCATCAGATTGATCAGTTGTGTTTCCAAATGATCATCTCGGTGCTGCACTTTCTCCATAAAATCCTTAGCAGACACATTTTGTAAATGTACTCCACTTTTTAAAATGTGATTTACTGCATAAGATAATGCAGACAAGTCGCTTTCAAATAAAAGATGGAACAAATAAGGAATACTTTGTCGACATCTTGGATCTTCTGCATATAGTCTTGTAATCCGATACTCAGAAGCTGGAATCTGTTCTGGACGTTCATCGTATCGTCCTCCTTTTCCTGTAGGAAACAGCTGGGGAAAACATCGAGCTTCCAAGCTCTCCTCCCATACACTCACAGGAGTTCCTTTTGCTTTCTTCATCTGAAACAGATCAATAGTGTCTCCCATAACTTCTTTTGAATGAAGAGGATGTATGCTAAAATGTTCATAAATTTCTTCTTCCTTTGACTTGTCCACTTTTTCAATTTGTCCAGTTGGTGTTTCTGTGTCTTCTTGTAAATCTTCTTCTTCTTCTTCTATATAAATTGATTCATACCATTTGTTATTCCTTTTCAAATACAAATTTGCTCTTTGTACTTTCCGTATATCTACCAGCTCCTGCCAAATCTTCTTATTCTCTGTAGGTACACCATTAACCAGAATAACTAATGGTTCAGTTTCCAAAGTATCTGCATCAATAGTTTCCATATTTTTTTTCAAATCCAAGGGCAAATACACCACTCTACCTTTTAAACCTCTCAGTAAATCTGAAGGAGGTAATTTACCAGTTTTGGGTTCCATACGTACTATGGTCTGGAACGGATGAACACATTGAATGAGTATAGACTCATATGTATTTAATTCAGAAAGTTCGGCAGGAATAGCATCCAATTCTAAATTATTATGTACAGCTCTGGTCGGATTTCTATTTTCTTCTAACTTATTATAACAGTATTTACAAATACGCTGATCTTCACCCAATTCAAAACAATTTTCAAGAAATATATATGTGGCAAAATCCTTCCACTTATAATTATCTTCATTTTCACTTTTTCTGTAGAGATCAACATTCCTGGTTTGTTTTTTATAATGAGTTCTGCGGCAACAAATACAAGTAATATTTGGTCTTTCATTAGAGATTATTGCAAATTTTGTCATGTGATCATTAGATTTCTTACTTACAGAGGGTTCTACATTCTCTTCCACTTCTTCCTCAATAACTGTGTCATTACCTGCACTGTCTTGTTCAGGACCAAAGTAACTAAACTGAATTTCATCAGTAACCTTCTCTACATCTGATACTGATCCACGGAACAGAGCCCTATTCAATTCATCTAACTTTATTGCTGGACTTTTAGCAAAATACAATCGTCTCACAAACTTTCTCATTTCAGTATGATGAACAGCCAGCATCCTAAAATGATGAAAAACACTTTTACACACTTTTCTAGATAGACAAGCCAGAGAATGTCCCTGCAAACCAGTATTCTCTCTCACTCTGCATGGATCTAGACTTTGAAGCACCTTAATCTTCTGTTTTACACTTTTTTTACTATATTCTCTTAGAAACTCACGAAATTTATCAATAGATTCCTGACGCACAGTGCAAATACTACTACAATTCCAAGTATACACTGGGGCTTTAGGACGTTTCCCCATAGCCTCATCCGCCATCACTTGTTCCTCATCTCTTGGAACCATTTTCTCCTTCTCCATTATACAACCATTTTTCACTTCATAAGCACGACCTCTGGTGTCAACTGCATGCAGCAAAATATTACTTTGAAGATAACTCTCTTCATTAAAAAAAGGTTCACTACTTGAACTATGCATCCATTCCCCTAAAAACACTTTACAAAAGTTTGTTCTTTTCACTAGTCTTTTCCTTTTGCTTTGTGATTTCAGTACATTGACCATTTTATCTAATGTACGCATCCTGTTCAAAATTAAAATGAATAGTTTCCTTTTTAATTCTAAAGCCTTTGCTACAATGGCTTCACTTTCTTTTTTTCTCTTATAAAATTTTGCTTTTTTCTTCTATTTCTTCACATCCTTTATCAAATTGGACATAACTCTTCTCTGAAACATTTTTCTACGAATCTCTTTAAACGCTGTTTTTCTTTTTAAGTTAATCTTTATTGTTTCTGAAGGTATATTTGCATTAACTAAATGCTCAATTTTTTCCTGTTGTTTTCTATTTAAAACATTATTTCCAGTACAGACATTTTGTAAATTTTTCCTTTTTTTGAAGATATTGTTTAAAAAATCTTTTGTCTGCTTACCAGAAGACTTTCTCTTTTTCCCAACATGAGCATCTCCAACTAACTTAGGTCCACCAGTTGTCTTCAAATATAGATTTTTTTTGTGTTTTTTCCTTAGTCTGGATTTTGTAGGCATCTTAAATTTTGTTCACTGCTCTTCAGCAATACCTGAAAAAAACTGAAAAAAAATTCCTTTATTTTATTTAAATATATTACTATATTTTTTATGATCATTTCAAATCTTAAAATACTATGTACCCCTTTCCTACAAGTGAAAATCACAATAACACCATCACAAATTAAATATCTAAAAACAATTCCTGTGTGCACACAGAGTCATGGTTTGATATTAGGCAGAAAACAAAATTTCTTTGCCAATTTGAAAGCACACTTACTACTCTTATTTTGGCAAGTGATAAGTACTTTTACAGTCTGACACATTTTCAATCCACTTTTCAGATTCTGAAAACAGCACATGTCCAAACAGCTTTTTGAGACCAGGAACATGTGTAACCTGGGTGAATGACTACACTCCAGCAAGGGCAACCAGCCTTAGTGATGCTGAATGTATTTGCATTACTGACTGCAACCTCAAACCCCACTCGGTTGTCAATACTATGCATGATTCTACAGGGTAAGCAGCTGGGTGTGTGCAAAGAGTATGCTTCTGCAGAAAAATAGCTGCCCCTTTCCTACTAATGCAAATGTAAAATTACCAGAGTAATACGCAATAAATGTCTGTCAACAATTCCTCTTTGCACACAGAGTCATGGTTTGATATTAGGCAGAAAACGAAATTTCTTTGCCAATTTGAAAGCACACTTACTACTCTTTTTTTGGCAAGTGATAAGTACTTTTACAGTCTGACACATTTTCAATCCACTTTTCAGATTCTTTAAACTGCACATGTCCAAACAGCTTTTTGAGACCAGGAACATGTGTAACCTGGGTGACTGACTACACTCCAGCAAGGGCAACCAGCCTTAGTGATGCTGAATGTATTTGCATTACTGACTGCAACCTCAAACCCCACTCGGTTGTGAATACTATGCATGTTTCTACAGGGTAAGCAGCTGGGTGTGTGCAAAGAGTCTGCTTCTGCAGAAAAATAGCTGCCCCATTCCTACTAATGCAAATGTAAAATTACCAGAGTAATACGCAATAAATGTCTGTCAACAATTCCTCTTTGCACAAAGAGTCATGGTTTGATATTAGGCAGAAAACAAAATTTCTTTGCCAATTTGAAAGCACACTTACTATTCTTTTTTTGGCAAGTGATAAGTACTTTTACAGTCTGACACATTTTCAATCCACTTTTCAGATTCTGAAAACAGCACATGTCCAAACAACATTTTGAGACCAGGAACATGTGTAACCTGGGTGACTGACTACACTCCAGCAAGGGCAACCAGCCTTAGTGATGCTGAATGTATTTGCATTACTGACTGCAACCTCAAACCCCACTCGGTTGTGAATACTATGCATGTTTCTACAGGGTAAGCAGCTGGGTGTGTGCAAAGAGTCTGCTTCTGGAGAAAAGTAGCTGCCCCTTTCCTACTAATGCAAATGTAAAATTACCAGAGTAATACGCAATAAATGTCTGTCAACAATTCCTCTTTGCACACAGAGTCATGGTTTGATATTAGACAGAAAACGAAATTTCTTTGCCAATTTGAAAGCACACTTACTACTCTTTTTTTGGCAAGTGATAAGTACTTTTACAGTCTGACACATTTTCAATCCACTTTTCAGATTCTGAAAACAGCAGATGTCCAAACAGCATTTTGAGACCAGGAACATGTGTAACCTGGGTGACTGACTACACTCCAGCAAGGGCAACCAGCCTTAGTGATGCTGAATGTATTTGCATTACTGACTGCAACCTCAAACCCCACTCGGTTGTGAATACTATGCATGTTTCTACAGGGTAAGCAGCTGGGTGTGTGCAAAGAGTCTGCTTCTGCAGAAAAATAGCTGCCCCTTTCCTACTAATGCAAATGTAAAATTACCAGAGTAATACGAAATAAATGTCTGTCAACGATTCCTCTTTGCACACAGAGTCATCTTCCGATTCTATGCAGAAAACAGTATTCCTCATTTATACCAGTACACCTTATTTTATGGTGAAAACTTAGTCCATAATATTTTACATGTTCCTTACATTTATATTTCTCCCAAAACACAAAATGATAAACACAACTTCAACAAAAGGATTTCCAATTCTATTATTCATTTCTTAATTTACCACATACATCCCCTCTCAAACTCATAACTCACCTTTAAAATTAGTTAGTTGTGAAAGAAATGTGGCACTCAAACAGCAGATTATCAGAGCCAGGATCTCTGTTCTGTACACCTCTCTCCTCTCAGCAGAACCAGATAATGGCAATGTTTCCCTCTCTTTTTCCACACATATACATGTTAATTTCAAATCTCAGTGCTTCCCCCTTTTTTTCAAATGTAATCACACATTTCTATTGGTTGAAATCCAACCCTTTTCCAAAAGTACCCTTCCCCCAACTTGACTTCTGCCTGCTACCATAGCAACAGCTCATGGAACACTGCTGTGTAGAGTCAGGTCAGAAGTTCACCACACAATGTTTCATTTCCAAAGAGCAAGAGTGCTTGACTTTTCTAACCTAACAGCAAATACATAGTAATGTTCTTTGGTAACACATTTTTCTGTACCAATACAAAACATGCTTCTATAAATTGACACATACAGCCTAGTTTTTAGTGTAGAATGGTATGAAACAGCCAATGAGTTCTTTTTATTTTTAAAAAATATGTATGCCTCCATTTCCAAACTGTCTTTCATTTCTTTTTCCCATTCTACTGAAATACACCTCCTGAGTGCATCCAGATCTCCTTTGAAGATGTTCACAGTGTGGATTGTAGGGCACAGCTATGTCTTCTGGAGTGAAAAGTATGCAGAGAAAACAGGTATGGTGAGAGACCTTGCTTTGCCAAATGTAGACATTAAATGGATTGGTCAGAGAGGGTTAAAGTGGCACCAATTGATGCCATTGGTGAAATCCTTCATGCAAATCCAACACCCTGACCTCATAATAGTGCACTGTGGTGGCAATGACCTAGGCACTTTGACTGGGGTAGGTCTGGAAATGCTTATGAAGGAGACCTTTGCACAACTGTTTTCACTTTTCCCTAAAACTGCCTTTGTGTATTCTAACATATGCCAAAGGCAAAAATGGAACTGGTCCAATCATTTTTGTCCGCAGATTGACAAAGCAAGAAAGCACGTCAACAAATCTGTTTCTGCTTTCCTCCGAGACTATGGTATGGGTTCCATTTACCACAACAACTTGCGTTACGACATGCAAGACATTTATAGAGGAGATGGCGTACACTTCACTGATGAAGGGAACAGAGTCTTCCTCTTGAACCTTAGACTCTGCATCGGTACTTACTTGTAGGTACCACTAAAAAATCACTTCATAAACACAACGGCTCTTTTTAGAGCCCCCTAATATCTAAACACTTAAATCTGAATTTTATTTCTTTTTTTATTTTTTTTTTCTACCGTACGCGTACGGTAAGCTTACCGTACGCGTACTCCGCGATTTTTGTTTAAAATTAATAAATGTTTTTTTTGTACTTTTGTGTCCTTCTTTGACCCCCTTTCAAATGTTAGGGGGTCTGTAACTCTCTTCCTTGCCCCCTTTTCACGTTATCTCCCTTTTTTTTCTGTGTGAAACACACGAAATGGCGGCCGACACTTCCTGATTTCGTCCGATTCGAATGTTTACAGTCATGTGACAACCAATCAGATTTGAGCTCGCGCACGGCACCGTACGCGTACGGCAAGCTTACGGTAAGCGCACGGAGCGCGCTTACAGATATATATATTGATTTAAATGCTATTTTCTCAGGAACTACTGAACAGATTTACACCAGACCTACAAAAGGCACTTCCTTGACCTGCGGACTACCTCTCTGCCAAATTACAAGTAATGCTGTTCGGGCTGTAGCTGTGTCTAAAGGTCCTATGGAAAAATGCATGGGGAAAACGCATTTTGGGACCCCCCTTTTTTCTCAGCCCCCGCTTGACGAATCCCCCCGAGACTTTCAGCGCCCCATTAGTTTTGAAAATTTCTCCAGGATTCGTCAACCGGCGCCAAAGTTATTCAAAATTGAATGTTGCGGATTTCCTATGGAAACAGGGTCCTAACTATAACTACCTACTGGCGACCGCCAGTAGGTAATATATATATATATACATATATATATATATATATATTTATATATATATATATATATATATATATACATGTTGTCATGTGATCAAGGCTCGGAGGAGCCGAAACGTTATGGCGGCAAAAAGGCACAGATTAAAATAATCTAGCACTTATCTTTGGTCCGTGTCCGTTTATGCTGTGACGGTGTGGAGTGACAATTGCAGCAAGTATACGGATTCACGCATATATATATATATATATATATATATCGTAGACAAAACCCCGGAAGTCCGGCACTTCTATCACGGCGGTCCTGGACGGGTTCCGGACACCCGTATATCAGCAGCAAACTCTTCAAACGATGTGAAAAGAAATCCAGGACACTCAGGAGTGCTATTTCAAGATTTTAATGGGCAAGTGATGCCTCACCAACATGGTTTGCTTTGCAGCTTTTTCGCAGTGAAAAAGCTGCAAAGCAAAACGCGTTGGTGAGGCGCCCTGGATTTCTTTTCACATCATTTGAAGAGTTTGCTCCTGATATTGATATATATATATACATATATATATACATAAATAGACATTGGCCGATAGTGAGATGCGATCCTATCATAGGCCCTTCCTGCACTAAGCTCCCCCAGTTAACCTTCAGGAGAGCTAAGTCAATGAAACAGGAACTTGTATCCAATGCTCCTGCACTAGACAGAGGTACCAGTTGGCTTAAGTCCCAAAAAGGATTCTTTACGTGCACAAAGTGTAAAGCCTGTAAATATGGAATCAATACTAAATCAATTTCGACTCCTCTAAGAAAAAGCCCATTAGAGATCAGGGAGTACTATACGTGCAAAACAGAGTTTGCAGTATATGTGCTACGTTGTACCTGTAACAAACTGTATGTGGGTAGCACCATCCACCCCGTGCATGTTAGAATTTTGCAACATCTAAGGGCAATCAGTAATAATGACCCAACATACCCTGTTGCCCGCCACATTAACAAAATACATGGTGGCAAAGCAGAAGATCTTGTATACTTTGTTGTGGATAGCATTAAGAAAAACATCAGGGGTGGCAACAGGCAACTAGCACTTAGAAGATTGGAGTCACGATATATAATCCAGTTGGATTGTAAGATCCCAAATGGTTTGAATGCCGACGAAGCATTAAGTGTTCATCTCTAAATCTATATCTGCCTTTTCTAGACTCTTAAAACAATCCCACAAGATCTGACCTAGTTGTTCATTGTAATTTTTTTTGGTTTTGTTTCTTATAACATGTTCACCATGCACATTCCCTTTTCTTACATAGTATGCAGTATATATTTTTCAGCAGAGAACTATGTTGAAATATGAATCAGCTATATGTGCCACTTTTTACTGAATTCATAATAGAAGTATGGGCAGCAGTCACTGTTAGCTAAATACTATCAAGCCCACTTGGGCTTTATTCCACAAAATTCACAAAATTGACAATAGTATATAATGTTTAGTTTTTGTAAACATCGTGTTTATTGTACTGACTATGGTACTGTTTATCAATATGATTACGATAATGACAATATTTGTTCAGGCCAGGAAAAACTTCATGAGATATCTTATGTAAAATGTAAGGTAGCACTTGCTTTACTGCTTTACTGCTTTAATTAATTGTATTGCCTACGGCAACACCAGTCTGAAGAGAGACTTCTTTCTTTTACACTTTTCTTTTATGTCTATTGTAGGTCCACTGGGTTTGTGTCACATGTACATCGAATGTATTTAAGTAACTTATCTGAGCGAGGTCGGACACAGTGAGCAAGGCGGAATCGTCCGCCGAAACGCGTCTGGGCCACAGCTTTGAAATAAAGAGTTATCTTTGAAACTGCATCCCACGGAGTCAGCGCCTGTTTCCAATTGTGAGAAATTAGGATTGGAGTTAATATATATATTCACTGAAAAAACCATAGGTTTCACACACGTTATAGTTAGGAATTAGCATTTAAAAAACCTTGCTAATTCACTGAAAAAACCATAGGTTTCACACATGTTATAGTTAGCTGGAAATTTTACTGATAAAAAACCAATGAAATTCCCCCGTTATAGTTACTGTAAGCAACTATAACTCACGCGACCGCAATCCTCTGCTGATGCTAATACTGTATTTAGACACTTATTTGCCCATGTCTTCTTCCATTAAATTTTAGCTATACATATATTACAAATTTTTTTTTTTCATAAAGACACATATGTCATAAGCAGAGGATTACGGTCGCGTGAGTTATAGTTGCTTACAGTAACTATAACGGGGGAATTTCATTGGTTTTTTATCAGTAAAAGTTCCAGCTAACTATAACATGTGTGAAACCTATGGTTTTTTCAGTGAATTAGCAAGGTTTTTTAAATGCTAATTCCTAACTATAACGTGTGTGAAACCTATGGTTTTTTCAGTGAATTTGTACGGTTTTTTAAATGCTAAGTTACTTTACGCCATTCGTGGCGTGCGCGCCCACTTAACGCAGTTCGTTCAGTGCGCGCACGGTGCGCTTCGCGCACCGTGCGCGCACAGTGAGCACGCGGTGCGCTTTGCGCACCGCACGCCCACTTTACGCAGTTAGTGCCGTACACGCAAGGTGGGCACGCAGTGCGCTACGCGCACCGCGTGCCCACGTAACGCACCGTGCGCACATGGAGGACATATTATGCGCTTCCTTGTGATAGGTAATCTGTTAAATTTAATTTGTAAGTGATGACAATAATATGCCATGCACAGAGAGTGCATTTTTTTAAATATATTTTTTAGCATAAGCGCACGGTACGCGTACGGTAAGCGTAGTCGGCGAAATTTTCAAAAAATACAAATTTACCGTTTTTGGCCTTGGGGGATCTTTGAGGACTCAACTAACATGGCTATGTGCATGGGCGCTGTCTAAACAGCCCCTTTATATGTTTTTTCCCTTTGTTTACAGCCCCTCCCTCACAGTGCGAGAGAGAAAATGGCGGCCGCCGCTTCCTGGTTTCGACCGATTCGAATGTTTACTTAAATGTAACAGCCAATCAGAATCGCGCTCGCGCACGCCACCGTACGCGTACGGTAAGCGCACCGTAAGCGCACCGTAAGCTGGCTCAGATATATATATTGATTTAAAGGCTATTTTCTCAGAATCTACTGAACAGATTTACACCAAACCAACAAAAGGCACTTCCTTGACCTGAGGACTACCTCTCTGCCAAATTTCAAGTAATTCTGTTCAGCCGTTCGGGCTGTAGCCCTGTCTAAAGGTCCTATGGAAAAATGCATGGGAAAAACGCGTTTTGGGACCCCCCTTTTATCTCAGCCCCCGCTTGACGAATCCCCCCGAGACTTTCAGGGTAGGAGCGGAGCGTAGCGCCCCACCTATTTTGAAAAATTCGCGAGGATTCGTCAACCGGCGCCAAAGTTATTCAAAATAGAATGTTGAGGATTTCCTATGGAAACGTGGTCCTAACTATAACTACCTACTGGCGACCGCCAGTAGGTAATATAGCTATATATATATATATATATATATATATATATATATATATATATATATATATATATATACGCGTCTGAGACAGCACTGTATGAATTCACTGCTTTAAATAAATTCATCCTGGCATCAGCTATATCGAGAGTCTGTGTTGCTGCTTTGTGCTCGATAGCACTTGGGAGCTTTCTGTGTTGATATATATATATATATTTATACCTGAAAACATAAAGGGTTTCCCCATACGGAAATGCCTCTCAGGTGGATTCAAATTCCTTTAGGGCCTCCGAGCATTATGGTGTTTGTAGTAATGCAAAATAAAATAAAACCCAAGTGGGTCTCGATGTTGCTCACAGTCTCATGCACAAATTTTTACCACAGTGGGTTGGCATTCCTGTCTCCAACCTGCTCCCTGCCAATACGTGTAGCCTTCATCAGGAAAACCACAAGTCCCAGGTACCACGCACTCGTGGTCCACAGATGTGTACTTCCGTGGCGGGCAGTTCCACAACTGGGCCGGCTGTGTTATATCCAAAAACACAAAGTGTTGCCCCATACGATAAAGCCTCTCAGGTGGATGATTCAAATTCCTTTAATGAAGGTGCAGCAAGCACAGCAGTGACAGGATACCTTACGAATGATAGCCTGACGCGTTTCGGGCTTCCACACCCTTGTTCATAGGCTAGGCACAGAGTCAACAGCAAGGACTGCAGTCACATGTTGATATTTCAAAGATGCCCCACCCCAACAGGCCTCCAAGCATTATGGTGTTTGTTCAAGTACATATGTCATCAGTGATGTCACTGACCATGTCATGAAGGATTTATTATGTGACATCATCAGCAGTGCATTGCGGGGACGCAAGTTATAGTTAGCTCAACTAACTATAAAGGTCAAATATTTCTGGTTTTCTACGAGTGAAATGTCCAACTAACTATAACGTCCCTGAAACCTGTGTTTTTTTCGGCGAATTTCTAAGGTTTTTTAAATGCTAATTTCTAACTATAACGTCCCTGAAGTTTCAGTGAATTCCAAAGGTTTTTTAAAAGCTAATTTCTAACTATAACATCCCTGAAACCTATGTTTTTTTCAGTGGATTTCTAAAGTGAGGTGCAGAAAGAAGCAATAGCAGTGCAGAAAGAACCAACAGAGGTGCAAAAAGAGGAAAGAGGGGTGCTGAAAGAGGTAGGAGAGGTATACAAAGAGGCAAGAGAGGTACAGAAAGTGGCAGGAGGGGTACAGGAAGAAGGAAGAGAAGTTCTGAAAGAGGCAATAGAATTGCTGAAAGAAGCAATCGAGATGTAGAAAGAAGCAAGAGAGGTGCAGAAAGAGGCAAGTGAGGTGCAGAAAGAAGCAAGAGCAGTGCAGAAAGAACCAACAAAGGTGCAAAAAGAGGCAAGAGTGGTGCAGAAAAAGGTAGGAGGGTTACACAAAGAGGCAAGAGAGGTATAGAAAAAGGCAGGAGAGCTACAGCAAGAGGCAAGAGAGGTAAAGAAACAGGCAGGGAAGGTACAGAAAAAAGGAAAAGGGGTGCAGAAAGAGGCAACAGAGGTGCAGAATCAGGCAGGAAAGGTGTAGAAAGAGGGAACAGGGGTACAAAAAGAGGCAAGAGAGGTGCAGAAATAGGCAAGAGATCTGCAGAAAAAAGAAGCAACAGGGGTGCTGAAAGAGGCAAGTGAGGTACAGAAAGAAGCAAGAGAGGTGCAGAAAGAGCAAGAGAAGGGCAGGAACAGGCAACAGAGGTACATAAAGAGGCAGGAGAGGTACAGAAACAGGCAGGGAAGGTGCAGAAAGAGGGGTAGAGAAAGAAGCAAGAGAGGTGCAGAAAGAGAAAAGATTGATGCAGAAAGAGAAAAGAGATCTGCAGAATAAAGCACCAAAGGTGCTGAAAGAGGCAAGTAAGGTAAAGAAAGAAGCAAGGGAGGTACAAAAAGAAGAAAAAGAGGTGGTCATAGAGGCAAGAAGGATGCAGAAAGAGGCAAGAGCAGTGCAGAAATAACCAAGAGAAGTGCAGAAAGGAGCAACAGAGGTTCAGAAGGAGGCACAAGGGGTGCAGAAAGAAGGAAGAGAAGTGCAGAAAGAAGCAACAGAGGTGCTGAAAGAATCACAAAGGGTGCAGAAAGAGGCACAAGAAGTACAGAAAGAAGCAACAGAGGTACAGAAAGAGGCAAGAGTGGTACAGAAAGAAGCAAGAGAAGTGCAGAAAGAGGCAAGTGGGGTGTAGAAAGAAGCAAGAGCAGTGCAGAAAGAACCAACGGAGGTGTAAGAAGAGGCAAGAGCGGTGCAGAAAGAGGTAGGAGAGGTGCAGAAAGAGGCAAGAGAGGTTCAGAAAGAGGCAGGAGGGGTGCAGAAACAGGGAACAGGGTGCAGAAAGAGGTAAGAGATCTGCAGATAAAAGCAACAGAGGTGCTGAAAGAGGCAAATGAGGTGCAGAAAAAAGCAAGAGAGATGCAGAAAGAAGGATGAGAAGTTCAGAAAGAAGTAACAGAGGTGCTGAAAGAGGCACGAATGGCACAGAAAGAGTGAGAGAAGTGCAGGAAGAGGCAACAGAGGTACAGAAAGAGGTAAGGGAGGTACAAATAGAGGCAGGAAATGTGCAGGAAGAGGGAACAGGGATACAGAAAGAGGCAAGTGAGGTGCAGAAAGAAGCGAGAGAGGTGCAGAAAGAGGCAATAGAAGTGCAGAAAGAAGAACCAGAGGTGCAGAAAGAGGCAAGAGGGGTGCAGAAAGCGGCATGAGCAGTGCAGAAAGAACCAAGAGAAGTACAGAAAGAAGCAACAGCGGTGCAGAAGGAGGCACAAAGGGTAAAGAACGAAGGAAGAGAAGTACAGAAAGAAGCAAAAGAGGTGCTCAAAGAGGCCAGAGGGATGCAGAAAGTGGCAAGGGCAGTGCAGAAAGAACCAAGAGAAGTACAGAAAGAAGCAACAGAGGTACAGAAGGAGGCATAAGGGGTGCAGAAAGAAGGAAGAGAAGTGCAGAAAGAAGCAACATAGGTGCTGGAAGAGGCAAGAAGGATGCAGAAAGAGGCAAGAGAATTGCAGAAAGAAGCAACAGAGGTACAGAAAGAGGCAAGAGGGGTGCAGAAAGATGGAAGGGAGGTGTAGAAAGAAGCAAGTGAGCTGCACAAAGAGGGAAGAGGGGTGCAGAAAGAGGCAACAGGGGTGCAGAAAGAAGCAAGTGAGGTACAGAAACAGGCAAGAGAGATACAGAAAGAGGCAAGAGAGGCGCAGAAACAGGCAAGAGATGTGCAGGAAGGGTTAAGAGAATTGCTCAAAGAGGCAACAGAGGTGTAGAAAGAAGCAACAGAAGTGCAGAAAGATGCAAGTTAGATGCAGAAACAGGCAAGAAAGGTACAGAAAGAGGGAGGACGAGTGCAGAAAGAAGCAACAGGGGTGCAGAAAGAGGCAAGAGAAGTGCAGAAAGAAGCAACAGAGGTGCAGAAGGAGGCAAGAGATCTGCTGAAAGAGGCAAGAGAGTTGCAGAAACAGACAAAAGATGTACATAAAGAGGGAACAAAGGTTCAGACAGAGGCAAGAGAGGTGCAGAAACAGGTAAAAGGGATATGGAAAGAAGCAAGAGGAGTGCAAAAGAACCAACAAAACTGCAGAAAGAGGCAAGAGGGGTGCAGAAAGAAGGAACAGGTGGGCACACTGAGGCAATAGAGGTACAAAAAGAAGGAAGATGGGTGCAGGAAAAGGCAAGAGGGGTGCAGAAATTTGGAACAGAGGTGCAGGAAGAAGCCAGAGCAGTGCAGAAAGAACCAACAGAAGTGCATAAACAGGCACGAGGGGTACAGAAAGAAGCAAGTGAAGTACAGAACAAAGAGGTGCAGAAAGAACCAACAGAGGTGGAAAAAGAGGCAAGAGGGGTGCAGAAAGGGGTAGGAGAGGTGCAGAAAGAGGCAAGAAGGGTACAGAAAGAGGCAGGAGGGGTGCAGAAAGAGGAAGAGAAATGCAAAAAGAAGCAACTGAGGTGCTGAAAGAGGCACAAAGGGTACAGAAAGAGATAAGACAGGTGAAGAAAGAAGTAACATAGGTACAGAAAGATGCAAGAGTGGTGCAGAAAGAGGGAAGAGAGGTGTAGAAAGAGGCAAGAGAGTTGCACAAAGAGGGAAGAAGGGTGCAGAAACAGGCAGAAAGGGGTGCAGAAAGAAGCAAGTGAGGTGCAGAAGGAGGCAACAGAGGTACAGAAACAGGCAAGAGAATTACAAAAAGAGGCAAGTGAAGTGCAGAAGGAGGCAAGAGAGCTGCAGAAAGAAGCAAGAGAGGTGCAGAAAGAGGCAAGTGAGGTGCAGAAAGAAGCAAGATAAGTGCAGAGAGAAGCAACAGAAGTCCAGAAAGAGGGAAGAGGGGTGGAGCAAGAGGCAAGAGGAGTGCAGAAAGAAGCAAGACAGGGGCAGAAAGAAACAAAAGAAGTGCAGAAAGAAGGAAAAGAGGTTCAGAAAGAGGCAAACGGGGTGCAGAAAGACATAAGAGGGGTACACAAAAAGGCAGGAGCAGTGCAGAAAGAGAGGACAAGGGTGCAGAAAGAGGCAGGAGGGGTACAGAAATAAGCAAATGAGGTGCAAAAAGAGGCAAGAGAGGTGCAGAAAGTAGAAGAGATTTGCAGAAAGAGGCAAGAGAGGTGCAGAAAAAGAAAGAAATGTACAGAAAGAAGCAAGAGAGGCGCAGAAGGAAGCAAGCGTGGCTTGCACACCATTAGTACCAATTTAACACCCACATTTAGCAATAAGTAACATTCTAGGTTTTCAAAGTGCCTTCCACCACGCAGTAACACTTGTCGCTGCATTTTTGGTATCGTTTGAACCGTTTGAGCTAGAAACAAGGCTTTTTTTGTTCAAATCTGCAGATTTTGGAGCAGATGATGGATTATGTGGCTAATATGGAAAATGTATAACTGTGCAAAAGTCGGTGCAGCCAAACAGTCGCATAATTCCAGTGGCCCTGCTCATACCTTTGACTAGGTCCACAAGTGCTCCTCAGTGATTCCTTCTTTTTTTGTATCACTGAATTCATAGTTGAGCTTCTATGGAAACGAGGAAGACTAAACCTGAGGTTACCACTACTTTAACTAGTAGTTGCATTTGCAGAGTGGTGGAGAAAGGGTGCTGGGCCTCTTACCATTGCTCAGGAATTCCACTATGTAGGTCTTACAGGAGGTACCAGGAGGGCTTCTTGGTCCCCAAAGTCCCTCAGGAGTAAATTGGACTTCATCCTCCATCCCATAGTCTGCAAGGAGATGCGTTTGCAGAGTGGTGGAGAAAGGGGGGCCTGGCCTCCAAAGATGTCCTAGCAATCCCACTGCGTGGGACTTACTGGAGGTAACAAGAAGGATATCCTTGGGTCCAACTCCCCCTCTTATTACCTCCAGTAAGTCCCACACAGCAGGATTGCTACATTCTCATAGCAGGCCAGGCCCCCTTTGCCCACCAGTGTGCAAACGCGCTACCTGGCGTGCTCTTGGATGGGGACTGCAGTCCCCTTCACTGCTGGGGGTCCTTAGAGGCCAACTAGCCTATCTCTGACCTCCAGTAAACCCCACACAGTTGGATTGCTGAGAAGTGGACACCGGCCATGCCCCCTTTCTGCACCACTCTGCAAACGCGCCTCCTGGCATGCTTTTGGTTGGGGGATGAAGTCCCTTTTCCTAATGAGGGTCCCTGGGGGCCAACAAGCCCACCAGGTACCTCCAGAAAGCCCCACACAGTGGGATTGCTGGGAGGTGGTCCAAGGCCACGCCCCTTTTTACACAACACAGCAAACGCAGCTCCTGGAGCACTGCTGCTCAGGGTATGAAGTCCACTTGTGTCCTGAGGTCCTCAGGACACAAGAGATGTCATCAGTGATGTCATCAGTGATGTCACTGACCATGTCAGGAATAATGTATTATGTAACGTCATCAGCAGTGCATTGTGGGGGTGCAAGTTATAGTTAGCTGAACTAACTATAATGGCAGAATTTCTCTGGTTTAGTACGAGTGAAATGTCCAACTAACTATAACATCCCTGAAACCTGCGGTTTTGCCAATGAATTTCTAAAGTTTTTAAATGCTAATTTCTAACTATAACAGTCTTGTTTTCAGAGTGGTGGAGAAAGGTGAGCGTGGCCTCCAAACGCCTTTTAGCAATCCCACTGTGTGGGATTTACTGGAGGTAACAGGAGGGGTAGTTAGCCCCTGTCAACCTTGGGGGGTAACTACCCCTTTTATTACCTCCAGTAAGTTCCACACAGCAAGATTACTAACTTGTTAAATCAGGCCCTGCCCCCTCACTGCACCACTGTGCAAACGCGTCCCCTGGTGCGTTGTAATTTAAGGGATTAAGTCCCCTTGAATCCTGAGGGTCCCTGGGGCCAACTAGCCAACCAGGTACCTCCAGCAAGTGCCACAGAGCTCCGTTGCAGACAGGTGTTCCGAGGCCATGCCCCTTTTTATACCACACAGCAAACGCGGCTCAAGGCGCACTGCTGCATGCAGGATGAAGTCCACTTGTGTCCTGAGGTCCTCAGGACACAAGAGGACCTCATCGCCCCACCAGCAGTGCACCAGAAGTCTGGTTGTAGAACTCGGAGGCAGGGGTGCCTTTATGACACAGTCACAGTAGGTATTGCCAGGGCTCGAGCCCTACGGGCAGTGCTGGGGGTCTTCATTCTGCTTGGATGCCTGAAAGAGTGAGGGGCATTATGGGGTGCTGCCTGGTCTTTTAGCTGAAAGGTGAGGCGGGAGGGGGGCATCTGGAGCAGGTGCTGGAGTGTGACTGTGGCACCTGATGCTGGAAGGGCGCTGGTGGGGAGACTGCAAGGAGTGTGACACATGGGGTGGAAGGTTGGGGGGTCATTGGGAGCAGGCACTGCTGTGTGATTGCTGCACCTGCTGGATGAAGGGTGTGGTGGGGTGACTGCAAGGAGTGTGACACATGAGGGTGGATGGGAGGGGTCCCACAGACCGCCCTAGGCCCCTCACTCTACACTCATGATGTGCAGAGCAGACTGTACATCTGGACCAAACATGACATCTGGACGTGGCTGGCAGAGGGCAGCTTTGAACTTCTTTGCAAACTTTTCTGCCACCCTGAGGTATACCCAGTAGATCGGAACTCAAGTGGTTGCAGTAGGGGAGCCCACTGTTCTGGGGAGCCTCACCCACCAGTTAATAATATTTATCACTCTTCTGGGGGAGTCCAGCCCTCCGGTTAATAATATTTATGACTGTTCTGGGGAGGCAGCCCACCAGTTAATAATATTTAAGACTGTCCTGGGGAGCCCAGCCCTCCAGTTAATAATATTTATGACTGTTCTGGGGAGGCAGCCCACCAGTTAATGATATTTATCACTGTCCTGGGGAGCCCAGCCCTCCAGTTAATAATATTTAGGACTGCTCTGTGGAGTCCGGCCCACAAGTTAATAATATTTATAACTGTTCTGGGAAGTCCAGCACTCCAGTTAATTATATTTATGACTGTTCTGGGGAGGCAGCCCACCAGTTAATAATATTTATCACTGTCCTGGGGAGCCCAGACCTCCAGTTAATAATATTTATGTCTGTTCTGGGGAGCCCAGCCCTCCAGTTAATAATATTTATGACTGTTCTGGGGAGGCATCCCACCAGTTACTTAAAATGTATCACTGTCCTGGGGAGCTCAGTCCTCCAGTTAGTAATATGTTTGGCTGTCCTGGGGAGCCCAGCCCTCCAGTTAATAATATTTATGACTGTTCTGGGGAGGTAGCCCACCAGTTAATAATATGTATCACTGTCCTGGGGAGCCCAGCCCTCCAGTTAATAATATTTATGTCTGTCCTGGGGAGCCCAGCCCTCCAGTTAATAATATTTATGACTGTTCTGGGGAGGCAGCCCACCAGTTACTTAAAATGTATCACTGTCCATGGGAGTCCAGTCCTGCAGTTAATAA
Source organism: Triturus cristatus (assembly GCF_964204655.1). NCBI lineage: Eukaryota > Metazoa > Chordata > Amphibia > Caudata > Salamandridae > Triturus > Triturus cristatus. The sequence goes on along the minus strand of NC_140582.1, from coordinate 575,973,746 downwards.
TATTTATGACTGTTCTGAGGAGGCAGCCCACCAGTTAATAATATTTATCACTGTCCTGGGGAGTTCAGCCCACCAGTTAATAATATTTATGACTGTCCTGTGGAGTCCAGCCCTCCAGTTAATAATATTTATGACTGTACTGGGGATCCCAGCACTCCAGTTAATATTATGTATGACCGTTCTGGGGAAGGAAGCTCACCAGTTAATAATATGTATGACTGTCCTGGGGAGTCCAGCCCTCCAGTTAATAATATTGATGGCTGTTGTCCTGGGGAGCCCAGCCGTCCAGTTAATAATATTTATGGCGGTCCTGGGGATCCCAGCACTCCAGTTAATAATATGTATGACAGTTCTGGGGAAAGAAGCCCACCAGTTAATAATATTTATGACTATCCTGGGGAGCCCGGTCCTCCAGTTAATAAGATTTATGACTGTCCTGGGGAGTCCAGCCCTCCAGTTAATAATATTTATGACTGACCTGGGGAGTCCAGCCCACCAGTTAATAATATTTATGACTGTCCTGGGGAGCCCAGCCCTCCAGTTAATAATATTTATGACTCTCCTGGGGAGCCCAGCCCTCCAGTTAATAATATTTATCACTGTCCTGGGGAGCCCATTCCCCAGTTAATATAATGTATCAGTGCGCTAGGTAGTTCTTACGCAGTTTTGTTCTCACGTTACACTTTATTGATGGCAGGCAATGGACACCCTTTTCCACGCTAGTTTATTGATACTAGTGAACTGATGTTGTTTTGTGCAATAAGTATCATCACAATTGCACATCACGCCCTTTCATAGTGCCTTCACCCATTGTATCGGGACCCGTAGTGACCTGCACTGTCACGCATTACTTCCTTGAAAACATTGTTGACCGTTTCTGTATTTCCAAAATCAGAGCAGCAGTCCAACCACCCACCTCCTCCCTCCCTAATTCGCATCTCTGCCTCGTGCTCACAGGTACAGGATGTGTTCACGGGGCGCAGCATGTCAAACACCAAACTGAACTTCAGCCTCGAACACCACACGGCACCGATCCGTGAAGCGCCTGGAAAGAACTCACCGCGCGGTGTGCACTATAAAAGGAGACATTCGTTTTACATGTCAAGGCAGAGGGATTTACTGAAAGTCATACAATACAGATACAAAAATACCCGCATGCTATTAGTTTGTTATTTCATGGTCAGAATGACACCCTTTTGGGGAAATATGCGGCGTTCTCCATGGTGCTTACTCCACCCCATCCCCAGGGGAAGATTTATGGTTTGACTAGAAGCACATATTGAAAATCTTCTGTTACCTTAAAAAAGGAAGAATTGAAAATTGTATAACATCTGTAGTGGTGGTGTACTTGTTCTATAATAGATAGATAGATAGATAGATAGATAGATAGATAGATAGATAGATAGATAGATAGATAGATAGATAGATAGATAGATAGATAGATAGATAGATAGATAGATAGATAGATAGATAGATAGATAGATAGATAGATAGATAGATAGATAGATAGATAATCATTTTCACTGGAGACTACTTCCTCTGAGACTCCCATTTCGTGGTTCGCGAGCATGACCCTCAGTCCCTCAGCAGGACACCTGATCTCACCTGAGGACAGACCAGCCCCTCTCTAGACGAAACATAAAGACACCGTGCACTGCTACACATAACTTCTCCCCAAAATAACACATGTACGCTTAATATAACCCATTATTTATATATCTGATCCCACAATATTTAATGTGACTGTAGGGGAAATGTGTGAAGTCTCCACTCACCTGAAATCCAGGATGTTCGATTTGAAAGATGAGGCCCGGGTTCTCTACGCCCCCAAAAATCTACGCCTGTCAAACCGTATGTATAACAAAGCTTAACAAGAACAGATCTTCAGGGGAAGGGGGAAAATGGGACAAAATACAAAAGAACAGAAAGAAAACACTGCTGGATTCGGATCTTGGCACGACTGTGGCACTGATCGCGATACCTTAACCACTCTGTAAACACAGAAATTCTTCTGGTAAAATATCTATGTACAAACAATAAAGATCAATAAACATTAATTAACCTACTTAGTTGAATACATTCACTAGTATCCTGATTTACGTTGCATATAAAGATTATACCTTCCACTTTAATTTGCTGCTCAACGTATAGCTGAGATAATGTTTCCCCTTTATTATCAGATGTATCACGTGCTTAAAGTGACGTTCTTAAACACAAGTGTATAATGCTGCTCTCTATAGTGAAATAAAAGAACACCTTGTCACCTTTTCAGCATCACACCAATTACTGAAATTCAAATGTTCCATGAAACACTTACTAACAAACACCCTTTTCTTGTCTTGAAGAATATCATAAAAACACAAAATAAGTTTCAGTAGAAAATGTCCACTTATTTCTGAGTAGGAAATGAGTTTCTCTCTTTTTACTTTGAAAAGTCTTATTTGTCTCACTCTTGAAATATGAAAAAACTATTATTAAATGAACCTTGGAGCATTTCCTCTGTAAGCGCAAAAGTCGTAAATTATCAGCCTTTGGAATAGAACAGAAAAGTACCTGTTTAATGTTTGACGCGCTTGCACTGCAAGCTTTGTTAACTAGAAATGCCTTACTTGACAGTGCGCTGCTTTTTCATTCTTTGTTGCAGGCCGGAGTTATTTCCTAAACGGAACGAAGCAGGAAGTCGTGGCGTTGTCCTGGAAACCACCAAGAACTGACTGGAACCGAAGAGGAAGAATGCTGCCTGCGGCGCGGGAACTCAAAGGAAATCAGATAAGTGGGGAGTCGTGAAGACGAGCGCAAGCACGTCCCATTCTGCTTTCAAGCCTTTTATAGGCTTCAGGTGGGTGGGGTGGTTTAACAGAAATGCAAATTGCCAACTGTAAAGCAGGTGTGGCAGGCACATGTTAACTGTCATTGGTTCTGCTGAATCAAGTTGTTTCAAGCTAAATGTATTCAGATACCAAGAACTACTTAATGTTTATAACAGCATTACAGCAAACCATCCCAGGAAAAATAAAAGCATGAAAGTTCACACTTGTACAATTCCATAAAGCAAACCAAAATAAAGACTGAACATGCTACATATATGGGCTCAATTCTAATACACAGTATGAGGATTAGCCATATTTATGGCTCAAATGCTAACAAAAAGAGACACCTGTCGACACATTAATGCGCAACAGAAAGTTAAAGAAAGAACAGCATGGAATCTAGCACAAACAAAAGCGAAAGTTAAACCAATTGGATATTTCCAATTGTGTTATTTAAACAGACGAGAGCCAATGAGTGGGTGTTGTTAAGTTTCAGATGCACATAAGTGCACTCACAAGCACGCACGATACGCATAATTTTGAAATCATTAAATACTCATTTGAAAAACAAGTATTGCGCTAATTTGATGCTGCTTGAAGAAATTCAGTTTCCATAAATTGGTACCTACCTCGCTGTGAGGTGTAGAGGCAACTGCCCAGCTGCCCTAGTCACCAGCTCACGTTTAATCACAGCGCGCCCCAAACTCGCAGGCGCAGCCTGTGCTAGGAGTTTAATTTCCATTGAACATGTCTCATCATGAATTTTTTAATTGGTCATTTCCATGCCACGCTCACATCTCTCGGAATACATAAGAAAGTGGGGGCGGAGCAAGTGTGCCTTAAAACAATGAACAATTGTGCAACACAAACACATGCCGATCAGACCTGTCATCGGCTTCGATAAAACGTACATGCCACTTCTAGCCGAAAATACCTCAAGCAACATAAACCAAATTTGAATTCAGGTGGCTAACCATGCACTCTTGTTCCTTTTCTCTAGGACAACTGGGTATATATATAGAAATGCGTCCCTGTGGTTTTTTGTGTTTAATGTAACCATGCAATAAACGGAAGAATACCTGTGATCACGAGTGCCGGGTCTTCAATCATAGAAGATTGGGGAATTGTTTGTTCTATATTTCTAGCGCTTGCAGTAGCGCTACTTTTTGTGCACCACCAGCGATCAGGCAGCACGCCAGCAAAACCGCAATTTTTTCTGGATATAGAGGCATGCGTGCCCCCATGGAAGGAGTGTGACAATGGAATAAAGGAGAAGGCGTCTGCAGAGGGGAAGGTTCGAATGCTGGGAACTGAAAAGCCCCCTTGATGGAGAACGTAAACCCTCTGCTGAAGTGCACATCCTCATCCTAGTATAACCACCCTTTCAATGGAGCTGGGCACCGCTAAAGGCACTGGCCGAAGCAGCGGTGGTGTCATAGGATCCTATTACTACTGCTTATTTGAACTGGCTACATTGAACACGCAGATCAATATTTCAGCAGCATAAAGTCACCACCATCAGTTTTCTTCCCTGAATTCTGGACATTAATTGCAAGTGAGGTGTTTCTGAGTGGTACAGCAAAAACGTCCTTGAAAACAGAAATGCATGGAAGGAGTTGATGACTATTGCGGGGTAACTGCGCTGGAAAGAATTTGGTTTAAAGTGACAGAAAATGTGACTTATTGGACTTTTAAAAAAGAACTATTATCACGATGCCGTTTTTAATTGAAAAACTTGAAATAATCTAGTCCGGGTTGTGCAAGCAACATAGAAATGCATGATGGGACCAATTTTTTTTAAATGAACTTGAGGGCTTAGCTCTTAGTAGCACAGCTAGTAAAGCCTTGAAAGCAATGGTATTTGCAGGCTCTACTCTGGTGTGACTTCAATGAGAAATTTGAGTTGTGCAGCAAGTTTTGAATATAAATGTTATTCTCCCACATACGAGTGTAAACCCAGTGATTGTGAAATATAGGGCATCTTCTATTTGTATTATTTTGGTAACGCTTTAAAGGAAGCACCAATATGGCGCAAAACAGGTGGAAGAAGACAGTGAGACTGCCGAAACGCGTCCCTGTGGTTTTTTGTGTTTAATGTAACCATGCAATAAACGGAAGAATACCTGTGATCACGAGTGCCGGGTCTTCAATCATATATATATATATATATATATATATATATATATATATATATATTACCTACTGGCGGTCGCCAGTAGGTAGTTATAGTTAGGACCACGTTTCCATAGGAAATCCGCAACATTCTATTTTGAATAACTTTGGCGCCGGTTGACGAATCCTCGCGAATTTTTCAAAATAGGTGGGGCGCTACGCTCCGCTCCTACCCTGAAAGTCTCGGGGGAATTCGTCAAGCGGGGGCTGATATAAAAGGGGGGTCCTAAAACGCATTTTTCCCATGCATTTTTCCATTGGACCTTTAGACACAGCTACAGCCCGAACGGCTGAACAGAATTACTTGAAATTTGGCAGAGAGGTAGTCCTCAGGTCAAGGAAGTGCCTTTTGTAGGTTTGGTGTAAATCTGTTCAGTAGATTCAGAGAAAATAGCCTTTAAATCAATATATATATATCTGAGCCAGCTTACGGTGCGCTTACGGTGCGCTTACCGTACGCGTACGGTGGCGTGCGCGAGCGCGATTCTGATTGGCTGTTAGATCTTAGTAAACATTCGAATCGGTCGAAACCAGGAAGCGGCGGCCGCCATTTCGTGTGTTTCACTCAGAAAAAAAAGAGTGATATCTTGAAAAGGGGGCAAGGGAGAGAGTTACAGACCCCCTAACATTTGTAAGGGGGTCAAAGAAGGACAGAAAAGTACAAAGAAAACATTTATTGATTTTTAAAAAAATCGCGGGGTACGCGTACGGTAAGCTCAACGTACGCGTACGGTAGAAAAAAAATTTAATAAAAGAAATGAAATGCAGATTTAAGAGTTTAGATATTAGGGGGCTCTAAAAAGAGCCGTTGTGTTTATGAAGTGATTTTTTAGTGGTACCTACAAGTAAGTACCGATGCAGAGTCTAAGGTTCAAGAGGAAGACTCTGTTCCCTTCATCATTGAAGTGCACACCATCTCCTCTATAAATGTCTTGCATGTCGTAACGCAAGTTGTTGTGGTAAATGGAACCCATACCATAGTCACGGAGGAAAGCAGAAACAGATTTGTTGACGTGCTTTCTTGCTTTGTCAATCTGCGGACAGAAATGATTGGACCAGTTCCATTTTTGCCTTTGGCATATGTTAGAAAACACAAAGGCAGTTTTAGGGAAAAGTGAAAACAGTTGTGCAAAGATGTCCTTCATAAGCATTTCCAGACCTACCCCAGTCAAAGTGCCTAGGTCATTGCCACCACAGTGCACTATTATGAGGTCAGGGTGTTGGATTTGCATGAAGGATTTCACCAATGGCATCAATTGGTGCCACTTTAACCCTCTCTGACCAATCCATTTAATGTCTACATTTGGCAAAGCAAGGTCTCTCACCATATCTGTTTTCTCTGCATACTTTTCACTCCAGAAGACATAGCTGTGCCCTACAATCCACACTGTGAACATCTTCAAAGGAGAACTGGATGCACTCAGGAGGTGTAATTCAGTAGAATGGTAAAAAGAAATGAAAGACAGTTTGGAAATGGAGGCATACATATTTTTTTTATTAAAAAAAGAACTGATTGGCTGTTTCATACCATTCTAGAATAAAAACTAGGCTGTATGTGTAAATTAATAGAAGCATGTTTTGTATTGGTACAGAAAAATGTGTTTCCAAAGAACAGTACTATGGATTTGCTGTTAGGTTTGAAAAGTCAAGCACTCTTGCTCTGTGGAATTGAAACATTGTTTGGTGAACTTCTGACCTAACTCCACACAGCAGTGTTCCATGAGCTGTTGCTATGGTAGCAGGCAGAAGTCAAGTTGGGGGAAGGGTACTAGGCAGAAGTCAAGTTGGGGGAAGGGTACTTTTGGAAAAGGGTTGGTTTTCAACCAATAGAAATGTGTGATTACATTTGAAAAAAAGGGGGAAGCACTGAGATTTGAAATTAACATGTATATGTGTGGAAAAAGAGAGGGAAAGTTTGCCATTATCTGGTTCTGCTGAGAGGAGAGAGGTGTAAAGAACAGAGATCCTGGCTCTGATAATCTGCTGTTTGAGTGCCACATTTCTTTCACAGCTAACTAATTTTAAAGGTGAGTTTAGAGTTTGAGAGGGGATGTATATGGTAAATTAAGAAATGAATAATAGAAATGGAATTCCTTTTGTTGAAGTTGTGTTTATCATTTTCTGTTTTGGGAGAAATTTAAATGTGAGGAACATGTAAAATAATATGGACTATGTTTTCACGATAAATTAAGGTGTACTGGTAAAAATAAGGAATACTTTAAGGGTTTGAGGTTGCACTCAGTAATGCAAATACATACAGCATCAGTAAGGCTTGTTGCCCTTGCTGGAGTGTAGTCAGTCACCCAGGTTACACATGGTGCTGGTCTGAAAAAGCAGTTTGGACATGTGCTTTTTTAAAAATCTGAAAAGTGGATTCAAAATGTGTCAGTCTGTAAAAGTGTTTATCACTTGCCAAAAAAAAGAGTAGTAAGTGTGCTTTCAAATTGGCAAAGAAATTTCGTTTTGTGACTAATATGAAAACATGACTCTGTGTGCAAATAGGAATTACAGGCAGAGATTTATTGCGTATTGCTCTGGTGATTTCACAGTTGCATTAGATGGAAAGGGTGAGCCATTTTTTTGTGCAGAAGCAGACTCTTAGCACACACCCAGCTGCTTACCCTGTGGAATCATGCACAGTATTCACAAGCGAGTGGGGTTTGAGGTTTCAGTCAGTAATGCAAAAACATTCAGCATCACTAAGGCTGGTTGCCCTTGCTGGAGTGTAGTCAGTCACCCAGGTTACACATGGTGCTGGTCTGAAAAAGCAGTTTGGACATGTGCTTTTTTAAGAATCTGAAAAGTGGATTCAAAATGTGTCAGTCTGTAAAAGTGTTTATCACTTGCCAAAAAAAAGAGTAGTAAGTGTGCTTTCAAATTGGCAAAGAAATTTCGTTTTGTGACTAATATGAAAACATGACTCTGTGTGCAAATAGGAATTACAGGCATGGATTTATTGCGTATTGCTCTGGTGATTTAACAGTTGCATTAGATGGAAAGGGGGAGCCATTTTTTTGTGCAGAAGCACACTCTTAGCACACACCCAGCTGCTTACCCTGTGGAATCATGCACAGTATTCACAAGCGAGTGGGGTTTGAGGTTTCAGTCAGTAATGCAAATACATTCATCATCACTAAGGCTGGTTGCCCTTGCTGGAGTGTAGTCAGTCACCCAGGTTACACATGGTGCTGGTCTGAAAAAGCAGTTTGGACATGTGCTTTTTTAAGATTCTGAAAAGTTGGTTTAAAATGTGTCAGTCTGTAAAAGTGTTTATCACTTGCCAAAAAAAAGAGTAGTAAGTGTGCTTTCAAATTGGCAAAGAAATTTCGTTTTGTGACTAATGTGAAAACATGACGCTGTGTGCAAATAGGAATTACAGGCAGAGATTTATTGCGTATTGTTCTGGTGATTTAACAGTTGCATTAGATGGAAAGGGGGAGCCATTTTTTTGTGCAGAAGCACACTCTTAGCACACACCCAGCTGCTTACCCTGTGGAATCATGCACAGTATTCACAACCGAGTGGGGTTTGAGGTTTCAGTCAGTAATGCAAATACATTCAGCATCACTAAGGCTGGTTGCCCTTGCTGGAGTGTAGTCAGTCACCCAGGTTACACATGGTGCTGGTCTGAAAAAGCAGTTTGGACATGTGCTTTTTTAAGAATCTGAAAAGTTGGTTTAAAATGTGTCAGTCTGTAAAAGTGTTTATCACTTGCCAAAAAAAAGAGTAGTAAGTGTGCTTTCAAATTGGCAAAGAAATTTCGTTTTGTGACTAATATGAAAACATGACTCTGTGTGCAAATAGGAATTACAGGCAGAGATGTATTGCGTATTGCTCTGGTGATTTAACAGTTGCATTAGATGGAAAGGGGGAGCCATTTTTTTGTGCAGAAGCACACTCTTAGCACACACCCAGCTGCTTACCCTGTGGAATCATGCACAGTATTCACAACCGAGTGGGGTTTGAGGTTTCAGTCAGTAATGCAAATACATTCAGCATCACTAAGGCTGGTTGCCCTTGCTGGAGTGTAGTCAGTCACCCAGGTTACACATGGTGCTGGCCTGAAAAAGCAGTTTGGACATGTGTTTTTTTAAGAATCTGAAAAGTTGGTTTAAAATGTGTCAGTCTGTAAAAGTGTTTATCACTTGCCAAAAAAAAGAGTAGTAAGTGTGCTTTCAAATTGGCAAAGAAATTTCGTTTTGTGACTAATGTGAAAACATGACTGTGTGCAAATAGGAATTACAGGCAGAGATTTATTGCGTATTGCTCTGGTGATTTAACAGTTGCATTAGATGGAAAGGGGGAGCCATTTTTTTGTGCAGAAGCACACTCTTAGCACACACCCAGCTGCTTACCCTGTGGAATCATGCACAGTATTCACAACCGAGTGGGGTTTGAGGTTTCAGTCAGTAATGCAAATACATTCAGCATCACTAAGGCTGTTTGCCCTTGCTGGAGTGTAGTCAGTCACCCAGGTTACACATGGTGCTGGTCTGAAAAAGCAGTTTGGACATGTGCTTTTTTAAGAATCTGAAAAGTTGGTTTAAAATGTGTCAGTCTGTAAAAGTGTTTATCACTTGCCAAAAACAAGAGTAGTAAGTGTGCTTTCAAATTGGCAAAGAAATTTCGTTTTGTGACTAATATGAAAACATGACTCTGTGTGCAAATAGGAATTACAGGCAGAGATGTATTGCGTATTGCTCTGGTGATTTAACAGTTGCATTAGATGGAAAGGGGGAGCCATTTTTTTGTGCAGAAGCACACTCTTAGCACACACCCAGCTGCTTACCCTGTGGAATCATGCACAGTATTCACAACCGAGTGGGGTTTGAGGTTTCAGTCAGTAATGCAAATACATTCAGCATCACTAAGGCTGGTTGCCCTTGCTGGAGTGTAGTCAGTCACCCAGGTTGCACATGGTGCTGGTCTGAAAAAGCAGTTTGGACATGTGCTTTTTTAAGAATCTGAAAAGTTGGTTTAAAATGTGTCAGTCTGTAAAAGTGTTTATCACTTGCCAAAAAAAAGAGTAGTAAGTGTGCTTTCAAATTGGCAAAGAAATTTCGTTTTGTGACTAATATGAAAACATGACTCTGTGTGCAAATAGGAATTACAGGCAGAGATTTATTGCGTATTGCTCTGGTGATTTAACAGTTGCATTAGATGGAAAGGGGGAGCCATTTTTTTGTGCAGAAGCACACTCTTAGCACACACCCAGCTGCTTACCCTGTGGAATCATGCACAGTATTCACAAGCGAGTGGGGTTTGAGGTTTCAGTCAGTAATGCAAATACATTCAGCATCACTAAGGCTGGTTGCCCTTGCTGGAGTGTAGTCAGTCACCCAGGTTACACATGGTGCTGGTCTGAAAAAGCAGTTTGGACATGTGCTTTTTTAAGAATCTGAAAAGTTGGTATAAAATGTGTCAGTCTGTAAACGTGTTTATCACTTGCCAAAAAAAAGAGTAGTAAGTGTGCTTTCAAATTGGCAAAGAAATTTCGTTTTGTGACTAATATGAAAACATGACTCTGTGTGCAAATAGGAATTACAGGCAGAGATTTATTGCGTATTGCTCTGGTGATTTAACAGTTGCATTAGATGGAAAGGGGGAGCCATTTTTTGTGCAGAAGCACACTCTTAGCACACACCCAGCTGCTTACCCTGTGGAATCATGCACAGTATTCACAAGCGAGTGGGGTTTGAGGTTTCAGTCAGTAATGCAAATACATTCAGCATCACTAAGGCTGGTTGCCCTTGCTGAAGTGTAGTCAGTCACCCAGGTTACACATGGTGCTGGTCTGAAAATGCAGTTTGGACATGTGCTTTTTTAAGAATCTGAAAAGTTGGTTTAAAATGTGTCAGTCTGTAAAAGTGTTTATCACTTGCCAAAAAAAAGAGTAGTAAGTGTGCTTTCAAATTGGCAAAGAAATTTCGTTTTGTGACTAATATGAAAATATGACTCTGTGTGCAAAGAGGAATTACAGGCAGAGATTTATTGCGTATTGCTCTGGTGATTTAACAGTTGCATTAGATGGAAAGGGGGAGCCATTTTTTTGTGCAGAAGCACACTCTTAGCACACACCCAGCTGCTTACCCTGTGGAATCATGCACAGTATTCACAACCGAGTGGGGTTTGAGGTTTCAGTCAGTAATGCAAATACATTCAGCATCACTAAGGCTGGTTGCCCTTGCTGGAGTGTAGTCAGTCACCCAGGTTACACATGGTGCTGGTCTGAAAAAGCAGTTTGGACATGTGCTTTTTTAAGAATCTGAAAAGTTGGTTTAAAATGTGTCAGTCTGTAAAAGTGTTTATCACTTGCCAAAAACAAGAGTAGTAAGTGTGCTTTCAAATTGGCAAAGAAATTTCGTTTTGTGACTAATATGAAAACATGACTCTGTGTGCAAATAGGAATTACAGGCAGAGATGTATTGCGTATTGCTCTGGTGATTTAACAGTTGCATTAGATGGAAAGGGGGAGCCATTTTTTTGTGCAGAAGCACACTCTTAGCACACACCCAGCTGCTTACCCTGTGGAATCATGCACAGTATTCACAACCGAGTGGGGTTTGAGGTTTCAGTCAGTAATGCAAATACATTCAGCATCACTAAGGCTGGTTGCCCTTGCTGGAGTGTAGTCAGTCACCCAGGTTGCACATGGTGCTGGTCTGAAAAAGCAGTTTGGACATGTGCTTTTTTAAGAATCTGAAAAGTTGGTTTAAAATGTGTCAGTCTGTAAAAGTGTTTATCACTTGCCAAAAAAAAGAGTAGTAAGTGTGCTTTCAAATTGGCAAAGAAATTTCGTTTTGTGACTAATATGAAAACATGACTCTGTGTGCAAATAGGAATTACAGGCAGAGATTTATTGCGTATTGCTCTGGTGATTTAACAGTTGCATTAGATGGAAAGGGGGAGCCATTTTTTTGTGCAGAAGCACACTCTTAGCACACACCCAGCTGCTTACCCTGTGGAATCATGCACAGTATTCACAAGCGAGTGGGGTTTGAGGTTTCAGTCAGTAATGCAAATACATTCAGCATCACTAAGGCTGGTTGCCCTTGCTGGAGTGTAGTCAGTCACCCAGGTTACACATGGTGCTGGTCTGAAAAAGCAGTTTGGACATGTGCTTTTTTAAGAATCTGAAAAGTTGGTATAAAATGTGTCAGTCTGTAAACGTGTTTATCACTTGCCAAAAAAAAGAGTAGTAAGTGTGCTTTCAAATTGGCAAAGAAATTTCGTTTTGTGACTAATATGAAAACATGACTCTGTGTGCAAATAGGAATTACAGGCAGAGATTTATTGCGTATTGCTCTGGTGATTTAACAGTTGCATTAGATGGAAAGGGGGAGCCATTTTTTGTGCAGAAGCACACTCTTAGCACACACCCAGCTGCTTACCCTGTGGAATCATGCACAGTATTCACAAGCGAGGGGGTTTGAGGTTTCAGTCAGTAATGCAAATACATTCAGCATCACTAAGGCTGGTTGCCCTTGCTGAAGTGTAGTCAGTCACCCAGGTTACACATGGTGCTGGTCTGAAAATGCAGTTTGGACATGTGCTTTTTTAAGAATCTGAAAAGTTGGTTTAAAATGTGTCAGTCTGTAAAAGTGTTTATCACTTGCCAAAAAAAAGAGTAGTAAGTGTGCTTTCAAATTGGCAAAGAAATTTCGTTTTGTGACTAATATGAAAATATGACTCTGTGTGCAAAGAGGAATTACAGGCAGAGATTTATTGCGTATTGCTCTGGTGATTTAACAGTTGCATTAGATGGAAAGGGGGAGCCATTTTTTTGTGCAGAAGCACACTCTTAGCACACACCCAGCTGCTTACCCTGTGGAATCATGCACAGTATTCACAACCGAGTGGGGTTTGAGGTTTCAGTCAGTAATGCAAATACATTCAGCATCACTAAGGCTGGTTGCCCTTGCTGGAGTGTAGTCAGTCACCCAGGATACACATGGTGCTGGTCTGAAAAAGCAGTTTGGACATGTGCTTTTTTAAGAATCTGAAAAGTGGATTCAAAATGTGTCAGTCTGTAAAAGTGTTTATCACTTGCCAAAAAAAAGAGTAGTAAGTGTGCTTTCAAATTGGCAAAGAAATTTCGTTTTGTGACTAATATGAAAACATGACTCTGTGTGCAAATAGGAATTACAGGCAGAGATTTATTGCGTATTGCTCTGGTGATTTCACAGTTGCATTAGATGGAAAGGGTGAGCCATTTTTTTTGTGCAGAAGCAGACTCTTAGCACACACCCAGCTGCTTACCCTGTGGAATCATGCACAGTATTCACAAGCGAGTGGGGTTTGAGGTTTCAGTCAGTAATGCAAATACATTCAGCATCACTAAGGCTGGTTGCCCTTGCTGGAGTGTAGTCAGTCACCCAGGTTACACATGGTGCTGGTCTGAAAAAGCAGTTTGGACATGTGCTTTTTTAAGAATCTGAAAAGTTGGTTTAAAATGTGTCAGTCTGTAAAAGTGTTTATCACTTGCCAAAAAAAAGAGTAGTAAGTGTGCTTTCAAATTGGCAAAGAAATTTCGTTTTGTGACTAATATGAAAACATGACTCTGTTTGCAAAGAGGAATTACAGGCAGAGATTTATTGCGTATTGCTCTGGTGATTTCACAGTTGCATTAGATGGAAAGGGGGAGCCATTCATGCACAGTATTCACAAGCGAGTGGGGTTTGAGGTTTCAGTCAGTAATGCAAATACATTCAGCATCACTAAGGCTGGTTGCCCTTGCTGGAGTGTAGTCAGTCACCCAGGTTACACATGGTGCTGGTCTGAAAAAGCTGTTTGGACATGTGCTTTTATCAGAATCTGAAAAGTGGATTCATAATGTGTCAGTCTGTAAAAGTACTTTTCACTTGCCTAAAAAGTAGTAGAAAGTATGCTTTGCAATTGGCAAAGAAATTTCGTTTTCTGTCTAATTTCAAAGCATGACTTTGTGTGCACACAGGAATTATTTTTAGATATTTAATTTGTGAAGGTGTTATTGTGATTTTCATTTATAGGAAAGGGGTTTATAGTATTTTAAGATTTCTAAAGAACATAAAAAATGTAGTAATATATTTAAATAAAATAAAGGATTTTTTTTTTAGTTTTTTTAGGTATTGCTGAAGAGCAGTGAACAAAATTTAAGATGCCTACAAAATCCAGAGTAAAGAAAGACCACAAAAAAAAACCTATATTTGAAGACAACTGGAGGACCTAAGTTAGTTGGAGATGCTCATGTTGGGAAAAAGAAAAAATCTTCTGGTAAGCAGACAAAAGATTTTTTAAAGAACATATTCAAAAAAAGGAAAAATGTACAAAATGTCTGTACTGGAAAGAATGTTTTCAATAGAAAAGGACAGGAAAAAATTGAGAATTTAGTTAATGCAAATATACCTTCTGCAACTAAAAAGATTAACTTAAACAGAAAAACAGCGTTTAAAGAGATACGTAGAAAAATGTTTCAGAGAAGAGTTATGTCCAATTTGATAAAGGATGTGAAGAAATATAAGCAAAAGGCTAAATTTTACAAGAGAAAAAAAGAAATTGAAGCCATTGCAGCAAAGGCATTAGAATTAAAAAGGAAACTATTCATTTTAATTTTGAATAGGATGCGTACATTAGATAAAATGGTTAATGTACTGAAATCACAAAGCAAAAGGAAAAGAGTAGTCAACAGAACAAACTTTTGTAAAGTGTTTTTAGGAAAATGGATGCATAGTTCAAGTAGTGAACCTTTTTTTAATGAAGAGAGTTATTTTCAAAGTAATAGTTTGCTGCATGCAGTTGACACCAGAGGTCGTGCTTATGAAGTGAAAAATGGTTGCATAATGGAGAAGGAGATAATGGTTCCAAGAGATGAGGTACAAGTGATGGCGGATGAGGCTATGGGGAGACGTCCTAAAGCCCCAGTGTACACTTGGAATTGTAGTAGTATTTGCACTGTGCGTCAGGAATCTATTGATAAATTTCGTGAGTTTCTAAGAGAATATAGGAAAAAAAGTGTAAAACAGAAGATTAAGGTGCTTCAAAGTCTAGATCCATGCAGAGTGAGAGAGAATACTGGTTTGCAGGGTCATTCTCTGGCTTGTCTATCTAGAAAAGTGTGTAATAGTGTTTTCCATCATTTTAGAATGCTGGCTGTTCATCATACTGAAATGAGAAAGTTTGTGAGACGGTTGTATTTTGCTAAAAGTCCAGCAATAAAGTTAGATGAATTGAATAGGGCTCTGTTCCGTGGATCGGTATCAGATGTAGAGAAGGTTGTTGATGAAATTCAGTTTTGTTACTTTGGTCCTGAACAAAACAGTGCAGAAAAGGACACAGTAAATGAGGAAGAAGTGGAAGAGAATGTAGAACCCTCTGTAAGTAAGACATTTAATGATCACATAACAAAATTTGCAATAATCTCTAATGAAAGACCAAATATTACTTGTATTTGTTGCCGCAGAACTCATTATAGAAAACAAACTAGGAATGTTGATCTCTACAGAAAGAGTGAAAATGAAGATAATTATAAGTGGAAGGATTTTGCCACATATATATTTCTTGAAAATTGTTTTGAATTGGGTGAAGATCAGCGTATTTGTAAATACTGTTACAACAAGTTAGAGGAAAATAGAATGCGGACCAGAGCTGTACATAATAATTTAGAATTGGATGCTATTCCTGCTGAACTTTCTGAATTAAATACATATGAGTCTATACTTGTTCAATGTGTTCATCCGTTCCAGACCATAGTACGTATGGAGCCCAAAACTGGTAAATTACCTCCTTCAGATTTACTGAGAGGTTTAAAAGGTAGAGTTGTGTATTTGCCCTTGGATTTGAAAAAACATATGGAAACTATTGATGCGGATACTTTGGAAACTGAACCATTAATTATTCTGGTTAATGGTGTACCTACAAAGAATAAGAAGATTTGGCAGGAGCTGGTAGATGTACGGAAAGTACAAAGAGCAAATTTGTATTTGAAAAGGAATAACAAATGGTATGAATCAATTTATATAGAATAAGAAGAAGAAGAAGATTTACAAGAAGACACAGAAACACCAACTGGACAAATTGAAAAAGTGGACAAGTCAAAGGAAGAAGAAATTTATGAACATTTTAGCATACATCCTCTTCATTCAAAAGAAGTTATGGGAGACAATATTGATCTGTTTCAGATGAAGAAAGCAAAAGGAACTCCCGTGAGTGTATGGGAGGAGAGCTTGGAAGCTCGATGTTTTCCCCAGCTGTTTCCTAAAGGAAAAGGAGGACGATACGATGAACGTCCAGAACAGATTCCAGCTTCTGAGTATCGGACTACAAGACTATATGCTGAAGATCCCAGATTTCGACAAAGTATTCCTTATTTGTTCCATCTTTTATTTGAAAGCGACTTGTCTGCACTGTCTTATGCAGTAAATCACATTTTAAAAAGTGGAGTACATTTACAAAATGTGTCTGCTAAGGATTTTATGGAGAAAGTGCAGCACCGAGATGATCATTTGGAAACACAACTGATCAATCTGATGGCTTGTCAGCGTGGGACAAATTAATATTGGTACCGACGCCATGGTGAATTAAAATGCATGTTACGGAATTTAGGAACACCAACATGGTTCGTTACCCTAAGCTGTGCTGAGTACGCTTGAGATGATTTACTGGATTTTCTACGAGAGGCAAATTCAAACATTAAAAACATCGAATACAAGACAGCAGGAGAACTGTGCTCATTGGATCCGGTTAATGTTTGCAGATATTTCAATCATAGATTTGAGGCTATGATGTCCTTCATCTGCAATAAAAAAAATCCACCTCTAGGAGAAGTAGTGGATTTCTTTTGGAGAAAAGAGTACCAGGCAAGAGGTGCTCCTCATATTCATATGCTGTTGTGGATCAAGGATGCCCCAAAGTTTGGAACAGATGCTGATGAAGCAGTGTTATCTTACATTGAAGAATATGCAACATGTGCTATACCAAAAAGCACAGAAGAGAAAAAGTTAAAGGAGCAAGTTTTACGTTTCCAAAGTCATCGGTGTGGAAAATACTGTCGACGGAAATACAAGAGCAAAGATAAATACTACACTAAATGTCGATTTGGATTTCCTAGACCTGTTCTTTCAAATGGAAGAGTAAACAGTTTTATGTCATCTGTGAGACATACTATCACAAGAAAATCACCTAAGAATACCTACAACCTTAAAAGAAAAGAAGAATCAAAAAATATAAATGACTACAACCCAGTCATTTTATCCATGTGGAATGCTAACATGGATATACAGTATGTAGCTGACAATTCCATTGCTGTTGCTCGATATGTAACGTCTTACATTACGAAATCAGAAAAAACAGAATTGAAGGAAATGTGGGAAGAGATTTCTCGCGAGAAGACTGTCAGTAAGAAGCTGTACAGTTTCAGTTTAAAGATGTTATCGCATCGAGAAATTGGATCCTACGAATGTTCAGATAGGTTATCTTCTGCAAGTCTCTACTCGAAATCAAGAAGAATAATTTGGGCAAGTTTAGGCCTTGCAGCAATGAGAAATCGGGTACTGAAATCTGTTGGAGAAATTGAATATTTGGCCGAGAATGACCCAGAAAGTACAGATATTTTGAAATCAAACATGTTGGACACATATTACCCAAAGAGAAGTCATCATCTGGAGAACATGTGTCTGTATGAAGTGCTGCAGAACTACATTTATTCACGGAAAGCCGCAGAAGACATCAACAATGGAAAATATAAAGTCATTGGTGAGGAAGGATGTTTGGTGAAGCAAACAAAAGGAAGTTTGATAAATCAGAGGAAGCTGAGTTGCAACAGTACTGACAAAAAGGAATTTTACTACTTGGCTCTTTTACAGCTGTTTAAACCATGGCGTACAGAGGATGAACTACTGGGAGAATTTCAAAGCTATGAAGATTCTTTTAATGCTTGCAAAGACAGCATACAATGCAGTACATTCTCAACTTATCTGCAAATGTTAAATGAAGAAATTGAACAGGAAACTACAATTGCAGCAGAAGTAGCTAGAGACAGTTCTCAGGACAGCCAAAGTTCAGGAACACTCAGTCAAGATCCCCTAGGACAACCAATCGTTGAAAATGAAGCATCAATAGCCATGAATGAAGTGGAAACGGCTATGAATCAAGCTCAAGAAGAATTTGTAGACTTACAAAATTTGGAAAGACAACTGAACGAAGAGCAGCAACAAATTTATGAAGAGATCAGAAACAAAATTGATCACGGATTTCTACATGAAAAAAAAGAGTGCTCATGCACATCATTTCATCCAATCAGGATGTATGTAAGTGGACAAGCTGGAACTGGAAAAAGTTTCTTAATAAAAGTCATCAGAAGCTACCTACAGCAAAAAATGGGTTCTAATTTGTCTTGTGTGGTTACTGCTCCAACTGGGTTAGCAGCATATAACATAAAAGGAATCACCTTACATCGTTTGCTAATGTTACCAGTGGAGCATGAGAACAAAATACAATACAACAAGCTAACTGGAGAAGCATGCTTGGAAGTTTCAAGAGTATTGAAGAAGATGCAAGTTCTCATTATTGATGAGGTGAGCATGGTATCAAACTTAATGCTTGCCTTTGTGCATTTAAGAATGCAGCAAATTCTAAGGACAGACTATGATGTGTTATTTGGTGGAAAACATGTCATAGTTTTTGGGGATCTTCTACAGCTTACTCCAGTTAAAGGACAACCAGTGTTTAATACTGTGACACATGAAGACACAAAGAAGTCATTGGGAAGCATCAGTAATGCAAATATTTGGTCCTTCTTTGAGTACAAGGAACTTACTACTAATATGAGGCAAGCAAACGATGAAGAATATGGAAGTATTCTGAAAGATATCAGAATTGGACTACTCACTGAAGCTGGCACAAAAGCATTACAGAGTCGGTTGCTACATAATTTATTTCCAAAGGAATAAATAGTTGCAGAGAAGATATACAAGAACATTGCAGAAAAGAAAAGTGTCATCTGCTTAATGCCAACTCTAAGTGAATGCTCAATATTCAATGAGGAGCTTTTGAAATTGGAAAAGGAAGATATCAGGAAATTGGAAGCAGTGGACAAAATTGAGGATGGAAGAATTACTATCACATTAACAGGCACACTGAAAAATAAATTGGATTCACTAGAGAAGAACATTTCCAAAACTGCTGGATTAGAAAAAAATCTATATGTTTGCATGAACTGTAGAGTATTTTTAAGGAGAAATTTGGATGTTGAAAAAGGTTTAGTTAATGGAGCTATGGGAAGAGTTGTGGGTTTTATTAATTATCAGAAAAAAGATGGAATTGAATGTTTAAAAATAAAATTTGATCAGATAGAAGAAGTTAAAGACATTTGTCGTTGTACAGTTCGTTTCATGCTTGTGAAAGACTTATATGTACGTAGGAAGCAGTTTCCGTTTTCGCTAGCATATGCTGTAACTATTCACAAGTCTCAAGGATTGACTGTAGATTGTGCTTTTGTGAACATTGGTTCAACTGTGTTCAAAGAAGGTATGGCTTATGTAGCTTTGTCACGAGTGAAAACATTATCTGGTTTATTCATGATAGACTTTGATGACTCAAAAGTTAGTGCTGATACAAATTGTGTAAAGGAGTATAATAGATTAAGAAGAACCTATGCTCCTCATTTAGGTCAGTATCCTGTGTTGGAGAAACGTGTAGTTTCTCGTAAAAGGAGAAATGAGAATATCTGTAATGAAGATGTAGAGAGGAGGAAAAAAAAGAGGAGTGATGTAATTGCAAGCAAAAAGAAAAAGGAAAATGAAGAAGAGGTTGTAGGATGTCATTTTGAAAATAGCTCTGGTGTCAACTGCTACGCTAATGTAGTGCTGAATGTTGCATTTTATCTGGAAAGTGTGCAAGAGCAGATAATAGTAAATCAGGGAAAAAGATTCTGTTCTGAGTTGAGTCTCCTTTTTCAAAAGCTGAGTAATGATAAAACTCAAATAGAAAGTGCTAATGAAATTAGAAAACTTTTAGATGTATGTTCAGGACGAACACAGTTTTCTCAAAATGTACAGCAAGACGCACAGGAATTCTTGATGTTTTTTCTTCAGGTACTGGAAGAAGAAGGGGTTCCCATTGAAAATTTATTTGGTCTCTCTTATAAATGGGAACATAGTTGTGAAAACTGTTATAATATATGTGGCTCTAATGTTGATTCTGAAAGGTTTATTTATTTAACATTGCCAGAAAGTAAAACAGTCACTTTTGCTAAATTAGTTAAAGATGCTAATCATAGCATGGAATGCAGTGAGTATCAATCTGACATGTTTTCAACGTTAATTTTAAAGGAATACGGACAGTATGTAATTTTAATGATGCAACGCTGTAAAGCTGATGGTTCAAAATTAGATACTTTAATAAAGAAGTTTACAGGACAGCAATTATCAATTTCAGGAAAAACTTTTGTAACAGTTGCAATAATTTTCCATGATGGACCTACTGTAACTTCTGGTCATTACACAGTTTATCTTAAATGTGAAAAAGGCTGGACACTGTGTAATGATTCCCAATTGATTTTTATGCCTTTTGATTTAGCACATTCCTATCTAATCTTCCTGAAACCAAAATTTTAGAGAGACTTGGCAAGATCTGTACAAAACAATTTTACCATTTTATTGGATTACCATTGGAATTTTCAAAAAAAATGATTTTACAAATTATCATTTGGCCTAATGGAAAGGTAACCAATTGTAATGTGGACTTTTTCAATTTTTAATGAAACTTCGGAAAACCAAAAATTTAGAAAAAATCGGTAACATCTGCACAATTTAAATTTTGGAATGTTATTGGATTGCCATTGGAAATTTATTCCAAAAAGATTTTTAAAATTACTATTTGGCCATGCGGAAAGGTAAACAATTCTATTGTGGACTTATTTAATTATTAATTAATCTTTCGGAAACCAAAATGTTACAGACAATCGGTGAGATCTGTACAATTTAAACTTTAGATTTTTATTGGATTACCATTGGAAATTTAATCAAAAAAGAATTATAAAATTACTATTTGGCCTAAAGGAAATGGAATCAGATGTATTGTGGAGTTATTTGAGATATATTTTTGTGATTATACTTCTGAAACAAAAATGTCAGACGGTATTTTAAAGAAATAAGTATTGATATTAGATGATATTTTTTAAGAATATTATGCATTTCTATAAAGTTATGTTTATGCAAAAAGAGATTGTGGGCTTTTTTAAAACAATCTTTGAGATTGTTAATTTTTTTTTTGCCCGCTGTTAAATGATGAATGCAATTGCTTTCACAATTTATAGTGAAATGCAATATATTCTGAAAACAGCAAAAAAAAGGCAACATGTTTTTTTTGAAAAATATGTAAATATGTGTACTGTATTATAAAATGTTTTATTAAATATTAATACTTTTTTCTTTTTTTTCAGATTGAGATAGAACATTTTCGAAAACTAGAACCATTTTTAAAGCAATTAAAATTAAATTTAAATTAATAAATATTTTTTTGAGTGGGTATGGTAAGTCAAAAATTTCATGGTCCCTTTTTTCCACTTCTCCACAATCACATTTTCAGTTTTTCATTGTAGTCTCTCAAGGACCTTGTAATGTGATAATTGATTTTTAGTGTTTTTTTTAAAAAAAAAAAATAATTACGCGTACCGTACGCGTACGGTAAAAAAAAAATCCAAAAAAAGTTTTAAAAACATATATAAAAAATAGTTGAAAGGTAAGGTTGGCTCTTACAAGAGCCGTTGTGTTCATGCAGGGACAGAGGAAAGAAAGAATGGGAATATTAGTCGGTACGACAAATGTGCTGATCTATTTTATTGTTCACTAGGGAAACACTGGTCTCCCTATGACAAATTAGATCATGACAAGTGGCGCATCGTATTTCAACCCTCACAAACCGATGGTTTGTTTCCAGAGGAGAAGAAAAAGGAGATGCTCCCACCACAGATGAAGGGCTCACCTGACCTGCCGAAGATGGACTCGGCCCTGCAGATGATGGACCAGGCTGAGCTGCTGTGGATGTGCTTGGTTGACTTAATGAAGGGTTACCTTCAGTATGTCGAGCATGTGTCCTTCTGTGTACATCTTTAAGGTGTCTCAACATGGTGTGATTCCCGAAGGAATACTTCTTGTTGGGATTCCCTCTTGAAAGTACACGGCCACACAGCTTACAAGTCACTAAGGGTGCATTTACATTTTTCTTGTCCTCTGGAAAAGTAAAATACTCCCATATGAAAGAGGTCTTTTCTTTCCTCCTTCTCTGCCTCAAGGTAGTGCTGCTAGCCTCACTCTCAGAAGAGCTCTGCTGTTCTGCCATCGTATCACAAAGACAACCCAGCTCCTTCTCCTAAGGGATCACAAGCAGAAATGAGGGGAATGGGTGTGGTGTAGGAGAGTTCTAGAACTGAAAGTAGTTTCAACCAATCAAAAGTTGTGTTTCATGATCACATGACCCACCGTGCGCGTACGTTACGCTTACGGTGCGCTTACGGTGCGCTTACGGCAAAAGTACGCATGCGCGTAAAAAAGACACGCGCTCGCGCGCATGCGCATAACAGTCACTCCCCAACACTTCCGCGTAACGTGCGCGTGTAGCGTACACGCGTACGCGCCCCACGTGCAGTATGCGCGGCTACGCAAATTGAGTAACTCTACGCAAACAGAGTAGATAAATTACGGACATTGCGTAAACCGTACGCTTACCGTACGCTTACCGTACGCGCACTAAAAAAAAAAATATATATATATATTTTCAAAGTTATACTAATATATCTTACCTGTTTGGTAAAAAAAAAAAAGAGAAAACTTGAAATATTGCAGATTTTTTATAAAAAAACATAGTGTTTTAAGAGAATAAAAAGTTTAAAAAAAACTTGTTTTTTTTAAAAAAAAAACACACATTTAATATAAGAATTTATAATAAAAAAATCATAAAAAATCAATAAAAAAAATATGGGAATCACATATGTTATAGCTAAGAATTAGCATTTAAAAAACCATACAAATTCACTGAAAAAACCATGGGTTTCACACACGTTATAGTTAGAAATTAGCATTTAAAAAACCTTGCAAAGTTACTCATGCTAATAAAGAATCAAACATACATTTATTTGCATATACAGTTATACACACACCACCACACTTACTTCTACGGAAACTTACACATACTTAGTCTTTTAAACAATCACTTATAGAAACACATACTTATTCATACAGGAACTCTTTCAATCTCTCACTCTCACATACACTCACTTATATACACCAATAGTCACATATACTAGTTTAAAACATATGTAGTTACTCATAGAGACACTATTGAGACAGCCATTCACTCACTAACACACCCATACACACACTCTTCTACCCATACAGTCCTGCACATATGCTGTCTTCAACACATACAAACAGTGAGTCACTCATTCATGCACTTATGCACTACGTAATACCCCCCACTGAACCATACAGACACTCAGACACTCATACTGATACTCAAAAAACCAACTAATAACCTATATAGACACTCATGTTGCTGCTCACCAACCCATGCAGCCACTTATACACAAAGTGAGAGACTGATACAGGTATTTACACATTTAAACATTACTCACTTAGCCATGTATTCAATAAGATACACTTAATCAGTCAGTAATACAATCAATTTTTCAAAAACAAATCATCCATTTAGACACTTATATACTCATTTATTCTTCCATCGACCTTGAGATATATAAAACATATTTAATTTTCAGAAAAACACACATTCACTGGATGATGTCATCAGTGATGTCATCAGTGATGTCATTTGAGATGTCATCAGTGATGTCATGAGTGATGTCACTGACCATGTCATGAGTGATGTAATATGTGACGTCATCAGCAGTGCATTGCGGGCGCGCGAGTTATAGTTAGCTTAACTAACTATAACGGGGAAATTTCATTGGTTTTTTACGAGTGAAATGTCCAGCTAACTATAACACCCCTGAAACCTATGGTTTTTTCACTGAATTTGCAAGGTTTTTTAAATGCTAATTCCTAACTATAACGTGTGTGAAACCTATGATTTTTTCACTGAATTTGCACGGTTTTTTAAATGCTAATTCCTAACTATAACATGTGTGAAACCTATGGTTTTTTCAGTGAATATATATATATATATATATCTATATAGATGCATGTATATTTGTTTAATTTTCGGCGGAATTTGCGACCCCAACGCGAATTCCACAGTTTTAAAAAAATAAAATGCTTTTTTTGGCCCTGGGGGGTCAGGGTGTTTCTTCCCTGCCCCCTTTTCTTGTTTTTTATCTTTGTTTTACTGTTTTCTTGTGACTCGGTTCTACCGAGTCACAAGATGGCTGCCACCAGTTCCTGGTTTGGAGTGTTGGCAGCCAATGAGAATGAAGCTTGTGCTCGGGAGGGTTCACCCACAGATAAATACATTTTTTCTTTTTCTAATTTCTCAGAAACTACTGAATGGATTATATATTTTTCTAATTTCTCAGAAACAACTGAACGTATTACACCAGATATATAAATTTTTTCTTTTCCTAATTTCTCAGAAACTACTGAACGGATTTACACCATTTAAAAAAAGGGTTCTTTCTGAACCAAGACCTACCTTTATGCCAAATGTGGTGTAATTCCATTCAGCAGTTCAGGCTGTAGCTTTGTCTAAAGTTTCCTATGGAAATTAACATGGGAAAACACATTTTGGGACACCCCTTTTGTCCTCGGCCCCTGCTTGTCGAATCACCTCGTAACTTTCAAGACAGGAGCTGACCGGAGCGGGCCACTAGTTTTCAACATTTTGTGAGCATTCGTCAATCGGCCCCAAAGTTATTGGGAAAAGAAAAAACGCTTTTTGAATAGAAACGAGGTCCTAACTATAACTGCTTACTCGCGACCAGTAGGTAATATATATATATATATATATATATATATATATATATATATATATATATATATTTATATATATATATATAGATAGATAGATATATATATATATAATTATACATTACCTACTGGCGGTCGCCAGTAGGTAGTTATAGTTAGGACCCTCTTACCATAGGAAATCCGCAACATTCTTTTTTGAATAACTTTGGCGCCGGTCGACGAATCCTCGCGAAAGTTTTAAAATAGGTGGGGCGCTGCGCTCCGCTCCTACACTGAAAGTCTCGGGGGGATTCGTCAAGCGGGGGCTGAGATAAAAGGGGGGTCCCAAAACGCGTTTTTCCCATGCATTTTTCCATAGGACCTTTAGACACAGCTACAGCCCGAACGGCTGAACAGAGTTAAATGAAATTTGGCAGAGAGGTAGTCCTCAGGTCAAGGAAGTGCCTTTTGTAGGTTTGGTGTAAATCTGTTCAGTAGATTCTGAGAAAATAGCGTTTAAATCAATATATATATCTGAGCCAGCTTACGGTGCGCTTACCGTACGCGTACGGTGACGTGCGCGAGCGCGATTCTGATTGGCTCTTAGATCTTAGTAAACATTCGAATCGGTCGAAACCAGGAAGCGGCGGCTGCCATTTTGTGTGTTTCACTCAGGAAAAAAAAGGGTGATAACTAGAAAAGGGGGCAAGGGAGAGAGTTACAGACCCCATAACATTTGAAAGGGGGTCAAAGAAGGACAGAAAAGTACAAAAAAAACATTTATTAATTTTAAAAAAAATCGCGGGGTACGCGTACGGTAAGCTCACCGTATGCGTACGGTAAAAAAAGAAATAAAAAAAAAAATGAAATGCAGATTTAAGTGTTTAGATATTAGGGGGCTCTAAAAACAGCTGTTGTGTTTAATAAGTGATTTTTTTAGTGGTACCTACAAGTAAGTACTGATGCAGAGTCTAAGGTTCAAGAGGAAGACTCTGTTCCCTTCATCAGTGAAGTGTACACCATCTCCTCTATAAATGTCTTGCATGTCGTAACGCAAGTTGTTGTGGTAAATGGAACCCATACCATAGTCTCGGAGGAAAGCAGAAACAGATTTGTTGACATGCTTTCTTGCTTTGTCAATCTGTGGACAGAAATGATTGGACCAGTTCCATTTTTGCCTTTGGCATATGTTAGAAAACACAAAGGCAGTTTTAGGGAAAAGTGAAAACAGTTGTGCAAAGGTCTCCTTCATAAGCATTTCCAGACCTACCCCAGTCAAAGTGCCTAGGTCATTGCCACCACAGTGCACTATTATGAGGTCAGGGTGTTGGATTTGCATGAAGGATTTCACCAATGGCATCAATTGGTGCCACTTTAACCCTCTCTGACCAATCCATTTAATGTCTACATTTGGCAAAGCAAGGTCTCTCACCATACCTGTTTTCTCTGCGTACTTTTCACTCCAGAAGACATAGCTGTGTCCTACAATCCACACTGTGAACATCTTCCAAGGAGATCTGGATGCACTCAGGAGGTGTATTTCAGTAGAATGGGAAAAAGAAATGAAAGACAGTTTGGAAATGGAGGCATACATATTTTTTTTATAAAAAAAAGAACTGATTGGCTGTTTCATACCATTCTACAATAAAAACTAGGCTGTATGTGTAAATTTATAGAAGCATGTTTTGTATTGGTACAGAAAAATGTGTTACCAAAGAACAGTACTATGGATTTGCTGTTAGGTTTGAAAAGTCAAGAACTCCTGCTCTTTGGAAATGAAACATTGTGTGGCGAACTTCTGACCTAACTCCACACAGCAGTGTTCCATGAGCTGTTGCTATGGTAGCAGGCAGAAGTCAAGTTGGGGGAAGGGTACTAGGCAGAAGTCAAGTTGGGGGAAGGGTACTTTTGGAAAAGGGTTGGTTTTCAACCAATAGAAATGTGTGATTACATTTGAAAAAAAGGGGGAAGCACTGAGATTTGAAATTAACATGTATATGTGTGGAAAAAGAGAGGGAAACTTTGCCATTATCTGGTTCTGCTGAGAGGAGAGAGGTGTACAGAACAGAGATCCTGGCCCTGATAATCTGCTGTTTGAGTGCCACATTTCTTTCACAACTAACTAATTTTAAAGGTGAGTTTAGAGTTTGAGAGGGGATGTATATGGTAAATTAAGAAATGAATAATAGAATAGGTCCTTTTGTTGAAGTTGTGTTTATCATTTTCTGTTTTGGGAGAAATTTAAATGTGAGGAACATGTAAAATAATATGGACTATGTTTTCACGATAAATTAAGGTGTACTGGTAAAAATAAGGAATACTTTAAGGGTTTGAGGTTGCACTCAGTAATGCAAATACATTCAGCATCAGTAAGGCTGGTTGCCCTTGCTGGAGTGTAGTCAGTCACCCAGGTTACACATGTTGCTGGTCTCAGAAAGCTGTTTGGTATTGCTCTGGTGATTTTACATTTGCATTAGATGGAAAGGGGGAGGTATTTTTTTATGCAGAAGCAGACTCTTAGCACACAGCCAGCTGCTTATCCTGTGGAATCATGGATAGTATTCACAACCGAGTGGGGTTTGAGGTTTCAGTCAGTAATGCAAATACATTCAGCATCACTAAGGCTGGTTGCCCTTGCTGGAGTGTAGTCAGTCACCCAGGTTACACATGGTGCTGGTCTCAAAAAGCAGTTTGGTCATGTGCTTTTATCAGAATCTGAAAAGTGGATTCATAATGTGTCAGTCTGTAAAAGTACTTATCACTTGCCAAAAAAAAGAGTAGTAAGTGTGCTTTCAAATTGGCAAAGAAATTTCGTTTTGTCACTAATATGAAAACATGACTCTGTGTGCAAATAGGAATTACAGGCAGAGATTTATTGCGTATTGCTCTGGTGATTTTACATTTGCATTATATGTAAAGGGGGAGCTATTTTTTTGTGCAGAAGCAGACTGTTAGCACACAGCCAGCTGCTTATCCTGTGGAATCATGCACAGTATTCACAACCGAGTGGGGTTTGAGGTTGCAGTCAGTAATGCAAATACATTCAGCATCACTAAGGCTGGTTGCCCTTGCTGGAGTGTACTCAGTCACCCAGGTTACACATGTTGCTGGTCTGAAAATGTTGTTTGGACATGTGCTTTTTTAAGAATCTGAAAAGTGGATTTAAAATGTGTCAGACTGTAAAAGTATTTATCACTTGCCAAAAAAAAGAGTAGTAAGTGTGGTTTCAAATTGGCAAAGAAATTACGTTTTCAGACTAATATGAAAACATGACTCTGTGTGCAAATAGGAATTACAGGCAGAGATTTATTGCGTATTGCTCTGGTGATTTTACATTTGCATTAGATGTAAAGGGGAAGCATTTTTTTTATGCAGAAGCAGACTCTTAGCACACACCCAGCTGCTTATCCTGTGGAATCATGCACAGTATTCACAACCGAGTGGGGTTTGAGGTTGCACTTAGTAATGCAAATACATTCAGCATCACTAAGGCTGGTTGCCCTTGCTGGAGTGTAGTCAGTCACCCAGGTTACACATGTTGCTGGTCTGAAAAAGCAGTTTGGACATGTGCTTTTTTAAGAATCTGAAAAGTGAATTTAAAATGTGTCAGACTGTAAAAGTATTCATCACTTGCCAAAAAAAAGAGTAGTAAGTGTGGTTTCAAATTGGCAAGGAAATTACGTTTTCAGACTAATATGAAAACATGACTCTGTGTGCAAAGAGGAATTACAGGCAGAGATTTATTGCGTTATGCTCTGGTGATTTAACATTTGCATTAGATGTAAAGGGGGAGCTATTTTTTTTTGCAGAAGCAGACTTTTAGCACACACCCAGCTGCTTATCCTGTGGAATCATGCACAGTATTCACAGCCGAGTGGGGTTTGAGGTTGCACTTAGTAATGCAAATACATTCAGCATCACTAATGCTGGTTGCCCTTGCTGGAGTGTAGTCAGTCACCCAGGTTACACATGTTGCTGGTCTCAGAAAGCTGTTTGGTATTGCTCTGGTGATTTTACATTTGCATTAGATGGAAAGGGGGTGTTATTTTTTTATGCAGAAGCAGACTCTTAGCACACAACCAGCTGCTTATCCTGTGGAATCATGCACAGTATTCACAACCGAGTGGGGTTTGAGGTTGCAGTCAGTAATGCAAATACATTCAGCTTCACTAAGGCTGGTTGCCCTTGCTGGAGTGTACTCAGTCACCCATTTTACACATGTTGCTGGTCTGAAAATGTTGTTTGGACATGTGCTTTTTTAAGAATCTAAAAAGTTTGATTCATAATGTGTCAGACTGTAAAAGTACTTATCATTTGCCAAAAAAAGAGTAGTAAGTGTGCTTTCAAATTGGCAAAGAAATTTTGTTTTTTGACTAATATGAAAACATGATTCTGTGTGCAAAGAGGAATTACAGGCAGAGATTTATTGCGTATTGCTCTGGTGATTTTACATTTGCATTAGATGGAAAGGGGGAGCTATTTTTTTATGCAGAAGCAGACTCTTAGCACACACCCAGCTGCTTATCCTGTGGAATCATGCACAGTATTCACAACCGAGTGGGGTTTGAGGTTGCACTTAGTAATGCAAATACAAACATGTAAAATAATATGAAAAAGGGGGTGGGAGCACACTGACTTCACATCGCAGCGTCATTACCTCTGAGCATCGTGGTAGATGTAGTTCATTGTTTTTGGCACAGGACAAAGTTCGAAAAGTTTCTTGGCTCAATACCATATTTTTCAAAGCGTATCCCTAGACACGTGTTTCTGGATTTCTCCGTCATCAGTAGGGAAAAAATAGTAGGTTGCTGGACATGCTGCCGCTTAATTTTCTCAGGCACAATTCCACTCTGGGCATGCAGGCGCTCCCAAGCTCGTCAGCTCAAGCGGCTCGAGGGAGCCTTTTAAATTATGAAAAAGGGGGTGGGAGCACACTGACTTCACATCGCAGCGTCATTACCTCTGAGCATCGTGGTAGATGTAGTTCATTGTTTTTGGCACAGGACAAAGTTCGAAAAGTTTCTTGGCTCAATACCATATTTTTCAAAGCGTATCCCTAGACACGTGTTTCTTGATTTCTACGTCATCAGTAAGGAAAAAATACTAGCTTGCTGGACATGCTGCCGCTTAATTTTCTCAGGCACAATTCCACTCCGGGCATGCATGTGCTCCCTAGCTCTTCAGCTCAAGCGGCTCGAGGGAGCCTTTTAAATTATGAAAAAGGGGGTGGGAGCACACTGACTTCACATCGCAGCGTCATTACCTCTGAGCATCGTGGTAGATGTAGTTCATTGTTTTTGGCACAGGACAAAGTTCGAAAAGTTTCTTGGCTCAATACCATATTTTTCAAAGCGTATCCCTAGACACGTGTTTCTGGATTTCTCCGTCATCAGTAGGGAAAAAATAGTAGGTTGCTGGACATGCTGCCGCTTAATTTTCTCAGGCACAATTCCACTCTGGGCATGCAGGCGCTCCCAAGCTCGTCAGCTCAAGCGGCTCGAGGGAGCCTTTTAAATTATGAAAAAGGGGGTGGGAGCACACTGACTTCACATCGCAGCGTCATTACCTCTGAGCATCGTGGTAGATGTAGTTCATTGTTTTTGGCACAGGACAAAGTTCGAAAAGTTTCTTGGCTCAATACCATATTTTTCAAAGCGTATCCCTAGACACGTGTTTCTGGATTTCTCCGTCATCAGTAGGGAAAAAATAGTAGGTTGCTGGACATGCTGCCGCTTAATTTTCTCAGGCACAATTCCACTCTGGGCATGCAGGCGCTCCCAAGCTCGTCAGCTCAAGCGGCTCGAGGGAGCCTTTTAAATTATGAAAAAGGGGGTGGGAGCACACTGACTTCACATCGCAGCGTCATTACCTCTGAGCATCGTGGTAGATGTAGTTCATTGTTTTTGGCACAGGACAAAGTTCGAAAAGTTTCTTGGCTCAATACCATATTTTTCAAAGCGTATCCCTAGACACGTGTTTCTGGATTTCTCCGTCATCAGTAGGGAAAAAATAGTAGGTTGCTGGACATGCTGCCGCTTAATTTTCTCAGGCACAATTCCACTCTGGGCATGCAGGCGCTCCCAAGCTCGTCAGCTCAAGCGGCTCGAGGGAGCCTTTTAAATTATGAAAAAGGGGGTGGGAGCACACTGACTTCACATCGCAGCGTCATTACCTCTGAGCATCGTGGTAGATGTAGTTCATTGTTTTTGGCACAGGACAAAGTTCGAAAAGTTTCTTGGCTCAATACCATATTTTTCAAAGCGTATCCCTAGACACGTGTTTCTGGATTTCTCCGTCATCAGTAGGGAAAAAATAGTAGGTTGCTGGACATGCTGCCGCTTAATTTTCTCAGGCACAATTCCACTCTGGGCATGCAGGCGCTCCCAAGCTCGTCAGCTCAAGCGGCTCGAGGGAGCCTTTTAAATTATGAAAAAGGGGGTGGGAGCACACTGACTTCACATCGCAGCGTCATTACCTCTGAGCATCGTGGTAGATGTAGTTCATTGTTTTTGGCACAGGACAAAGTTCGAAAAGTTTCTTGGCTCAATACCATATTTTTCAAAGCGTATCCCTAGACACGTGTTTCTGGATTTCTCCGTCATCAGTAGGGAAAAAATAGTAGGTTGCTGGACATGCTGCCGCTTAATTTTCTCAGGCACAATTCCACTCTGGGCATGCAGGCGCTCCCAAGCTCGTCAGCTCAAGCGGCTCGAGGGAGCCTTTTAAATTATGAAAAAGGGGGTGGGAGCACACTGACTTCACATCGCAGCGTCATTACCTCTGAGCATCGTGGTAGATGTAGTTCATTGTTTTTGGCACAGGACAAAGTTCGAAAAGTTTCTTGGCTCAATACCATATTTTTCAAAGCGTATCCCTAGACACGTGTTTCTGGATTTCTCCGTCATCAGTAGGGAAAAAATAGTAGGTTGCTGGACATGCTGCCGCTTAATTTTCTCAGGCACAATTCCACTCTGGGCATGCAGGCGCTCCCAAGCTCGTCAGCTCAAGCGGCTCGAGGGAGCCTTTTAAATTATGAAAAAGGGGGTGGGAGCACACTGACTTCACATCGCAGCGTCATTACCTCTGAGCATCGTGGTAGATGTAGTTCATTGTTTTTGGCACAGGACAAAGTTCGAAAAGTTTCTTGGCTCAATACCATATTTTTCAAAGCGTATCCCTAGACACGTGTTTCTGGATTTCTCCGTCATCAGTAGGGAAAAAATAGTAGGTTGCTGGACATGCTGCCGCTTAATTTTCTCAGGCACAATTCCACTCTGGGCATGCAGGCGCTCCCAAGCTCGTCAGCTCAAGCGGCTCGAGGGAGCCTTTTAAATTATGAAAAAGGGGGTGGGAGCACACTGACTTCACATCGCAGCGTCATTACCTCTGAGCATCGTGGTAGATGTAGTTCATTGTTTTTGGCACAGGACAAAGTTCGAAAAGTTTCTTGGCTCAATACCATATTTTTCAAAGCGTATCCCTAGACACGTGTTTCTGGATTTCTCCGTCATCAGTAGGGAAAAAATAGTAGGTTGCTGGACATGCTGCCGCTTAATTTTCTCAGGCACAATTCCACTCTGGGCATGCAGGCGCTCCCAAGCTCGTCAGCTCAAGCGGCTCGAGGGAGCCTTTTAAATTATGAAAAAGGGGGTGGGAGCACACTGACTTCACATCGCAGCGTCATTACCTCTGAGCATCGTGGTAGATGTAGTTCATTGTTTTTGGCACAGGACAAAGTTCGAAAAGTTTCTTGGCTCAATACCATATTTTTCAAAGCGTATCCCTAGACACGTGTTTCTGGATTTCTCCGTCATCAGTAGGGAAAAAATAGTAGGTTGCTGGACATGCTGCCGCTTAATTTTCTCAGGCACAATTCCACTCTGGGCATGCAGGCGCTCCCAAGCTCGTCAGCTCAAGCGGCTCGAGGGAGCCTTTTAAATTATGAAAAAGGGGGTGGGAGCACACTGACTTCACATCGCAGCGTCATTACCTCTGAGCATCGTGGTAGATGTAGTTCATTGTTTTTGGCACAGGACAAAGTTCGAAAAGTTTCTTGGCTCAATACCATATTTTTCAAAGCGTATCCCTAGACACGTGTTTCTGGATTTCTCCGTCATCAGTAGGGAAAAAATAGTAGGTTGCTGGACATGCTGCCGCTTAATTTTCTCAGGCACAATTCCACTCTGGGCATGCAGGCGCTCCCAAGCTCGTCAGCTCAAGCGGCTCGAGGGAGCCTTTTAAATTATGAAAAAGGGGGTGGGAGCACACTGACTTCACATCGCAGCGTCATTACCTCTGAGCATCGTGGTAGATGTAGTTCATTGTTTTTGGCACAGGACAAAGTTCGAAAAGTTTCTTGGCTCAATACCATATTTTTCAAAGCGTATCCCTAGACACGTGTTTCTGGATTTCTCCGTCATCAGTAGGGAAAAAATAGTAGGTTGCTGGACATGCTGCCGCTTAATTTTCTCAGGCACAATTCCACTCTGGGCATGCAGGCGCTCCCAAGCTCGTCAGCTCAAGCGGCTCGAGGGAGCCTTTTAAATTATGAAAAAGGGGGTGGGAGCACACTGACTTCACATCGCAGCGTCATTACCTCTGAGCATCGTGGTAGATGTAGTTCATTGTTTTTGGCACAGGACAAAGTTCGAAAAGTTTCTTGGCTCAATACCATATTTTTCAAAGCGTATCCCTAGACACGTGTTTCTGGATTTCTCCGTCATCAGTAGGGAAAAAATAGTAGGTTGCTGGACATGCTGCCGCTTAATTTTCTCAGGCACAATTCCACTCTGGGCATGCAGGCGCTCCCAAGCTCGTCAGCTCAAGCGGCTCGAGGGAGCCTTTTAAATTATGAAAAAGGGGGTGGGAGCACACTGACTTCACATCGCAGCGTCATTACCTCTGAGCATCGTGGTAGATGTAGTTCATTGTTTTTGGCACAGGACAAAGTTCGAAAAGTTTCTTGGCTCAATACCATATTTTTCAAAGCGTATCCCTAGACACGTGTTTCTGGATTTCTCCGTCATCAGTAGGGAAAAAATAGTAGGTTGCTGGACATGCTGCCGCTTAATTTTCTCAGGCACAATTCCACTCTGGGCATGCAGGCGCTCCCAAGCTCGTCAGCTCAAGCGGCTCGAGGGAGCCTTTTAAATTATGAAAAAGGGGGTGGGAGCACACTGACTTCACATCGCAGCGTCATTACCTCTGAGCATCGTGGTAGATGTAGTTCATTGTTTTTGGCACAGGACAAAGTTCGAAAAGTTTCTTGGCTCAATACCATATTTTTCAAAGCGTATCCCTAGACACGTGTTTCTGGATTTCTCCGTCATCAGTAGGGAAAAAATAGTAGGTTGCTGGACATGCTGCCGCTTAATTTTCTCAGGCACAATTCCACTCTGGGCATGCAGGCGCTCCCAAGCTCGTCAGCTCAAGCGGCTCGAGGGAGCCTTTTAAATTATGAAAAAGGGGGTGGGAGCACACTGACTTCACATCGCAGCGTCATTACCTCTGAGCATCGTGGTAGATGTAGTTCATTGTTTTTGGCACAGGACAAAGTTCGAAAAGTTTCTTGGCTCAATACCATATTTTTCAAAGCGTATCCCTAGACACGTGTTTCTGGATTTCTCCGTCATCAGTAGGGAAAAAATAGTAGGTTGCTGGACATGCTGCCGCTTAATTTTCTCAGGCACAATTCCACTCTGGGCATGCAGGCGCTCCCAAGCTCGTCAGCTCAAGCGGCTCGAGGGAGCCTTTTAAATTATGAAAAAGGGGGTGGGAGCACACTGACTTCACATCGCAGCGTCATTACCTCTGAGCATCGTGGTAGATGTAGTTCATTGTTTTTGGCACAGGACAAAGTTCGAAAAGTTTCTTGGCTCAATACCATATTTTTCAAAGCGTATCCCTAGACACGTGTTTCTGGATTTCTCCGTCATCAGTAGGGAAAAAATAGTAGGTTGCTGGACATGCTGCCGCTTAATTTTCTCAGGCACAATTCCACTCTGGGCATGCAGGCGCTCCCAAGCTCGTCAGCTCAAGCGGCTCGAGGGAGCCTTTTAAATTATGAAAAAGGGGGTGGGAGCACACTGACTTCACATCGCAGCGTCATTACCTCTGAGCATCGTGGTAGATGTAGTTCATTGTTTTTGGCACAGGACAAAGTTCGAAAAGTTTCTTGGCTCAATACCATATTTTTCAAAGCGTATCCCTAGACACGTGTTTCTGGATTTCTCCGTCATCAGTAGGGAAAAAATAGTAGGTTGCTGGACATGCTGCCGCTTAATTTTCTCAGGCACAATTCCACTCTGGGCATGCAGGCGCTCCCAAGCTCGTCAGCTCAAGCGGCTCGAGGGAGCCTTTTAAATTATGAAAAAGGGGGTGGGAGCACACTGACTTCACATCGCAGCGTCATTACCTCTGAGCATCGTGGTAGATGTAGTTCATTGTTTTTGGCACAGGACAAAGTTCGAAAAGTTTCTTGGCTCAATACCATATTTTTCAAAGCGTATCCCTAGACACGTGTTTCTGGATTTCTCCGTCATCAGTAGGGAAAAAATAGTAGGTTGCTGGACATGCTGCCGCTTAATTTTCTCAGGCACAATTCCACTCTGGGCATGCAGGCGCTCCCAAGCTCGTCAGCTCAAGAGGCTCGAGGGAGCCTTTTAAATTATGAAAAAGGGGGTGGGAGCACACTGACTTCACATCGCAGCGTCATTACCTCTGAGCATCGTGGTAGATGTAGTTCATTGTTTTTGGCACAGGACAAAGTTCGAAAAGTTTCTTGGCTCAATACCATATTTTTCAAAGCGTATCCCTAGACACGTGTTTCTGGATTTCTCCGTCATCAGTAGGGAAAAAATAGTAGGTTGCTGGACATGCTGCCGCTTAATTTTCTCAGGCACAATTCCACTCTGGGCATGCAGGCGCTCCCAAGCTCGTCAGCTCAAGCGGCTCGAGGGAGCCTTTTAAATTATGAAAAAGGGGGTGGGAGCACACTGACTTCACATCGCAGCGTCATTACCTCTGAGCATCGTGGTAGATGTAGTTCATTGTTTTTGGCACAGGACAAAGTTCGAAAAGTTTCTTGGCTCAATACCATATTTTTCAAAGCGTATCCCTAGACACGTGTTTCTGGATTTCTCCGTCATCAGTAGGGAAAAAATAGTAGGTTGCTGGACATGCTGCCGCTTAATTTTCTCAGGCACAATTCCACTCTGGGCATGCAGGCGCTCCCAAGCTCGTCAGCTCAAGCGGCTCGAGGGAGCCTTTTAAATTATGAAAAAGGGGGTGGGAGCACACTGACTTCACATCGCAGCGTCATTACCTCTGAGCATCGTGGTAGATGTAGTTCATTGTTTTTGGCACAGGACAAAGTTCGAAAAGTTTCTTGGCTCAATACCATATTTTTCAAAGCGTATCCCTAGACACGTGTTTCTGGATTTCTCCGTCATCAGTAGGGAAAAAATAGTAGGTTGCTGGACATGCTGCCGCTTAATTTTCTCAGGCACAATTCCACTCTGGGCATGCAGGCGCTCCCAAGCTCGTCAGCTCAAGCGGCTCGAGGGAGCCTTTTAAATTATGAAAAAGGGGGTGGGAGCACACTGACTTCACATCGCAGCGTCATTACCTCTGAGCATCGTGGTAGATGTAGTTCATTGTTTTTGGCACAGGACAAAGTTCGAAAAGTTTCTTGGCTCAATACCATATTTTTCAAAGCGTATCCCTAGACACGTGTTTCTGGATTTCTCCGTCATCAGTAGGGAAAAAATAGTAGGTTGCTGGACATGCTGCCGCTTAATTTTCTCAGGCACAATTCCACTCTGGGCATGCAGGCGCTCCCAAGCTCGTCAGCTCAAGCGGCTCGAGGGAGCCTTTTAAATTATGAAAAAGGGGGTGGGAGCACACTGACTTCACATCGCAGCGTCATTACCTCTGAGCATCGTGGTAGATGTAGTTCATTGTTTTTGGCACAGGACAAAGTTCGAAAAGTTTCTTGGCTCAATACCATATTTTTCAA
Organism: Triturus cristatus; assembly: GCF_964204655.1. Classification (NCBI taxonomy): domain Eukaryota; kingdom Metazoa; phylum Chordata; class Amphibia; order Caudata; family Salamandridae; genus Triturus; species Triturus cristatus. Next base: position 575,936,877 of record NC_140582.1, on the reverse strand, counting down.
AGCGTATCCCTAGACACGTGTTTCTGGATTTCTCCGTCATCAGTAGGGAAAAAATAGTAGGTTGCTGGACATGCTGCCGCTTAATTTTCTCAGGCACAATTCCACTCTGGGCATGCAGGCGCTCCCAAGCTCGTCAGCTCAAGCGGCTCGAGGGAGCCTTTTAAATTATGAAAAAGGGGGTGGGAGCACACTGACTTCACATCGCAGCGTCATTACCTCTGAGCATCGTGGTAGATGTAGTTCATTGTTTTTGGCACAGGACAAAGTTCGAAAAGTTTCTTGGCTCAATACCATATTTTTCAAAGCGTATCCCTAGACACGTGTTTCTGGATTTCTCCGTCATCAGTAGGGAAAAAATAGTAGGTTGCTGGACATGCTGCCGCTTAATTTTCTCAGGCACAATTCCACTCTGGGCATGCAGGCGCTCCCAAGCTCGTCAGCTCAAGCGGCTCGAGGGAGCCTTTTAAATTATGAAAAAGGGGGTGGGAGCACACTGACTTCACATCGCAGCGTCATTACCTCTGAGCATCGTGGTAGATGTAGTTCATTGTTTTTGGCACAGGACAAAGTTCGAAAAGTTTCTTGGCTCAATACCATATTTTTCAAAGCGTATCCCTAGACACGTGTTTCTGGATTTCTCCGTCATCAGTAGGGAAAAAATAGTAGGTTGCTGGACATGCTGCCGCTTAATTTTCTCAGGCACAATTCCACTCTGGGCATGCAGGCGCTCCCAAGCTCGTCAGCTCAAGCGGCTCGAGGGAGCCTTTTAAATTATGAAAAAGGGGGTGGGAGCACACTGACTTCACATCGCAGCGTCATTACCTCTGAGCATCGTGGTAGATGTAGTTCATTGTTTTTGGCACAGGACAAAGTTCGAAAAGTTTCTTGGCTCAATACCATATTTTTCAAAGCGTATCCCTAGACACGTGTTTCTGGATTTCTCCGTCATCAGTAGGGAAAAAATAGTAGGTTGCTGGACATGCTGCCGCTTAATTTTCTCAGGCACAATTCCACTCTGGGCATGCAGGCGCTCCCAAGCTCGTCAGCTCAAGCGGCTCGAGGGAGCCTTTTAAATTATGAAAAAGGGGGTGGGAGCACACTGACTTCACATCGCAGCGTCATTACCTCTGAGCATCGTGGTAGATGTAGTTCATTGTTTTTGGCACAGGACAAAGTTCGAAAAGTTTCTTGGCTCAATACCATATTTTTCAAAGCGTATCCCTAGACACGTGTTTCTGGATTTCTCCGTCATCAGTAGGGAAAAAATAGTAGGTTGCTGGACATGCTGCCGCTTAATTTTCTCAGGCACAATTCCACTCTGGGCATGCAGGCGCTCCCAAGCTCGTCAGCTCAAGCGGCTCGAGGGAGCCTTTTAAATTATGAAAAAGGGGGTGGGAGCACACTGACTTCACATCGCAGCGTCATTACCTCTGAGCATCGTGGTAGATGTAGTTCATTGTTTTTGGCACAGGACAAAGTTCGAAAAGTTTCTTGGCTCAATACCATATTTTTCAAAGCGTATCCCTAGACACGTGTTTCTGGATTTCTCCGTCATCAGTAGGGAAAAAATAGTAGGTTGCTGGACATGCTGCCGCTTAATTTTCTCAGGCACAATTCCACTCTGGGCATGCAGGCGCTCCCAAGCTCGTCAGCTCAAGCGGCTCGAGGGAGCCTTTTAAATTATGAAAAAGGGGGTGGGAGCACACTGACTTCACATCGCAGCGTCATTACCTCTGAGCATCGTGGTAGATGTAGTTCATTGTTTTTGGCACAGGACAAAGTTCGAAAAGTTTCTTGGCTCAATACCATATTTTTCAAAGCGTATCCCTAGACACGTGTTTCTGGATTTCTCCGTCATCAGTAGGGAAAAAATAGTAGGTTGCTGGACATGCTGCCGCTTAATTTTCTCAGGCACAATTCCACTCTGGGCATGCAGGCGCTCCCAAGCTCGTCAGCTCAAGCGGCTCGAGGGAGCCTTTTAAATTATGAAAAAGGGGGTGGGAGCACACTGACTTCACATCGCAGCGTCATTACCTCTGAGCATCGTGGTAGATGTAGTTCATTGTTTTTGGCACAGGACAAAGTTCGAAAAGTTTCTTGGCTCAATACCATATTTTTCAAAGCGTATCCCTAGACACGTGTTTCTGGATTTCTCCGTCATCAGTAGGGAAAAAATAGTAGGTTGCTGGACATGATGACGGAGAAATCCAGAAACACGTGTCTAGGAATACGCTTTGAAAAATATGGTATTGAGCCAAGAAACTTTTCGAACTTTGTCCTGTGCCAAAAACAATTAACTACATCTACCACAATGCTCAGAGGTAATGGCGCTGCGATGTGAAGTCAGTGTGCTCCCACCCCCTTTTTCATAATTTAAAAGGCTCCCTCGAGCCGCTTGAGCTGACGAGCTTGGGAGTGCCTGCATGCCCAGAGTGGAATTGTGCCTGAGAAAATTAAGCGGCAGCATGTCCAGCAACCTACTATTTTTTCCCTACTGATGACGGAGAAATCCAGAAACACGTGTCTAGGGATACGCTTTGAAAAATATGGTATTGAGCCAAGAAACTTTTCGAACTTTGTCCTGTGCCAAAAACAATTAACTACATCTACCACAATGCTCAGAGGTAATGGCGCTGCGATGTGAAGTCAGTGTGCTCCCACCCCCTTTTTCATAATTTAAAAGGCTCCCTCGAGCCGCTTGAGCTGACGAGCTTGGGAGTGCCTGCATGCCCAGAGTGGAATTGTGCCTGAGAAAATTAAGCGGCAGCATGTCCAGCAACCTACTATTTTTTCCCTACTGATGACGGAGAAATCCAGAAACACGTGTCTAGGGATACGCTTTGAAAAATATGGTATTGAGCCAAGAAACTTTTCGAACTTTGTCCTGTGCCAAAAACAATTAACTACATCTACCAGCAAGGTTGCCCTTGCTGGAGTGTAGTCAGTCACCCAGGTTACACATGGTGCTGGTCTCAAAAAGCAGTTTGGACATGTGCTTTTTTAAGAATCTGAAAAGTGGATTCAAAATGTGTCAGAGTGTAAAAGTGGAAATTTAATCAAAAAAGATTTTTAAAATTACCATTTGGCCTAAAGGAAAGGTATCCAATTGTATTGTGGACTTAATTAAATCCTAATTAATCTTTCGGAAATCAAAATTTTAGAGAGAATCGGTAACATCTGTACAATTTAAATTTTGGAATTTTATTGGATTATCGTTGGAAATTTAATCAAAAATTAATTTCAAAAAATAACATTTGGCCTAAAAGAAAGGAAACTAGATGTATTGTGGATTTATTTGAGATATATTATTTTTGAGATTATGCTTCTGTAAGAAAATTGTCAGACGGTATTTTTTAGAAATAGTTTTTGTTATTAGATGATATTTTTAATGAATAATATTTTGCATTTCGATAATGTTATGTTTAACTGAGAAGAGATTCTGGGCTTTTTTTAAACAATCTTTGAGATTGTTATTTTTTTTATGCCCGCTGTTAAGTGATGAATGCAATTGCTTTCACGATTTATAGTGAAATGCAATATATTCTGAAAACAGCAAAAAAAAGGCAAAAAATTGTTTTTGGAAAATATGTAAATATGTGTACTGTATTATAAAATGTTTTATTAAATATTAATACTTTTTTCTTTTTTTTCAGATTGAGAAAGAAAATTTTCGAAAACTTGAACTATTGTTATAGCAAATAAAATTATATTTTAATTAATAAATAATTTTTTGAGTGGGTATGGTAAGTCAGAAATTTCATGGCCCCTTTTTTCCACTTCTCCACAATCACATTTTCAGTTTTTCATTGTAATCTCTCAAGGACCTTGTAATGTGATAATTGATTTTTAGTGTTTTTTTTTTTTTTTTTTTTTAAATTTTATTTATAAGTTTATGAAGTTATACACAGGGCACAACACATTTGAAATAATATAACATACAAAACAATACACAGGAAAAGAATATTATTGCAATACACAATGTCTTTATAAAATACCCTCACTACTTGAAAACTTCAGTAGGGAGTCAGGTAGGATCCTCTTTCCATTTCTTTAATGGGTCCCAGATTTTTCTTCCTAATATTCTCCCTCTTTTCCCTTTTCTAGCATATATAGCATTCTCTAGATTATATGTTGCCAATAATCGAGAAAACCATTGATGATACGATGGGGATATAGGATCTAGCCAGGCTGAAGTTATGCATAGTCTTAATACTGCCATTGCAACAAATAAGAAGTATCCCCCCTTCATGTGTATATCATTATGATTAACCCCAAGGAGAATTATCGACGGAGATAAAGTTATTTCTACAGCTAATACTCTAAATAGAAATTCCTCGATATTCTTTTGGATGGACTGCAGATGGGTACATGTTGCAAGCATGTGAGTCAAATCAGCCTCTAAGCTTCCACATCTCGGGCATCTAATTCCCGAGATTCCTCCCCACTGAGCAATTCTCGCTGGAGTGTGATAAAGATGATAAATAGTTTTATAATGTTGCGCCTGTAGGGGTGCCGAACATAAAATATTCTGACCCAACTCTAGAGACACATGAAAACACTCTTCTATTATATCCAGCTTCCTCCCCCATTTCTGCGCCATTCTATCTTTATCGTCTTGTTTGGCCTTTATCAATTCTGAGTAAAACCTCCGAATCGTGCAGTCTGACCCTGCTTGTGCTAAATCCATAATTGGAATCCTAGAAAACCCAGCTGGGCCTCCCCGCTTTGTTTCAACATAGCTTCTTATTTGCAGAAACTTAAAAAAATGTCTCGTCTCAATTCCATAGTTTGACTGTATCTCCGAAAATTGGAGGACCCCTTGTGCAGTCCTGATGTCTCCCAGCATCCTTATCCCCTTTCTTCCCCATTCTCCAAAAACCCAACCTGAAAAAATATCTACTGGGAAAGTGGGGTTCATACTCATTCTAGTGTATGCATTATATTTGCCTAAGCCAAAACTTTTTGAAAATGCTTTCCAAATATTATAAGCTGCTAGAATCATCTTAAATTGTGTCCTTTTAAAGTAACAAAAATCGGTTTGCTTTAAAAATATATTCTCAGCTTCAACCCCCAAACATAAGCCATAAATTGCCAATGTACCCGCCTTATCTTGTCCTTCGACCTCTGCCCCTCCTATCAGACCCAGCATGTTTTGTAGGGCCGCTGCCCAATAATATAGTTTTAAATCCGGAAGAGACCAACCTCCCCTATCACGAGGCAGTGCCATAAATCTAAGTGCTCTCCTTGTTTTTCCCTTTGCCCAGATAAATCTATTGATCATATGTTCACATTCCTTAAACCATTTTGTTTCGAATAATAATGGTATTGCCCTAAAAAGATATAAAAACTTCGGTAAAATCAACATCTTTATAATATTAGTGCGCCCCACAAGGGAAAGATGAAGATTCTCAAACCTATCTAGATCCCTTTTTGCCTTGAGAAAAACTGGAGTTGTATTTTTCTCTACCAATGTATCTAAATCAGAAGAAATAGTTACCCCCAAATACACCGCATCCTGCACCACCCGATGATCAGGGCAGTCTACATACTTGTTCTTAATTATCTGAGTCTTATTGTCATTCATTTTGTAACCCGATATTTGTCCAAATCTGGTGGCCTCAGTTTCAACCTGCGCTATAGCTTCTATGGGATTAGATGTGATCACTGCCACGTCATCCGCATATGCAAGGACCTTACTATATCCCATGGGCGTGCATACTGGGCGAATCATATCACAGCTCTCAAGTCTTCGGACCAGGGGGTCAATATACATCGCAAATAAAAGCGGAGAGCAAGGGCAGCCCTGCCTGGTACCTCTCTTAATTTGAAAAGACTAAGTTAAACCCGAATTAATCCGGATCACAGCACTTGGGTCTCTATATAGCACTTGAATTGCCTTAATATAACCATCTTTGAGCCCTACTCTTCTCAGGGTATACCACAAATAATTCCAGGAGACCCGATCAAATGCTTTTTCTGCTTCTAATAACATTACGGCCATCGGGTCTCCTGAAACCTCCGTGGCATCAAAAAGTGTAATAACCTTACGAGTGTGGTGAGTCGTACCCCTCCCTGGGATAAATCCATGTTGATTAGTGCTCACAAGCGAATCAATTATTTGTGCAAACCTTGTAGCTAATATTTTAGAGAAAATGTTTGCGTCAGTATTCATGAGCGTGATTGGCCTATATGATGATGGCATGGTGGGTGGTTTCCCTTTCTTCAAAATTACCACTATTTCAGCACCACCCCATGACTCTGGTACAGAGACCCCAGATTGTGCTTTCTGTATCATTATAACGAAGTCTTGTGAAAGGACATCCCAAAATATCTTATAAAATTCGATTGGAATTTGATCAGGACCTGATGCTTTACCCGAAGGGAGATTCGCTATAGCGTTCTTTATCTCTTGTAGGTCCAATGGACCTTCCAACCCCTCTACTACTTCCTCTTCTATTCGCACCACTGGGATATCTTCCATATATTTCCCCATCTGATCCAGGTCATACCCATTTTGCTCGTCATAGAGGGAAGCATAGAATTTCCTAAATACCTCTCTTATTCCATCTTGACTCGTGCACAAATTACCTTCTGAATCTATAATTTCTCTAACCTCACCTGAAGCGATTCTTTGTCTTGTGCGAATAGCTAATGTCCTCCCAACTGCTTCGCTAAATTCGTGGGCCCTTTCTCTATTAGTAAGATATATCTTAGCTGCCTTATTTGCAATAACCTCTTCAGCATCCATCTTTGCCTTTGTTAGTTTTAAAAGGGCCTGGTCTAGGGGAGCCCCTGCTAAGACGCAGCGTTGCAATTCTTCCTCCGCCTCCAAGACTGCCCCAGTTAACTCTCCTATTCTAGATTGTTCCTGCTTGCATTTAAAAGTATTAAAACTAAAAGTTTCCCCGCGTACCCCTGCCTTAAAGGCATCCCAGACTATCCCTATCTCTGCGCTATCTCTATTATATTCAAAAAACTCTTTTATCCAAAGAGTCATATGCTGGATATATTTCTGGTCTTGGAGAAGCCCACGCTCAAATGTCCATGTTCTGATTTTCCTAGATCGAATAGGGATATTTAAACTCATAATCAAAGGGTTATGATCACTAAATATGCGGGGGAGTCTTTCTATCTTTGTGTAGGGCAGCATTGTATTAGAAGCAAAAAAGTAGTCTAATCTTACACAGATCTGGTGAGGGGCAGAATAATACGTAAAACCGCTATCTCCTTTTTTTAACTTCCCCCAAATATCAGACAACATATTATTCCTTACAAGCTCTCCTAATGCTCGATATACTCTTTTCTTTCTTCCCTGATACCTCCCGTATGAACCTGTCTCTACGCCTAAGCCATCCGCACCATTTATATTAAAGTCTCCTCCTAGTATAATCTGAGGTGACCAAGAGGATAATTCTGCATCTAGGAATTTTAAGCTCTCTGGGTCATCCTCCGTTGACCCATAGATGACCCCGAGGGTATACCACTCTCCCTCAATAAAACATTCCACTAGTGCCCACCTGCCCCATTGATCTTCCAATTTTCTTCTAATATTCAAGCTTCTATACTTTGATAGTATTGTGACCCCCCTATGTTTAGAACCTTGCTTTGAGTATGCTAATACTTGGAAACCCAACTGGTCCAGAAGATAAACCTGTGAAACCATAATATGCGTTTCTTGGATAAATATAAAATCGGCATTCATTTGCTTTAGTGACATGGCAATTTTTTGTCTTTTTTGGCGATCGTTCAAACCACTAACATTCCACGTCGCTATTCTAATCACCATTGTATCTCAAGTGAAAACAATATTCTTGAAAGAAAAAATAGTAAGAAAAACAGAAATCATGGGAACTTTGCTTCTGAAGTATCACTACCATGCTACCAATAATATTTTCAGATTTTCGTACAACCTGCTCTCCCTGTTTATTTAAAATACATAACATACATAACAATACTAATACTAATACTAATCCTCCTATTAATTGCTTATCTTCAATTGTGCGGTTCTTAGTTTGTTGTGCCCTGTCCCCCCTCCCCCCAACTCCCCCCCCACCTCCCCCCCACCCAGTGTCCCCCCTGCAACCCCACCCCCCCTTACTGGCAAATAGGTCAACCTTGACCTATGTATGGCTACCTTAACCCTGAGATGACCATCTCCTCCCTCCCCCACCCAACTACTACACTATCCTTTTCTACTTTTATCCCATACACTACTGATTCATTCCCTCAGTACTCCCCTCTTGTACTTATATCGCCACAGAGATTATATTATGAGAATTCCTGTTATTCATCATATTCCTCTTACTGATCAAATTATATCTGAAATAGTTAGTTAACTCTTCTGACCCCTTTTATCCTTCAATTCCACCAGGTATTCCTGAGCAAGTATTTCAGAAGAGAACACCCTATGCTGCCCGTTAGCTATCACTTTTAAGCGAGACGGGAACATCAAGTACACTTCGCAGCCAGCATTTTGAAAAGGAGTTATTAATTGTCTCATCCGCCATCTTCTTTCCACGGTAGTGTGGCAGAAGTCTGGCCGAGCGAAGAAGTGTATATCTTTATAAGACCTCTTTGTCGCTGGCTTTGCCTTACTCATAATCTCTTCTTTCGCCAAAAAGTTTCCAACGTAGACAAGGATCGCCCTTGGGTTACCCTCTGTATCTCCTCTTCTCTGGTTTAATGGGAACCGGTGGGCCCGCTGAATTTCATTATCCCAGTTCCATTTAGTGATTTCGGGAAAGGCCCCTTTAAACAGGTCCACCACAAAGGCCCGGACATCCTGGCCCTCTTTACCTTCTTCCACACCAAGAAGCCTTATATTATTCCGCCTTTGTCTATTCTCAAACTCCTCAAGCTTCCAGAGGACATCAGTCGCTGTCTTCTCTTGTAGACACTTATCTTCCTGAAGCTTGGCGACTACATCCTCTAGCTTCCCAGTCCTTTCCTCTACCTCTGTAACTCTTCCAGCCATATCTGCATATAGTTTATTTACTTTGCGCAGGGATCCTTCTATTTTTTTATTGGCCTGTCTAGCTCTCCGGCCTTCTGCCCTTGCTTCACTCTGCATTTGTTTTAATGTTCCAAGTAGTAAATCAAAATTAGAGTTAGAGCTCTGAGCTGTGGCATGCTCCGGATAACCATGCTGAGTAGATTGCTGGGGTTGCTGGGGTTGAGGGTGTACAATTCCCTCTTGATAGATCTGCGATGAAGCTGAATAATCCCAATCTAGCTTCTTAGCTACCTCCTGCTGCGTAGGGCTCGCTAGATTCTGTGGTAGGCCATGCCCTTTTCCATATGACCTCTCTCTGACGCTCTTCGACCTACGGCCTCTGAGGTCTCTACTCCCGATTGTTCTTTTTGATTCTACTTCTGAGGTCTCGATTTCAACCTCAGATTTTCTGGGCTGGTGTCCTGAAGATAATGAAAATGAGGAGGACCCTGAGGCTGAATCCAAATCTGAGTCCAAATCTGAATCAAATCTATTGCTTAACCCCGAGGCTGAGTCCGTAGCAAAGTCCAAATGGGAAGAACCTTTGTCCTTACCCTTGCCCTTGTTTTTACCCGCCTGGTCCTCCTCGTCATCGTCCACTGAATAAAAACAATCATCAGTTGGCGAGCCTGGGATAGCTACCCCCTGCCCTGTTTTTAGGGGCTGTAATATTGGTTTGCCGCTAGTAATAGCTTGAACAGTTTCAGTTTCAGTCTGGAATTCAACCGAGCATTGGCTATCACCTGGATCTCCCATAGCAGTGGGTTGTATGTCTAATTTGGTCCCAGATTGGAGGTCAGGCTCAGATTCTGCAACCTCAGAGAGTGGGCCAGTATCATTCTTTTCACTTTCCACAATTACCACCTGTATAGTCTTATTCTGGCCCAACTGTATAGTCTTATCCTGGCCCCCCCCCTCTGGCTGTGTCTGTACCTGTACCTGAGTTTTCCTGGGAGCGCCGAGGAGGTCAGTGTCAACGTCGTCCTTCTCCTGCTGCAGTAAATCTGATACAGCTATGTTCTCAGTGAATACGCCCCCGGCTGTAATTCGAACTGGATTCTCGCTCCGGATTCCCAGCGCGCAGTCAGACTCAATCAGCTCACCGCTCACCCTCTCACTCCGCATGCGTGAGGCTATGCTACTACCAACGTCCTTTCCAGCAACATCGTCGGAGGAGGGGGGAGCCTTTTCTTGGTCCTGGGGCAGCCCTCGGTCAGCTACTGTTGTCTTCGCTGTGGCAGAAAGAACTTCTCTCAAGGTAGGCTGGCGAAGAACTGCATCTCTCCCGTCTCTCCCTTCGAGCCCAGACGAACCTATTGTCATGTCAGCTGTATGGTTCTTAGTGTTCTTCTTAGCCGGCAAAGCCTTCGGTTTCTTAACTTCTTTTTCTTTTCTCGGAACACTCCTAGAGACCCTGTCATGTCTCTCTGTCCGAGCGTTTTTCCTGCTATCCTTCTGTGCCTGCATCTTCAAGCGAGTCTTTGTTCTTAAATTATCTGCGGGGGCACCGGGATCGCTATGTCCTGGACTGTCATTCAAATAATCTTTCTCTTCTGCCCCGGGGTCCCTTGGCCCTTTTGTAGCTTGCAGATTTTTGGAAGTCATTTTCTTATTTTTCGCTAGTCCGCACCGAGCGCTGGAGGTCCAGACAATAGCCAAGGTTATACTCAGCTGGTTCACAGTACGGTGCTTGGAAGAAAGCACCGTCGAGTTCGTTAGGCTCAAGGCTTTCAACTGTGTCTGTAGACGCCGTCCCATGCCTCATGCCTCATATCTCAAAGCTGAAAAATCACTCGACCAAGCGCAGATCATAATCACTATATGCGCCCATAAAAAAAGGGGTAGATGCCTGGAACCTGGAACCCCCTAGCATAGTTATGGGATAATACAACACTCTGGGTAGAGGATGGAAGAAACGGCTCTCCCTACGGACTCCCGGCAGCCATCTTGCCTCGATTTTTAGTGTTTTTAAAAAAAAATAAAAAATTACGCGTACCGTACGCGTACGGTAAAAAAAAAATCAAAAAAAACTTAAAAAAAATATTTTAAAAAAAGTTGAAAGGTAAGGTTGGCTCTTAAAAGAGCCGTTGTGTTCGGTCAGGGACAGAGGAAAGAAAGAATGGGAATATTAGTCGGTAGGACAAATGTGCTGGTCTATTTTATTGTTAACTAGGGCAACACTGGTCACCCTATGAGCAATTAGACCATGACAAGTGGCGCACCGCATTGTAACCCTCGCAAACCGATGGTTAATTTCCAGAGGACCAGAAAAAGGAGATGCTCCCGCCACAGATGAAGGGCTCACCTGACCTGCCGAAGATGGACTCGGCCCTGCAGATGATGGACCAGGCTGAGCTGCTGTGGATGTGCTTGGTTGACTTACTGAAGGGTCTCCTCCAGTATGTCGAGCATATGTCCTACCGTGTACATCATGAAGGTGTCTCAACATAGTGTGATTCCCGAAGGAATACTTCTTGTTAGGATTCCCTCTTGAAAGTACACGGTCACACAGCTTACAAGTCACTAAAGGTGCATTTACCTTTTTCTTGCCCTCTGGAAAAGAAAAATACTCCCATATGAAAGAACTCTTTTGTTTCCTCCTTCTCTGCCTCAAGGTAGTGCTGCTAGCCTCACTCTCAGATGAGGTCTGCTGTTCTGCCATCGTATCACAAAGACAAGTCAGCTCCTTCTCCTAAGGGATCACAAGCAGAAATGAGGGGAATGGGTGTGGTGTAGGAGAGTTCTAGAACTGAAAGTAGTTTCAACCAATCAAAAGTTGTGTTTCATGATCACATGACCCACCGTGCGCGTACGTTACGCTTACGGTGCGCTTACGGTAAAAGTACGCATGCGCGTAAAAAAGACACGCGCTCGCGCGCATGCGCAAAACAGTCACTCCACAACACTTCCGCGTAACGTGCACGTGTAGCGTACACGCCTACGCGCCCCACGCGCAGTACGCACGGCTATGCAAATTGCGTAACTATACGCAAACAGAGTACATAAATTACGAACATTGCGGAAACCGTACGCTTACCGTACGCTTACCGTACGCGCACTAAAAAAAATAAAAAAATAAAAATATTTTCTATGTTATACTAATATATCTTACCTGTTTGGTTAAAAAAAAAAAGAGAAAAATTGATATATTGCAGATTTTTTTTTTAAAAAACATAATGTTTTAAGAGAATAAAAAGTTTTAAAAAAAACTTGCTTCTTTTTTTAAAAAAACACATTTAATATAAGAATTTACAATAAAAAAATCATACAAAATCAATAAAAAAACTATGGGAATCACATATGTTATAGGTAAGAATTAGCATTTAAAAAACCATACAAATTCACTGAAAAAACCATGGGTTTCACACACGTTATAGTTAGAAATTAGCATTTAAAAAACCTTGCAAATTCACTGAAAAAACCATAGGTTTCACACACGTTATAGTTAGGAATTAGCATTTAAAAAACCATGCAAATTCAGTGAAAAAACCATAGGTTTCACACACGTTATAGTTAGCTGGACATTTCACTCGTAAAAAACCAATGAAATTTCCCCGTTATAGTTAGTTAAGCTAACTATAACTCGAGCGCCCGCAATGCACTGCTGATGACGTCACATATTACATCACTCATGACATGGTCAGTGACATCACTCATGACATCACTGATGACATCTCAAATGACATCACTGATGACATCATCCTTGTGACAGAGTGGTAGACCTCCTCTCACCCTAATATAACCTTTGATACAAACATTCAAAAATAGAGACTGAAATTTTCTAAAAAATGGACATACCAATACCAATTACAACAACCTCTTCAATAATTCTAAGATCCACATAAACATCCACTCATTCACCAACAGTCCTGTACAGTCACTCATACGTGTACTCACACATCATATGTACTCATACACCTATACATCCTGTAACACAATGCATCTCATCCATAGAGTTACTCACACACATAGTCACTCATGCTAATAAAGAATCAAACATACATTAATTTGTATATACAGTTATACACACACCACCACACTTACTTCTACGGAAACTTACACATACTTACTCTTCTAAATAATCACTTATAAAAACACATACTTATTCATACAGGAACTCTTTCAATCTCTCACTCTCACATATACTCACTTATATACACCAATAGTCACATATACTAGTTTTAAACATATGTAGTTACTCATAAAGACACTATTGAGACAGCCATTCACTCACTAACAAACCCATACACACACTCATCCACCCATACAGTCCTGCAAACATGCTGTCTTCAACACATACAAAGAGTGAGTCACTCATTCATGCACCTGTGCACTACGTAATACCCCCCACTGAACCATGCAGACACTCAGACTGATACTCAAAAAAACAACTAATAACCTATATAGACACTCATGTAGCTACTCACCAACCCATGCAGCCACTTATACACAAAGTGAGAGACTGATACAGGTATTTACACATTTAAACATTACACACTTAGCCATGTATTCAATAAGAAACACTTAATCAGTCAGTAATACAATCAATTTTTCAAAAACAAATCATCCATTTAGACACTTATATACTCATTTATTCTTCCATTGACCTTGAGATATACATATATAAAACATATGTAATTTTCAGAAAAACACACTTTCACTGGATGATGTCATCAGTGATGTCATTTGAGATGTCATCAGTGATGTCATGAGTGATGTCACTGACCATGTCATGAGTGATGTAATATGTGACGTCATCAGCAGTGCATTGCGGGCGCGCGAGTTATAGTTAGCTTAACTAACTATAACGGGGAAATTTCATTGGTTTTTTACGAGTGAAATGTCCAGCTAACTATAACGTGTGTGAAACCTATGGTTTTTTCACTGAATTTGCAAGGTTTTTTAAATGCTAATTCCTAACTATAACGTGTGTGAAACCTATGGTTTTTTCAGTGAATATATATATGCATAGATATATATACATATATATATTTCAATTAAGACAGACAAATCAACAAGTAAAATTTGTTTAATTGTTTAAGATAGTATTAAATGTCATAATGTCATAATGTTACCTTATGTGCTGAAGGCAGAGTGTGTTATTGCTCCTTGGAGGATGTACTCTAATGTCTGATGGGTGATGTGTAGTGCTGACACTGAGAGCAATTGAGTCAATGAAGTTGTGTAGATAGAAGTAAATATATAAAAATAATATTAATGGACATATCAGAGAATAATAAAAAAAAATCCCCCATACATATGGCATAAATAACATTACAAAGGTATGCTAGATCAAATGCTGCAAGATGAAGTGGTTATTAGTGGACAAAAACTCAGATGACATGCGAAATAATAAGGCATTATGAAATACAAAAGAATGATCAAATGAAAGCATTGGAAATGGATAGCAAGAGACGGTTGAAGGGAAACGTACATATACTAATTATTACAACTGAACAATGGAAGGATGTACTCAGTTATACTAGATTGACCATATAATCTTACACTCGAGATTTCATGAACATTGATGAAGGTCAAGAGAACATAGGGGCCCATTAGGATGGCGGGTGGATCACCCCCGCCCGGCCGGCGGTAGTCACCGCTGGCCCAGCGGGGGCGATCCACCCGCCATCCACACCTTAACGACCCCCGCCATATTAGCATTGCTGGGGGGTCCATGGCGGATGGAAAGACCGTCCGCTGCTTCAGTCGACTGGGCGGAAAACATGGTTAATATGGTGGCGGTGTCTGCAAGACACCGCCATCCATATTATGATCACGGCAGAGAGCAGCCTTTCCATGGCGGCATTGCCGCCACGGAAAGCCATGCGGTCTTTGCTATTGGGGGTCTGTAGCAGGCCCCCAGGGGGTGGGGGGTGCACCCCAGCATTGGCATGGACAAGGAGGCAGGCACAGCGCGGTGCCTGTCACCTTGTGCATGCCAATGCACAATGTGCATTCCCAGCATTGTGGCGGGCGGTGCTGTGAGCACTGCCTGACACAATGCTGGGAATAGGGGATGCCACCGCCACGGTGGCGGTGGCATCCTAATTGCAGTTGCGGGACTGCTGCACGCCTTGTGTCATATTTATGAGAGGCTTGCGTCACGTTTGAACCATCCAAAGCGGTACATGCGTGACGCAAGCCTCTAAGTAAGTTTTATGAAGCCACGCAAAGCCACATTGTGTGGCTTTGAATGGCTTCATAAGTCTGAAGTAAGGCAGCACATTGCAAATTGTTTTGCGGTGGATGTTCCCACATACAACCCATGGTTTTTGATGCAGTCCCAGATTTACAAGGACTTGTAAACATGAGAATGGGTCAAAGTCTTACGCTTCCCCATGGGAGGTGTAACGAGGAGAAATATATTCATTTTTCCTCTTTCTGTGTTTGCTGCATTCTGCAGCACACATAGAAAGAGGAAAACTCCTCTATGGATTGCTTTTGTGCAAGAAGGTTCCCCTTCCTGCATAAAAACAACCCTGCCTATAACACAGGCAGCCTTGCACCGTGGTGCAAGGGTGCCTGCGTTGGTGCTAGGGTGCCGAAATGGCACCAGCCCAGAGGGAAAGGACAGGAATGCACCGTATTGGATAAATGCGGTGCATTCCTGCCCTTTCACTGTGGCACAGGGCAGCTCCTCTATTCCCGTAAATATGCCCTTAAGAGTGTAAAATAATTGAAAATATGGTTATACATATTTCAAATGATATTGCTAAAGACTACCACTCTCTTCCATCCTTCTGTCATCTGTGGCTAATCGACATCTAGGCATGCTAATTGGAGCAGATGTTGGGGTGCGGGAAGTTGACAGATAGGCACACAACAAAGGACCTTCAAAATGGAATATAAAATGAATGCGTGTTACAAAAACACATGCACTAAAAAAACAGTGATTTTGGCATTGATGGATAAAAAACTCAAATCATGCAAAGCTCTAGAATATAGAAGATTCCTAGACATAAGTGTGGCATACTTGTGTATGTGGTGGGGATGCTTTTAGATGCATGCCCTGGTTGTTGATTTGTCACTGTATATGGAATTCCAGCAGATGCTATCAATGCACTTGAAATGGTAACTGATTTATAAAAAGAATACATAGTAAATAGTAGCCTATTCATTAATAACTTTAAAAAGTTGAGTGGAAAAATAAAAATGCTATTTGGATGTGTATAGGGTGGGATGTGTGCCCATGTGTGTGAAGGGGAAAGTGTGATATTTGTGAGAATCAGTGAACTATAATAAAATTGAGAGGTTAGTGCACTTACTGGCCTTACTTTGGGATTTTCTTGAACAGGCAGGTATATTGCAGGTCAAGGTGCATTGTGGTGAAGATACTCTCATTGACAGGGTGGGAGAGAGAAAGGATTCAGGATCGCTTTCAGGAACAGCTTCTGCCACCTGTAGACTACGCTTTCACCTACCTTCTCTCATACTGTAACTTTTTCTTGAGGTCCCCCATGTTGCAAACTTTCACCCCAATGCATTGAAATGGTTTGGTAACGCTTGCTAAAAGTGCACCTTCTCTGTTCAACTGTAAGTGCAATTAGGCAGACCATGTAGTTCCCTGTGATGTTCTTCAACAAAGTTAACTACGAGGTTTGTGTCTTCATCCGTGAAGTTCCTCTTCCTCTTGATGGTGGTGGACTGCATCCTGGAGGCTGGATTTGGTTACTGGTTTCCAGGGTGCCACATAGTTCAAGTGTAAGAAGGGCAGAGCCCAGGATGTGGGATGAATTGATATCTTTGCAGTCTTAATGAGAGTCAGGTGTGTGTGATTGTGATCAGATCAAAGCAACTACCCTACACTTTTTGGGAAACTTTCCATAGCAGTGGCAGATATCTGCCTTTGAGGAAGACATGTTCAGTTATAGCTGCAGATTAGAGATCCAGTCGTAAAGATAATTGTAGAGGCATTACAGTCTGAATTTCATACATAAGAGTCTCCACATATTCGTGTAAAGGGGTGGAGACACATAAATTCCACTACTAGGTGGAGATCTCCACCTAGATGTAGGCAGAAATCTACATGTGCAGAGATCTCTGTACATTGATTTCCCTTTGCGAATAGGGTTCCCAGTTTTTTTTGTTATCAAATCAATTTGGGAACCTTCAGCAGTCAATTTATTTTCCATATTTGCATTAAGAATATACAGATGTTGCATTTTAAGGATGTGTGCTAGTATGAAAAATTAGGCGGCATCTTTTTCAGCAACATATTCCAAGTATGGAATTAAAAAATCCATATCTACGGGGAACCATAATTTAGAAGAGCTGCTATATATTTCAACTCTGAAAAACCAGACATTCTGAACTAATTCAAGGGGTTATCTTTAGTTGTGACCATCTATCTTTTTCCCATTTCAGAGTAAAGACATATGCCGTGAATATTCACCTATATTATCCTTTAATACTCTAGTTGGTCCTGTGCTAGAGTCATCTAAGGGATCAGCTATATGGTATACTTTAGTTTACTGTAGTTCCTTCAAATATTTATGAAGTACATACCATCCGAAAAATAAATTATCATTTGGTGAAATTGTAGGCGTGCGGATATGTGGTTTTGTCCAGGTAGTGTTGTCTTTATGTGCATGATTTACAATGAAGTCAGGCCTATTGGGTTTATCAATGTTTGTTTACGGAAAAGTGAGGTTGGGAGAGTGGAAAAATATTAATAGATTGCAGCTGTGCTTTTATTCGTATTAGTTAGTAGGGTGTATATGTGACATTTTCTTGGCGCATATTTTTAATATACTGATTGATACTGTATGTGCTTTTTGGATGTGACCAGAATTAAAATTTGATCATTGAAAACGATCCCCGTGAAGTACTTTAGATGGTGAATAAATTGCATATGCATTATTTTCACTAAATGATTTTCAGTATAAAGGAGTGCCATGTAAAGGCAATAAATATCACTCACTCTGGTCATTTCAAAGTGTCAATCTTTGAACTAAACTGAACGCCTCTTAAGTGTGATATTCTACATCGGACTTTGTAACAGAGCCCTTAAAGATTCCTTTTAACGCTCGTATTTTTTTCAGACATCTATTTTCAAAATGTCAAGATTTCTAGAATGCATGTTTATAGAGTAGGGCTGATACAATTTAACTTATCCCTAACAGTGTACTTTTTTTTCAAGCTTGAACGCCATCCTAAAATATTTTCAAAAAGTGACATTTAGCAAGAGTTTGTTTTTGCAACAAGAGAAGGGACCGTGACTCACAGTCATTATCACTCAGTGCCAGTGTTCCGGTGTTCCCTGAACTAAGCGTTTTCTCCTGCAGCAGCAGCGAGACTCGAGACGACCAGCTGGCAAAAAGTTTATAACATCATCAAAAATGAATTCTTCGGGGGATGATTTTTCATTACCTGAATATTGTCCAGTAGCTCTTGTGTTATAGCCTTGGCTAACCTCTGGCTTCAGCTAAATTGCTTTTTAAGTAGAACAGGGTCACACCAGGGAGTCAGGGTCCAAGGAAGAAAGAGGGGAGGGTGCGGTCCTGAAAGCTGTGAACAGTATCACGACCACGCACAGCCAATACAGGCGAGATGCTTTAAAAGTGCAGAGTTTACACCGTTCTGTTTCAAAGGAGAGGTGTGCATTTCCTCTCATGAAAGAACTATCCAAGCAGCCTTCAACCAGAAAGCGCCACTTTGTAGACAAGAATTTCTTAGTCCATCCGGTCCCACCAAGTAAACAGTTTGCTTCTAGGAATATTCAAACACAGTCACTTTACATTGCATGTGTAGGAAACCAATCATCCACAGCAGGCCTGTCTCTTTTAAGTGCAGGTGTGCTCACGTATGGATTCCTGCCATCTGCTGTGTACAGGAGAGCATTATCTATAAATGTGCAGATGCCAGAACAGTTCTAATAAGCAACTATTGAAAATGAATAACTTTTTTTATTTTATTTATTTTTTTACTTTTCTTATATGGGTAATTTAAAGGGCGACCTGTTGTGCCCTTAGGCAGCCTAATGTATTTTTTCATTTGCGTTCACTGCCAGCTGTCGCCTGTCTATTAACATTTTAAAAACGGATTCAAAGGCAAAATGCCTTCACATTTTTCTGCATATGTTATCTAATGTCTTAACAGCAGTGCTTCCCAAACTTTTTAGAACCACTACCCAATTGGTATACAAACAAACATTTTCCACCCACCTAGGTTTAATGGACAAGGTTGATTGTTTTTTTGTTTAATAACAATAATTGTAAACGTCACAACCTTGACCAAGCTCCCTGGATATTGGGCTGCGGCCAAGACATTGATCCGTCTATAATGGTAAAATGCACTGTAGTCTGGAGCTGGAACACTTATCAGAGTAAGGTGCTGGCCTGTGGCGTCCGTTCACTAAAATCACGAGGCGTCTGATAAAGCACGATCTTGAAAACAGTGATTGGAGCTAATTTGAGAAACCAATTCTGCAGCAGAGTATGGGGTAAGGCCCCATATACATTTTTTGGGTTAAACTGAGGGAATTTGTGGTGCTTTTGGGACCCTATATATATACATTTTGCAGCATTAGGCATTGCAAACATGGCCATAGGGTATTGGAACACTTTACATGAGCAATGGATTCCATAAGGTCAAATTAATTTTATTTTAAGCACAGGAGATTCAGGGGCTGATTATGATGGTGGCGGGACGGGCATCCAATGGTCATTGTTGCGGGAACGGGACTGGCAGACAGGGAGTCTGCGGTTCTATCTGCCAAATTACGATTCCACCGACGTGGAGGCGGTCGGAAACCTGCATCTTGGCATAGAGGCTTGTTGTGCTGTGGCCCGGAAAAGGGCTGCAGCACAAGCCTCACTGCTAAGAGGCCTGTTAGCGGTGCCTGCCACACAGTACAGGGATGTTTAGGGTGCCCTCCAGGCCCCATATTAGAGGGACAGGGGAAAGGGGGCCTGCTAGTGGCCCCCAAAATCACTTCCACCTGCCTTTTCATAGCGGGAGAACCGCCATGAAAAGGCAAGCGGAAAAGGACATTGTAATCCCTACGGTGGTGCCTGAGCAGGCACCTCCCCTATTGTAGGGATTACTGACCCTCCAACAGTCTGTCGGACTCCTTGATGGGTCCCTCCAGCAGATGCCTCCACCCGCTGCATTGTAATGCAGCGTTCAGACTGCAGGGGTCGATGACAAGCCATCAGTGGCGGACTCAACGACATCTTAATTAGGCCCTAAGTGATTTGCCCACAATCAGAGGATTTTGAGCCAATGCAGGGACTCAAACCTGGTTTCCCAGATCCAAAGTTAGCTGCTCTGATAAATAGGCCACATCAATATTTCTCAGCTTATATTTGAAAGTCATACACAAGTAATATGGTTGTGTATGATCACATATAGTGAGCACATTCTCCATTGAAAAGGCTTTGTGAAGTAAAAAAATATCAGCAACAAATGCTGTGAGATTCACCCAGAGTGTTGGTTTGGGTAAACTTGCAAGAATTTGTTTTAAAACATGACTTTGGGATATAGTTCAGCATCTTCGCGCTGGCGAACTAACAGGGCAATTATTTCAAACATTACTTACATATAGACCAGGACATTTGTGATCCACCAAAACTCGGTCCTGACCCACAGTCACCAGAGTCAATCTCTAAGCACCAAGAGAGTCCTGGCCAGGGAGCCCCCAGCAAATAGCAGAGGGGTACCATTACTCACTCCACTGGCAGGAGCAAGCAGTGGCGCGAGTCCATTGTTTGCTTTGCCACGAACGTAGGCCATGGCGTCATTAGGAGGCACCTGGCATGGGAACAATTAAGGCATTGTGAGGAAGGGATCGTTCTCTTTTCTGGACTTTTCTGACCTACCGCAGGATGACTGGAGCTGAACATTGCGGGGATTTGCCTGGTGACAGGTACCCCAACAGAGAGAGAGCGCTATGCGGTACCCTAATTAGTATGGAACTGCGGGTATTGACAAGCCCGCTGAGAGACGGAGGGTAGGTGTGATTTGCCACTAAGGGATGCTTGCCAATAAACCCCAGGATGTCCTTAGTTCAGGGTGGGTAAATGAATAAGGACTAGGGGTCTTTTGGCACTATGCACAATTATTGTATAGCTTGTACAATCTTTTCTCTGTTTTTTGGGCTGATCTTATGGCCTGTAATTTTCATAACTGTAATGTCTGCTTAACTATGGTTCTTATGTTTTTTTCTCTCATTGAAGCTGTTTTTTTAGTAAAGATAAAGGGCTATGCTTGGTTAAACCACAATCAAAGTTGTCTCTCCCCTGTAAGTCTTTTCGGGGGGAGGATGAAGCGACTTGCACATTGTGAGCATATTATTGGACGTCCCTGAGGGCCTTCAACGCACACTGCAGTTACATCACTGACCAACAAGCCAATGGCAGATGCTCACAACTTAACCAACCAATGACCAATCTCAAATCTCCCTTTCCTAGAAAACTATTTGGAACTAGGGGTCATCTTGCAACTTCAACAATTTGTGAAGGTTAAAAATCTGCTCAACAACCATCAGTTTGATTCACATGAGCCAGAGGAATAACGTTACTCTGCCAAATATCTATTAGGGATAATTCTAATCCCATGATGAAAGTCAATCAGCGACCTTAATCAACAGGAACATCACAGCGGCATTTCAAAATGCTGATGACTAAGTTTTGATCACCTGTGACATGTGAGGCTTCCCTTGTCCTTCAATCACACTGATCAACAGCTTCTCACTGACACAGTTAAGCTTTCTGTATACCCAAAATGTATAACTCTGGTGGAGAGCGAGGACTTGTTGGTTGTGCATGCGCCTTGGTGGTTGTGCATGCCAAAGGGAAAGATAATAAGTCACAGATTGCAACAATGCCTTGAAATTCATAATCAGGTTGGGAGTTGGCATCATCCACCCACCAGCAAAGGTTTTTAGGAACCAATTGTTGCCTGAAGAGATAACACAGGAGAATGGAAAGCTGAAGAAGTAGCTGAGTGAGGTACAGTGCTTTCCTAAATGCAGTAGCAGAGAAGGACCCTGAGGTTCACAATTTAGGGGCTGATTACGATGTCAAAAGGAAGGGCTCCTGATGGGATTCAGCAGTGTCGAATCTGATTCGGAACCCCTGTTTCCTACTGAATTGGTCACCTTTCCAAATGATCGAGTACGATGCAAGGAAGCCATCCGGGCTGTCTGTCCAAATCGGATCTGAATGGGATTCTGGCAGCCCAAGTCATTCGGAGCCGAATCGTACAGCCCAATGGAGACGGTTTCTGAACAAGCGAGTACGATGACCAGTTCAGTCAGCCGTTCCGAATCGGTTTGACCGAGATGAAACAGCTTTCGGAATTGGTCTTTGGGGGCCCGTTGTGGGCCCCTCCTCACCCAGAGGCAACCGAATGTGGCCCATGGGTGTACCCATGGGACCCCTATTCCCAACGATGTACAATGTGGCAGGCACCATGGGGAGTCTGTTATCTTGTTCGGCACACAGGCTCCCATTGAAGTCAATGAGAGTCTGACCAAACCGAGTCCGTAATTATCCGGACACATCGTATTCCGTTGGAAGGACTCCCAGAATACAATATGTTCGGAAAGCATTCCTAACCCGATTCGGTGGGAAAGCTTTACTAACGACATTGTAATCGGCCCCTTATTTGATCATTCCAGGGATTAACAATTACAATAGTGTGTGAACTTTGCAAGGAAATTTCAGGTGTTCCTCTTCATCGACAGAGTTAGGCTGAAGAGGGTTAAGACTAGGGGTGTGGGTAATGCTTTTGCATTATGCAACCTCATGGAACCATTATACATTTAGGATGTGAGGGCACATTTCCTGCAAAAAAAAAAAAAATACCATAAGATCACATACACTGCAAACAACATCCCTCATGTTCTGGTCATCTGCATTATTCCAGTGCGCTTGGGTATTCAGTCAAAGTATCGAGTTGGAAATGTCAACTTCCACTAATATCGATTTTTAAATATTGTGACACAGAAATATCGACAGCAAAAATATTGTGGTCAAGAATATCGACTTTAAGGTAAGAAATATTGATGTGAAAAATATAAAAGTCATTAATATTATTTGCAGAAATATAGTTGCATTTAATTAGTGTTATGTATTTTAGTATATATCCTAAATGTATGTGATTTTTTTTGCATAAGTATTCATTATTTTTTTTAATATATGTGTTCAATTTTGAGTAGTTTTTAATTTTATTTTAATTAAATATTGCATTTTTTAGTTCTGTAGCGGGTTGTGGGTTTATAGGGGATTAGGGTGGGAACTAATTTAACAATAATAAATGAATGAATATTTTTTATTTATTAATATTTATCTAATTGAAATATTATAATGTTAATTGTGTTTTTAATTTTTTGGGGTACATTTTAGGTGTGGGTTGTGGGGTTTATAGGCGTAAAGTGTGGGAAGTAATTGCTTTGTAATGAATTAATAATTAGTTGTTAATTAATATTAATCAATGAATTTAGAATTAATTACAGTAATTTTTTAATTAAATTTAGTTGCGAGTTGTGGGGTTTATAAGTATAAAAGGTGGGAAGTAATTTATGTTTAATTAATTAATAATTAGTTCTTAATTAATATCAATTTATGAATTGATAAATAATTAGGTTAACATTTAATTATTTTTGGTATTTGTTTTTTTTTTTCTTTTATTGTGTCGTTATTATTTTTTACAGTTTAATTTTAGGTGTGGGTTGTGGGGATTATAGGTCTAAAGGGTGGGAAGTTAATTACAATTTATGTGTTTTAATTGGTTTTTTATTTAATATTTAAAAAACATTTATTAAAAATATTTTAGATGTGGGTTGTGAATAGTGTGGTGTTATAGGCTAGGAAGTAAACAGACTACATTTATGTAATAATTAATGTTTTTGTTAATAAATAATTTCTGAAAAAAATATTTCTTTGTTTCAAAATTATTTTTTCTTTTATTTAATATAATATTTGTAGATATTTGTGATAGGAATTTAACATTATGATATGTTTATTTTTTATTTTTAATACATATATTTGTATTTTTATTTTTAACATATTTATATATTTTTTTACTTACTGTAAAAAAGGTTTTTTATTCTGTTGATGATAATTTGTTGGAATAGTAAATGTTATCCCTGCGCTATCCAACACTTTCCCTACTGTTGAACTCATTGGAGTGGGAATAGTAAATGTTATCCCTCCGTTATCCAACGCTTTCCCTACTGTTGCACTCATTGGAGTGGGAATAGCAATTTCTAACCCACCGCTATCCAGCACTTTCCCTACTGTTGCACTCACAGGAGTGGGAATAGTAATTTTTATCCCTCTGCTATCCAACACTTTCCCTACTGTTGTACTCACTGGAATGGGAATAGTAAATTGTATCCCTCCACTATCCAACACTTTCCCTACTGCTGCACTCATTGGAATGGGAATAGTAATTTTTATCCCTCCGCTATCCGGCACTTTCCCTACTGTTGCACTGACTGGAGTGTGAATTTTAAGTTTAAAGAGTTCTAAATAGATTAATGTTTTAATTCATAATAGAATGTTTTTTAAATAGATTTTATTTTATTGGTAAATGTATCTATATATTAAGGTGCCGATTCCGATCCGGGTCAGAAAGCACACCGACCGAGTCAGATCCGGAGTGTTTTCTGACCGAGCCGGACCCCTACAGTCCGACCGAGCGAGTACGATGCACACGTATGCTGTCGGACTCGGTTCGGTCAGATAGAAGTCAATAGGAGCAGTTGTACGACGCGTACATGCGCTCCCATTGACTGAATGGGTACGTCTCGAACAAGTGCGCCCCCTACAGTGGATGCGCGTCAGTGCCATCCACACCGTACATGCCTGTGTGGGGGAGACCCATGTGTCTCCCCCTGTGTGCGAGTCGTATGGCTGCCGGTGTCGGGGGGTCCAACGCGGACCCCCGAAGTCCGACTCCGGGAGCGTTTGCGAGCTGGACGCTCCGACTCAGTCGCACCTCATTAAAAAGCATTGCAGTTAATAGAAGGTTTGAAGACTTTAGTTACATTATAAATCATTTGCTGATGGTACCATACTCATTTTAGGAATTGTGGTGTGTTCTAAGGTGATTGTACCATGTCAAAAAGCCTTCTGCTGGGATATCATGAATCATGTTTGAGAGAAAACTATTTTCTCATGCTTTTCCCACAGAGGTTTGGAAGGTGATCTATAAGCTAGACTGAGAGCATATTTTCTGTAAATTCACATTATCTTTCTCAGTCATGTGAGAATGAAGTCTGGCATTCTCAGTAAAACATGTACATCCAACAAGGGCAGAGATTGTCAGTTGATTCCTTTGTGTTCTACTCCAGCTTCCCAGAGTGTTCTAAAGAACAACTAGAGCGCTAACAGTCCTACTTATGACAAACGTATTGCACATCTGATTGGAATAAAGTCGTAACTCTTAAAATATTTAATTTAAAAAGGAACAAAATGAGGGGGTTCATTTTGCCAAAGAAAGCATGATTAGTGCTGCAGAAAGAAAAATTAGGGCACATTTTGAGTGACTTCTCAAATCCTGTTCCATTTCATTAAAGAATTCTGACATGCAGACTGAAACATGCACTTTTAATACCAGCAGCAGACTTCCGTGGTGAGCAGTAGCTTTACTACAGTGATCTAATGAGCAACTAGAGTGCTAACATTCAGAATTTATGGCAAATGTGTGACATATCTGAATACCTTCTTGATGGAATCAAAGTAAAAAACTGAAAGCATTTCCTACTGAGGAGACTGCAGTAAATGAGGAAATTAGGAAACTTCATAACAAAGAAATCTCCCAAGATGGCCACCAGAGACAAAAGAGCCCAAATGCAGCACAAATATCACCCAGATGTAGCCCACATGTAGCCCAATGACAGAAGTGTGCAAAACAGTTTTTATTTTTTGTGTTTTTGCAGTTTTATATAGTGCAAACTTGTCAGGTATTGGAGTGCTTTACATGAGCATTGGTTACATATCACAAGAACAAATTTATTTTGGTTGTAGACATGGCCAGATTATGTGATTTGACCAGAATCACAGAATGTCGAGCTGAAGCAGAAACTCCAACCTGGTTCCCCAGTTGCAAAGTCTGCAGCTCTGGAAGTGTTAGACCTGTCAGCCCTAGGATGGTCTACCCCGCTTTTTTTGCCCTTGCTGCCTCATTTTTTCCGCCATCTTTTTTAGGTCTCTGGGTGCCTTACCACTGCGAAACAGTGCTGAGGTGCAGGTGCTCTCTCCTAACAACATGGCTGCCACAGGCCCCTGCTACTGCGGAGTGGCCATTGCATACACACACTAGTGGTTAGGAGCAGGCTGGGACTTTCTGATACAATCCATCCCGCCTTTTTGTCCCATAGACTATTATGTGGAAGCTCCTGGAAACTTCCAGCCCTGGAAGGGATTATGCTTTGCCGCCTTTGCAGGAGGGTCACCTGACCTGGGGGTATAAGAGGAAAGGAGGGAAACCTGACTAATTAGTTGGGGCACCACGGGACCTGGGGGAACCTCTGCCGGAGCGTAGGCGGTTGGGCCTAGGGGAGAAACCAACACTACTGGGACTGACTGAGTCTAGGCCCTGCTGTACCCAAGTTAGATGAGGGACTCCGCCTGCCTGCTGACCTTTCCTGGTGAGGGGGCAACCCAGGGGAGAATCTCCAGTGTGCTGCAGGGACCCGCCCTGCCTCTGATGCCTGCCAACTCCACCCCTTCTTCCCCCACTAAGCCTGCCAGGGGAACCTGCCATCTACCTTCCCCCTCAGACAAGGCCGACCCGGACTGTCGCTGTGGGCCCTACAGAATTGCAGGTACCGCGCTGTGCCCCCCACAAGCGCTATGCTGCCAGACCTGGGCCCCTGAAGAAGAAGCTGAGTGTGCCTTAAGCGCGGGGTGCCCCCCCCAGGCGCTGTGCTACCTGAGCTGTGCCCGTGAGAAAGAAGTTACCTCCCCAAGTGCTGTACTTGCTGAGCGCTGTGACCTCCCCAAGCGCTGTCCTTGCTGAGCACTTTGCCTTCCTAGTGCGGGGCCCTCCGAGCGCTGCAGGCTCCCAAAATCACTGCCGCCGCCCGGGGACCTATGATCTAGCGCCGAATTAGAGGAAGCGCTAACTGCCTGCCATCACAGCCGCGGCCTGGAACCTGCATACTAGCGCCGTGCCGCTGGGCGGACTCACCTGCTGAAATCCACCGCCGCGGCCCCAGCGCCGATTGCCCCAGCGCTGCATCGCCCGAGTCCTGCCGCCACGTCCCCCCGAAGGCCGCGCTAGGCCCGGAGGGTGACGTCGGCTACACCACGCGGCAGACGTGGCCCCATTGGTTCTGGCGGCCGCGCCCTCTAGGAACTGCCCTCCGATTGGCTCCCGCCTCCCGGCCTCCATAACGCGGTGCTCCTATTTGTTTCCGGGCTAAGACTACTCCCGGAAGGCCGGGAGCCCCGGAGAACATCGACACGGGACAGGGCCGCCCGGCCGACGTAGGCCCACGGTATTCAGGTAACCCCCCCTGGGGGAGGGCAGTAATCATAGGAGGAAGCGGGGCTGCCGAAGATCAGTGAGGCAGCCCTGTAACCACCTCTTCCCTCAGGGGGCTGCAACCGGGCCCTGCCGGCCCCTCGGAACCTTTATCGTAGAGTGGTTGGGGCTGGGCCCGAGACTATACCAAATGTGGAGGGTTGGCCCGGTGAATTGGCCCCGTATTTTCCAATGTTGCGCCCATAATGCCCCAATTACCCAGAATCTTGTTGCCCGGGGCCTGAAACCGTAGAGACGAGTTGATGCCTGTTTTGGGCCACAATGGATTTGGTCACCTGGGGGAATTAATCATGAGGTTTAATAATCCAGTGATGTGAATGATTTTATTGTTACACGGAAATGCACTGTTTTATTCACTGAAATGAATTAATTGCTGCCCTGCCAGTCGCTGATTCATGTCTGGGAAGGAACTTATCGTTGCTCTGTGACTATCTAAATGAGTTAACTGTTGCTCTGAAATGCCCTGATTAATTTACTGCAATTAATTAATTGTTACCCTATCCTGCATTGCTTAATGTAACTGAATGGACTGATTGTTATTGTTGCCTCGAAATTAACTGCGTTAATCCTGAAGTGAATTGACACACGGCGACTTGAAATAGATAAAGGAACTTGTGTTTTTACCAACCTACCTGTGTGGTGTCCTTGATTGTGTGCGCATGGCTGAATCCGTGTAAGTGAGTGCTGCACTAGTGCTTTACACATTGCCTTCGGGTGCCTTCCTACCTCGCGCCAAGCTACCATGTCAGAATTGGTGACCCCAGTTCTAACAGGAAGTAACACCACATCCTCTCCCCGAAGTGAGAACAGAGAACAGAGGGGAAAGAGGCAATGGTAGCTAGCTGACCATAATGGACAGACAGGAGAGAAAGCTGCAGCATTACAGACCATAAAGGGCAGGAGGGATGGAACAGGGGCATTACAATGGAACAGACAAGCCAGGAGGGAGGGAATAGGGGTCTGCACATGGAAACAGAGGGCTGGGGGCAAGGGGGCAGGGCAGGAGCAGCAAGATGACCATGGAGGTCAGGCAGGATGGGCACTAGAAGCAAGACACACCATGGAGAGCAACAGTGAGACTATGATGGCATACACACAGACCATGGAGGGAAGGTGGGAGAGGGTCGGGGGCAGCTAGCTGACCACACAGGGAAGGTGGGAGGGGCCGTGGCAGCACAGAAGACCATGCATGGCAAGTGGGAGGGTTAGTAGCAGCTCAATGGCTATGATTGGCAAGAAGGAGGGTGCAGGGGCATGCACAAAGGACCATGGAGGATAGAAGGGAGGGTCAGGACCTGGGCACAGACAAGAGAGGTCAGAGGAAGGGGCCTCACAACAGACCACGGGGACAGGCAGGAGGAGCAGTTGCAGCACAACAGACCAGGGAGGGCAGAAGGGTGTGGCAGTAAAATGGACCATGGAGGACAGGAGGAAGGGGATAGGGGATAGGGGCATGGAATGTGGACAGGCAGGGTGGAGGTGGCAGAGACAGGTTACAGTCATCTGACAATGCTAGGCAGGTGGGAGGGGAGTGGCAGCTCAACAGAACACTCAGAGTAAATAGGAGTGGCAGGCCCAAGAAACATGGTGGGCAAAAAGGATGGAGCAGGGGCATGCACAAAGACATCGGAAGGCAGGGGGAAGGAGAATAGGGGCAGCAAGCTAAGCACAGACGCTAAGCAGGAGGTCCAAGATGGGGCATAGAATTTGGCAACGGAGGGCAGGAGGAGTGGACTGGTACATCATGCTAAATGGAGGGCAGTGGCAGCACATCAGACCATGCATGGCAGGAGGGAGGAGGCTAGTCCATGGATTCAGACAACAGAGGATAGGGAGAAGGTGGATGGGGCAGCAAGCTAACTGTTCAGAGAAGGCGGGTATTAGGAACTTTATTGTTTTTAAAATATGTGTCTGTGCGAACTACTTAAAATGTGAACAAGTGTGCAGCATAATCTCACTTTTATTCAGGAAGAAGAGAACGTTTGTGACTGACTCCGGTCTCACTTGGCAGAAACACCCCCTGACCCTCCACCCCCATCGCAAAATGTAATGCCCGTGAAAAGGATAGTTGAACACAGTGGTATATAGAATATAGTCCTGAGAACATGATTGAAAATGAAAACTAGATATAATGTATGGTATAAACTATGCACCAAAAAGTGTGATATAAGATGAACCGGGGCGTGAAATATAATATGCAATACATTGTGCGCAATGACAGATTCATTGAAGAGCGCGAAATAGCACAGGCACTAGCGCATGCTATGTGATATGCACCTTGGAGTGTAATATGCACAGGGCAGTGCTGTGTAACCTAACTAGTCTCTAAAGTTGTAATATAAAATATGTGCTGGGGAGTGTAACGTTGCATATGCACTGTGACAAAGATATGGATTCCAGATTGTAATATGTATGGCATAGCGCTGTGTGTTATAACATAGGCATCGAGGAAGGCACGTTAGATGGGGCAATATAACCCGTACAAAGGCAAGTGTGGCATGACATATTCACAGGGTGGTGTTATAGTGCACATGGGCTAGAGAGTTTCATAGCATACGCACTAGCTGGTGGAATACAACACA
The DNA here is from genome assembly GCF_964204655.1 of Triturus cristatus. Taxonomy (NCBI): domain Eukaryota; kingdom Metazoa; phylum Chordata; class Amphibia; order Caudata; family Salamandridae; genus Triturus; species Triturus cristatus. The sequence goes on along the minus strand of NC_140582.1, from coordinate 575,906,802 downwards.
GAGGTGTGTGGCACTTGGCGGGCAGTGGTGGGTGTAACACAGCATTGGGCTCAGCCAGGAGCGCGCTGTGACTATCAAGTGAGGTTTGTCTCCTTTCCAGAGAGTAAAATAAAAAGTATTACACATCCCGCGGTGGGTGTGTGTTTTATTAACCGTGAGGGGGGTTTCTTGCATAGTTTTGGTCAAATTTTTGTTGAATCCCCTTTGAATGGTTTGGTGTGCGTGTGTATTAAATGTGCCCGTCAATAGCTACCCATGTTTGTATAAATAAACAACAAGGGTGTCTACTTGGAGAGTACCTACCGCCGGGGGTGCCGGGATTAGGCAAGGTAGGGCGTCAGACACGTTTGAGCTTCACTAGCGGTGTAAATACATTCCACGTGGATTCATTGCATGCATAGTCACCTTTTAATGAATATCACGCAAATCGTCATAGTGATAGGTACGTACGGTTTGTCCAGCATGTCCTAGGTGTTTCTATAAATATATATATTTTTTAAAACAAAAAAAACTAAAGGCCGGCCCCGGGGGATGGGGTCCCTGGGGCCATAAGTGGCCTGAGGAGGGGGGCAACGCAGCCCCCCTCCTAATGAATAAAAAAAAAAATAAAAGGCCATGTCCCGGGGCTTGGGGTCCCTGGGGCTTAATAAGGCCCCCTTCCAAAAGAAAATTTTCACAAAAAAAAGTTAGGGGGCAGGCCCTGGGGGATGTGGTCCCCAGGGCCAACAACTTAGAAAAAGAAGGGGGGGCCACACAGCCCCTCTTCTTAAAAAAATAAAAAATAAAAGACCGGCATCACGCCGGAGGCCACGCCCCCTCCATGCAGCACTCTGCAAACGTGCCCCCTGGCGAGTTGTAAGTTGTGGAATTAATTCCCCTTCAATACTGAGGGTCCCTAAGGGCCAACTAGCCCAACAGGTATCTCCAGTATGCGCCAGGGAGCTGCGTTGCAGACAGGTGTTCGCAGCTCTGTGGCGCTTACTGGAGGTACCTAGTGGGCTAGTTTGACCCGAGGGACCCTTAGGATTCAAGGGGACTTAATCTCTCAACTTAGAACGGCCACAGGGCACGTTTACACAGTGGTGAAGGGAGGGGACGGGGCCTGGTGTGACGTGTGCAAACACGCCCTGTGGCGCGTTTTAAGTTGGGGAAATAATTCCCTTTTAATCCTGAGGGACCCTGGGGGCCGACCAGGTGCTTCCAGTAAGCGCCACTGCGCTGCGTTGCAGAGAGGTGGTGCAGGCCGTGCCCCTTTTTACACCTCTCTGCAATGGCGCTTACTGGACGTACCTAGTGGGCTAGTTTGTCCCTAGGGACCCTCAGGATTCAAGGGGACTTAAACTCCCAACTTAAAACGGCCACAGGGCGTGTGTACACAGTGGGGAAGGGAGGGGACAGGACCTGAGGTGACATGTGGAAACACGCCATGTGGCGCGTTTTAAGTTGGGGAAATAATTCCCCTTCAATCCTGAGGGCCCCTGGGGGCTAACTAGCCCACCAGGTGCTTCCAGTAAGCGCCACTGCGCTGTGTTGCAGAGAGGTGGTCCAGGCCGTGCCACTTTTCACACCTCTCTGCAACGCAGCTCTGTGGCGCTTATTGGAGGTACCTAGTGGTCTAGTTGGACCCTAGGGACCCTCAGGATTCAAATGAACTTAATCTCCCAACTAAAAATAACCACAGGGTGTGTTTACACAGTGGAGAAGGGAGGGGATGGGGCCTGAGGTGACGTGTGCAAACACGCCCTGTGGCGTGTTTTAAGTTGGGGAAATAATTCACCTTCAATCCGGAGGGACCCTGGGATCCAACTAGCCCACCAGGTGCTTCCAGTAAGCGCCACTACACTGTGTTGCAGAGAGGTGGTCTAGGCCGTGCCCCTTTTTACATCTCTTGGCAACGCAGCTCTGTGGCGCTTACTGGAGGTACCTAGTGGGCTAGTTGTACCCTAGGGACCCTCAGGATTCAAGGGGACTTAATCTCCCAACTTACAACGGCCACAGGGCGTGTTTACACAGTGGGGAAGGAAGGGGACGGGGCCTGAGATGACGTGTGCAAACATGTCCTGTGGCGCATTTTAAGAGGTAGTTTTAATCCCCCTGCCCTATTAAATACTAGGGGCTTACAGAGGAGGTCATGCTAATCACAGGGGGACCCCAGCGCATAGTGTTCCCTAGTGTATGTAGGTGTTTTCACTGTATTCTAAGTGTCTTTTAACATAGCACTGGCTCTAGGACTGGTTAGTCAGACTCAGTTACCACCAGTATCCATCTGAAAAAGTTGAGACTACAGGATGATTTTGCAACAAGGCTGTTTTCTGCTCCTCTGTTTGTCCTTTCTGCACATTATCCTTCTTCCTGCACTTTTCGTCGTCTTTGAGGACTTCTGTTGCTTCTGTCTGCATTTCTTTTTTTCTTTCTGTGCGTTTTTTCTTCTTTCTTCACATGTCCTATCTCTGTAGGCATAGTTAGAAATTAGCATTTAAAAAACCTTTGAAATTCACTGAAAAAACCATAGGTTTCAGGCACGTTAGAGTTAGGAATTAGCATTTAAAAAACCTTAGAAATTCACTGAAAAAAACCATAGGTTTCAGGGGCGTTATAGTTAGCTGGACTTTTCACTCGTACAAAACCATTGAAATTCCCCCGTTATAGTCAGTTCAGCTAACTATAACTTGCGCGCCCCCAATGCACTGCTGATGACGTCACATATTACATCACTCATGACATGGTCAGTGACATCTCAAATGACATCACCTTTGATACACACATTCAAAAATAGAAACTAACATTTTCAAAAGAATGGACATACCAATACCAGTTACAACTAGGCCTGGGCTAAAATTTCGTTTCGTTCGCGGAAATTGCGATAATTTGACATTTTCGCGTTCCGCGGAGAGCGCGAAAATGTCAAAATTTCCGCTTTCCGCAGCTTGCCGATAATTTGTTTCTTGCTCGCGCTGTAAAATAATACATTCTCGCGTGTGCGATCGCCTTACCTGAATCCCTGCGTTCGCCGACAAGTTTTCTTGATCCGGTCGCGTTCTCCATGAGATGTTGTATTGTTTTTAGCCATTTGCGCTGTCTCGTGACAGTTCGCGCCCGCAGTGACGTCATGCGTCACGCGATCATGTCTTTCTTCTCGCGATCATGCACCGCCAGACAACTCAAAACAAGATGGCCGCGCCCGCGAGCAACCAGATGGGTAAGTTGGCGACCCGCAACCATGCAGAAAATCTCGCGAACATGCGGGAAAAAAACTTCCGCATCTTCGCGATATTTCCGCTTGTTTGCGATCATTTTAAACATTTTCGCGATAATTTGCGAAAGTGGATTTCGCAAATTCCGCCCAACCCTAGTTACAACAACCTATTCAGTAATTCTAAGATCCACATACACATCCACACCTTGAGATATACATTTGTAAAACATATTTAATTTTCAAAACAACACACATTCACTGGATGATGTCATCAGTGATGTCATTTGAGATGTCATCAGTGATGTCATCAGTGATGTCACTTACCATGGCATGAGTGATATGTGACGTCATCAGCAGTGCATTGCGGGCACACGAGTTATAGCTAGCTGAACTAACTATATAACGGGGGAATTTCAATGGTTTTGTACGAGTGAAAAGTCCTGCTTACTATAAAGCCCCTGAAACCTATGGTTTTTTCAGTGAATATATATATATATATATATTCACTGAAAAAACCATAGGTTTCAGGGGTGTTATAGTTAGCTGGACTTTTCACTTGTACAAAACCATTGAAATTCCCCCGTTATAGTTAGTTCAGCTAACTATAACTCGCGCGCCCGCAATGCACTGCTGATGACGTCACATATTACATCACTCATGACATGGTCAGTGACATCACTCATGACATCACTGATGACATCTCAAATGACATCACTGATGACATCACTGATGACATCATCCAGTGAATGTGTGTTATTCTGAAAATTAAATATGTTTTATATATGTATATCTCAAGGTCGATGGAAGAATAAATGGGTATATAAGTGTCTAAATAGATGATTTGTTTTTGAAAAATTGATTGTGTAACTGACTGATTAAGTGTATCATAGTGAATACATGGCTTAGTGAGTAATGTTTAAATATGTAAATATCTGTATCAGTCTCTCACTTTGTGTATAAGTGGCTGCATGGGTTGGTGAGTAGCTACATGGGTGTCTATATAGGTTATTAGTTGGTTTTTTGAGTATCAGTCTGAGTGTCTGCATGGTTCGGTGGGGGGTATTACGTAGTGCATAGGTGCATGAATGAGTGACTCACTGTTTGTATGTGTTGAACACAGTATGTGTGCAGGACTGTATGGGTGGATGAGTGTGTGTATGGGTGTGTTAGTGAGTGAATGACTGTCTCAATAGTGTCTTTATGAGTAACTACATATGTTTTAAACTAGTATATGTGACTATTGGTGTATATATGTGAGTATATGTGAGAGTGAGAGATTGAAAGAGTTCCTGTATGAATAAGTATGTGTTTCTATAAGTGATTGTTTAAAAGACTAAGTATGTGTAAGTTTCCGTAGAAGTAAGTGTGGTGGTGTGTGTATAACTGTATATGCAAGTAAATGTATGTTTGATTCTTTATTAGCATGAGTGACTATGTGTGTGAGTAACTCTATGGATGAGTGGCATTGTGTAACAGGATGTATAGGTGTATGAGTACATATGATGAGTGAGTACATGTATGAGAGACTGTATTGGACTGTTGGTGAATGAGTGGATGTGTATGTGGATCTTAGAATTACTGAAGAGGTTGTTGTAACTGGTATTGGTATGTCCATTGTTTTGAAAATTTTAGTCTATTTTTGAATGTGTGTATCAAAGGTTATATTAGGGTGAGAGGAGGTCTGCCACTCTATCACAAGGATGATGTCATCAGTGATGTCATCAGTGATGTCATTTGAGATGTCATCAGTGATGTCATGAGTGATGTCACTGACCATGTCATGAGTGATGTAATATGTGACGTCATCAGCAGTGCATTGCGGGCGCGCGAGTTATAGTTAGCTGAACTAACTATAACGGGGGAATTTCAATGGTTTTGTACAAGTGAAAAGTCCAGCTAACTATAACACCCCTGAAACCTATGGTTTTTTCAGTGAATTTCTGAGGTTTTTTAAATGCTAATTCCTAACTATAACGTGCCTGAAACCTATGGTTTTTTCTGTTAATTTCAAAGGTTTTTTAAATGCTAATTTCTAACTATGCCTACAGAGATAGGACATGTGAAGAAAGAAGAAAAAATGCACAGAAAGAAACAAAAGAAGTGCAGAAAGAAGCAACAGAAGTCCTCAAATACGAAGATAAGTGCAGGAAGAAGGATAACGTGCAGAAAGAACAAAAAGAAGAGCAGAAAGAAGCCTTGTTGCAAAATCATCCTGTACCCTCAACTTTTTCAGACGGATACTGGTGGTAACTGAGTCTGACTAACCAGTCCTAGAGCCAGTGCTATGTTAAAAGACACTTAGAATACAGTGAAAACACCTACATACACTAGGGAACATTATGCGTTGGGGTCCCCCTGTGATTAGCCTTACCTCCTCTATAAGCCCCTAGTATATAATAGGGCATGGGGATTAAAACTACCTCTTAAAACAGGCCACAGGGCGTTTTTGCACACGTTAACTCAGGCCCCGTCCCCTCCTTTCACCATTGTGTAAACACGCCCTGTGTCCGTTTTTAGTTGGGAGATTAAGTTCATTTGAGTCCTGAGGGTCCCTAGGGTCCAACTAGCCCACTAGGTACCTCCAGTAAGTGCCACAGAGCTGCGTTGCAGAGAGGTGTAAAAAGTGGCACGGCCTGGACCACCTCTCTGCAATGCAGCTCAGTGGCGCTTACTGGAAGCACTTGGTGGGCTAGTTAGCCCCCAGGGGCCCTCAGTATTGAAGGGAAATTATATCCCCAATTTAAAACGTGCCATGGTGCGTGTTTGCACACGTCACCTCAGGCCCCGTCCCCTCCCTTCACCACTGTGTAAACGCGCCCTGTGGCTGTTCTAAGTTGAGAGATTAAGTCCCCTTGAATCCTAAGGGTCCCTAGGGTCACACTAGACCACTAGGTACCTCCAGTAAGCGCCACAGAGCTGCGTTGCAGAGAGGTGTAAAAAGGGGCTTGGCCTCAGAACACCTGTCTGCAGCGCAGCTCCCTGGCGCATACTGGAGATGCCTGTTGGGGGCGCGTTTGCAGAGTGCTGCATGGAGGGGGCATGGCCTCCGGGACGATGCCAGTCTTTTATTTATTTTATTTTTTTAAGAAGGGGGGCTGTGTGGTTCCCCTTCTTATTCTAATTTATTGGCCCTGATGACCCCATCCCCCAGGGCCTGTCTCCTAATTATATTTTTTTGACCCCAATCCCCAGGGCCGGCCACTGTTTTTTATTATTTTTAAAAAATATATATTTATAGACACACCTAGGACATGCTGGACAAACCGTACGTACCTATCACCATGACGATTTGCGTGATATTCATTAAAAGGCGACTATGCATGCAATTAATCCACGTGGAATGTATTTACACCACTAGTGAAGCTCTGACATGTCTGATGCTCTACCGTGCCTAATCCCGGTAGACACCCTTGTCGTTTATTTATACAAACATGGGTAGCTATTGACGGGCACATTTAATACACATGCACACCAAGCCATTCAAAGGGGATTCGACAAAAATTCGACCAAAACTATGCAAGAAACCCCCCTCACAGTTAATAAAACACACATCCACTGCCGGATGTGTAATACTTTTTATTTTACTCTCTGGAAAGGGGACGAACATCACTTGCGAGTCACAGCGCGCTCCTGACAGAGCCCAATGCTGTGTTACACCCACCATTGCCTGCCGAGTGCCACACACCTCTGTATTGTATTCCACTAGCTAGTGCATATGCTATGACACTCTCTAGCCCATGTGCACTGTAACACCACCCCGTGAAAATGTCATGCCACACTTGTCTTCGCACGGGTTATATTGCCCCATCTAACGTGCCTTCCTCGATGCCTATGTTATAACGCACAGTGCTATGCCATACATATTACAATTTGGGATCCATATCTTTGTCACAGTGCATATGCAACGTTACACTCCCCAGCACATATTTTATATTACAACTTTAGAGACTAGTTAGGTTACACAACACTGCCCTGTGCATATTACACTCCAAGGCGCATATCGCATAGCACGCGCTAGTGCCTGTGCTATCTCGCGCTCTCCAATGAATCTGTCATTGCGCACAATGTATTGCATATTATATTTCACGCCTGGTTCATCTTATATCACACTTTTTGGTGCATAGTTTATACCATACACTATATCTAGTTTTCATTTTCAATCGTGCTCTCAGGACTATGTTCTATATAACACTGTGTTCACCTACCCTTTTCACGGGCATTACATTTTGCGATAGGGGGTGGAGGGTCAGGGGGTGTTTTTGCCAAGTGAGCCCGGAGTCACAGTCACCAACGTCTTCTTCTTCCTGAATAAAAGTGAGATTATGCTGCATACTTGTTCATATTTTAAGTAGTTTGCACAGACAAAATGTTTTAAAAACAATAAAGTTTCTAATACCCGCCTTCTCTGAACAGTTAGCTTGCTGCCCCATCCCCCTCCTCCCTATCCTCTGTTGTGTGAATCCATGGACTAGCCTCCTCCCTCCTGCCATGTATGGTCTGATGTGCTGCCACTGCCCTCAATTTAGTATGATGTACCAGTCCACTCCTCCTGCCCTCCATTGCCCAATTCTATGCCCCATCATTGACCTCCTGCTTAAACTCTGTGCTTAGCTTGCTGCCCCTATTCTCCTTCCCCCTGCCCTCCGATGTCTTTGTGCATGCCCCTGCTCCATCCTTTTTGCCCACCATGTCCCATGGACCTGCCACTCCTATCTACTCTGAGTGTTCTGTTGAGCTGCCACTCCCCTCCCACCTGCCTAGCATTGTCAGATGACTGTAACCTGTCCCTGCCACCTCTACCCTGCCTGTCCACATGCCATGCCTCTATCCTCTTCCTCCTGTCCTACATGGTCCATTGTACTGCCACACCCTTCTGCCCTCCCTGGTCTGTTGTGCTGCAACTGCTCCTCCTGCCTGCCCCGTGTGGTCTGCTGTGAGGCCCCTTCCCCTGAACTTTCTTGTCTGTGCACAGGTCCTGACCCTCCCTTCTATCCTCCATCGTCCTTTGTGCATGCCCCTGCACCCTCCTTCTTGCCCATCATAGCCATTGTGCTGCCACTAACCCTCCCACTTGCCATGCATGGTCTTCTGTGCTGCCATGGCCCCTCCCACCTTCCCTGTGTGGTCAGTTAGCTGCCCCTGACCCCCTCCCACCTTCCCTCCATGGTCTGTGTGTATGCCATCACAGTCTCACTGTTGCTCTTCATGTTGTGTCTTGCTTCTAGTGCCCATCCTGCCTGACCTCCATGGCTATCTTGCTGCTCCTGCCCTGCCCCCTTGCCCCCAGCCCTCTGTTTACATGTGCAGACCCCTACTCCCTCCCTCCTGGCTTGTCTGTTCCATTGTAATGCCCCTGATCCGTCCCTCCTGCCCTTTATGGTCTGTTATGCTGCAGCCTTCTCTCCTGTCTGTCCATTATGGTCAGCTAGCTACCATTGCCTCTTGCCCCTCTGTTCTCTGTTGTCCATGTGCATGGTCCTGTCCCCTCCCTCTTGCTTTCTATGGATTGTTGTGCTGCACTCCCGTCCTGCATGCCCTGTGTGGTGTATTGTGCTGCTGCAAACCCTGATGCCTGCCCTGCAGGGTCAGTTTGGTGCACCTCTCCATGTCTCTCCTGTCCTCTGTTATCCAAGTCCATGTCCCTATCCAATTTCCTTTCATGATCCAATGTACCATACTTGCGAACATTTTGAACTTGGTAAGAGGGAGATTTTGAAAAAAAACTGGGGTATTGATTTTCCCCTTTGAGTTACATTGAAAAAGAGGATATTGTAGACAGGAGACAGATCAAATAAAGCCCATTTGAGCTTAAAAACATTGGACGTTTCCTGGCTGTATCGGGTCTGTTGGCATGTATGGTTGTACTACCATTGCCTCTTCCTTCTGCCCACAATGGTCTATTACATTGCCACAGCCTTGAAGGAGGGTAGATTTTGTATCACAGGGGGCCCCTGGCCCGTTCTGTCCACACCTGAAGTATGAGACCCTTGTCCTTGCCCTGCCAGCCGCATTTGTAGGCCGTATTAAATTGACCAGCGGGTCCTGTGTTGCTATATAATTATCCTGAGACATCCTTACCACTCAGCCAGCATAAAAACCCTGTGTAGGCCCTTCTGTTCAATATGTAGGCCTCTTTGTTAAATTGACCATAGCTCTGCAATTTTAGTGTATAGCAGTCTGAAGGCAGGTCTGCGAGGCCTTCTGCTCCAAACTAGTAGCCCCCACCCTACCCGAGTGCTCCGTGCTCGGTATCAAAGTTCAACATCCCCCTGAAGCTGTCGACATACAGTAGGCTGCATCCTGGACTGGTACTTGCTTCCTGGGCAGGTTTCCCGCTTTTAAGGAAGTGGCAACCGCAGAGCGTCAAGTTAGGAGAACTGAGGAGATTTTATACATGAATATATTGAATTCCTGTAGAATACCCATTATTTTCTGCTTGCTCTATGGAACTTACGATAAGCGATTGGCCTGAGAGACTGACCTTTTCACCCAGTCCATTGTCAGCATTAAGTGGGTAAATGACGAAATGTCTGGTAAAATCTGCAGACGAAGCTTTTGGGTAGCATACGTAGGTAGATGTAGCGTGCAAAGGAGCCCACAAAATGATATAAAAAGGGAGCACCCACAGATATCGACGGACAACCTCGCCGTCTGTATGTAGGTTAACAGGCTGTGCAGGTTTTCCCCAAGAACTGGGAGCTCTTGTCTTCCTTTGCTTAAAATGTCTTGCTCTGCTTTGCTTGAAGTATCTTATTCTATTTTACCTATATGAAATGTCATGTTATTTTTTAACCATTGTTCTCTTTACTTTTGCATTTAAAAGATGTTGTATTGTAATTGCAGGAATGCTTGCTCTAAGAGTAAATGTGAGTGTCCCTAGGTAACATTTTCCTTGGTGTAACTTGTTTCTCATGATGCATTTATAGATGTGTTTTCTCTCTCTCTCTGTCAGTCCATTAATTGAGATACAGAGAATATCATGACAGCTGTATGATTATCTGGATTCTGTATTTTGTACTTTATGTCTCTATTCTGCGGTTTCTTTGAAGTTGCATCTTCTCATTAAACTGCCATTGTATTCTGCCTCCAATTCCATGTCTCATATGTCTGTTTTCTTCATTTTTGGAGCAAGCGTTCCTAGGCACCCCGGCTCAAATTAAGGTGCCCCTTTTGTCCCTGACTCACTCTCCTGCTCAGTTCTGTGGTGGCTCCCGGGGCTCTGGGGACCGCCCCTAGCTTCCTTGACCCGTAATAGATCTTCCCTCCAACAGCCTCTCTTGCAAGTCCTGTATTGTTGGTTTGTTGCTCCTGCCCCCCTTTCCACTGCCCTCCATAGTCTGTTGTGCTTCCACGGCCCTTCCTGCCTGCTCAGTGTGGTTAAATTGTTGCCTTTGCACCCTCCTACCTGCCTTCAATTTTCAGAGTCCGTGCCCCTGGCCTCTGCCTCTCAACAGTATCCTAATGAACAACTAGATTGCTAACATTCTATATTTATTACAAAAGTGTGGAACGCCTGACATCATCTTAATGTAATCAAAACTGTAATACCTAGAGCATTCCTTTAGAAATTACATATATGAGAGGGTCTTATTGGCTTCAAAATTATGGTTAGTGCTCTAAAAGACTAAAATAAGGACATATTTTCTGAGTTTTCAAATAGCGACAAAGCACTTTTAAATTATTTGTTATCTTTATGTTTTTTTATCTAGTTGACAACTTGATTAAATGTTGCACTTAGGGGAGAGGATGTGGTGTTACTTCCAGAACTGCAGACTTTGCAACTGGGGAACCAGGTTGAAGTTTCTGCTTCAGCTCGACATTCTGTGATTCTGGTCAAATCACTTAGTCTCCCCATGTCTACAACCAAAATGAATTTGTTCTTGTGTGATGTAACCAATGCTCATGTAAAGCACTCCAATACCTGACAAGTCTGCACTATATAACACTGCAAAAACACAAAATAATAAGTGTTTGCACACTTCTGTCATTGGGCTATATTTGGGCTATATCTGGGTGATTTTGGGCTACATTTGGGCTCTTTCGTCTCCGGTGGCCATCTTGGGAGATTTATTTGTTTTGAAGTTTCCTAATTTCCTCATGTACTGCAGTCTCCTCAGTCGGAAATGCTTTCAGTTTTTTACTTTGATTCCATCATGAAGGTATTCAGATATGTCACACATTTGCCATAAATTCTGAATGTTAGCACTCTAGTTGCTCATTAGATCACTGTAGTAAAACTACTGTTCACCATGGAAGTCTGCTCCTGGTATTAAAAGTGCATGTTTCAGTCTGCATGTCAGAATTTTTTAATGAAATAGAAGAGGATTTGAGAAGTCACTCAAAATGTGCCCTCATTTTCTTTCTTCAGTATTAATCATAATTTCTATGGCAAAATGAACCCCCTCATTGTGTTCCTTTTTAAATTAAATGTTTTAAGTGTTACCAGTTTATTCCAATCAAGATGGCTTCAGGTGTGCCATACTTTTGTCATAATGAAGACAGTAAGTGCTCTAGTTGTTTTTAAGAACATTCTTGGACATTCTGTCATTGGGCTATACTTGGGCTACATCTGGGTGATATTTGGGCTACATTTGGGCTCTTTTGTCTCTGGTGGCCATCTTGGGAGACTTATTTGTTATGAAGTTTCCTAATTTCCTCATTTACTGCAGTCTCCTCAGTAGGAAATACTTTCAGTTTTTTACTTTGATTCCATCAAGAAGGCATTCAAATGTGTCACACATTTGCCATAAAATCAGAATGTTAGCACTCTTTTTGCTCATTAGATCACTGTAGTAAAGCTACTGCTCACCAGGGAAAACTGCTGCTGGTATTGAAAGTGCATGTTTCAGTCTGCATGTCAGAATTTTTTAATGAAATAGAAGAGGATTTGAGAAGTCACTCAAAATGTGCCCTAATTTTTCTTTCTGCAGCACTAATCATACTTTTTATGGAAAAATGAACCCCCTCATTTTGTTCCTTTTTAAATTAAATGTTTTAAGAGTTACCACTTTAATCCAAGCAAGATGGCTTCAGGTGTGCCATACATTTATCATAAGTAGGACGGTTAGCGCTCTAGTAGTTCTTTGGAACACTCTGGAAAGCTGCAGTAGAACACAAAGGAATCAACTGACAGTCTCTGCCCTTGTTGGATGTACATGTTTTACTGAGAATGTCAGACTTCATTCTCACATGACTGAGAAAGATAATGTGAATTTACAGAAAATAAGCTCTCAGTTTAGCTTATAGATCACCTTCCAAACCTCTGTGGTAAAAGCATGAGAAAATATTTTTCTCTCAATCATGATATCCCAGCAGAAGGCTTTTTCACATGGTGAAATCACCTTAGAACATACCACAATTCCTAAAATGAGTATGGTACCATCAACAAATGATTTATAATGTAACTAAAGTCTTAAAACCTTCTATTAACTGCAATGCTTTTTAATGAGGTGCTATCATGTATATTGGTCCCAAGATGGTTGCCAACACTTCTTGGATGAAGTGCTGACAGCCAATCAGATCTCAGGATGAGATGTGTGGTTAGGCTCCGCCCACATATATATATTGATTTAAATGCTATTTTCTCAGGAACTACTGAACAGATTTACACCAGACCTACAAAAGGCACTTCCTTGACCTGAGGACTACCTCTCTGCCAAATTTCAAGTAACTCTGTTCAGCCGTTCGGGCTGTAGCTGTGTCTAAAGGTCCTATGGAAAAATGCATGGGAAAAACGCGTTTTGGGACCCCCCTTTTTTCTCAGCCCCCGCTTGACGAATCCCCCCGAGACTTTCAGGGTAGGAGCGGAGCGTAGCGCCCCACCTATTTTGAAAATTTCGCGAGGATTCATCGACCGGCGCCAAAGTTATTCCAAATAGAATGTTGCGGATTTCCTATGGAAACAGGGTCCTAACTATAACTATCTACTGGCGACCGCCAGTAGATAATATATATATATATATATATATATATATATATATTTATTTATATATATATATTCACTGAAAAAACCATAGGTTTCAGGGGCGTTATAGTTAGCTGGACATTTCCCTCGTACAAAACCCTAGAAATTCCCCTGTTATAGTTAGTTCAGCTAACTATAACTCGTGCCCCCGCAATGCACTGCTGATGACATCACATATTACATCACTCATGACATGGGCAGTGACATCACTGATGACATCACTGATGACATCTCAACTGACATCACTGATGACATCACTGATGACATCATCCATTGAGTATGTATTTCTGAACAGTTTTATTATGTTTAATATATATAGGGAAAGGCCTGTTGAAGAATAAGTGGGTGTACAAGTGTGTGAATGGATGATTTTTTAGGTGCGTAACTGACTCTATAAGTGTCATTAAATGTATCTTACTGCAGACTAGTGACTAAACTGTGTGAATGTCTGTATGTGTCTGTGTGTTGGTGTATAAGTGGCTGCATGATTTTGTGAATAGCTATATGAGTGTCTATATGGGTTATTGATTGGTTGTCTGAGTATCTGTATGGGTGCCTGAGTGTTTTTGTGGGTAGGGTGTGTGTGACTCTGTGACTAAATGTGTGAGTGGGTGATTCACTGGGTGCATGGTTTTAAGAGTGCATCTGTGATGGACTGTATGGTTGGGTGAGTGTATGTATGGGTGTGTTAGTGATTGAATGTATATCTCAGTTGTACATGTGTCAGTAACTACATATGTGAAACGCAGTGTATATGTGTGTAAGAGTATATAACTATCTATATGTGAGAGTGTGTGATTTTGGGAGTGGCTGTATGCGCCATAGTGCAAGGATATCTGTGTCATGTGCTGTTTGTTTTTTCTGCAGGAAGACACAGAATTTGTTAGTATTTTTATGAGTAAGTGAACTTGAGTGTGTTTAACTGTATAGGTGAGTAAATTGGACTGTGATTAATTATTTGCATGACTGACTAGATGTGTCAGTACCTCAATGGATGATTGGTGGTGTGTGAGTGTCTATACAGGTGTATAAATGCACAGAGTGACTGTAAGTATGAGTGACTGTAGAGGTGAGTGAGTGGACATGTATGTAGACCTAAAAGTCATTGAGTGGGTGAGTAGTTATTGGCATTGGAGTATCTATGGTTGTCAAAATGGCCGTCTGAAATTTTGAGTCGGTGTATCAAAGGTTATATTAGGGTGTGAGAAGATGCACTAATTTATCACATGGATGACGTCATCAGTGATGTCATCAGTGATGTAATTTGAGATGTCATCAGTGATGTCATCAGTGATGTCACTGACCATGTCATGAGTGATGTAATATGTGACGTCATCAGCAGTGCGTTGCAGGGGCGCGAGTTATAGTTAGCTGAACTAACTATAACAGGGGAATTTCTAGGGTTTTGTACGAGGGAAATGTCCAGCTAACTATAACGCCCCTGAAACCTATGGTTTTTTCAGTGAATTTCTAAGGTTTTTTAAATGCCAATTCATAACTATAACGTGCCTGAAACCTATGTTTTTTTTCAGTGAATTTCAAATGTTTTTTAAATGCCCATTCCTAACTATAACGTGCATGAAACCTATGTTTTTTTCAGTGAATTTTAAAGGTTTTTTAAATGCTAATTGCTATCTATAACTTATCTCTGAAGATATCATGTTTAATGATTTTGATTGGATTTCTATATTTTTCAATTTCAGTGTGTCATTTCATTAATTACATTTTTTTTTAAATACTTTTTTATCACCATTTTTAAACGTATGTTTTTCAATTAATTCTTTTAAAAACGTAAAAAATATTATTTGAACTTAATGGGTTTTTCAAACATATTTTTTTATATTTTTCAAAATATTTTTTTAACTATATCTGCAAAACTTTATTTTATATGTTTTTTTTTCCATGTTTTTGGATCCGCGCACCCTGCGCGCACCGTTCTCGATCCCTACGCAGTAGCATCCGCGCATGGTATGCATCGGTTACGGTGTTAGTGCGCGATTCCAATGCGACCGGTACGCGACTCCCAGCCTATACGGGACACATTTGATGTATGTAACGCGACATTTACGTGCTTCCGCGATGCGTCATCTGCGTCTATGACGCGGTGGGTGCACAAATCCCGCGAAGTATTTAACATTTAAAAAAACATATTTATGTATTTCATGTGAATATTAATTGAAGACAAACTCTAAACTAGTCTTAAAAGTAATATATTTTGACATCTAATCCTACATTTCTTTTTAATTCAATTTCGCGGATGCACGCTGGGTGCGTGCTGCGTACGCGCAGGGTGTGCGGATCCCATGTGACCTGCAAAAAAAGAGATTTGATTGGTTCATTACGCTTCCTGTTCTAACTACTGAAAGACCCCACCCATTTCAATCATTCTTCTTTGAGCTTCTTTGGAGAACCACCTCTTTGGAGAGAAGAAGATTTTTTAGACTAAGTTTACACTTAGCTCTAACTTTTTTCATCCAAAAATGGCTTCAGGGCTGCAGGCATCACCTGCATCACCTCATAGTTCTGAGGATGAACTTTTGCCAGAGGCACCACTCAAAAAACGTTTTTCTTCAGTGGTGTGGAAATTTTTTACTTTTCCCGAGGGGCAGAATAAGACCAATGCCACCTTGGTCACGTGCAAGGTTTGCAAAAGAGTCCTATCGAGAGGGGATTTTAACAAGAAATACTCTTGCGGCACGGCAAGTATGATGAAGCACATGAGGACCCTTCATCCAAACAATCTTGCAAAAGAAGAGTGCCGACGGATGAGGACCACTCCTGCTCCTGCGCCATCCACCTTATCGCAGCCGAGCACATCAAGAGTGCATTCATCAGCCCAAACCTTGGACATCCGTCCTCAATTTAAATTTTTAAAAGTGCTCTGCACTAAGTGCAATAAGACTTTGTGCTATGGCGAGCAGTCGATCGATCTGATCTGCCGCCGCAAAGAACGTCACATTTGCTATTTTTTTTATTTTTTTTATTGTTCACCGAAGTTCATTGTTTGGTTTCTCCTGTTTTTTTTGTTTTTTTTAAGAAAAACCAAAAAAATCACAAAATTGTTAGAAAAAAAAAATATATAAAAGAAGAAAGAAGAAAAAAAAAGTTCTTGTAAGAACTAACTTTCCTGGTTTAAAATAAGAGCTACATTTCTTTGTTAGTGTGTGAAAGTTTAGATGAATGTATCTAGTACGTAATTGACTGAATGAATGCATTAGTAGCGTATGGTGAATGTATAAGTGCAGAACTATAAGGAAGTGCTGCAGCATCACACAGTAACCTCTTTAACTGCAGTGTGCTGTAGTACTTCCGAAGCACAGGGATGCAACATATGTACATAAATATGTTGCAAATCTATGCTTCTCTCTGCACGGCTGCTTAAACTGCAGCCATGTGGTGACACAGGCACCCTTGCACCATAGTGCAAGGATATTTGTGTCATGTGCTGGTTGTTTTTCTACCGGAAGACACACCTTCCTGCACAAAAACAATGAGAAAATACATTTTTCTCCTTCAATGTATGCTGAACATTTCAGCATGCATTGAAGATATAAAAATGTGGAGAAATTAAAACAATTCTCTTTGTTGTGCTTTCCTACACCAATTTTAGAATGGTGCACCATTCACACACATATCGAGATTTATGATTTCTGATAAATTTAGACATGTGTCTTGTTCTATGAGTATTAAGTGCAATCATGCACAACGACACTTATAGAACACCCTTTCAACACAAAGTGGTCTAAATGATGAGGTTGTATTTACATGGAGTATAAAAAGTGCAGAGTGCCTTTTCCTCTCTTTGTAAATATAAAAGAGTATCTTGCACAATAACTATGTTACAAAAAGTGACATATTTCTGTTTTTAAATTTCCTTGCGAATGATAGAAGGTAAGCACAGAGTTTTGTCTGCAAAGATGTTCAAAGAAGAATGATTGACGTGATTGCGGTCCTTCAACAGCTAAAAAGGTGAAATATTATGAACCCCTCAAATCTCTTTTTTTGCAGGTCACATGATATCTGATCATGGTCAGATTTCAAAACTACATAAACAGAGAGTTTTTAGAAACGTGTTTCAACTTTGTAGCTTCTTGCAGGCCTCTTCATTCTGCATATTGAGACTTAGTTAAACTTACCTTCACAGTAATAGGAATAAAAAATGATATTCATTTTTTGCTGTTTTTCATTCAAATATAAATTCTTAAAAATTGCTTATTTTAAAATGTGGATCTGTGAAAGAAAAGAAAAACAAATTACAACATATAATAATACATTTTTTACAACACAACATAATTTCCACAAAGTAATTTCTTTGCCTTTTTTGCTGTTCTCAGAATATATTGAATTTCACTCGAAATAGTGATTTCAATGGTACTCATCACTTAAAAGCGGGCAAAACAAAAACAATCAGAAAGATTGTTAAAAAATAACCAACATACTATTCTAAGTAAAATGGTATTTTTGCACTTCTTCTTTATGTAAATTGTCTAATGGTAGTCCTATTAAATTATAATAATAAATTCCTCAGAGAGTGAATTATCTTCCTAAAACTTTGGCTTTAAAAATATTAGGTAGGAATTTTGTAATTCCCTAGGCAAACGTTGTTTGAAAACCAACTGGGCATCATTTCAAAGTTTCCAGCCTTTGTCACATTTTAGATAGGCAGTGTAATGTCCAGATGTGGTGGAAGGACCATCATGGAAAATTATTGCAATTGCTACAAAAGTCCTTCCTGATAGTTGTGCTGCTACAAATTGTTTTATTAAAGTATCCAATTTTCTTCCATCTGCTGTACAATGTTGCATCATTAAAATTATGTATTTTCCGTTTTTTGTTAAGAATAATGTGGGTAACATTTCTGATTTACATTGGCTACACTCCATTTTTTGAATTGCACCTTTCACTAATTTATTGAAAGACACTGATTTACAGTCTGGTAATGTTAAATACAGAAATCTCTCAGTGTCTACATTGGTGCTACATGTATACATGCAATTTTCACAATAATGTTCCTATTTGTAAGAAAGGCCAAAAATATTTTCTATTTCTACACCTTCATTTTCAAAAATGGTAAGCATATACATTAAAAATTCCTGAGCATCTTGTTGGATATTTTGTGTACATTTTGTAGAACCAGAACACACATCCAAAAGATTACGTACATCTGAAACAGATTGTATTTTACTTCTATCTGTTGTCAATTTTTCATAAACAGAATGCAACAGAGAACAAAATGTTTTTTCCCGATTCTGCATAATTTGTGCTTGCAAACCTTCCAGTTAAAAAACAACATTGACCACTACATTAGCATAGCAGTTGACACCAGAACTATTTTCAAACTGATAACCAACAATCTCTTCAACAGTGTCCAATTTCTTTTTACCTGCAATCACAACATTATCTTGTTCTTTTCCCTTCTTGACATCTTCAGTACAGATATTCTCTAACCTTCTTTTTCTACCAACCACACGCTTTTCAAATACAGGATATTGACCTAAATTGGGAGCAGACACCCTTCTTAACCTATTATACTCTTTTACACAGTTTGCATCTGCAGTAACCTTTGTCTCATCAAAATCAATCAAAAACAAACCAGATAATGTTCTGACTCGCGACAAAGCAACATATGCCATACCCTCTTTAAATACAGTAGATCCAATGTTCACCAATGCACTATCTACACTTAATCCTTGAGATTTATGAATAGTCACTGCATATGCCAGAGAAAATGGAAATTGTTTACTACGGACATATAAATTTTTAACAAGCAAAAAACGAACTGAACAACGACCAATTTCTTTACCTTCATCAATCTGATCAAATTTAATTTTTAAAAATTCAATTCCTTCTTTTTTCTGATAATTCACAAAATCCACCACTTTGCCCATTGCACCATTAACTAAACCTTTCTCTACATCCAAATTACGCCTTAAAATTACCCGACAGTTTACACACACATACAGTGTCTTTTCCAAACCAGCAGTTTTAGATATTTTTTTTTCTAAACAATCTAGTTTTGATCTCAACTTACCCGTCAAATTAATAGTGATTCCTTCATGTAGTATTTTATCGATGGCTTCCATTTTTACAATTTCTTCCTTTTCCAATTTTAATAATTCTTCGTTGAATATTGAACACTCACGCAGTGTCGGCATTAAGCAAATCACTGACTTATTTTTAGCAATTTCCACGTACACTTTTGCAGCAACTGCATTTTCATTTGGAAAGACTTTGCAAAGTAATCGACTCTCCAAAGCTTCTTTCCCTTTTTTTAAAAGAATTCCAATTCTTATATCTTGAAGAATACTTCCATATTCAGCATCATTTGCCTGTCGCATATTTGTTGTCAGTTCTTTGTATTCAAAATTGCTCCAAATGTTCACATTACCAACACTGCCAAGAGACTTTCTGGTATCTTCATGGGCAAGTGTTTTAAATACCGATTGTCCTTTTACCGGTGTCAGTTGCAGTAGATCTCCAAAAACTATGACGTGTTTTCCTCCAAATAACACGTCATACTCTGTTTTAAGAATTGGCTGCATTCTTAAATGCACAAAGGCAAGCATCAAGTTTGAAACAATGCTCACCTCATCAATAATGAGAAGTTTCAGTTTCTTCAGCACTCTTGAAACTTCAAACAAGCTTCTCCAGATAGCTTGTGGTATTCCAATTTGTTCTCATGCTCTACTGGCAGCATAAGTAAACGATGTAAAGTAATTCCTTTAATGTTATGTGCTGCCAACCCAGTTGGAGCAGTGACAACACAAGACAAATGCGACTTAGTTGTTTTTTGCAGATAACTTGTAATTACTTTAATTAAGAAACTCTTTCCTGTTCCAGCTTGACCACTCACATACATTCGGATAGGTTGAAATGATGTACATGAGCACACTCTCTTTTCATGAAGTAATCCATGGTCAATCTGCTCTTTCACTTGCTGATATATTTGTTTCTGTTCAACATTTAGTTGCTCTTCCAAGTTTCCTAACTGTATTGCATCTTCTTGTGCTTGATACATTGCTGTTTCCACCTCATTCATTGCAATCGCTGCTTCATTTTCAACAATTGGTTGTCCTAGTGGATCTTGACTCAGTGCAGCAGAACTTTTACTGTCTTGAGAACTGTCTCTAACAATCTCAGCTGCAATTGTAGCTTCTTGATCAATTTCATCATTCAATATTTTCACATATTTTGCAAAAGCACTGCATTGTATGCTATCTTTAGAAGCATTAAATGAATCTTCATAGCTGGGAAAATATCCAAGTAATTCCAGTTCAGAACGCCATGGTTTGAACATTTGCAAAAGGGCTAAATAGTAAAATTCCCTTTTGTCAGCAGTGTCGCAACTCAGTTTTCTGTGATTAATTAAATTTCCTTTCCTTTGTTTCACCGGACATCCTTCAGAACCAATCACTGCATATTTTCCATCGTTGATGTTCTCTGTAATATTCCGTTTAAAAGTGTAGTTTTGCAGCACTTCATAGAGACACATGTTCTCAAGATGATGACTTCTCTTTGGATAGTATGTGTCCAACATATTGGTTTTCAAAATATCTGTACTTTCAGGGTCATTTTCTGCTAAATATTCAATTTCTTGAACAGATTTCAGTACCCGATTTCGCATTCCTGCAAGACCTAGACTCACCCAAATGATTCTTCTACTTTTGGAATATAGACTTGCAGATGATAACCGATCTGAACATTCATATGCTCCAATTTCACGATGCGATAACATCTTCAAACTGAAACTGTATAATTTCTTACTTAGAGTCTTCTCGTGAGAAATCTCTTCCCACATTTCTATCAATTCAGTCTTTTCTGATTTAGTAATGTAAGACGTTACATATCGAGCAACAGCAATGGAATTGTCCGCAACATACTGAATATCCATGTTAGCGTTCCACATGGATAAAAGAACTGGATTGTAGTCATTTATGTATTTTGATTCTTCGCTTCTTCTTCAGTTGTAGGTGTTTTTCAGAGACTTTCTTGTGATGGTATGTCGTACACCTGACATAAAACTGTTCACTCTTCCTTTGGCTAATACAGGACGTGGAAATCCAAAACGACATTTGGTATAAAACTTATCCTTTGACTTGTACTTTCGTCAACAGTATTTTCCACACCTATGGCTTTGAAAACGTAAGACTTGTTGTTTTAAGTTTTTCTCTTCTCTGCTATTTGGAAGAGCACATGTAGCATAATCTTCAATGAAAGACAAATCAGTTTCATCTGAATCTGTTCTAAATTTGGGGGCGTCCTTGACACATAACAACATATGTATGTGAGGAGCACCTCTTGCTTGATACTCCTTTCTCCAAAAGAAATCCACAACTTCTCCAAGAGGAGGATTCTTTTTATTGCAGATGAAAGACATCATAGCTTCAAATCTATGATTGAAATATCTGCATACACTGACAGGATCCAAAGAGCACAATTCTCCAGGTGTCTTGTATTCAATATTTTTTATATTGGAATTTGCCTCTCGAAGAAATTCAATGAAATCATCCCAAGCATACTCAGCACAGCTTAGTGTAACAAACCATGTAGGAGTTCCCAAGTTCCGTAGCATGCATTTCAGTTCTCCATGTCGACGGTACCAATATTCATTAGTCCCACGCTGACATGCCATCAGATTAATCAACTGAGATTCTAAATGATTATCTCTCTGATGCACTTTATCCATAAAATCCTTTGCAGTTACATTTTGAAGATGCATTCCAATTTTTAAAATGTGATTTACTGTATATGAAAGTCCAGACAAGTCACTTTCAAACAGAAGATGAAACATATAAGGGATACATTGTCGAAATCTTGGATCTTCTGCATATAATCTTGTTGTCCGATATTCAGATGCAGGAATCTGCACAGGACGTTCATCATATCGTCCACCTTTTCCTGTTGGAAACAACTGCGGGAAACAACGAGCTTCCAAGCTCTCTTCCCATACACTCATGGGACTTCCTGTTGCTTTTTTCATTTGAAACAACTCAATTGTATTCCCCATCACCTCTTTGGAATGAAGTGGATGTACACTGTAATGTTCATAGATCTCTTCACATCTGGACATGTCCACTTTTTCAATTTGTCCACTTAATGTTTCACTATCTTCTGCTAAATCTATTTCTTCTTCTCCAACAAACACATTTCTATAGTACTCATTATTTTTTGACAGATACAATGATGCCTTTTGCACTTTTCTAACATCCACTAACTCTTGCCAGATTTTCTTATTCTTAGTAGGAACAGAATTAACTAGAATGACTAGTGGCTCATTTTCTGCATGATCTACACTAATAGTTTCAACATTTTTGCCTTAAATCTAATGGTAAATACACAACTCTTCCTCTCAATCCTCTTTGCAACTCTGATGGAGGTAATTTACTTGTTTTGGGCTCCATATGAACAATAGCCTGAAACGGGTGAACACATTGTATCAGAATAGACTCATACGTATTTAAATCTATCAGCTCTGGAAGAATAGCTACCAACTCTAGATTATTATGAACAGCTCTAGCAGGCATTTTATTCTCATCTAATTTATTATAATAATATTTGCAAATACGCTGCTCACATCCCAAATCAAAACAATCCTCTACCAACAAATAAGTTGCAAATTCCACCCACTTATCATTATCTTCTATTTCACTTTTTAAATACAGATTGACACCCCTAGTCTGATTTTTATAGTGACTTCGCCGACAACAAATACCAGAAACATTTGGTCTTTCACCTGAAATTACCTTAAACTTTGTGATTTCATCCTCAAATGTTTCTGTAATTACAGGTTCTACATTGTCTTCAACATTTTGTTCTACTAATGTGTCAGTTTCTTCACTCTCTTGCTGAGGCCCAAAGTAACAAAACTCAATATCCTCACAGACCTGCTTCACATCTGAAACTGACCCACGCAAAAGAGCACTGTTCAACTCACTTAACTTTAGTGCTGGACTTTTTGCATAATACAACCTTCTCACTAACTTCCGTATTTGAGTATGATGTACTGCCAGCATTCTGAAACTTTCCTAGAAAGACAAGCCAGAGAATGACCTTGCAAACCAGTATGTTTTCTCACTCTGCAAGGGTCTAGTCCTTGCAACAGCTTAATCTTTTGTTTAACACTTTTTTTACTATATGCTCGTAAGAAACTACATAATTTATCAATAGATTCTTGCCGTACACTACAAATACTACTGCAATCCCAGGTATACACAGGGTGTTTAGGACGTCACCCTAGAACTTCATCAGCTATCACTTCTTCTGCATTTCTTTCAACCATTTTCTCTTTGTCAATTGGACAACCATTTCTAACCTCATAACCTCGACCACTGGTGTCAACTGCATGCAATTAACTATTGCTCTGTAAATAACTCTTTTCATTAAAGAAAGACTCTGAACTTGAACTGTGTTTCCATTCTCCCAAAAAAAATCACAAAAATTTGTTCTGTTAATTACTCTTTTCCTCCGTCTTTTGGCCTTCATTAAATGGATTGGTTTATCAAGTGATCGAATTCTGTTTAATACTAAAATGAATAGTTTCCTTTTTACTTCAAAAGCCTTTTCAACAATGGTTTCAATATGCTTCTTCTTTTTATAAAATAGAGCTCTCTTTTTATATTTCTTCACATCATTCAGCAAATTATGTACTACTCTCTTGTAAAAAAATTTTTAGCGTATTTCCTTATACTGATTTTGCCTTCTTTTACCATACTTCATCTCCTTTGACTGTCCATTTGCTTTTTTGCTTTTCCTATTATTTTGACTATTTTTTCTAGTTGAAGCATTCTCAGAGGTTTTAGCATTCTGTACATTCTGTCTGGTCCTACAAACAATTTTAATAAATTGCTTTGTGATCTTACCAGAAGATTTTTTCTTTTTAGCCACATTATGTTGTTCATTCAATACTTGTGGTTGATTTTCCTTCAAGTAACTGTCCTTTTTCTGTTCTTTTCTTATTCTTACTTTTTCCGGCATGATTTCTCTATTTTAATGGTGACAAACAGTATCTGTAAAAAATAATCACAAACAAATGTATATTAATATCTGTATAATTTATACTTTTCTATTACTATACAAACACATTTTATATAAATACTGACTAAGAAATTATAGTCCTGAAGCAAAAGTGTTATGGTTAAACCACTACATGCATAGTGCATACTACTTTGAAGCAGTTCATGCCCTAAAACCTGCCTCACTGAAAGACTACATGCTAACTGACTAATTGATTACAGTACTATAAGGAGAGACACTGGGTGAATTCACAGTTGTTTGAATTTTACTTCATTGAATAGATCAATACATGCTACTAAAAGACTCATTACGGGTTTGCAACAGCAGTCACAGTGTGTTTGCTGGAGTGTATGCATAGTAACTGTGGAAAAGTAGGCCTGATGCACAAGTGTAAAACTGGTCAGACCACTACATACATAGTGGATAGTTACTTCAAACAGTCCTTGTGAAAAGGCATGCTTCACTGTATGAGTACCTGAATACTGACTGAAACATTAGAGTAATGCAAGGATAGTACCTGAATGAATCTTTTAAGGGTTTGGGTGTTGTGCAGTGAAGATTAGAACATGGTGCCGGATGAGTTACTAGAGGAGAGCAAGGGGATTGACAGGGTGTCTGCTGGAAGTGTATGGATACTGACTGGCGAATTGAAGGTGTGAAAGACAATTTTGTACGTGGTTAGAGGCCTACATGCATAGAGGATAGGCGTTTGAATCAATCCATGTGCTAAGGCCTGCCTCACTCCATTAGTACTTGGGTACTGACTGAATGTTTAGAGTATTGCAAGGAGAGTGCCTGCATGAATTTATAAGTTTTTGATTTTTGGCACAGTTAATGGATTACTTCATGTTACTGAATAAATCACTGGAGAAGTGCAAAGGGAGTGACAGGGTGTTTGCAAGAACTGTATGGATACTGACTGGGATATTGATGGTGTGAAAGACAAGTGTGTAGGTGGCTAGATGCCTGCATGCATAGTGGATAGACATTTGAAACAGTCCATGGGCTAACGCCTGGGTCACTGCATAACTACCTGGGTACTGACAATCATTAAAGTACTGCAAGGAGAGTGCCTGGGTGAATCTTTTTAAGTTTTTGGGTGTTGGTGCAGTGAATAGATTAGTACATAGTGCCGAATGAGTCAGTGGAGGTGTGCAATTGGAGTGACAGGGTGTTTATTGGAGTTTATAGATACTGACTGGGAAATTGAAGGTCTGAAAGACAATTGTGTAGGTGGTTAGAGACCTCCATGCATAGTGGATACGCATTGGAATCAATCCATGTGCTAAGGTCTGCCTCACTCCATTACTACTTGGATATTAACTGAATGTTTACAGAATTGCAAGGAGAGTGCAAGGGTGAATTTATAAGTGTTTGGGTTTTGGCGCAGTGAATGGATTACTACATGGTGCTGAATAAGTCACTGGAAGAGTGCAAGGGGAGTGACAGGGTGTTTGCTGGAAGTACATGGATACTGACTGGGGAATTCAAGCTGTTAAAGACCAGTGTAGGTTAGAGGCCTGAATGCATACTGGATAGACATTTGAAGCAGTTCATGTGGTAATGCATGGTTCACTGCATGAGTACATGGGTACTGACTGAATCTAGACTACTGCTAGGAGAGTGCCTGGGTGAAACTTTTAAGTTTTTCGGTTTTGGCGCAGTGAATAGATAAGTACATGGTACTGGATCAGTCACTGGAGGTGTGCAAGATGAGTGACAGGGTGCTTATTGAAGTATATAGATACTGACTAGTTAATTGAAGAAGTGAAAGACAAGTGTGTAGGTGGTTAGCCGCCTGCATGCATAATGGATAGGCGTTTGAATCAATGCATGTGCTAAAACCTGCCTCACTCCATTAGTACTTGGGTACTGACTGAATGTTTAGAGTATTGCAAGGAGAGTGCCTGCATGAATTTGTAAGTGTTTCTTTTTTGGCACAGTTAATGGATTACTTCATGGAACTGAATAAATCACTGGACAAGTGGAAAGGGAGTGACAGGGTGTTTGCAAGAACTGTATGAATACTGTCTGGGGTATTGAAGGTGTGAAAGACAAGTGTGTAGGTGACTAGAGGCCTGCATGCATAGTGGATAGAGGTTTGAAGAAGTCCATGTGCTAAGGCCTGGCTCACTGCATACGCACTTGGGTACTGACTGAATGATTAGAGTACTGCAAGGAGAGTGCCTGGGTGAATTTATAAGTGTTTGAGTTTTGGCGCAGTGAATGGATTAGTACATGATGCTGAATGGGTCAC
Source organism: Triturus cristatus (assembly GCF_964204655.1). Taxonomy (NCBI): domain Eukaryota; kingdom Metazoa; phylum Chordata; class Amphibia; order Caudata; family Salamandridae; genus Triturus; species Triturus cristatus. The sequence goes on along the minus strand of NC_140582.1, from coordinate 575,880,372 downwards.
TAGAGGAGTGCAAGGGGAGTGACAGGGTGTTTCTTGGAAGTGTATGGATACTGACTGGGGAATTGAAGGTGTGAAAGACAAGTGTGTAGGTGGTTAGAGGACTGCATGCATAGTGGATAGGCGTTTGAAGCAGTCCATGAGCTAAGGCCTCGGTCACTGCATGATTACCTGGGTACTGACTGAATCATTACAGTACTGCAAGGAGAGTGCCTGGGTTCATCTTTTAAAGTTTTTGGGTTTTGGCGCAGTGAATAGATTAGTACATAGTGCCAGATGAGTCACTAGAGGTGTGCAAGTGGACTGAAAGAGTGTTTACTGGAGTTTATAGATACTGTCTGGGGTATTGAAGATGTGAAAGACAAATGTGTAGGTGGTTAGAGGACTGCATGCATAGTGGATTGGCGTTTGAATCAATCCATGTGCTAAAGCCTGCCTCACTCCATTACTACTTGGATATTAACTAGATGTGATTCTAGACAAGCAACACTATCCCTTGGAGTTTACCAAAACTCATTCACTACTCTGGAAGGGGTAAGGGGACTGCACACAATCTACATATTTCAGTACTGCACTTTAGTGTCAAAGCCTGACTCATTTTATGAATGCATAAGCAATGACTGGCTTCTAATGCTATTAAAACTTGACAACATGACAAGTTTTAAAACAGATATCTGTCAGCAAATACACAATGTTACCAAATGCTTCTCTCACAATGGTTACCCAAATGCACACAGACTCACAGTGTGATTCTAGACAAGCAACTCTATCCCCTGTACTTTACCAAAACACATTCACTACTCTGGAAGACGTAAGGGGACTGCACACATTCTACATATTTCAGTACTGCACTTTAGTGTCAAAGCTTGACTCATTTTCCGAATACATACGCAATGAATGGCTTCTAATTCTACTAAAACTTGACAACATGACAGGGTTTTAAGCCATTATCTATCAGCAAATACATGATGTAACCAAATGCTTCTCTCACAATGGTTGCCCAAATGCACACAGACTCACAGTGTGATTCTAGACAAGCATTACTATCCCTTGGACTTTACCAAAACACATTCACTACTGTAGTAAGGACTCCCTTAATACGTACATACATTGTTAAGTTAGCATAACCGCGTTAGAAGTTAGAAAGCCATCTTGCTGCTTTTGCACACGACACTGCATTTACATGTTATTGCTTAAACAAACTGCTGACTCGAGTTTTTCCTCACACGAGAGCAATCTGTTGTTACCATCCCGAGCTCTGCGAAGCGACCTTGGTCTGCACACGATGTGACAAACAGTCTGAGTTGTTAGACAATGCATGTTTTCCACTCTAGGTTGATCGACCCACTATTTAGCCATAACACACGAGCAGCTGCACATACCTGAAAGTTGGTGCTTTTAATATCACGGACATCATGTTTATTATTCAGACCGAAGACGAGCCTTCCTGCGAGAAGTCTCCTGATGCTCCTGTGATGTGATTTCACTAAGCTGATCTTTGAGGTATGGGGTCCCCTATTCAAGCCTGAGAGACCTTCTGTTAGTCTAATAATAATATTAGCCTCTTAGTAAAGGGAAAGTGGTAGTATCCACTGTCATTATAACATGATCACCCCTTTTATACTCTATGGAATTGTAACTATGTTGATGGTTTTGATTTTAATCATTTGTCTGCTTGTATTAGCCAAAGTACTGCATATTAGGACACGTGGTCTATAAAAATAAACTCTTTTTATTTTCACCGTGTCTCTGTTGATTCTTGTTGTGGACTGATGTGAGAATAATATACGAACAGGTATTTCCGATTCCCACCATTCCTGAGTATGTACTGAGTCGCGTGTTCTGGGTTGTCTTTTCATTGGGACCTCTGAGCTAAATCTCGGATAACGAATGGGACACTTATGCTAGCCGGATACTGGGTTCTGGGTTCTGAGGTGAGTTTCTGGTACACCACAACTCACTGAGGTCCTGGGGTTCTACGCATAGTTCTGTGTATAAGCAGAATCCCTGCAACATGGCGCACCTAACGTTTGGTCTATGAGTTGAAACGCCTTAGTAGTGCTTGCGTTTGTCCACAACACCCTCATTCTTGTTTCCGGATAACAAGTCTGACGGATTTAAACCTACCTAGGTCTATTGATATAGGTTCTTTCAAGCTTGATAATTAAAAAGGTTAGTGAACCCTTGTGCTACTGATAGTTTCACGTGTGTTGTCCTAATGTCGGTGGATATTGCGGCGCATAGCCGAGCGGCTCTAAAACGTCATTTGACGCAGTATGGGGTACCGGACACTGGTATGAACGTCATCTTTGTGGTGGGAGCCGATGCGGCTCATCCCTATGAGTTGTTCTACTCTTGGGTGACGATTCCAGCGGTGGGGGATGATGACACCTTTCATTCTTACACTGCCGCTGCAGTGCCGGCGAACTATACGCCGTATAGGACACAGGAAATACCAATATCTGCTTGGCAGCATCTTATTTGGTTTAATGGCGCCCTTCCCCATGTGGTTATACCGCCGAGAATGGGCCCTTTATCAATTGCAGGGGCCACTTGGCCGGTACTAGCCGGATTTACGCCTCATCCCCGTTACCTCACGGTGACGGTGGCTGAGTTGCGTGTACTACACACTGCCCTCATTACGGTATATAGGGCGCTGGTGCAGTATGTGTCGCGCAATATGCAGGCGGGGGCGCCTGCTGTTGCGGGGCAGCCTACTGATCATCACGCGGTGGTCATTAGTCCTGTTATGGTCAATTCTGTTATGGGCAAGCGCCCCCTTACTAGGGATGATTTCCCCTTTTGGCTTGCTGAGAAATTTGACCAAATAGAAGCGGTTTATCCGAATACTTCACCTGTGGAGAAACACAGGATCCTCACCATTAGTTTGCCTAAGGACTTGGTCCCACACATTGACGATTGTACAAATTGGGGCAAGGTCTTTGCAGCGACGTACGCGCAGTGCTATGGCACTCCGTCTATGTTGCAGCTGCCCTCCGTAATCAAAAGAGTTCAAGAGAACCATGGTGCGGAGTCTGCGATAGAGTTAGGGATGCGGCTCCTCGGGCAATTTGACCTGGTGGCTACCATGATAATTGGTAACCTGAAGGGTGATGCTTTGCATTTCCAGGTTCGTAATGAACTGAAACGAATTCCTGAGGAGGACAAACCGCAGGAATTTGCGAAAATAATCGCAGAGGCATATCGGGATTTGGGTCGTAGCTCTTTAGGAGTTAAGCCTGTCATAAAGAATCCCGATCTAAAGCAGCAGGGTAAGGCAGAAACGTCTGGTAAGGACGACCGGCCCTTTTTTCCTAAACAAAAATGGCAGGTTAAATAACAGGGGAAGCAGCAGCAGCAGAAACAGGGCTCTCGGCCTGCCTCTCCCGTACAGTCTAGTAGTGAACGCACTTATGATCTGCGCGATCGTGCTGCTATAAAGTCTCCTGATAGATTTCAGGTTTCTGAACAGCGCTCTCCTCGTTCTTCACAGGAAACATCGGCTACACAGTCCGGTGGCGGAGGCGGTGGCAAAGGTCGGGGTGCTCCACAACAGCGTGACCAGCCCCGACAGACTGAGGGTAGAGGCAAGCAGGACGAATTTGCACGACAAAGACCCCCGTTTCAGAAGAAGAAAGTGGCGGCTCTGACGGCAAGGTATGCCTCAGATAGTGCGGACACAGCTTCGGAACCGGACATGGGCGCTGACGCTCCTGGACAGCGCAGCGGAAATTACCATAGTCCGTCAAGCTCTGCGTCCATTTCTGGCGGTGACAGCAACTGATATATCGGTTACTGTGGAAACAGCTGACACCAGAGTGGCTCCCCCTGATAGACTTTATGAAATAGTCTTATTAATTGAGGGTGACATACAACGTACAATAAAAGGGATTTTTTGGGATAATCTGACCACTACCTATGATATCCTCCTAGCGGAGGCAGATTGGCCCCCAGCTTTCATTTTAGAGGCTCCTAGAGGGGAGGAAGTAATCCTTCCGTCCTTTGCGCACACAGTGCCAAAGGACCAGGCTGAAGTGTATGCTGAGGAGTGGGCGCTTGCGCTTGCACCGGCGGTGTATCGCACTCAGGTGGGATGGGACAGATTGTCTCCCTGCCATGAGATTCCATTGCGGTCTATGCCCCAGCCTCAACCCCAATATCCTATGCGTCGTGAAGCGAGACCTCACGTCGCGGCAATCCTTGAACAATTGGAATATCATGGTGTTATTGAAACATGTGTGTCCCCTATGAATAACCCTTTATTCACTGTAACAAAGCCTGACGGCTCGTACCGTTTAGTTTTGGATTACCGGCACCTAAACTCCCACTGCCGGACCTGCGCGGTACAAAATACACATAGTTCGGCTTTGGTCGACAGTCTCGTGCGTAAAAGATTTAAAACGACACTTGACATTTCCAATGGCTTTTTTAGCCACAACCTGTCCACACTGAGTAGCCAGTGGACAGCGTTCACTTCGGGCGGAAAACAAAAACAGTTTACAAGATTAGCCATGGGTTACAAAAATAGCCCTGGCGTCTTTTCTGCTCGCGTGGTTTCTCTTTTAGAAAGAATAGACCCCGAAGCATACTCATATGTTGACGATATCTATCTTACGGATGATGAGCTGGTGCCGCATCTGTCTTGCGTTGACAATATTATCGTGAGTTTTGCAGACTATGGCTACAAATTCAATTTTGCGAAGTCACACATCGCAGAATATACGGTGTTGTTTTTGGGCTACGAGCTCAACAATGAAGGTAAGGGGTTGGCCCCCCACTTTCTGGAAAAGTGTGCACGCTTGAGTGCTCCTACGACACTGAAGAAATTACAATCTCTGCTGGGTTTTCTGAATTTCGGCCGTATGTATATTCCTGATTATGCCCAGCGTATCAAGCCGCTTTACGCCTTGGTACAGCCTTCATTTTCAAAGTCTAGCTGGCAGCTAGAACACTCTGCTATTTTACAGTCTTTACAGGCTGACCTTCTTGCTTCACAATACTTGCTGACACGTGATAACCGCACTAACCTGGTGATAAGAATAGTACCAGGCGCCGTGGGGTTCACGTATTTGACGTTTAATGAGGGCGACACAGTCCCCATTGCGTACAAATCCCACTTGTACACCTCTGCTGAATTACGTTTTTCCACGGTCGAAAAAGTTTTGACTGCTGTGCAGATGGCGATCCTCAAGGAACGCGCACTGTCGCATGGGAAACAGATTCTGGTTGTAACACCATATCCTGCTTTAGAGGCAGTGACAAAAGCAAGTGTACCAAATTCTAAAGCTTTGCATCCACGGTGGATACAATGGGCTACAACAATGACGTCGCCAGACGTCACTTACATCTTTGATGCCTCATTACAGACTCAAGAGTACTTGCAGTATGAATTCGTTCATCCGGCACCTCTGTCTTTGCGCCCGCTCGAAGAATACCATTGTGTCATATACACTGACGGGTCTGCGCAACCCGCAATTGGATCGAAGCACGCTTATTCAGCGGCTTGCGCAATTGTCGTAGGTACATTCGTAAATGGTGAATTCCAATCTGATGCAGTGCATACGCAGTCATTGGGTGATTGTACCGCGCAATTGGCGGAGCTCCGGGCTCTAGTGCTTGCACTGGAGTTTGCTGATCCCCGAGTCACTACTCTTATAGTGAGTGACTCCTTCCACTGTGTCCAGTCCTACAATGACAATTTACACTTCTGGTCTCAGAATGATTACCGTGACACTAAAGGTAGCACAATTAAGCATAAAACGCTTTGGGTTCGAGTGGCAGACTTTAAAGACCGTCTCCCACTCTTAAGTGTTATACACACTCTTGGTCACCAGCGGCTTGGTGTCCATGCTGTCGGCAACAGCTTAGCTGACGAGGCAGCGAAAACAGCAGTGGCTACATACTTAGTGGCAGCAGTTACAAGATCCAAAAGTAAGATTGATGATGACATCTTGGCAGCTATTGCTGCTACAGAGAAGGGAGGAGATTACCCGAAGGGTTTTCCCTCTCGGTATAGTTACCATTTAAGTCCTGATAACGTCCCGTTAGTGAGGATTAACGACGTTGGTGATAGAATAATTCCCAACGCGGACTGCAGACCAGCACTGATCTTGGCTGCACATGAGGGGTTGGCGTCTGCCCACGCCGGTGTGTCAGCTACAATATCTCTGCTACAACAACGTTACTGGTGGTTTGGTTTATATAAACAAGCGCGCGCTTATGTTCTTGATTGTGACATTTGCCAACAGATTAAACCTTCTACTGTTGCGCGCCCACCACAGACACAGCTGTACATCTCTAATAAGCCATTGGGTTGTGTTTATTTAGATCACTGCGGTCCTTTTTCTTCTGATACTGCGTACAAGTACATCTTGGTTGCAGTGGATTCGTGCACACGTTTTCTATGGGTGTGGCCACAAAGGAGTGCTGACTCGCGGACTGTCATCAGGGATTTGCGTGTCTTTGTGGGAACTTTTGCGTGTGGTACCTTCCATTCTGATCAGGGCCCTGCGTTCGCCTCTAAGGCTTACAAGGAGGCTATGAAAAATTTGGGGGTCCTTGTCAAATTTTCGTCTCCCTACCGACCTGAGGGTAATAGTGTGGTGGAGCGAATGAACCGTGACTTAAAGCAATCATTGACAGCACGTGTTTTAGGCACAGGCCGGAACTGGCTAGCCCATTTGTATAACGTTCAACGTGCACTAAATAATCTCCCTAGAAGGTCTCTGGGTGGGCGGACCCCGTACATGATGCTCTTCGGAATCAGAATGTTTGTTCCAGACCTTGATGGTCTAGACATTGCGGCGTCGACCGCACCCTTTGACGTAGATGATCACTGTGCTGTTTTGCAGACTCTACAAGAAGCCAGAGACTCTCTTTCGAAAGAACATTTGCCCTCCACGTCTGAAGCTGAGGTTCAGATTCCGGTAGTCGGCTGGCTACCCCGAGTTGGTGATCTGGTCCGTGAGAAGGTGGAGAACAAGAAGGAGTTCGGCCCCTCTTATCGTGCACCAGTTCCAGTGCTTGGAGTGCAGGGTACAAGTACAGTCATTTTACCTCCACTTCCTGGTCGCAAAGAAAACAGGTACATCTCTATTGACAATGTCAAACTACAGCGAGTGGCCGATACTTCTTAGTATGACTCCGGCAGTTTCATGCCAGACAATGCAAAGAAATTCAATGATGGTTCCTGCTACTACCACCTTGTCTGATGTTGCAATCGAGATGCATTCAGTTACCGATCCGTTGCTGATGCCACCGGCTGGTGGTTTGTCCGTTGAGACTGAGTATGCTTATCCTACACGTGGACCTTCGCCTGTTTTACAATCTACAGCGCTTGGCCAGTCCCGTTTTTCCTTTGACACTAACTCTTTGCCCTCACCTCCCCCATCAAACATTGTTGTTTTTGTGAGCTGGTTTAAGAAGCATTTTTTGATAGCTCCTTGGACATACATCTGGTTGATGCTTTTTGGTATTTTTTTGTTCATGTCCATTGGATTTGTTGTAGTGTTCTTCCGTTTAGTAGATGGCCATTATCTCAAAGAGAGATCGACTATTAGACTTATCGATGGAACTTTGGCCCCCCACTCCTCATCACACATCATGAAAAGGGACCAGACTTTTGTGAATATTACTGCCTGGCCCGTCATGGATGGAATCGCATGGGATGCTGTTAAATTTCAAATTCATGGGCCTACAGAGGTCATTAATGTGCCTAATGTATTTCGTGTTTCTATGGGTGATGTAGTTAAACAGAACATACGTTCTGATGATTGGGATGTACACGCCATTGAAGCGCTGTTTTCAGATTTGAAATATTATGCCGCCTTTGATGCAGAGGATTTGTATGATAATGCGGCTAATTATGCGGAACAGTATTGTTTTCAACATTATGGCAATCACTTCTTGCATAAATCAAATTCGTTTAGAAATTTTGTAAATTTTACCCAGTGGGAACATTGTCCCACCCCCTCATTTGGCAGTTCACACACATTAGTTGATAAGTTTACTTATTTTACTGATTTCAGTGTTTCAGCCCCGGCTTCCTTTTATTTTAAAGTTAAGCCTGAGTCTGCCTCCAAGGTTAGACTGACACACACCAAATTGCTATATTCTAAGTCCTTTATGGATGAGTTGTCAATCAAAGGTTATGATCTATGGAAAGCTACTATTGATCTTAAGTCGGTTTGGGGTTCCAAATCGTGGCAGGTTCAGGGAACTGAAGCTTTACACCGTGCCTGTCTAGTACCAAATCATATGTTGTTTTTAAATGCAACCATCTTCCAAACCACCTGTTTCGGATTGGGCACTTCTAAAAAACTAAATTCGCCTTCTGTGCCGGATCTGGGTGCTTACCCAAATTGGAATAATCACACAGATCTGTCCCTTCCTGCTTTGCAGTTATTGGTTTCCAATTCGTCTTTCAACATTTCGAAATTTAATAGTGAGGGATGGTTAATTTGGCGAAGCAGTTCTGATACCTGTCAACGTCGTTTTCTAGGACTGAAACCGGGGTATACTCAAGATCGAGTGGACCCCCGGTTTGAGTCGTCACATACAGTAACTACATACTCTGTAGGGAAATTATGTCAGTCCTGGCTGCGACATTCCACCTTGGCATCTGTCAAAGTTCATTTATCAAAGTTACATGACAAAATAGATTTGAATGATTTTGTTAAAGGTCCTGTGGGTGGCAGATCCAAGAGATGGGCGTATGCTATTTACAACGAAGTATGGAAACTGTCGCAAATTGAGGCAGCTTCAAGATTGAGAGCTATTGATCAGGCTAATATGGAAAAAGTATTAGCAGTTATTGATAACAGCATTAACACTCTTTCTTCTCGCATTTATACATTAGATAATATTGTATCTTCAATTGTTGATATTGTGCAGGATGATATGTCTGTTTTGTATCATGGTCAAAACCAGTTGCGTTCTGTTATGCAGTTTGCTTGGACATTACAAACATTGAAGGCAGGGAAGGTCCCTTGGGACTATCTGAATACAACATCGTTATTTCTTCCCTTTAACCTTACTGACAAACAGCAGTTCATGTCCATGAAGGATGCTACATATTCCCTGCTCCATATTGAGAAATTGGAGCCGTTACCTTTTTCTGTTGCGGAAGTCGATTCCGCTGTGTGGCTCTTACACGGATTGATAAGTCTACCTTTTTCGCTTTTTAAGTTTACCTCTTGTATGAAACACTATGCTCTGGGTAGATATGAACAGCTGGGTACCGCATTCATACATGAAGTCTGGTCCCTCCCCTTTACGTATAGATGTACAAGGGACGGTACTGAGGTTTATCTGAAGGGTGAAGAATGTACAACGTCACCTGATCATTCTGTTGTTTGTAGGCACATTCAATTGCACGGTGCATGTAATGTACACGCTCCGAATTTGGCCTGCGTCCTCAAAGGTATCCCGGTACCAGTGATTACGCCATCTTTCGCGCTGCTTGCAAACGGTAGTTATTTAATTTTAAACAATGAAGCTTGCTGCGGGATGTTAGTAGGGATCCCGTATATAGTAACTGTAACACAGAGGGTTGTCTGCTGCAATAACGTCCTGTTTCCACCCCCACATGGGAGGCTGGATGCTTCTATCTGGCCTTCAATTCCAACCTTGAAAGCAGAGTTCGACAAAATGAGCAGAATAAGAGCGCTATTGTCCCAAAAGGAGGTGCCGTTGACTTCCTCCCGGGAAACATTTGTCCTTCACGTAGCAAATACGCGCACCGAGGTACAGGCGCTTTTGAATACTGACCTCCCCCTGCATTTTGGTGCTTTGATCCAAACAATTTTCAATGCCTCGTCCACGACTGGCCTGGCTCATTTTTTTAAACTTGTGGGCTCGGGCCTCGTGACCTCTTTCCAAACTATTTTTGGTCTGATTCCGGCATTTTTTCATTCTATTTTCTCCAGCGTCTTTGGAGGTTTCCCGTTAATTCTGGCTCTAGTGGCAGGTGTGCTACTTTTACTTTTCATCTTGCGGAATGGCTGCTCTTTCTGTGCCACACGTCAGCCTGTCCCGTCTGCAGTTTCTTCGTGACAGGATGCTTGAATACTGTGGTGTCCTGCCGTTGGCGACTTTGAGCCTGGCATATGGATTATCCTTCCGGTATTCCTACTTCACCTGTGTGCAACCTGTCTTCCACTGCCTAGATTGTCCCTTTGAATGGCCTATGGATTTGTGTTTAACCAACATGGTGTCTCCGGACCCGGATTTTGATCAGCTGATGAGGCCCTTAGTGTCTCACGAGTCTGCCTGTTCTGGAGTTCGGATTATGGCCTGCGGTGCGGCACATGGTATCCTGGGTAATTGGGACATCGTGAGAGCGGCAAATGACTTCTTGAATATGAGTTACTTGGAAGTACACGATGGTTGCCCTCTGATGGTGCTAGAGGCTCCGCTGATAGAAGAACATGTATGTTCCTTTTCTTTACTTAACTGGATGGCTGAAACCTTCAGTGGCCGTGCCAATGATTTTCTGCTGGAAGCAGTGGCCACATATGCTGCATATACTTTTATGGATTAAGTGAACTTTCGTCCACAGTGTTTTCCTCACGTGTCTTGAACTGGCCCTGTACGTCTACACTTCTGCCCGGTGAGGCGTTTTTTCAATTTTTTTTCACCTCCCCGATTCCAGTTTGAATTTTTTTGTTTTTCCTCTCTATTTTTGAGGTTTTTTCCTGTTCGAACTTTGCCTGAACTGACCGGTTCCTTTTTCAATTGGATACGCCTTGTTCTGCTCTGTCGCGCTTGAACTCTGCGTTCTCTCTCTTTTCTTGCATACTAAGTAGTGCTTCGATCAAGGGGGCATGTAGTAAGGACTCCCTTAATACGTACATACATTGTTAAGTTAGCATAACCGCGTTAGAAGTTAGAAAGCCATCTTGCTGCTTTTGCACACGACACTGCATTTACATGTTATTGCTTAAACGAACTGCTGACTCGAGTTTTTCCTCACACGAGAGCAATCTGTTGTTACCATCCCGAGCTCTGCGAAGCGACCTTGGTCTGCACACGATGTGACAAACAGTCTGAGTTGTTAGACAATGCATGTTTTCCACTCTAGGTTGATCGACCCACTATTTAGCCATAACACACGAGCAGCTGCACATACCTGAAAGTTGGTGCTTTTAATATCACGGACATCATGTTTATTATTCAGACCGAAGACGAGCCTTCCTGCGAGAAGTCTCCTGATGCTCCTGTGATGTGATTTCACTAAGCTGATCTTTGAGGTATGGGGTCCCCTATTCAAGCCTGAGAGACCTTCTGTTAGTCTAATAATAATATTAGCCTCTTAGTAAAGGGAAAGTGGTAGTATCCACTGTCATTATAACATGATCACCCCTTTTATATTCTATGGAATTGTAACTATGTTGATGGTTTTGATTTTAATCATTTGTCTGCTTGTATTAGCCAAAGTACTGCATATTAGGACACGTGGTCTATAAAAATAAACTCTTTTTATTTTCACCGTGTCTCTGTTGATTCTTGTTGTGGACTGATGTGAGAATAATATACGAACAGGTATTTCCGATTCCCACCATTCCTGAGTGTGTACTGAGTCGCGTGTTCTGGGTTGTCTTTTCATTGGGACCTCTGAGCTAAATCTCGGATAACGAATGGGACACTTATGCTAGCCGGATACTGGGTTCTGGGTTCTGAGGTGAGTTTCTGGTACACCACAACTCACTGAGGTCCTGGGGTTCTACGCATAGTTCTGTGTATAAGCAGAATCCCTGCAACACTACTCTGGAAGGAGTAAGGGGACTGCACACAATCTACATATTTCAGTACTGCGCTTTAGTGTCAAAGCCTGACTCATTTTATCAATGCATAAGGAATGACTGGCTTCTAATGCTACTAAAACTTGACAACATGACAGGTTTTAAAACAGTTATCTGTCAGCAAATACACGATGTTAGCAAATGCTTCTCTCACAATGGTTACCCAAATGCACACAGACTCACAGTGTGATTCTAGACAAGCAACACTATCCCTAGAGAGTTTACCAAAAGTCATTCACTACTCTGGACTGGGTAAGTGGACTGCACACAATCTACATATTTCAGTACCGCACTTTAGTGTCAAAGCCTAACTCATTTTATGAATGCATAAGCAATGACTGAATTCTAATGCTACTAAAACTTGACAACATGACAGGTTTTAAAACAGTTATCTGTCAGCAAATACACGATGTTACCAAATGCTTCTCTCACAATGGTTACCCAAATGCACACAGACTCACAGTGTGATTCTAGACAAGCAACACTATCCCCTGTACTTTACCAAAACACATTCACTACTCTGGAAGAGGTAAAGTAACTGCACACATTCTACATATTTCAGTACTGCACTTTAGTGTCAAAGCTTGACTCATTTTCCGAATACATAAGCAATGAATGGCTTTTAATTCTACTAAAACTTGAGAACAGGAAAGGTTTTTAAGCAGTTATGTGTATGCAAAGATATGAAGTACCCAAATGCTTCTCTCACAGTGGTTCCCAAATGCACACAGATTCTTAGTGTGATTCTAAACAAGCAACACTCTTCCTTGCACTTCACCAAGACACAATCACTAGTCTAGAAGGGGTAAGGTGACTGCACACAAGCTACATATTTCAGTACTGCACTTTAGTGTCAAAGCCTGACTCATTTTGTGAATGCATAAGCAATCACTGACTTCTAATACTACTAAAACTTACAACATGACAGGTTTTAAAACAGTTATCTGTCAGCAAATACACGATGTTACCAAATGCTTCTCTCACAATGGTTACCCAAATGCACACAGACTCACAGTGTGATTCTAGACAAGCAACACTATCCCCTGTACTTTACCAAAACACATTCACTACTCTGGAAGAGGTAAAGTAACTGCACACATTCTACATATTTCAGTACTGCACTTTAGTGTCAAAGCTTGACTCATTTTCCGAGTACATAAGCAATGAATGGCTTCTAATTCTACTAAAACTTGAGAACAGGAAAGGTTTTTAAGTAGTTATGTGTATGCAAAGATATGAAGTACCCAAATGCTTCTCTCACAGTGGTTCCCAAATGCACACAGACTCTCAGTGTGATTCTAAACAAGCAACACTCTTCCTTGCACTTTACCAAGACACAATCACTAGTCTAGAAGGGGTAAGGTGACTGCACACATTCTACATATTTCAATATTGCACACTACTGTGAAAGCCTGACTCATTTTGCAATTGCATAAGCAATGACTGGCCTCTAATGCTACTCAAACTTGACAACATAACCGGTTTTAAAGCAGTTATCTGCCAGCAAATACATGATGTTACCAAATGCTTTTCTCACAATAATTGCCCAAATGCACACAGACTCACAGTGTGATTGTAGACAGCCAACTATCCCTTGTACAAAATACATTTACTAGTCTACAAGATGTAAGGTGACTGCACACATTGCAGAAAATCTTCTACTACACATTAGTACCAAAATGTTTCTCTCAAAATGATTCCTAAATGCACACAGACTCACTGTGTGATTCTAGACAAACAACACTATCCCTTACACTGTACCAAAACACATTTCTTAATCTAGAAGGAGTACTACATTTTAGTGTAGAAACGTGACTCATTTTGCAAATACATAAAAAATGACTGGTTTCTAATTCTATCAAAACATTAAAACGGCACAGTTATCTGTATGCAAACACATGAAAAACACAAATGCTTATCACAGAATGGTTTCTACATGCACACACACTGACAATAAGATCGTAGACAAAAAAAGTACTCCATGCACTTTAGCAAGAGAAATACATTAGTCTGATTAAAATCAAAATAGACCACATACATCCCCTCACAATTAAATAACTCACCTTTCAAGTTGTTTTGTAGATTAAGAAGTATGTCAGTCACACACCAGATTTTCTTATACAGAATCTCTGCACTGTGCACCTGCCAGCAAAACCAAAGAATGGCAAAGTTTCCCTCTCATTTTGCACACATATACATGTAAACATCAAATCACATTCCTTCCCACATTAATTCAAAAGCTAACACACATTTCTATTGGTTAAAACAATTAACCCTTTCCAAATGACATAAATTGGAACCCGGCCCCCAATCTGCCTTCTGCCTGTTACCATAGAAACAGTTCATGGAACACTGAACTGAGCACACAGGTCACAAGTTCAGCACACAATGTTGCTAATCAAAACAGCAAGTGTGTTTGACTTTTCAACATATCAGCTGATCATATATAATGTTCCTTTCAATCAGTTTTTGTTAACCAATAAGAATCATGCATTTAAAAAACAGAAACATGCACCCTAGTTTTCAGTGTAGAAGGTTGTCAAATAACCAATCATTTCTTTTCTTTTTTCAAAACTGCATCTTATCCACCATTTTAGAAAAATCTTACTTTTCAAACTGCCATTTCATTTACAGAGACCATCTGAGTGCATCCAGACCTCCCTTCAAGATGCTTAGAGTGTGGATTGTGGGACACAGCTATATTTTCTGGAGCCAAAGGTATGCAGAAAACAAAGGCATTCACAAAGACCTAGGTTTGCCAAATCTAGACATTAAATGGATTGGACAGAGAGGGTTAAAGTGGCTACAGAGATAGGACATGTGAAGAAAGAAGAAAGAACGCACAGAAAGAAAAAAAAGAAATGCAGAAAGAAGCAACAGAAGTCCTCAAAGACGAAGAAAAGTGCAGGAAGAAGGATAACATGCAGAAAGAACAAACAGAAGAGCAGAAAGAAGCCTTGTTGCAAAATCATCCTGTACCCTCAACTTTTTCAGACGGATACTGGTGGTAACTGAGTAACCAGTCCTAGAGCCAGTGCTATGTTAAAAGACACTCAGAATACAGTGAAAACACCTACATAAACTAGGGAACATTATGCGTTGGGGTCCTCCTGTGATTAGCATGACCTCCTCTGTAAGCCCTTAGTATATAATAGGGCAGGGGATTAAAACTAACTCTTAAAACGCGCCACAGGGCGTGTTTGCACACGTCACCTCAGACCCAGTCTCCTCCCTTCCCCACTGTGTAAACATGCCCTGTGGCCGTTTTAAGTTGGGAGATTAAGTCCCCTTGAATCCTGAGGGTCCCTAGGGTCCAACTAGACCACTAGGTACCTCCAGCAAGCGCCACAGAGCTGCGTTGCAGAGAGATGTAAAAAGGGGCACGGCCTAGACCACTTCTCTGCAACGCAGCGCAGTGGCGCTTACTGGAAGCACCTGGTGGGCTAGTTGGCCCCCAGGTTCCCTCAGGATTGAAGGGAAATTATTTCCCCAATTTAAAACGCGCGACAGGGCGTGTTTGCACACGTCACCTCAGGCCCCTTCCCCTCCCTTCCCCACTGTGTAAACACGTCCTGTGGCCATTTTTTAAGTTGGGCGATTAAGTCCCCTTGAATCCTGAGGGTTCCTAGGGGCAAAATAGCCCACTAGGTATGTCCAGTAAGCGCCATTCCAGAGAGGTGTAAAAAGGGGCATGGCCTGCACCACGTCTCTGCAACGCAGAGCAGTGGCGCTTACTGGAAGCACCTGGTGGGCTAGTTGGCCCCCAGGGTCCCTCAGGATTGACAGGGAATTCTTCCCCCAACTTAAAACGCGCCACAGGGCGTGTTTGCACACGTCACCTCACGCCCCATCCCGTCCCTTCACCACTGTGTAAACGCGCCCTGTGGCTGTTCTAAGTTGAGAGATTAAGTCCCCTTGAATCCTTAGCGTCCCTAGGGTCAAACTAGCCCACTAGGTACCTCCAGCAAGTGCCACTGAGCTGCGTTGCATAGAGGTGTAAAAAGGGGCGTGGCCTCAGAACACCTGTCTGCAACGCAGCTCCCTGGCGCTTACTGGAGATACCTGTTGGGCTAGTTGGTCCTCAGGGACCCTCAGTATTGAAGGGGAATTAATTCCCCAACTTACAACTGGCCAGGGGGTGCGTTTGCAGAGTGCTGCAAGGAGGGGGCGTGGCCTCTGGCACAATGCCGGTCTTTTATTTTTTTTATCTTTTTAAGGAGGGCTGTGTGGCCCCCCTTCTTTTTCTAATTTATTGGCCCTGGGGACCCCATCCCCCAGGGCCTGCACCCTAATTTATTTTGTTGAAAAAAAAAACATTTGGCCCTCTCAAGGCCTTAATCGGCCCCGGGGACCCCAACCCCCGGGTCATGGCCTTTTTTTTTTTTATTCTTTAGGAGGGGGGCTGCGTTGCCCACCTCCTCAGGCCACTTATGGCCCTGCGGACCCCATTCCCCGGGGCCGGCCTTTTTTTATTATTTTAAAAAAATATATATTTATAGAAACACCTAGGACATGCTGGACAAACCGTATGTACCTATCACCATGACGATTTGCGTGATATTCATTAAAAGGCGACTATGCATACAATGAATCCACGTGGAATGTATTTACACCGCTAGTAAAGCTCTGACGTGTCTGACGCCCTACCATGCCTAATCCCGGCACCCCCGCCGGTGGGTACTCTCCAAGTAGACACCCTTGTCATTTATTTATACAAACATGGGTAGCTATTGACGGGCACATTTAATACACACGCACACCAAGCCATTCAAAGGGCATTCGAAAAAATTCGACCAAACTATGCAAGAAACCCCCCTCACGATTAATAAAACACACATCCACCGCCGGATGTGTAATACTTTTTTTCATTTTACTCTCTGGAAAGGAGACGAACCTCACTTGAGAGTCACAGCGTGCTCCTGGCTGAGCCCAATGCTGTGTTACACCCACCAGTGCCCGCCGAGTGCCACACACCTCTCTGTTGTATTCCACCAGCTAGTGCATATGCTATGACACTCTCTAGCCCATGTGCACTGTAACACCACCCGTGAATATGTCATGCCACACTTGCCTTCGCACGGGTTATATTGCCCCATCTAACGTGCCTTCCTCAATGCCTATGTTATAACACACAGCGCTATGCCATACATATTACAATCTGGGATCCATATCTGTGTCACAGTGCAAATGTAACATTACACTCCACAGCCCATATTTTATATTACAACTTTAGAGACTAGTTAGGTTACACAACACTACCCTGTGCATATTACACTCCATGGCGCATATCGCATAGCACGCACTAGTGCCTGTGCTATCTCGCGCTCTCCAATGAATCTGTCATTGCGCACAATGTATTGCATATTAAATTTCATGCCCGGTTCATCTTATATCACACTTTTTGGTACATAGTTTATACCATATACTATATCTAGTTTTCATTTTCAATCGTGCTCTCAGGACTATGTTCTATATAACACTGCGTACACCTACCCTTTTCACGGGCATTACATTTTGCGATGGTGGGTGGAGGGTCAGGGGGTGTTTCTGCAAAGTGAGCCCGGAGTCACAGTCACAAACGTCCTCTTCTTCCTGAATAAAAGTGAGATTATGCTGCATACTTGTTCATATTTTAAGTAGTTCGCACAGACACACATTTAAAAAACATTTTAAAAACAATAAAGTTCCTAATACCCACCTTCTCTGAACAGTTAGCTTGCTGCCCCATCCACCTCCTCCCTATCCTCTGTTGTCTTAATCCATGGACTAGCCTCCTCCCTCCTGCCATGCATGGTCTGATGTGCTGCCACTGCCCTCCATTTAGCGTGATGTACCAGTCCACTCCTCCTGCCCTCCATTGCCCAATTCTATGGCCCATGATTGACCTCCTGCTTAGCCTCTGTGCTTAGCATGCTGCCCCTAATCTCCTTTCCCCTGCCCTCCGATGTCTTTGTGCATGCCCCTGCTCCATCCTTTTTGCCCACCATGTTCCATGGACCTGCCACTCCTATCTACTCTGAGTGTTCTGTTGAGCTGCCACTCCCCTCCCACCTGCCTAGCATTGTCAGATGACTGTAATCTGTCCCTGCCACCTCCACCCTGCCTGTCCACATGCCATGACCCTATCCCCTTCCTCCTGTCCTCCATGGTCCATTTTACTGCCACACCCTTCTTCCCTCCCTGGTCTGTTGTGCTGCAACTGCTCCTCCTGCCTGCCCCATGTGGTCTGTTGTGAGGCCCCTTCCCCTGAACTCTCTTGTCTGTTCCCAGGTCCTGACCCTCCCTTCTAGCCTCCATTGTCCTTTGTGCATGCCCCTGCACCCTCCTTCTTGCCCATCATAGCCATTGTGCTGCCACTAACCCTCCCGCTTGCCATGCATGGTCTTCTGTGCTGCCATGGCCCTCCCACCTTCCCTGTGTGGTCAGCTAGCTGCCCCTAACCCCCTGCCACCTTCCCTCCATGGTCTGTGTGTATGCCATCATAGTCTCATTGTTGCTCTCCATGGTGTGTCTTGTTTCTAGTGCCCATCCTGCCTGACCTCCATGGTCATCTTGCTGCTCCTGCCCTGCCCCCTTGCCCCCAGCCCTCTGTTTCCATGTGCAGACCCCTATTCCCTCCCTCCTGGCTTGTCTGTTCCATTGTAATTCCCCTGCTCCGTCCCTCCTACCCTTTATGGTCTGTTATGCTGCAGCTTTCTCTCCTGTCTGTCCATTATGGTCAGCTAGCTACCATTGCCTCTTTCCCCTCTGTTCTTTGTTGTCCATGTGCATGGTCCTGCCCCCTCCCTATTGCTTTCTATGGATTGTTGTGCTGCACTCCTGTCCCGCATGCTCTGTGTGGTGTATTGTGCTGCTGCAAACCCTGATGCCTGCCCTGTAGGGTCAGTTTGGTGCACCTCTCCATGTCCCTCCTGTCCTCTGTTATCCGAGTCCATGTTCCTACCCCAATTCCTCCTGCGTACCATGATCCAATGTACCATACTTGCTAACATTTTGAACTTGGTAAGAGGGAGATTTTGAAAAAAAAACAGGGGTATTGATTTTCCCCTTTGAGTTACATTTAAAAAGATTTGATTGTAGACAGGAGACAGATCAAATAAAGACCATTTGAGCTTAAAAACATTGGACGTTTCCTGGCTGAAACGGGTCTGTTGGCATGTATGGTTGTACTACCACTGCCTCTTCCTTCTGCCCACAATGGTCTATTATTGCCACAGCCTCTCTTGCCATTCCTGTATTGTTCGTTTGTTGCCCCTGCCCCCCTTTCCACTGCCCTCCATAGTCTGTTGTGCTGCCACTGCCCTTCCTGCCTGCCCAGTGTGATCAAATTGTTGCCTCTGCACTCTCCTACCTGCCTTCAATTTTCAGAGTCCATGCCCCTTGCCTCTGCCTCTCAACAGTATCCCAATGAACAACTAGATTGCAAACATTCTATATTTATTACAAAAGTGTGGAACGCCTGACGTCATCTTGATGTAATCAAAACTGTAATACCTAGAGCATTTCATTTAGAAATTACATATATGAGAGGGTCTTATTTGCATCAAAGTTATGGTTCGTGCTCTAAAAAACTAAAATGAGGACATATTTTCTGTGTTTTCAAATAGCGACAAAGAACTTTTAAATTATTTGTAATCTTTATGTTTTTTTATCCAGTTGACCACTTGATTAAATGTTACACCTAGGGGAGAGGATGTGGTGTTACTTCCAGAGCTGCAGACTTTGCAACTGGGGAACCAGGTTGGAGTTTCTGCTTCAGCTCAACATTCTGTGATTCTGGTCAAATCACTTAATCTCCCCATGTCTACAACCAAAATGAATTTGATCTTGTGTGATGTAACCAATGCTCATGTAAAGCATTCCAATACCTGACAAGTCTGCACTATATAAAACTGCAAATTCACAAAAAATAAGTGTTTTGCACACTTCTGTCATTGGGCTACATGTGGGCTACATCCGGGTGATATTTGTGCTGCATTTGGGCTCTTTTGTTTCTGTTGGCCATCTTGGGAGATTTATTTGTTATGAAGTTTCCTAATTTCCTCATTTACTGCAGTCTCCTCAGTAGGAAATGCTTTCAGTTTTTTGCTTTGATTCCATCAAGAAGGTATTCAGATATGTCACACATTTGCCATAAATTCTGAATGTTAGCACTCTAGTTGCTCATTAGATCACTGTAGTAAAGCTACTGCTCACCACGGTAATCTGCTGCTGGTATTAAAAGTGCATGTTTCAGTCTGCATATCAGAAGTTTTTTAATGAAATAGAAGAGGATTTGAGAAGTCACTCAAAATGTGCCCTAATTTTTCTTTCTTCAGCACTAATCATAATTTCTATGGCAAAAAGAACCCCCTCATTGTGTTCCTTTTTAAATTAAATGTTTTCAGTGTTACCAGTTTATTCCAATCAAGATGGCTTCAGGTGTGCCATACTTTTGTCATAAGTAAGACATTAAGCGCTCTAGTTGTTCTTAAGAACACTCTGGGACATTCTGTCATTGGGCTATACTTGGGCTACATCTGGGTGATATTTTGGCTACATTTGGGCTCTTTTGTCTCTGGTGGCCATCTTGGGAGATTTATTTGTTATGATGTTTCCTAATTTCCTCATTTACTGCAGTCTCCTCAGTAGGAAATACTTTCAGTTTTTTATTTTGGTTCCGTCAAGAAGGCATTCAGATGTGTCACACATTTGCCATAAATTCTGAATGTTAGCACTCTAGTTGCTCATTAGATCACTGTAGTAAAGCTACTGCTCACCAGGGAAGTCTGCTGCTGGTATTCAAAGTGCATGTTTCAGTCTGCATGTCAGAATTGTTTTATGAAATAGAAGAGGATTTGAGAAGTCAAAATGTGCCCTAATTTTTCTTTCTGCAGCACTAATCATAATTTCTATGGCAAAATGAACCCCCTCATTTTGTTCCTTTGTAAATTAAATGTTTTAAGTGTTACCACTTTATTCCAATCAAGATGGCTTCAGGTGTGCCATACTTTTGTCATAACTCATAACTCATTTACTGCAGTCTCCTCAGTAGGAAATACTTTCAGTCTTTTACTTTGTTTCCATCACGAAGGCATTCAGATGTGCACAAATTTGGCATACATTCAGAATGTTAGCACTCTAGTTGCTTATTAGATCACTGTAGTAAAGCTACTGCTCTGAGGGCGTGGGTACGGTCCGTACCACCATTGTAGTGGTGATGTAGGGGTACGCGTGGTACGGACCGTACCCATGCTCTGAGGGCGTGGGTACGGTCCGTACCACCATTGCAGTGGAGATGTAGCGGTACGCGTGGTACAGACCGTACCCACGCTCTGAGGGCGTGGGTAAGGTCCGTACCACCATTGCAGTGGTGACGTAGGGGTACGTGTGGTACGGACCGTACCCACGCTCTGACGGCGTGGGTACGGTCCGTACCACCATTGTAGTGGTGAGATAGGGGTACGCGTGGTACAGACTGTACCCACGTTCTGAGGGTGTGGGTACGGTTCGTACCACCATTGTAGTGGTGATGTAGGGGTACGCGTGGTACGGACCGTACCCAGGCTCTGAGGGCGTGGGTATGGTCCGTACCACACGTACCCCTACATCACCACTACAATGGTGGTACGGACCGTACCCACGCTCTGACGGTGTGGGTACGGTCCGTACCACGCATACCCCTACATCACCACTACAATGGTAGAATGGACCATACCCACGCCCTCAGAGCGTGGGTACGGTCCGTCCTACCATTGTAGTGGTGATGGGTACGCGTACACGTCCACTTCCGTTGTTGCGGTACGCAGGGATTGGTGGACACGCCCCCCGAAGTGACCAGACCCTGGAGGTAATGTATGTCCTCCATATTGTATGTTTTAATTTGTGTAGGGGGTATGTTTCATGCCCCTCACCCCCCCTTGACCCATGGTTCGGTGCACCAGGTCGTAGGCTAGGAGGGCCAGGATGACATGTAGGATGGGGTCCATGGCTGTCCGTCGTGTACCGGTGATCCTTAATCGCGTCTTCCTCAATTTCCCGGGAGTTTTTGGCTGCTGTAAAAAATGAGCCGTGCGGAGTGACGTAGGCACGAATCGTACTTGCTGGTCCATAAAACGCTGCCTGACTCCGTCCGGACGTCACGTATGCGATGTCCCGGATCAGAATTGTGGGTATTTTTTAGATGTTCGTAGTTTTTTATGAATCGTACGGAAATGGTATTTCTGTACGAATCGTACTTGCTGGTTTGTAAGGAGGATTTCCTGGGTACGAGTCGTATGGAGAATACGCTCCGTACGACCATTCGTACCCGGGTTTTACAGGATCGGAATCAGCACCCAAATGTTGGTTTGGTTTTCCCCGTCCAGTCATTTGTAAAGGAAGAGTAAATAATTTTTTCTTCTTCTGTGAGGCACACAATAACTCGGAAATCTCCAAAGAATACCTACAACTTAAAAAGAACAGAAGTGTCAAAGTATATCAATGACTACAATCCAGTCATTTTAAAAATGTGGAATGCGAACATGGAGATCCAGTATGTTGCGGATAACTCAATTGCTGTTGCACGTTATGTTACATCGTACGTAACAAAATCTGCAAAAACGGAGATGAAACAAATGTGGGATGAAATTGCACAAGAGAATAGTCTTAGCAAAAAATTGTACAGCTTTAGTTTGAAAATGCTTTCCCACCGAGAAATTGGACAGTATGAATGTTCAGACCACTTGTGTTCTTCAAGTTTATATTCAAAGTCACGAGGAATCATTTTGGTAAGTTTAGGTCTTGCCTGCAAATGAAATAGAGTGTTGAAATCATTGGAAGAAATTGAACAATTAGCAGCAAATGAGCCAGATAGTACAGACATTCTTAAAACTAATATGTTGGACACACACTATCTGAAAAGGAGTCAACATCTGGAACAGCTATGTCTGTATGAAGTACTTCAACATTACAGCTTCAAAACAGAAATGTTAAAGAAAATTTAAAAGAAGGAAAGTTTGAAGTAGTTGGATGTCATGGTTGTGTAGTAAAACATGCAGAGGGTAATCTTATAAACCACAAGAAACTTGGTTGTGAAACTCCAGATAAGCGAGCATTTTTATTATTTAGCACTTCTGCAGCTGTTTAAACCATGGCGAAGCGAAAGTGAATTACTTGGAGAGTTTGACTACTACGAAGATTCTTTTAATGCTTTTAAAGATAGTATTCGATGTTGAGAACCATTGTTTAAAACTCTTCTACATGAAGACACTAAGAAATCTTTGGGAAGTATTAGAAATGTGAATCTGTGGTTACATTTTGAATATGAAGAACTCACTCAGAATATGCGACAAGCAAGAGATGAAGATTATGGAAATATTCTAAAAGATGTAAGAATTGGTGTTCTAAGCAAACATGGTAAACAAGCTTTTCAACGTTGTCTACTAAAGAACTTGTTTACAAATTAAAACACACCAGCAGAAGTAATGTACAAGAAAATGAAAGAAAAAAAGTCCATTGTTTGCTTAATGCCTACAGTGGAAGAGTGTTATACGTTTAATAGAGAGCTTATGAAATTGGAAAATCAAGAAATAGTTCACATTGAAGCTACTGATAAAATAGAGCATCAAGGAATAACAATTGTTCTTTCAGAAAAACTACAGATTAAATTGGATTCTTTGGAAAAGTCTATATCAAAAACTGCTGGCTTAGAATTTTTTTAGATGTATGTTTAAACTGTCGGGTAATTTAATCTGAATGTAGAAGAAGGTTTAGTGAATGGCGCAATGGGGACAGTTGTTGATTTTGTGAAATATCAAAATAGAAATCCAAGTGAATTTTTGAAAGTTAAATATGATCAGATTGCAGAGGTAAGACAGATTGCACGTTCTGCCGCACGTTTTTTGCTTGTAAAAGACTTGTATGTTTGTAGAAAACAGTTTCCCTTCTGTTTAGCATATGCAATAACTATTCACAAATCACAAGGTTTAAGTGTAGATCATGCTTTGGTAAATGTTGGAAAAACTGTGTTTAAAGAGGGAATGGTATATATTGCATTATCTCGAGGTAGAACTTTGTTTGGTTTGTACTTAATTGATTTTGATGAGAACAAGGTTAGTGCTGATGTTAATTATGTAAGAGAATATAATCGTTTGAGAAGGCTTTATGCTCCCAATTTAGGTGAATATCCTATTTATGAGAAACGTGTTGTGTGTTCAAAATGCAAATATGTTGAAGAGTTAAATATGGTTGAAAAGCAGAAAGAAAATCAACAGAAAAGAAAAGATGTAAAGAAGCAGAAAATACAAACAAGTGATGATGTTGTTGGATACCAATTAGAAAATGCTTCTGGTGTCAAGTGCTATGGTAATGTCATTCTAAATGTTATATTTTATCTTGAAGATGTTTGTGGTGAAATTATGGAAAGTCAGGAAAAAACTTTATGTTCTGCATTCTACACTTTATTTCAAGAATTGAGAACTGATAGAGTAAGATTCATTCTGCTTCTGGTATTCGCCAACTGTTGGATACATGTACTGGATCTTTAACGTTCAGTGCTAATATACAACAAGATGCACACGAATTTCTGATGTTTATGCTTGGAGTACTAGAAGATGAAGGAATTCAGATTGAGAGTTTATTTGGACTCAGTTACAAATGGGAACATAAATGTGAACAATGTTCGTTAACTTCAAGCACTATAGTTGACAGAGAACGATTTCTATATTTGGCAATACCTGACTGCAAATCTGTACCATTTTCCAAATTACTAAAAGAAGCAGATCACAAGATGATCTGTTCTCGTTGTAAATCAACAATGCTATCTACGTTATGCCTACAAAGATATGGAAAATATTTGATTATAATGCTACAACGCTGTAGACCAAATGGAAGAAAAGTGGAAAACAAAATTAAAAATGTTGTTGCTAGTCAAGTATCTATTTCTGGAAGAACTTTTGCAACAGTTGCTATTGTTTTCCATGCTCGAAGTACTACCACAAGTGGACATTATACAGTTTATTTAAAGTGTAATAATGGTTGGAGTCACTGCAATGATACACACTTGGAAATGAAACCGAAATTGCCTTATGAATTACCCAACTCATACTTGATATTTCTGAAACAAAGATTTTAGATACACCATTCGGCTTTGTGGGACGGTGTAAAGATACTTTAAGGAATTCATACTGGATGCTTTCAAAGCAAAATTTTTCATACATTATTTGGTGTATTGGGAAAATGTTCACAGAAACTACGAAGTAAAGTTTAGAAATAGTATTGGATGTGTTAATTGTGTTGATTTTGTATTATATTTGTGAGAATTAGGGATTTGTTTTTTTTTAACAATCTAGTTGATTGCTTTTTTACCCCTGCTGTTTATGATGAAATGACTGTGACATCACTGTGAATAGTGAAGTTAAGTAGTAGCTGATGACAGCAAAAAAAGGGAGAAATATTGTTTTCTGAATGTTAAATTATTTTGTATTATTTAAAATTATTACATTACATAGTAGTTTTGCAGTTTATTTTATGTAGTTGAAAAGTTAGAAAAAACAGTAGTAATGACAAATAGCACAATAGTAGTTCGATATTTAAAAAACCTTTGAAATTCACTGAAAAAAACATAGGTTTTAAAGACGTTATAGTTAGAAATCTGCATTTAAAAAACATTAGAAATTCACTGAAAAAACCATAGGTTTCAGGGACGTTATAGTTAGAAATTAGCATTTAAAAAACCTTGGAAATTCACTGAAAAAACCATAGGTTTTAGAGACGTTATAGTTAGTTGGACATTTGACTCATAGAAAACCAGAGAAATTCGCCTGTTATAGTTAGTTGAGCTAACTATAACTCGCGCGCTCGCAATGCAGTGCTGATGACGTCACATATTACATCACTCATGACATGGTCAGTGACATCACTCATGACATCACTCATGACATCTCAAATGACATCATTCACGTGATAGTCTGACACACCTCTTCACACTCTAATATAACCTTTAATACACCCACTCTAAAATACAGACTACCATTCTCGAAACCTTAGACGCACCAATACCAGATACTAGATACCCATCCACTGATTCCTATCTATATATTGTGAGCCGGACATACACTGATACAGCCACTCATACATGCTGTCACTCATCATTGCATCAGTATAATATCCACTCATACACCTATACATACATTCACGCAGTGCTACTGATCCATAGAGTTACTCACACATCTAGTCAGTCATGCTCAAAATCAATCACACACCCATGTACTCACCTATGCAGATATATACAAACCACCTGACATATTTAAACACACACCACTTCCCTTATTTATATAGATACTATCACATACTTACTCTCTTATACAATCACTAATACAAGTACACATACGTGTATGTAGACACTCTTGCAATCACTCTCTCTCATGTATAGTCAATTATACACCCCAACACTAACATATACTGTCTAAAAACATATATAGTTACTCACATATATACAACTGAGACATCAATTCACTAATCAACACACCTGTACACACAGTTATCTACCCATTCAGTAGCTACTCACCAACCCATGCATCTGTTACACACCAACTGAGAGACTAATAGAGACATTCACAAAGTTTAGTCACTAATCCATGCATTCAGTAACATACATTCAATCAGTGACTTATAGAGTCAGTCATGCATCTACTAAATAATCCATTCAGGCACTTATACATTGATTCATTCTTCAATAGACCTTGGTATAGATATATAAGAAAAATATTTCCAGTTTACAGAAAAACACATTCACTGGATGATGTCATCAGTAATGTCAACCGTGATGTCATTTGAGATGTCATCAGTGATGTCATGAGTGAGGTCACTGACCATGTCATGAGTGATGTAATATGTGATGTCATCAGTAGTGCATTGCGAGCGTGCGAGTTATAGTTAGCTTAACTAACTATAACAGGCGAATTTCTCTGGTTTTCTATGAGTCAAATGTCCAACTAACTATAACATCCCTGAAAACTATGTTTTTTTCAGTAAATATAAATATATATATATATATATATACATATATATATATATATATGTATATATATATATATATTCACTTAAAAAACCATAGGTTTCACACAAGTTATAGTTAGCTGTACATTTCACTCGTAAAAAAACAATGAAATTCCACGTTATAATTAGATCAGGTAACTATAACTCGCGCCCCCGCAATGCACTGCTGATGACGTCACATATTACATCACTTATGACATGGTCAGTGACATCACTCATGACATCAATGATGACATCTGAAATGACACATTGTGCATTGCGGTCGCGCAAGTTATAGTTACCTGATCTAACTATAACGTGGAATTTCATTGGTTTTTTACGAGTGAAATGTACAGCTAACTATAACTTGTGTGAAACCTATGGTTTTTTAAGTGAATTTGCAAGGTTTTTTAAATGCTAATTCCTAACTATAACGTGTGTGAAACCTATGGTTTTTTCAGTGAATTTGTACGGTTTTTTAAATGCTAAGTTATGTATTTATTTTTAATTTTTGCGCGCACGGTGCGCGCACTCTGGGCACTCGGTGCGCTTCGTGCACCAAGCGCCCACGTTGCGCATTTCGTACCGTGCACGCCTCGCCATTTTTTACAAAATATCAATTGTTTTTTTCTCCCTTGGGGGTCCTTAGATTTATATATGAAATGTGATTGTTAATTCTTTTTTTTTTTTACCGTACGCGTACGGTAAGCTTACCGTACGCGCACTCCGCGATTTTTTTTTTTAATTATTAAATTTATTTTTCATACTTTTTGGTCCTTCGTGAACCCCCTGACGAACGCTAGGGGGTCTGCAACTCTCTTCGTTGCCCCCTTTTCATGTTATCAACCTTTGTTTTTCAGTGCGAGAGACAGAAAATGGCGGCCGATACTTTCTGATTTCGACCGATTCGAATGTTTACAGTCATGTAACCACCAATCAGAATTGAGCTTGCGCACGGCACCGTACGCGTACGGTAAGCTTACCGTAAGCGCACGGAGCACGCTTACAGATATATATATTGATTTAAATGCTATTTTCTCAGGACCTACTCAACAGATTTACACCTGACCTGCAAAAGGCACATCCCTGACCTGAGGACTACCTCTCTGCCCAATTTCAAGTAATTCTGTTCAGCCGTTCGGGCTGTAGCTCGGACTAAAGGTCCTATGGGAAAATGCATGGGGAAAACGCGTTTTGGGACCCCGCTTTTTTCTCAGCCCCCGCTTGACGAATCCCCCCGAGACTTTCAGGGTAGGAGCGGAGCAGAGCGCCCCATTAGTTTTGAAAAATTCGCGAGGATTCATCAACCGGCGCCAAAGTTATTCCAAATAGAATGTTGCGGATTTCCTATGGAAACACGGTCCTAACTATAACTATCTACTGGCGACCGCCAGTAGATAATATGACAAAAAAGTGTTACCCTCATGGCCAGCACTCTCAGGTAGGTAGGTTCAAGTGCCTTGCAAGACTTGCGGTGATTACCAGCAGCGCCCCCACTAACACGCTGATGCGACGCATTTCGGGTATAAACTCTTTATCATGGATCTATCAGAGAACAATATGGCATACAAATGGTCTACTCAAAATGCCCACTTTTATTTCAATAGAACAGGAAGTCTAGCTCATGTGAGCCCTCTGCATCATGGGACAGGTAGTCCAAAAAGTGAATTCCCAAGTGGGACACATGCCGATAATGCACCTTGAAGCAAAGTTCTTTTTGGAAAAAAGAGCCTGTGATCACCACTCAGCTATAAACAAGGCAGCCTCCAGGCCACCCATACCGCAATCCTGCCAAGTGGAAAACAGGATAAGGGAAAAATGGTCCCAGAGTATACAAGCTTGTGGAGAACTGGATGGTAAACTGAATATCATGGTCGCACTGGTTAAGCCATTCATGCAACAGATTAAGTTGAGCTGTATCGCCATTCCAAATCAATAATATATCATCGATATATCTCTTCCATAAATTAACATGTTGAGAAAAGGGGTTGTTGTTAAGGACATGGCGCTGTTCAAAATTGTCCATATACAAGATCGCTAGATCTGGGGCAAAGGCAGCTCCCATTGCTACACCTTTCTTCTGGACGTAGTAGTTGCCTTGAAAATAGAAGAAGTTCCTCTTCATTGCAATAGTAAGAAGTGCTATGATGAAATCTGTGGGTACCCTCATTGGTGCTGGTCTTGAATTAAGGACTTCTCGCATAACTTCCAAAGCTGGTTCCTGGGGGATGCTGGTATAGAGTGAAACAATATCACAGGTGGCAAGTAGTTGCTCACTGGAATTAAATGATTTTTGGTCGATGATGGTAATGACTTGCATAGTATCACGTAGGTATGTTTCTGTTTTCTCAGCCATCGGTTTTAAAAAGAAGTCTATGTACTTGCAAAGAGGTTCCAATAGTGAGCCACATCCAGATACAATTGGACGTCCAGGTGGATGAAGCATATCTTTATGTATTTTTGGTAGGGTGTAGATGGTAGGTAGTCGTGGACATTTCTGGTTCAGGTAGTCAAATTCCAATTTACTA
Source organism: Triturus cristatus (assembly GCF_964204655.1). Classification (NCBI taxonomy): domain Eukaryota; kingdom Metazoa; phylum Chordata; class Amphibia; order Caudata; family Salamandridae; genus Triturus; species Triturus cristatus. The sequence goes on along the minus strand of NC_140582.1, from coordinate 575,851,049 downwards.
AGAAAACCGGAGTCCAATGCATCAAGAGTGATTTGATGAATTTCCTCAACCAGATCCTTGGTGGGGTCGGACTTGAGTAGAGAATAACTGACACCATCTTGTAGTTGTCTCAGAATTTCAGATTTATATGCCATAGTTTCCTGGACCACTATGGCTCCCCCCTTGTCAGCAGATTTGATTACAATGTCCTTGTTATTTTTGAGGCTCTGAAGGGCAGCTTTCTCAATCTTGCTGGTGTTAGGTATAGTACATTTGTATGTTGATAATAAGATGTTAACATCACTCAGAACCATATTCTCATATGCCAAGATTCTATTGCTCATTGCATAGGTGGACGGTACGAACTTGGATGGAAGACGTAGTCCTGTGAGAGATTTGGAGGGATTCTCCTCAGAGTTCCTAAAGAAATACCTGAGACGGATCTTGCGGAAAAATCCATGGAGTTCTGTCCTGAGATTGAATGAGTTAGGATGGGCCGTTGGGACAAATGACAACCCTTTTGAGAGAACAGTTTGTTCATCTGTGTTCAAAGTGTATGAGGAAATATTGACCACTGGATTGTTGTTGGACTTCACCATCTGTACACTTTGCGTCTTGTGGAGATCTCCCCATGGTTCTCCGGTTGGAAACGGACCTGCTTGGGGATCGCACCTCTGCCTCTGTCCCAGTTCGTACTCGATGGGTTCTGTTGGCCTCTCGGTGGTACTCTTGGCCAGTTGCCTCGACCTCGAGGTGGTCTCCATTGGCCTTCCCCTAAAAAAGGAAAATAACCTTGAGGAGGATACCAGTTATCACGGTGATTATAGTCGTAGCTTGGGCCCGGAGCCTCCTGGTCACTGTCTGAGCTCACCTAGGAATCAGAGAAAGTAGTGAAGTTCCTCCTTCCCCTAAAGGCACCTCTGCCTCTCCCTGTAAAACGGCCTGAATTTTCTTGGAAAACAGGGACAGATCTGCAGAGGATATTGCAGCGGTGCCATGCTGTGGCTGGGTTAGCAACATATTTTTGACAAAAAAGAGTTACCCTCGTAGCCGGCACTCTCAGGCAGGTAGGCTCAAGTGCCATGCAAGACTTGCGGTGATCATCAGCAGCGCCCCCACCAACACGCTGATCCGACGCATTTCGGGTATAAACCCTTCATCATGGATCTATCAGGGAACAATACGGCGTTCAAATGGTCTACTCAAAATGCCCACTTTTATTTCAATAGAACAGGAAGTCTAGCTCATGTGAGCCCTCTGCATCATGGGACAGATAGTCCAAAAAGAGCAATCCCAAGTGGGACGCATGCCGATAATGCGCCTTGAAGTAAAGTTCTTTTTGGAAAAAGGAGCCTGTGATCACCACTCAGCTATAAACAAGGCAGCCTCCAGGCCACCCGTACCTGTCCCATGATGCAGAGGGCTCACATAAGCTAGACTTTCTGTTCTATTGAAATAAAAGTGGGCATTTTGAGTAGACACCAGTGGCTGACGCTATTAAATGTTAGCATGCCCAGTATCAAGGCTGGGTAGCCTGAATCCACCTCTGGCCTTTTTAATAAACTTCAATATACTCCCAGCAACTTTGGAGCATATTTACAATCCCCTATTACCACCACAACATCACTTTCAGTGGCGTTGTGATGGTGATAGGGGCATCGCATTATTTACAAGGCACCCTTTCACGCTATATTCAGCGGGAAAGGGGAGGGCAATGGGTGTTGTGTTGGGCGTTCCACTGCAACACCCATTGATTTTGACCCTGCCCCCTATTTACATGGGCAGCGTAAATAGGAGACAGCGCCAAAATTAAGACCAGGGAAAACCTGGTCTTAAACAAGCGAAACGAGGAGAAATGCTTTATTTCTCCTCATTTTTGCTGTTTCCATGTGTTCTGCCTTGTGTAGCACATATAGGAACAGCAAATTGCCTATGATTGTTTATGTGCAGGAAGGTCCCCCTTCCTGCACTGAAACAATCATTTTAAAAAAAATTTATTTTGCAACTTCTATGTGTGTTGTATTAAGCAGCACACATAGAAGTTACAAAACAGCATTTGAAGATGCAGGCACCCTTGCACTATGGTGCAAGGATGCCTGCATTGGCACTAGGCAGGTGAACAAAGCACCAGCTCTAGGGGAAACGCAGGGGTGTGCCGCATTCTTGTGAATATGGCATATCCATGCATTTTCAGAATGGAGAAGCGTGATGTTAGTAATGTTTGCTTAACGCCACTCTTCTGTAAAAATGCCCCTTCGTCTCTATCTTGCCAGTCCCTTCTTTCTCCCTGGGTGACAGTTTTTACATCTTTCTCTTCCTCCTTTCCCGTTTGTGTGTTCTCCCTCTCTTGATCTCTGGAAGGTCTTCGGAAATGCGTGCCATGGCCTCCACCGACAACAACAACTTCAAATTAAGCCCTGTAGACAGTGAAATAAAGATGCAGACCATTTGTCCTAAATATGCACATTTTACAGATACGAGGTGCCTATGATCAGAACACAGCACAGACAGGCTAAACATCCAACACCAACCATACCTACTGAAACACTGTAGCATAGGTTGCTACATGGTATGAGAGAGAGAACCTCTGCCTCCCACCTCAGAAACTACCTTTCAACTTCCAACATTGAGCCCATACATAGACTGTTCGTAGAGAGCAGGACAGAAAGGCCATCCTCCTTATATCAACTATAAATAAACAAGGGAAATACCTCACTCTTCGCAGATCACCTTGTCACTGAATTTCTGTACAGTGTCAGCCTCACCTCAGGATACCATAGCATCTGGCACAGAGCACAAACAGAATTCAGATGACAGACACCAGTACCCTGAGACCCAATCCTTGTCAGGGCAGACCTTATTTTTAGTTCCTGGTAGATTCTCAGGTGGTAATGAAGGTGCGTGTGCTTTTACCCCTGCAGACTACTTCAGAGCATACACAATATAGCAGAAAGCAGCACTGTTGTAAGCTTTTAGCTTTTGTGTAAATTAGACTGGGTATGTGTCGGAGACTTGCAGAACATGCTGCATCTGTGCTCTGATAGATGGTGATGACATAGGAGAGTGTTAAATGTGTGGGGAGAAATATGGAATTATAGATGTGTATCTGGCAGTAAATCGGTTATTTTTCACTGAGAAGTCCTGGGTGATTTTAACAAGACAAAAAGAGTGAAGCTTGAGTTGTGTGTGATATCACTTAGAACCCCTTGGTGGAAAGGTCCATGTTTTAGACAGCTTGTCATCTACAATTTTCTGTCATGTGTAACCCCACTCCATCTCTCTTCCCCTGTGCAGCTGATGCTGTGAGTCAAGGGAAAGTGATGCTTCACATGGACTCAACACCTTCAGTTTCCAACCATAGGTACCGTAACCATAATATGAACCTGAAATACTACCATTCACCTACTCCCACGTATAGTGTCCTGCTAACCTGTCTCTTTCTGCTATGTGGCAAACCAAGCAAGGGGTCAGAAGGAAGACTATTGCCCACCATTATGCAGCTGTTCCCAGGTCTGTAGCAACCTGGGAGATGTGGGGAAATCCGTTTGTAGTGAGCACTTCCCATGATGACTTTTATTTACCCAGTGCTGTTGCAGGATAGCAGTCAACAGCCAGATACAGAATCGATATTCACACTAATTGCTCACTAGGTGAGACATGCATAACATAAAGGATAATTGTGGCAGGGCAGAAATCAAGTTAGTAAACTAGCTGGTGGCAAAGGTAGTAGAAGCAGAAGGTAACTCGAGAGATAATAAAAGACTATTTGGCCCTAACGAGACGGGAACAGTGAATGCCAGTTTCATTTCGTTTCACCAGAGTAGATGACAGCAAAGAACTTTCCTGATTAACTAATTATGGAAGAATTAACCACGTCATAGTATTCAAGAATGGGACCCCCACTGTAGTGTCCTGCTGGACACGTTCTAGTGTCTCAGAAGGCACTGAGTTTACCAGCCACTCCCTAGAGGGCTGGACACACATGAACCCGCCACCCATCCATCACAGGTGTCACAAGTGACGTGACCCTGTTAATAAAATGCCCGGGGTGCACATGCTCGTGGCCAGTTGTCCAGTACCATACTACAGTGTCAGTGTGCACTATTCACAAGTATGTGGGCCTAGCACCCACTATTCTACAATTGCAACGAGTGGGTCGATCCCCGCATGTACGACGGTAGTAGCCTTCCAGTTGGTCACCGGAGAAGTGTAGTCTGCCAATACGGCACCCCCGCACCTTACTGCCAGCGTGACAACAACCGAGGCACCGGGACGTGGCACGCCCAGACAAGGCAGAGATAAGGCCTTCCAGTGAGGGGGCCCGACAGTGTTCCCAAGCAATGCCCCTGCAGCCGCCTCACGCCTGAACTACCGCAAAAGAATAGGCAGCACTAGAGGCTGGCCATCCAGCAGGCCTGCTGACAGCGTATACAGCACATCGCCCGTGCATAAGGCGCCTGAACACTGCTAACCACTAGTGGGTGGAAGAGTCCTCCTTATGCCCACCGATGTGTCACGACAACAAGCCATGTTATAAGACAAGGTGTTGTTATGATTAGCAATGTACCCCAATATAGGCCTGGGTAGCCTCCTAAGCCTTCACCTACATTTACCCTGCCATTGTACTACATAACGGTTTTTGGTGCTGACATTTTACCTCATTAGGTGCTGAATAAATGTTGTGTGGATTTCTCCGAAAATCTAGCCTCATTTATTATGAATGAGGATTCTCAGAATCACAGCAGGATTACCATCTTCTACATAATAACTGTGTATAAGGTTCATCATTCTCGTCATCCTCGGCTGACAGGACACAGCAAGGTAGAACCCCTGAGGGTACCTTTTGGGTATATATACACCACTTCTCCACTGAGCAAGAGAAAGAAGAAAAAGACTTCCATGCTGACATGCTGACATGAGACGCTGAGGTTCCTTCACGCAGACACTCCAGCAAGTAGTGGTCTGACATCCTTTGCAGGGTGTACATCTCGAGGCCATAGACGGGGTCCTTCATTTTCTCACTTCAGGTAATGGGATCGGCTTTATCATAGGGGGATTCTTGGCTCTACACCTACATACATGCTAGGTTCACTTAGCTACGTCGTTAGGGTTAGCATCGTAGGAGTACGCATTTTTACTGCCATGTATTTATATGACTGCATATATCCATTGGTTTAGCACTATGGTAGAATTCTACCATCTATTTACTCTGTTGGTGCTTATAACCGTATACATCTGTTTCTGTCTTATGGTTGTTGCAGCACACGTATTTTACACTAGAAGGACGCTGGTTCATTAAATGCTTACTAAAAACTTCCCCATTGTTTATTCTGTGTATGTCTCTGAGATAAAGTGAGCATGAGTGAATGAAGAAAAAATACTGTCCTGTTTCCACGATCCCTGAGGGGTCAGGGTTGTCATGTTCGATAGTTGCCAGAAACTATTTCCTCCTTGGTAAGAAGGGTTCATAGTGGCACTGTGAGCTAGCTGGTATACAGGCGAACATATCCGGTGGGGGATGTCTGGAATCAGTCTGGACACCACTCCCACAGGTTATGTCGTCTAAACGAGCAGATCCTATATAGATTTAAAGGAACTAAAAAACAGTGTGAGTGGGTTAGGCAAGAGGCCCAGAGCAGTATCACCTGTGTGAGAGGGCTGAGGTCAAAGAAACTACCCACAGTGAAGCTGCCGATGTACCATCAGGCAGAAAATGAGTTGATCAGCCCACGGCTGCACATAGTGAGTGTCTCAACCTCTCCCCCTTTCTGCAGAGAAGGCGTATAGTCCACAACTGCTGTGCCCATGAGTGAAGTACTAGCACCGAGTGTCTTGCGTGTGGCGATTTGTGAGCGGAAACTGAGCCTGCCCCTACAATAAGAGGTAAGGAGCCAGGGGCCAAGGGCGCTTCTGCATTCAAAGCCTCCGCAATGGCATCTCCAGCACCCACCAATGCCACTGTGAGTCCGTGGCAGCCCGCTGCTGAAGCATCCCTCATACCAAAAATACAGCCAAAGCCAGCATTAAATGAGAGGCACTCTGATAGTCAATCGTGACACCCTGCCAGCAAGCGAAACAGGACCAAGCCCTGCACCAGCAGCAAGGGTAGCCCTGTTCCAGCGTACCAAGTGACTGTCGAGGGGCCAAAGTCAGAGCCAGTGCCATGGCCTTGAGGAGAGGAGCCACTGGGCTATAGGTAAATATACTGATCCAGCCAAAAGTGACTGCAATGGAGGGCGCCAGACGCTTCTAAAGATATAAGCCAACCCTGCCACACCAGAATTATGCATCCCCCACACCTCTAATTGAGCAATTTCACCGCCTACATAAGGTGAAAGCTCAGCAGCATAAAGGAAACCTGCTACAGCCAGAGTGAAAGGCACTCTGGGAGGTTAACTGGTGCTAAGTTGCTGGACTAGCATATTTGAAAAAAACTGCCCGCCAGTTCCCCCGCAATGTTGACCCTGCACAGCGGCTCACATTGAATGTAGGACATGAGCTCTGTGCCTCGAAGTACTGCCTGCAGAATCAGAAAATGAATGGCTGGCCCGCAGTGCATGGAGAGACTGCTCTGATCCACCCACCACAGCAGAAGAGAACAGAGGCATTGTAAACCGGAGCTGCTCACCGGATGTGATATGATGAAAACTGGCACTGCGGCCGGGGGCAGGAACTGCCAAAGAACATCAAATGGCTGAAGTTGCCAGTTAAAAGCCCGTAATGCCTCAAGTTACCTGAGCACAGCACAATGCATGAAGAAGCTGTGCAAGCCTGGCAAGAGGTGCCATGATCCCCCCGCTGGCAAGAGAGAAGGCCGTGACTGCACCCATCTCAACAGAACAGCCGCCAGCATTAGGAAAGCTGCCACGGCATTGGAAAGAGTGACTGCAGTGCCACCTAGTAGCCATTGCAGTTACTACACCTCAACACAGCACATGGCCTGCAAATAAATAATAGCCCCCACAAAGACAGTTTTGGATCGCCATGTGAAAGAAATGCATGTAGAAAAAAGAAAGAGTGTGTAGGAACACTGAGATGTGGCCAATCGTGTGACACACTTCAAAGGTTACCACAGAAGGGAGGATGGACAAGTGCTATAGCACATGAGGATAAAAGCACTGCTTGCCGCGAAGTGTAGAGATAAAAAGACTGGTAATTCCCCGCTACACTCAGCCTGCTGGGATGAGAAGTGGCACTGCCTCAAGACCATGCCCACAGCAGTGAGGCAAATGCAGACCATAAGAGACAGCACCACACACTGCCTGTATCTCTAGAGAGGGACCTTAGCAAGAGACTATACTCCAGCAAAGAAGCCCCAAGCAGCAAGAGACTGCTGTCCTCCACAAGAAGTCCAAAGTTGCCCCAGTCAAGATAGCTGCGGTGAGCCAAGGGAAAAAAACACAAGGTAATGGGACCAAAGGCAACCAGGCAAGACCATGAAAAGCGAAGGAGAACGTGCGCTGCATGCCCCCATTGGTGAACGGACACCACCGCAAGCCAGGAGAAAGGGCAACGAAAGCACCAGAAGAGGGTGACCACTAAGCGGACAAGGTCAGAGGTGCGCAGAAGGCTGAATCAGAGAGCCTGACAGCATGGACAGGCGCCCAGGAGAGTGAGACCTCTCCACAGAGAAGAAGCAATACTGAATGCAGTATGGAGAGCCTCTACATCTCCACCACACCAGCGAAGCCCCGCAGTGGACTAAAGACAGCACAGAGTGTCATCCCTCACACTGCCTCAAGACGAAGTCACCAGACAGGCAAGAGGAGAGTCAGACACTCCATGTGGCAAGCTGCCTCCGCAACATGTGCTCCAAAGACATGCGACACGTGGCCAGATGCCACATCACACAGCAAGCCAGGAGCACGGCACTGTATTACTTTGCACTCCCAGATATTAGAAAATACCGCCCTCCCACACAGAGGCTCAAACACGACAAAGCAATAAAAACAACAAAACACCACCTGGAAAGTGATTTAATTTTTATAAACTGAAACACATCAAAGAATAGGGCATGGTGTTTTATTTGTGCAACACTCTCTAACAAAAAGGCTTTCCCAGATGTTAAATGAACAACATTCAAATGTATATAGATATATATATGTATATATATATATGTGCAAGCAATAATAACAAACTTATAAATATGTGGATAATAATATGAAATTAAACACAAGCAGATAATACTGGACGTCCTGCAAGAAATCAGAAAGATATATATACACTAAATACATCAGATGATTACAACCACTAAAGACTTGGATGTGCACACAGACACTCACACATCACAATGAAAACACCTCAGGTGATTATAACCACTGGAGACTTGAATGTGCACACAAACTCACTCACACATCACAAATTCAATACTCAAAAACAAAACACTTCATTGATCGTTCACGCAACATCCTTGCCAACTCAAGCTGGAGGAGCCCTTTTACAGCCCAAGCAGGATCCTCGATCGGGACCCAAGTTCCCTTGTGACGACATTTCTGCCCCAGAAGTGAGCTCGCATCTGGATGCCAAGATCCCCCACCTTTAATACCTTTACTCAACCTGAGGCAAAGGTTCTAGAAACCTCGCCCCCTTTCTTCTGTTACAAAAAACCGAGCTGACCGTACTGGCCTGTGTCAAGATCAAGACAGAAGCTGGCCAGGCCCCTGTATTTTGACTCAGAGACAGAGTTGTACACTCCACACATTTCTCTGGCAACAATAATCTCTGCTCTGAAAGGTACCAAGCACCCTTCCCATACATTATCCCAGCGAAGCTTACGAAAGCATAAAACAACCTTGAACATGCATAGCCTAAACAACTTGAGTAATCTGGGGGTTTGCCTGTGTGCCCAAAAAGCTTAAGCAAGACAGTGTCAGAATTCTAGATGACATGAGGGCATGTCAAAGCCAATAGTAAGTACTTCATACTACTTTCCAATGTACAACACAATGCACATTTGTGCACCACTGCCTATTGCATCACACACTTCATCCCCCAATGTACAACATAATGCACATTTAAGCACCATTGCTTATAACACTTCACTTCGAGACCAAGAAGTACATTCCACACCTCTCTCTCTCTCTCTCTCTCTCTCTCTCTCTTTCTCATGCTTTCAAATGCACATACCACATAAACTGTTCCTGACAAGGCTGTTCCACTCTGTGAAAGCTCTCCCCCTGCTAAAACTACAAAGAGACACGAAAGAAATCTTAAAAGAAATTTGCACATGAAGGGAAATGATGTCGCATTTTCAGGCTAGGGTAAAGTAAAACACCAAAAGTCAATTAAAATAATGGTAGTCAATGGTCATCACTTGGTCCCAATACGTGAGAGTGCTCTAGCACTACAGTCACACAAAATGTCTGACCCCGCCAAGCATGCCTGAATGGAGGCAGGATCAGGCGCCATGATGGCCCAGACTCGAGGCGCAAGCACAACGCCCTTGAGCGAAGAAGGTGACTGCCACCCTTGTAGAGGAGCACTGCGAAAATCCCTGAAGAAGGGGACTGGAAGTCTCGCCTGCATGGTCCAGAGACCATTGAAGTTGATAGGCTCTGTTGGCCTGTTTGGAAGAAGGTGCATGCACCCGAAGGAAGAACTGTCAAGAAGTGTGACAACCCTGTCACCATGGAGAACCGGACGACCACAGGTGCGCAGGAGAGACCGGGGAATAAGAATGAGGACTTGCTCCACCACAAGACAAGAGTGCACCCAGAGACACCAGGCAGCCACCAAGGCGGACGGACTTCCCTGGAGACAGCTCAATGGGAGGACCAAATGTAAGCCGAAGCCAGTGTGAACCGCGTCCCTCTCTGACACTTCCCAGTGCGATCGTCCATCCCCGAGCATCAGTAATCTAAGTCAGGCGGCATCTCTGCTGCTGATCGCAGATGCCACAGGTGAAGAACAACCTCAGCAAGATGAAGATACCTGGCTGCAAAATCCCTCCAGACATCCTCTCTCTTAGCAAGTCGCCACCACATGTCATCCAGGTTCAATGGCAACCACATCATCATTGCCATGTGCATGCCACTGCACCCACCAGAAAATATGGAAGTGTGACTAAATGGTCTATACTAAGAACCTGACAACCAACCAGGTTCAGGATGGAAAGTTGTGAGTGGCCGGACCTGACGTTGAAGAAACCTTGAGTTGCTGAAGAAGTGCATCCTATATATCTATGAGAAAAGGTATCAAGGAAGAAATACATCAATCGTTCATGAAGAGAGCACATTTAATTACCCCTTCAAGAGTATCAAATATTCATTTAGAATACATCTGACATCGTTTTCTAAATATCACAAGAAAACAGGCGTTTGTACAATGAAAGATACAATAACATATATCACACAACATCAATTAAATACATAGCACACACCATCTACTACACATAACAATTAACCCAAATGCAAATCATTTTCATCAGTGTCCCCTTCTAAGTAACAGGCGGACCACTGGGAGGTAGTCGAACTAAAAGGGGGAAACACAAGAAAAGGGGGCAAAAATGACCCAAAGTTTTACAGGTGTCCCAACGACAGTCTGTGAATTCACTGTCGAGGGGTCCTTTGAAGGATCTTGGATTTGTGTGCACGGCCTGGTCACCATTCCTAGTTTTGGGGTGTTGTGGATATGATTAACGTTGTCCCCCTCCCCTTTTATTGTTATAGTTGTCATTCAACCCCTGTCCTGAAGAGGCCATAAGCTAATTTTGGCTGAAACGTGGTCACGTCGACAGACATTGGATGGAGGAGTCACCTGAGCTTCAGTGATTCACAGACTGTCGTTGGGACACCTGTAAAACTTTGGGTCATTTTTGCCCCCTTTTCTTGTGTTTCCCCCTTTTAGTTCGACTACCTCCCAGTGGTCCGCCTGTTACTTAGAAGGGGACACTGATGAAAATGATTTGCATTTGGGTTAATTGTTATGTGTAGTAGATGGTGTGTGCTATGTATTTAATTGATGTTGTGTGATATATGTTATTGTATCTTTCATTGTACAACGCCTGTTTTCTTGTGATATTTTGAAAACGATGTCAGATGTATTCTAAATGAATATTTGATACTCTTGAAGGGGTAATTAAATGTGCTCTCTTCATGAACGATTGATGTATTTCTTCCTTGATACCTTTTCTCATAGATATATATATTGTCCCTTATACCCAGGTATCATAGGGTGATTTGGGTATACCCCTGTTGTTTTTGACAAGAAGAAGTGCATCCTGACACACCAACAGCAAGTGAAGTGGGTGACAACCCAAGATTAACCTGGCGACCGCCCAGGGGAGACCGAGCGTAAGCTGCAAGCATGCGCGAACAGAGTCTCTTGACTCACATTTCTCAGTGTGGCCATCACACCACTGTCACCGATGGCTCAGTGGCCCACGACATCCAAGCGCATGGATGCACATGCCTCCCCTAAGAAAATGGAAGAGCCTGGCCACCCCCGCTCCAGGTGATCGACTCAAGAAACAAAGGCCTGTACCCACCACTGCAAGCCATTACCAAAGGTCATTGAGATTCACCAAACAGCTGGCCATGCCAACACACCAGTCGGTGTCAAGTGTGTCAAACACTACCATGCCTAGAGTACTGAACACGTGGACCGGTGTCCCACACCGTTGCTCTTCCAACTGACTAGAAGAACCAGAGAATACACTCTACCCTGACTTGCATCCGAATTACGGCAGAGATAGCATGTCTTTAACCAAGATCCATCCACCCCTGAAGTTGTGCGAGCGACTAGGCACTGGTGTTTCAGTGGTCTTGCAGCTGCCCCCACGTAGGCATCCACGCAGCCCCAGCACAGCCAACACAAAGTCCTCCGGCAACCAAGACAAGGGGCCTCCCCATAGCGGGAGAGTTGGACTTGACATTGCCCTATTGATATACTCCAGGATGCAGCAAGGTTGTGTAATGGAGGCTATAGTTGATCAGGCAAAACATTTGATCAGGCAAAACATTTGTGAACTTTGACCATGGACTCCAACCACACTGATGACGCACCCTGTTTATGAACTGTTATGACCTACCACAATCCTCAACATCAGCGAAGTGGAGCAATTTCAAACCGAAGGACAGGTTTCCACTGGTATGCTGCCAGAGTGTGGTTGATGTCTCCAAGCCTCAATTCGGGCCCTGAGCCACTCAGGTTAAATTCTGAGTGCAAATGAAGATGTCCTGCTGATGTCCAAGTCACCAGCCCCATGTCTGCTGTCTTCCAGCTGCACGATTCTAGAGGCTGATGGACCCAGTGGTGTTTATTTGATTTTTGTTTACCCCCTCAGGTTGGACTGGTGTTTGTTTTGTTTTATGATAATGTTTTGGAGGAATATAGGGGCATACTATCAAGAACCGGCGTTAAAATTATTGTCGCTTTAGCGGCAGGAAACTGCCGCTAAAGCGGCGATAATGGGCTTGAAAATATGCCCTTGAGAATTCCAATAGAAGCCCATGTTCTGGTGTGAACCTGGGCTTCTATTGGAATTCTCCAGGGCATATTTTCAAGCCCATTATCGCCGCTTTAGCGGAAGTTTCCTGCCGCTAAAGCGGCGATAATTTTAAAAATGTTCTTGATAATATGCCCCTTAGTTTTCTGCTGGACACGTTCTAATGTCTCAGCAGGCACTGAGTTTACCAGTCACTCCCTAGAGGGCTGGACACACAGGCACCCGACTCCCATCCATCACAGGTGTCACGAGTGATGGGGCCCTGTTAATAAAAGGGCAGAGTGCATGTGTTCATGGCCAGTTGTCCAGTACCATACTACGGTGTCAGTGTGCATTATTCGCAAGTATAGGGCCTAGCATCCACTTTTCTACTCCCCACGGCACTATCTTTGCACAAGAAACAGACCAGCTCCTTCATGTTTGGTACATCAGGCCATTAAATAAGGAGCAGTGTGCCGAGATAGGAGGAAAGCCATTGAATTATGTGGAGGACACAATGCCCTCTCTAAGGCTCAATTACGTTCAGCCTAATTAATTGCAATAGGTGAGTAAGACCTGCTATTTATTACACCCGAAAAATTCCAATCCCTGCAATGTCGGAATTTTTCAGGTGTGACACCTATAGCACCATTATCCGGGTAGGCAGTAATCAGACCCCAAGTCTTTATTGGCTACAATTGGACTGTGAAAGCTGCTTAAAAGAGACTTTAAAAAGCAGGTGAAAAAAGTTGACAGAGCTTGAGTAAAATCGTTTGTGGTCCTATTAAATACACTGGAATGTAAAAAAAACAATTCGGAAAAATGTAGATAAAAAGCATTTTACATTACGCTTTTAACCTAATCAGCAAACACGGGTGTTACTCAGTAAAAAGTTCTATATATGTATGCCTATATAAGCAAGCGCATGCATGTGTGGATTGTGTGACTTAGTGGGTGAGTGATCAAACAAATGAGTCAATGATTGAAAGAATGCATGGAGAGTGAATGGACAGAAGTGTGAGCGCATGGCTAGGTGGCTGAATACATTGAGGAATAAATTAATTGATATATCTAAATTGCACTTATGGATATATCAATAAATGACTCATAACAGAAATAGTTACATAGTACATTTACAGATACCGAGAGACTAATTTGCCATCGACGGAGTAAGATGAAAGGGGCATCTGTTTCTCACTCTTTTGAATATTATTTTAACCCACTATCCGCACCTGTATTCGCTTGTACCTGAATGCCTACAATATTTTAAGAGCAGCCACCATGATACCATGGTCAGTATTATGCCGGGTGTCAGCGACATCAGATACTGCGTGCCAAGGTAGATCTACTACAGGGGCGGTCGACATCATGTAAAGAACACCCATAATACAGAAAAAATAACAAAAAACTTCCACTATGCTCAGGCTGAATCAGCCAGAGGTAGATTTGATCATACTGCAGATGCCCACACTATAGTAAGCATTAACCAGTTACATGAGGTGCAGCAGTATGCAGGGGCTGGGCACTATCATGCCATAAATTCCATCAATATGCTAAGAATTATCATGATTGTCCGATGTCCAGCACTATGTCAGCAGAAGGTATCCTCATGTCAAGAATTATCATTATCATGCCAGTCCCATCATTGACGCAGGAAGTGATCACCGGTGGCTGATATTACATGAAGAATTGGCGCCACAATGTCAAGAATATTTATCATAATACCAGGAATACCATTATACCAGAAATGCATACCATCAAGCCTTTGGTGTCCACATAATCTCCCCAGAATGTAAAGAATTATAACCATGGGTCCAGTGTTCTGTGTTAGACTAGGGCAGGGCATGCCATGAACATCCACGTTCTGCCAAGAACTGTTATCTTTGCAGCTCTAAACAATTGGTAATGGTAATGGGCATACAGGCCAGGTGGCTTTTTGTGGTGGGTGCTGCCATAGACACAATCTGAGCTCTACTCTCACAACAAATGCTTCATTTCCTACATCAGCAAAGGCATGCAGACCCTATACCCGATACAGGAGCAACACTTCCTAATTCAATAACGGGGCTGAAATAGAAAGGATGACTTGTTTACACACTTGTGGATAGCCACCAATGGTGCTGTCACAAGTCAACATCAGCTGCGAGTAAAGCCTCCATATTTGAATAAAGGGTGCGCACATCGTAGGTTCTACCCTTATCTTCCTACAATAGAGTGGTATCTGTCCTCATGACCATGCCTAAACAGGAGCTAGAGAGCATAGGAGTGGGAGCTGTAGTGCTTGGCGATCATGTACAGTAGGACCCTTGTGGTCCTCAGTGGACTCCTTACAAAGTTACGTAATCGGTTGGGTGGTATCTGGGTGTGGTGAATAAAGTTTATGAGGTTTTGAGTTCAGTTAATTGCTGCATGTCAAGGAGTAAAGATGTGTGCTACAGAGCTCCATGTTTAGCGTGGTCCAGAGTTGAGGAGGATGCTACAACTGGCGATGAGTGTGGGCTCTGTGCCCTGAAGAAACAAGACTACTCTCCTTGGAAGTTTGCAGCATCTCTGCAAACTCCTAGTGTGTGCCACTTGCACATATTTCAATGAGAAGCAGTTTGAAGTTGGCATGTATGGAATCAAAGTGTCGCTCTAGCTCCTAGGTCCTCAAAGAAGGTGAAAACCCTACAGAGAAGCACAGTCAGAAAACCTGCCAGAAGCTTACTGGTAATGCTGAGAGAAGAGATGCTGCATCACAGTCTAACACAGAGCCATCATCCATACAAAGGAGAAACGCTAAAAGCTGCGACCATCAGGTACAATGCAAAAAGCTGAAAGCAGTGCCAAACAAGTATGAGAGACAAAGCTGTCACTTACCATCAAAAAAGAAGATGGTGCATTACGACCTTCGAGCGTGAATACTAACCCAAGTACAAGCACACGTTCAGGGATTGCAGGAGGTACAGTCCCGGAAGAGCAGCTGCCATCTCCTGAACAGCATTAGAAATGAGCACAAAGTTCGTTGCCACTATGTTTCTGAAACCACTACCACCTTTCAACACGGTGAAGAGGCAGAATATTGGAGCCAGATGGACTGCATGGATCAAGACGTTTGATGACTTCATAGATGCTCTAGAAGAAGTAGCTGACAAAACGATCATCAAGTAAATAAAGAACCTTGCAGATTATGGAGTGGGAGAAGTGACAAAGAAAATATCACAAGCTGATGAAGAATTGGACCGTGAAATCAAAGAAACTTAAAAGCCAAGTTCAATCCAATGCCCAATGTCGACTATTGAAGGTACATTTTTAACAAGGCAAGACAGCAAGCTGGATAAGTTTGTCGAGAAGCTCGATATTCTCTTCAAGCATTGAAAGTTCAGTGAGTTCAATGAAGAAGAATCTATGCGTCTTACTGTCATCGATGATTGCCTCTCCGATTCGTTCAGACAACGCATGCTGAGGGAGACAGTCTAGAAAAGGTACTCATGTCTACGAGAGTTGAGAAACATGCAGATCTACAGGCCGCTGATGTGGAAGCTGGAACAGCCCAGAATGAATCAGCATTAATCATGAAATGGAAGGAACAACACAAAGTGGAGGCCCATAGGATGATGTTGCAGAAGAAAAAGACATTGTGTTTCCGATGTGGATTCTCCTTTCCACATGAAGGCAAATGTTCCACCATTGGACAGATATGCAAAGGCTGTGGAAAAGAAAACCATTTCTTAATGGTCTGCAAAGCAAAAGAGAAACCAAGTCCGTCACGACGAGAAGAGAAAATGTTCCAGAAGCCTTCTAGTCACACCCACAGGCCCAAATGGCAACATCAATTGAGGCATGTTTAGACTAAACAAAGTTGATCATCATCCAATTTATCTTCAAAGGCTCTTCAACATCATCATCAACCAACAGTGAAGAAGATGGCTGTGCAATGGTGATGTCGCAGAAAAACGTGCACAGGTAGAATTGGGTGCTTGAAAAGAAAAACACAAGTCAAAGAGAGATCGCCATGTGAAGCCACCAAATGCGCTTGTAAAATGCCCCAAGATCACTCTAAAAGTGGACTGCTGCACTATAACTTTTGTTATAGACACTGGTTCATCGATTAATATCATGCCAGAAGAAAAATACAATGAACTGTCTCTAATACCATGTCTAACGCCAAGGAAAACAAAGGTGTACTCTTGGGCTGCCTCTACACCATTGCAAAGTTAAGGGGCATTTGTAGCGACTATGAGGCATAAGAAAATGACCGTACAGCCGTTAAATCATGTCCTCCAAATTGGGGAAACACCCATTACAACGACTCTATATTCACGCACTGCCATCGCAACGCGGGTTTTACATCGCGGGAGGCTTGACACCGCCGGTTTTTAGATCGCATGCACATTTACTTCGCGGTTTTACTTTGCGCATGCTTTTAGATCGCAAGCACATAAATGTAAATTGTTTTTGTGTGAGCGCATTTCTGAAAGTTGGTCTTGCATGTGCTCCGAAAATCCTTAAAATGACACTCTTTTACTTTATAGAACAATATGGACACACTTGGGATGCACGAGGATCCTCGTGCCCTTGGGCCAGGGTGATACTGCATCTGTGACTGTCTGCACCGAGAATGGGCGAGTGGGTTTCATACCAGAAACTAGAGAAGAAGCAGTATTTGTCTTCCTGCATTCAAAAGACGGGATTCTTTTTTCACGAAAAACCTGCTTTGCTCTTGCCAGGAATGTCAATGGCAGGTGCCATGAAGGGCAACTGGTAGCTGTACATCAGAGGCGCAACTCACAACGATGAGGACCCCTTCAGAACGTGTCGAGAGGTCCCTGGGACGTCCCTGCCCGTACCCTTGGTGGCTAGGGTGGGTCTGCGCCCTGGGGGCGGGAGGCCTTTCTGATCCTCGAAGATTAGACAACAGCTGTCTGCATTCTGTCCTGGTATTAGGGCTGTCTTAGCTCGTTTCTTAGTACTCTGAATTTAGCCTGCTAACGAAATTGATGTCCAGGAAGGCGAGGTCATTTGTCCAGGATCACTCATTTGTATTGAGAAGGAAAGGTGGGATTGAAATGTAGCGCTGTTGGTTCCGTAACCAGCAACTTAACCCCTGGTCCATGGCCTTCTCCTCACACATACCCTGCTGCTGCAGGGTTCGAATGTCAGTGGGTCAGATGCACTTCAGCATTTCATCCTCACGGGTCTCCAGTCAGCTGGCCTCTCATGTAGCCCATGTTTCTCTTCCCAGCCCAAGGGGTTCACTGTTGATAGGGAAGGGTTCTTGCTTTTGCTTCACTAGTGGCTGCTGAATGTCTGAGCCCCAGGGACTCACTGGGCCACTGGGGTTCTTGGCTCCCCGCCACTGGTCATTGCTTGGACGTCTCTCCCTTGGTTGGGAGGCTAGTGTTCTTCCCCTTCTTCCCGTGGTAACTACTGGACATATCCCCCCACCCCTGCCCACCGCCCCTGCACCTCCAGGGCTTGTAAGTCTGCCCCTCTATCTCTCTAGTGTCAGACAGGTTTGAGGTCCAGTTCTGGCACCGACGCAGAGGCTCCGGCTCGGGGGCTGCAGCCCCCATGGATCTGCCACTGCCCGAGGCGCCCCGCACCCCCACCGTGGAGGCTGCGAGTGCTTTTGTTAGACAGTGAGAGGCACAAACAGTGTAGGACTGATCGCGTGGAAATGATTGTAGTTAAAGAGAACATTCTAAACGTATTGAAAAACAGTTTGTAAATAATGTGACTTTCGATTGTAGGCAATAAGAAATGATGACGAATTTTGAAGTTTTACATTGGCCTCGGAGGCCCAGGGGATGGAAAGCTGGCATATACTTGAGGTAGGTGTGTGCAAAGTCAGCGTAAGTGGGTGTGTGAACTTTAATGGTGCTACAATTGTGCAGTCATTCTTTAAATAGAACATAAAGACTTATGCCTACCACTGAAAGATTATGAATAAGAACACCCGGTCGTGTGTGTCCCGTGACCTGTTGCTTTTACTTTCGGAATCCAGTTGTATTACTTCAGGACACCAAAATGCTGAAACCAGAAAATGTGGCTTACAGTACGAACACCCATTACAACAATGACACTGAACGTAATACAATACGAATTGCCACATGTGCGCGGCAGAAAACTTTTTGCGGGGTGGGGAGTGGATGGAGTGGGGGCTGGAGACACAAAAAAACCCTGGTTTCCCTGCAGCCTCGTATAGAGACAAAAAACCAAAAAAAACACGTTGTAATGGTAACGCGATGTATTCGTATACGTAGTAATGCTGTCTTCCATTGGGGGAAACACACTGCGGTTGAAATGGTATGCGGTGGAAAAATACGCGATGTTACAGCACTTGCGATGTAGAAACGGCGTGGTAAAAGCACGCGGTGTAACTGTTTGCGATGTCGGATCATACATCCTCCAAATTGCTTCTTCGAGTGCATGTCTACTCAGTTTCAGAACTGCTGCTGGCATGGGACCGATATCCATTAACTACAATGTCAATACCTATTCTGAAATTGCAAGTCAATTCCCGCCATTGTTTCATGGGGCCCGATTCACAGAACTAACTTAAGACAAAATCCTAAATTTACTACAATTTTGGTATTCACAGAAGGCACTTACTCATTTTGGTATTCACAGAAGTCAGGAGTCCCAACTTTAGGACTCCTAAATGCCTTCTGTGAATACCGAAAGTCCTAAAGTTAGGATTTTTCTCAGTTTAGGAGTAGTAAAGTTAGGACTCCTCACTTTAGGACTCCTAAATGCCTTCTGTGAATACCGAAAGTCTTAAAGTTAGGATTTTTCTCAGTTTAGGAGTAGTAAAGTTAGGACTCCTAACTTTAGGACTCCTAAATGCCTTCTGTGAATACAGAAAGTCTTAAAGTTAGGATTTTTTTCAGTTTAGGAGTAGTAAAATTAGGAGTCCTAACTTCTGTGAATACCGAAATGAGTAAGTGCCTTCTGTGAATACCAAAATGAGTAGTAAGTTTAGGATTTTGTCTTAAGTTAGTTCTGTGAATCGGGCCCAGTGACTAGGGAAGCTCAAGACAATAAAGGTGCAACTTCTCATTATTAAGGACATTCATCCAGTTGCTCATCAACACAGTTGATTGCTTGTTATTTGCAAGAGGCCGTTGAGAAAGAACTAGAAACATTATTAAAGCATGGCATCATTGAGTGCTCCACTGGTCCAACGACATGGGCTTCATGCCAAAAAAGAAAAGTGGAGGGGCAGTATGCATTAGTGTTGATGTATGCCAAGCCAACAAAGCAATCAAGAGAGAAAGACATCCAGGTTCAAATATAGCGGACATGATTACACAGCTGAATGATGCCAAAGTCTTTTCTCGTCTTGATTTGAACAGAGGATACCATCAACTCGAGCTGGAAGAAAACTACTTTTTCAACTCCTGTTGGTTTGTTCAGAAACAAAAGACTCAGTTTTGGTGTATCGTTGGCTTCAGAAATCTTTCAGGATGTCATTCGCCATCAGGGGCGGTGCGTCCATTGTGGCGCTGGGGGGTTTCCTCACAAGCCGCCCGCGCCCGCAGCTCCCTCGGCGTCTCTGAACTTAAGTAAACTGACTCAGTTTACTTAAGTTCAGAGACGCCGAGGAAGAACTGACAATCATGTCAGTCAGCATGACGTCGGACCGACCACCCCCTTCAGAGTCTGGAGGGGGTGGGTGGTCCGGCGTCATGTTGACTGACATGCATTGTCAGACCAGGGGCAGGCAGCAGCACAACGCACAAGTGCGCATGACTGGGGAAGGTCGGCAAATTTTTCCGACCAGCCCAGTCATGCACACTAGTGTCTGTTGTGCCTGGCGGTGCATTAGGGGAGCGAGGGTTGATAAAGGCTCAACCCTCGGTCTCCTAATGGGCAGGCGGGCGGCGAGTGATCCTGCTAAGCCAATCTTGCTGCTGCTGGAGCAGCGCCAGTATTGGCTGAGAGGGATTGCCACTCCAGTGCTGATTCTGAAGGGGCCAAGGGCTCAGGAGCAGTCAGAGGTGGCGCAGACCGGCGGTCAGGTAAGTTTTATTTTTTTTAATCTTTATTTTAATTCCCTGGCCCCCACCCCCACATGACCCCCCCCCCCCCCGCCGCGATGCGAGTCGCGACTGAGGCTGTTGTAAAAGGCAAATAAATAGGCCGCCATTTCCTCAAAGCACGTTTAGATGATTTCACTGTGTGTGTTATGCTTGGTGATTTGTGGCGTTTGTGTGGGGAGTAGAGTCAACATCCCCATCAGAGCTGTGCATTGTTCTTGTTTCAGAAGGAACGAGAATGTCAACAGAGGCAATGCCAGGGTACTCCCACAAAAGTAAAGCACAATGGTATTTACTTTTTGCCTCCCGCATTCCTTTGAGCATGGGCCGCATTAGTCTTCCCCATGCTACAGGACACCCCTATTGAAAACAAAGTCTAACTTCCTCCCTTTCCTGCTGCTCGATTATTTGGTTGGTTTGTGATGACTGCCAGCCCACTCCTATTTTCAGTAGCCCCTTACAGTCGTCTCATGCCAGCCCTAAAATCTTGTTACGTTTTTGTCTGCACGTTTTGTGCACGAACAAAAGAACCGATTATAACCATTTTCTTATCAATGTGAAATCAGCCATGTACTTCCTCGGTGAATTCTGTATGTACGAACACTGACAAAAAACAGATTATTTGGACCGGTGCGGTGTTAATGGACATTAAAACACCCGGCGGCTATACCATTTGTGCCAGGGATCTGTTGGGTTTTTTCATCCCATTAATAATACCGGTGAGCTTATTATTGTCGACAAGTTGCACAAACTGATTTTGTACCCTTTTCTATCAATCCTAGAGCACTGTTTTGCATGCGCTATTATCGGCATTGCGGTATTGTGAACATGTGCGGTGTGCACAGCTGTGCGCCTGGTTTTCTGCAACTGCAATGGCTAAAGCGCATATATTTATCTTGGAATTTCTCTGAATTAGTGCATGAGTTGTTGACACAGCACAGCTCGGAAACACAGGCCATAAGGTTGCCTCTCCCTGTTCCTGATCTGTTTTGTCTGCAGCTCAAGCACTAACACGCAGATGTTCCAAGAGAGTGCACGAGCTGCAGACAACACAGCTCAGACGCATGGAGAGACTGTCTATGTCATGTGCTTCAGTGCAACGTCGGCGCGTGAACCCTTTGTGCTGCTGTCCATACTAGTAACTGACGAGGTTCACGATTCAGCCTCTGGTAAAGAGAGCTCGCGCATCCAGGGGGGCGAGTTCTATTTGCGCGCATAATCAGGGTGAGGGCTGAAATGGGCTCCAACGCCATGTGCGCCAGTTTCTAGCAGTCTACACCAGCCCTAAAAAGTTGTTAGCGCTCTTCGAATTTTCAGTTATTTACACGTGTATTGTAGGCAATGGGCATTAGAGCTGCAGCCAGACAATCCCAGCATTGATCCAAAACGAAGAGTGTGAGAGTGTGTCATAACTGTTAACATGTTTTGGCAGTTGCTGCCGCTTTTCAGTTGTATTTTTCGTCGCCATCAGCTGACTCCTCGAGAAGCCACTAACATGACAGCTTGTGAGTGGCGCTTCAGGCTTTTTGTGCTTCCTTGAAGGAAACGAGCTCTTTCAAATGGGAAGAGTGCCGCATGGCGAGACCGGTTTTGACCCTGTTGTTGCAGGTAAGCAGTTGTTATTTGATTAACATCTCACATTCTTCATCGTGCCATGCTAATCTTTGGAGGAGCAGGGCTTTTTTTGCTACAACGATCACTCTGGCTGCTAACAGAGAGGCCTTTTTATGGCTCAACCCCCAGGGAGCTCCCTGTTCTGCCAAATCAAACAAAGGCCTATTGCTCCAACTGGGTATGTCTGTGCCCGTAGCACATACTCAAACCGAATGATAGCGCTAATGATAATTCACCTTCACACCATAGCACTATTAAATTAATAACAGGTCGGTCATCTAATGCACCAACTTGTAGCCTTCCTGTAATCCGAGCATAGCTCTGCTCTTTTGTGTGCTGGTGTTCAACATCTACGTAGCATGAACCATTGCTCTGATGCCTCAGAGTAGGTCTGTAACATCTGAAGGGCATATCAGCAAGGAACGGCGATGAATAACGCAAAGCGCACTTAGCGCTTTGTTATTCATCGCCATCTATCTCTGGAATTTATCGCCCTGGTAGCACGTTATCAACAACGCGTTGCTCCAGAGTGATACAAATTCCAGAGATAGCAGGGGAAATCACTGTTTTGCAGGGAACATCACTGGTTTTCCAGCGATGTTCCCTGCAAAAGGGCGATAACCTTGCTGATACGACCCTGTGGTCGTAGCAGCATAATCCACCCCCTATGTTAGGGATGGGTAAATCAGGATTTTAGCAGACGTTAGTTTTTGGAGAAAACAGCGGTTTTCTCCAAAAACTAACATCTGCTAAAATGCTGGGGCAGCCTTGTAAATATCACGATGTGCACATCAGCGATATTTGCAAGGCTGTACTGCCCAGTGACGCCCACTTTGCCAAAAAAGCGGAGATAAAGCCCTTTTTAATATGCCCCTGAGTGTGTACGACACGAGGGGTTAGTTCACCTGGCTCACATAAGGGTTGGTTCAGCTGTGCGATGCATTAGCCAGTGAGATAGATCTGTGTAATACAAGGGAGAGAGAGCTTGTCTGTTCCTTTAATAGTGAAAAGACCTAAGGAACAGATCTCCTGTATAATGCACCTTCTTATAACAACCAAGCAGCGTGACGGATAGCTGCAGTGTCCAAACGGACATTATTCAAAATCTATAAATCTGAGAGATGGCTCTGCTGTACTACTGTGTGGTAACTCGGCTCCGTGTTACCTTAAAGTTACCAGTGCACCCTGTTATCTGTAACTCTGGGAGGCAGGAGTATCGGGGGAGATTAGGGTGCCTTGCTAATGACACCCTAAGTGCGCTATCATCACCCCGCAACATGGAATAATACACCTCGGAGTGAGCTGTTAATGCAGTGCACAGCGTGAGATGAAACACGTCTAGGCGCTTGTCCATTAGCGCCTGTTAAAGGTTGCAGCATGAGCCCTTGTCCTGTGGCTGCTTTCATGAGAGAAAGGGAATGACCTGCGGCTCTCTTTGCACCCGACTGATAGTTCAATAGAAAAAATAGAGTTATTTTAGGCTTAAAATTACTGTTTGGCACTGAGTGCTTGCGGAAGATGCCAGAAAGCCCTTTACAGTCAACACCTTACTGGCTGACCCTGCAGTTAAAGCAGTTTTGACAGGTACGCCCCTGTCTCAAAATGTTAAGAATAGTCCCTAGTACAGGCAGCACAGTGCAAGCTTCCTCCCCCTCTGAGCAGGCACAGCGGGTGCAGTGGCAGTGTAGACGGTCACATAAATAAATAGCAATGCAAACGACAGAGATGCACACGATGTGCAGAGTAGGCGTCAGTAGTGCAAACTTTACACTCACCGGTAGGCACTTCGAGGCATATTATCAACGGCCAGCGATAATTATCGCTGGCCGCTCTTAGCGTTAAAATGTTTAACGCCGGCTATCGCAGATAATTATTGCCATGCTAGAGCTGTATTAACAATGCTCAGCGCAATGGTGATAATTATCCTAGCAATAGCGATGTTTTCCATGGAACATCGCTGGTTTTCCAGCGATGTTCCATGGAAAACGGCGATACCCTTGATGATAGGGGCCTGTGGTCTTAGCCACACAATCCACCCCCCATGTTAAGTATGCCTTAGTCAAGAATTTAACAGACGTTAAATTCCTGCATTAAGGCATACTTAACGCGATAAAAAAAATCGCTACCCTTGCTTGATAATATCGCGAAGCTGCCTTCGCAATATTTTCCCTGGTTGGTTTCACAGCCATGCCTACTTTGCATCTCATTAGCAATGCAAAGTTAGGCGTGCTGAAAAATGGGAGCTAAGTCAGCAAAACATGCGCTAGCGTGTCCTTGCTGATAAGGCGATAAAGTTATCGCTGCTTTACGCCCAAAAAACGGACGCTAAAGCGGCGATAAGTTTATCACCTGGCCTTGATAATATGCCCCTTCATGCGTGGCTGCGGGGACAACGTTTATCGCAAATACAACATGTATCTTGCGGCCTGAAAACCCATCCAGTGTCTATTTATGTAGGTATTCTGGAGTTTTGTTAGAGCGTTGTTGCCTAAGAACCCCCTCAGAGCCTGCTGCAGGAACGGCCAAGCTCAGAAGTCGTAGGATAAAGCACTACAGAGGGCAACGGGACTATCCACTGTGGAAAAACAATATGCCCTTGGTGTGCTGTGCTCCTTCCCTTTCCCTGTGGAGACATATTTCCCCTCAGTAGTGAATGCCAGTCGCGTTGACCTGTCCTGGGACGGACACACGTCATCCTGAGTAGCAGTAGTACAGTAGGCAGGCTGTGTGAGGGTAGAGCCTAGAGGTCTTGCACCACACTTTACAATTCATTACTATATATTAGTGCCTCCACCTTTTTCATCAGGTCCAGGAACCCTAAATTCCACAGTACATCCAGGCATTTCTCTTCCAATATCTTTGTTGTTCCTCATTTATCTTAAACAGCTAACACCCAGTGACAAAGCCAATCATACTGCCAATCTTTTTTAAATTTCTTTCTCAGGAGAGGGACTCTCCCTAGACCCCAGATTTGGCCATTGAACTTATTCACATCGGTAACTAGTGTTTTCTATTGGAAAGGGTAGAGCCAAAGCAGTCTTGCTTAGTACCCTAGCCCTCTTCAGAAGTCAGACTTGCTTGGCAACCCAGAAATTCTCTGAAATAATGTATGAGTTTTCTTTTATGAATGCCTAGAAGAACTGAATTTGTAGTCCATTTATCACAGAAATAGTGCTGAAAACCGCACCACAAAGATGGCAATTTTTTAAAAATGTCTTCACGGGGGAGAACCCCCCCGAACCCTCCTTATTGGTGTCTGGCTCGCTCGCTGCGCTCGCTGGCATACGTTGATTCGTTCTGCAGACGCCTCACCAGTTTCAAATTACACCAGCCGCCACTGTTCGCCATGTCATTCAACCTGTCCTACAGGCTTTTAGTGAAGATATACAAGTATTTAGGGCCACACAAAAGGATCATGACAAAGCCCTTACCCAAGTATGCTATGTTCTCGCTGATGCAGGTCTCATTTTAAATGCAGAAAAGTGTGTGTTTCACAAAACCAAACCCAAAATCTTTGGGCATATTTTCTCTGAAGGGGGAATAAATCTGGACCCCGAAAAAGTACAAGCATTGTCATCCACTTGTAGATGGAACCATGCTGCGATCCTTCATAGGCATGGCCCGCTATTGCTCCAGATACATTCGTGATTTTGCCACAGAATGTGCCCCATTAAGAGAGTTGACAAAGAAAAATAGTCCCTTCCAGTGGTCCTCTCAATGTGACCGAAGCTTCAAGGAAATCAAACACGCAATTGAAAATGCAACTGAAATGTCTTATTTTGATCCAAAGTTACATACTGAGATCATAATGGATGCAAGCCCGGTGGGGTTGGGTGTGATCCTTGCTCAACACAATGGACATCCAAATGCTCAGAGATTATTGCAGCCTATGCTAGCAGAAGTCTATCTGAGACTGAACGTGCTTATTCTCAGCCAGAAAAAGAGAGCCTGGCTGTAGCACACACTTTCCTGGTTCGAACTTGAACAGCAATAATTTTTGGTCATACTATTTCCTAAATGATAATTAAATAAAATCAGGAAATGCTTGCATTTGGTAACACAACCTAGCTGTCTACCAATACCAGCTTTTTCTTTTTTTTGCTAAGAAAAATAAAACACATTTTTCCAAACAGCAGCTTGTCAATTTAATTTTGCTCATATAAAATAATTTTTATTTTTCTATAAATATAGTTACTTAAGTACACTTTTATTGTTTTAGTATTTAAATGAACTATGTCACTTTCTAGAAATAACATGGCTTAGAAGTCAAATACAATCATCAGAATTGTTAATAAGGCAATTTTGTCTTAAAAGCAGATTTGTTTTTACTTTGAATCAATACACTATTATTGTTCCCAAACATATTTTTGTCAGTTACATGAATAATGTTCATGTTTTACTGCCTACATGTAGTAACAGTGCCTGCTGGTCCCATATACAACCTCACATGACCAGGTTTGCCTCGCTTGTTCAATCAGGCTCACACACTCATGAACTGCCTCACAGGCCCATGTGTCTCCACCTAATATAAGGGCCACACTTTGCCAGTTATGGCAGCAAGATACCAGATGAAGCCATTTTATGTATGTAATGGCCACAATATTTAAAGGAAGGTTACCCCATAGGAAGAGTGATACCATAAACATAAGTGTTTGTCAAGTATCAGGGAGGGCACCTGGCATCATGGAGGCCCACCAGATACCAAGGCTCCACCAGATACCCATGGTACCCACAGTAAACTAGGGGTCATCACAGTAGTCTAGGGGTGGTAACGTTAGGAGAGGAATGATTACTGTGTGTCGAGAAGTGGAACTGTAAGCCAGTTGTGTACATCAGAGGACAGATATGATGCCTGTTTGTTGCAGCAGTACTATCAAAGTGCCAGTGTTTACCACAGCTTGTGAAGGATGTTGAACGATGGCCAACATATGCCTGGGATTGCTATCTTATGCAATAAGGGGCACAGTATTTCACAGGTCAGAAACCAGGAGAATCTCCATCAGATTCTGTCTTACCATTCCTGTAAGGATGCCGGTGTATTGAGATTTCATCTCACTGCATTTACTTAGCAATTTGAGCTTGTGTTATGCTAGTATATTGCCAGAGAACCGATTACATAGAATCAACATGCAATGAGAATGGTTTGGTATACTCAGGGTCTGGTGCCTATTTGTTATGTGTAACCACCAGATAAATACTGTATGCACTGGACGGCATCAAATGCTAGGCCAAACAGGGATGGACATCAGACATCAGGGAGGGAGATCATCCCCTTCGCACATGTATAGACAGTGATGCACATAAACTCAGACATGGAAACGGGTAGATATACACATATAAGCACACTCACAAACTATTCCCAGTATGTCTGCAGCTGTACAGGCTAGGCACTATCTTGGAACGTTTATGTTCCATTGACCTACATCAAAGGTCTGGAAAACAGTTACACCTAGACACTCCTCTCCTAAGAACAGGCCGCCTCCCCCATGCTTCAAACATTCCCCAGCCATATTGAAGTACACAGACAGCCTACTTTCCACAGTGTTCTTGAATGAGTTTAATATAATCTACATATAGCCATATAAAAACAAAAGGCCAAGACAGCGTGGTTCTTGCATGGTTTCAGCTTATTGGACGGGCAAAATCAGTAGGCAGCACGCCCTCCCTTACACTGACTTCTTTTGACAACAAGCAAACCTGGATGCTCCTAGACGAGGACAGCAGACATTTATGATGGTGAAAGAGTCATCAATCTCCATAGGAGAACTATATCTACAGGTCCTTGCTATCACACAGACTCAACAACTCTATTTCAAAATGTATGTCGATAACATGCACACTTACATAGGAATGAAGAGTAAACAGAGCAGTCAAAGAACATTTCTAAGTCTGTAAATCATACATAACACTGCATGAAAGAAGCATTTTGCTGCCTGAACAGTAGAAAAGGAGATATTTGGGTTTTGGAGGGGCAGTTAATACCATAGATTTTGTCTGGCCCATAACCATTAGAACACCCCAAGTGACATGAAATTAAGCAAGCACCAGAGGATTCAATTTGGTACAGACCTTTAATTTGTACACTATATTAGTACCATAATCAAGACAGTCAATCTAGATGTATCCATTGTCAGAATAATCCTCCCACTTTTACAAACCGACTACCGGAAAGAGTTGTAAGGACCTAGTGACAGGGATTTCTAGGTCGGTGAAACCAATCCATAAAGGGTTCTGAATGCATCTCGCTGACAAGCTGCAAAAGCTAAACTTTGACAAAACCTTCTGAATGTGTACCCATGGCTCCCAGTGGAACCACAAATTAAAAGAAGTTTTTTGCACTATACACAAGACCTACTAGGACAAGCATTTGCAATGCAATCGGTCTTGCCTTTGGGACCTTATATGTATTTAGCTATGCAGCACATTAGCCTGGGTGCTGAAACATCTACTGTTCTTTAACATGGAGGAAAAGTAAGCACCAAACTGCGGAACACGCCAGGTATGGGAACACATGGAGATAAATGTTGCCTTCCAGCAGGAAATGGTATAATCCAAAGCTCTGTTTTTAATATAAAATCAGGGCCTTCGGTGGTCATATCACTGAAAATACAAGATTTGAAAAAAATAGTATTGTCTATGGGTGCTTGTGGAAGACAATTTCTATAGACTGGAATCTAGAGAATGTTAAAGTGATTCTGGTATTTTACTGACCTCTGCTGGTCGTTTCCTATTAAGAAAGTTAAATAGAGGCAGTTGCCAAAAAAAAGAAAAAAAAAAATTCCCGAAGCAGAAAGCAATTCTGGTGTTTTACTGACCTCTGCTGGCCGTTTTCTATCAAGACTGTTAAATAGAGGCAGTTGAACAGAAAAAAGTCCCTAAGCGGAAGCAGACAAGTCCTAGGGCTGATCTCCAGAGCCCAAAAAGTGCATACACATATAAGTATATACTAAAGGCAGTAGCCAGAAAAATAAAAATAAAAGAAATTCCCTAACCAGAAAGCAATTCTGGTGTTTTACTGACCTCTGCTGGTCGTTCTCTATGAAGACAGTTAAATAGAGGCAGTTGAACAGAAAAAAAGTCCCTAAGCGGAAGCAGACAAGTCCTAGGGCTGATCTCCAGAGCCCAAAAAGTACATACACATATAAGTATATACTAAAGTATATACAAGAGGTTTCGAATGCTCGACCTAAAAACGTGACATGTATACTTACAAAATATGGTTCTCTATAAGATCTATACAGGTAGGTACAATTATCCAACTTGCAACTGATACACCAAGAGATAATATCTTCAGATGAAAGGAAGCAGGTTACCTGAAATCCAGATCATTAAATTCAGACTTATGATGTCTACGCTACCGCAGAGTCACACAATGTAATACAATGCAGCACAAAATCTTGAAAAGGGCATTTATCTTTTTATGTTTTTGAACAGGAAAAGGGCAATTTTTCAGTACAAATAGCTCTTTGAATTGCTTTGTGCAGTTGGCACCAAGAGGTGATTACATGAGTCATAGTGGGGTATTCTAGTGCAGGCACCCATGTTTTTGACACACAATCCTATCTACTAAAATTATCAGACTGGGCTTTGCATCAATAAATTATGCCTCTTCGCATTATGCTGCACTGTACAGCATGCACCAAATGTTGTAATTTGTAGTAAATATGGCCTTACAATGCTCTCATCCCCTCATGCAATGCAGCACATCAAATTTGGTTGTGCTATATTTTAGTAGATCTGCCCCTTGAGGCAGAACAAAATAAAACGGCACTTGCATGATTTAATAAACCCACCATGCCACATGGAACTTGTCTCCCAAGGAGACAGACATTCTAGCAGGAATTTCAAGAGAGGTTGCTAAAAATAAAGTAGAACACATCTGGAAGCCCAAAGCACTGCTACTGTTTAATGCAAAATCGCAGTCAGCAAAGTAAAGTATCAAAAATAATCAAAAACAATTGTCATTTCGACTACCAGTGCTCTCATCAGAAAAACAACAGTTGAAGCTAAGCATTAAAATTCTTATGAACTGAACCTAGTAAACATACATTTCTCTAATTAAATGTCAATGTACGATCACATGATAGAAACCTGATGGTCTCAGTAAAAACTTATATAATGTGCAGGTTTCTCTCAAGGAAGCTCAGAACAGCCGTAAGAGGAAGACGTCATTCATGTATACAAAACTTGTTTCATTATTCTCCCAAAATACTGACTCCCTTGTCAGGTTTGAAAACAAGGTTACACTCTTGGAGAATGTGAAAAGTACAATACTGAGGGCAATATGTATGAAATTCCCGATTTGAGATTTCAAAATAACGAAGCCATAGAAATCACTATTTGGGAATTGCAAAACGGTCTGTATGTAACTGGCGGTCCTACAAAAAGCAATGCCGACAAATTTGCATTCGGAATTAGGAAATCGCAAAATAGGAAACTGAGCTTTTTGGATGCAGAATGATGATGTCAGACCAAGACGTTTAAAAATATAGGGTGTGGCTACAACCACAAGGGCTAGGCTGGAAGTAAGGAGTGCCCCTGCATCACTACTGCCACAGAATAACACCATCCCTGGAGAAGAACATGGCTACAGAAGATGGGAACAAGCACTCAGGGAGCAGGAAGAAGAAGGTCAAATTTAACGAGAAGGAGCTGGAGCTCCTGACAAAGGAATATGTGGCTCATACGGACCAACTGTTTGGGAAGGCGTCCTTCATGGTCCCAGAGAACCAAAAAACACGAGGATCTGGACCAGCATCCTGGAGAAGATTAACTCCCTACGAGTCACCCAAAGGACCATTCCTGAGATCCGCACTGGTGGCATGACCTGAAGTCTCGTACAAAGGAGAAGGTGGCCATCAGGATGGCTGAGGGACATAGAACAGGTGGAGGACCATCAAAACACCCCCCTCTGATTCCCACTTAGACACTCATAGAGGGACCCTGGAACCAGAGAGTGTCGTGAGAGTAGCTGACATCGATACCTCCATTCTAACAGTCATCTTCCCTTTACTTACCTAACAAAACATAATGTTAGCAACTCTACATATCACACATCACAGCATGAATAACTCTATTGAGATGCTTGCCCCACTTTGGCAATGCATCATGGGAGTTGTAGTACACCTCATTTGCTTGCTGAACTGTGTGCTGATGATTACACCAAACATATCTGTACAACATAAATATGTCACAAACACATGAAGAAGAGTCATAAAAATATTATGGGCAATCTTTAACTGTTTATTTACACAAACTATTTACATGTATTTACACAGATCACAGCCTTGACGTGCCAAGAATCATTGCAGCTGTAGGGTCTACTGACACTGATGTGGTCATTGAGGAAACAACACCACCATCCCCTCAGTCCATCACTCCAACTCCAACTGGCCGGAGAGCAACCATCTCACCACTGCCAGAGTTTCCGGACAGTGATTAGGGTCAATCACAGAGCAGGGGCCCCACAACATGGCAGGCCAGGGCACATAGACAGCGCAGAGGGCAAAGATCAGCAGTTCATACTGAGAATGTATCAGAGGAGATGTGGGAGAGTCCTTCTGTGTATGGCGGGTTGGAGAGGTCCATCATCTCTGTACATCACCTGCAGACAAAACAAATAAGAATGGTCGGTAGGCAGCTGCAACAAGTGTCTAAGCTGCTGCAGAATTTGGAGAAAGGGCAGGACCGGTAGCTAGCGGCAATGGAGAGGGAGCACCATGTTCAGAGTCAGGGGCACAGGTAGTACCTGGCAAGATTTGATTCACATGGTCCATCAACCGCTTGGCAGTAGCCACAAAAACGCTAGCAAGGCGGACTGTGAACATTCAGACTGACATGGGGCACTGCTGCCAGGATGTTGAATGTGGGTTAGTGCAAGAGACCACAGCCCTCAATAATATCCAGACCCACAACCTCTGTGTCCCCACCATCCTGCACTCACCTGAGGGTGAAGAGGGCTCTAGCCTCAGTGGCACATGCGTTCAGGAGGTATGCAGTACCAGGCGTACACTCAGACACACTTCTGGGACTGACATGTTACCAGTCCCACAGCTCAGTGTTGCTGACAAAGCACCCAAATCCCAGGGCAGAAAGAAGTGAACCACTGTACACTCAGAGGAATTAGTCACCTTAGGTTTGCTTGGCATTGCATACTTTGTTAGTTATCTTCCAACAATGTTATATCCATAAGGATACAGTTGATCCTAGAGTGAACCAATATTGTTTCTACCTGAATAAAAGGTGGTCTCTCAGTTATGCACCAAGCATTACCATCATGTGTGATTTCTCATTATTAGATGTTCTCATTTCTTTACCTTAGTTGTTGGTGATCTCTGTGCATCATGCTGCACCTGTAGTGGTGGTAACCCGTCATCAGAATCAGAATCAGGCTCTATGGAGATGTCGTGCAGACACTTCTTCATTGCAATATTGTGCAACATGGAACATGTGGTGATTATCTTGCAGCATGTATCAAGTCTGTACAGTAGTGCTTCGCTGGTCTTGTGAAGACGGGACTTCAGGATCCCATTACTATTTAACGCATTGTCCTGGGTGCAATGTTGTACTGCCTCTCACTTCTTGTCTTCAGACTCAGGTACAGTGTGAGTAGACAGGGACGTAAGGCATATGCACAGTCACCTTAAGAGCATGAGAAGGCAAACCAATAGGTCAAATTACATGCACCGTCCTGGCCACTGTATTCATTGAGTCTGTGATTCCCTTACCTAGTAGGAAGCCATCTCCAAATTTACCCTGTGCCAGTCGATTTTTTATTCCACTATGGGAGAAGATGAATGAGTCATGGGTGCTGCCTGGGAATCTGGCCACAAGGTCTCTTAGGTTACAGGAGGCATCTCACACTACCTTCACATTGAGTGAGTGCGGGTGTTTCCTGTTCCTGTATATGTATTCAGTTGCTGAGCAGGGACATATGACATTATGTGTGTGATCAACATAGCCAATGACAACGGGGAACTGTGCTACCCTGAAGAACCACAATTTGCTTTGTTGCAATAATTGGCGGGTATTGGGGAATATATTTGGTTGACTTTGCTCATCGTGATGTCCAGGAACCTGTGAAAGAACCTGGATAAGGCCCTTTGTGGCACACCCCCTGCCACTGCTATGACCCCATGGTAAACTGTCAGAAGCTAAGAGGTGTAGGCAACACAATACCTGCACTTGCGATAGGATTGCTTTGCTTCTGTGTGTTGGGGCCTGTAACTAAGGTTGTAACTCAGCAATTAAATCAAGTATTACCTTACCTCTCAATAATCTTCTCCTCTGTCTGTTCAAACAGGGTGACATTCACCTTAAATATCCTCCCATCTCTTCTTCCTTCTCTGCCTCACAACCTTAATCATCATCTTCCTCGCCAGAATGTAAAAAGCCACCGTTGTGAAAGAGCATATGCATTTTGGGTGCCTTTTAATAGTAGGCACCTGTTTACCACCTGATCCAATTCAATGTTAATTGCATTTCCTAAAGGCCAATTTTGCGACTAGTTGCAATTAGGAAACTATTTGTACATGCGGTTACCTATTAGCAATTTGGAAATCTCTATTTGCGATTTCCTATTTAGCAATTTCCAAAATGCAGTTTCTACAAGGTTGAAATCTCATTTTGCACCTCCGCAAATGCCTCTCGTACATACCAAAATGGCATTTTTCATTTCCTAATGGCCCGAAGTAGTGATTGGCACTGTTAAGAAATACAAAATGCTTTCGTACATATGGACCTGAGCTCTATGGCTTCTGGGCCTATTGAAGCCATAAACGTTTTGCAAGCATTTCAGTCTCACAGAAAGCTTCAAGCAAATAGAAGATGACATTCATATTTCACACCTGCATACATACATTTATGATTGTTAACATGTCACCTCATAGGAATATATGTACATAAAACTAACAGGTTATAAATATATTTTCACAGGGTGAGTGTATTTATGTGCAGGAAAAGAAGAGATTTCCCTTTTTAAAAGAATGTCTAGGAATTGACAGGAAAATGTGGTTGCCATCTCCCATTGAGTGGACTTAAAGTAATTAGTAGAAGTTTGATAAGAAAGAAACAAGAGCTATGTAACTGCTATTCTAAGCACTCATTAATTTTTATTTGTTCTATTTTACAGTACAGTTTTTGTCTTGCGTTACAATGATGTTATCTATGATATGATTGGTATCTTAGCCAATTTAGTATGCTTGCTTGAAACAGAAAACATCTGTTTCTTCCTATTTTTAGACTTACAGAAAAGTTTATTTTACTTCCTTGCACTGTATTGCCTTGCATTTTGCCAATTTTTACATTTCTCATGTCTCGCTGTCAGGAAACGTACCTCTTAGATGTGCACAGAGGCATATTATCCAGACATTCTCCTATAAATTAGGGTAATTATTGATATTTTGTATATCAGGTAATGCCACTTTTATCTATTTTTAATTATATAAAGTGCATTGGGTTCCCTTTCTCTTGCAGAATAGGCCATGGAAACATTTCTTAAAGTATCTGCATCTGGAAAGCAGCCTGGAATTTAATAACCCCAGACACCACTCTAATTGTTCCTGCTTAAAAATAGATTGAAAGGTATTTCAAATATGAGTTCAGTGCTCTCTGAAAGTGTGAAAATACGCAATTAACTTTTTAACCCTTTCTGTGCCGAGGATGAAATGGTTACGTCCTCCGCCACGGTGGCCATGTGCCGAGGACGTAACCATTACATCCTCTGCGCATGTCCAGGAAATCTCTGTGCTGCATACAGCAGTGGGATTAAAAAAAAAAAATTCAGCCTCCGGAGCAGGGGAAGTACTTTCTCTGCCATTTGTATTGGGAGACCTGGGGGAATGCCGGGTGGAAAGAAGTTTGTGGCTCCCTGCAGATTCCAAAACCTTCCATCACAGAAATGTTGGGAAAATGTGTTTTTTACAGTCAAAGTTTGAGGTTTACAAGGCATTCTGGGTAATAAAACGTGGTGAGAGCCACACAAGTCAGCAAACCCTGGATATCCCTAGGTTGGCTAGGTTTCCCTGGGTGCTGATTGAGCTAGGGTTCAAAATCTATGGGAAGCAAGAATGGTAGAACAAGTGTTATTATCATTTTCCCGGGCCCAGAGAGCCTTCACCTGCGTTGTTGGTTCCGGTAACTCCGACAGAGCCCAAGGGCCCCTGGGCTCTGGCCTGCTACACCACCAAGGGCCCAGGACAGGGTCCCATCAGGCCCGGGGAGGCCAACCCTGCTTTACCTGCATGATAAAAAGATGGGCGGAGTTTGCATAGCCGTACTGCGCAGAACTCTGATAAACGGTAAAAAAACTCAGCCTCGATACGTGGAATTTCACGGGGTTGCTTGTCCCACCCATCCGTGTGACATTTCTGCTGTACGGCAATGCGGATTGCTTGTTCACGGGAAAATACTGCGCCAACTGCCCCATGCATTCGCACATGGGTCGGCCATCTTGTTTTTTTCTCAGTTATGGTGCTGGGGCCTACTTTTTGAATCCTTGCTCTTGTTTATTAAAACTTTTTTTCTGATTTGTTTGTTTATTATCGTTCCTATGTCTTCCTAAGTGTATATTTTGTATTTTTTCTATTTTTTGGCGTGTTTTCTAGTGAGTTTTGTACTGCTTTTCTCCCTACATCCTTCCTAATGTTTTTACTTTCTTCCCTCTTCTTCCGGGTATTTTTTTAAACTTTGTACATTTTATTTTTTGCCCTCCCCCCCCATCATCTGGGCAGAGGAGCGTGCCACGAAAAAGGTGGCAAACAAAAGTCGCCTTCCTTGCGGAAGGAGGCGCTCGGGAGGGGTGCAGCTCGGGCCTTGTTTTCGGAGTTGGAAGTGCCACCTCCCCTCCCTCCTGGGAGAAGGCAGCAGACCTGGGTCTGGGTACGGGCTCCGGGAGCGCCAGCAGTGCTGGGCGAGGGTGTGCTGGGCAGTTTATTACTGCTCTGGGGTCTGGCGCACCCACAATCAGCTGACGCACCAGTGCTTGACCTGCTAGGGGATGAGGTCGCGGGGCTTGGTGATGAGCTAATTATTATTATTATTATCACTTGTGTGTTCTATGTTATCACTAATATTTTTCCCAAATAGCAAGCATGCTGCTCACATGCAGGTAAGTTATATTTACAAATCATTTATTATGTGATCATTATTCTAGACAGGTGCTCAGTGCTACCCAATCATACTTGTTTGCGACTATGCACACACTTGGGCTGATTATGTAAGAACTTAAGAAATGCAGACTAGGGAGAGATTCCTTTCCTTTGTCCTGTCACTTCAGTTCTTAGAACCATGTTTGTAGCTCGTACAGTAAAAAGCAACCAACCAATTTGGTGTATGCATGCGTCCACCTATGCATTTAAAGACAAAATGCAGACTTAATGAATTGGCCCGTCAAAGGAGGTTGAGAATGATTGCGAATGAAATTGGAACTTAGAAACAAACATCATTCTTTGCAATTCATTAGTATTATTAGAATAGGCTGGCTAGGTAGGTTTCAGAAATGTGGAATAAATAGATAGGATGATCTGTGATACTAGTCTACTACTAGTTGATCTGATTTAGGAAAGTGCAATGTTATTGCAGTTGCAGTTTCACGTACAAAAATCTTTTTGGAGAGATTCTTTTTTTACCACCAAATATTTTTTGTCTATTTAATTATGTCTTGCATCAGCATCCAGGGGCAAGAGGTCATCCAAAGTGGGTGCGGGAGCTGGAGATGCCTCCTAGGAAGAACTCTCCTTAGTCGATAGCTCTGCTGGACCCAGTAAGTCCTCCTGTTGTTAACATTAATATGTAATTCCCTGACTTTGACCGCTCCTTATTTTGAACTATTTTCTACCCGTTTCCTAATTTTATTTTCTCCCAAATCCTCTTCAATCTTTCCGTTTCTAAAATCTTGTTACCCCTGCATTATCCTATTTACTAAGTTATTATATATTTCTAGTGTCTGTAGTTACCTCAAACTGTCACTGTCTGTACTAGTCTGTCTGGAGCTTACTTTCTTCTGCTTTTTCACTCAGCTTTCCCTCTACCCCTATATATTTTGTGGACTGCCTAGTGGTGGTACTGTAAGACACAGAGAACCCATTGGTCATGGTCACTTACTACTACTAGTACTAGTACTACTACTCTGCCATGCAGATTGCATGCCCAAGTAAGGTAGTCTACGCATGTTTGTTGAGATGAGAAGGCTTTCTTTTACTTTTCAGTGCTCAATCAGTAAAATGAGAGAGTGGCCATGGTCACGTTGGACACCCCAAAGTTGTGTCTTCTTCTTCTCTAGGCCTAGTATTATTGGCAGCAGTTGATGGTGAACTGATTACCGTGCCCCATGGCTGTAAGGAAGTATCAGGAGGAGGAGGATGGCCCCATTGCATTTGCCAACCAAGAAGAGCTTATGTCGGCCCAGTTGGCCACTCTTATTTCTTTTCAAAAACTCAGATTTACAAATAGCTCTAGCCACTCGGTCCAGTCCTTTACAGGTTGTCTTCTTGAGAGGCTTTTCAAAAATTGCCACCAACAAAATGCCTTACCAGATATTTTTTATAGAACATACTGTGTGTATCCAAATTGTAGTGATGTGTGTGGTGTATGTATTTTCAATTTTGCTACAGAAAAAAATAAAT
This sequence comes from Triturus cristatus, assembly GCF_964204655.1. Taxonomy (NCBI): domain Eukaryota; kingdom Metazoa; phylum Chordata; class Amphibia; order Caudata; family Salamandridae; genus Triturus; species Triturus cristatus. The sequence goes on along the minus strand of NC_140582.1, from coordinate 575,813,388 downwards.
GGGGGGAGGAGCATATGTTGCATCTAAAAATGTGTGATGTTTTTTCTAGCCGCACCAACCACCAGTGCCGGGGCCAGTGGGGAGGGCAGCGCCAAGCAGGGAGCAGATGTGGCAGCTGCAGGGGGTGAGCCAGTGGCAGTGGTGGCTGGTGGTAAGTCATATTTACTTGCTTATTGACAATTTATATACACACTGCACTGGTGTTCACTGTATTGTTGAAACTTGTGAACAGTTGAAGACATCCCTCTTTAGCATTCACAGCGGGAGTTAAGTAACTAATAGCCTCTTTTATCTTCAACTCAGCAGAGAAAGTTTTATGAAAAGTCAGACCTTGATGGACTGATGCAAAAGGGAAAGAAGGATGGAAGGGGGAAGGACGGGTGAAATGCAATATGACTGGCAGAGAGGGATGCGTGGGTAAAAGGATTCATATAGGTGGCTGATAGGATGCATGGGTGGGTGAAGAATGGATGAAAGGTGAAAGGACGCCTGCCTGTGTGGGTGAAAGTGTATGGGTGAAAGGAATCCTCTGGGGGTTTGATGGGTCAAAGCAAGGACGCACAGGTGGTTAAATGACAAATGTATGTTGGCGAAAGGTCTGTTGAGAATGAGAGCCATGTTTGGATGGATGGTATTCATAGGTGAAGACTGGATGAAGACAATGTAGAACTTAAACAATGACTGAGCAGCAAAGTCAAGGGTGAAGAATAAAAATAATACTAGAAGAACAATGCAATGATAAATGGAAAAAATCCTGAGAAGAAGGGTAAACAAGGATTTTTATTTTATCAAGGTTTTTGATTCAAAGGTTTGAGGTTGTGTTTCAGACACTCCTTTGACTCACAGTAGTTTTCAAGCACAACACATATTATGTACCCACCCATCATCATCAATCGCCTCCCTCCGAATCCCGACACATGGCATTTCGCCAGTGACAGCCATGGGTGGCCTATCTGCTGCATGGTTACAATAGAAGTTCCTCATGTGACGTACATCATTCATATATTAGCAACTATTCATCTGCTTTGTAGTAGTCAGGGTGAAATCGAGGCATTTAACAGAGCATGACCATGATAGGAAAAGAGATAATTGTCTAGTTCAGCTCCCCCACCTGCAGGCGTAGCAAAGTAACGTGACATGAGTATGTCTGTCTAGGGTGCAAGCTGAGCTGGCATGCCTACATTCATTTAGCTAAACAAGAGATAGAAGAAGAATACTTGTATGCTCCATAGTGCGGAGAAGTGTGGCTCAATGATTAGAGCGGCAGACCCTGATGCAGAGGTCTAGCCCGGGACCAGGGTTCAATTCCCCACCTCGGCGGGTCTTGGGCTCAAAAATTCCACGGACCTGATAAGTCCCACTCTGCAACTCTGGGCAATAGCTTGCTTAAGCTCCACAACGGCCCCCACAAGGCTAAGGATGCCTGGCCTCCACCTTGGGGGTGCCCAGGAGTGGACGCCTCACAGGGAAAGCCAGGATGGGTTCCACAGCGGTTTTCGTACAAGCGCCTTGAGACCCTTGCGGGTGAGTAGTGTGCTATACAAGTATCAATTTACATTTTTTAATGTTGAAACTCTAATCCATCAAAATCGAAAGGGCTGAGGAATCCAGGATGCCAGAAATTGTTATGTACTGCCAGAGGGGGGCTCCTCCACTAGGGTGGAGGAGCGTCGTCCCACTGCTTTCTCTCAGTGCGAGAAAGCCAAAACATAAATGGTAATAACTTATAGTTATTACAATTTTATGTTTATTTTGCGCATTGCCAGCAGGCGGGTGGGCTGCTCTGCGATCAGGGTAGGGGAGGAGTGGTTTACCCACCCCTAAGTGCGCATAGACTGTTTGGTCGGCCCTTTCGGGCCACCCAAACCAGTCATGCCCACACTGCCCTTCTCCATGCAGGCTGTATGGTAGCCTGCATGGAGAACATGCCCACCTCATTAGCCCCTGGCTGGGTGCCATCGCGATCAATCACAGCGCTGCTTGCAGCGTTGTGATTGGCTTAGGGGAGGGAGCCTGACTGCCTGCTTCCTGTCGGAGGAAGGAAAGCAGGAGAGCAGGAGCAGTGAAGACACGGGACCCGGCGGAAAGGTCGTTTTTTTTTATTGTGACCCCCCTCCCCATGCCACTGCCCTTCCACCTGTGAGCCATGTTTGCCACTACTGTGTACTACTAGTAATACGGTGCCACTATGTCATTTAATGTGTTATTGTTTTGCTAAGAGTAATGGTTACAATTTGTCTTTTTTCTTTCTTGGTATAGCTAGTCATGCCAATCCATCATCCTCACAACCCAATAGGCAGGAGTTAGCAGCCAGGATCCAGCAAAGGAAGCTGGAGGCCATCAGGGCTGAATACCAGCAGCTGGTGGCCAAGGAGGAGGTAGCAGCAGCCTCCAATGCCCCGGGCCCAAGCCAGGCCCCAGTGCCTCCAGTAGTACAGTGCTGTGGTCAGGCAGCCGCCCGCCGCTATTCAACCACTGCTGTTCCCCCCTATAGACTCTGTAGAGCCTTTCAGCGCTGCATGCTCCTGAGGATGGCATGTCTGGAAGCCAGGATAGATGAGCATTTCGACCGGTTGGAGAGGAATCTTCTAGCCCGTCGCTAGGCCTCTCGTGCCCCTTTTTTAATCTTTTGTTTGGTGGGTGGGACTTGTGGGGGAGAGGGGGAGAATGTGGGAGGTGGGGCAATCTTGGGGTTTTTCGTGTATTTATTTATGGACATTTCATTTATGAACAATTACACTTTTGGACTTTTTTACTTTGGACATTGATTGGGGTTAGGGAGAGGGGTGGGCCAGGTGTTGGGGATTTTCTAGTTTATATATCTCTCCTCCTAATCTCTGCAGTCTGCAACTACATTAACCCCTAAGGACTTGGAGTGGCTGTGGGTGTGTCAATTTACATTGTGTATAGATTATTGCAGCTCAACAATGAATCCCCCACAGTTCTTCTCTTACGTGTAATTACGTGAAGCAATGGCTGCATGGTTTTCCAATGTGCCATGGTGGTGGTAGAAGACAGTAGCAGCATGCTTGCATACTAGTCGAATACTAGTGAAAGCCCCAGATCCAGAAGCAAGGTTCCACTCCCGCCTAGCTGAACTCAAACTGTAGGATGAGGAATATTCATTGCAAGGAACTAAATAAATTCATATAAAATCTGATTTAATGCCATTTTATATGCAAATTTTACTACAAAAAATGAGACAGTCACCAGAGGGAAACTAGAGTACGTACTAGTACATACGAAGAAGAGAGCCAAACAAGCAAATATGATAAGCAATGCTAAAGTAAAATAATCAGAATGGTGAGCTAGTAAAAGTTACAAAATGAAGTCAACTTGAGCTATGAAGTGGACAAGGGTAACCTTTAGTGCCGGAAGGATGATGATACTAGTAATTATGAATTGCCCATTCTGATTTATCCAGATCCTGATCAACATGCTTTGTGAGAGCAGATGCTTCAGATGTCACCCTTGGGACAACTTTGCCCCAGTGGCATCCAAGAGAGTTTGGCTATACCCAGTGCCCTGAAAGCTAAAATCAGCAGAGGTAAATTATACAATTTCAGATAAAGAACATCTCTTAGCTATCAATTAAACCTTTGAGGAATTCAGGCATTATCTTTTAGGGGAAACATCTCCTGTCCTGGTGTGTACAGATGTTAGTAATGTGATATTTATTAAATCTGCTAAAGAGTCAATGGCATGACAATTGAGATGGTCTGTATTCTTCACCAAATATGATGTGTCAGCTTTTAATCAGGATGTCAAAATGGAAATGCAGATACATTGTTCAGAAATCAAACTCCTGATTTATCCATAAAGTCAGAGTCTTCAGTGCAAATAAGTTGTGCAAATAAAATTGGAGCAAATTCTAAAGAGCAAGATCCGAGCATTATAGAATTAATTAAGGAGAAATTGACTTCTGAATTAATTGTTCAATGAGTGGTAAAAGATGAAAACAGAAGTTTTAAAGATAGTTTATTGTGTTACAAATGGAGCATTTGATCGCCTACTGCTAAGTTACGACAACAAGTTCTTTGAGAAACTCATGATCCTTTGGTATCACTAAGACCAAGGAACTAAATAAAACACATTTCTGGTAGAAAAGGTTAAAAGAGGAAATGCAGAAATGCAACAATATGTATCTACCTGTGACACACATGTCAGCACAAGTGATAACATGCAGTCAATGGGCTATATACACCCACTTCCTAATCCACCATATCCGTGGTATACGGATCTGTAGATTTCATAGTTAAACTAGCTGCTGATAATAGATTCGCTACTACTATGGTGGTGGTGGAATTATTCACGAAGATGGCACATTTTATAAGTCAAAATGCAAACCTACACCGTCAGAAATTAATGAGTTGTTTCTACAAAATATTGTGAGACTCCAGAGAATCACGCTCAGTAAATATTCCAGGTTGAGGATCTATGTTTATCTCATGATTCTGTGACATTTTGCAAGACTATTGGATTGAAAATTCAACTCTATTTTGCATCCCAGCCACAATCTGATGGTAGAACTGAATGAATAAATCAAAATCTGGAAGCCTATCTATTACTCTATCAGTTTATGCTTCATTGACTCATAGTCCATTTTTTGTCATCGAGAGTATCATCCTGAATTTGTTTTAGCTTTAGACCAAGTAGTAACATCTATGCCATCTGTGGAGGAAGTTCTAATCAACATAAGGAGACTAAGACAGCATTAATGCAAGCCAAAGTACTGTACAAGATATATGCGGATAAACATCATCATAAGACTCCAACTTATCAGTATGGAAATTCATTCTGGCTTTTACTAAGCATTTGCATGGAAAATGGAAATTGTTTTAGCAGTTAAATTCCTATAAAAAAATAATAAATGATGCATCAGTGAGCCTGGCCTTACTGCTAACTATTAAGTTTCACCCAGACTTTTATGTGGCTCTAGTAAAACCGGTGAAGAACAATACTTGTCTGGTGAAGCCATCTTCATCTATTGTAGTAGCTTCGGATCAAGAATATGTGAGGAGCATTTTATATTGCAGCAAACTTAGAGGTACGCTACAATATTTAGTGGATTGGAAGGGGTTCAGCCCAGATAAAAGATTTTAAGAACCAGCTACATATATTCATGTTTGTAGACTAGAAATAAAATGTGTTGATTCCCTACCAAACCTGCCCGGCACAGCGACTCTGAGTGGAGAAGGAGGAACTGTCAGAAATAACAACATAGGATTTATTACTTGTGGTCAGAGTAAGATGGTATGAGGAGTGAATTTTCAAAATTAGATGTATGAATCTCTATATAACTGTAAGACTTGTTGATGGCGCAGCGAACAAAATCCAGTAGTTATCTGAAAGGTCGCTTTCATTAAAAGATTGGAATGCATTTCTCCTTACACTGCATTAGCACACAAACCAATAGATTAGACATCAAATTGTAATATCATCTTTCTAAATAACCAAACACTTTTCCATTATGTGGACTGGGCCTGGACTGGGAGTATGTCTTGCTAACATACACTAAACTAAGAATAACGCTGGAATAAGTGGCGTGAGCACATTTAGGTATGAAACTCTGATATTGGCCCATTCATGGAGAAAAGTAAAGAAGGACAATCTTGGCAGCTGTTTGGTGAAAGCATGTATTACAGCATACAGTGGTAAAACAATGTTTTTTAAATGGTAAACCTTAATATTTTATACCAGTTAATCAAATTATTTGAAGGGTAGACAGCCCTTATTGTTTTGGATTTTTCCACTAATCTAGACAATTTTAACCATTTCGAGCAGAAACATGCCATTAATGAAGACTTGCTTTGAACTCAGGAATTTGATGATTGTTGGGAATGAGGCTATATTAACCAAATTAGCAGAGTTGTTTCAAGACCTAGATGTAACAAAATGTATCATGACATTATAGTTTTACAAAAACTGCTAAATGCTCCATCACTGAAGAGACATCAGGACACACCATGGATCATGTTTATTTTTCTCTCCCTTGACCATGCACATGTATTTCTGGACTACATGAATGCTCCGCAAAATGTCAGCATGATTGCTGTGATATTCATGGAGGTCAATTGTAGCGTCCCGTAAGACTCGGTCTCAGTCCAACTTTATTTAACATATACATGGACCACCTTACCCCCGTGTTCAAGCTTGGGGATTTAATGTGGTGTCATATGCTGATGACACACAACTGATGTTTGATTTCGATCACCTGGATGTGACTGCTATCTTTCAGGGTTGTCTCTTGGATGTGGCAGAACGGATGCACAATAGCTGTCTTTGCTTAAATTCTGATACATCGCAGCTAATGCTTTTTGGCACACCCCCACACTAGACTTAACCAGAATCTGGCTGTCTGACCTGGGCAACCCTCCACCTCTTACAGCTGCTGCCAAAACGTAGGGATCAACCTGATTCATCTCTTTATTTTAAGCCCCAATGAAAGCTTTGAGTAAGACCCTCAAAGTTCTTCCTGAAAATATTAGGAAGGTCATCATCCAAGCCCTAATCTTGTCTCGATTTGACTATGCAAATGTCTTGCCTCTCAGCTCTCCTCAAGTGCTGATAGACAGACTACAGAGGGTACAGAACACTGCTGCCCATTTGGGGCTGAACATTCCACCTCATCAATCAATTCATAAGGGTCTGAAATCTCTTCACTGGTTACCAGGGAACTGAAGAATACAACACAAAACCCTTCTATTTACCTACAGGGTCGTGCATTTAACTGCTCCTTCCTACATTCAAAACAAGTTAAAAAGATACCAACCTTTCATAAATCTCTGCTAATCTGAGCAAAATTTGCCTTGCATTCCAAGGATATATAAGTATTGAAAGAAAGGTCTGGCTTTTTCCCATCTGGCCCTAAAGCTCTGGAACTCTCTACCCAATCATCTGCGAAACATCATCTCAGAGGACAGCTTCAAGACTCTCCTGAAGACCTACCTTTTCAAAGAAATCTAATCATCACAACACTGCCTCCTTCTCCTCTCTTTCTTTGCATTGGCAAAACCTTCTTCTCTCTTGTCTCTGGCTTATCCCCTTTTGCAACTAGCACCTGGACACTCCAGTTGGAGCAGCCATTGTGCATTACAAATTGCTTCATTCATTCATTTATTTAGGCTTTTCTGTTTATCTAGACCTATTTATTAATAAATCATTACTACACCTAGCGCAGACACTTTTATGTAACACCATTTTTTGTTATTTTCATCCTTCCATTTGATATTTAAACATTTCCTACTGCAGATCTAAAATCTATTGCCACTCTTTTTAGGCTATCTCAACTCAGGGGAGGGGGAACTCTTATACGTCTGCTGCAAATGTACAAGATGCAGAGTGTCCCAACAGCGACATATAGCGCAGAGTTGTTGGAAATTTCTAAATGCGACCCCATGCAGAACGAAGCAAATAGGTTCTGCAGAAAAGTCTTAGCGGTCCCCATCTCATCATCCCATTTTATTTGCCACAATGAACAGGGCCTTTCATATATAGAAGCAAGCTTTGTATGATTTCGCTCACACTGAAGGAATGATATCGGAGATGAGGACGTCGACTGTGGTACCCTATCTGAAGATGACAACAGCCCAGTTACAAGATATCTTTTAGGACAAATGGGTTGCTGGTGGCCCAAATTATTGTTCTGATATAGGGCCAGAACAATCAGATATATATTATGCTTCCCTCTGGGCTTTCAAAGAAATCTTGATCTAACACCTTGCCCCTGTGATGCAAGATCTGGGGCCACCACACTGCATTTCCTATTTTTTGGTGGATTTTATCCAAAGTACACTAAGCAGGTCTTACTTTCCATTATAAAGAGACATAATATTAATGAATTTAAGGTAGGTTTTTAATATGTTATATCAACTTTCTGGTGAAGAGGTAATAGTTTGCATAGGCACTTTTTGGACAACGGCAATGCGAGTCCGTAGCTCTATAAATACCGATTTATCTGGATTAATTGATTATGCTGCTAATAATTGTGATTGCACTAAATACAAAGATCATTTTAAATGATTGTTTTTTATACATTGTATATTACTATATATTTATTTGTTTTAATTGTAGATGTCTGTGCATTTATAGGAGCTATGTAGTTTTGGCCAGCATAATTAGACTGAAACTAATTGCATTGGGACCATGCAACAAGTATATATAAAGGGATTTCTTAGTATGACCTAAAGTTACCAACCAGTATGAGATGAGAAGGTATAAACCCATAACTGTACTCTATATATAATCCTTTCAGTAACCCTAATGCAAAAACACATTGATCATGAATTGCTATCAATATTTACTTTATCAATAGGCTCAATAGAAAAAAGAGACATAAATGTTACTCTTAATTGATTTTCACTGCCCATAAACTGGAGATCTTTAGAAAATGAAATTTAAACATTTAAAAATGTTCGATCCATTACAGTCATCTTTAATCCCAAGTCTCTTTCATGCATATCAAAAACTGCAAAACCACAATGTTACTTTTTTACCATGTGCACCATTCTGTCTCTGCAGAATGCTAAATGCTCAACTCCTTCCCCTTCACTATTTAACTTATGGAACCTCTAACGGAAATACTACGTTACGCAGATGACACTCAGATTTACATTAAGATTTCATCATTGGAGGAGATCAAGTCAAAGAACGAGGCATTAAAGGTGACTGTTCAATGGTTAACAAGCAATTAGCTAATACTAAACACACAAAAAAACATATTCCTACTTTTATCCCCCACCAAAAGCTCCCCTGATATAAAGGAATGGACCAAGATGATCACTGCACTAAACTGCACCCCAAACATATTGGACTCAACCAAATCACTAGGAATCACGCTAGATATGGGCCCGAACATGCAAACCCACATCAACTCAACGGCTAAAAGTGCCCGATTTTGCATGAGCTATATTAGAAAACTGAAACCATTCATCGAAACAGCAGACCTCAAATTGGCTGTCCAAACATTAGTCATCTTGTGGATTGAATATGGATGTACAACACTAGCAGGTCAACCCAAGGTCTCAACAGCTCACCTAAAAGCCTGCCTCAACACTGCCGCTAGACACTTAAGAGGTTCAAAGAAATTCAACCACATCTCTCCACACCTGAAGGCGCTGAATTAGCTACCATACGAAGCCAGAATTCAACATTTTCCAGCTATCGCAACAAGAATTTTAGATTCCATTAAGGACACAGAGGCGAGGATTATGCTTTCTCAATTTCTTTACTGCTCAACAGCAGCCAATGGGAAAAAAGTAAACATTGTAATAAAATACATTTCCCAAGAGGCTTTGAAGCACGTCTCCTTAATCAACCAATAGTAACAGAGATATGCATACAAAATAATGAAGCACCATCTTGGCTTCCTCTTTCTTTGTCAAACCAGTCTTTAAGTGTCCGAAAAATCAAACAACAGTCCTGGCTCTCAACAGAGAGCACAAACAGCAGATCCAACACTCAACAGAGACCACGTCCCAATGTTCCTGGATACGACAGCAATCGTCCGACGACGATGAGCTCCATGCAATAGATCACCGAAGCATTAATTCTGCTTGGAATCAGTTCCTAAAACAGAAACTAGTTTGAAAATAGGGAACCCCAAAAAGGTTTGAAATCTCAGGGTGGGAATAACATTGCATACGTAATCATCTTGCAACATGACAGTTGACCTCTTACCTGTCCCAACGGGTGGGATAATCCTCGCCTCCGTGTCCTTAATAGAATCTAAAATTCTTGTTGCCGTTGCTGGAAAATTTTGTATTCTATGGCAGGACTGGAGGCTCAGATTATGCTGGTTCAAAGCTCACCAACAACAACAGAAGAAACATGCATAATAGGCTTATAATAAAACAAGTTAAACATTGAATACGAAGACCAATCGGCAGCTTTCAGGATGTCTTCCAAGCGAGACACTAAAATATATGCTTTAGAGGCCATACTGTCTCTTGTGAAATGCGCACCAAAAACAGAAATGTCAATCTCTGCTTCAGACATAACCCACCTGACCCAACGTGCCAAGCTGGCCGCTGAAACTGGATGGAAAGGCTTTTGGATTGCTAACAGCAATTGACCCAAGGGGTCAGTTCTATGAGCTAACGTGCGCTCCTCATATACCTTTAAACATTTTAAAACACATAATTTGTCATTGTGAGGGAAGGCAGGATACTCAACCGAACGTGACATGGTCTTAGTCCTCCTAGATATGATGAAAGACACACCCTGTGGAGAGAAGATTCTGCCTGCCAAATCTAAAGTGTGCACATTAGAAACTCTTTTACAGGAGATCAAACACAATAACATAGTAAGTTTAGCAGACAATTGTTTCAACGATAAGTCTTTGTTATCTGGCCAAGATTCCAATAAAGACAAAACCTTAGAAACATCCCATAACATAGAGTATCTGGGACAAGGCAGACAAGCCACTCAGATGCCCATCAACTTACACACAAGGGGATGCATCCCCACCGGTTTACCATCGATGTGATTATGTCCAGCCGAGAGAGCTGACCTGAAATTATTAACAGACTGGTATGCAAGACCTGACTCAGCACATTCAGATAAAAAGCTTAATACTTCCTTCACATCCGTTCCCACGGGATCCACCTGTCGTTGAAGGCACCAACCCACCCATCGCTTCCATGACGCAGAATAAAGCTTGCGGTGAATGGAGCCCAAGCTTGGTGTATAAACTCGGCAGCCGCCGATGAAAGGCCCTCAATTATTTCGTGTCTCCTGAGACCGTCCAAATCATGAGGGATAACTGGTTCTGCAGGGCCAGAGGATGGGGGGATCCCACTGGGTCCTGGAGAAGCATTGGAAACACAGGTAGCTGAAACGGTAACTCCACTGACAACTCCAACAGTGTCGGAAACCACGACTGAGTCTTCCACAATGGTGTGACCAACACTATTGATGTTACCCATCGATGGACCTCCACCCTCGGAATCAGAGCAAAGGGGGGAAAAGCATAGTTCCTCTGAGACCCCCAATGTTGAAGGAACGCATCCGTTCCCATCGCCATCGGATCCGGTCTCCAACTGAAGAAGCGTGGGAGATGAGCGTTGAGGCGAGAGGAAAGAGGTCTATCCTGCAAGGACATCGCATAGTCATGATCTCTGCAAAAAGCGAAGGATGGAGTTTCCAATTGCTGTAGTCCCTCAGGAACCTTGAGTTCCAATCCGCTACTTGATTGAGCTTGCCCGGCAGATACTCCGCTATTACACTGATCTTCTGATCCGGGCAAAAATGCCAAAAATCCCTCGCAATGTTGGCCAACAGACAGGATTTTGTCCCTCCAAGGCGATTGATGTATCGCACCGCCGAAACATTGTCCATCCTCAGTAGGATGCCACAATTGCTCTTCAGAGGGGAGATTGACTTTATGGCGAAGGAGCCCGCTAGCAGCTCCAGACAATTGATGTGCAACTTTAACTCGTCGGCGGACCATCATCCGCCGGTGGCAAAGCCTCCACATCTTGCACCCCAGCCCCACCAGCTGGCATCGGACTCCATGATGATGTCCAGAGAGGCGCCGAAAATGGCTTTGCCATTCCATGCTTCCATGTGTTCTAACCACCAAAGAAGCTCTTCTCGATCTTCCGGAGACAGGGGGATCAGGTGATCGTAGGAGTACCTTTTTTGAAGATAATAAATCGAGTTTCTGCAAGGCCCTGTAATGAAGGGGACCTGGGAAGATGGCTTGAATAGATGAGGCCAGAAGGCCCCCAATCCGAGCTAAGACTCTCAATGAAATCATCTGCTTCGACAGTGTGGAGCGGATCTCTCTCCTTATAGATTTGATCTTGGTCATGGGCAGGAGTAACTGAGCAGTGACAGAATTTATCTGAAACCCCAGGAAGTCCATCTGTTGGTTCGGGACGGTCATTGATTTCTTGAGGTTTATCACAAACCCTAAACCCTGTAGCAAGGAGGTTGTCCTTCTTAAGTGTGTGAGAAGGAGGTTCCGATCCTGTGCCAGAATCAACATGTCATCGAGATAGACGATCATGCAAACTCCCACCTCCCGCAGATGAGTGACCACCGGCTTTAATAGCTAATAGCTTGGTAAACACCCAAGGGGCTGAGGAAAGGCCGAAAGGGAGGGACAGGTGCCGATACCATTGCCCTTTCCAGGAGAATTTGAGAAATTTCTGATGGGAAGGGCAAAGGGGAACCGTGAGGTAAGAATCTTTTAGATCCAAACGGACCATCCAGTCCTTTTCCAAAAGCAGATCGCTTAACAGATGGATCCCCTCCATCTTGAAGTGACTGTATACCACAAAAGGGTTGAACTCCATGAGATTTAAAACTAATCTCTGGCCACCTCCTTTCTTTTGCACCAGGAAAACGTTGCTGCAAAACCCGCCAGGAATGAAGGGTCCTACGGCAATAGCTTGCTAGGCCAAAAGTTCCTGAAGCTCGGAGTCGATAAAAGCTTGCTCTTGTTGGGAAAAAAGGAGAGGAAGAGGAGGGGCCACTTGACAAGGGGAGTCTCTTAACTCTATCTGGTAACCTTGAACCGTGTGGAGAATCCACGCATCTGTGGTTAGCTGTGTCCAATTCATCACAAAATGTAACAATCTGCCCCCGAGGGGGATCATTGGAAAGAATGGCATACATACCTGATGATTGGGCATCAAAGTTCTTGTAACCCCTGTTGAAGCGGCCACGGAAGCCTCGGGACCTAGAAGGGTAGAAGCCCGCTTGTTCTGGTTCCTGGGTATAACCTCTGCGCCTTGGGGCGAATCCTGGCTGGGGACTGGGGACTGGGGTTGGAGTAGCGGCCGGCCGAGCGTCCCCTGCCACAACCGGCCCTGCCAGAGACTGGATGAAAAACCCTCTTGAGCGTGGACTGGGACTTGTCCAGAGAGGCAAAATTGCTGACACACTTTGTTATGTCCTTGACAAAGCGTTCCCCGAAAAGCTGATCCTCCACCAGAGGGCCTGGTTCGGCGGATACCAACTACTCGAATTGCGGGTTGATTCGCAAAAGGACGGATTTGCGCCTCTCCGATGAGAGAGCGCAATTGGCGTTGCCAATGATGCAAATCGCCCTCTGGGTCCACCTTGCCAGAACCTCCGGAAGGATCGCCGCTCCGCTCCGGTCTCTTGTGCCTGAAGGGCTAATTCGAAGAAGGGCGCGGTCATGGATGAATCAATGTCAGGGCGGGGACATTCGGTCTTAAGGCGGGCCCTAACCTCTTTATCGCAGCTCTTGCGCAAGTGAGTTTGCATATATTCGGCCACTGCCGGGGCGGGAGCCCAATCCGAGGAACGGGGATGTACGATGTCGAAAGGTTCAAAAGAAAAGGGAGAAGGCTGGACGGGTGGGGAGGAATGGTTGCGCTTCTTGGGGCATTTGCGGGGTCGGGATTCGTGGGATGAGTCTGTGTCTCTGTCAGTATCAGTAGTATGATCAGGGATAGAGAGAGTTGGGGCAGGAGAAGAGGGGGCAGGAATGTGACCTTGGGCCTGTTCTTTAGAACTGCGCAGTTTGGAGTACACCTGAATGCGAGGCCAAGGAAGCCCAGCCGGCTCTGGGGAGGGGGCGGGAGCCAGAGCACCAGAGGGGGCAGGGTTATTACTAACTAGTTGTTCCAGACGTTGGGAAATAGGCAGTAGGGTGGAGGAGAGGACCTTATCTAATTTTAGAGCCAAGTCTCTTGTCAATGAGAGCTTCCATAGAGTCCTCGTGATAGCAATCATCCTCGTCATGGGGATCAAACGCAGCCACCTCCTGTTCATAGACTTCGCAGTCTGACATAGTGAATTTATATATAGGTTATATATATATATATATATATATGAGTCTCAAATTCTCCAGGGAGAAGCCAAATTATACAGCCCACACTCCAGCAAGAGCAGGCATCGGTGGGGAGCAAAGCTGGAGCAGAGGGGGCCACACCGGTCCAAAAATAACCCTGACTGATAGGACTAATGAAGGGTATAAACCCTGGTTGCCTACTCAGCTTCAGGGTTTCCAAAAATTCTTTTCCCCAAGTCTGGGATTGCAGGGGTTAATTAATTAAGCAACCACGGAGACAGGAAAAAATGCTGCCTGAATTAAAGGGCCCGGTACCAGCTCCGCCGTCTGCTTGCTGCATGTTAATCCCTAAGAAACCAGCCCGGGAGAGGCTTCACTCCAGCTTTTAAATTCCGGGGCTCCACGCGTGCACTGACGCATGCTGGCTTCCGACACGCACGCAGGATTCCCTGTCAGGTTCTGGCATGCGCCTCGCTCCCTGAGGGGGGCAATCCCCGGCAGCATGCAAAAGCGCGAAAGCACACAACTCGCACCGCGAGTAAAGAAGTTAGCGGGCGCAAGGGAAAATGAAATAAAACAGAACCGGGGCAACAAAGTGATGTACAGATACAGCGCAACACGCGCTGAGGCTGAAACGGTAAAGGGCGAGCTCGTGCGCGCGCCGAACACAGCGCAGCGCGAGAGCACTAGCAAAGCATTATCATACAGCAAATCGTAATTATACACAATAAATCATTAAACTAGTCATTAAACAATCGCAATACCAAGTATCACAGAGATAGCATGAACAAATAATGAGGCACTTATCTTGACTGCGGAGCAGCAAAGAAAGAGGAAGCCAAGATGGTGCTTCATTATTTTCTATGCATATCTCTGTTACTATTGGTTGATTAAGGAGGCGTGGTTCAAAGCCTCTTAGGAAATGTAGTTTATTACAATGTTTACTTTTTTCTCATTGGCTACTGTTGAGTAGTAAAGAAATTGAGAAAGCATAATCTGAGCCTCCGCTCCTGCCATAGAATTCAACTGAAAATGGCCGGTATCATACACAAAACGATACACTTCAAAACACAGACGTATCTAGCTCAGAAACTGGAGATATTCAGTGGAAGCAGATATTCTAGGAGTGCAAGAGATCTAGTGCTGAGATCACCGTTTTTCCAGAAGAAGAGAACTTTTGACAGAGTGTTCTCAGGAGCTGCGCCTAGAATCTGAAATGCGCTGCCTCCAAACATCAGAAGGATCCCGATCCACTTGTGTTTCAAGAAGGGAGCCAAAATCTTCCTAATGAGCAAATTCCTACCTTAACCATTATTGATCAATCACTCAAAGATATGTTTACAGACTATTCACATATCTCGCCAGGGGCATATATTCTGCCTGCGCCACAAGATGAAGCATTTTTAGTTTACCCAACTTAACTCTGAGAGTCTATCCGCGTAACCAGCCAGACTCACTAGCCCAATATATCTGTTAAATGTAGTTTACATGCTATTTTTGTTTGAGTGTAATAGTTTCATAAGATGATACTTTAGACTTCTATATTTGATTAATTTGCAACCGTATTTCAGGTCTGAGAAGTTAGTTTCACACTTTCCAGTATGCATAATGCTTGCTATCGAAATGTATTAACGAATTAAGGGATTACTGTGAAGCGCTCTGCTACCCATTGGCGTCTTGTTTGCGCTATATAAAACACTGAATAAATAAATGTGATTAGAAAGGTTTTCATTTGTACCTTGTGGTGCCCCTCGCACTCTGAAGTGTCCTTTTGTTGCATGAAGGTGTTGTAAAATATCGTAAATAAAATAAATACATTCAGGTGGTACTGGGATATGATACACAAATTTACTTTCTGGTATCCACCTTACCTCTCGAACATCAGTAGTGGCAAACTCTACTGCAATATTTGTTCATTATAATTTTTAAGTTTCCTATATTTATATTTTCTCCCCAATATAAACGGATTTGAGCATTTGTGGAGCACTAGTGAGCTTTAGGAACCCTATACCCTCAATGCAAATCAAAATAATATTGTTAAAAAGATCTTCGTGTAACAGTATGATCACAATGAATCACTTTGTGGGTTACCTACTCAGTCTTTGATGTCCCCGCAAAGAAGGTTAAGACGCCAATATAGATGACACACTATGACAGAAGAGATTCTCCCTTTGAAGACTCCTCTTTGAACACTTCAAACTCCTCATGAAAGTAACCACAATCACTCTCTGTTTTCAGCCATGTCCGGGATCTCTTATCCCATCCCTGATTGCCGATCTACTGGGGTTAGAAAGGCACAGGTTCTTAAATGTGTCCAGTCCTGCCACCTAGAAATTACAATAAGGCATGGAAATTACACTCAGTAACATGGGTGATGAGTCTCCAAGCCTACAGAGAATGGATTTGTCTATTTTTTTAATATTGTGAATTTTGTCTTCTTGTGAATAAATATGTCTCTTGATAGTGATCTTCATACACCACCATCTCCATTCCCTCAGGCAAATGCATTTATGTATATTTCTGGTGTTCCAGAAATCATGTTTATGTTTTCTGAAAAAAGGCTGAGCCACATCCTTTTCAATTGCAGCACCTTCTGTCACGTTAAATGGTGTGATAAAAAAATCTAATTATGACAGAATTTCCTCCCCCATTCAATCTGCAAAATGGTTATATTTTGCTTTTAACATGTTTTTACTATGCAACGTATGCATCTCTCTCTAGTAACTCTCAAGTTTCCATTCTTACACACTGCCATGAGCAACTTGTTTGACAATTGATATTTCTGGTTTTAAATTAACTGGGATACTGGACAATCGATCTATACTAGTGTTTTGCTTGGGTAAAATATAGCTTTGTTCATTTCTTTTGACAATAACTTAGTCACCTTATTTATTACATTGTTGTTTTTCAGGCTATCATTTAACTTTGACTGCCTCCCCTTCTGGCCTTTAGCAGCTTCCCCAAAATTAAGCTGAACATTCTGAAATGTTTTCTATTTCATGCAGACTGTGCAATACGTTTCGCCTCATACCCAACATCTTGGATCCTTCTGTGTCAATGTTGGATTTGGTCATCAGAAATCCTCCCTATGGCAGCAGATCTCAGAGAGATGAACTGGTGGGGTTGCATCCACCAAAAAAAATAAGACGAGCAACATTTTGTCTCATACTGGGCAGTCTATGCCCCGGCACTTGAGGAAACATAATGCTGATTCAGCAGTTTTCGCAAGCAACAATAGAGGGGCGGGACTTTATAGGCATGAACACAGCCTGGCCCCTGCCAGTAAATATTTCCCAAGTCTCCTGCTGGTGAGGTATTGTTACTGCTAGAATTTGCATTCATTTATTGGTTTATTCAGTTGGTGCCGCATAATTCTGAGTAAAGTGTAGTACTTCTAGTAAGGAGGTAGCCCTTCTTACTATGAGGCCATGAGAGCCTGGAAATGGTTTTACACATGCTGCATGTATAAAGGTTTCAAAAAATCTCAGTACCATGGAAGAGTAACAGAACAGGAAACCTTCAGAATAGGCAGAATAGGCATAATATCATACCACCAGTTTGTTTTTCACCTGGTGTCGTGACTACTGGGTGATAAAGAATTACCCAATGTCTTGGTTTCTTTTTGTTTAAAAGAATCTATTTGTAGGAGAAGTGAGGGTTAATTTCGTAACCAGCTGGAAAAACTGTTGGCACAGAACAGAATAAATGTTGCATGTATACTTGACCTTGAGGAACATAATAATTCATACCATTTATTATGACTGTGCACAATTTAATATGTGTACAGTAGACGAGAAGCTTTTTGATACTTTTACAAATGTATTCCAAGTAACGTTACGAATGGGATTATCAAAAATGCAAAGGGCAAAGGTTTGCATTATTAAAAATTGCAAACGTTGCAAAGGGATTATCAAATATGCAAAGTACAATAAGAAGCAATAAAGCTTCTTATTGGAAAACTCAGCTAGAAATTGTAATTCTTAATAACTTCATGAATATGGTAAAAGTCTTGGAAAATTCCAATTTTAAGTAGCTGGGTTTCGCTTATAAGGAAAATACCAGCCTTGGGATTTCTTTTTTTTTTTTTTTTTTTTTTTGAAACCTTTATTACAGAATGCAAAAGAATACAAAGATGGGCCTACAACCTTCAGGCCGGCCGCTAGCAAGCAATGGGAGCATAAAACACAGTTATGAAACACAAGCGGCCGGTGATAATGGTCCCAGAAGTCAAAGGAAGCGTTGGCGGCCAAACCGTCCGGGCCCCCCAAATGGCGGTTTCATTTTTTATGAGAAACTACATACAAATCCCAGCCTTGGGATTTCTATGAGATAATATTGCATTCGTATTTGGACACTTGGCCGTGGCCCATTGAATCAAAGGAACCATAAGCGGCTCACGAATGACAACTATCAGAACACGTCCTATGGGGAAAAGGTGTTGCATTTCAGTACGCTTTAGGAAAGTAATCGAGGCATTGAGATAACGCAGTGCGTTAAAATTATCGCCGGTTTAGCGACAGAAAACTGCCGATAAAGCGGCGATAATGGGCTTGATAATATGCCCTGGAGAATTCCCATAGAAGCCCAGGTTGACACCAGAACATGGGCTTCTATAGGAATTCTCCAGGGCATATCATCAAGCCCATTATCGCCGATTTAGCGGCAGTTTTCTGCCGCTAGACCGGCGATAATTTTAACGCCGTTTCTTGATAATATGCCCTGTGGTTTTTAGTCAAGTGGATTTTTTTTTTTTTTCTGAACAGGCTTCTTCCCATTTCAAGTGGACTGGGCAGAAACACGCTGCCGCTGGCTGTTCAATGTGGTACATTTTGAACATTTTAGACCTAAGCAAATACTGCTATTACTCGGTATGGCTCATTTTTAGCTTTTCCCTTCCCACCCCGCCGCCCCCCCCACCCTTCGATGCTGCAATTGACGGCGACTCCAACTGCTTAAAAATAGACTGACAAAAACATATTTCATTTACAAGCCAGACATTTTAAACAAGCGCCTGGATACCCTCACGATGATCAGTGCGCTGCAAAAATCAACATAACTTGACATTGCATAACATGTTGAGCATCGGATGCTGAGATATATCCAGTTACCTGAAGTGCCTTGAATCATAGCTGCACTTATTCTCGCCTGGAAACTGTCTCATCGGGTAATCAGTAAGCTGTGCGGTGTCATTTCTGTAAAGCCTTGATACCTAGAATTCAATTCAAACTAACTGTGCTACATGGAAGACTGGGCAGAAAAGATGGTTTCACATTACAGAATCGAGTCACAGAGGTCCTTCACGCATCCGTCCACCCACATATTAGACAATTTTAAAAGCACAACCTTTCTCTCTCGTGGAAGATATCTCGGTTCTATTGAGGACCCATGAAATGCGTAAAGTTGTGTAGGCGATGGGCTACATAGGGAGCGGGGAGTTTTTAGACTATTTCAGAAAGTAAGACGATTGGTCTCTTTTTTGCCATTAATGAAGAGCTTCAAAGTATGAAAAACAGGGGCGTAGATTTGGGGGTGGGGTCGTTTGTTGTGTGCATTATTGGCTTTCCAGTTGTGCTGGAGTCACTGAGTCGTGTCTTCCATGTCTGTGTCATTTTATTTTTGCCTGGTCCAAGAATAAAGGCAAAAACAGTGACTTTTCTTCACTTTCAAAAGATTGTATTTGAAATTTTAGTACAAAACAGGTGGTTGGTAGCCATATGAGTAAAGTTCCGAAAGCACAATTATTCAGTTATTACGTAAATATAATATGAAAGCTAGTGACGTTTTCTCAAGCAGCCCAATGAGGCACCAATGCCTGCTTTGACCAACCGCATGGTGGGAAAATAAAGAAGAAACAAAGAAAGACAAGAAAAGAGAAACAAAAGTGGGGGGAGGAGGAGGTTGCCATTATTAACAGATGAGGCATGTATATCACATCTCTAATCGAAATAGCCTATGCCAGCAACACTATCAGAAAGCCATCTAAGTCCTGGTTACGATCCAGCGCAATGGGATGTCAGCAGTGATGGTATACAAAGAGCCTAGGTTAATAGCCTCATGGGTGGTTGATTAGTTCAGGGTATCAGTTCTGACTATTCCATAGAGCTTTATTGGACGAGATCCAGGGATAGTGGGCAGACAATATTGAGTGTGCACCCCTAATGTATCTCGGCCATTCCCACCATATGTTATCAGAGGAATTCCCCAGTGATTTCCATGAAGCCAAGATACTTTTATGGATCAAGGTAAACATTATGTCTATAGTAGTAGGTCATCCCTCTGCAGTCCAGTTGTGTGTGAGGAGCTAAAAGGACCCAAACGGAGAATGAAAAAGTCCCAGGAAGTTTAGTATGAAATATATTAGTGATGGTATTGTGAAAATGAGTCCAGACATTAAGTAATAAGGGACAGCCATATATCATATGACGAAGGCCAACATTCGCAGAGTTGCAACTCCAGCAAGTGCTTTTGTCCATGAGGCCCAGGGTGGCAAAGCGGTGTGGGGTCCAAAAGGTTCTGTGAAGAATGTGCAGTTTGGTCTGGGCAAGGTTTGGTGCTATCTTTTTATTGAATGGGTAATCCCATAGTTTTGGGAAATCAATGTCTGACGGATTAGATAATCTGTCCTGGGACCTGTCAGAGGACCACCTCTCTTAAGTATCATTGAATAACGAGTTGGTCAGAGGTCTGAGCTTGGTATATATTTTGGAGACCACATGTCTGTCCTTCTGAAATAATGCTAGGAGAATCAGTAGCAAGGCTTCTTTAAAAGACAATACTTTGTGTTTGAAGATGGCTACCTTTAGTCAAAGGAAGTCATAAAAGTCAGAGGGTGCAATGCTGTATTGTTGTTTGATGTCAGAGACCGGTTGTGGGTGCTGTTTAGAGCCATAGTCGCCAAACCTGAAAATTCCCTTCGTCCTCTATGGGCCTCCTATGGAGAGGTTAGGATTACATTTAATATCTTTGTTGAACCAGATTGAAGCTTGTAGGGAGTGTCTAATTTTCACCACCGAGAAGCGAAAGTCGAGGTGTAACAAAACATTCATAGATGGTCTTTGGATATGGTTAAAAGAGACGTTAAAGAGAGAATATCTGCTAGGGACTGTTCAAGGGAAATCCATGGGGGTGTAAAGTCAATGGCACTGTCAAGTCCTTTCGCACTTTGGGCAGCCAAAATGGTAAATTGGTACTTTTTAAAGTCTGCAATATTAATACCAACAAGGTGCTTGGGTAGACAGAGATTTTTCAAGGAGGTAGGTGGTTTTTTAGAATTCCAAATGAATCTGTTAAGTAGGTGGTCTATGCTATAAAAAATTCATATGAACAGAGGATATAGCATATTTAGTAGATAGTTAACAACTGGAGTGATAACCATTTCTATGGATTCACATTTACCCCACCATGTAAGGAATTTTGGTGACCAGCCTTCCAGGAATTTCTCAAACTTTTGAAGGACCAGGGACTAGTTATGTCTCATAGGTTCGATTAGGTCATCAATACATTTGAGTCCTAAGTATTTGAGAAAGTTGGGCTGTGATGACATGCCCGGGGGTACCCCAGAAACTCTTTGGTGCAAGTAACGTTAAGTGGGTGAACCTCCGATTTATCCTTATTGAGGGTATATCCAGAGATCGAGGAGTATTCTTCAATCTTAGCTATATTTTCAGGAATAGCAATATCTGCAAACTCTGTTAATTTTAAAATGTTGTTGGCATCGGCCGCTGTTTTAGAATATTTGCCATCGACATTTAGTCCGATTGAGTTTTTCTGTTTGTTGAAAGACGGTAAATGTGGTTCAATGGCGAACAATAATAGTGATGGGTACAGAGGGCACCCCTGTCTAGTGCCTTGTCTGAGTGGGAATGAGTCACACAGTAAACCATTTGTCCTAATTTTAGCCCTGGGATTTGAGTACCGGTCTATCCCCATTTTTAAAAACGACTCACCCAGATTAAAGCACGACATTGTGGCTTTCAAGAGGGGTCATGCAACCTTGTTTTTGATTTTGGCAATTTGTAAGACACGGACTAGTAACCTAATATTATCATTGGAGAGTCTGTGTTTAGCTAGGACTTTGGCATATAATTTGCTGTCTAAATTAATGAGCGATATTGGCCTGTAGTTTTTGGGGCAAATGTGATCTTTGCCTTTTTCAGGGATAAGAGCTATTGTCGCTTCTGCTGTGGTCTCCCCAATGTATCCAGTCTCAGTATAGTTAAGGAAGCGATCCAGCAGGGTTATTGGTAGTTCTTCAATGAATGCTTTGTAGAAGTGTACAATGTGGCCATCTGGTCCAGGGGCTTTTCCAACTTTGAGGGATTTAATAGCTAATTGTAATTCTGATTCTGCAATGGCCTGATTGAGGTGAAACTGGTGTTGGGGATCCAGTTTAAGGAGGTTGAGTTTGTTTAGTTATGTCAAGCTATCCATGGAATTAAGATTGGTACTTTCATCATATAAGGTCCAATAGAAGTCTAAAAAGACATGGGATATTGTAGAGTCTAAGTGCAACTGTCCCTCCTGTCTCTGACAGGGGTCATTTTTTAGATGTTTTATTTATGCTTTAAGTAGTGGGCTAAGACTTTATCAGTAGTGTTACCAGCAGGGAGTTTTATTGAGTTGAATTTGGTTGCCCATTGTCCAGCCCTGGTGCTCAGGAGTTTATTAAATTCATATTTTTACCAGTTTAGGGTGTCCACTAGGAGGATGCCTTTCTCTGAATAATGTGTGAATTATAATTGTTTAATTTCAGTTATCAAATATTTCATCTAGGTATTTGCAGATTTTCACACCCCTTAATGTGGGTTCGATGGAGCCACAGTGCCATTGGGGGTCTCAGTCTTGGGGGGGGGGGAATGTCTAGAAAAAAGTTTTTAATGGCTAGGCGGACCTTGCATGTGTACTCGAGAATTTTCCTCCTCTTAACCAGATGGTTCAACCCCTCTGTGTTAAGTGATAGTAGCTGTAATGAGTCAGTCTTCACCATTAAGGGCATGGGGAAGCAACGGAGGGACTCAGGTTAGTCATATTCAACATAGTGCGTTATGTAAGAGTACTACTTGTAGTTAGAGTGTCTTGCATTAAAGGTCTACGGATATGGTCATTGTAGGCATTGCAAATCAACTTCATTCTGAGCATGACAGGTGGAGGAGAGCAACTGGAAAGATGGGAAGGCGAAAGAAAAAAACAAGAAAAAATATACAGTTATAGCCAACCAACTCTGTAACCCCACCCCACCCAAACAAGCATACTGGGACCGGTTTCGGGCTAACAGCCCTCTTCCGACAGGCTAGCTTGAATCCAGTGGCAAAGCGAGCAAGACTGATTTGCATATGGCTGGGTCCAAACTGGAATAGCATGGTGAGCAAAGAAACGATGGAATTAGGCCCAGCTCTCTGTACTGGGGTGAATGTATGAGATTGTTCTGCATTCTGTCCATCAACTGTTCTTTTTGCAACTCTGACAATCGGAGCGAACAGGGAGGACATTAAGTTTCAAAATAGGTAGTTGGTCTATTCAGCCTAACATTTAGACAAAATTATATTTACCGGCAAGCATGAGCTGAAACATGACAAGCGAGGATCAGAATAAGCATATTTAAAGTACCTAAGCTTTCTCTGTGAGAGTAAGAAGAAAACAATGCAACATTGTAGGTAAGGAATTACTGACAAAGCCAGTCTGTGCCATCCTTGTCAGATGCCAAAGACAGACAAAGAGTGTAAGTAAACGATCCAAAGAAAGACAAGGTATTCAGCAAAGCGTAAAAGCGGTAATGCATTATGACGTCCCTGAGCTGAACGAGTGAGTTTCCATCTCCACCTCTAGGATATTATCAAGGAAGGGGGACGGGTGATAGTTGCAGCATACAAGGTAACATTAATTGCAAAACAAGCAGTTGGTCTATTCAGCCTAGCATTTAGGAAATGTGATATTACCAGCAATTATGAGCTGTGACAAGACAGGCAGGGAACAACATGAGCATATCTAAAGGAGCAAAGCATTCTGTGGGAGAAAAGGAAGAAGACAATGTAACATTCTCGGTTAGGGATTGTAGAAAAAGTCAATCTGCGTACCCATTGTAAATGTCAAAGACAGTCAAAGGGCATAAGCAAATAATTATCCAGAAGGCAAGGTATTTGGTGAAAAATAAAAGTGGTAATAAATTACAAAGTCTCTGTGGTGAAAGAAGATGTTTCCATCTCCGCCTTTTAGATGTTATCAAGGAAGGCAGCCAGGTCTCGGTGGTGATGGAACAGGTGGCGTGAGCCTTTGTAGGTTATATGGATCCTGGCGAGCCCTGAGAAGGAAAAGAGGATGTTTATGTTCCGTAGACTAGGCCTGAGGTAAGGGAAGCCTTTTCACAGTTGGACGGTGGTCTTGGAGTAGTCTTGCAAGATGGTGATCCAGTGTCCTTTCCAAGTGAGGAATCTGTGCTAATGGAGGAATTACAGGGTCATTCCACATGTTGATAGTGCAAAGGTTTGCAGACGATCCGTTTTACTGGCCAGCTCAGGCAGCACAGTCATTTGGTCGTTTAGGGATAGGATGCACTCTCTCAAGTTCATAACATGTGTGAGCCACATTTTCCTTTCCTGCCTTTAGGAAATCCCAAAAGTCTAATGTTGCCTCTCCTGTTTCTGTTCTCATGTTCAGTGATATTGTGTTGCATTGATGCTGACATTTTGTTTAGTGCACTGAGGTCTTTTTTGCAGAGAGAGATTCGTTTTCAAGATTGCTGATCCATTCTTCTGCTATGGATAGATTGTCCATTGTTTGTTTCATATCAGACCACATACCAGCCACATCTTGTTGCATAATCTCCATACTGATTTTTGTTTTTTGAGTCTATGGTAAAGAGTCAGCAAGCTTTTTAAGAATGGTATCCATTGTTTCTTTCAATTCAGTCTTGCTAATTGGAGATTTTGGGGCAGGAGGCTCTGGCTTTGTCCTATTGTACCTGGTTTGGACTCTTTCTCGGCCATCGTATCGCTTTAGTAGTCACAAAGCAAGATAAGGAGGGTGGTAACACGCAAGGAAGGAAGATCATCTGCCTCTTTGCAGGGTTATAGGCAGTACGCTGGGGGTCAATGGAGTGCAGTCACTAGGCAGCTGTATATGAGGTGTCAACACCACAACCGTCAGGGATTAAATCAGCAATCATAGATTGTGCTATGGCTGTGGGAGTAATCAATAGTATAGAGAGTCACTGCACTTAGAAGCTCAGGTGGTGGCAAATGTGCCAATCCTTTTGTCCCTGAGGTGAAGCATGTACACCCTCCCTGTCACCAACTAGTGTTGGGGGCAGTTCTTAACTGTGTCACAGCATTTGAATCTTCTGTGCCGAGACACGGAGCAAGAGATATTTGCAGTGGTGAGGGCTAGGACCGAGGACCAAAGAGCATACTCACTTGAGAGAGAGGTGGACACATGTAGGCACAGGAGCAATCCTGAGGCAATCCCCTTACCCAGAGAAGAAAGGCCAAGCGTACGGAGGTGATCACAAAAGTCACAAAAACCTAAGTGAAATGCCTTCACACACGCTTTCTATGGAGAGAGGTGTCTCACATGACTTATTAAGCGCAAGCGTAGGAGGGTAGGGAGAGCACCTTATATCTCTTCACTCTACTCGGGAAGTTATGGCCTACCATCCATTTACAGGAGTGGAGGGTCTCGTGCGTTTGTGTTGGCAGGTGTGGGCGTAAACACAATGTTTATAGCGTAGTATTTATTTAGAGAGTTGCAGCCCCTTGGCTGATTATGCGTGATTGAACATGAATCTAATCATTCTGCATGTCAAGGGACTGCCGGGAATGGAGATGCTGTGAGATTAGGACGTAGGGGCTCCTAATGGGGACAGGAATGCCCCAACACTCAAAGATAAAGGTCACTCACTTAATTTTTCTTGCAGGAAGGGAGCTGGTCATAGGCTCATTTGAGAATGCATCGGCAGCTGGTGCGATCGCATCTGATAGTTAATTACGGCTTCGGCGCATTGCGAAGTCGGGAGCAGCCACATTGTACACCTCAAGCAGCCTGTTTCCAGGTTGTGTCTCTCCAGATGAATGAGGAGTCAGGGAGCCAAATTTCAAAATGTGAAAACAGTGAACCTGGAATCAATACTGGCTTCCCTCTTGTTGAAATTGTGTGAGCTCAGGCAAACATTTTATTTCACAGAGCCACCACTTTCTTTATTATTATATATGAGAGCAATTCGTGAGTTCAAGCAGTGCTTAATTTGTGAAAGAATAAATGCCAGCGCACAAAACTGTGCTCATAAGCCTGCGGCTAGTTGTATTAAATGTTTACAAAATGGCTGTGAAGTATTGAATTCACCTCAGGACAGGGCAGGAAGTGATGAGAATCCCCACCCAGCCTTGTCTTTCTAATTGCCTTGCTCGTTGTTGAGCGTGTATCTGCGAGGTGAGATCAATTAATGCTGAGACAGTTGTAAGTTGGCTTATGATCAGGAATCAGGCATCCTTCAATTCCTCTCACACGCATTGACAAAAAGCTGCTGTGGTAGCTTCAGTGGTCCACCCCATCTCTGCAACCAATTGCAGTCACAAGTTATTTACTTTGAATCTACAGGTTATCATCCTTAGACTAATAGACAGATGGAAAGAATGAATCAGCAATTGAATAATACCTCAGTCTCTCATGTATGCCGAACATTAGGTCCATCAAACAATCTATAAATAGGCATTTACTGACCACCAAGGCAGCATACCAGATAATAACAGATCGACCTAGACAGGCTCTCCTCAGTATAAAGTAGGAGATCGTGGCTGACTGTCTAAGAGATTTCTCTCACTTCCAGAAACCTATTCAATGTTCATTCCCAAACTTGTAGGACCATTTCATGTCCTACAGTTGTTAGGAACAGTGGCAGACAGAGGAGAACTATCATCAAAATGGAGAATTCAGCTGGTGGTTGAAATACCCAGAAGTATGCTATCAGCAACCATTGCAGATAGCCCACCTACTCCAGTGGTGGTAAATGGGTCCGTTGATTATGAGGTGGAATCTCTTTTGGACTTTCTAGTTAGATATGGCCTAGGAACATATCTAGAAGTGAGGAAGGGGTATGCTCTTTCTAAATGTTTATAGGAACCAGATTCCATTATTCATGATCCCCGTTTGGTTGGAATTTCATATCAGACATTAAGATAAATGAAGGCCAGCAAAGACATCTGGGGTGGGGGATTTAGAAAGGGTACTGTCAGGATTAGGAAGAGAGAAAATCCAAAAATAGATAGCTGGAGAATCAGGAGCCAGGAAGGAAGGAAGACTACGAGGGCCAAGAACACCAGCACATGGGAAAAGAGGGCTTAACATTGCTTGGAAGTGGCGGAGATCCGGCTTGTCAATACTAAGCACAGGAAATAGACCACTGACCTTGGTGCACCCTTAAATTATATAATAAATGCTATATATGTGAACACTGTCTACAAACAAGGCATTCCTCAGTATCAAGAGGTGTGAAACTGAGGTGTGGATCATGGATTATATTGTACAAGAAAATCAAAAGCAATAACATACTCCTGCTATTCCTTGTCAAAGCTCTTTCTTCCACAAGAGTCGGTCTTAACTTTAAGGCAGGCAGTCACTCCTACTTCCTAAAGAACATTTTCCCCTGAAACTGCTAATATGCACTTGACTGTTCAAGCAGTATATTAATCCTAACTCCTTGACACACATCTTTTTGCCCTTCACACAAGTCAAGAGTTCAGACAACTGAACAATGCACTTTTGGCTAAAGAAGTAACTTAAAAACTCTCAAAGAAGTGCAGTAATGAGTGTAAAAAAGATCACCTTTAAGTAATCAATGCATTACTACTTCATCCTCTTCCGCATCCTGGTCTTCCCTTCATTGAAAACGTTAATGCATCAATCAAAATTCATGGTAATACACAATGAAATACTCTTCCTCTAAAGGCTGTAGAAGGGCCCTGCACTGACAACCTATACTGTGGTATGTATGGATGACCATGTGACTTAATTTTAAACATCTGTGCGGGGCAGTAATGGACAGAAATCTGTTGCCCAGTGGTTCACTTGGAGGCAGATGTAGATTGTGAAACCCTCCAGTCAGATCCAGGGATCATGCTTAACTGAGTACTCCCATGCAGTACTGCTCAGCAGGCTGCAGGCTATCTATCAGTGTCAGGGCAAAGTTTTGCTGTGGCTTGCAGACTTCTTAGAAAGCCTCACTCAAGCAACCAGGCTATGCTCATTCAAATCTCACATTATTTCTATCAATAAGGGGGTGCCTCAGGGCTCATCTCTGAGCCCGACTTTGTTTAACATCTATGTGACCCCCCTGGCCCAGATTGTAAAACCTTGTGACTTCAATGTAATCTCATATGCTGATGACACCCAGCTAATCATTTCGCTAGGGCAGGACACTGACAATGTGAAACATAGGTTTCAAGACTGTCTGAGGACAATTGCTGCTTGGATGACTACCAATTGGCTCTGGCTAAATGGTGAAAAAACTGAGATATACTGTTCAGAAAAGCTCAGTTCCTCTAGACTCACAACTGGTGGCCTGCAGAGCTGGAGGCAGCTCCTTCGCTATGTCTCACAGTAAATATCTGGGTGTTAAACTAGATTAGGAACGCTTCATGAAGAATCACATTGTTGCAATTTACGGCTCCTGTTTTGCGACTAGGAGACTTCTGAGGAAGGTCTTTCCTCGGCTACCATCTTCTGCCAGGAAAACACTGGTCCAGATAATGGTTATAAGCCGCCTGGATTACAGTAATGGGCTTTTTAATCTAATATGGCATTTGTCGAATACGGCTGCCCACCTGGTCTGTAATCTCCCGTCAGGGCCCCCTTCGGCTCCTATTTGAGAAATCTTTATTGGCTCAATGTCCGAAAGCGTATCTTGTTAAAGATCTGTTGTCTCACCCACAAGTCCTTGATGGGCACTGACCCTCTCTACCTAAAGGATAAATAGCATTGCTACCTTCCTGCACTTTAAGATCTAGTAACAAGGAGTTTCTGATTGTCCCCGTGTTCGCACAGTGAGATACAGTGGTAGATCATTGCCCCTTACGGCCCCTACGGCCTGGAATCAACTGCCTCGCCATCTGCGTTGTTGTGCTGATTTGACTAAAATCAGGAAAATGTTGAAAACATGGCAGTTCTAGTATCTGGTTAGTTGTTTTGTGGTGAAAGAATGCTGAGATATACCTTAGAGTATGATTTGCTGTGCTTTATTCTTCATCAAGTTACATTAACATAAAATAACATACTGATTCTCAAACTAAAGGATTGTCGCTTACACCAAGCCATCAGTTACCAAACAGTCAAATCAGGCAGTCCATTGCTAATGTATGATAGAAGTTGTCAGAACTAGTCAAATTCTGATCTGTAATAAATCAATAACTACAAAAGGGGCGAGTGCGGATCAGGAAAAGCTTTATGGTCCTATTGGACTTAACCACAGCCTTTGACACGGTCTGTCATCAGAAATTGATACTCCGACTGAGAGAGACCGGTCTACAGGAGCTGGCGCTTAAATGGCTTGTTAGTTTTTTGGACCAGCACACGCAAACAGTCGATCTGGGCCCACTCCGCTCACGAACTGTGAAGCTTAGTAAGGGGGTGCTCCTGGGCTCTTGCTTGAGCCCAACCTTATTCAATATCTACGTGGCCCCCCTTGCTAAAGTCATCCGAAAGTATGGCTTCATGCCATTCTCTTATGCAGACGATACTCAATTACTCCTATCCTTTGATAAGGATAGGGAGTCAGTTGAACAGCGTTTTGCTGAAGGCATGTCTGCCATAGCTGAATGGATGACAGATCAATTCCTGCAGTTGAATGCGGCCAAAACCGAAATCCTGTTGTTTGGTCGTGCACTTACCTCCTGGTCGCCTGCATGGTGGTCAACGGTGCTAGGCCCCGCTCCCTCTCCTACTTTGGTGGCAAAAAATCTAGGAGTCCAGTTGGATGCACGGCTATCAATGAAAGATCAAATAATGACCACCGTTGGGACCTGTTATCGCACCCTGAGCCTTTTGGTAGAGTGTTCATCTGGCTGCCTCTCGCAGAACCTAGAACCCCACTTCAGGCTCTGATCATAGGTCGCCTTGACTATTGTAATGCCCTACTGGCATCTGCAAATGAGGCCCTTCTTAGCAGATTACAGATCGTTCAAAATGTGGCCGCATTCTTAGTCCTTAATAGACCACCTCGCACCACCTCCGAGCCACTTCTGAAGTCGCTTCATTGGCTTCCCATTCGCCAGAGAATAAAGTTTAAGCTCTGCTGCTTTGCCCATAGAACTGTTTTTGGCAAATGCCCGAGTTATATGGCAGATAAGTTTAAATTGTATTGCCCAAACCGGTGTCTTAGATCAGAAAGCAAAGGGCTGCTGGCAGTCCCGCGCTTTAAGAAAATTCGAACTGGAGGTAAAACAGTTGCCTTCCTGGCCTCTAAATATTGGAATTCCTTATCAGAGGAGCTTCGAAAATGCTCTAGCTTCACGCGCTTCAGAAAACTCCTGAAGATGGAATTATTCAAGGTCTGAGTTATGGAAATCTATGTCAGTCTGCTCTGTTTTCTATGTTAGCGCGGAGATACCCCTGTGGGGGTGATTCCTGCGCTTTACAAATTTCCTGCATATATACATATGGCACACCACAATCAAAACATGGTAAAGATAAGAGGAATAGTTTGCTTGATCTATGTACTATCATGCCACCTCCCTTGAAAGACATTATTGTTTCAGCCCTTCATGCTCAACCTTCTCACCAATAATCTAAGGGGCACCAGAGTAAGCAGCTTCCTAGTTTGACCTCGGTCTTTCTCCATTGACGACAATATAGGAAACAAAGCAATCCACGTCACTCCATGATACCAATAGAATTGCAAATCAAGTTTAAAGGGCTCCAACACTGTTGGCAAACTGATAAAACATGAACAAACTTCAACACTATCCGGGGAATGATGGGAGCTGCTACGGGACCCAGGTGTCATTCTTTAGCAGACTGCACCTATTATGGCATGTGAGGTTACTTTTCATGCACTTGTAAATAGAGTAAAGCATCTTTGGTGATAGATGGCTGGTACTTTCTGTAACAGAGTGTTTTTCATCTGGATGCTTACTCTTCTTCTCCTTCATTATGATTTGAAGGTGTGCAGACTTGGGAAACACAAGTGTTCTTATTATGTTAAAAGAAATTCTTTTATATGAGGAATCCTTTTAAAATTAACAATTACTATTATGCTGTGTTTTCTTTTAACGCTGAATTATATTTTGTGCTTGGAAGTCAACTTGTGAGATAATCATTTTGATTTTAGTTCTGAAACAACTTGGTCCTTGGTCTAGGTTCAAAGTGGCCCTATGTAAAACGACCCCGAATGATGAGAAATCAGGTGGTGGTCTAAATTTGTGATCTAAGCGGCCTGGTCCTTCTCTTGTGAGGGGATTACTTATTAAAAACAGTTTGTTATGATTTTTTTTTTACATCTGAGGCATACACTCACTACACCATATGTGGATTCCTTTGGTACTTTATACAAGCAATTTCACATGGGGTATAGCACATTTTTTGTTACTCCCTAGACCTAGGGTCCAGAGTATCTAAGAAGAGGCACTGCCAGACTTACTATGGACGTTGGTTGTTGAATGGTAGTTGAGGTGTGCTTCCCTCCTTCCTTCGACCTCCTGCTCTTTAAATACCTGACAAGAACCTTGAAAGACCTGTTGTACTACATGCATTTGAATAAGACAATCACCCAAGTTTGGTGAATTAGAACACTTCTTCCAATCAGTAACCCAAACATGGTAACAAGCATTTTTAGAAAATATTTGGAGGGCACATCAGACCAGAAATTTTAACTCAGATCTGACAGTGTAAACCAAAGAGCCGAACTTTGAAGGAGAGAGAGGGAGAAAGAGAGAGACAGGGAAAGAGAGAGAGAGGGAGGGAGAGAGAGAGAGGGAGAGAGAGAGAGTGTAAATACTTTACACATTGCCTCTTTAGATTAGACTGACTGCTCTATGCCAAGCTATCAGAGGGTGAGCATGGGTGATCTTTTAATGTGTACCTTACTTACCCTGACCAGGACTGTGGTTTATGCTTGGTCAGGGTGTATACTTATGCCAACTAGAAATCCGATTTCAATCACTGTCTTTTAGGTAGCAGGAATACATTCCGCAAATAGATTCACTCTGCCAATATGAAGATGTGCTTTTGAAAACTTTGCTATATTTGCTTTTCTTACACCCATTTTATTAAGGTGTTAGTATATTGGTATTGGTATTTCTTGGTATTTGTATAGCTCTTACTACCCTAAGCAAGATGCTGAATCGCTTTGCGAATTGGTGAGTGTAGCCCATTGTTACTTGGGAAACCAGTGTTAGCGACTTAGTCAAGCAAAATGATTACAGCTAAGTTTATGGTAAGTCTTCTCACAATTGTGTGCCAATTCCATATGTGGGTTTTAATTTAATTTATTTGAGTTAATGATCTGCTTCACTTTATTAGTAACATTGGTATTCATAATTATACTCCTTGGCATTCTATTTGCAATCTTGCTGTCATGTAATTTGTC
Source organism: Triturus cristatus (assembly GCF_964204655.1). Taxonomy (NCBI): domain Eukaryota; kingdom Metazoa; phylum Chordata; class Amphibia; order Caudata; family Salamandridae; genus Triturus; species Triturus cristatus. The sequence goes on along the minus strand of NC_140582.1, from coordinate 575,781,055 downwards.
ATGTAATTTGTTCACAGTTCTTTATGTCATTATTTGTGAGAATAGGTTTTGCTACATAGGAACAGAGGTTAGAAGGATTTTACCTACAAACAGCAGTGGAGCAACACATTAGAGGCACTCTTAAACCGCATATAAGTGTTAAATAGAGTCTACCCAAGAGCAAGAGAGGAGCAGCACAAAATCAACACATTGGAGGAGCTGTCAAATCACTAGGGAGTAGAATAGTATAAAACGTTAATCCAGGACCAACCGAGAAACAACACATTAGAGGCCCTGTTAAACAGTAGTGCTGGAACAATTTTCAGAGTGGGGGTGCTGCATCAATGTTACATTACAGAATTTATAAGGCTTGAGAAATACTCCAAGTGAAGCAAATGAGTCATGCACATTCGGCAAGAAACTAGTAAGTGTGTAACAGGTGGTGCATTGTGGGGCGCACTGTCGTAAATATATTACTAAGCAAGGCGTGGTAGTGCACTGTCATGTATAGACAGTACATCTTTCATTGAAATGGCCACAAAATTTGCAAAGGCATACAGTTTTACAGATAAAACTATATAGCATGCAAACAATAATTTGTGGCAATCACATAAAAAAGGCTGAGCAGAAATTTCTCTACTCATTCTATGAATATTCATTCAAAATCCAACCTTTTACGCAGAAGATTGGGTTCATGGTTGGCTTCTATTTTGAATAGGTCTGGGGTTTTCATGTTGCTCAATATCTGGAAAGACTGTGGTTGGTTGAAATAAAATATTCAAAGTTATGTCTATTTATGGCAGGCTATTGTTTAGTTGTTTCAGATCAAGAAGAAAGCAGGATCTCAATAAAATTAACAGGCTGCAAACTATAATGATGTTTCTTTTAAAACTAAATTATCGTAATTAATGTGATTTGGGGGAAGTGATTTCAAATTAGTTAAATTGTAAATATTAGATTCTGAAGACACCATTTTGAATTCTAAATATCAATTATTCTATGCAGTTTAATCACTAAATCACTAATCGACAACAGAGGAGCAGGGAAGGAGTGGTTTGCCCACTCCTAAGTGCACATGACTGTTTGGCCGGCCTTCTCGGGCTGGCCAAACATTCATGCGCACATGGCATCTTCTACAAGCAGGCTGCATTACAGCCTGCATGGAGAACATGCCTAGACCCCCCATTACCTGGCTGAGGGCCGATTCATGGCTATCGGGAGGCTGGGAGCCGGGTGCCTCCTGCTGCTTCCTGCATAATGCTGCATGGCCGGTGTCAGGAAGAAGAGGACGGAGGAGAGGCAGACTTTTTTTGTTCCTTCCATCCCCATGCCCCTGCCCCTTGCAAATACTTTGCCCATGCCTGCACTAATGTGGAGACTAATGCAAGAAAAATAAGGCCGCATCTGCATTTTGCTTCAAAAATAAAAATAACAATAATGCTGCTTTTGTACAAAAATGCTTTTGCTAAGACATGTAACCTGGGATAGTACAAATGATGGGTGGTAAAACAGTGAGAATTGTATTCATGAAATTATTAATGTCTTTGTTTTCTTCATCATAGTGATGCTCGCATGGGCCTACATCTTTGCATGTCATTCGAGAGTTAAAAGAAAACAAATGTGAATAAATGTGCCGATAATCGAGCCCTGACAAAGAGAAGAGAAGGTAAAAAGGCTGGTGGCCTTCGAAGAGCGTTGTATGTCTGCCAAGTAACAGAAGGATGGCCATGAGAACGAGAGGAAATGTACAAACTTCTTCCCCAGAGACAGCAGTGTTGAACAAAGAAAATATAGAAATTTGTAACATGTTGCTTATTAGAGGAAATGTGTATTCTAAAGTCGTGGCTAACATATTGTGAAATAAATTGAACAAAGAACGCTATGAAAATATGAACATGACTTTGGTGCTGTGATAGAACACTCCCTAAACTGACCAATGAGAGACAAATATTCAGAAAATGTTGTAACAATGGTGGGATGGACATGTAGGTTTTTAGAGTGTAACTGGGGTGTCTGGGAGGAGTTGGGGGTCAGTCTATGAGAACCTTGAGAGAGGGAGATCGTCGCTGTCCATCGTTTTGTTGTATCTAGATTGAGGCCTACCTTTATCCTGTTTCCTGTCCTGATCTTTGTTCTCTGAATCCTTATACGGGTAACCCCTACTATTCCTTTGGCCACGAGGGTAGTTTTCCATAAGTTAGTATAGTTAATAAATCCGTACTTTGCATAACTATTTGCAGATGTATTTGTCTCTGTAACTTTTGTCTCTTCGCCTATCCACTCCTTCACTGCATTCTGTTCATTATGATTTGAGTCTGACACTGTTTGCTTTGTTTAATGATATTTTCTCTCTGACTGATCCTTTGTTAACTTTGTGAACCTGTACATGATGAGCATTTTAACTTCACATTATTTTGCTATAAACGTTTGTTAAACTTTCATGGAGTTTGGGATCATTTATTTAGTATTGACAGTTAGATCAATAATTATTATCATCAACTTCTCAACTTTAGGTCTATCGACCAGAGGAAAGAAGTTGGAATACTGACTAAGTTATGATCTAGAGAGTTAAATAATAGGTCTGTATTCATGAATAACTGATTTATAAGCACCAGCATTAACGGGGATTTACGATTAGGTGAATGAATATGGGCCTGTGTTGTAAGTGTTAATGATTGATTATCAATCCCTGATATCAACCGCTGGATCAGGTTTTGGTAGCAGAGGATGGTTAATTATTGATTAATTTGATAATAATTATCGATTATTGATTATTTGTTTTTCCTAACATGAAAAGTTAGTGTTTCGTTTTCTGAAAAACGAGTACGGAGTTATCTAAGATCCTGCATAATGTTATTTAGCCTGAAGTAGTCAGAAGAAGAGTGTGATTATAGTATCACACTGGAGAAGTACTTTGTCTTTTGTTATAATACTAAACGGCGAAAGGCTGTTGGTGTTATATTTAGGGACTATTTCGCTTGAGAGTAGATTTTGTTTGTAATAGTGAAGGGTCCACCTCCAAAACTTTGGCCTTACATCCCTAAAGGAGTACTAAGAGTAAGACCTCTTTCCATGAGAAATTCCTCTTCTAAAACTTTCACTAGTGTCCCTAGAGGAGTACCAAGTCCTCCTGTAGCTTGTTTGGGTGTAGAATAGCGCTAGTCGTTATTTTACTTAAAGCAATAGAATTTTTCTTCTTGAAGTGAGGACTATCTCTTTATTTAGTGGAACAGACGAGGTAGCATTGTTTTGTGTTGTTATTAACAAAAACGTATTAAGAAAAGTATAGAAAAACATTGCTGTATTATTTTGTGAAGGGAGGGTCAGTAGTAGGAGTAATACTGACGTCACAAAAGACCACGCTGGCATTGGTCAAAAAGCCGATGCTTAAAGAGCTGTGATTGGTTGGTTGGTGCCCATCACTACTGCCACCCCCAGCCATAGGGCTTATGTTACCCATCACCCCTGCCACCCCCACCCATAGGGCATATGTTGCCCATCACCACTGCCACCCCCAGCCATAGGGGACCTGGTGCCCATCACTACTGCCACCCCCAGCCATAGGGGACCTGGTGCCCATCACTACTGCCACCCCCAGCCATAGGGCATATGTTGCCCATCACCCCTGCCACCCCCACCCATTGGGCACATGTTGCCCATCACCACTGCCACCCCCAGCCGTAGGGCTTATGTTGCCCATCACTACTGCCACCCCCAGCCATAGGGGACCTGTTGCCCATCACTACTGCCACCCCCAGCCATGGGGGACCTGGTGCCCATCACTACTGCCACCCTCACTCATAGGGCTTATGTTGCCCATCACCCCTGCCACCCCCACACATAGGGCATATGTTCCCCAGCACCCCTGCCACCCCCAGCCATAGAGGACCTGTTGCCCATCACTACTGCCACCCCCAGCCATAGGGCTTATGTTGCCCATCACTACTGCCACCCCCAGCCATAGGGGACCTGTTGCCCATCACTACTGCCACCTCCAGCCATAAGGGACCTGGTGCCCATCACTACTGCCACCCCCACTCATAGGGCTTATGTTTCCCATCACCCCTGCCACCCCCACCCATAGGGCATATGTTCCCCAGCACTACTACCACCCCCATCCATAGGTCATATATTGCCCATCACCACTGCCACCGTAAGCCATAGGGGACCTGGTGCCCATCACTACTGCCACCCCCAGCCATAGGGGACCTGGTGCCCATCACTACTGCCACCCCCAGCCATAGGGCATATGTTGCCCATCACCCCTGCCACCCCCACCCATAGGGCATATGTTGCCCATCACCACTGCCACCCCCAGCCATAGGGGACCTGGTGCCCATCACTACTGCCACCCCCAGCCATAGGGGACTTGGTGCCCATCACTACTGCCACCCCAGCCATTGGGCATATGTTGTCCATCACCCCTGCCACCCCCACCCATTGGGCATATGTTGCCCATCACCACTGCCACCCCCATCCATAGGGGGCCTGGTGCCCATCACTACTGCCACCCCCAGCCATAGGGGACCTGTTGCCCATCACTAGTGCCACCCCCAGCCATAGGGGATCTGGTGCCCATCACTACTGCCACCCCCACTCATAGGGCTTATGTTGCCCATCACCCCTGCCACCCCCACCCATAGGGCACATGTTCCCTAGCACTACTGCCACCCCCACTCATAGGGCATATGTTCCCCAGCACTTCTGCCACCCCACCCATAGGGCATATGTTGCCCATCCCTCCTGCCACCCCACCCATAGGGGGCCTGTTGCCCATCACTCCTGCCACCCCCAGCCATAGGGGACCTGGTGCCCATCACTCCTGCCACCCCCACTCATAGGGCATATGTTCCCCAGCACTCCTGCCACCCCCACCCATATGGCATATGTTGCCCATCACCACTGCTACCCCCAGCCATATGGGAACTGGTGCCCATCACTACTGCCACCCCCAGCCATAGGGGACCTGTTGGCCATCACTACTGCCACCCCCAGACGTAGGGGACCTGGTGCCCATCACTACTGCCACCCCCACTCATAGGGCTTATGTTGCCCATCACCCCTGCCACCCCCACCCATAGGGCATATGTTCCAGAGCACTACTGCCACCCCCACTCATAGGGCATATGTTCCCCTACACTCCTGCCACCCCCACTCATAGGGCATATGTTCCCCAGCACTCCTGCCACCCCCACCCATAGGGCATATGTTGCCCATCACTACTGCCACCCCCACCCATAGGGCATATGTTCCCCAGCACTACTGCCACCCCCACTCATAGGGCATATGTTCCCCAGTACTCCTGTCACCCCCACTCATAGGGCATATGTTCCCCAGCACTCCTGCCACTCCCACCCATAGGGCATATGTTGCCCATCACTACTGCCACCCCCACCCATAGGGCATATGTTGCTCATCACCCCTGCCATCCCAGCCATAGGATGGGAGATGTGCCACACATCCATCATACTCCAACACTAGGTATGTCAGCAAAGTACATCCCCCCTAACATCATGGCAACAGTGTGTAGTCTGTGACAAATGCCCACAACAGTGATTATGACTTTGAACATACAATGTAACTAGCAGCACATGTGTGACCAACAAATGAGTGTGCCCTACACAAGGCAAGCATCACTATAGCACTGTGTCAATGTAAAAAGAACACCCCCTCACTGTGTATAACAAAAGCTAAGTGTGGGCTTCCAAACTGCAGCAGATGTTGAGCATTGTGGTGATGGGGTATGAACCTACCCCCCTCATCACAGTGACCAAAAGGTAAGTGTCATCGTGGTCAAAGCAGCAAATAACAAACAGCATGTATGATCCCTGCTCTCAACACATTACACACTTCTGAGGCAAACTAGTGGTTGTGTCCCATTGAAAAAGAGATGTGGTGAGGCTAACAGTGCTGTGAAAACCAAACACACTATCGGCCATGTGCAGACAAGCACCACACATGGGGGCTGACAATGCATACAGTGTACAATGACACAAGAGCAGAAGTGACCATCACCAAGCATATACACATCTCGAAAATAGACACACCAATCAAAACAACCTGTGTAGACTGTAGGTGTCAGCTCACAAACTCACATTCCATGCCAGCAATGGCACCTAACAACCAGGATGAATGTGCCCAATGATGTGATATGACTCACAGGGACAGCAGGGAAAATCACAGAAACAGCATCCAGACAAAGGCCCACAACAGCAATAACAATGTACGGGTGCAGATGCACAAACACAAACAGGCAACCTCACACTGACACAGCATGTGTGTGTGTGTGTCACAGTATCCCCAGGCAACTATACAACACATGAGGGGGGCTGAACCACAGTGACACAGATGTGGACACAGTGCCATACAAAAGTAAAGCATCATTGGGACACCCTTAGTAGGCAATCAGGCATTGTGAGATGAGAGGGAGCACAAAAGACACATGTGACACAAGCTTGAATGAACACCAACTAACACAGCAAGAGACTGACACACAACAGCCCTACCCCCAGGGACCAGACATTGGGGTGACACAAGCATTCATGACACCTCCACTGTGATGACAAAGGCAGATGTCGTACAAACTGGGAAACCCAGACATGTGTCCTGTTCTGTACATCACACATACACAAACACAAATCACTCAGCATGGCCACTCATCCATGGACAAATGGGATCTAGGGGACCATCCATGCAAACATTTACATCAGTCCACCCTCAACACCACACACCCTGAACTGCAACAATGTGCATCTGTGAAGCCCACATGGACAGGTGACATTGCACATGCACTGATGACAAACACAGGAATGTTGGGAGGAACTAAGGTGCACAGACACATCACACAAGGACAGTTTACAACCCTGGGGAATGACAGACATACTGCACAGTATGTGGTACATGGCCATGACGTCAAAGCTCACGTAACCTTCAGAATCCCTGCCACAGTCCCAGGATAATGCAGAAGCCAAGGAGAACCACAAGGCACACATGCTGACACCTGCCAACATTGCAGCCATGAACCCGACAAGTGGGAGCAGTCACAAACACATACAAATGTCTCAATCACTGAAAGGTACCACCTAGGGACAAATACATGATTTTGCAAATAAACAAGTGTCTTGGGGCACCCTGACTGTGTCCCATCTGTGTCTGACAAACATCATCACCACTCAGAACTGGCAAATCCCAATGATGATACACCAATTAACAGTAGTGTGTCATGCATACACCCACACATCTGGTAGCCCATGGCAAAGTAGTGGGATGAACGCAGCACCACTCAGCAAGCATCAACAACAGGAACATATCAAGGGAACACTGCCTGTGTATGAACAGGGATGTGGACACACACACATGCTCATACAACACACACCATGGGCCCAGGCTATGTCACGAGACAACACACTTACTTGAGGAGACCCAATTCCTGTGGAAGCCCAGCTGTGCCAAACATATTCGCAACACGTCTCACTCATGTCTGCAGAACACTTGGTCAGCCAGCCATCAGTTACCACACAATGAACGCTCTGGTCACAACAGCCTGGGTACGTTAGTCTCCCCTAAGTCATCTGCACATACTCAAAACATGTGTCTAGCAAGTTGCACAGAGGACCCAGTCACTCCTATACCAATGATGCTCACACCTGTAGGTCCAATGGTGATGCACACAAAGTCTATGGAACTGAAAAATTGGACAATGGGAAGCACATCATATGTGCATGGGTGCAAGCCAAAGATGTGACCATGCAAATGAAATGTTCACAGAGATGTCCACAAATAGTTGATCATGACACACCCAGGTAGCTGCAAAGGATGACATGGATACCCACCAGAAGGGGCGCTAGGTGGCGCACTAGCGAATGGAAGCCTTCACGTAGGGCTCCCGCTGTCCGGCGGTAATTATCCGCATATTTATCCTCAATTGGCACACCTGGGTGCCGTAATCGCAAGTGGGTCATCGGCGCAGTGTCCGGAGTGGACTGGCCAAAGTTGAGCGCTTTTGGTGGTGCAGGGACGGAGAAAGACACTCTGACATTCGCGGCGGAGGTAGCGGCTGGAGCCGCTGGGCCGCGTTGCTGGATCAGGTTGGCAGGCGAGGCTGAGGCTGCAATAACGGCCGTGGGCCGCAGGTGCTGGGGCTGCGAGGGACGCACCCGGGGATTCCGTGACTTGGAAGCAGGTGGACTGCGGGGACGATCGGCGAGCTGCCGGTGGAGGTTGTGAAGGGGGGTTCCCTCCCCCCCGCTCGGGAGCAGTTGCCTGGACTGGACTTTTGCTGCTCCCCGGATGCGGCTCAGCCCTGGATTGCTCCTAGGGGTGAGGAACCCAGGATTTTTGAGCTGCTTCCAGCCTTCAGGAGTTGTGGTGAGATACGTCGGCCCCCCCCCCCTCCGGCACCACAGACGACACATCGCTGAGGTCTCCCGGGTACAGAGTGTGCAGTGCCTGGAGAGTTGGCAGAAGAGTGCGGTAACGCTGGGCTGGAATACGGTAATTGCGGCGGCTGGAGTTGCTGGAGTCCTGAGAAAGTGGGCATGTGATGATCCTTGGGTGTGATTACTGAGGCTGGTGCTGCCCCGATTGCGGACACTGAGGCTGTGGGTTACACCGGGCGAGATGGAGAGAGAGACTGCACGCGGCCTGCTATCCTGGTGTGGCGGTGCGGCTGCTCGCCGTAAATCGTAGCCTTTGCGTAGGAGCAGAGAAGGTCGATTGCTGCGAGGGGAGTGATATACTGAGTCCCTTTTCTCTGGACACTCGTGTCAGCAGGTTAGCGGGGGACAGCAGATCAAGAACGTTCGGAGGGTGGATCGGCGCCACTGCTGGTCAGGAGTCGGTTGCCTCCTTCGAGATCCCTTGCTGGTATTGACGGCGTGCTCTGACCGGGGATCAGGATGGGCAGGATGGACACGAGGAGGCCCAAACTCACGTTTGAGGATAGTAAGAATACGACCACGCCTAGAGAGGCGACTCACAGCCCGGCGGAGACGTCTGGAGCGGCGGGAGGCTCGGCGGACACGGTGACAAATCTACAAGATGTCTTACGAGAGATGCGCCAAGGGTTTGCGACAATTGCGGACAAAGTTGACAGGATGTCGTCGCGTATGGAGGCGGTGGTGCAAAAGTTGGACGCGCACGAGGAACGGTTGAAAGGGGCGGAACAGCGGATATCGGACTCCGAGGGCACGGTGGCACAACACGCTTCGCAGTTATCCAGAATGGACAACCTGCTGCGCATCATCGCGGCTAAAAATGAGGATTTAGAAGCAAGAAGTAGGCGTAATAATGTACGCATCGTAGGTATTCCGGAGACGACCAATGTGGGCAAAATGGAGGAGTACGTCGAGAAGATGCTGATGGCGGCGATTGGCTCGGATGCCTTTTCTCCCCAATTTATAGTGGAGAGGGTGCATCGGGCCCTAGGCCCCAGACCGAAGCCGGGAGCGACGCCCAGGCCGATCATAGCCCGGATGCTAAATTATCGGGATCGAGATGCGGCCTTACGGGCCGCAAGAAGCACGCGATCGTTATCCTATGATGGAAACTCCTTCACGCTGTATCCGGACTTCACTCCGATAGTCCAAGAGGAACGTAGGAAATTTCTGGCAGTTAAGGCAAAGCTGCGAAACTTGCAAATGGACTACGCATTGCTCTACCCGGCGCGGCTGCGGGTCACGTACCAGGGGAGGCAGAAATTCTTCACGAATCCTCAGCAGGTGGAGGATTTTCTCAAACAGTACAAGCGAGCTCACAGGCCGGGGGCCGGAGCAGAGGACGACATGGACCCCCAGCAGGGGGTGCTGGTGGACGGTGAACCGTGAGTATGGAGGACTTTGCCTACATATTGTACTGAACGTAGAGATGAGAGTGTTGCCCAAGAGTTAAGATTGGGGTTCCTGGCTGAGAGACACTGCACTGGTCTTTGCATCAGTCTTGTTGCTTTGGGGTTGAGAGTGTGGGGAGAGGGCTGGGTGTTTCTGGGGTCCCTGCATTATCGGGACCCTTTCCGGCCACATTGGGTGTTGCTTATTTTTTTGCTGGCTAAGTGATGAATGATACTGGTTGCCGGTTGTGGTCCTCAGATGCCTCTGATTATAGCGCCGGACGCCCCTCTGTATCGCCAGGTCGGGCTGCACATTGTGTAGTCAGACTGGCGTTCGGGGGGGTTATTAGTGATGCCACCTATATATGCTTCCCAATGGGAAATACCCTAGCACATGGTTTGGGGTTGGGGTGTGTGCTAGCCCTCGTTCTTGTGTCAAATGTGGGAGGGAATGGGGGTACAAGACTGGCAGGTTGGGGTTTGCTTCAGTGGGAGGGGGGTGGGAACAAGGGATTCAGTTATGGGTTGGAAGTTTGGAGTTCATGTATGGGGGAGAGTGACTCGAGATGGTGGTGGGGTGGTGGTCTCTGGAGACGGGAGTTGGCAGAAGTGCATTGCGCTATTGACATGCTTATTTATGAGTGTCCAATGTTGTGGTGGCGACATTGCTGTGTAGTCTGTTCATGGGGCAGGAGCTGCATTCGGATTTGGGTGGCTATTTGGATTCTGGGAAGTTGACGAGAGATGGCTGAAAATGCACGCATTACGAAAATCACGATCGTCACTTGGAATGTCCGAGGGTTAAATGACGCGAGAAAATGTAGGAGGGTGGTGGCCTATCTAGAGCAGCATCAGGCGCAAATCGCATTGTTGCAGGAAACGCATCTTAGCCCCCGGGCTAGTTACACTTTCGCGAGCAAATGGGCGGCGGTGCGTAGCTTCTCCTCATATTCAGGGTATGCTAGGGGTACGGCGATCCTGATCAAGAAAACGGTGCCATTTGTGAGGCTAGGTGAACAAACGGATAATGAGGGGAGATTCGTCCTGTTATGGGGTAGGCTGGGTACTGACACGGTTACGATAGTAAATTGTTATGGTCCAAATGTGGATTCGCCTGCCTTTTTCACCATGCTGTGGGGTAAGATACTGAATACAGGTTCTATGCATATTATATGGGGCGGGGATTTTAATATTACATTGACCCCTGGGCTGGACAGGTCTGATGGTAGCCCACAATACAATAAGGGTGCGAGGGACGCTGTGGCGGTAATAGTGGAGGAAGGGGGACTGAAAGATAGTTGGAGGTTCGTGCATGCTGGGATTCGGGAGGGGACACACTTTACAGCGTATGCCAACACTTGGGCCAGGCTTGATTACTGCTTTCTATCTCGTGGATTAGCGGTGGACTTAGGCAGAGTGACGCATTTGCCGAGGTCTTACTCGGATCATTGTCCAGTTCTGGTTCAGGTAGTAGTCCCGGGGTATGGGAGGGCTGCACCAAAGTGGCGTTTGCAACCCACGGCACTGTTGGATCCACTGTTCAAGACAGAGCTGGGGGAGGAGATAGCGGAGTTTTTTCCACGCAACAAGGGGTCGGTAGATAGTGTTGAGACCATTTGGGAGGCGTTTAAGGTGACGGTCAGTGGATATTACATCTCAAAGAGCTTTGGTGTACTAAAGGCCATACGAGGCTCGCTCACCAAATTAGAGTCCAAACTTAAGGAGCTGGAAACCAGGATGGCCCGGGAGCCGATGGGTTCTGTCCACAAGGACTTTAGAGAAAAGCTTACACGATATGAGCAGGGAGCAGATAGAGAGTCCAAATTCAGGGGCAAATATTGGCAAGCCCGTAGATATTGTGAAGGAGAGAGACCGGGTCGCGCCTTGGTGGAGATAGCTAGGCATTCGCGGGGAACTTCGCACATATTAGAGATACGAGCACCGGGTGGTGTTATACATCAAGATACGAAGGGAATTTTAGGTCAATTCACTGAGCATTATGAAGGGTTATATGCTACCCGCGGTGGTGGGGAGGTCCTGATTGGAGATTTCTTGGATGATGTAGCATTATGTTGGATGAGCGATGAACATAGGCAGTTTCTCGGAGCTCCATTCGAACTAGATGAAATACGGGAGGCGATTATGTCTCTGAGTAATGGTAAGGCGGCAGGGCTGGATGGGCTACCGGCGTAATTTTATAAATGCTATATCGATGTCATGGCCCCAGTGCTTCGGGAGGAATCCCTGTAGGTAGGAGTGTTGCCGGGGACAATGAGGGAAGTGGTGATTACCTCCCTGCTGAAACCAGGTAAGGACCCGGCGGACTGTGATTCGTACAGGCCGCTCTCTTTGATAAATTGCGACACCAAGATATTGGCGAAGGTGCTGGCCACTAGACTCTCTCTGCTTATGACTAAAATTGCCCTTCCAGATCAGGCAGGGTTTGTCCCGGGGAGATCCACTGCTAGTAATTTGCGAACTCTGTTTGCTCTGATTCATACGATAGCGCCGGAATTGCCTGTCGCGGCCGTATTTCTTGATGCTACCAAGGCATTTGACTCGGTTGAGTGGAGCTACTTGTTCGCTATTCTGTACAGGATGGGATTTCCCAAAATCTTCGTTGCATGGATAAAATTGCTCAATACTGACCCGAAAGCGAGAGTGCTAATTAATGGTGAGATGTCCGACCCGATTCCACTAACCAGGGGAACCAGACAGGGGTGCCCGCTGTCCCCATTGTTATTCGCTATAGCGATCGAGTCTCTGGCATGCCGTATCCGGCAGTTGCACAAGCAGAGTGTCTTTAAATGTTTTCAACGTCAGATAGATGTGTCCCTATATGCTGATGACTTAACGCTGTATGTGGTGGATCCGCAGACTAACCTCAATCCGCTACTCCGAGAATTTCTGGTGTTTGGGCGACTATCTGGAATTCAAATCAACTGGAAGAAGTCGCAGTTTTTTCCCCTGATGCCTGCGGTGGGCCGATTCTCATTGGATTACCCGCTAGAATGGTGCGAGTCAGATCTTAGATATGTAGGGGTTCAGATTTCAACGGTCCGGGAGGAGACGTTGCGTTTGAATTATGGTACAGCCATAACTAAGTTGGCGGAGGATGTTACTCGCTGGATATCTCTACCGTTCACCATGGCTGGTAGGGCCTCGTTGATCAAAATGGTGGTGTTGCCTCGCTTTTTATACTTCTTCCAGAACATTCCGTACTATCCGGGTGCGTTCTTTTTTCGGACGTTGCGCTCCGAGCTACTGCGACTATTCTGGGCTGGTAAGCAGCCTAGACTGGCGTGGTCGATTATCACCCAGCCATATAGTAAGGGAGGATTTGATGTTCCCGACTTTCTAGCGTATTATTTGAGTGCGCAGGCCCATTTTGCTTACCATTGGTTTGCACCTACGCCATTCATGCCGCAGCTGGCGGTGGAGGACTGGATAGTTCGACCTCTGCCACTCACAGGCATTATTCAAGGCCCCGTAAGTGTGATTGAAACGCCAATCACTACAGTTACGTGCACGATAGATGCGTGACAGCGAGTCCTACGCAGGTTATCACTCAGTCTTTTGTATGCTCCGACCTTGCCGCTAGTTTATCATCCGGACCTGTCTCTGTTGCAGGAAGGTGGGTTCCAGGGGTTATGTGCTAAGATAAAAGTCCGATATTGGGGCGATCTCTTTGCGAACGGTCAGTTCAAGACGAAAGAGCAATTGTTCCGTAGATATCAGCCTACTCCACTGGACGCCTTTTACTATATCCGGCTGCGGCAGGGGCTGAGGACGGTGTTGCCGCATTTTCCGGAGGAACCTGAAATAGTAAGGCCTTTGCAAGTTCTGCTTACTTCTACGGATGGTAGGCATTTAGTCTCTCAACTGTACAGTAGTATTCGAGAGCATAGTGGGAGTGTAGAATGTAAAGCGCTCAAATGGTGGAGTGTCGAGTTGGGCAGGGACATAACGGAGGCGCAGTGGTCGTATTGTTGTGAGCTCACTTCCCAGATATCTTCCAGCTGCAGATTGCGTATTATTCATTATAAGTTTCTGCAGAGATTGTACTGCACACCTGCCAGAAAGCTTAGATTCCAGCTATCGGACAATGATAAATGTGAGAGATGCCACTCGGAGGGAGCTGATTTTTTACACCTGGCTTGGATGTGTCCAGGGGTGGCCGATTACTGGTCGCAAGTACACACTGCGCTGACGGCTATGTTGGGTGATGCGATTGAGATGGACCCGCTCCTGATGTTACTGGGCTATACTGTGTCGATACCTAAGGTGAATCGGAAATTTGGTAACATTGCACTGTTGCTAGCAAAACGACGGGTTGCATGTAGGTGGGGTAGGGGTCGAGCACCGAAATTTAAAGAATGGATAGACGATTTATTGTACTGCCAGGAACAGAACGCTATATACGCTGACACGCAACCATTGAACAGCAGGGCTAAGGACATATGGGATCCGTTTAGAACGTACTTGGCGGCACAAACCAGCTCCGCTGAAGGGGAAAGACAGGAACCAGTGGGTGCAGTGCCGACAGATATAGCATCCAACTAGAAGTGGCTCATTGAGGCTTAGCAATGGTGAAGCAGCGATGATTGGTGGTGGAAAATGTAGTGTTGAAGTGTTCTGACTGTGGTGGGACTTAAGGAAGTGGTGTAGCTCACATCGACAAGTGTTGGGGCTGACAGGTTGAACAGAGGAGATACACGAACCTGGTATGAATGGCTCTTTATGTGACACGGGGGATAGGCTGCAAGGGTGGGTAACGTGGAGGTGAGCCACGCAGACACGGTGATATGGCACATTGTGGGGTGGCCCCCTGCGGCTGTTTTCTCTTGGGACTACGACTGGAGGGGCTGCGCAGAGGCGTGTGGCCCACCTGCCTCAGGGACCTGATCCGTGAGGTACCATGGTTGTTTGCCCATCGTGACTGTGTTATTTATGAACTTCCGTAGAGTGATGTGCTCTTGGACATCCAAACCCCAGGTTTGATGTTTGCTATTGGCACACAGAGCAGATGTGCCTAATGGACAAGACACTCATCTCATGGCCCTGAATTGTAAAGCATTACGCAGGTCTGTTATCCAGAAAGGTATGTAGGTACTTGCCGCCGGACCTCCGGGTTGTCGGGCAATTGGCTGTGTACAGGGTGGATAGTGCCTTCGGGAAAGTGTCATCTATAGCCGGCCCGTGAGGTTGTAGGCGTGAGACTGTATGACTGTGAAATGCTGAAATAAAGGTTTTGGAACTTTACAAAAAAAAAAAAAATGGATACCCACCAGAATAGGAGACATATCTAATGGACCACATGGAGTACCTCACAGCAACACATCAGTATGCAACATTGGAAACCAAGCATTACAGGTGCAAGGGCATGTTAAACACCATCAACATAATGTACAGCTAAATCAAGTTCACAGGGATAAAGAAAAAAAGCTTTATTCAACATATTAAAAGTTAAATGGCCAGTCCATGTCCAAATGCCAAGGAGTGAACTAGAGTGACAACTGTCACATGCTGCTTGCCTGCACTGCTAAGGACCGGGGTCATCCCCTCGGAGGGGCATACATGGGGGCAGGCCAGGCACCGCAGGGACAGGATCAGGGTGCAGCAGAAGGAGGCAGTGAAGAGGTGGTGGATGCAGGCGAGACACTTGCAACTGCAGTGGAGCTGACTGAAGTGGTGGGTGCTGTCACAACTGTGGGGCACAAGTCAGATGGGGTGGGTGCCGGCACAATTCCAGTGGGCAGGTCAGTTGGAGTGGATTGGGTCCCCACTGCAGTGCCTAAGTCAGACGGGGTGGTCGTGGACTCCACTGCAGTGCCTACATCCATGGGAGCGGAATGGGGGGCAGGTGAGGTCGGCAGGACGGGAGGGACACGGTCCCCACATCAGTGGCACTAACCGTCTGACCGGGTGTGGAGGAGGAAGTGGTAGGGGGGATGGGCTTAGCATTTTGGGGAAGGTTTATATGTGGGTGGGGGCACCCAAGGTAGGGAGTGGCGGGGAAAACTCTGGAGTGGTGGCCTGGGGGATGGAGGACAGAGACTTTGCCTTGGAGCTGCGTGGTGGTGGGGGTGTCTTGCTCTTCCGGCTCCGGGGGGACTTGCGGGTGGGAGTCTCAGTCTGGCTGTGCCTGGGGGAGGGTGTCCCGGTGTGAGGGGCACTCCCCTCTATGTGTGGGGACTTCCTCTTCCCCTTGTAATCAGGATCTGCTGGGTCAGTGGGGAAGAGGCCAAGGTCACAGTGGAAGAGCTTCTGGGGAGATGGGATTGCAGGTGACGCAAGGGAAGGGGGCTGGGAGGGAGAGGTCTTGGAGGACTGCGGAGTGGTTGTGAATGACTATGTGTGTGTCGGCAAACCAGCCCCTGTGAGTGTGGTATCAGTCCCCTGCACTTGCTTGTGTGCACGTTTAGACCTTGGTTTGGGTGTTTGTGTGCTTGGGACAGGTTGGCTGCTAGGAATCGTGGGTGGTGCAGGGGTAGGAGGGGTGCGGGACTGTTGGAGGAGGGACACTGCTGCCGTCAGGGAGGAGGCCATGGACTGATTGGTCCTCTGTAGGGCAGAAATGCCTGAGGAAATGCCCTCCATGAACGACACCAGTTGTGTCAACAGACTTGTGTGTGCATGGAGGACCTTCAGCATCGACGTCTGTCCTACATGGATCTGTCTAAGTAAGTCCACAGACTCCTCACTCAGGGCAGCAGGGGATACAGGGGCATGGGGTGCGGTGCCTAGCACAAAGGAGACATGCGCACGAACACAGGAGCCTACAGGGACCACTGGGATGACAGCCGATGGGAGGGTGGTGGTGGTGGTGGCGGTGGCAGGGACAGCCTCACTAGCTGGGGTTTGGTGGCTGCTGACACCCGCCTCCACAAGGGAGTCATCCTCAGAGCTGCTGTGGCCCTCAGCTGGGGGTGATGGTGCTGACGACTCCTCTGTGTGGCTCCACTCGCCCTCCGTGCCACTGGGTCCCCCCGACTCCTCTCCTTCTGTCCCTGTCAGGCTCTGTGGCCCGTCCTGGTCCGTGGAGCTGTCCCCTCCTGTGGCCGTGGATGTATCTGGATAGGAATAGGAAGTAAGAGAACAACATCAGTCACCTGCACCCACTGCACACACCACAGTGAGTACATCACATCACAGGGCAAGCCCTGGCATCATCATCTGAACACAGCTCAAAGTGCCAACACTGTTTAGAATAAGCCAATTGTCATTCTCAATATCAACCATGGCACACATATCCCTCCTTGACTTTAACACATATGTCTGTTGCATGTTGGATGCTAATACCCCAATGTGCTGACATGCACCACCCACACCTCATTTGGACATGCAAGTGAACATGTAGGAGTATGTCACTATACACACAGCACATCTCTTGCTACTGACTCAGTACAGGTGTCTGGATGAAGGGATGGGCAGAGACTCATTTCAAATGCTTGTGATGCATGCCAGCAACACACACTATGATGTTCTCGTGTCCTGATGGGCAATGCCACAATGGGGTGCATGGTGCACACTTGAACACAATGCAGGATCACTCATAGCAAGTTAAATGCCATGGCACTGGCATGCCCTGAAAGTCAGTCAATACTGTCTCCTGTCACAGGGGAAGGGCATCCAGATAACAACAATATGCACTGACTCACAATCCTAGCTCAGGGGTAAAGCTAACTCTGCAGATGACCGGCACACTTGCCCATCCCCTGCAAACAACATATACAGGACCCAGAAGACCCCACATCATGCAAATCAGACATATGAGTCTCTGCAAACACAACTCCCTGTACATTAACACATCACAGTCTGCCATGCATGTAAACCCAGCTGCATGAAGGACACAGTTGCATACACCATTGTGCGCTGTCAGATGATCACACACCTATATGTCACACAGGTCTTATCTCTCACAATCACATCGCAGATGTCATGCTGACCCTCTGAATCATGGACACCCCAGTTGTACGTAACAACAAGCCACACCCTAATGACACAGAGGCAGACACCTGAGGGCACATGTCACTAAGCACAACCTGTAATTTGATACACAGGAGTGGGATTACAGAGTGTTTCCAAATGCCCTTGAGGAGGAATGACTGGCCAGGTCTACATGAAACAGTGTTTGGCCCTGGACAGTAGTCAGGTGGCTAAGCAAGTGTGACATACTTGATATACATACTCCTGAGGCCCCACAATTGGAGTCCCCTGCTGCATGGGTTTGTTTGGAATACCCCAGCCACATGTGGCGAGTCAGACCAGCAATTGGAACACATCTCAAGGGCACACACAGATCACATGTCAGATCTCAGGCATTGGGTAAACAATTGACTCACCCATGAAACATACAACAGAGTCACAGGAACAGATGCTGTCCGGCAGATGAAGCATAGCTGACTGCAGGGACACAGTGCCCTAGTGACACAAGCAACAGACTGTAGGGGCCACACCTGTGGAACAGATGAGGAGGGTGCATCACACAATTGAGGGACCTGAGTATTGGACTACAAGACCTACGTAATGTGGAAGTGTGACCAGGCCAAAAGACTGCAATTAGCATGTCAGACATAGTACACAGATTAGGCATGGATTTACCCCCTTCCTGCTGCTGTCTGGCCTTCAGCTGCCTATCCAGGTCCAGGAACACCACCGCCAGGATCCGTAGCATGTGGGGGGTCAGGGCCCAGTGTCCACCCCTCCTGCGTGGAGGAGATAGCTTCAGCTGGACTCTAGCTATCCTCCGGGTCCAGCCCTGAAGGTCCTGCCACCTGCTCTGGAAGTTGCAGATCCGGCACTTGTAGACCCTCACTGAATGAACAGCCTGGGTGATGGTCAGCCATACCTCCTGCTTCTGGTGGGCATCAACCTGTGAGGATGACAAAGTGAAAAGTACATTAACACACATGCTCCTAATGTATGCTGCACACATTTGGATATACATGTCATCATCACAAAGGGAAATGAGTTACACAGGTAGTGCAACCATGGGGAAGGACAAATCACCTGCATGTCTGACATGTTAACAATGCCAGGATAGTTTAAGCTTGCACTAATGCACTTTAGCAGCAGGATACCTGTTCATTACATGTACCTACACACTTTGGGGGATGAAAGTAGTCAGTGAGAATGCTTGCCACTGGTGTACACACTGCTAGTACTGCTAGTCAGACAACATGCATAATTAGGAAGGCAGTGGACTGCACACTCACCTGCTCCCCTGGTTTCCCATAGAGCTTGCTGTACTGTGGAAGGAGCCCATCCAGCAGGGCCTGGTTCTCCTCCTCAGTGAAGGCTGGGGCCCTCTCCAGAGTACATGCCATAGCAGGAGCCAGAGGATGCAGAGACAGCAGCAGTGGTAGCAGGGATGTGGTCCAGTAGCATGTAGTGCAGGTAAGTGAGCTCCCTGGGGGCAAGTCAGCCTTATATCTGTGCTGCAGAGGCAGAATCTGTGCCATGTGTCCCAAGTGATAGGTCCAACACGGTTGCATTCTATGAATCTGGCCAATCCATTTAAATGTACGACTCGTACACGCCTTCCGCATCGTTCAAATCTTCACCTTCATTGTTGTAGGCATCCAACTGAATTTCCAGTGCACAACTCGTACAAGTTTTGAATCCGCATCCGTCTCCATGACAGTCCGGAGCCAATGGGTACGCCCGGCTCGGTCAACTGACTGTACAACGCGTATTTCGAAAATACACATGCACCCGTCTCCATATGATTCAATGGCCAAGGCGTACGCCTGTCTCGGACCATACCTGCCCGACGCGTATGCATGATAGTCACCCGCGTCGACCTCATTGCATTCAATGGCAAAGCGTACGCACGGCTCGGTCATGAACCGTGCAATGCGTACGCATTGTCACCCACGTTGGACCTCATTGCATTCAATGACAAAGCGTACGCACGGCTCGGTCATGAACCATGCAATGCGTACGCATTGTCACCCACGTCGGACCTCATTGCATTCAATGACAAAGCGTACGCATGGCTCAGTCATGAACCGTGCAATGCGTATGCATTGTCACCCGCATCGGACCTCATTGGTGTGACTATTCTATGGATTCAACACACATTTACTATCCAGGGACACCAGTGCACACCTACCAAAATACAGCATTGGCCACACAGTGTCCCATGGCATGTAAGGCTGCGTTCCCTGTTTGGTTGGGGGGCCACATCTGGTTTGTTGGGTGGCACTTTTGTGCAGCCACTCCCAGGCTGTGCACGTGTACATGGGGGCAGAATCCTTTGTGTGTTGTTCACATTACCACTGTGATGTGCAAGTGTACAGTAATGGGCATGAGTCACGGACACAGTTTCATGTTAGATATGTTTGGGGCATGTCACATACACCCTGAGTACAGGGGGTGATGTCATGTGCATCACATTGAGACCTGTAACCACAATACTCTAGTGCACCCACAGACTGTGTGCATGTTGTGTCTCAGATGTGTCTGATCAAATGTGCCCAATGGGTGACAGTCTTCACATCCATGTGGTATATGCATCTACTTGATGGTGTGTGTGTGTCTAAGAGACGTACATGTAGGGCCGTCAGGAACAACAGTGGCCACTACCTGTGGGACTTACGCTTGCCTTGTGGTGTGTACGTGATACGCTATGTCCATGCCAGTGTCGATGTGGCAATACAGGGACCCTGGGTTTCTGCATGGCAAAGATCTGTGATGCCTGGGAGACATCAGGCCTCACTTGTCACTGTGGTGTGTGTTTGGAACGTCGCAGCAGTACATAGGTTGGGCGACACAGCCAGATGATTGCCCATTGCACTGCATGGGACTAATGTGGACATGTGAAATTGAGATGTGAGGTGGTGGTAATGTAGGTGACATATATGTCCATGCACAACAGCACACACCTCAATACATTGTGTAATGTCATGATCTATCATGTGATATTGAGCCTGGTCATGGCCACATGCGTGGATGAACTGACAATCTTCCTTTGTGCATCTCTGTACTGCAGGGCACCAGCTGTCCATAGACTGTTCCCAGACCTTGCAACCATGCAGGAACGCGACTGCATCAGACGGTACTGCTTCACCAGGCCACTGATTGAGGAGTTGGCGGAGCAGTTGGCGCCACATCTGCTACCTGGTCGGACATACCCTACAGCACTGACCCCAGAGGTGAAGGTGATGGCAGCCCTACACTTCTTTGCTACTGGTACCTTCTAGTACACTGTGGCTACTGCTGGTGGTATGTCGCAAACGATGTTTAGTCGGGTGCTACGCGATGTCTTGGAGGGGATGTTGCATTTCCGAGACCTGTACATCAAGTTCCCTAGCCCAGCTGAACTCCCTGAAATAAAGGATGCCTTTTATACACTGGGGAGGATGCCGAACGTCATCGGATCTATTGATGGGACACATGTGGCCCTGATACCACCACAGGCACATGAGCAGGCATAGCGGAACAGGAAGCACTACCACTCCATCAACGCTCTAGTGGTATGTCTTGCTGACATGTCTATCACACATGTGTGTGCACGGTTCCCTGGTTCTGCGCACGATGCCTACATAATGAGGAGTAGTCGCATTGCAACGCTGATGTCACAGATGCCAGCTCAGCATGCCTGGCTTGTCGGTGTGTACTGACTGTTTCTCATTGTGTGTGTTTGTCAATGTTGTGTTCCGCACTCGTACAAAACTCAGCTACTTGTTCATTTTTTTGTGTGTGTAGGTGACTCCGGATACCCCAACATGCCATGGTTGCTGACACCCCTCAGGAACCATGTGACACCAACCGAGCTGCGCTACAATGAGGCACATGGTCGGAGCAGGAGGGTGATTGAGCGGACATTCGGCCTTCTGAAAAGCCGCTTTCGCTGCCTGGACAAGACCAGAGGGGCCCTCCCATATGAGCCTGCAAAGGTGTGCAAAATAATCCTTGTATGCTGCATGCTACACAACATGGCAGTGCGGAAGGAGGTGCCTCTCATCCAGGATGATGATGACGATGACCAACCTCCAGCACCTGTGAAGGATCCCGGCATGGGCCATGATGCCAGTGATGATGAGGATGAGGGTGATGTCCGCTCACAGCTCATCAACAACTTCTTCACCTGAATGTGAGTTTCAAGGTTTGTTATCTCAATGTATGGAGGTAGCCTGGAATGTGTTATGGCAGCTCTGTTGCTGTCTGAGTGTGTCTGTGTGCCACTTGACTGGATGCGCGCAGTGATGTGTCCATTCAGGTGGTGTGTACCTCACAATAGGGTAGTACTGCTAACTTGTTTCTGGGTAGGTTTCTTGCGACAAGTTTTGTGCATGTGTATTGCATTTCTCTCCTGTTCTGCTGTGCTTTTGACTGTGTCTTGTGACTGTCCTTCACAGGGTACTTTGCCTGTTGTTTGGTCAACACTGACCCCCAACACCCAGAATCCAACACCAGTGTGGAAGTTGTCAATTCCCATCAACTGATGTACCACACATCCCTGGACTTCCATTCTCCAACACATTGGAAGCGTGTGTCCACTGTTACGTGGAATTACCGTGCAACTATTGTGGAATAAACGTGTTGCTGATGTGTAATGAACCTGTGCTACGCTTTGTTATGTGCGTTGTCTGTTTTACCACATCTGACTGACATCTGCTTACCTCACCTGTGGACTTCTTACCACTGACTGGGGTTGGTGTTGTGTCTGTGCATGTCAATGTGTTTCTGGTCAACATCATTGTGTGGGATGAGTAACATGGCCATGGTGAGTATGTGTTGTGGTGCCATAGTGGTGTGTCTCCCTCACATGTGTCACATCACCATGACTCACCTTACTTTGGTCACATTGTTCCAGTATTTGGCATGCACTGTGTTGTGTAGCAGATCGACATCTCCCTGAACATGACAAGTTGGAATCACAACAGAGGCAAGTATGGTGTACTGGTGAGTTTATTTTCAAACATGTGTGAGGGAAGTGCACAGGATGGTGGGTGCTGTACATTGATTTTGGAATCCAAAGTTCACATTAGAGTTGGATGTGGTGGTAGATGAAATGTCCAGAGTAAAGTCCACACTCATCTGTTACATTGGCCCAACATGAACCCTCCATGTCATGTGGGCGAGTTGTGTGCGATTGAACAAGGTGAACGGGTTGCGCACAAAGAAAATTATCCAGCACAGGTTTAGAGGCCCTGGGGGATGTGCTGGGACATCTGCCTCTCACATGTCCTTCTTCGGACGACCACTCTTCTCCCAGAGGGGGGGATCCTCAGGTGCAGGCCTCTGCGGTGCAGGGGACTCTCCGCCAGAGTGCTCCTCCCTCCCTGTGGCGCTGGCAGATGGTGTTGCGACAGATGTTGTGGCCACACAGGGAGGTGTGGACAGGTTTGTGTTGATCTGGCGGAGGCATTGGAGTATGTCCCGATGCACCGCAGTAAGGGCATCTCACTTGGCCTCCATGCGGGCATGGTGGGTGACCTGCTTCTGTTGCATGTCCTTGAGGATCTCCACTACCTGGACAAATTCTCCGGTGCTATCCTGGTACGCATCTATGATGCGTGCCAGGTGGGGGTCATCATGCAGTCCAGACCCCTCTGCATGGCGTGCCCTCTGCCTCCCACCCCTCCCAGCACCCCTATCCACACAGGCAGGACCAGTGGCGGGACGCACAGGTGACACTGGGACCCCTTGGGTGGTGTTGCTGGTGGTGTTTGCTGTAGCTTCCGGGGGGGTCCTGTGTCCCTGTGCTGTGGGTGTTCAGTGGCCTTGCTCTGTCCGTGTTGGCAGGGGTGCCCTGTCGGTGTCCAGATGCTGGAGGTGTGGGTACAGGGGGTGCAGGTGTTGATGCTGCTGGTGCTGCATAATGGCTCACACCGGAGGGGCCAGGTTGGTCGTCGTCATCCGAAGAGGACAGAGAGAGAGTCAGACCAGAGAGCTCAGTGTCCGCCAGAGTCTGGGACTGGGTACCCTCATCATTTGGTGCTGGGTGCCCAGCACCACCTGTGTTTGGAAGAGACACACAATGTGAGTTATGTTTCTACATGCATTGATGGTTCACAAACATGACATTTTCTACTTTTCGAACAGATGCCTGCCTGTACACTGCTTTTTCCCAGCTTGTCACGGACAGAGTTTGATATTGTTGTTGGCCATTTCCCAGCATGGATTTGTGCTCCCACAACAGAGCCCAGTGTCAGACATCTTGTCAGTCCCTTCCCACTCCCTGTGGGACGAGTATGGTTCAGTTAGAACTTGCTGGCCCATGTGGGTGGGTTTGGATTGTCTGTGACTGTGACTCCCATCATACTCTTGGCTATACCCCCCTTCCCAGCATGCCCATACATCCTTCCTCTTGACTCTGCTTCCCTGTGAGGGGGTGTGACAGCAATGGCAAGATGGCTGACTGTGAAGCCCTGGTGTTTGTTGTTGCCCATTTCCCAGCATGGCCTTGTGCTCCCCACAACAGAGCCCAGTGTCAGACATCTTGTCAGTCCCTTCCCACTCCCTGTGAGGCGAGCATGGTTCAGTGTATGCTTACTTATCCATGTGGGTGGGTGTAGATTATCTGTGACTGCAACTCCCATCATACTCTTGGCTACAACCCCCTTCCCAGCATGCCCATACTTCCTTCCTCTTGACTCTGCTTCCCTGTGAGGGGGTGTGACAGCAATGGCAAGATGGCTGACTGTGAAGTCCTGGTGTTTGTTGTTGGCCATGTCCCAGCATGGCCTCGTGCTCCCCACAACAGAGCCCAGTGTCAGACATCTTGTTAGTCCCTTTCCACTCCCTGTGGGGCGAGTATGGTTCAGTTAGAACTTGCTGGCCCATGTGGGTGGGTGTAGATTGTCTGTGACTGCGACTCCCATCATACTCTTGGCTACACCCCCCTTCCCAGCATGCACAAACTCCCTTCCTCTTGACTCTGCTTCCCTGTGAGGGAGTGTGACAGCAATGGCAAGATGGCTGACTGTGAAATCCTGGTGTTTGTTTGGCTCCAAGTTCAAAGAGAGCCCCTGTGCTTCACATAGCAGCACCCAGTACGGGGTATCTTTTGCTGATATTTCACTGAGGTGTGTGTCAAAGCATTCTATCCGGTGAGTTGTGTGGAGTTTGTGATGAGGGGGGGTGTCTCCACATGCTGGTAAGTATGGTCAGGGCTGTCAGTCCTCCTTCCCATCATGAAACATGCTTCCATTGTAGGGCGTGCAAGTTGTCTTTCAGGATGTCAGTCAGTGGTGTCCTGCTTCTGATTTTCACACAACCCCTAGCAGGGCCTTATGCTCCCCACAGCAGGAGCCAGTGTCAGCCATCTTGTCAGTCATTTTCCACTCCCTGTGATGTGGGCATGTTGCAGAGAGATCTTGATGGGCCAATCAGGAGGGAGATCATTATCTGTGACTACAGGCCCCATCATGCTTTTGAATACACTTACTTCACCTGCATCCCCACTATTTCTTCCTGTCAGTCAGCTGCACTGTGAGGTAGTGTGTTTGTGGTGGCAAACTGTCTGGCAGTGTCTATTTAGCTTTGTGCCACTGGCTTGCTCTATTTGTTTGTAGGTTGGTGCATGTCATGACACAGTTCCAAGTCACTCTGAGATGGCAGGTATTGTGTTTGTCTGACTGGCATACTGTTAGAAATGGGATTTCTAGTTGGCTAGGGCTTGCGCCAAAGCCAGGCAGAAACCACCACTCTAAGTCAGGGCTGGGGAGTTACACGCCAAAGAAAACCCCTGCTCACCCCCTTGGTAGCTTGGCACGAGCAGTCAGGCTTATCCCGGAGGCAATGTGTAAAGCGTTTGCATGCGCACACAGCAACAACACCCTAGGCCCACCACAAAAGAAACTCTACAGAAGGTTATATATAAAAATAGCCTTTGTATTATACCAAAACACATTAGATAATATTCACACAATTTACACTGTGCCAACTGGCACTGGGCAAAATCTACAGGGGACTATTTACAGAGGACAGGGCCACATGGACCACTGTCAGACTTAGCACAAATCACTAATTGTAGATGTAAAACATATACCAACTGTAACACAAATTATAACTGTAGAGCACAACCAGTACCTACTGGTAAAAGGTAAGTACACTCTACGCAATCCTAAACACCTTAGGCATATATCACGCAGGGAACCATGAACTCACTAGCATAATCTACACTAGGAAAACAATCTCCTAAGCATAGACACATTTAGAAATAGAAATAAGCATAAAGGCAATGCACGTTACACAAAAGTACACATGTAGAGATGACTATGTACCCTAGGTGAGGGCACAACACGGAAAACTGTCCCCAGGCCGACTTGGCCTCTCAGGGGTCAAACGCCCTTTGTCCAAAATGTCAGTGCTGGGCTGCCAAAGCAGCGTAAGCAACAGCGCACCGGGGCACAACCTAAACGTTGCAGCTGCCCACTAAGTGCTGGGCAGCTGTGAATCAGATAAGGCCTGGCACCACTGTGCCTTTAGAACAAAGATGCAGCGCGTTGGAGCCACACGGGGCTCTGTAAATAATCATGCCCCCATGGAGCGTACTGGCTCCTGAAATACTCATGCGCCAATTAGAAGGAAAAACCACTGAAAGAACTTGTCCCCAACGTTGGAGCCTCACGGGCTCTGGAAGCAACAATGCCCAACGTGGGAGCCACACAAGGGCTCTAAACAACCATGCTCCTCTTGGGGGGGGGCGGCCCACTGCCAGACGGGCCGCCCTGACCCTGTGCCTCCACCACCATCTAACTCGAGCCCCACTCACCTGGGCTCTTTGCAGGACTTCCCCAGGCTCTGGAGTTGGACTGGCACTCTGTTTCCCCCAGTGTAGCGGGCGGGGCTCTTCCTCTCTTTGGAGATCCTCGCTGGCGGCGGCGGTGTCTTTGTATTCACCCGGGCCCCCTCCTGGGACCCGGGACTCTGCAGGGGCACTCGGGGAGGCGGGGTAGGCTCCCGTCCTCTCCCGTCTTCTTTCGTCTGTCCCGGCGCGGACTCTCCTCTAACGGGGCTTCCCTTCCCAGAAGCCCCGCCCATGGAGTCCCTGCCTTCCGGGTCGCGCTGGGCAACGGCCCGGAGGGACTTCAATGTGCAGCTCGAGCCGCGGCGGTGATTTTCCTTCGGTCTCGGCAATGTGGTGTCAATACGGGGTAGGCTCCCGTTTCTTAGCTAAAGAAAATAGCGGGGTGGGCTCCCGCCACCGGCACTAGTATGCGGGGTGGGCAACCGCAATTTAAATAAGTTAATGATGCGCCATAACGCGGGGTGGGCTCCTGCTTTTCCTTGGAGCACGGGGGAATCCTCCACACCTCGGGGAATTCTTGAACTGCTCACGAAGCACAGCACAGAGCAAAGCGCTTTTTAGGGAATAAAAGCAAACGCCCACAGTCCAGGGTAAAAAGTAAAAAGCTCTCCCCAGCTGAAGGCAAGGTCCAGGAACAAAGTCCTTAGGAAGGCAGGGGGGCAAGGACTGGGCCCAGGGGCCAGCTCACAGGGCCCTCCAGGCAGGGAGGCAGTCCCCAGTGGCAGTCCTCCTGGCACCCAGCAGCAACAGCAGGCTCCCCTCCAGTTAGGATCAGCAGAACATTTTACATGGAGTCACAGGCCCTTTTTATACACAGGTTTCTTTGTCTCAGGCTGCAGGGTTAAGGAAAAACCAGATGCAACTGGTTTTGGAGCACTCTGTTGTGCTCAGCCCTTCTCCCCATTCACTGGACAGGCTAGGGACATCAGTCGCACCACAGGGGGCTGAGCCAGCATTGTGTAGGGAAGGCCCAGCCCTATTCAGGTCCCAGGTGCACTCCTCCCCTGCCATCAGCATGCAGATCTCTCCATTCACCACCGGGGCAGACCCATCCTGACTCCTGGAGCCAGGCACACCAGCCAATCACAAGCCAGACAGTCACTTCACATTTATTACACAGACATGCCAGCTTCTAGAAGTGGCACTTCTACACTAGACACAGTAACGCTGCACACATCATCGCGCAGCATTCGATCTCACGAGTTCACACATACCATACTCGACCCTGCACTCCCCACGCATCAGGAACTACCAGGGACACACACATTCCCCATGCATTCCTATGGGAGGGCAGGCCAGTCTCACTAAATGTAACACAGAGCGCACGCACTTTACACTGGGACACAGTGTTAAAGTGCCTAGGGGTCTAAAACCACTAACACTCCATAGGGAAAAAGCTAGGATAATGCAAAAAGTTTTGGGGGTGAACCCGCCAGAAGGGCCAAGTCCAACACTACCCCCTTCCAGTCAAAACACAGGGGAGACCAATCACCACCGGGGCTTCCCTGCTTTGGGTGATATAACACGGACGTGGGCCCGCAACGGCAGGGACACCCTTCTGTTCTACGCCACTCTGAACCCACGTGGTTCCCTCTGTTAAAGCTCTGCGGACCAACTGGGCTACCGCACTGGTACTCCTCAGCTGTCCGCGGCCAGGAACAGGCCCTAGGCCATCTAGATGCCACTGGTCCTTGCCTATCCACAGAGTGGGGGGTAGTAACCCCTGGCACATAGTAACCATTCTCCACTCTACCCCTCATCAGGGCAGTTCTAAACTGCCACTGATCCTCCAGCCTAGGGTCTGTACCCTCAAGCTGACCAACAGTCACAGGCGAGGCTCTCCTCCCCCTACCTCTTCTTCTAGGGTTCCGTCCTTTCTTCCTCTGAGAGGCGACCTTGTAACACAATTCACCCACCAGCTCAGGACCTCTTTCCAAGAACTGGTCTCCCAACTGAGGGTTTAAACCCTCAGGTGGCCCCAGGGTCAGAGGCGAGGACTCCCTCCCTCTGCACCCCCTTCCAGATTCCGGCACCCTCCCAACTGGAGTGGTGCCCCTAGCAGCTACATCGGTCAGAACACTGCTTACAGTCGACCTTCCCTCCAGGTCAGGCTGATCCTGAACCTGGCCTCCCAACCATGGGTCTAAACCATTTAGCTGAGTACTTGCCTGGCACTCCAGGACTTCTGGGGACTCACACACCATCCCCCCGAGGGTAACACATGACTCATATGTTGCGTGACCGTCTGCCTGGCGCAGACCTCCCGTCCCCAGTCCACCTGACAGTGCGTGGAGATCCCCCAGAACAGAAGTGGTGTCACCATGGTCACTCCAAGGGAGCTCAGCCCTGCTGGCTGGTCCCTGACCCACTGGTTCCTCCACTGGGGAACACATCCCCCATTCACCCCTCAATTCGGACTTCTGTGCCCTCCCTACTAGAGCGTCACTACCAGACACCAGAACCACTGGAGCTCTATGTAAAGATGCTCCAGGTTCTCCAGACACTAGGTGATCCTCCTCAAATGGACTAACAGGACAGCCTAGGCTCCCAACCTGGTGTTCCTGAAGAAACCATCCAGGTTCTGAGACTGGGTTTCGGGCACCTGGGGACACTCAGTCACCCACTCACTCCTACTCCACTGAGACATGACGTGAGCCCCTACACCCCTCTCACTACTCTGGGACCAAGCTGGGCTACTCTGAACCTCTTCCCCAATACAGGACGGGAAGATACCTGAGCCACTACTTTTGGTATCGCTTTCCCATGCCTCCTCAGAACCTCGGGCCACCACCCAGAGGTCTGCTTCCCATGCAAGCTCCCTGGGATCAGAGGAATTACACCCCAACAGGTGTTGGCGCAATCCCGGAAAACAATGACGGAGCAGGTGCTCCTTGACAACCAAATTGGCCAGCCCTTCATAATCAAAATCATCTGTGGTGCTAGCCATCACCCAATCGTTCAGTGCATGATCACATTTATCCACAAAGTCCCCCCAAGACTGGTGAGACAGTTGCTGGCTGCCTCTGAATCACAACCTGTACGCCTCTTCGTAAGAACCAGGTATCCTACGGTGGGGACTGGGAAGGAGACTTTCTGTACTGGACTCCATATTGCTGCCACCACTGGACTCCACCCTCACTGGGGAATCCAGAAAACTACAATGGCACTCAGGGGATAATCTACCCTCCCGAGCTAATTTCTCCCTGGTGAAGGCCCTCTCAGCCTCCGCCATCTGCTTGGCATGCTCTAACCTGAGCTTCTCCAAAGCCAGCTGATGCTCCCTTTCTTCCCTCCTATCTACCCAATCCTCTGGGGACAGGAAAAGGGATGGGGCGCTGCCCTTGACACTGGACCCTGCAAGGGACTCCCTATCCATGGGGTCCTCACTATCTACTGGCGTCCCTGTCCGGTCACTTTCTTTGTCCTCTTCAGACTCCTCAGGGCTTCCCTCAGACCCACCACCCTCTTGGCGTGCGGCCCGGGCCCTCTCCTCCTCACTGCGCTCACGTTCCTATTCCTCCTTCTGCCATTAGATCAGGTTGTCCCTAAGTTTTGACTGGGAGTCTGACCCACTCACTGCTATATCTCTCTCCTCACAAAACTCAACCAAGTCATACATACTGTATCTAAACAGACCACAGAAATTAAAAGCAGACTCCATTTTGGCAGGACGCACAGGGGCACGTGCAACACAAGGGTCCTAGGTGTCTGAGCTGAAGCAAGAGTACACAATTTTCAAATGACACTTTTTAGGAGAAGAATTAAAAATAAACCTCAGAACAATAATCCCCAAACACGTGATTATCTAAAATGCAGAGTTTTGTAGTGCAGACAGTCGTCGCTGTGGTACTGTGCAAACGCAAGTCCTGATCCCACCGCTGATCACCAATGTTAGAAATGGGATTTCTGGTTGGCTAGGGCTTGCCTCAAAGCCAGGCAGAAACCACCACTCTAAGTCAGGGCTGGGGAGTTACACGCCAAAGATAACCCCTGCTTATCCCCTTGGTAGCTTGGCACGAGCAGTCAGGCTTATCCCGGAGGCAATGTGTAAAGCGTTTGCACGCGCACACAGCAACAACACCCTAGGCCCACCACAAAAGAAACTCCACACAAGGTTATATATAAAAATAGCCTTTGTATTATACCAAAACACATTAGATAATATTCACACAAATTACACTGTGCCAACTGGCACTGGGCAGAATTTTCAGGGGACTATTTACACAGGACAAGGCCACATGGACCACTGTCAGACTTAGCACAAATCACTAATTGTAGATGTAAAACATATACCAACTGTAACACAAATTATAACTGTAGAGCACAACCAGTACCTACTGGTAAAAGGTAAGTACACCCTACGCAATCCTAAACACCTTAGGCATATATCACGCAGGGAACCATGAACTCACTAGCATAACCTACACTAGGAAAACAATCTCCTAAGCATAGACACATTTAGAAATAGAAATAAGCATAAAGGCAATGCACGTTACGCAAAAGTACACATGTAGAGGTGACCATGTACCCTAGGTGAGGGCACAACACGGAAAACTATCCCCGGGCCGACTTGGCCTCTCAGGGATCAAACGTCCTTTGTCCAAAATGTCAGGGCTGGGCTGCCAAAGCAGCGTAAGCAACAGCGCACCGGGGCACAACCTAAACGTTGCAGCTGCCCACTAAGTGCTGGGCAGCTGTGAATCAGATAAGGCCTGGCACCACTGTGCCTTTAGAACAAAGATGCAGCGCGTTGGAGCCACATGGGGCTCTGTAAATAATCATGCCCCCATGGAGCGCACTGGCTCCTGAAATACTAATGCTCCAATTAGGAGGAAAAACCACTGAAAGAACTTGTCCCCAACATTGGAGCCTCACGGGCTCTGGAAGCAACAATGCCCAACGTGGGAGCCACACAAGGGCTCTAAACAACCATGCTCCTCTTGGGGGGCGGCCCGCTGCCAGACGGGGCCGCCCTGACTCTGTGCCTCCGCCACCATCTAATTCGAGCCCCATTCACCTGGGCTCTTTGCAGGACCTTCCCGGGCTCTGGAGTGGGACTGGCACTCTGCTTCCCCCGGTGTAGCGGGCGGGGCTCTCCCTCTCTTTGGAGAGCCTCGCTTGCGGCGGCGGTGTCTTCGTATTCACCCGGGCCCCCTCCTAGGACCCGGGACTCTGCAGGGGCACTCGGGGAGGCGGGGTAGGCTCCCGTCCTCTCCCGTCTTCTTTCCTCTGTCCCGGCGCGGACTCTCCTCTCGTGGGGCTTCCCTTCCCGGAAGCCCCGCCCATGGAGTCCCTGCCTTCCGGGTTGAGCTGGGCAACGGCCCGGAGGGATTTCAATGTGCGGCTCGGGCCGCGGCAGTGATTTTCCTTCGGTCTCGGCAATGCGGTGTCAATACGGGTTAGGCTCCCGTTTCTTAGCTAAAGAAAATAGCGGGGTGGGCTCCCGCCACCGGCACTAGTATGCGGGGTGGGCACCCACAATTTAAATAAGTTAATGATGCGGCATAACGCGGGGTGGGCTCCCGCTTTTCCTCAGAGCACGGGGAAATCTCCACCCCTCAGGGAATTCTTGAACTGCTCACGAAGCACAGCGCTAAGCAAAGCGCTTTTTAGGGAATAAAAGCAAACGCCCACAGTCCAGGGTTAAAAGTAAAAAGTTCTCCCCAGCTGAAGGCAAGGTCTAGGAACAAAGTCCTTAGGAAGGCAGGGGGCAAGGGCTGGGCCCAGGAGCCAGCTCACAGGCCCCTCCAGGCAGGGAGGCAGTCCCCAGTGGCGGTCCTCCTGGCGCCCAGCAGCAACAGTAGGCCCCCCTCCAGTTAGGATCAGCAGAACATTTTACATGGGGTCACAGCCCCTTTTTATACACTGGTTTCTTTGTCTCAGACTGCAGGGTTAAGGAAAAACCAGATGCAACTCGTTTTGGAGCACTCTGTTGTGCTCAGCCCTTCTCCCCATTCACTGGACAGGCTAGGGACATCAGTCGCACCACAGGGGGCGGAGCCAGCATTGTGTAGGGAAGGCCCAGCCCTATTCAGGTCCCAGGTGCACTCCTCCCCTGCAATCAGCATGCAGATCTCTCCATTCACCACCGGGGCAGACCCATCCTGACCCCTGGAGCCAGGCACACCAGCCAATCACAAGCCAGACAGTCACTTCACATTTATTACACAGACATGCCAGCTTCTAGAAGTGGCACTTCTACACTAGACACAGTAACGCCGCACACATCATCACGCAGCATTCAATCTCACGAGTTCGCACATACCAAACTCGACCCTGCACTCCCCACGCATCAGGAACTACCAGAGACACACACATTCCCCATGCATTCCTATGGGAGGGCAGGCCAGTCTCACTAAATGTAACACAGAGCGCATGCACTTTACACTGGGACACAGTGTTAAAGTGCCTAGGGGTCTAAAACCACTAACACTCCATAGGGAAAAAGCTAGGATAATGCAAAAAGTTTTGGGGGTGAACCCGCCAGAAGGGCCAAGTCCAACACTTACACATCTTAGTATGATTATCTATTGGTTACTGTAGCTTTGCTTGCGGTGCATGGTTTCACTGTCACCTTGACACACAATCTTGGGTATGTTGTTTGTGTACTCACCAGGCTCTGGTATGTCTGTTAGGCCATGGACGCTCTCTGGTGGTAGGATGTCCCGCACCTTTTCCTCCCAGGTCCTGAAGTAGACTGGTTTGGCAGGAGGTACATCGCCGGTGCACTGACTCAGGGAGTGATCTTTTTCGATGAGTTTCTTGACCCTCCTGGGCACGTCATACCACCTGTTCTGGATATCGTCCTTTGTGCGCCTTGCTGGTGCTTGAGCGTTCACCTTGTCCACAATCCTCGCCCACATCTTGGTTTTCTGTGACATGGGGGTCCTTTTGACCTATGTACCAAACAAATGTGGCTCTACTCTGATGATCTCGTCTAACAGCACTTTTAACTCACTATCTGTGAACTTTGGATTCTTCTTTGGGGGCATGGTGATGGGTGGTGGTGGTGAGGGATGTGTGTGTGAGGGTGCAAGTGAGGGTGGGTTGGTGTTGGTTTTGCTGGCTGTATGTGTGTGTGCTTTTGGATGAGGTGCTGATGGTGTGTGGGTTGTGTGATGTGTGAGTTGTGAGTGTGTCTGTGGTTGCTGTGTAATGGTGTTTGCTGCTGGCTGTGTTTCCTGTTTGCAAGGGATGATGGTAGTGATTGTAGTCCTTTATATAGTTGGAGTTGTGGGTGTGTCTTTGTCCCAGTTTTTTTATTTGATATTTATTGGCTTTGTCATTGCTTGTTTGGTCCTTTTTTTGTCTTTTTTCCCTTGGGTTTTGTAGGCATGAAGGAGACGTTCCTCTGATGGAAACGGACGCTGCTGTTGTCTCGTGCGGGCTTCTCCACCTCGTTCACGCTGCCTATCTTCTGTGTTTCATAAGCGTTGGTCGCGAAGGTCTCTATTGCTTGTGGGCCCGGTTGTCTGTGCATGTCGGTCGTGCGGCTTGGTCTCCGTGCGAGTCGGTCTGGTTTTACACACATTGTATCGTACTGCGCGGATCGGACATCACGGGTACAGGTCGGTAGGGTTCATTCCGGGTTCGTGTCGGTCGTTTAAAATCGCGTCGGTTTTCCGGCCGGATTACTATTTTCTCTACGGCTCGGTCATACGGCTTGTAATCCGTACGTGTCGGTTGTAATTCACTCGCGTTGCATCGTACTGCACGGGTCGTATGGCGCTGGTCCGTGTCAGTCGGTATTTGGTCCGGGTCTGGGTTGGTCGGTTCGTTTTGCGGCCGGAATCGGCCCCAAAATAGAGAAAGGAGTCAGGAAGGTGACACCGGAACGAATCAATGTGATTCAGCAAATGAGTCCTCCTAAGACCCAGAAAGAAGTGCAAATGTTTTTGGAAATGGTTGGATATTGCAGACAGTGGATCAGTGGTTTTTCACTGATTGCAAAACCTCTACAGAGGTTGACACACAAAGATGTGACTGATCCGATTGAAATGGATATACAAAGGATTTTGCGTTGTACTGCTGTGAGAGAGATGGGTGTGCATTATCAGTTTTAGCTCAAAAACATGGAATGGCACGACGTCCAGTGGCATATTTTTCTGCTACTTTGGATTCAGTGGCTGTAGCATTACCAGGTTGTTTGAAACCAGTAGCTGCTACTTGTGTGAGATTGGAACAAAGTGAAGCGATTGTGATGGGACATCCAGTTAAAATATATGTGCCACACTAGGTTGAGAATCTTTTGACAAGAACACGTACACAGCACATGACCTATAGTCGGCTGACTAGGTATGAAAGAGTAATCCTGGGTGCTGAAAATGTGACTGTGGTGAGACATACAACAATAAATCCAGCGACCCTGTTACTTAGTTTATTTTTTGAGGAAGTAAGAGAAGAAGCAGATCACGATTGCTTGGATGTGACAGAATTGTGCTCGAAACCAAGGCCAGACATCCAGGATACTCCGTTAGAGGAATCAGATAGTGTGATGTTTGTTGATGGATCATCTTTGAGAAATGAAAGAGGTGAATTGACTTCTGCCTATGCAGTGTGCACGGTAGCTGCAGTACTGGAAGCATCCTGTCTAAAAGGGGTAAACTCTGCACAAATTGCTGAACTGATAGCTCTGATTAGAGCATGCAAAATTGGCAAAAATCTGAGAGTAACCCTATTTACTGACAGTCAATATGGTTTTGGGATGGTTCACGATTTTAGATAGTTATGGATGCAAAGGAGATTTCTGACTTCTTCACGTTCTCCTATTAGAAATAGCAAAAATGTGAAAAATGTATTTGGATGCTTTGCAATTTCCTAAAAATATTGCGGTGGTCAAATGTTCTGCACATAAGTCAGGAAATGATTATGTGATGAACGATAACAGATACGCTGACCAAGTAACACGTTTCTGTGCACAAAATTAAACTGCAATCAACAGAGGGGTGGAAAAGGAAAATACCAATTGCCATCTGATGTTTTCCTCTCTGGAAACTTGGGATGAAGATAGGCAGTTCCAGGAAGAAGCAGGAGACTGGGAGAAAGAACTTTGGAGAAAATCAGGTTGTAAAAAGAGAGAAGAGGATAAAGTATGGGTATACATAGATGAAAGACCAGTCATGCCAGACTGTCCACTTGCACAAATGGCAAGGCAGTACCATGGAATTGCCCATGTTGGAAGAGACGCAATGATCAGGCTCTTCAAGCAGTCATGGTACAACCCAAAATTCAGAGTCATTGCGGAGAGTCTATGCCAGAGGTGTATTACCTGTCAACAGCAAAATCCAGGAAGAAAGACAGTTGTTAGTTGGGAATGAATTGGAAAAGCAGCAGGACCATTTATGAGGCTCCAGATCGACGTCATCGAGCTTCTCTCATGTAATGGACAAAAATATGTGTTAGTTGTTGTTTGTTTGTTTTCTCATTGGGTAGAGGCTTATCCAACAAGAAGGAATGATAGCCTTACAGTTGTAAAGCTTCTTCTAAGAGAACTAATCCCAAGGTTCATTTTTCCAGTCACTTTAGAAACAGATAGGGGATCTCATTTTAATAATGAGATAATTTGGATGATTTGTGCAGCATTACAAATTGAGCAAAGGCTGCATTGTGCCTATTGACCAGATGCATCTGGAGTGGTCGAACAAATTAATGGCACTATAAAATCTATACTGGGAAAAGTGTGTGCATCCACAACACTGCAATGGCTTGACACTTTACCTCTGGTATTGATGAGTCTTAGAAGCTTTCCTGATAAAAAGACTGGATTGAGTCCTCATGAAGTACTAATGGGAAGAGCAATGAGACAAGCGATTGTACCGTTAAACAAACTGATTAATATTTCTGATGATTTGGTGCTTTATTATTGCAAGGGATTGGCTGATCTGGTGTGTCCTGTGTCTCATCAGGTTGGAGAAATCGCAACCACAACACAGCCGGATCTAGCACATGATCTGAGTCCAGGCGAGTGGGTTCTAGTCAAGAAACATGTGGGGAAGTCGTGTTTAGAACCCAGATGGCATGGACCGTATCAGATTATTTTGGTGACGACAACAGCAGTGAAGTGTGGTGGTTTGCCAAACTGCATACACGCAAGCCATACCAGAAGAGTCCCAAGTCCACTTGAAAAGGAAAGTGAGCAGCAACTGGTAAATGAAAATAAGAAGCTGGAGGTTGTGAAGCTTAAGAATCCAGAGTGACAAATTCTGACAAACCTGTTGATGATGAACAACCAAGCACTAGTAAAGTAAAGTGGGTACCAGCTACTGGGTCTCGTAAGACTGCTGTGAAACAAGAAGAAAAGGAAGTTACTGAAAATCAAGAGCAAGTGCACGAAAGAAAAGGGCCATAGAAAAGAACTAGTGAACCAGAAAGAGAAGGTGAAGAAGTGGTTCAAGCTAAGAAAAAGAAAAAGGGTGACAATTAGCCAAGCAGAGAGAAAAGACTGAAGTTGCGGTATTACTATTCAAACATGGATTTAGCGTTTTCAGAAATTCCTATTAGTAAATATATGAATAAAGTTTACAGCAGTAGAAATGTGGGATACATGGGAGAGTTTTTTCATATCACACAAACAATAGATACAGTATATGCTCACAGACATAATCTTACATGTAGTTTGCGGGCTGAAGAAAAATAATTCATTAACATGGTAGACAATAGAAGACAGGATTTCCAAATAAAAGCTGCTGAACAGAAGTCACATGTAACACCATGGGCTTTTAGAGAGGGAAATTATAAGAAAGGTGAGATTTACGCTGCAATATCTCTGGATTGGTATCATAAGGGAAAACTTTGTTTGCTAAGATTAAAAACTGACTATAATAATTATTTCATTGGTACTAGTTAATGTGAACATACCTATCTAATTACTGATGGATGGGGATTGAAAGGTGGAACTGATCCTGCTTTTCCAGGAGTTTATTACGTGTGTGGTAAGAATGCCTACTATAGGTTGCCTGCACATTGGTATGGTAGTTGTTATTTTGGGATCGTATTTCCCAAGGTTTACCACGTAGATAGAAATAACAAAATCAATGAAATAAAGCATGAACTAACACACAGAAAGAGAGCAAGTTTTTCTGAAATAATTGGTGATATCTTTGGTGTACTGATACCCTCAGTTGGAGTTGTTCTAAATTTGCATAAATTTCGAAAATTGTCCACAGTGGTTGATCGTTTATCAACGGATACTGCTGTTGGGTTCCTGATGATTGATACTGAAATGGTTGCAATTAGATTAATGGTTTTGCAAAATCGACTTGCCCTTGATATTTTATTGGCAAAAGAGGGCGGAGTCTGTGGCATGTTGAAAATACAACACTGCTCTACTTATATCCCTGATAAAAGTAAAAGTCTTGAGGGGTATATGAGAATACGACAAAATTACATGAAGATTTGACTCAACTGGAGGTTGATGGTGATTGGGAGAAACTTGGTAAGAGTTTTTCCTCTGTAGGTAAATGGTTTTCCACATTTGGGAGAAGTTAATTAGGAAAAATACTACTACCAATTATTTCAATAGTTGTAGTGATTTTGTCAATAATAATGGCATATTATAATAATAATGAATCTCCCCCCTCCAGGGGGAGAGCATCGACAGAGTGGCAGTCCCTGAGGTCCCACGGCCAGACAACATTAAAGTGGAATTTTTCAGCTCCCCAAAGCTGAAAAGTGGGGGACCCAGTTAAACCTGACCTGGGTGAAGTTGCTTTGAGATATCCCGACATTCAGAAGGAGGCATGGCAGGACTAGATGGGGCCCATGTTTTCTTGGCAGTAATCAATATCCTGGTTGCTGTGAGGACGGGCGGCAAAGTCTTGGGGTGAGCAATTGCTGCAGTACAGACTGCTAATGCTGCAAGGTGGCCCTAGTAATAGTGGCAGGCACAGCAACAACAGTGAGAGAATATGGCGTTCACTGATAGACAGAATATTGCCCCCAAAATATTCCCATACACAAATATTAAGTTATAAATATCAGTGTCAAAAATATCGACATCCTATATTTATATTGGTAAGTACATAAATATCGAAAAATAAAATATTGATGTAATAAAGTTTACATAATTTCATTTTTAATATATGAATAGAAGATAATATTAAATATATTAAGTAATAACATTAACTTAAAAATGTATTAAATTTAATATAAATTTAAAAAAAGATAAATTAATTTAATAAATTTTTTTTAAACATACATATATAAAATGTAATATATATATTTACTTTAAAACAATTAATAAACTATTCATTTTAATTTATTTTATATTTGTATATATGGAAATGTACAAATAAATATATATATATATATATATATACACATACACAAATAACATAAAATCTAATAATACAAAGTTATATTATAAATTAAAACATTAAACTTTTGAAAAGTCTTTAAACTTACATTTTCCACTTCTGTGAGTGCAACAGTAGGTTAAGGGTTGGATTGGACAGGGGCAAAAATTACTATTCCCACTCCACTGAGTGCAACAGTAGAGAAAGTGTTGGATAGCGGCGGGGTAAAAAATACTGTTGCCACTCTTGTGAGTGCAACAGTAGGGAAAGTGTTGGATAGCGGAGGGGTAAATATTACTATTCCCACCTCACTGAGTGCAACAGTAGGGAAAATGTTAGATTGCGGAGGGGTAAAGATTACTATTCCCACTCCAGTTAGTGCAACAGTAGGGAAAGTGTCGGCAAGCAGAGGAATACAATTGACTATTCCCGCTCTAGTGACTGCAACAGTAGGGAAAGTGTTGGATAGCATAGGGGTAAAAATGACTATTCCCACTCCATTGAGTG
Source organism: Triturus cristatus (assembly GCF_964204655.1). Taxonomy (NCBI): domain Eukaryota; kingdom Metazoa; phylum Chordata; class Amphibia; order Caudata; family Salamandridae; genus Triturus; species Triturus cristatus. The sequence continues at coordinate 575,741,685 of NC_140582.1, read as the reverse complement.
CAACAGTAGGGAATGTGTTGGATAGTGGAGGTGTAAAAATTACTATTCCCACACCAGTGAGTGCAACAATAGGGAAAGTGTTGGATAGCGGAGGGGTGAAAATTACTATTCCCACTCCAGTGAGTGCAACAGTAGGGAAAGTGTTGGATAGCAGAGGGGTACAAATTACTATTCCCACTCCAGTGAGTGCAACAGTAGGGAAAGTGTTGGATAGCGGAGGGTAGAAATTACTATTCCCACTCCAGTGAGTGGAACAGTAGGGAAAGTGTTGGATAGCAGAGGGTTAAAATTACTATTTCCACTCCAGTAAGTGCAACAATAGGGAAAGTTTTGGATAGTGGAGGTATAAAAATTGATATTCCCACTCCAGTGAGAGCAACAGTAGAGAAAGTGTTGGATAGCGGAGGGGTAAAAAATACTATTCCCAATCCAGTTAGTGCAAAAATAGGGAAAGTCTTGGATAGCAGAGGGGTACAAATTAATATTCTCACTCCAGTCAGTTCAAAATTTAAAACAAACAAAATATCACCACCACAAAATATTTGTAAAAGACAAATGAAAAATATATAAAAATATTTAAAAAATAGAAAAAATAGAAACATATTATAATGTTAAATAGATATGACAAATACTTAGAAATATTACATTAAAAAAATTAAAATAATTTACAAACAAATAACTATTTTTAATTAGAAATTATTTATAAACAAAAACATTAATTATAACATAAATGTAATCTTTTTTATTTCCTACCATTTAACACTGCACAATTCACAACACACATCTACATTTTTTACAAATTTACTTCTATAATTAACATCATTAAGGTGCCGATTCCGATCCGTTAAAACCCGGGTACGAATGGTCGTATTGAGCGTTTTCTCCGTACGACTCGTACCCGGGAAATCCCTCTTACAAATCAGCAAGTACGAATCGTACAGAAATACCATTTCCGTACGATTCGTACAAAACTACGTGCAGCTAAAAAATACCCACAATTCCGATCCGGGACTTCGCGTACGTGACGTCCGGACGGAGTCAGACAGCGTTTTACGGACCAGCAAGTACGATTCGTGCCTACATCACTCCGCACGGCTAATATTTTACAGCAGTCCAAAACTCCCGGGAAATTGAGGACGACGCGAAGAAGGAGCACCTGTACGCGGCAGACAGCCATGGACCCCATCCTACGTGTAATCCCGGCCCTCCTAGCCTACGACCTGGTGCACAGAAACCGACGCAGACGTCGTAGAAGGTCAGAACAACACCCATGGGCAAAGGGGGGGGGGCGAGGGGCATGCAACTTAACCACTACCCAAATTATACCACATATATCATGTACATACAGTACCTCCAGGGTCTGGTCACTTTGGGGGGTGTGTCCACCAAGGCCTGCATCCCGCCACAACGGAAGTGGACGTGGACGTGTCCCGTCACCACAACAATGGTAGTACGGGCCGTACACACGCCTTCAGAGCGTGGGTATGGGTCGTACCACGCGTACCCCTATGTCACCCCAACAATGGTGGTACGGCCCATACCCACGTTCTGAGGGCGTGTGTACGGCCCATACCACCATTGTTGGGGTGACGTAGGGGTACGCGTGGTACGACCCGTACCCACGTCCTCAAAGCGTGGGTACGGGCCGCACCCCTTTGTCACCCCAACAATGGTGGTACGGCCCGTACCCACGCCCTCAGAGCGTGGGTACGGCCTGTACCCCTACGTCACCCCAACAATGGTGGTACGGCCCGTACCCACACCCTCAGAGCGTGGGTACGGCCCGTACCCCTACGTCACCCCAACAATGGTGGTACGGCCCGTACCCACGCCCCCACAGTGTGGGTACGGGCCGTACCACCATTGTTGGGGTGACGTAGGGGTACGTGTGGTATGACCCGTACCCACGCTCTGAGTGCATGGGTACGGGCCGTACCCCTACGTCACCCCAGCAATGGTGGTACGGGCTGTACACACGCCCTCAGAGCGTGGGTACGGGCCGTACCCGTACGTCACCCCAACAATGGTGGTACGGCCCATACCCACGCCCCCACAGCGTGAGTACGGACCATACCACCATTGTTGGGGTGACGTAGGGGTACACGTGGCACGACCCGTACCCACGCTCTGAGTGCGTGGATATGGGCCGTACCCCTACGTCACCCCAACAATGGTGGTACGGCCCGTACACACTCCCTCAGAGCATGGGCACGGGCCGTACCCCTACGTCACCCCAATAATGGTGGTACGGGCCGTACCACCATTGTTGGGGTGACGTAGGGGTACGTGTGGTACGACCCGTACCCACGCTCTGAGTGCGTGGGTACAAGACGTACCCCTGCGTCACCCCAACAATGGTGTTATGGGCCGTACACACGCCCTCAGAGCGTGGGTACGGGCCGTACCCCTACGTCACCCCAACAATGGTGGTACGGCCCGTACCCACGCCCCCACAGCATGGGTATGGGCCATACCACCATTGTTGGGGTGACGTAGGGGTACGCGTGGTACAACCCGTTCCCACGCTCTGAGTGCGTGGGTACGGGCCGTACCCCTACGTCACCCCAACAATGGTGGTACGGCCCTTACACACTCCCTCAGAGAGTGGGTACGGGCCGTACCCCTATGTCACCCCAACAATGGTGGTACGGGCCGTACCACCGTTGTTGGGGTGACGTAGGGGTACGCGTGGTACGACCCGTACCCATGCTCTGAATGCGTGGGTACCGGCCGTACCCCTACGTCACCCCAACAATGGTGGTACGGGCCGTACACACGCTCTCAGAGCGTGGGTACGGACCGCATCACACGTACCCCTAGGGCACCAGTACATCAGTGATACAAGGCGTACACACGCCACAAATGTTGTCATAGGGCCTGGTGCAGCATCTAACCAGTATATTGGGGGGTGTATGCCCAGGAGAGCAGTGTACTGCACCAAGGGTGCAGGCGGGTGGGTGGGTGTCTGCCTAGGATTCACATCAGTGGACAGAGACATGGGGGTGGGTGCAGAGGAATACCTGCAATGGACAGAGACATATGAGGGGTGGGTGCACATCACTTCCAGCAGTGCCCAGACATATGAGGGGTGGGTGCCTATCACTCCCAGCAGTGCCCAGACATATGAGGGGTGGGTGCCTATCACTCCCAGCAGTGCCCAGACAAATGAGGGGTGGGTTCCTATCACTCCCAGCAGTGCCCAGACATATGAGGGGTGGGTGCCTATCACTCCCAGCAGTGCCCAGACAAATGAGGGGTGGGTTCCTATCACTCCCAGCAGTGGCCAGACATATGAGGGGTGGGTGCCTATCACTCCCAGCAGTGGACAGAGACATGGGGGTGGGTGAAGAGGAATACCTACAGTGGACAGAGACATATGAGGGGTGGGTGCATATCACTCCCAGCAGTGCCCAGACATATGAGGGGTGGGTGCCTATCACTCCCAGCAGTGCCCAGACATATGAGGGGTGGGTGCCTATCACTCCCAGCAGTGCCCAGACATATGAGGGATGGGTGCCTATCCCTCCCAGCAGTGCCCAGACATATGAGGGGTGGGTGCATATCCCTCCCAGCAGTGGACAGAGACATGGGGGTGTGTACATCATCCTCAGATGACCACAACTCCATGGGTGTATGAACGCATCCCCAATGTGCGACTATGTTGAGAGTGCCATAACAACACATCACTGACAGCAGTGTCCCACTCCCATGAGGATGGATGTCCTTCCCCCACTGCATGACACACCACATGTGTGTGTGTTGACAAATGACACATGCATACCCACCCCTTGCGGATGCAGCACAATACACACACTGAGATCATGCCACAAGACTGTATAGTCATGTTAAAGCCTACTAAACTAAGAGAGCCAAAGGGAACACACACTGTCACGCACATTCCAGGACTGATAGGAATGTACAGGTGCTGGGACAGCCACCAAGTTGTTGTCTCCCATGGAAGGAACAGGGTGGAGTTCCCACAGATACAATGCCCACAATTGTCAGTCAGGTGCCCAAATACCCTGCAGAACAAGTAACATATGTGTGCTAGGCTGGGAGTACACACATGCATAGTGCGTAAAAGGGACCATTTCTACATGAAGGCATGGCAACATACTCTATATACAAGTACAGTGACTACCAAGGATGGCACAGATGATGCAGGCGGAGACATTGGTCAGCAGGCATGGCCATAGTTGAAGGGATCCGTCACCCACCAAGGAAATGTAGACACAGGTCAGCACAACAATTGTGCAACTCCCTGCAGGGAAGATGTCAGGTGCCACAGAGGAAGGAACACTCCTTGGGACAATGTCTCCAAACACAAAGAGCATACATGACCAAAGATTATTTGCAGAGACCTTGTGATGGCACGCAGATACCAGGGTCCACCCCATGAGCAGCACACTACAACATTTCCCAGACACCTAACACATTATCACCACCCCAACTCAGGGAGAATCAGCACCAACATCAATACCAGAAAAGCAATAGTGTGCAAAGGGAAAACAAAATTCTTTATTCACCATTAAATCAAAAAGTATAAAAGGACACTATTTACAAAGGCCATAGGCCAGTCCAGATGCGAAGTCCTGGGGGGGGGGCACACATGGCCATGCGTCTCCCCTAGCTTGCCTGCACATTTGACACTTCATGTTCATCCACCGGGGGGGGGGGGCATCATGTGGGGAAGGACCAGGCACCGCAGGGACAGGAGGGGAAGGGTAGGTGTTGTGGGTGCAGGGACGGATGACTCCACCACAGGGGGTGGGTCAGCGCCAAAGGTGGTGGTTGGCAGGGTGCTGCACACGTCCGCAATCTCGGCCAGCGTCTCCCCTGCACCCGAAGAAACCACAGGCCCCATGGAGGGGGGGGGGTCGGAGGGATGGGTTGCAGCACTACTGGGGGAGGTGGTGGACGGGGGGGCTCAACTCCCCTACCCGTGGAGTGCCTTGCCCGTTTGCGGGCTGGTGAACCAGTTGGGCTGAGGCCCAGCACAGCCAAGTAGGTCTCCTTCTCAGATTGTGGGGCAGGGGAGCCGAGGGGAGTGACATTGGAGGGACTGGAGAGTGAGGAATGCGGACTCAGACTGTGGCTGCGTGTCTGCCTGTGTGCCCCAGACCCAGTGGGTGTGCCTTCTTCCCCCTGAGTGTGCGTGACAGGAGGTGTGCGCTTGCTCTTCCGTGTTGGTGTGCTGCCTGTGTCTGGTGGGGTGCGTGCCTGGAAACGTCTGGGTGTGCTTGGGACAGGCATGGGAGTGGGAAGTGTGGATGGTGCAGGGCTAGGGAGGACGAAGCGCTGAAGGAGACTCACTGCTGCCGTCAGTGACGAGTCCATGGACCTCAGCAACATCCGTTGGTCAGACATCGCTGATGATATGCCCTCCATGTACGACACCATCTGTGTCAGCAGTCTGGTGTGGCCATGGAGGACACTCAGCAGTGATGTCTGGCCAACCTGCAACTGCCGCTGAATGTCCACAGACTCGGCAGGGAGGGCAGCAGGGGATACAGGGGCAGGGGGTGCGGTGCCTGGCACGAAGGAGACATGTTGTTGCCCTATGCGGACAGAAGGGACCGGAACAACTGGGAGGGTGGTGATGGGAATGGAGGGGGCGGTGATAGATGTAGTGCTGCTGCCAGCTGTTGGAGCAGCCTCCGTCCCCTCTGGGAGTTCAGCCTCGGACCCATCAGCGTCGTAGTCGGTGTTGGTACTAGACAGGTCTTCCGCCTGACTCCCTTCGCCCTCCGTGCCACTTGCTGCGCCAGACTCGCCAGCACTGGTGGCACCGGTGCTGGATCCCTCCTCCACGTCCGTGCAGGTGTCTCCCTCGGTGTCCCCCGACGATGCTGTGGGCAAGGTGAAAAGACAGGAAATAATCAGACACCTGTATACATATGACACTTTCGTCCAAACAAAATAGGTCACAGTGCATATCATGAAAAGCATCATGAGTAACATCTACAATACTCCGCACATATGTAAGCCCTGCACTCCCCAGTTGGTTGACCCATCATGCCCCTTGGAAACAATGAAAATCCGGACACAACAGCTAATAACTCGATATCCAATTAGACAGAGGATATGGTGTCTGGGAATTGTTGAGCACTGCCAGACTATGAAGGCATGCCACCTCTTGTTCACTGTGAAAGAAACAGTATTGGTGCACCCAAGGGCAAATAACTGACGCCAATGCTGAAGGTGTCCCCACACTCAGAGACCTATGAGTAAATAGTAAAGCCTAAATAAATACATTGTGAACCCTTGGGAATCACAACACTTTACACAATCAACGTGTTTGGAATGTGTGAATGTGCCACTTTTTGATCAGGACACACATGTGCTTGTATAACAGAAGTCACACAAGGAGGTGCACAGAAAACTACTTTTACACAGTCATTGTATGAGCTGGCAGCCAAAATCAAATAAGCCACAGTAAAGAAGAAATGGGGTATCAGTAAGTACATATACATGGCACCATGGTGTTCTGGATGACTTGACACTTGTAAGTTGGTATCAGCAACAACCAAGGACTTACCCAAATGCAACCACACAGTGGGAACATGTATATGTATAATCTCTAAACAAATATTTTTCAAAACTGTGTCCAAGAAAAGTGTATAGGTGGTGTCTTGTGCACTTCCTTGGGAGACATCTGTCATGCAGGCACATTAATGTCATTCACCACAAAACATCAAAGTCATGCATATCAACTATTGAGACATGTTGACAAGTGTAGTTAGTGCCAACGTCCAAGACTGCTTGACTAACAACTTGAATCATGCCACCGGTCACATGGCCATCTGTAACATCATGACACATTTGGCAACACATCTGACCCACTACCTGTCATGTGGAGTGGCACACATGTCCAAACACAGGACAATGCATTAGCTAATGGCCCTGCAATTGTGTTGGAACAAGGAGCACCTGCACTGAGGAGACACCCTCATGGGAACCAAGATTGTCCACACAGATGGCAGCACACACAGACCAAACTACGTAGCATCTGGACCACACACTGTTGCCAAAAATGGATGAGCAGGAACCATGTCTTTTAACTTTTGACACATGCTGCAAAGCACAAACATTAAACCCTGCACAACATGACTGGGTCACTGCATGTTGAGTGTCTGTCCAGACAATTATCACACACAGGTCAGACCTGGCAAGGAGACATAAGATTTGGACATGTAGGCCTTGCCCGCACAAACCCCCCCTACCTGAGACAATGTGATTGAGACAGAGCAAGTACTTACACCTCTTAATCTGGGTTTACTAAAATGTGCATCAAGAACTCCTAAATGTACTCAACATCACCTCGTGCGGCTGACCACACATATTATTGACAAACAACCATCATCAGATAGTTGTCCATAGACACACAAGCACTGGCCAGTGTGAGTATGCACAAGCCAAATGGGGTCACCCTGTACAGTGGACACATGTACCACACTTTACGTAAATACAAATGAGGCCAGGGAACAATGCCACAGAGGCCAACCTATGCTGAACACACCGAGAATGACCACAGTGTTGGATGACACACATGATTCCTAGGAAAAGGTGTCTCAGGGGACTGTAGTGGGCACACTGCTCCATGGTCCTGGATAGATCTGACTGCAACAGGAGCAACTGTCCCCGCACTATGCATATCTCCCACTCATGCACATCATGTCTGAGGCCACAACATCCGTCATGCATGCTGCAAGTCTGTTCATTGTAAGCCTCACACTCCTATGTTCAGACTCAGCATCAGTGCCAACACAATTATGGACCCCCAAATGACTGAACAGGACAGGGCACAGGCAAGGTACCAACACATGTCACAGACCACCCCCACACATGATGCTGCAAGCATTGTGCACTTGGATTAACTGGCTGCCTAGATGACCATGTGCAAGAGTGATTACACACAGACCAGGGAACACATGTCAAAGAGGGGAAGGGAGGAAGAACAGCACCGGTTGACTTGGGGGAACAGGATATGCACTGCACATATAAACCCTGGCAGTGTATCCAGGCGACTGAGCACTTCCAAAAGCTGGTGACACACAACAAACACACATGTACCTACCCCCTCCTTGCTGCTGTCTCTCCTGTAACCGCCTATCCATGTCAGGGAAGACCACCGCCAGGACACGCTTCATTTGGTGGGTCAGTCGTCGACGCCCGCCGTGGGGGCGTGGAGGTGAGTCCTCCAGCAGGACCCGGAGGATCCTCCTGGTCCAGCACCGGATCTCCTGCCAGCGTTTCCTCACTTGGGGTAGGCGCCGACACTGACCCTCCGCCGACATCACGGCCCTGACGGGCCGCTTCAAAATTCTCCCCTTCTCGTAGGCGGTTACCTGTGAGGATGACAAAGTGGGACAACATCACTACACCTGCTCCATGTCAAAGAGACACACATTTGAACATCTTTGCTTTTTTGAACAGGGCATAGTATGCAGCCAACTCATAGCACCTTTGTCATAGGGACATTAGCCTCTGGGGAGGGCCAAATGCACTACATGGCATTGAAAGTACACAGGTGGCATGAGGGGTGTGACACAATCACTGATCATGGCTCACACTATGCATCACAAGCAACACAAGGATGATGGACAGCACCTCAAAGCAGTCACATGCCCCAGGCCACTGACGCAACCTCAGCAGAGTAGACAGACACATACAGGCACAGATCAATCACCTGCCATTGGCAACAGCGGATACAAACCTCACTTTGCACATGTGCCACTTGACTGGGGGGTGTCATAGGTGTGGGGCTAGCTCAGCACGTCAGACACACAGCACGGCTTCCTTCTCACATCAGATGGGTAGAGCATATGCCTCCTCCATGCAGCTGTGGTGCAACACTCCACATAGACACTCACCCACATGACAGGGAACATTCACACACATCAATGTCCAGGGGGCGTACACATCATTTGGACACTCTCACCACAGCTACACTCAACTCACACACATTTGTGGGTACAGTCACCTGTCACACCGGGGGGACCACAGAATCACATCAGGACCATAGAACTAAAATGCCCAAGAGGATTAGCCAGGCTGAATGTGCCATGCACCATGCAGTGATTGTCACAGTAAGCACAATGCAAGTGAGGAGTGCAGACGTGAACTACATCATGCTCAGCATGGGAGACATAAGACATTCTCCCCCCTGGGACCCACTCTAAACAACATTGCATGTCTGTCACACCTGGACACAATGCCAGAAGTGACAGTCACTAAAAAGGGGCACAGTCAAAGCTAGTGGAGTCAGCACTCACCTGCTCCACTGGTCTCCCATACAGGCTGGGGTACTGTGGGAGGATGACGTCCAGCAACACCTCATTCTCCTCCTGGGTGAATGGCTGGGCCCTCTCCACAGACCTGGACATGGTGACAGAGGAAGCAATGACAGCAGCAGTGGTGTGGAATGAAAGGTTGTGCAGGCAAGTGCCCTCTCATGGGTCCTGGCTGACTTATATCTGCCTTGCTGGGCTGTTTTATTTACAGGAGTACAGAGTGATTGGTCAGACTCATTAGCATCCTATGTTTCCTCCAATCCCTTTAAACATACACCAGTGAGTGCCTTTGCATGGTTCAAAATTTGAGCATCATGTCAAGTCAACAACCACTTTGCAACATTGTATATTGTCTCCAACGGACTTTTGCTGGCCACCTGATGAAAATGTTTGAACAGGAAACTCGGTCTCCATAACAACCAGCATGCATTTAGGCCATTATACCTGTCCCTCATGTGTCCCCTATGTAATTTGACAATCCACACACAGGTACGGTGCGTTTGACACGTACCCCTACGGCACAGGTTGCACAGTGCGTTTGACACGTCCGTGTACACACTGGTCGTACACGTGCGTGTACACACTGGTCGCACACGTCTGTGTACACACTGGTCGTACATGTCCATGTACACACTGGTCGTACACGTATGAGTACACACTGGCCGTACACGTCCGTGTACACACTGGTTGTACACGACCAGTGTGTACACATATGTGTATGACCAGTGTGTACACGGACGTGTACGACCAGTGTGTACACGGACGTGTACGACCAGTGTGTAAATGGACATGTACTACGGTAGTACACGTCCGTGTACACACTGGTCGTACACGGACGTGTACGACCAGTGTGTACACGGACGTGTACGACCAGTGTGTACATGGACGTGTACGACGAGTGTGTACACGGACGTGTACTACGGTAGTACACGTACGTGTACACACTGTTCGTACACGTACGTGCACAACCAGTGTGTACATGTACGTGTACGACCAGTGTGTACACGGACGTGTACTACCGTAGTACATGTCCGTTTACACACTGGTCGTACACGTCCGTGTACACACTGGTCGTACACGTCCGTGTACACACTGGTCCTACACGTCCGTGTACGACCAGTGTGTACACGGACGTGTAGGACCAGTGTGTACATGGACGTGTACGACCAGTGTGTACACGGACGTGTTCGACCAGTGTGTACACGTACGTGTACGACCAGTGTGTACACGGACGTGTACGACCAGTGTGTACATGGACGTGTACGACCAGTGTGTACACGGACGTGTACTACGGTAGTACACGTACGTGTACACACTGTTCGTACACGTATGTGCACAACCAGTGTGTACACGTACGTGTACGACCAGTGTGTACACGGACGTGTACTACCGTAGTACATGTCCGTACACACTGGTCGTACACGTCCGTATACACACTGGTCGTACACGTACGTGTGTACGGTCCTTACACACACGCGTACTCCTACGCCAACACCAATATAGTGATACGTACCATACACACCCCCTCAGAGCATGTGTACGGTGCGTTTCACATCTTCCACTGGTGATAGGAGGTGCACAGGACAGGAATGGAGGTCTCATACTCGCACAAGGCTGAACATCAAGTAATTGTAAATGTAAATTGATACTTGTATAGCGCACTACTCACCCGCAAGGGTCTCAAGGCGCTTGTACGAATACTGCTGTGGAACCCATCCTGGCTTTCCCTGTGAGGCGTCCACTCCTGGGCACCCCCAAGGTGGAGGACAGGCATCCTTAGCATTGTGGGGGCCGTTGTGGAGATTAAGCAAGCTATTGCCCAGAGTTGCAGAGTGGGACTCCATGATTGGAATAGGCACCGAGGCGAGAATTATCATGTCCTTGGAATTTTGAGCCCAAGACCCGCCGAGGCGGGGAATTGAACCCTGGTCCCGGGCTAGACCTCTGCATCAGGGTCTGCCACTCTAATCATTGAGCCACACTTCTCCACTCATTGTCAGTGCAGTTCTTCTTGTGCAGGGCCTATGTGTGTCAGGCAGTGATATGGCACTTTTCTCCTCATGTTTTTGCACAATAGATGTGTGATGACCTCTGGACAGATGGCATATGTGATGGGGCACTATGTGGCACACTTCCCCTTCACATTTTGCACATGTGTGCATGTAGTACAAACATGTCAGAAACTGCATCACTGGTATGGCACAGTCACCAACACCCGCAACTGTCCCCTGATGCCAGGGACAGGGACACTGACACCTGACATCTCACTACCAGCGTGGCCCGATGTGACTATGTCGTGTGTGTCATGTGTTCCCATGAGCTTGCTGTTGGTGTTCCGTCAACTGCATCTGCTGTTGCTGCATCCAACATGTGTCTGTGCGTAGATGGTCATGGCACACATATACGCACAACATGCCACAGGTGGATTCACACGTTACGTGTGTCTGGATGCTTCGAACATGTTCTTTTGACATGAGGACATATCTGCGTCGTCTCCATGTCTGTGTTTTCTTTTTTCACGTGTACCCCTTCATCGCAATGTGTGTGAGCTGGTAATTTTTAATGACATGTGCCCTGTGTGTCTAGCTTGCCGCCAGCTGTCTGTATGAGATGACATCCTTCAAAAGCAGATATGTGGATGTATGTCACTCCTGTGATGTCTCTGGCTGTTCACTCACACTGGCCCACAGCTTGTTTCAGGGCATGTACTGTAGAACTTGACAATCAACGGTTGTAGCTGGCTCTTCGTAGGAGTCACATCTGGCTGGCATACATGTCCTGGATGTATTGCACAGACCAGACTCAGTATTTAGCAGATGTGTATTAGCAGTTGAACATGTGCCCAGTTTATTGACATTGGTGTTGTGATGTACTCACTCTTCGTTATTCCTTCCAAATTTCTGCAGGGCACCGCCTCTCCCCCGACCAATGCCAGCCTTGGGTGCCATGAGGGAACGTGACTGCATACGCCGTTAAAGATTCAGCCAACAGTTAATTGAGGACCTGACAAACAGGCTGGCACCACACCTCCAACCGCGACACAGTTATCCTACTGCGCTGACCCCCAAGATGAAGGTGATGGCAGCCCTACATTTTTTTGCCACAGGTACTTTTCAATTCACCATAGCTAATGTGGGCGGCATGTCCCAGACCATGTTCAGCCGTGTCCTGCATGATGTTTTAGTAGGCATGTTGGAGCACCTGGATGAATTCATCCATTTTCCGACTCGTGAGCAGTTGACGGGTGTCAAGGGTGAGTTCTATGCCCTAGGAGGGATGCCCAATGTCATTGGGTCCATTGATGGGACACATGTGGCTTTGGTGCATCCACAGGCACAGGAGGTAGCCTATCGAAACCGAAAACATAATCACTCCATTAATGCCCTTGTGGTGTGTCTTGCTAACATGCTGATTTCCCATGTCTGTGCACGTTTTCCAGGGTCAGCACATGATGCCTACATCATGAGGCGCAGCAGGGTGCCAGAAATGATGCTGGGGCTGCACAACGAACGAGCATGTCTTATTGGTGGGTATACTCTGTTTGTCCTGTATTTAGCGGTATCTTTGTATCTTACAGCATCTCCTGACCCACTTCTGTACATGATGTTTCCATGTAGGGGACTCTGGCTATCCCAACATGCCATGGCTGATGACGCCTCTCCGCAACCCCAGAACAGCTGCAGATCACCGTTGCAACAACACCCATGGGCAGACCAGGCGGATGATTGAGGGGAGGTTTGGCCTCCTGAAGAGCAGACTCCGGTGCCTTCATAAGACAGGCGGAACCCTCCCGTATGCACCGGTCAAGGTCTGCAAAATCTTCGTCTGCTGCATGCTGCACAACATGGCAGTGGAGAAAGCTGTGCCACTCATCCTGGATCCGGATGAGCAGGAACATCCACCCGTGGAGGATGAAGGGCTTGGTCACGAGGCAAGTGAGGAGGAGGAGGATGAGGAGGAGGACATCCGGAGTCAGCTCATACGCAACTTCGTCTCATAATGGTGAGTCCCTGGGTCTGAGTGTGCACGCTTTTAGCCTTGTGTGGCATGTGTTGCGATGTGTGTGTCCAGCTGACTGTATGCTAAGTTACTTAGAAGTGTGTTCTGATGTAGCACTAGAGTGATGATGTCATTCCACACATTGTGGATGAGACAGTAAATTTAAAACTAGCATGGTGACAAACTTATTCCTGTAGAGTCACTGACCATGCATGCGGTTGAGTATCTTTTCAGTGTCTTCTTGTGTGTCTGTCATCCCCAGGTATTTGCGCATGCTGTATGCTCGTGGCATCGTTGGGCTCCTGCTATTCCTCATGATTATTGCAACGTGTGCTGAATCAGCGTTACATGCACGGACATGGTGAAAATTCTCCTTTGGGTAGGATTGCAACAAGGCATTTTGGGTGTGGTAGTTGTTTGGAATGTGTGGGCACTGCTCCTGTGCATGTTTTGTTACTATGCATACATGTCGACTCACCATGGGGCACCTGACATGTAGCATGACTCCCATGACTTGATAGTCACCCTACGTGGCAGACATCTGTAATGGAATTGTGGATTGTGAAGAAGGCATCAATGTGTGTGAAACTTCCCTCTGAAACATCCAGGAGGCTACAGGTGGACATACTGTGGGACATCCCCATAAGAGGCTCAATGGGGAATTGCAGCCTCTCCGTGTGCAGCAGGGGTTGTTTGGCTCACCCCCTTCACTTGTGTGCCAGTTCATTGGATTTACAGCTTCTGTGGTGTGAAGGGGGTGTCCAGTGTAGGTCCCACATGTTCAGCCAAATGGCCTGTGAGTCTGTTCATATTGATGCATTTCCCTTACTGTTGGCCTGAGTAATAAAGGTGTTCCTCAGCCTCAAAGGTGCCTCATCTCTGTCAATGCAGGTCTCTTGCCACTGTGCATGCGGCATCTCTGGCATAGTTGTCCAAGATTATGCATATGAGTCTATGTGTAGATGAGCAACATGCATGGTGTTCTTCATGGATTTGAATCTCTCTTGTGCATGAAGTTCATGGTTGTGTATGTATTTGGCCATGTTGGTCCCCACAATGGGCCCTCAACACCTGCTGAGTGTGTGTTTTCTGTGCGCAGCTCGGCCTTCAGTTTTATGATCCGGTGTCAGTCATCTTTGGTGATTGTGCATCCTTTGTCTCTGGGTGTGCCATTGAAAACCAGACACTCCTTCCTTTACATACACCTGTTGCAGTTGGACTTTCTGACATCCTTGTCTTTGTGTGCAACTTGTGGCATATTTTCCAGGACATGCCGCCTGCTGCTGCAGCCCCTGCAGCAAGGGCACACAGAGTTTCCGGATGTGGCAACACACACGCCTCAAAGATGCTCCTCCCTTCCTCCCTTCCTCCCTCTACCCATTCATTTGGCTGGCATCAGCTTGTCTGTGCCACTGTTGCGGCCACGCGGTGCCAAAGGCTAGACCGTCTGCACATGCAACGTGCACATTGCACAACCCTCATGTCATTGCATGACCCACATCACACTACAGTCTGATGTTGCAGCCACACTCCATGCAATGTCCATCCGCATATCTACCGGCTGCTCTCAGGCATACACTAAGCGCACACACAACATCTTTGCATGATGAGTGTGCAACTCCGACTGCCTACACAGTGCTGCCACGCCTTCCAGGCCCTGTTACACCAACCTGGTCATGTCCCTCCTACTCCCCACAGGCTCTGTACCCCAGCAAGGCCATGTGCGTGGGAGTCAAGGCTTCTGCATGTAGTATGGTGTTGTCATCTGGCACATGGCCCAGGTATCATCTCTCAGCGTGTAAATCTACAATGTGTCCATGACCCCTCCCACCACCATCACATGCGCACAGCACCTCATCATCAGCTCGTATGCCATTGACAGCCAGGTGCTCCTCACCCTCACCAAAGACGCCGACATTGCCAGTTCATATAATCAAGAATGCATGAGATCCATTGATGGATGGCTGAACGTCAGCCACCTGAGGCTGGACTTGTACAGGACAGAGGTAATCATATGACGATTGTCCCCTTACAGCTGGGTCAACTGCTTGTGTCCCACCTGCAAGAGCCCTGCACAGGCACCCAGGGGGCACGCACACAAGATGGTGTGCATCATGTATTGGTCGCTCACATTTGCCATGGTAATCACCAGCATCTGTAACTCAGGCTGCAACACCCTCTGCATGATGCACATGATCCACAGATAGATCCACTCCAAGGAAAGACAGACCATCCCCCAGGTCCACGACAACATCCGTGTCAAATACTGCCCTGCCCTCTACGGAGCTAGTACATCCACACTCCCTGGAAACTAGTACACATCCAGGGTGCATCTGCACATCTCAGCTTCAACATCACACGCCCCAGCCACATCACCGTCCAGCAGAGATAGCTGCAATGGATCACTGTGTGCTGCAGGATGACCTTCAGACTCCCCACCCACACTCAGGAGGCAGGCCACAACCCCGACCCAAAACCAACCTTGTACCACTGTCATCCGAGACCCCATTGTGCCATCTCTGTGCATCCAACCTTGACCTGGCCACCATTCTTCACATCCACCGTACTCCAGCATGCAGGACATAGTTCTCCCACCTGGGAACACATACCTGGGACTCCCTCCCCGAGAACCTCCGAATGAGGCATGACCTCTACGCCTTAATGATGCTCTTCCAAATAGGTCTGTCTGCACAATATTGCAAGCCCCCCCTCAGCAGCTTGAGGCCATCACAGGTGAGTATTGTGCTCCATGTCTGCATTGAATGACACATTGTGACCCATGTGTGTCCTGTACCAGACTCAGATGCAAGGGTATGGATGGGTGGAGTTAGTTCAACATAGTTTGACATTTACACACACATATGTTGTGGACTAATGCAAAATGACTACAACATCTCATGATAACAAATAATTATTTTTATTTGCAGTGGGGTACGTGTTTTGGTAGATGAAATGAGGTGCTCTACCGGGTGCATGGAATCCAAAGTTCACAGGGGGAGATGGTATCCTTGGCATTAGAAGTCATCAGAGTCCAGACCACAGTGTTGGTCATCATTGGTCAGACTGTGACCAGCAAGTCCATGTGGCAGAGAATGTCATTGGATGTGGTGCTGCTGTTGCGCCAGAGGGCCAGGTGCCAGGCCATATGACCTGGGAGATCTGGAGGGTCCGCTGCCTCTCACGGTCTTTTCCGTGGACGACCCACCTTCCTCCGGGGACCCTCAGATGCAGGCCTTGACGATGTTTGGGACACTCCGTCGGACGAATCCTCCTCCTCCTCCTCCCTCCCTGTGGCTGGTGCTGGTCTGCGCCTGGTGTCACAGGGAGGGTTGGCCATGTTGTCGGCGATCCGACGGAGTGAATGGCTTATGTCCCTTTGCACCACCAGGAGCTCACCCAGTCTTGCCTCCATCCGTCCTTGGTGTTGTTGTTGACTGGCTTGTTGCTCGGCCTGAAGGTTCTTCATCTCGTCGAGGATCCCCTTCATCTCTGTGAGGCTCCCCACTACCCCTGGTGTCACACCGTTATGTGTCTAGGATGTGGCGTATGTGTGACATACCGGTTCCCTCAGCTGGCTGGTCAGGTTCGCGCCTCCGCCTGCCTCCACTCCCACCACCCCTGCCCACACGAGCCTGGCCTGCCGTTGTGGGCACATCGGGTCTACGGGACCCCTGAGGGATGGCATTTGTGGGGTTGCCTGCCTCCTCCTGGGTGCCCGGAGAACCTTGTCCCTCCTGGTCAGACTGGCTGTGTTGTTCAGTGGGAGCAGACCTCCTGGGTGTCTCCTGGGATGTGGCAGGAATGGGGGTGGTGGTTGGCACAGATGTACCTGATGCAGGTGCTGCAGGGGCTTGGGCACCAGAGGGGCCAGGTTGGTCGGGGTCATCCACGGAGTGGTGAGAGTCGTCGCTGCTGGTGCGATCATCTTCACGCCAAGCCTGGGACTGTGATTCTTCCCCCCATTGTTGGGGGGAGATCCATGACATTGCCCTGTGTGTGAGAGAGAGACAATGTCAATGCTGTTTCATGCGACATCCATGTTTCATACATATTCAAGTTGGCACAGTTCCTCCAGATAGTTGGATGTGCCTAGCATTCCTCTCAATGTCCACTTGTGGATGGGTATGTTGCGGGGGACAGATTGATAAGTTCTCCTGAGTGTTTGACCTGTAGAATTGTGGCTAGAATGCTTATTTGGCTATGAATTGATCTTGTTGTGTCACATGTCCATTGTGAGAGTGGATGAATCCCTTGCCTGCCCCAGGGGTGTGTGCTTGTGTAAGGGGGGGGGGGGTTGTGACCGGGCCTGCTGTTGTGTGTAGTGTGATTTGTCATTGGGGCTCCCAGGTGATGTGTCTGTCCCCTCATGGTACATGCTGGCATGACAGTGAGTGTGAGTTCCTGTGCTAGATGTCTGAGCTAGTGGAGTTGGTGTTTGAGTGTACAGTGGTCACAGGAGGGCCTTGTGCTGCATACGGCGGGGGCAAGTGTCAGCTACCTTGTCAGTACTTTGCCAGTCCCTGTGCCTTGGGCATGGTGCATGGATGTGTTCCTAGGCCATATGGGCTGAGGGCATTGGTGTCTGCTTCTGAGTGTCACGATGTGTTTTGTGAGGCCCACCCTCCCAGCATCCCGGACATCCAGTCTTAGGTTTGTTGTTTGTGTAGCCTGGGACATGGCATGGCCTTGCTTAGTGAATGGGGCATGGACATGTTAGTGGCAAGAGCGTGGTTTTTGAGTGTGGTTGTGTCCGGTGAGGGCTTGGGGCTAGTTGCGTGCATTTGGGGTATTTGGGGTGTGGATGCCATAGCCCCCATGTTACGTAAGTAGTTTGTGTACTCACCAGGCTCTCGAACTCCTTCGACTCTGTGTACTCCCACCGGCGGAAGCAGGGCCATCACCTTCTCCTCCCAGGGATGGTAATGTACGGGTCTGCGGGGCAGCCCATCTCCAGTGATGTTGCTCTGGGCGTATTCCTCGTTCATTCTCCGCTTGACTGCCCTGTGCAGATCGTACCACCTGGCTTGGCATTCATGCCTGGTCCTTCGGATGGGCGCAACAGCATTCACCTTATCGACGATCCTCTGCCACAGGCTAGTTTTTTGGGCTATGCTGGTCTGTCTGACTAATGTTCCAAACAGCTGTGGCTCGACTCTGATGACTTTGTTGACAAGGAGATCCAGCTCCACCCTTGTGAACTTTGGATTCTTGTCTGTGGACATGGTGTGGGGTGTGGGTGTGGATGGTTGTGGGTGTGTAGGTGTGAATGTGATGGTGTGTGTGTGAATTTGAAGAGGGGGTGTTTGTGAAGGAGGTTGTGTGAAGGTGTGTAAGTTAAGGTGTAGTTAAGGTGTGAGTAAGGTGCAGTTGTTTGTCTGTGTGGTCTGGCACCAGTGGGTCTGTTGCAAAGGCTCATGGGTTGTGTGTGTGGGCCCTTTTTATTGGTCCATTTGTGGGTGTGGCTGGGTTTGAATTTGTGGTGGGTGTGTTATAAGAGGTGGTTGTGATTTAGGGCCTCTGTTTGCCTGTTTGGATGTGCCAGGTCAGTCATTGAGATGTATTTTGTCATGTAGACGTGTTTTGTGGTGTTGTGCGAGTCGAATTGACCCTCCATGTGCTGTTTTATAGTGTCCTGGTTCTGTACGAGTATTTTTCGCGTAGGTAAGGTCCATACATACGTGATGCTGGGTGGGGGTGCTGGGGTACGGTGTTGGGGTACGGTGCGTACATGTACGGGGCTGGGGTATGGTCCTGGGGTGCGGCGCGTACAGGTGGGGGGCTGGGGTACGGTGTTGGGGTACGGTGCGTACAGGTACGGGGCTGGGGTATGGTCCTGGAGTGCGGCACGTACAGGTGGGGGCTGGGGTACAGTGTTGGGGTACGGTGCATACAGGTACGGGGCTGGGATAGGGGCCTGGGGTGTGGCGCGTACAGGTGGGGGGCTGGGGTACGGCCCTGGGGTGCGGCGCGTACAGGCACTACGCTCCTGGGGTACGGTGTGTACAGGTACGGGGCTGGGGTACAGGCCTGGGGTGCGGCGCTTACAGGTGGGGGGCTGGGGTATGGTGTTGGGGTACGGTGCGTACAGGTATGGGGCTGGGGTACGGGCCTGGGTTGCGGCACGTACAGGCACTACGCTCCTGGGGTATGGTGCATACAGGTACGGGGCTGGGGTACGGGCCTGGGGTGCGGCGCGTACAGGCACTACGCTCCTGGGGTACGGTGCGTACAGGTACGGGGCTGGGGTACGCGCCCGGGGTGCGGCACATACAGGTGGGGGGCTGGGGTACGGTGTTGGGGTACGGTGCGTACAGGTACGGGGCTGGGATAGGGGCCTGGGGTGTGGCACGTACAGGTCGGGGGCTGGGGTACGGACTTGGGGTGCGGCACGTACAGGCACTACGGTCCTGGGGTACGGTGCATACAGGTGCGGGGCTGGGGTACGGTGTTGGGGTACGGTGCGTACAGGTACAGGGCTGGGGTATGGGCCTGGGGTACAGCGCGTACAGGTGGGGGGCTGGGGTACGGTGCGTACAGGTACAGGGATGGGGTACGGGCCTGGGGTGCGGCGCGTACAGGCACTACGCTCCTGGGGTACGGTGCGTACAGGTACGGGGCTGGGGTACGGTGCTGGGGTACGTTGCGGAGGGGGTACGGTGCTGACATACGGGGGTACGGTGCTGACATATGCGGGGGGAGGGGGGCTGTACGACTCGTATCCGGGCACAAGTTTACCCGTGTACATGTGTGCTACAGAGTTCGCTCCGTACGGGGCCTTTTACATGCGGTAGTTTATTCGGACGGACGGTACGGATCGTACTTGCGCGCTCGGACATCTGTTTTACGATTTGCACGTGAAAAAATGTCCAGCTCCCTCTCGTACACTTTCCCGACGCTATTCGGACGTAAAAATGTCCGTCTCCCTCTCGTACCCTTTTCCCGACGCTAATCGTATGAATTTTTCACGTACGAATCGTACTTCGCCGTTTGTACGGTACTTGTACGATTCGCATGTGAAAATATACGGATACGAGTCGTACGCAAATTTATTTTACCGGATCGGAATCGGCACCTAACTGTCAATGAAAGAGATATTATTATTTAAAAAACAAATTAAAACAGATAAAATTTAATTTACTCCTCAAATGTTACCCCTAAAAAAACTCACACACAAAAAAATAAACAATTACCCTAATTAATTATCAATTGATGAATTAATATTAATGATCAACTAAATATGAATAATTAAAGATCAAATACTTTCCACCCTCTACCCCTATAAACCCCACAACCCACACCTAAAATCATTACACAATTTCCATAATCAATTTTAAAAAAATAAATTGATATCAATTAACTACTTAATAATTCATTGAAAACCAATTACTTCCCAACCTTTACCACTATTAACCACACAACTCACATCTAAAATTAATTGCATAATTGCAATATTCAAATTTTAATTAATTAATTAAGTAGCATTAATTGACAAATAATTATAAATTAATTAATTTTAGAAAATTACTTCTCACCCTTTATCCCTATAGACCCCACAACCCACTCCTAAAAAAGTGACACAATTAACATAATTAATTACCAATTCACTAATTATTAATAATTAACAACCAATTAATAATTACTTAATAATAAATTACTTCCTACAATTATCACTATAAAATCTAAATTAAATAAATATTAATACATTTAAAAAAATCATTAATTCATGATAATTAAATTACTTACCACCCTTTACCCCTATAGCCCCGCAACCCGCTCCTAAAAAAAAATACAAAATTACCATCATTATTTACCAATTAATTAATTAATATGAATTAACAACCAATTAATAATTAATTATTAATAAATTACTTCCCACAATGAACACTATAAAATCTAAACTACATAAATATTACTGAATAAAAAATAATCATTAATTTATTATAATTAAATTACTTCCCATCCTATTCCCCTATAAACCCACAACCCGCTAGGGAACTAAAAAAAGCAAAATGTAATTAAAATAAAATTGATAACTACTAAAAATGCAACACATATATTAAAAATCAAAAACAATACTTTTACAAAAAATAGATTACATACATTTAAAATACATACTAAAATACCTAACACTAATTAAAAATCTATATTTTAAACAACTATATTTTTGCAAACGATATTAATGACTTCGATATTTTTAAAAACGATATTTCTTACCTTAAAGTCGATATTCTTGACCACGATATTCTTGCCATCTATATTAATGTATCATGATATTTCCAACACGATATTTGTGTAAGTCGACATTTCCAACTCGATATTCTGTCTGCATACCGAATAGAGGTTGGTTGAAGTTGTGGAATTTTTTGCAGAATACCGCAGAGTAACATAAAAACTCTGCCAGATTCTGCGGAGTTCCACCAACGTGCGGAAATAGGCATGTCACACTACTTGCATTGTGACCTAGTACGAGTAGCATGTTCCTTGTTCTTTGCATGTCCTGTGCTGAAAAATCTGCTCAAACTGCACCACATAGTGTCCCAGAGGGTGCAGCTACTTAAGTTGATTTTGCTACAGCTCGAGTAGATTTTCTACTCAAGCAGAAGCCAATGGTTCCAGTCACCTGTGACCTAATGCGTTAAAAAACCTCACCGAATGTCCTCCTATCAACCAGAAATCATGTTAGGTTATGACAAATTGCACTTGTGCTCACCAACTTACTTTTCTGGAGGCACACCGAAAACAACATTTCACGTTGAGTCATCAAAATTCCACGAATTCCGCTCGCGGAACAGAATAGTCCAACCACTCGTAGTTGAGAACTGGTGGCCCTGCTGGGGGCACTTGGACCATTGGCGTCAAAGACACCCTCTGGGGAGGATAGACGAGCCGCAGGGCATCTACAGATTGCCCAGGATCCCCGCTCGTGGGAACATTCGTTGTGAAGGTGAGCCTCCTACCACTGTAACACTATTGCTACATTTTGGTGTGCTTGAGTTGTGGGGAACCTACGTTGCCTGGGAAATGCGCGAGAAACCAACCAGTGAGGAGCACTAGCCTGTCAGCCACAAGGCCGTTTTCCTGCGACCTGAAACCTTATTGGACCTTTCATTAGCTCATCTTCCTGGCACACAGCGCTGTCTTTTGGCACTGATATTCCTAAGGCAGAAGTGAGCTGACAGTTGAGGTGAGTGGGGAACTGCCCTGACATTATGGGTTGCACTAAAAGTGGACGGGAGGCGGCAATGTGGGATTGCCACGGTACTTCTGAAGAAACACAAAGAGGGGACATGAGCAAATTGCCTGCCACCAGCACTGGACCTGGTTTTGAATGCTGTGAATGCCTCCAAATTGGTGCTAGAAAGCAACATCAGGAACCTTTCTATAGATAGGGGAATTCTTCATGACGACCACCACAAGTTTGCTAACAAAGTAAAACTGATCTCCGAGGCAATTGAGGGAGTGGAGTCCACAGTTCGAAGGCTCTAGGAGACAGTGGCGGTCCTACTCCATCAGGTGGACGTGCTAGACCGATGAGCTGATGATGCCAAAGGATGCAGTTGTCTCAATAATATCAGAATCACTGGACTCCTGAAAAAGGGGAGGAGTCCAACATGGTCACATTCCTTGAAACCTAGCTCATCACAATGCTTGCTCCAAGAGACTTGTCACAACATTTTGCACGGGAAAGAGCGCATAGAGGGGCATATTCACAAGAAACTATTGCCGAGTCAACGGCACTTTATCGCCCCATTCACAAGCTGGTGTTAACAGCCCACAGCACCAGTATACCTGCGATAGCAGCCGCAAAAAACATTGCCACAGAGGCCCCCCGCAACTATCGCTAATGAGATGCAGAGTGGGCGTTACCATCCCAAAAGCCGCGACAACATCACACCTCAATGTTCACAACGACCAGACAAAACTGCGATAAAAAGACAAAACAGGCGATAAGGCGCGTTAGCACCAGGAAATCTACACCTGCTCTGACCTGGTGTAAAGTCGGAGGGCAGCCTACAAAACAAAAAGGAGCACAGCCCAGTGCCACATCGGAAGGGCAACAGATGCCATGGAGCCACCCATCATGCAGCCTGGACACCCAAGAGGGCCACAACACCCACTGACACCACCCCCAGGACCACCATTCCCTGGTACCCCCGACCAAAGACATGCCACATCTGCTACACCTAAACATGCACAAAATAATCCGACTGTCGCCGCACAATCACAACTGGTGACATGCATGTGTCGACACAGAAATGAGCAGCACACATTCACTTTTGAAGCAACAAATGAAACTTTATTAAACTTTATTAAAATGAACACTGCAATGAAGACACATGGCCGCTCCCCTCGGGACAATCCGTAGGTCCCAGCCTGCAAGACAAAAAACATGATGAGAAGGTGTGTCCTCCGCACATCAAAGGACAGAGAGAGAGCAAAGGGGAGAGAGGGGGAGAGAGAGAGAGAGAGAGAGAGAGAGAGAGAGAGAGAAGAAGAGAGGGGAGAGAGAGAAAAGAAGAGAGGGGAGAGAGAAGAAGAGACAGGGGACAGAGAAAGAGAGTGAAGAAGAGAGGGGGAGAGAGAGAAGAAGAGAGGGAGAGAGAGAGAGAGAGAGAGAGAGAGAGTGAAAGAGAGAAGAAGAGAGGGGAGAGAGAGAAGAAGAGAGGGGGAGAGAGAGAAGAAGAGAGGGGGAGAGAGAGAGAGAATGCCGCCCCTGCTCACCCAGGCTACACTGCTCACCTGCTGCCACTGGTGTGTCTCCAACCACATGCCGGTATGTATCGCAGTTCACCTCACCAGGTCACACATCTGAGTCAGAGCTGTTAGCTGAAATAGAGTCCAGACACATGACTGGCACAGTACACACACCTGCACAAGACAACATTGCCTGCTCGCCCATTCACACCCAGGCAGAGGCACCCCAACCCCTCCCACCGCCCATCCGAGCATGCCTGCCCATGCACACCCAGGCCTCACTGCTCACCTTCCGCCACCGGCACAAAGACGGGAGGTCCCACCACGTGCCGCTGCAAGCCACAAGCCCGGGACCCTCGGACATGGCACCCTCAACAGCATGCAGCCACATTCCGCAGGCCAACAGGTCTCACGTTTGGTGCTGGGTCTTTATTACTCCATGGCAGAGGACATACCAGAGCACCTGGCACCATTGCAGGCTGCACACCCGCTCAACCCATTGGGTGCCACTAACTCTGGGATCCCGGAAGCGACGCCACGTGGTGGTAGGCCCACGCTGCCCGCTGGCTCTGGCCTACACTGCGGTCCAGCAGGGCACATTAAACCTGGGCTGTTCGTACTGCCGGGATGGGGCATCATCGCAGGCTGCACACCCGCTCAGCAGCTTAAGGTGCCACTGACTCAGTGCACCCAAAGTCACCGTCCCGTGGCAGGGTGCCTGTGCTGGCCTTAATGCTCCGAGTGCCACTAATCCTGTGCAACCCCAGTGAGCGCCACATGGTGGCAGGCCCTTGCCAGCTGCAAGGCCTCGGGTGAGATTAACCCTGTGCAAGCCCAGTCAGCGCCACGTGGTGGTAGGCCTGTGTCGTGCGCCAGGCCTCAGATGCCACCAACACTGTGTGCAACAACTCATGGGCCCTTTATGAATGAGAAGCGTGGAGCGGTCGTCATCCAGTCACCACCGGAAGAGGGGAATGTGATGTCGTCGGCCCCTTATGTTGGCGGAGTCACATGGCCAGTGATGCCTGTGCCGGATGGGTGTGGTGTGTGTGCAAACCTGCCCTCAGGGAGTGGCTGTGACATGCTGATGACTAGACCAGTGACCGGCACACTACCAGCAAATACGCCTACGATTGGTAGCAATAATGGCCCCCCTCGGTGCGTCATCTGAATGGTCTGGACTGCCGTACGCCGGACCTGTGCACAATGACTAGTGGGCTCGGGCATGGTCCAGTCCATGTCCGGACAAGGAAGTGACTGATGCGTGTGTCCCTGTTGTAGTGTTCACGGGACCCGCTACACAATATGCAATGTGGCAACCTCTGGCTGCCATCCCACAAGATGAGCATCATTGACACAAGGTTAATCACTGTCCCTACATTCATCCACACATTCATACATGAAAGAGGAAAGACATGACACAGCAGTGCGTCACTGGATGTTTATTTGCACATCCAGTGCAGTTATGCAGCTGGAGCGATACAGGGCAATGCCGAGCACACTACACAATATGGGCCTGTGGAGGGCCAGCTAGAGTCCATCTGGGGATGACATGTACCGCGGAAGTGGAAGGGTACAGTCTGTAGTCTGTCCGCTGTGTCATTGGTCGTCAAACAGGATGTGGCAGTCCATGTCACTGTCCAAGGTGAGTGCATCGAAGTGTATCAGGGATCAGTGGAAGGTCAGGCCAGGTGGCGGAAATGAATGCTAGTGCCTCCTGATCACAAACAGATCCACGTCCTCATCCCCGGATATGTGCACTGCCCCCCCTGTGGGTGTTGCAGTACCGGCTGCGGCACTGTGTGCCACTGACATATCAGGGGCCTGAGTGGATACCTCTGCTGCACTGTGAGGCACTGACACACAAGGGTGCGGGGATGTGGATGGTGTGGGGAGAGCAGCATTCATCAGCGCCACGCCTTGTGGTGGCAATGCCAAGATGGAGGTCAGCAGGGCATGATAGATCCCAGCTAAATTTCAATGATGTGCAGTGGTGGCTGCCATCCTTTCCTCCTCCATACGCACCATGTCTTCCATGAGCTTCCGCATGTGTGCCAGCTCACTGCTGGTATCGCTGGAGCATCTCTGAGCGGACAGCTGTTCTACTCTCCGCGTCATGACTCCAGCGATGTCAGTCAGGGCTTGTTGGAGACCATGGGCCGGACTTAGACACCCAAGGATGGCGTCCAGTTTGGCAGCCATGAGTTCGAACCCCACCTGCACCTGCTCAGCCGTCTCCCTCTGGCCCTCCAGCACACGGCGTTGGAAGGCCATTTGTTGTTCCTGGGGGACTTGGGAGGGTGCCGGGGATGTGGGTGCCTCCTGCTGGGTGGTTAGGGTAGTGGGTGGGGTCTCCTCAATGTAGCTTGGCTGCCCTAATCCTGGAGGTGAGTCGTGGATGAGGTCAATGATGTTTAGGAGGGCTTGTGCAGCGATGCTGGTGTTGTCCTCCTCGTCATCAGTGAAGAGTGGCGGCAACTGCTCTGCAGGAGGTGCTGACGACGCCCCTGCGATGTGAAGGGGAGATGGTGTATTACAATGTGTCCACATGTATGTAGCCGCATGGTACAGGTTGACATTCTGACAGCATGGCAATGTACAATGTGACAGTCTGTGGGTCTGTGCGAGGAGCCAGGGTCATTTTGGGTGTGTACTGTGCCCTGCTTGAAGGTGCATGTGTGCCATCGTGGCCATCTCCACCCGTCCCCCCAGTACCTGTTGGTCACTCGCCCAGTTGCGGTTGTGTTGTGTCCAGTCGAGCAGTGTCCGGTCCCCCGAATCGGGTCACAGTCTCCACACTGATGACTGTCGACACCAGCTCCTCCATGTCATCCAGCACTAGCTGTGGTGCTGGGCCCCCCACCTCCGGTCTGCATTGCTGCCTTCTGGTTGGCGGAGAGTTTCTCCTTGGTCTTCCGCTTGATGTCATTCCATTGCCTCTTGACCTCGTCCATTGTCCGCTTGTGCTCTCCTACAGCATTCACCTTGTTGACGATGTCCCGCCATATTCCAGTTTTGGTGCCCAATGACACGTTGGAGATGACGAAGAGTTTTTGATGGTGTTCCATTACCTCCATGACTATGATCCTGTTCGCCTGCGGACTGAACTTCGTCTTCCTTGTCTTCTTGTCCTAGCTCTTCCCTGTCCCCGATGTCCCGGGCTGATCGTCCGGGGTGCTTCTAGGGTTGCGCTCGTCCTCTGCGCCTGCTCCGGCTGCCTCCATGGTGCTTGGGTGTAGGTCAGTTTGTGTGTGGGTGTTTTTCTACTTTTATGGTGATTTTTTCGGCCTGCCAGGTGTGTGTTGCAGGCCTGTCGCTGCTTATCGCTGATTTCCACATCGCGGTTTGGCCCATCGCCTGTTTTTTGGTGTTGTGGTTTGAGGTATTATCTCCGTCGTGGTGGTTGTATCGCGGACATTGTCCGCGGTGTCTGTGGACTATCGCGTGGTACCGCCTTGTTGTGAATTCCACGTTGACACAGGGCAATTTGCTGCGATGGGCTGCGATATTGGAAGTTGAGTTACGCTACTCTTGCGGTAGTTCTCACATGTTCTTGTGAATATACCCCAGAGTCCCTGCAAGGCTGTCGCCACCCGGCACCCCCTCGCCTGATGGTTACTCACCTGATACCCTATAGAGACAGGAGTATAACCCTGCAGAAAGCTTGTAAGGCCCGAAAATTCCAATTTGCGAATGCTTAGGTGGCTATCTTTAGCGGACACTACAGTAGCGGTTCATCGGCCGAGGGCCTCTTTCCTCTCCGTCAAGAAACTACTGAGAGTTGCTGGTATCCATTACATGCTCCTGTGCCCTTCACACCTTAAAATTATGGTTGACGACTGCACATTGTTTTTTTATGACCTCTCAGAGACTTGGGACAGGCTGGGCACCAATAAGACTGGCACAGTCGGGGGAGGAGCTTTGCGCGCATCCAAGATGGTCGCGTGAGCACAGGGCTCCACGGACCCTTGCCGCTCCTCGCAACTTATCCTGACACTATCCTGGATTTGTGGACAGATTCTGGAAGATGAACCTTGGCTGAACCCATAACTCTTCTCAGAACGAAAATCGGACCGGGGCGACCTGAAATACAGCGTCTTGTATTTTGGAGGCCCACCTGGAAGCTGTGCCCGGTGCTTTGGTGAACCGTGGGGCCGGGGAGTAGTTGAACAACAACGGCATCGGAGCCTGGCCAATGACCGCGCACCCACTTTCAGTTTCGCTTTTGCACTTCTGCTTGTCCTGATCGAGGAGCTACTTTGCACGGCTGGGGCGTCCTCCGGCCTTGGTACCGGACTGATTTGTGCCCCCTTTTTCTCAACTCTCCCGAGCGGGCTCCCGGACAGTCTGTGTCTGATCTGCTGGTGCCCATTTGCTATCGGTCCGGGCGGACCCCACCGGTGAGCATCGCCCAACATGGGGGGCAAGGGGGATCCCGAGAAACGGAAGACCAAGACATCCCTGCGTGGAGGACCAGTCCAGAGTAACATCATGGATCGCTATACCCAGGGTAAAGGGACCCCCGGGCCGGCGGGTGCCGTCACGGAGGACTCAGGTGGGGGTCCGTCCGTCTCCACGGAATTGTCGCTGCAGGACGTTATGGGCGCCATCAACGGCATAAGGGAGACCATCGCCCAGCAATACGAGGCTCTGGCCAGTAAATTTGACACGGTTGCCATTGATGTTACGTTAATCCGGGCGGATCTCTCTAAGACTAACGAGAGGGTTCAATCGTTGGACTTGAGGACGTCCACTCTTGTCACGGATGTATCAGACCTCCAGGCAACTCTTGGCGATCTAAAGTCTGCAAACGACGCGATGTCCCGGCGGCTGGAGGATTTCGAAGGACGGGCACGACGCAATAATATCCGTGTCATAGGTGTACCGGAGACTTCCAACAATCGTCCGGTGGACCTTATGGTCGAAGATCTCATCCTCAATCATCTTGCTCCTTTAGGCCTGAGCAAATTCTTCACCGTGGAGCGTGCCCATCGTGTCCCGGGCGGTAGGCCTCGACCAGGCGCTCCCCCGAGGCCTATCATTGCAAAACTTTTTCATTACAGAGACCGGGATGCGATCTTGCAGGCCTCGAGGGTGCACGGCCCAGTTAAGTATGAGAATTCCTCCGTCAACCTCTTCCCGGACTTCACCCAACTCGTTCAGAAACAGAGAATGAGCTTTCAGGGGGTGAAGCGCCGTCTTCGAGATCTGGACATCAAATACTCTATGCTTTTCCCTGCCAGGCTTCGTGTGGAATATGAAGATTGGACTCTCTTTTTTGAACGCCCCGACACAGTGAGTGACTGGTTGGATTCCCTGCCGGAACCGGGAGACCGAACTGGGCGTACTGGCGGTGCCGAGGGCGGTGGGCCTCTGCAGGAATAATTCTTCGCCCTTTACTTTGACATTTCCTTCTGTGCTCAGCCAGGTTCTACTTCAATTGTATATTTTGCCTATTAATGATTCGTCTGGGTGCGGGTGGGGACGGGTCCCTTTCCTCCTCTAGGGTCTTCTTGTAGCATGGGGTTGTTAGGGCGACAGGCACACTGCAAGTTTGGGGGGCTGTATAGTCTGCAGGGGTGCAGGGTGGGGGGGGTGGCGATGGTGTGGGGGTGGGAGGGTGGCAGTGGTGGATGGGTTGTGTGTTTTTTCTTTTCAAGGCGGTGTTATTGTTTTCTTTCAGTTTCAGGTGTCTGGCTGCGTGCCCAGGGACTCCAGCTTCTTGTGTTGGGATGGGGGGGGACGGGTTGAAACTGATGTCTTGGAACGTCAACGGATTGGGGGACCGTATCAAACGTGGGGTTGTGTTGCAATATCTGCGTCGATTGGCCCCTGATGTGGTATTTCTTCAGGAGACGCACTTGGTGGGAAATGTATGTCATGCTATGAACAGGGGGGGCTACCGACTGGTCGCACACTCTGGCTTCACCACTGGCTCCAGAGGGGTGGGCATCTTGCTGCGCTCCTCCCTCCCGCTTGAGATTGACAAAGTTACTCTTGATGATAGAGGGCGCTATGCGTCTTTGACTGGGCGGTGGGAGGGGCAAACTCTTTCATTGGTTTCGGTCTATGTTCCCCCGGGCCTCCAGACCTCCACTTTCTCTGATGTGGGTCGCATGTTACTTGAACTTCCTGATAGTCTCCTGATTGTGGGTGGGGATTTTAACTCCGTGATTTCTGGCGAGTTGGATCGTTACCCTCCCAGGGCCCTCTCGGCCGCCCAGGCGTGGCTCGGCGGGTTCTTGGACACTTTCGGTCTGGTGGACTGCTGGAGGTTGATACATCCGACACAGAGTCAGTACACATTCCACTCCGGGGCCCACGGGAGTCTCTCCAGACTAGATTATTTTCTAATGCCCGCGGCCCAGACCACCCGGGTCCGGGAGGTTAAGCACCTGGCCCGGGGCATTTCCGATCATTCCCCATTGTGGCTCCTCTTCGATACCGGGATGCGATCCGCCGGGCGG
This sequence comes from Triturus cristatus, assembly GCF_964204655.1. Classification (NCBI taxonomy): domain Eukaryota; kingdom Metazoa; phylum Chordata; class Amphibia; order Caudata; family Salamandridae; genus Triturus; species Triturus cristatus. The sequence continues at coordinate 575,711,231 of NC_140582.1, read as the reverse complement.
ATCGCCCCCATTAACCCCTGGTACTTGCGTGACCCCAAGATTCGCAAGGGTCTCATTAAGTCGCTTGATCAGTATTTTCTGGAGAATGAGGGGTCCGTCTTGTCCTTGGTGTCCCTGTGGGAGGTCTTCAAAACGGTCCTCCGAGGACATGCCCTATCCCTGATCGTGGAGGCCAAGAAAGCTAAGAACGGGGAGGTGGTTGCGTTGGAGACTGAGATATCGGGGTTGGAGGCTGCCTTGGAGATGGGTGTCACTCAGGACGGGCTCCACGCCCTCAACCTGAAGCAGTTCGAATATAAGTCCCTTGTTACGGATGCTGCTCGGACAATGTATAGGGAGCAGCAGGGTAGACTGTATGATGCTGGGGATAAGGCAGGTAAATTGATTGCTTGGCTTGATAAGAAGGAGAGAGTGAATCGAGTGGTCCCCGTGCTTCAGACGTCGGAGGGAGTGAGTGTGACTGATCCTGGTGAGATTGTGGAGTGTTTTGCGGACTACTTCTGTGCTGTGTACTCCCCGGTGTCTACTAGAGATGAGGCTGACTCTCGCCACTTGTTGAAGGATATTGCTTTGCCCTGCTTGTCGGTGGAGGAGCGTGAGCAGATGGATGCCCCGCTTTCGGTTGACGAGATTGCAACCACGATCCTTTCCTTCGCTCAGGCAAGGCTATGGGCCCCAACGGACTCCCGATTGAACTCTATAAACTGCAACCGGATAAACTTGCGCCATTTCTCCGTCGTATGTTCTCGGAGTCGCTTGAAATCGGCTCTCTCCCTGATGACCAACGCCTGGCCACTATAGTCGTGATTCCCAAGGACGGTAAACCTCGGGACCGTTGCGCCTCGTATAGGCCTATTTCTCTGCTGAACGCGGAGCCGAAAATCCTTGCCAAGGTTCTTGCGAACCGCCTGCTTACTGTTATTTGCGATCTGGTGCATCCGGACCAATCCGGTTTTATCCCGCACCGGAATACGGCCCTTAACTTGCGGAGCCTACATGGCGTACTTGCAAGGGCGGAGTATCTTTCAGAGCCGGCCATCTTGGTTTCCTTGGACGCCACGATGGCCTTTGATACGATAGAATGGCCGTATCTTTGGGCTGCCCTGGCAAAGTTTGGCTTCGGGGCGGGATTTATTAATTGGGTTAAACTCTTATACGCTGCCCCGCTGGCACAGGTGGTCGTTAACGGGAGGGTTTCCCGGCCCTTCGTTCTTGGGAGGGGCACTAGGCAGGGGTGTCCGTTGTCTCCCCTGCTCTTCGCGTTAGCTTTGGAACCGCTCGCTGCTTGGCTCCGTTGGGAACCGTCGATAAGAGGGATCCAGTGGGCCCCTGGCTTCGAGGATCGTGTTTCGTTGTACTCGGACGACATTCTCTTGTACCTCACCTCACCACGTAGGTCACTCAATGTGCTCTTTGACATCCTCACTTCCTTCGGCAAGAACTCTGGTTTGATCATTAACTGGTCCAAATCTTGTGTCTATGCTATATCCGGCGGCTTTCCTCTCTTGCCCTCTCGTTTTCCCATTAAGGCGTCCAGCTTCGGCTTTACGTACCTGGGGTTGTACGTCTCATTGGATCCTGCTGTCCGCTACGAGCATAATCTCCTCTCTCCACTTCGGAGATTGAGGTTAGACGTGGCCCGCTGGCGTAAGCTTCCCTTGTCTCCCCTCGGTCGTGCGGCACTTTTTAAAATGATGTCCCTTCCCCGATTTCTTTACGCACTTCAGAACTCCTTTGATATTATTCCGGCGGCCTACTTCCGGGAAGTAGAGAGCTTACAGAGGAGACTTGTCTGGGGCGGTCGTGCACGTATTGCTCTTGCAAAACTGACTCTCCCCTGGTACGACGGGGGCATCGCGCTCCCGGACATCAGGAGGTACTACTGGGCTTCCCAGCTATCTGCTATTAACCATGCAACGTACTCACCTGGTCCGAATCCGGCTTTCGACATGGATAGATTTTTGTTGCCTGGCGGCAACTTTAACAGAGCGCTTTACTCTCGATCGGCTGGGAGGACCTTAACCGGTCCCACTAAGATTGCAGTACGCTTGTGGAAGGCTGCGAATGTGGCCATGGGCTGGAATGATCGCTTGACGGGCGCGACCCCTTTGTTTGCGTCTGAAAGATTGGGAAGCCTCTGGACGACGAAGGGATTCGAGCGTTGGGACACGATTGGCATCAGCAGAGTGGGTGACCTTTGGGTGAAGGGTGCGGTTAAATCCTTCGCTGCGCTGCAGAGTGAGTACGAATTGAGTGAGAGGGAGTTCTTTTGCTACGTTCAGGTTCGCCACGCTTTGCTCTCGGCCATCGGGGCGGGGACTGCAGTCCCTGTGTCTTCGCCACTCGAGGACCGCATACTCGACGGTCACTTGCCCGACAGTACTATTTCCCTTATCTATAAAAAACGAATAAACATTCGGGCGGATATCCTCGTGCGTCTGCGGGAGGCGTGGATCGGGGATGGGGTGGAACTGGACGACGAGGACTGGCAGTCTGCTCTGTCCTCCCCTAAGGAGGTGGCCATACCCGCGCCTCTCCGTCTTGTCCAGCTTAAAATTCTCCATCGTGTCTACGTGACGGGCCCTCGTTTAGTTCTGATGGGTTTCTCTGAAGACGGGCTCTGTAGGCGCGGCTGTGGGCTCAGCGCCACTTTTCTCCATATTCTCTTGGAGTGCCCTAAGGTTGCGGAGTATTGGCGCCGGGTGCATGCTGTCATGGAATGTGTCACTGGGGTCGCCCTGTTGCCTGAGGTTCGCCGATGTCTGCTGAACGTGTGGGAGCCTAACGATTATAATGCGGCTCAGACTCGGTGGGCGGCCCTTGGGAACATGGTTGCTAAGAGGGACATCGCACAGCTTTGGGGTTCCCGGCGGCCTCCCACCGTGTCAGTATGGAAGAAGAACATGGACTGGTGCATTTGCAGAGAGAAGACTGTGTATGTGGCCCGGGGTAAGCCAGGGGCATGGGGTAGAATTTGGGGCCAGTGGAACGCGTACCGTGGGAACATCTGCACACCCCCCCTCGTGGACTCATCTGATGCTGCCTTGTCCCCCTGATCCTGAGGTTCCCGGACTATTGCATTTCACCTGTAGATGGTTATGGCTCTCCCGTCCCCCCCACCTCCCCCTTGATCATCCTCATTGACCACCCGAGGGTGGAGTTGGTACTGTGTGGTCCCCCAGCCGTGGTTAGACGCCTCTTTTTCGATGGTTTCCGCCTTGTCTTTTGGTGTTATTTATTTTTCCTTTTTGTTTGTATTTCTAAAATGTATGTATCCGGATACCTTCTGAGGTGCACCCAATATTTTGTCAATTCGTCTGAGCCCCGGGGGGCCCATTGTTTCCTTGATGTTGTTGACCATGTACATATTAGCGGCCGGCCCTGGTGGTTGTAGGCCCATGTTTGTATTGATTTTTATGTGCAATAAAGGTTTTTCAAAAAAAAAAGACTGGCACAGTCAGAGCATGGGACTCCAGACCTCCGAGGTTGAAGCACAATGACTCCCCTGGGGGCATCAAGGGCTCTAACAGAGCACACCAGACAAAAGGAGAGACAGAGAAAAAAAAGAGCAACTGTGGCCGCATCTTCCTTCAGAACATTGCCAGGGCTGTCCCCTGAGGTCCACCTCTCCACCTCCTCCTCTGAAAGTGTAAATTCTGAGACCCTACCCGAGGACGTGGCCCTTGGGCCTCAGCTGACACCTAGGATGGCAGATTACCTTTAATTCTGATTTTGCTCTGATCCTTCATTCATTTTTAAGGACACCCAGCCCTAGGAGGAGGGGAGAAGACCTCAGCCTTAACTGTCCACATCTCAGAACAACGGGATTTTTCCATAGACCTGTCCGTGATGACAGCTTGCTTGGGGTCAGGTGGTCCAGCTCTGATGGAGAGTAATCCTACATTATCCTACTATTAGGGAATCATGCAGAGCGGCCTTCATGATAGGCATTGGGGCAGCCACCCCCTCATGGGAAAACCCACATACAATGCTATGGCATGGGGGTTTGGTTCCCACAATTTAGTTTGATTGCTTGTTTAGGCCAGGGATCTGTTGCTACCCATCCCTGGGTAGAGGGAGTTGGAGATGGTTGTATTGATTCCCCCTAGTCTTGGTGTACAACTGCCCTGCTGTGTGCACCGGGTAGGAGACCGAGGGCAAGTGGAGAGCTGGGGATGCAGGGAACATCGTCTGGTGGGGGGTTCACATTCAAAATCCTTCGCAAAGGAGAGGCTGATGTGTTATTCCTTCCTGATTTCGAGTGCTCGAGGACTGGGCTCCATTGGCAAAAGATATAAAGGCTTGGCTAACCTAAAATGCTAGGGCATGGATATGACTCTACTACAGGAGACCTATTTGACTAAATGAGAGACGACCAAACCACAGAGACACTGGAGAAGCCAGATATACCTGACAAGGTACTCAGCAATCTCTAGAAGGGCACTTATTTGGATCTGGCTGCGAGTTCCTTTGGACTTAGAAGGTAAGTACATTGATGATGGAGACTGCTATATCATTGTGGAGAGGATGCTTAATAGGCTTTGTCTGCTAATTGGGAGCATCTAACTTGGTGGTGTTAGAAAGGCGTTACTCCATAAGCAGAAGAGATAACCTTAAAACTGTTTATAACGAGGACATCCGTGCGGGCTAGCTGCTGGCATGGTTAACTCGATCCAAGGGTAGGGGGATACCTATCATGCAAATAGAAGGTCCGATGGGAGAAATGCTTTACACCCCAACAGGAATGCATGAAGACTTTACAGCTCTCTATAGGACCTTATATGAATCTGCCACTCTTTTGCCGGGAGAGATCTTAAACCTCTTCCTGGAGAGAGCAACCTTGCTGTTGCCCCCCCCTCGAGGAAGAGAGAAAAGAGCTGGGTGACCCAATATATGAACAGAAAATTAGAGAAGCCATTAACAGTATGGCCTAAGGCAAGAGGCTCTTCCGGCCGAATTCTACCAAACCTATGCCCGCAGCTGATCCTGAGATTGGCTGGAATGTAAGTTGGCATCTTGGACTGCGGTTACATCACAAGGGAAGTCTTAATAAAATCCACTGCTGAGCCCTCAGGTGATGCCATAGAAGTGATATCTTACTGACCCTTATCTTTAAGCACAGATACAAAAATCCTTAGTAAGGTCCCGGCCAATCAGCACCAGCCCCATCTCTATGTGCTCCTACATGAGGACAAAAATTGCTTCATTGCCAAGTGCAACACTTCTCAAAACATTAGGCGACTGTAACATGTCCTGGAAGCCGCAGATGGGAAGCGATTCCCTGAGGCACAGGTTTTCTCCATTTATATATGAAAGGCCTTTGACACCCTCCACTTGGACTACTTAGGGGCGGTCATGGCCAAGATGTAACTGGACGACAATTGGACTAAATGGGTCACTTACTCTATGCGGGACATGGACACAAGTGTGTACAGACAGGTGCATTTCTGAAACTTTTGAAATTGGCCGAGCTTCGACAGGGCTGCCCACTCTATCCGTTGTTGTTTGTGCTGGCAATCAAGGCAGTTGCCTGTGTGATACACCAGGAAGACGGGTTAAGGAATCCCACTTAGTGGCAGGGAGCATGTGTTCTCGCTTTATGCGGACCACATGCTTGTCTACCTGAGGAATTTCCAACTCAGAATCCTGTGAAGTGTGGCCTTTATGGAGAACTTCAGGCAAGTCTCGGGTCTCCTCGTGAATTGGCAAAAATCATGTGCATTTCCTGTGTCAGTGGGGATTCTCAGAGACCGCTAGCGTTAGTGACTAATTCTGGGATATAGTTGGAGCCCAAAGTTTTTAAAAACTTGGGGGTCAAGGTATACCACTGATGCTGAGACTGATGCAACCTCAGGGAGGGATGCGTGGTCTGAGTAATAGTGTAACCTTTAGGCTGTTCTTCCAAATTCCCATCATGACCCGTATAACTTTGACCAAAATGGTGATACTCCCTAGAGCCCTTTACTACTTTGTAAACCTCGCCCTCTGGCAGTAAGTAATTACTTTATTTGTTGATTAATAAAAATCGTTACGAACAGAAATAAAACACAATAGGTTAGAAATATTATTTTTGCCCATAAAATATGTATACAACTTTACACTGAAAACTTTAACAGCAATAATAGAGAGCAGCAATGAATAAAGTGCGTTTGTGCTAATGGCTTGAGGACAATATCCAAACACTATCATTAACATTTTAAAACAATTTGGGGCAGATTTATGTTCCCTGGCGCATACCTGCAAATCAGCAGGGATGCGCCAGGGAAGATGCGTCACGCAAGTTTGCCCTTGCGCCACCGCAGATGCGCCGCATTTACAATGCGGTGCATCGTGGCGCAAGGACAAGCAGATGCGTGACGCATCTGCCGGCGTAAGGTTGGCGCATTGCTGGAGTTGCGTCGCAATCGCGACGCAGCTCCAGCAAGGCTCGGGGTGCCCCTATTCCTAACATGCTGCGTCAATCCTTACGCCTGCTTCAAGCAGGCGCAGGGATTTGACGCAGCATGGCCGTAAAAGTGACTGAGTGAAATCTTGTAGATTTCACTCAGCCACTTTTCGGAGGCGTTCCTGCGCCGGAACGTCCCCCCTTTGCAGGTACGCCCACATGTGGCGCAAGCTTTACAACGTGACGCATCTCCCTAGATGCGTCACGTTGTAAATCTGCTGCAGCATGGCGCTGTCTTTGCGCCGCCACTGCATCACAAAAGTGACGCAACGGCGGCGCAAAAGTGACGCACAGGGCTTATAAATCTGTGCCTTTAGTCTTAAATCTGTTTAACCAATCCTGTAACAGTTTAAAACCTTTAGTAACTATGATGTGCAGTTATATGCAGAACTTTTAAGAGCAGATTTTAAAATCAGATCTTTCATTTTCATTTCATTTTTGCATTAAAGTCATTAATGAATGTTACTGTATTAACAATCAGTATCAGTTTTGGTTAATAGTTTTTTTCGGCAATAAAAATAAACTTTACAAATTGAGAGATCAAGCAGGGCATAGTCCCAGTGAGACAGGTAATAATGGCGTGTCGACATGTTCTCACCCCTAATTCATAAAAAATAGGTCTTAACGGGGTCTTTCGCTCTTCTAGTGTTGGGGGCATGTAGTTACAATATGTATTAAAGTTTCGTCATAGGAGCCACATAACCTACAGAGTTTAGTGGACCATTTTTTTCCCATTTAGGTATTCCGTCCTTAGTCGGATATCTCCCAAACCGCAATAACATAAATTTGTTCCTTAAGAATGATTTTAAGTGGGTCATCAAGTATGATTGAGGTTCTAATTTAATACATGAGTTGGTATCTGACCAGGAATTATACTTTTTTCTGAGCTCATCTTTATCTAGAAGACTCAATAGTAGATCAATTTATTGTTTGTTTAAAAACAGCTTTGCTCCTAATCTCTTCTTCAAAGGTTGGGCACTCAAAATTATGTAAACTGTCACTTAAAAAGGATCTCCAGCTGCTAGCATGCTCATACCTTGTTATCTCCTGCCAGCACTGGTTTGCAAGGGTACCTTGTTCTGAGCGATATAACGAATCTAGCATTTTTAAAAAGGCAGATTGCCATACCAGAGAATGCCTTTTCACAACAAATTCTAATCTGACATTAGCATGTCCTATATACCTGGGGATCCTAAAAACTGATTTGTAGACTTTTATTTGTAGGTCATCAAGAAGTTTCGCGTCTTTACCACAAAAAATCATTGAGCCGTAAGCCAGAGATGGAATCAGCTTTGCTTTTATGACCTTCAATAGATGTTCGTGATTTGGACATGACAACTTGTCCATCAACTTTCTAAAAGCAAATGACGAAGCTGTTGCCTTTGCTTTGAGGTTAATAAAATGCTGTCTAAAAGAAAAATTATCATCAAATGTTATTCCTAGGTATTTATAAAAATGTTACAGTTGCGATATGTAACAGATTAATGTTCCATTCTTTCTTATCTGTTTTTGTTCCACCTATAGTCATTATTTTTGTCTTTTTTGTATTGATTTTCAAACCGTTAACGGTGATATAATGATTAAAGGAATCAACTAATCTTCTTAGTCCTATGACAGAATGACTTAATAATATAGTATCATCAGTGTATTGTAAATATTTGATGTCTTTGCCTAAGAGGGAAGGTGAGTGAGCATTAACTTCTTTAAAATGTATAGGAAGGTCGGCCATCAAAAGATTAAAAAGGCATGGAGCCAGAACACAACCTTGTTTCAGACCAGTCTTAGTTTCAAGTCGGCGGGTTGTACTTCTCCCATCTCCGACTTTGATCTGAACGCATGTGTTGGTATATAACAATTTAATCATATCAAGCAATTGGTTTGGGATGCCCCAATCCAAATGTTTAGCACAAAGTAGTTTTCGAGGAACAGAATCAAAGGCGGCTTTAAGATCGACAAAACAGATATATAACTTTTGCTTTCAATATTTTGCCCTTCCGCCTAATAAAGTCAGTAAGATCAAGCTTGTGCTGGCTGATTCGCCTCTTCTAATACCGGTTTGAAAAGCTGGAATTTGATTTTTTCTTGTGGCCCAATCTTCCAAGTTTTCAAGGAGGCAGCTCGCAAAGATTTTTGCCTCCACATCAGTTAGGGCGATTATTCGGTAATTTGCAGGATTGTCTTGTGGACCACTTTTATATATCGGCTGAATTATGCTTCCTTACCATGACTCAGGAACTGATACAGATTTAATAACATCATTAAATAAAATCATTAAAACCTCTGGCCAATGCTTAAGATTTACTTTAAAAATTGAATTTGGAATCCCGTTAGGGCCGGGCGCTCCATTCGATCTGATCCTGCTCATTGCCTTTTTAACTTGCTCTACAGGCCATGACTCCTTTACTTGTGGCCCAGCTTGGGCAATGTGTGGGACTTAACTCCTCAACTTGTAGCTCTGCTTGGACAATATGCTGGACAGTACCATATTTTCTGCCTTCTTCTCTGCTTGATATGTTTGTCTTCTGGCAAGCAATATTGGTGTCAGACTGTGGGTTCGAGGGTGCAACGTAAAGATTATAAATGAAAGTTGCCCAGCAAGATTCATTGATATTAGCGATGTTCCCTCTTTTACTACCATTTTCAAGATTGTTAATTATGCCCCAGAATAGTTTTGGATTTTGAATTTTACATGAGAAATGTAGTTTGGTCCATAATCCCTCATAATAGGATTGTTTGGCTTTCCATATTTCGTTTTTGTATTGTTTTCTGCACTTTTTGAATTTATGAATTTCCAAAGTTTTTAGTGCTCCATTCGGTTTTCTGAAAGTCGCCCTAATAGCTCTATTAAGCTCTCTTTTTAGGCGAAGCAGCTGATTAGTATACCATCCTGATTTTTTAGTTGTCATGATGAAGCCTTTTGATGTTATAGATGGGGGAAAACAATCCAAAAGTGAAGCACACGGACAAGGCCAAATATCAACCATGGACTTCCCTTCTTTGTTCTCCTCCAGAACTTTGGTGATTAAGAGATCTAGAAAATCCAATATTTCCTTTTGGTTTCTCGGATTCCATACTAGCCTTTTGAAGCTAAAGGCTGTTGGTACAATTTTCATTGATCTTGCTTCCGGTAGATGATCCAGTGATAGTGCCAAGGAAATTAATTGTGGATTGTGGTCACTTTCTATCCTGGGTATTACTTGATATTTGTGAAGGGAGTATGTCAGCCCCGCTGAGATGGTGGAGTAATCAATGACGGAGAAATTGCCTGTTTTTTTAAATGTGGGTATTTCACCATCATCCTGTAATAACACGAAGTTAAATTTTTTGAGCTGAGACCCGCACAGCTGTGACAGTGCTTTCGTGGGTTTGTTGACGCAGTTTCGATTAAGGAAATGCATATTAAAATCTCCTGAGATGATTATCGTTGCGTCTAGGTGGTCGTGATACAGCACTTTGACTATTTCCCATAAGGTAGTGAATTGAGAAGCTTTATCAGTTTTTTGGATTTAAGTAAACGTTTAGGAGTATTATGGGTTGTTTAAGAGCTAGTTCGATACATAAAAGCCATGCCAATTGTAAGTCAATCTCAAAATGTTTCACATCCAGACTTAAGGAAACGTAGATGGATAGACATCCACTTGCGCGACCAGAGGCAGCCTTACGGAGAGCAACGTTCAAATACTCATAATAGCCAATGAGGGGTTCCTTTTCCATGTTCCATGTTTCCTGGAACATTAAAACTTCAAAATCCCTTAGGAAGCTTATTGTGTCGGGATCATCTATTAACGTTTTCAGACCGTTTGTGTTCCATGAGCAAATATTAAAGGGTTTTAAGACTTTATTAGAGCTCTTTGGGCATCATTTGTGCATGTCAATACTCCCTTTTGTTAGTATTTTAGGGAGCCAACTCCAGTCATCAATGAGAGCTGTATCTTTCTTTAGCTCTTCACATACACGAGTGCCTGATTTACAGCTCATAATCTTAATCCCGGATGACAGATCTAGTTTTGTCAATGGCCCTGAGGCTCCTTTCAAAACCCTCGAATGTCCTCTTAATCTTGAATTAGTAGAAGGATCCCTTAAAACTGGACTATTAGATGTTAGCATCGGGATCAGCAGAGTAGGATATTGATTTTCGCTGATTTTCCATATTTTAATACCCCATTTCTCCAATTGAGTTTTATTTGCTAAAATGTTACTAATTATGTCTTCTCGATGCCAAATTGTAAGAGTTATCTCTTTGTTGAGATCGTTATGATCTTGCTTGAACTCAACTGAATCTAAGTCATCTAATGTTAAATCTTTGAACTCAGGAATTGTGTTCAGCAGTTTCAAAATATTACCGCGATTCAGGATATCATATGGACCTCTTGTGGTATACCGTGGACAAAATGCTAGTTTCATAGCTGTATCTGAGAATTCATTAGTCTTTAATTTCTCTTTTTTTATATTACCATTTTTCTCCGATGTCAGCTGCATGTCTGGAATGACCCCTTTACCAGGCACAGTATCATCCACTATGATTTGTCCGGAGGATACTGTATGCTTGATGTTAGATGCGCTATTTTATGGAAAGGCGGCATTATTAGCAGTTTTTCGTATAATAGCATGTTGCTCTTCACAATGTTGATCAATTCCTCTATGAGCCTGGTCTTGTCCACTCACTTGTGAATTGGATGTTGCAGTAATTTGAGACCACATGCTGTCGTGGAACACTTCGGAAGGTGGTCGTATTGGGGCCTGACCAGTTAGGTCAGCTATAGTTTTGCTCCGGCAGGATTCCAAGGGTCAACAGATTGGATACATTTCTTTCGTAATGAGCTCAGTTGGCAAGACGTTGATTGTGGATTTTTTAAAGTTTTTTGATTTATTGTGAGCTTTCCTTAGTCTTTTTCTTTCCCTTTTGGTTAGACCATCTGTGTTTATATTAAGAATTGGTGTCTGGTTTGAGGTAATTTGTAGAGCATTAACTTTGTCTACTGATGTTTGATCCATGGATTTTTTTCCTTCAATCAAGTCCTGGGATTTCTGTGGCACATTTGATTTGGTCTCATCATTTAGTGATTGGTTTTCCCTTGCTGCAACATTTCTTTTTAATGGAGCTATATTTTGTTGCTGAGATTTACTTTTATTAGAGCTATATTTATTTTTTGTTGTTGAATTTCTTCTTATCACAATTTTTGCCTGTGAGTTCCCAGTTTCATCTGAGGGTCCCGTACTTGAGGCTTTTGTAAGCGAAAGGGAACCATGGTTATGTTCGGTCAAGACTGTTTTGTTTTGTACAATTCTGTCTGACATCGCCTTTACCTCTTGCACCATGGATCTCACAATGGTCGGTAGCTCTGAGATTTTATCAATTAGTTGCGCACAGGCACATGTTAACAATTGATCTTCTTTGTCTGATTGTACTTTGGCTACCAGGTTTGATAGGTGAAGCAGTTTAGCATCTATTCCAGTTACGTAGAGAGCCAATGTGTTTAATAAGTCCACTTGAATGTTCAGTTTATCCAAGTGAAATTAAGGGTGTTGGTGGTGTTATCCATTGTGTTAAGTAAACTAGCCCATATTTCACAATCTGGGCTTTTTTGTTTATTTTCTGAGGCACAGGTTCTATCCCGAAAGTTTTCGTCATATTTGGCAAGCAATGATAGGTCGGCTGAACTAAGTGGATTAATCAAAGAATCAGCTTGCGCAAGTTTGCTTTGATCATTTAAAGTAGGCGCATTCTCAACTGTGACTTTGCCTGGGACCAGGGTTGACTTGTTGTCTTTATTAATGATACTAGTTTCCAGAACTAAACTTGATGGGCCCGATTCACAGAACTAACTTAAGACAAAATCCTAAACTTACTACCATTTTGGTATTCACAGAAGACACTTACTACTTTTGGTATTCACAGAATGCACTTACTACTTTTGGTATTCACAGAATGGATTTATGACTACTAACTTTACGTCCGCACTCGGGCCGGAAATTCCGGCCCAGAGGCGGAGCTTCCGGCCCGGAGGCGGGGCTTCCGGTCCGGAGGCGGGGCTTCTGGTCCAGAGGCGGGGCTTCCGGCCCGGAGGTGGGGATTCCGGCCAGTGGCGGAGATTTAGCCATGGCCGAAATCTCCACCTCCGGCCCGGAAGCTCCGCCTCTGGACCGGAAGCCCCACCTCTGGGCCGGAAGCTCCGCATCCGGGCCCGAATTTCCGGCCCGAGTGCGGACGTAAAGTTAGTAGTCGTAAATCCATTCTGTGAATACCAAAAGTAGTAAGTGTATTCTGTGAATACCAAAAGTAGTAAGTGCATTCTGTGAATACCAAAAGTAGTAGGTTTAGGATTTTGTCCTAAGTTAATTCTGTGAATCGGGCCCGATAAGTCCATTTTAAATAACTTTTTACTGCCATTTGGGCTGGAAGATGCCTCTGGGATCAAGGTTTGGCAGCCCCTAGTAGTTTCTGACTTAGGTATAGTGAGGGAGGACATAAAGACCTCGTCACTTGAGTTTTGGTCCAGACCAGAGGATATATTGATCAGAGAGCTAGACTTGCTTTGACTAAGACCTTGTGGTATTAGCATAATTGTGTCTTTACGCCCATCGGATATTACAGTGGAAGAAGTAGAAGTCATAGAAGCCATGGAAGCATCAACTTGAGCTTTTACCTGAATCGGGCGAATAGTTTGTGGGGTTATTGATGAGATTTTCACAGTGGCTGTAGACAGACAGATCACAATGTTGTTGCTTACTGATTGAAAATCACTACTGGCTTTCTTTGTCTCTGACTCTGACTCTGGGAAAAGTAGGGCATTGACCAACATATTCCCTGAGTCGGGGCCTAAGCCGTGCGAGAACACTGTGTTGGTCTCAGATGTTTGATCCCCCTTAGCACAAATGGACGCTGACGATGTTCCGTTATCATTAGCCTTGTTTGCAGATTTTGTCTGCTTAAAGAAACCTGTGATAGATGGTTGGCTACTGCTGGGCCTGTTACGGACTCCAGAGTATCGAACGTCTGCAGGAGAATTTGTATTTGAAGAAAATACTGCTAAGTTGGCTCGGTCTCGAGGTGTGTCTCCTTTAGGGCTGCACTGACCGAGCAGAAGATCATCCCCAATTTCTAAACTCTCCTCATTCTTTCGCCGCCATTTTAATTGGGGTCGTAGCAATGTCCCACTCTGAAGACCGGACCTCATTGTGTGGCGTAAGAAAAAACGTACGTCTTGTACAGTCTTATACAGCCATGGGCAGTGTTTCTTTGTTTCTCGCTTCTTTTCTTTGGTCGCTAGGTTTTTAGTATTAAGATCCTTTGCTGGGTGTCGCTGGGTGTCGCTGGCTAAAGGGTGTTGGGAATTGGGAATTGGGTGCTCGGTGCATGGTGCTAGATGCTAGATGCTAGGTACTGAGGAAAGCAGGACGCGAGAAGCAGAGTACAAAGCACGATTAAGGGAAATCACCGCTCTCCTCTGCTCAGCTCAGCTTCACTTTTTAACTCAGGCTCTCACCGTTCACCCCCTCTTTATCCCTCTTTATCCCTCCTTCTCACCGCACATTTCTTGTGTTACTGGTTTCTGTATGCTGCATGCTGGGTGCCGGGCCTTAGGCTAGGCTTTTCACCGCTCTCCTCTGTTTTCCTCTACACAGACGCACAGCTCTGCTTCCTCTGCGCTGTACTGTGCTGGTGCCGGTGTCAGTGTCAGTCCATGAGGGCTGTCAGAAGTCCGCTCAGCTTAACCTGGCTTGGATTCACGTTGGGAATGGGTTTGGGTTTGAGATCCACTGACCATTGAACGTTGTCCACACTGTCCTCACGTCCTCATGCCTTGCCTGCCAGCCTCCACCAATATTCTTGCCGCTCCCCTCCACTTGTCACTGTTCAAACGCCTGGAGCACGGGTCACTCTAAGCGGTACACTGCAGGCTCCACTGCAGGCGCCGCTACCACCTCTACCACCACCGGTTCACAGCCACCGGTTCACAGCAGCCCACGGCTGTCCACGGCCCACCACCGACCACTAATGAGGGCAAGGGACGGGCTAATGTGGCGGGAATGAAACAGGAGTAAAACAGGTAACCAGGGCAGTTAGCTATTAGGCGTAGCGGGAGCAGGAGCAGAGCAGGAGTAGGAGGGCATCCGGTATCTTCCTCGTCATCGTCGTTCTCGGCTGCTTCTGCTACTGCCGCTGTGAAACCACGCACTGGACTGGATGAGAGCAGACCTGTTACCTCGCCCTCTGGTTACCAATAGCTTGGTTTAGATCCCTTGATGTCCTGCCCTGGGAACTGATATGAGAGGGGCGATGCCCTTGGGTATTGCTGCACACTTTACAGAGACCCTCATCAAGAGGAGGCCTTGAAGTTATACCACCTTGCTACCCAGCTACAAAGGCTTGGCCTTTGGGGCTCAACCAGGCAGAATTTGGAGACCCGAACAGACAAGGAGCACTGCTGGCTTTGCTAACATGGGTTAAGCTCACCTATGAATAAACAAAATGGACAAGTCGTTTTATGAGGTAACTGTGGTCAAAAGATCCTTGCCACTACCATCAATAGAAAGGAGTGCAAACAACTGTAGGTCGTTTTTAGGAAACCCCTCACCCACCTACCTGGTAGGTGGCATGCTTCATCATCGGGGCACAGCTGGATCACCTAATGCAATCCAGCTGTGCTTCAACGCCTGAGTTACAGCGGAGCAGGTTGTTCGGTGAAGGAAAGTGAAGTGATATGTGAAGTGCAGTTATGAGTTAAAAAATGTCTCTAGGAATGGCCCTTATAAAAGTTTTAATGGAAGGGTCCTAGGACATATGTAAAAACAGCATCTGGATCTCTTAAGAGGTATAGTATGTACCCCGCTATCCCTTAAATATTTGGGTCTACTAGTTTCAGCCTATGGGTTAGATCATAAGGCTTTCGTCAGGACCAAATTCGTGGGTGACCAAAAAAGCGTCCACGTGGGAGTAAATATCAGCACACACCCTAAAGTGTGCTGTGAGTGTAGTGGATTGTGGTGTTACTCACAAATCCTCTGGTCGGAGTACCTGTAAATGAAAAGGTTAGTAAATGCAGGTACACAGCGTACAATTGTTTGTCATGCATCATAATAATTCATGCGCGCTCCTGTATTTGTAGACTATCCACAAAAAACCTGCGTGGCTACAATATGCCCCTGTGGTTCTAAATAGTAACAGGGGGGTCCACGGGTTAATGGATGCTAGTGGTCATAGTGCAAAAATGAGTGGGCTCATTGTCCTCTTAGATGTTATCACTTATTGGCACATTGCTGGAGTTGTTACAATTAACATTACAAAATAAGTATCTAGTGGTAGCGCGTGGTTCTTGCTAGGTGAAATCACATTTAACATAAAAGCACGAACTTTAGACTAACAACATAGAAGACTGACAATGGCATTCTCACTTAAACTCTGAGTGAATTATGCGTCATGGATCCGATCGGTCTCTGCTGTACCCCATGCTGACCCTATCGAGATGTGGAGATATTGATGGGTACAGTTTGTAATTAAAACAGGGTTTTCAGATTAAGAGTTTTCCATTTGGTGGCTCCCGCACAGAATTCACGGGTGTCGGTACTCACGTTTGTCAGGGGAAAAGAGGCGATATGACCTACGCAGCCAGTCAGATCCGCTGTTGTGCCGTGTGCGGTTGACCGTGCTGTCTCTAATAGGAAGTGCTCGTATGGTCACGTGTGTGTGTGATCAGGACGGGTGCTTCCGAGAACGTCTAGAGCGCTGACCCACAAAGAACCAGCGCATGCGTATAAGCGCGAGTGTGTGTTTACATTCAATTTTAGAAGCGTGCCTATTGTGCAAATACGTTCAAGGCCAAAAGATGTTAATAAAGCTATGAGGGGCGATTGAGAAAAGTTAAAAGTTAATCAAAGAGCTTAGCTCAGTGATGATGAAAGATGTCCAAGTTCTACATTTGTTCATGCAGAATAATGACGAACTGTACAGCGGGGACAGCATGGTAAAATGTGAATCCCCAATACTACAGAGGGGAAGAGTTAGTATCTAAAGTGAATGTGCATAGGTGTTGTGGATTACTACAAGTTCGGGGCAAGGCCGATTTGCATTGCACATTTCTGACAGCGAGTACATGTGACTATGGTTCCCTACTAAAAGCGGTTGCGCTTTTAAGTTAAAAAATGCAACCACAGTGTGTTTGAATTATACCAATTGGGGAAAGGCAATCGTGGGATATGTCCAAATTTGATTGGACGTTTGGATACTCGTATGTGTGTGATGAAGTTAATATCCTATGTGCCAATGAGTATGGGGCCCAGAAGAAAGTTAAGTATGGGGCCCAAAAGAAAGTTATTTACGCCGTATATTGTTCCAAGGCACATTGTCATTAAGACCCTTTATTTGAGTAGATAGTCTGTATACCCAACGTTGTTCCTTTTCGAACAGCTGGTCTTGTATGTTTCTTGTGTTTGCATCGAGTTGTTCAATTACTACCCAGGTCATATCATTGGTAGTGTGTCCCATTGTTAAGTAGTGGTCTGTAAGTTTCATGGTGTTCCGTTTACAGCGGATGTTGCTCTGATGTTCGCATATTCTGGTTTTTATTTTCCTGCTGGTCATGCCCACATATCGCAGTTGGCATGAGCACGTGATTAGATAAATCACGTTGGCTGAGTTACAGTTCGTATGTCTTTTGATGCTCCAAATTTTGCCTTCCGCAAGGTGTAGGGTTTTTGTGCTTTGTGTCAGATGACAAATACTACAATTACCACATGGGAAATGACTGGTGACTTGAGGTAGGCCCCATGCACTGAGCACAGTGCTAGGGGTTGTCGTTGGTTTATTAGGATGAGGAGATACCAAACTGTCCCTGAGATTTTGTGATCTTTTGTAAGAGAATAGTGGTTTCTCCCATTGGAATTTGCCTGAAGTCACGATTTTCCAATTGGTCTGGATCATTCTGGCGACTTTGTTTGAAATGGAATTGTATGTTGTTACACAGGTAAGTGGTATGGTAGATGTTGTGTTAACTCAAGGTTCTAATATACTCTCCAGATTCTGGTTTCTTGCTCTTTTTTGTGCCTTTTGGACAGTTTTGTAAGGGGAAACCCGGTTCTTTAGTTTTTCTGTCAGTTGTTCTGCTTGGGATTTGAACTCCTTGATTTCGCTGCAATTGCGGCGCAGTCTAAGACATAAAATTGATGAATTTAATGTCCAAACAAAAGACTGATTGATTGGCAAATATTTTCTTATATACTGATCAATTTATGTGTATTTTCATTCCCATGTATGAGAATCCCTGGTAGTTAATGGAGCTTACATTGCCAATTGAGAAAGGAGCCTATGGGGTGTGGAATTCAAAGTACTGAAATACCTAAAGTCACCTGCCCTGCATAGGGAGATCAGGGGAGTAAGCTGTTGAAGCTGTTGAAGCTAATGAGGTGGGGATTTAGATTGGGTATAGTACTTAGAGGTTTTAGGCTTTAAGGAGCTATAGAGAAAGCAAACTGAGAGACAATCGTCACTACTATTAGTAAAATTGTGATTGTCATTATAAATGACAATATTGGTACTATATAAATACCTGGTAAAATGTTCATTTCGTTTTAAAACTCTGACAAGTACAACAGATCTACACCCATCCCTTGGTAACTCACATGGCCCTCAAAAAGCTATGGCTACATAGAGAAGAAGATGCCCAGAGTTTTAAAACCAGGAAAAGCCTGGACAATAGCATGTAACATGTATGTAAAGTTATGAAGCATAACTTGAGGCCAGGAACTTCCACGTGTCTGACCTTTGACACGGAAATGTGTGGAGTATGGAGCTAAGAATTGGTTTTATAAGATCTGCCTGGAAGTTGTGTCCGAGGGCTCATGCTAAATTATTCCCAGGAAGTGGCATTATTTCTTTTATTGCAATTGTGGTTCTCAGCAGTCACAGGTTTCACGATATGGCTTGAATGTACAAGAGATTAGTAGGAAGTGTCACTAGGATTGATAGTGAGTCGGTTCGTGATGCAGAGATGACATTTTTAATGCCTGGATTTCTCACATCGCCACCTCTATTCCTTTGCAATTATCACACTTAAAATTTGCAGCAGAATTAATCAGTCGATAAATGATTCTAATGCCTGCATCCGCAAGTCACGAATTTAACCGCGCGGCAGCAGATTCCCAAGTGACTGATCTGCATATACAGCATACCTCACAGACGCACATAAGTACGCCTTAGACAAGCCTTCGAGATGGGGAGAAGTATATAGGTATACGCAATACACACCACACATAGAACTAAACGTACATTATCTTAGGTCTTTATTTTCCAGGAACGTGCTGGTAAAAACTGGAGCTGCAGGTGTTTTTTGACGTAGAGATAAGACAGTTATCGAAATCTGTTTTCTTGCTGCGGGGTCAAGGGTATAACAATAGACCTTCTGCGTAATTGCTAAGTTTTTCTTCCCAGTGTTGTGAGCGCGCAAAACTTGAAAATCCATGTCACAGCAAGTCGGAACTAATGACGCGCACACAGGCTGAGATTGATCTGCTTACTGGCATTTACAAATTGGTGGCATTCACCGACAGCAGCTGCCGCTTGTTTCTAGGCATCAGAGAACTGGAAATGACCTTCTTACATATGTATAATTGAGGAGTTTTACTTAAAAGTCGTAACCAAACTATTTTCATAAAGGGAGCTCTCAAAAGAGGTTTTATCAATTTAAAAAAACAAAAACAAATTGGAATTAAAATATACGAGAACGTGGACATGTATTAACCTGAGCAATTTGCAGACGGCAGAACCCTAGATGTGGTGAACTGAAAGGAAATTGTGGAAAAGAAAAACATCATCATGTGTATATACCTGTTTATTTAGACGTAAGTGCCATTTAGTGCTCGGCGGCAGGGGGTGTTTGGTTCCGATTTACTCCTACTCATAAATAAATGCTTGCGTTTTGCACACATCATTGCATCTTCAGCAAACGCTAGTATGTACATCTTTAGTAAGGTAAACTCTTAGACCTGTAGCATGAAAGCAAACGTTCACATAGGGAGCAGTCGTGTGCCAGTTTTTATGTCATTGCACTGTCTCAAGTGCACACATTTGTCTCGAAATGTCTCCGAATTAGTGCTTGGGCTGCAGTCAGCATCCCTAGGAAAAGAGAGAGAGGCAACCGCTGCTTACTATTTCCAAGCTGTGCTGTCTGGCGCTCATGAAGTGCATTGGGAGACCTTTCAAGATAAATATATGCACTTTAGAGGGTGAAAATTGCAAAAAAAAGCAGTCAGGCCGGCCCTCGGCGAGTGCACAGGTATTATTATATCCTCAGGCTCATAGTGGTGCATGTATTTACAAATGAACTTCTGATCCCTGATACAGCTGAGGCTGTAACATCATTTGCTAATGCATAGAAATCCACGGTGAGTTCTTCAAATTACAGCTCAGGATCTGTGATTCTGGGCAAATCACTTAATCTCCCGGTACCTAGTAAAAATGAATATGTCCTTCTGTATCGCAACTGGTAAAGCGCTCTGATATCTTAGGTTCGAGTTCGCGCTATATAGGACTCTAAAAAAAATATTGATTGTGTATTGGTTTAACTGCCCTGGTCCACGCCTTCTTATATCTTCATTGAGGAGCTCCCGGCACAGACCGGGTTAGTGCACCCTATTACAGTTAATGCATTGCAGTCTTGAGCGTGTTCCTTCTCTGGGGTCAGCCCATTAGCAAAAGGCAGATCAGCTGTTTGAAGCAGCCAGTCCTTCTTTCACTTTGTAAGCTGCAATGCTGCTTGCTTCTAAAAGGGTGAGAGAGTTCCACCTGTAGGTAGGCACAGTGAGTGACTTCACCCACCTGCATGGGGAAGGCATATGGGAGGGAGGGTCCATGGGACCCCTTTCAAGAGTCACACTCATGGTGCACTGACTGTTTACCTCCTCTTTATATCTCACACTCAGGGGCATATTCACAAGGATCTATCGCTGGGTCAACAGCACTTTATCACAGCCAAAGTCACGATAAACTTATCGTGCCAATCACAAGTTGGTGTTAACATCCCACAGCACCAGTTTACCAGTGATAGCAGCCGCAAAAAACATCGCCACAGATGACCCCTGCAACTATCGCTAATGAGATGCACAGTAGGTGTTCCCATGCCAAAAGCCGCGACAACACCACTCCACAACATTCCCAATGACCAGCCAGAACTGCGGTAAGAACACAAAACAGGCGATAAGGCGCGTTAGCAGCAGGAAAATAACAGCTGCTCTGACCTGGTGCAAAGTTGGACAACAGCCTGCACCACAAAAGGGAGCACTGCCCAGAGCCACACCTGAAGAACAACAGATGCAACCGGGCAACTGAACATGCAGGCTGGAGGGCCGAAAGGGCAAAAACACCAGCCGCCACCACCCCCAGGACCCCCCTCTCCGGCACCCCCCCCCGACCAAAGACATGCCACATCAGCTACACCTAAACATGTACAAAATAATCCGCATGATGTCGCACAATCACAACTGGTGACATGCATGTGTCGTCACAAAAATGAGCATCACACATTCACTTTCGAAGCAACAAATGAAACTTTATTAAAATGAACACTGAAATGAAATGAAGACACATGGTGGCTCCCCTCGGGACAATCTGTAGGTCACAGCCTGCAAGACAAAAATCATGATGAGAAGGTGTGTCCTGCGCACATCAAAGGACAGAGAGAGAGCGAAGGAGAGAGAGAGAGAGAGAGAGGAAGAGAGGGAGAGAGAGATAAGAAGAGAGGGGGAGAGAGAGAGAGAGAAGAAGAGAGGGGGAAAGAGAGAGAGAAGAAGAGAGGGAGAGAGAGAGAGAGAGAAGAAGAAAGGGGGAGAAAGAAGAGAAGGGGAGAGAGAGCGAGAAGAAGAGAGGAGAGAGAGAGAGAAGAAGAGAGGGGGAGAGAGAGAGAGAAGAAGAGAGGGGGAGAGAGAGAGAGAATGAGAGAGTTGGAGAGAGAGAGAAGAAGAGAGGGGGAGAGAGAGAGTGAAGAAGAGAGGGGAAGAGAGAGAGAGAGTGCCACCCTTCACATTCAGGCCACACTGCTCACCTGCTGCCACTGGTGTGTCTCCAACCACTTGCCGGTATGTATAGCAGTTCACCAGGTCACACATCTGAGACAGACCCGTCATCTGAAACAGAGTCCAGATACATGATTGGCATAGTACACACAATTGCACAAGACAACATCGCCTGCCCGCCCATGCACACCCAGGCAGAGGCACCCCAGCCCCTCCCGCCGCCCATCAGAGCATGCCCGCCCATGCACACCCAGGCCTCACTGCTCACCTTCCGCCATCAGCGTGCAGATAGTAGGTCCCACCACGTGCTGCTGCAAGCCACAAGCCCGGGGCCCGCAGACATGGCACCCTCCATACCATGCAGCCCCACTCCACAGGCCACCAGGTCTCATGTTTGGTGCTGGGTCTTGATTACTCCATGGCAGAGGATATACCAGTGCACCTAGCCTCACTGCAGGCTGCACACCCACTCAGCCCAATAGGTGCCACTAACTCTGGGATCCCGGAAGCGACGTCACATGGCGGTAGGCCCGCGCTGCCCCCTGGCTCTGGCCTACACTGTGGTCCAGCAGGGCACACAAAACCTGAGCTGTCCGGACCGCCGGGATGGGGCATCATCGCAGGCTGTACACCCACTCAGCAGCTTAAGGTGCCCCTACCTCAGTGCACCCAAAGTCACCGTCCTGTGGCGGGGTGCCTGTGCCGGCCACAATGCTCCGGGTGCCACTAACCCTGTGCAACCACCCCAGTCAGAGCCACGTGGTGGTAGGCCCGTGACGGCCGTAAGGCCTCGGGTGCCACTAATCCTATGCGCAACAACTCATGGGCCCTTTATGATTGAGAACTGTGGAGCGTCCATCATCCAGTCACCACCGGCAGAGGGGAATGTGACGTCGTCGGCCCTTTATGTTGGCGGAGTCACATGGCCTGTGACGCTTGTGCCGGATGGGTGTGGTGTGCATGCAAACCTGCCCTCAGGGAGTGGCTGTGACATGCTGACAACTAGACCAGTGACCTGCACACCACCAGCGAGTACGCCTGTGACGGGTAGCAATGAGGGCCCCCCCTCGGAGCATAAGCGGAGTGGTCTGGCCTGCTGTACGCCGGACCAGCGCAGGGCTTGTAACAATGACTCATGGGCTCTGGGCGTGGTTCGAACCATGTCCGGACATGGAAGTGACTGATGCGTGTGTCCCTGTTGCAGTGTCCACGGCACCGGGTACACAATATGCAATGTAGCACCCTCTGACTGGCATCCCACAGGATGATCATCATTGACTCAAGGGAAATCACTGTCCCTATTTCACCCACACATTCATACATGAATGATGAAAGACATGACACAGCAGTGCGTCACTGGATGTTTATTGCACATCCAGTGCAGTTCTGCAGCTGGAGTGGTACAAGGCAATGCCGAGCACACTACACAATATGGGCCTGTGGAGGGCCAGCCAGAGTCCATCCGGGGATGACAAGTACTGCGGAAGAGGAAGGGTACAGCCCGCAATCTGGTCCCCGTGTCATTGGTCATCAAACAGGATATGGCAGTCCTTGTCTCTGTCCAAGGTGAGTGCATCGGAGTGTATCGGGGGTCAGTGGAAGGTCATGGGGCCATGTGCGGCACCAAGCAGAAACAGGCAAGGTGGCGAAAATGAATGCTAGTGCTTCCTGATCACAAACCCATCCACATCCTCGTCCCCGGATGTGTGCCCTGCCCCACCTGTGGGTTTTGCAGTACCGGCTGAGGCACTGTGTGCCACTGACACATCAGGTGCCGGAGTGGATACGTCTGCCGCACTGTGAGGCAATGGCACACTAGTGGGCAGAGATGTGAATGGTGTGGGGCCAGCAGCATTCATCATCACCACGCCTTGTGGCAGCAATGCCATGATGATGATCTGCAGGGCATGGTAGATTTTGCTGGTGTGCAGTGGTGGCTGCCATCCTTTCCGCTTTCATCCACACCATGTCCTCCATGAGCCTCCGCATGCGTGGCAGCTCACTGCTGGTATCGCTGGAGCCCCTCTGAGCAGACAGGTGTTCTCTCTGCGTCATGACTCCAGCAATGTCAGTCAGGGCTCTTTGGAGACCATGGAGCAGGCCTGGGCACCCATGAATGGTGTCCAGTTTGGTAGCCATGATGTCGAACCCCACCCGCACCTGCTCAGCCGTCACCCTCTGGCCCTCCAGCACACGGCGCTGGAAGTCTGCGTGTTGTTCCTGGGGGTCTTGGGTAACTGCCGGTGCTGTGGGATCCTCCTGCTGGGTGGTTTGGGTGGTGGGTGGGGTCTCCTCGATGCAGCTGGGCAGCCCTGATCCTGGAGGTAAGTCGCAGATGATGTTAATGATGTCTAGGAGGGCTTGTGCGTCGATGCTGGGGTTGTCCTCCTCGTCATCAGTGAAGAGTGGCTGGGACTGCTCTGCAGGGGGTGTTGACAGTGGCCCTGCAATGTGAAGGGGAGATGGTGTATTGCAATGTGTCCACATGTATGTAGCCACATGGTACATGTTGACATTCAGACAGCATGGCATTATATATTGTGACAGTCTATCGATCTGGGCGATGAGCCAGAGTCATTGAGGGTGTGCAATGTGCTCTGCTTGATAGTGCATGTGTGCCATCGTGGCCATCTCCACCCGTCCCTCCAGTACCTGGTGGTCACTCACCCTGTTGCGATTGTGTTGTGTCCCGTCGAGCAGTGTCCGGTCCCCCGACTCCGGCCACAGTATCCACACTGATGACTGTCGACACGAGCTCCTACATGTCATCCAGCACGAGCTGTGGCGCTGGGCCCCCACCTCCAGTCTGCATTGCTGCCTTCTGGTTGGCTGAGAATTTCTCCTTGGTCTTTCGCTTGATGTCATTCCATCGCCTATTCACCTCATCCTTTGTCCTCTTGTGCTCTCCAACGGCATTCACCTTGTCCACGATTACCCGCCATATTCCATTTTTGGTGCCCAATGACACGTTGGAGGTGACGAACAGTTGTTGATGGTGTTCCATCACCTCCGTGACTATGATCCTGTTTTCCTGCGGACTGAACTTCGTCTTCCTCTTCCTCTCCTTCTTGTCCTTGCCCTTCCCTGTCCCCGAGGTCCCGGCCTGGTCGTCCGGGGTGCTTGTGGGGTTGCGCTCGTCTTCTGCGCCTGCCCCGGCTGCCTCCATGGTGCTTGGGAGTTGGTAAGTTTGTGTTTTGGTGTTTTTTCTACTTTTATGGTTATTTTTCCCACCTGCCAGGTGTATATTGCAGGCCTGGCACTGCTTATTGCTGAGTTTCTCAACGCCTTTGGCCCATCACAGGTTTTTTCGAGTTGGGGTTTGTGTTTTTATCTCCATCGAGCTGCTTGTATCGCGGGCATTGGCCGCAGTTTCGGCAAACTATCGCATGGGGCCGCCTTGTTGTGAATTCCACATTGACACAGGGTTATTTTCCCGCAATAGGCCGCGATGTGTAAAGATGCGTTAACATTTTTTGGTGATGTTTAGCACACGTTCCTATGAATATACCCCTCAGTGTGCCTTTTGGCAGTTACTTTGCCTTTCGGCCCGCATGTGTAATATGGGACGGACAAAGAGGAAAAGTGTTTTCTCATTTGCATGGGGACTAGCCCTATGCAAATAAGGGAATAGCCTCTTGAGATTGCTCCAGAGCTACATGTATACCACAGAGACAATGACAAAGCTTAGCTTTAAACCGTTCTTAAATAAAAAGATTACAATTAACTCATTTATTGCAGATAAAGAGGCTTTAGTGGGAAAAAACATGCTTTGTTAGTGATTAATTCTCATCTGTCTTAGCAAATCCAGCACTATTTGACTTCTTATTTTCCAGTTCATATGAGGGATACTTTTTTACAATTAAGGCTTGGTAGATACCCTACTAAGGAGGGCACACCAACTGGGATACAACATTGGTCTACCAGTGAATGTAGAGAGCTGCAGACCCCATGAGTAGGTTTCACAGACCCCCCAGGAGTCTCCAAACCACAGGTGAAGAACCACTGATTTAGATCATAGTCTCGCTTAATATCTTCAAATGATTTGATTTGCCCTCATGGAAAGAAAGACCCCATAATAATGCATCTTTGCTGAACCCAGTCCTCATCTTCACACTGTGCCAAACCCACAGCAAAGCCTGGAATATGAAATATCTGTGTAAATGAGTATGGGAATGTTGTAAGTGCCCTTGTTGTCGCCACCTTATTCCTGACTCCTAGCATTGCCATTGTTATTGGCAAGGAATATAAAACCCAACTTCTGTGTTTTTTCTGCAACCATAACACTTGCACTTAATTGGGAATTACCGGCTATTACATAATCTGTCCAACACCAGTGTTTTTCAGTTCCTTGACTCTCCCATCCCCCAGGAATCAAAACTGCGCTGCTTGATAGTAGTATATTAGGTGTGGGACTACCAGCAACGCCCACCCCCTTAGTTAGCAAATGTATGGTTGAATGTTTTATTCTAGCTTGCTTCCTCCCTAAATACAATCATTTAACAGTGATTGGACACAATGTATTAGGCTTTGTGATTGGTAGGGGTATGGTTTGGAAAAGATAAAGAATATTTGAGAGGATCTTTGTGAGAAAGTGGATTATTTGTTGAAGTGGATGGTACTCCTTAAGTAATAATGGCACTATTCTTTACTATGTCCAGTTAGGTCTCAATAATTCAAACTTGAGCTCAAACCTTGGTAGCTGCAGTGCTGATCAGATAGGCTTAACTGAAATGTGTTAAGCATTTATCAGTACCAAACAGTTAACAATTAGAGAACACCACACAATACCAATCACACTCCAATTTATAACAATATCATACATTTTAATATCTAAATACACACCAAAAAGACAAACAATGGATGTAGGAAACCAGAGATATGATTTTTCAAACTTTTAGATGATTCAGGTGGCAGTAAAGCACAGTATGTCAACCACGAGGATCTGGACACACTAGGACAGGTCAATGTCAAAAGTTAAGGCAGACAACGATGGAGTGTGGGTCAGATACAGGGACCAGGGTGGGTCCAGAGAATAGACTTTGGAATGGAGGTCGCAAATCCTCATCAGGGCAAGACAGCAGGCTGTGGCTGAGATTACCTCATTGAGACAGGAGAGTCATCAGACGAAGTCCCAATGAAGTCGATGAGTTTTGTTGGAAAACCTCCAAGAAGAAAAAAATCGAAATTCATGGCCAATGAAGGCCCATAGCTGGGAGAACACTTTGGCGCCTTCTCCTGATGAACATTACTTCCTTCAGATTTAGAAACATTTTGCACGTGCCAATATTTTTGGTGGGGCAAACCATCAAGTTAAATCCGACCGGCAGTGTGATGTCAGCGGCTCGCCATTGGTCTATTGGTAGCCCCCGGTTCTCTTGGCAAAAATCGTAGCTGTAGTTTCAATGTCCCAGCTTTTTGCTGCCTTACGTCCCACCATGGTGAGGTACAGGTAAAGAACAATGGTGCTAGGGTGGTGGACGGTTAGTTTCCACATAGCAGATCATCCAGATGTCCTGCATAAGGTGGTCAAGGCTGACAATGAACTGAAATTCCATCCTATGTCTAAGCGTCCTTTAAATGGGGAGGGAATATGGCCAGAATGAGGTAGCTTTTTCCTCTTCTTTTGCATTGGAGAGTCTGCTGGGAAATCATCTTGAAACGTCTGTTTGATCTGAGGAAGACAGGAGGACACATGCAGAGATGCTGAGTCTACCTGAGTGGGTGTGTGCAGCCACCAGGGCCCAATCAGCACTTTAGGGTAGTCAAGGGAACATTGAGTCTGGAGTAATGGCCCCAGCCCCCAAAACCCAGAGAAAGGGCATACAGTCTGAGAAACAGATCTCCCATGTTCCCAAGGCCCATGAGAAGCCTGACCCCCATGGGGAGGACCTGGGTGTTAAAAATGAAGGTGCCCTGCTAGAAGACCTGCCAAAGCTTACTGAGCTGCAGGGGGAAGGGGAACCCTCCAAGGAGGAGCTTTACGAAGGGTAGAGCATCTGTCCTACTCTTGAAGGCCTTCAGCATCTGGCTGAAGTCTAGAAACTGGGGGGTGCCAGTGGACACTATGGGATCTGCTTGGAAGATAGTGTCCTTTATATTGAGGCAAGGGACCGAAAACCTAAAGCAGCAAGGATATTGGTGGTCCCTCAACAGTACAGGACCTTCCTGTTGAATTTAGACCATGATATACCCTTGGTTGGGCATCTCAGACAGACCAAGACAAAGGACAAGTTTGTTAGCCACTTTTCTGGCCCCAGTTGTCAGAGAAGGCAGCAAGACAGGAGGGAAACCAAAGGCTCCCTTAATTCTGCTTCCCAAGGTTCAGACACCATTTGCGAGGGTAGGGATTGCCATTGTTGATCCCATAGACTGCACCAACTACTTCAGGTAATAGGTTTGTTCTAATTATGACATGACACAAGTGGCCAGAAACAATACCCCTAACGTCTGTGACTGCACCCTCAGTGGCCAGCGCTCTGCTTGGTATCTTCACATGGGTGATGTTTCCTAAGCAGGTAATAACCGACTGAGGCACAAACTTTATGTCTACATACTTGAGGGTGGGATGAGTGTGGGGTGACTTATAAGTTCACCACCCCCTCAAACCAATGGTGTAGTTGAGAGGTTCAATGAGACCATGAAAGGCATGGTCATAGGTCTGTCTGACAAACTCAGGAGGAAGTGGAATGTCTTTATGACATGCATTATGTTTGCCTACAATTAGGTACCTCAGAAGTGAGTGGATGTCAGCCCCTTTGAGATTCTATAGGGGCACCCTGTGAGAGGTCCCTTAAGCCTGGTCCAAGAGAGGAGGGGAAAGCCTTTCACAGAGCCCAAGCAGGATA
Organism: Triturus cristatus; assembly: GCF_964204655.1. NCBI lineage: Eukaryota > Metazoa > Chordata > Amphibia > Caudata > Salamandridae > Triturus > Triturus cristatus. The sequence continues at coordinate 575,682,935 of NC_140582.1, read as the reverse complement.
TAGTGGACTATGTACTGGGCCTGCATTCCAGCAAGGCAGAGTACATGAAGCAGGCAAACAAGAATTCAGAGGCAAGATAGGAGCATGTTAAGCACTGGTATTGTGAAAAGGTTGCCTTGGCTGAATACCAGACATGTCAGAAGATGAAGGTTGTGCAGTCTGTGGGTCCCTGGGCCCTCTAGGTCAAATGGTCTAGGCTCTGCATTGTAGGGAAGACAAAGGAGGTCACCTACCTGGTGGACCTCGTTACCCCAGAAACCCTCACAGGGTGATCCATGTGAACCAGCTAAAGACAAGACAAGATTGGCTTGACCATTTTCACTGTGACTGATGGGGAAGAGGAAGAGGCAAATGAACCAGTTGTTGGGGCAGTATGCTGACTTGTTCTCATTGACACCTGATCGAACCCAGTGGTGTGTCCATGATATGTACACTGGTGAGAGTTTTTCTTTCCAGAGCAAGATCTTCCTGTTGCCAAACCAAGTAAAAGAAAGAATAAATGCTGAGATTGCTTGAGCCTGCCTGTAGTCCATGGGCCAGCCCAGTGGTGCTGGCACCCAGGCCCAACACACAAGGTGGGAAGCCAGAGCTCAGGTTCTGTGTGGTCTACAGGGGTCTCGATGCAGTCACTAAGACTTTTGGCCAACCCATCCCTAGAGCCAATGAGTTCACTTCTGGGTAATAGCAAATTGCTCTACCTGCGGGAGCCATGGGAAAGTCTGCGGTCTTCATCCTAGAGGGCCTTTTCCAGTTTAAGATGATTATCTTTGGCCTAATGAATGCCCTTGCCACCTTCCAGCGGCCAAACACACAAGATGATGGACGGAATGTTGCACATTGGCAAAACATTCACCCCCAGTCACAGATCTGGGTTAATCCATCGTTATTTTGCTCACCACGCCACCCCAGTTCAGACATGTCCATATGCAAATCAATTTTGACCCTATGCCTCATGGGAACAGTCCAGCTCGAACTGCCAAGCTATGTCTTCCCTGGACCGGAATCAATCATCCTCGGACCGGTTCCGGGGTTTCACCCCTCTTCAGCCAGGATAGCTTGACTCCAGTGGAGTAGTGAGCACGGGACCCACGTCTGGGCATACCCTTCCCACATAGGGTGAACAGCAAAACACACAACATGATGGATGGAATGTTGCACATTGGCAAAACATTCAACCCCAGTCACAGATCTGGATTAATCCATCGTTATTTTGCTCACCACGTCACCCCAGTTCAGACATGTCCATATGCAAATTAGTCTTGACCCTATGCCTCATGGGAACAGTCCAGCCCGAACTGCCAAGCCATGTCTTCCCTGGACTGGAATCAAGCATCCTAGGACCGGTTTCGAAGTTTCACCCCTCTTCAGCCAGGATAGCTTGACTCCAGTGGCGTAGTGAGCACGGGACCCACGTCTGGGCATACCCTTCCCACATAGGGTGAACAGCAAAACACACAAGATGATGGACGGAATGTTGCACATTGGCAAAACATTCACCCCCAGTCACAGATCTGGGTTAATCCATCGTTATTTTGCTCAACACGCCACCCCAGTTCAGACATGTCCATATGCAAATCAGTCTTGACCCTATGCCTCATGGGAACAGTCCAGCCCGAACTGCCAAGCGATGGATTTAGGCCCAGATCTCTGTACTGGGGTGAATGTATGACATTGTTCTGCATTCTGTCCATCAACTGTTGTTTTTGCATTTGTCACCCCGAGTGGGACGGGTATGCTCAGACGTGAGTCCAATGCTCTCTGTGCCACTGGAATCAAGGTATCTTGGCTGAAGAGGGGTGAAACACCGAAACCGGTCCTAGGATGCTTGGTTCCAGTCCAGGGAGGACCTGGCTTGTCAGTTCGAGATGGACTGTTCCCATGAGGCACAGGGTGAAGACTGATTTGCATATGGCTGGGTTCAAACTGGAATGGCATGGTGAGCAAGAAAACGATGGATTTAGGCCCAGATCTCTGTACTGGGGTGAATGTATGACATTGTTCTGCATTCTGTCCATCAACTGTTGTTTTTGCATTTGTCACCCCGAGTGGGACGGGTATGCTCAGACGTGAGTCCCGTGCTCTCTGCACCACTGGAATCAAGCTATCCTGGCTGAAGAGGGGTGAAACCCCGTAACCGGTCCTAGGGTGCTTGGTTCAAGTCCCGGGAGGACCTGGCTTGGCAGTTCGGGCTGGACTGTTCCCATGAGGCACAGGGTCAAGACTGAATTCCATATGGCTGGGTTCAAACTGGAATGGCATGGTGAGCAAGTAAACGATGGATTTAGACCCAGATCTCTGTACTGGGGTGAATGTATGACATTGTTCTGCATTCTGTCCATCAACTGTTGTTTTTGCACCTTCCAGAGGCCGGCGAGCAGGGTTCTGTCTGGACTGGAATCCTTCAGTGCAGCTTATCTAGATGATATAGGTGCCTTTAGCTCCACCTGGCAGGATCATCTGAACTACCTCAAAGAAGTTCTTCAGGTGTTGCAGCAGGCAGGACTGGTTGTCAAGGCAAGGAAATGTCAGATAGGGCAGGGGTCTCTTATGTACCTGAGCCATCTTGGTACATGGGAAACATTTACATCTTCAACTAAAGATCCAAACCATCATAACTTAAGAGCTTCCCAAAACCCAAAGAGCAGTGTTGCAGTGCCATTGAGGGGGAAACTTTTGCTTTGGTTTGGTCACTAAGTAAGCTGAGACCATACCTGTTTGGGACTTAATTCCGAGTTCAAACTGACCACGGGCCTCTCAGATGTCTTATGCAGATGAGAGCAGAAACTCCAAACTGTTGAGGTGGTCCATCTCTCGACATGGAATGAACTTTACAGTGGAACAGAGGCCTGGGACTGACCATGCCAATGCAGACAGCCATTGCAGGTTTGTCCACTTAGATGATGAGAACTACCATGGGAATGGTTTAGTTGCTGTTAGCCATTCATCTGGAGAGGGTCATGGAGGCGAAAACCTCTTTTTCCATGATCTCCCCTGACCCTAATATCTGGACTGATGCTGCTGGTTTTCAATTGTTGCACTGGGGCCCTGCAAAGCTGATTGGCATATTCACCTTACCGGTAAATGCCTGGTATATGGTGCTTTGTGTACCCAGGGCTGGTAAGTTAAATGTCACTAGTTGACTGTAACATCTATTGTGCCTGCACTAAAGGGACAAAGTAAAATCATGTCTTCAGGCCTGCCCCTGCAGCCTGAGGGTGCTTTTTTACAATCACAAATTCAACCTGACAGGAGGACTCCAGCATTACCACGGCATGGTCTGAGATTCACAGTCACAGCTCCTGTTATATGTCTCTCCCACAGTAGGATATGTTGTCGCCTTGCATAAGTGTTGTAGGCTGCTAAGCAGTAGGAGTACTCAATGTATGAAGGGTGTGTTTATCTCAAAGAGTCAACAAAGTCCACCCATTAGAGGCTGTTTTTGAAGGAGTCCAACAGTATTGTTCCCCTTCCCGATTCATAGCTGGATCTGTCATTCGTAGCATCCATAACTGCATTAAAGTCACCACCAACTGTTATTTCTCCCTCTGGTATATCGAGAATATTTGTGATAGTGTTTTTCAGGAACGTGTCCTGTTTCACATTAAGGGTATGTACTGAGGCAACCATCGGGTCTTGTCCCACCACCTCCATAAGTATGCAGAGTGACCTTTGTTCTGTGCCCTCGCTAATTTTTAACATAAGATTGCATAATGGCAGAGCATTGTATTGCCATCCCCGATTTCTTGTTATCGTGAGATCAAAATATTGGACTGGAGGCCGTCTGTGCCTCATTCTTTGCCAATCCTGCCACTTTATGTGAATTTCTTGTAGTAGATATATGTCTCCCTTCATTGCTTTTAGGTTGCTGATAAGTGCACATTTTTTAGATGGAAGATTAAGGGCAAGGACATTTAGGCTGACCACTTAAAGAATTGTCTATCAGCATGACCCACTCTGTTTTGCCTTTCCTTCCACCCACAGTGCTGATTGTTATGATGGTGACCATCCTCCACCCGCAGGCTCCTGCCTGCGCCTCATCCCTGGTGGCCCAGGGACCGGAGGCGCGCCAGGGGCAAGCCCGTCTGCGCCTGTCCACGTCTGGACCGCGCCCAGCGCCAGGACCCCTGGCCCCCGACGATGCCAGCCCACACGACAGACTTACGACGCCGCCACCCTCAATGCACTCAAACCCGGCCGGAACCCCGCCTGCTACCGAGCCACCCCGAAACGCACCCACGGACCCTTCACCTGTCAAGCCTGCAATTTCACCTGCCTCCAGACCTGCACCGCACCTGAAAGGCCAGGCACCAGCAACAACTACCTCAAGTGCATCCTGCTCAACACCTGCTCCGTCCACAGACACGCCGTCGAACTCTGGAACCTGCTCGACACAACTTCACCAGACGTCGCCTTCCTCACGGAAACCTGGATGAACGCCTCCTCAGCCACCGACATCGCCATAGCCATCCCGGACGGATACAAGATCACCCGGAGGGATCGCGCCAACCAGACCGGAGGAGGCATCGCCATCATCCACAGGAACACCATCCGCATCACGACCAACTCCGACGACACCCTCACCGCCGCCGAGCACCTTCACTTCCAGATACACACCGACCCCAAGACCACCCTCAGAGGCACTCTCATCTACAGACCCCTGGGACCACGCACACAATTCAGCGAAGCCATCGCAGACTTCATCAGCCCGCACGCCCTCACCTCCTCTGACTACATCCTCCTAGGGGACCTCAACTTCCACTTGGAGAACAACAATGACAGCAACACCACCACCCTGCTGGACAACCTCACCAACCTCGGACTCAAGCAACTGGTGAACACCCCCACCCAATACGCCGGCCACACGCTTGACCCCGTCTTCTCCTCCAGCAAGCACATCTCCTTCAGCCACTCCACCGAACTTCATTGGACTGATCACAGCTGCGTCCACTTCAACTTCAGGAGAACCACGACCCACCACCACCCGCAACAGGCTCCCCGCAGGAGCTGGAACAAGATCACCGCCGACCAACTCACCACCTCCCTCAGCCAGAACCCTCCCGCTAGCGCAACAGACCCCAACGAAGCAGCCCGTAACTTCACACAGTGGCTCACCAACTGCGCCGACGACCTCGCACCTCTGAAGAACCCACCCAACAGACCCGGCAGCAAGAAAGCCTCGTGGTTCACCAACGAACTCAAAACATCCAAGAAAAACTGCTGCACCCTCGAGAAAGCCTGGCGCCACGACCAGACTACAGAAAACATGACAGCCCTCAAGAACGCCACCCGCATACACCACCAGCTGATCCGCACCACCAAAAGAACAACATTCAAAGAACGACTGGACAACAACACCCACAACAGCAAGGAACTCTTCAGCATCGTCAAAGAGCTCTCCAACCCCAGCAGCGGAAACAATGACATCACACCCTCGCAAGACCTCTGCGACTCACTCGCCTCATTCTTCCACCGCAAGATCGCTGACATACACAACAGCTTCAGCGCACAGACCATGCACCCAACCACCGAACCAACGCCCCCACCACCACCCTCTACAACTGGACCCCGGTCAGCACCGAAAACACCACCCACACGATGAACAACATCCACTCCGGATCCCCTGCCGACCCCTGCCCCCACCACGTCTTCAACAAGGCCGACTCCATCATCGCACCCCAACTCCGGGACATCATCAACATCTCCTTCACCACCGCCACCTTCCCGGAGAGCTGGAAGCATGCCGAGCTCAGCGCCCTCCTGAAGAAACCGACAGCGGACCCCACCGACCTCAAAAACTTCCGCCCCATCTCGCTCCTCCCTTTTCCTGCCAAAGTCATCGAGAAGACCGTCAACAAACAGCTCGCTGCCTTCCTCGAGACGAATGGATCCCTCGACCCCTCACAGTCCGGTTTCCGAGCCAACCACAGCACCGAGCCCGCCCTCATCGCAGCCACCGATGACATCAGATCCATGCTCGACAACGGGGAAACAGCTGCCCTCATCCTCCTGGACCTCTCTGCAGCGTTCGACACAGTTTGCCACCGCACACTAATACAGCGCTTCAGCAACACCGGAATCCAAGAGAAGGCACTGGAGTGGATCATCTCGTTCCTCGCCAGAAGAACCCAGAGAGTCCGCCTCCCCCGTTCCGTTCTGCAGCCACCGAAGTCATCTGCGGCGTACCTCAAGGATCCTCGCTCAGCCCCACCCTCTTCAACGTCAACATGAGCCCCCTCGCGGCCATCGCACGCCAACACAACCTTAACATCATTTCCTACGCCGATGACACCCAGCTGATCCTCTCCCTCACCAACGACCCCGCCACCGCCAAAGCCAGCCTACACGAAGGAATGAAAGACGTCGCCGAATGGATGGAGAACAGCTGCCTGAAATTGAACTCAGACAAGACGGAAGTCCTCATCCTGGGATCATCCCCCTCCGCCTGGGACGACTCCTGGTGGCCCCCTGCACTGGGCACCACCCCCAAGCCAACGGACCACGCACGAAACCTGGGCTTCATCCTGGACTCCTCCCTCTCGATGACCAAACAAGTCAACGCCGTCTCGTCATCCTGTTTCAACACCCTGCGCATGCTCCGAAAGATCTTTCGATGGATCCCCACCGAAACCAGGAAGACGGTCACGCAGGCACTCGTCACCAGCCGACTGGACTACGGGAACACCCTCTACGCGGGATCCACAGCCAAACTACAGAAAAGACTCCAGTGCATACAAAACGCCGCCGCACGACTCGTCCTGGACATCCCCCGCCACAACCACATCTCCGCCCACCTGAGAGCCCTGCACTGGCTCCCCGTCAGCAAGAGGATCACGTTCAGACTCCTCACCCACGCACACAAGGCTCTCCACGACCTGGGCCCCAAGTACCTCAACAACCGCCTCACTTTCTACACGCCCACCCGCCAGCTGCGATCGGCCAGCCTCGCCCTCGACACCGTTCCACGCATTCGCAGAGCCACCGCCGGAGGAAGATCCTTCTCCTACCTGGCAGCCAAGACATGGAACTCCCTCCCCATCCACCTACGGCTGACCCAGGACCATCTCTCCTTCAGGAAGCAACTCAAGACCTGGCTTTTCGAGCAGTAACGGACCCCTCCCCCCCAGCGCCTTGAGACCCTAGCGGGTGAGTAGCGCACTTTATAAAGGATTTGATTGATTGATTGATTGACAGTACATTGAAATGAATAGGCTTTTTCAGTAAATTACAGGTAAGTTACTTTTTACCTTACTTTTCTAACTCCGTACTGGATACCTAGATTCAGCATGAGGACATTTCCTGCAACCAGGTGTGATTTTTAAAGAATATTTTTAGATTTCAAAACACACTTAAAAACTTTTTGGGAGAAAACTGTCAATGTTATCCTATTGAGGAAAACAGGTTATCGGTTCACAGGTAAGTAATCGACTGAGCGAGTTAAGGTTCTGGTGTTAGCCTCAGGGGTCCCTCAGCGGCACTAGGGTGTTGAGGCCCAATGTTATCCAATGGGGGATAGGGGGCCTCCGGTTGGTGGCTGCTGGCAAGCAGGCCACTGGGTTGTGGGAGCAATGCTCCTAGGGTTTAGATCAGGGCAAATGGGAAAACAAAGTAGCACAAAAGGTGCACCCTCAGCGGCACCGGGGTGGCCGGGTGCAGAGTGCTGTTTTGACGTTGTGTGCCCTGTTGTTTTCTATGGAGAACCTCCGGTTTGCAAAAGCACTGCAGGCAAGGAGACAAAGGACTTCTGAGTGCGACCACCACTTGGAGAGGTAAGTTGGGAAGTTAAGAGTTTGTTAAGCACCGTCAGTTTGGGCACACAAGGCATGGGGCGTCGGGTGCAGGGTTGCCTTTTGGGGTCGGATCTTCTTACCAGCTCCTGGTCGCGGTTAGGGGGGCCTTCTGGATTTAGACTGCAGGCGTCGACTGGAGGCTTGAGGCTGGTCAGGGGTCGCCAGATCTCGGATCAGAATTGCCGGGGTGACCTCCTCGTGGTGTTTTTCCACTCGAGCTCGGGCCAGGTTCGGCAGGTGCAGAGTGGGCTGGATTCGCTGTCTCCAGCTGCTGCCAGAGGTTGCAGTTGAACAAATACGGTGTTCACGGGAGAAGCAATCTTTGGAAGTGAAGGAAGGAAGGTCCTCTGGGGTTTTTGAAGTTGCAAGCTACAGGACAAACCGGGATTTCGCAGGACAAGGTTCCAGGGGAGACAGGCCTGTAGGGCTGGGGCCAAGTCAGTGGGCGTCTTCCTCTTGTTAGCTGGCTGCACAGGTGTTCGGTCCTTCTTCTTCTTTTCTTCTTGTCATTTCTAGATCTGAGGAAGCAAGGTTCAGGGTGCCCCTAAATACTAGATTTAGGGGTGTTACATGTAGGTAAAGGGCAAGGACCAGTGGGTCCCTTCCCTGGAATGGGTACACCTCCTATCATGCCACCCTCCAGTGGGAGGGGGGGCAGGAGCCTGTCCCTGGTTGGTTGGGTCCCCTCATCCTCAAGATGGCGGGGACTTAGAGTTGTGCTTCACCTTGCCTCCCCCACCTGAGGGGTGGAGTTGGCAGAGGTGGGCACACCTCTTTCCCTCACTTTTTCCCCTCCGGCTCTCCTGCCTAAAGTGGGGGGTGGAACCAGTGGGGACCAGTTGCTGAAAGCAGCAAATGGTCTGGGGAGGCTCACAAAGGCGGAATGCCTTTAAAACTTCCCCTTTGTGAACCCTGCCCATCCTGGGGGAGGAGGCTTGGCACCTCATCCCAGGATGTGCATTATTTCAGGCCTCCGAGAGCAGCAGGCTATTGACCCAGGGGTCCAGAAACATGTCTGTTGGTGGCAGCCTAAGCAGCCACTCAGTCAAGTTACTAGAAGTTGGTTGGGTTTCAGGGGGCATCTCTAAGATGCCCTCTGTTGTGCATTTTACATTAAATCTCACAATGGCATCAGTGTGGGTTTAATGTGCTGAGAAGTTTGATACCCAACTTCCCAGTTTTCAGTGGAGCCATTATGGTGTTGTGAAGTTCGTAATGACAAACTCCCAGCACCATATACTCTTAATGGCAGCAGTGCACTTACAATACCCAGGAATGGACTTGAGCACTGGAGGGGTACAGGGCTCATGCACCTGTACCCTCACCAATGGCATAGTGCACCCTACTAGAGGGGTGACTGATCTATGCCAGGGCAGTGGGTTTGTGGACATGGCACACAGGAATGTGTGCCATGTCGACTCTTCACTTTGTTCTGCATCAAGACACGCAGCCTGCAAAGGCAGAGTGTGTGTGTGTCAGGGTACAGGACCTCTGAGGGTGGCACAATAAGTGCTGCAGCCCTTACAGGACTTCTCTGGTCATAGTGCCCTGGGTACCTGTGGTACCATTTACCAGGGGCTGACATGTGGCCAGAGATGCCAATTAGGTTTAGGCTTCAATGCAATTTTATTGAAGGAACATAGGCCCTGGGTACCTGATTGGCAGGAGCCCAGGGCACACTCAGTCAAAAAAACAGCAATTCAGCAAAAAGTGGGGGCGTACTATGCAAGAAAGAGTGCACTTTCTCACATCCCCTACCTTCTTTTACAGTAAACTTTAACTGAAAACCTACTCAACATGTCAGACCTCGGCTTTAGCGACTGAGTTGCGGCATGTGCTCTGGTCGTTGGAAACCAATGAACCATCATCAATGGGGTCTTATTGACCAAACCTGTCCCGTTAGTCTGCCCTATCCCTGCCCTACTCCCCCAAGACCACTCTCCCACTCATACAAACAGTTAAAAAGATTAATCTATAAACAAGATCCCCGCCATTACTAGTGTTCCCCCAGCGTCGGCCTCTCAATCTTCGTAACTGGACCAAAAAGTGTGAGTTACTGCCACCCCTTCTAAGCTGATGGATGACATCATCTTTTCCAGCCCGTCTTTCTTCTTTGTTGGGCTTTACAGAAGGTCAGTAGTTTTAGAGTTTGCCACCTAGGTCACAGTGACTGGACTCTCCCCCACCAGATTCAGATGAGCATCCCACATCTTCTCCTTTCAGTCTCAGCAGATTTGGTGCAGCATCAAGGGATGCGCAGTTATGCTGTTTTCCCTCCCATATAAAGAACAGTCTGAAGGGGTGGCCACATTTGTAGGCTATTTTCTTTTCCTACAAAAAAAACAGTGACTTGGCCCCGGGTTTGTCACTTGATCAAGGTGACTGTTAATAGATTTTGATTCAGTTGGAACTTTACTTATTTGAAGGACGGGGAACTGGCACTCCAAACCGTAGCACCACATCTGGCACCACATTGCTCTCCTCTCCTGATGCAGTGAAGCCACCCTGTGTGCCTTATCAATGCCCAGATATTGAGCTCTTGGGTCTTCTAAAATCGCCACAAAGAGGCCCCTGACATAGTCCATGATGTCCTGGTGTTGGACAGATCTGGGGATCCCCTGAATACAGATATTGTCCTGATGGGAACGGTTTTCAAGATCCTAACATTTTCCTAGCAGGTTGATTTGATGTCCGTCTAGTGCCATTAGGCAATCTGTTAAGCTTTTAGTCTCTTCAGCTTGTCCATCCACCATTATCTCAAGGGTGTTGATCCAGTGGAAAGTTAATACATTTTTACGCATACATTATTTTCATCATCTTTGTAGTGTTAAATCTATTTCCTCTCTGGGTCCATAATCATATCTTTACATACAAACCATTGATCCTCCGATGAATCTTTTACATGAGCTAACACAGACTTGGATATCAAGAAAACGTGGCAATTCCTTATGATGACCTGGAATAAGAAAATGACAAATTCATGCATACCCTAAAATATCTCACTTAACCTTAATAAACAAAGTTTCGATGAAAGATTTCTCATTAACATTGACTCCAAACAATGAAATTGCTCATGTATATCTTTAATCTAAGCCTCAGTTTGAATGTTCAAGAAACAAAATTTAATTTAAACTTTTTGTATTTAGAATCCATTTAGTACAATTAGTCACACAATGTCATACAGATTCATTAAAGTAGACATATGCTGATTACCTAGGGGATGAAGAGAGAGAGAGAGAGTACATAGGAGAATCAAGTCCAGCATTTAGTTTATACAAACCAATTATGCAGAGATGAAATATAAGGAGTCAAAGGATTGAGTCCATATCTCTCCAGCCAAAGAGTTATACCTGCACACTTTACCAGCCGGCAAAGTACAGGTTGAGCCATTTCGGAAGTTCGTTTCAAAATAGGATTGGCATAGGTAATCAAAGTTCAGTCCGACAGCATGCCAGGCAGGGACATTGAAAAGGATAGCCAGCCCTGACTACCCCTCCATGGCAATTATACTTCCAAAGTTCTCAGTTTACGCCCACAAAGTATCAGTTCAATCATACATAATGGTTTCCATTGGTGGTCCAATTTAGGCTGCTCATGGTGTGATCAGTACATGACTAAGATATCCGAAAACATCAAGTAATCCTTTTGTCGAATCATCAATTTCAACAGCTTTATAATTTGCATCCTTTCCTCTGAAATTAAGTAATTTGTTTTATTCTCTTTCTGTCTGTTTCCAGGCGCTTTCGCTGGGTTTGCAACTGTATTGATACATTCCTGTCAAAAGTGTTGCTAAAATAGAAAAGGTCCAACTGTTCATAAGAAAGAAAAGAAGCACTCAGAAAAGTTCTCATAGCATCGGAAATGACTGCTACAGCTAGATTCTGCTTGTTGAAGAAAGGGAAAAGAAGCATTCGAGGCCTACATGAAAGCTCATTAAAATCCTTACTGCATTAAGAGTAATATAAATCACACATTAGCATGAATAGTTCAATTTTCTCAGTATATTCACTCATTATTCTTTTCTCCAAAGATTACATGTCAATATTGGGCACTACTAAACGAAAAACACTTCCCATGTTCTATTTTTCGAACAGATTAATATGCAGGTCATGTTTGTCATTTAAATTACATTTCATACATTGCTAATGTAATGCGGCAAAACTCATACTATTAAGCATCTTTAACCTAAATATTTTATTCATTTTCATGTAATTCATTATGTAAGCATTCTTCATTAAGTCACGTTAGATAATCAGCAGCACATTTCTAAATTAAACACGTTTTATTTTCCAAATATGTGTCTACATTTCATTGAACATTATAGTTATTTCTCTTCTCTCTTTACCTATTTTTCATATTTTTACATTTCAGAACATTTCTGCATGCTTCAATGATGCAGTAAAGAATCTCATGTTTTCCTCATCATTCTATTTTGCACATTTTGTTAAAGTTAGTACAGTAAATCTCATCTATCAGTGAGAATTGATAGAGGCAAACATCTTTAAACTTTCATTAGTTTCTATTCTGCTGCCCATGTCTGCAATCTCCCTGCAGATTTATTTGAGGTCTTGTTTTAGTTCTTGTTTTAAACCAATTATTTCTTCTATAAGGTTCTTGAATGCTTGTGTCAGTAAGTTCCTGGTGATTCCTTCCTCTTCCAGGTAAGGTTTGTGTCAAGCTTGGTCACCATGGCAGTCTTTAGGTCCTCTTGTTTGTTTCCCCAGTTATTGTAGCATTTCCTTTACAGGAAGCTATTTTTTCCTCCCCCCTCTTGCCATTTCCAGGGACAGTTGTTGGACCCATTGATGCCTAGAGGCTTAGCCATGCCCTACTCAGGTGCAGGCACTCAGTTCTAGAGTTGTCACTCCCCATACAGGTCCAATTTCTTACCACAAATGTGGCCCTGTTGCAGCTCACCCCAAGCTCTGCTGTCACCACTGCTTTCTCTGCTGTTAGGAGGTATGAGCTGTGCTATTGCTGTTAGTGCTATAATTAAGTCTTGCCTTGGCCACAAGCAGAGACCCTGGGTCTCATCACTCTATTGCTCCTATCACTTCTCTACTGTGGGGTTTATGCTGTTAGTGCAAGTGAGTCACTTTCAAGTTGAGGGCAGTCTATCAGCATGTGTGCGTCCTTTCGCACTAGGAGACAGTTGTTCATCCCACATTACAGTGAGAGACCTTCATTGTTTCAGTGAATTTGGGTAAGGGTGGCCCTGGGTGAGCCCCATGGACTCCTTTACTGATGGCATTTGTTGAAATATAATAAATATAACAAATCATATTACAAGAAGCCTTCTGCTTCTGCCTATACGTGCACATATAAACGTATAAGCAGACATCTCTGATGGTTAGAAAACATTTTGAGATGGCTGCAATAGTGCAGGGGGTGGCGAACAATGCATAAGTGGGGAGGTGGCAAGAAGGTGCTGACGGTGGGTAGGCTGACAGGATTAAAGAGAGAAAATATTCCCTCTTGTGCACTTGTATATAAGCTCTGATATGAGCAGTGTAAGGATAAATCATCTAATCAAAACACTGTGACACCAAAATACTCCTGGGTAAAGCAACACACAAGAATAGGAGAAAGGTCATCGAATAAGGAGCAGGAAAAGGACATAAACTCTGAAGCTGTCTATCCATGAGCAAGGCGCTAACCAAAGCATACTCTAAGTATGTTATTTATTGGAAGCTACAGACCTCCAACAGATAGCTAAAGCTGCCTCCAGCCAAGACTTATTAGGCAGGGATTGAAAGAAAGTTGTGTTTACTTTAAATCAAATCACAGTCAACGTTTCCCAAAAGTTGATTCATATGGACGTTATAAGGAATTCAATGGTCGCAGCATTTGGCCTTAAGCATTATACATATATATGCCCATTTCTGTAGTTTCCCGAAATGTTTTTTTTATTTATATTATAAGTTTGAACTGCTTTAATGTTATTATTCCACATAATGATAGTTATACTTATTAGGTGCACCAGTGGCATTTCAGACTAGGACCCCATTGAAACCATAGTAGGTCCAGACAAAAGAACATCTACATGTCCCCCATGTGCTCATTGAAAATGTTTCGTGCATGTGGAACATTTGTTATCTGTTACTGAAGATGGATTCCCTCTTTTAGGATTTATGGACACATTTATCAATATTGCATGCTAGCTGTGCTTGAAAGAGCATCATATGGCGCATTCCTGTTCTTTCTTTGTGCAGTAGCACAATGAGTTGCCTAGCGCCAATGCCGGCACCCTTTCACAGTGGTGCAATGGTGCCTGCATTGCAGACAGGATTGGTTTTGTGCAAGAAGGGACACCTTCCTGCACATAAATAATCCGCAGAGGCATTTTCTTCTTTCTACCTTTACTGCAAAATGCATCAAACATAGAGGAAAAAACAAGGACAAATAAAGATATTTCTCCTTGTTACGCCTAGCATTTTGACTCATTTCCAGGTCTACCAGTAATGGTAACTCAGAGAAGGTGCCAAAATCCATGCACGAATGCGTGGGAACACCCATGCGCCACCCATGGAACGCCTCCCTGGGTCAGCGTAACGCAACGCAGTGATTTGTGCTGTACTGCATTACTATAGATTTATCAAGCCATGCAGGGCCACTCAAGGTGGCCGTGCATGGCTTGATGCATCTAAATAATTGCGGTGCCCTTGCACCCCCTTGCCTAGTGCAAGGGTGACACAACTCATTGATAAATCTGCCCCTCAGTTTCAGGACTTACAAAGGTGACAGAGGTTTTGCACTGTGTTCATGGCATGGCAGACGTTTTACTGCACATTTTGATTTACCTAAGTTGTTCCCATAATGCATGCGGGAGAGGTTTTGGAGGAAAAACTATCCAAAATATTTTGAGCTCAGAATCTACCCTTCTCTTTCAACTGAACCTTATTTTATTTTCTCACCATCTTTAATCAGCATACAGAAACAGAGACCTCAAACCTATAAAGGTAAAGCTCCCTCATCCTAATAAGCACATACCCATATAAATTCCTTGGCTTTACATTCCACACCCAACAATTAACACAAAGAATCCATAGAACAGCAATGTGGTCATAGAAAACCATTGTTAGCAAACACTTCTATACCACATTCTGCCACCGAAGATGTTGGTTGCACCTTAAACATTGCATAAAATAACCCAAATACAACTTATCATTTCTAGGCGAAATCCACGTAGTTTTCTCTGGTTTCTTAACCATTCCTCTAATAGCTGGGCTTCTGCTTCTCCTGGTTAGACTTCATTTAGTAAGTATTCTCTGGTTTCTTAGTGCCCACAGGGGTTCGGCTACTGTTTCTACTAGGTGAACCACATATTCCTTTCCAAGACATAACAGGTCCCAAGTGCTGTGGCTCGCTACTTCTTGTCAGACCTCTGTAATACAATATGTGAGGATCCACTGTTCCACATCAATGATGACTTCTAATACAGAAAACTCTTAGAATGGTAAGTATCCATTTGCGTGATGTGTCTATCCCCACACCCTCCACATCTCTTCAAGATTCTGATTACTAACATAACCACACAATGTTTAGAGCACATCTCCAAATCTCTTGCCCTTCATTCAACAACTCTCAGATTGGACAAACCACAACAACACCCTTTCAACCTGTTAATATTGGGTGAAACTATGCATATTTCATTCCTGAATAAGGCAATACCAACATTTGTATTGTGAACAATCAATTATATGATTTCAATATAGTGTACACTGGGGTATGCATGTTCTTTTGACTTGTGCATTTGTCCATATTTTGTTATCATTCCTTTCAGTGACAGTAGCCCTCCTTAAGCAGGAGTCCCCCTCATGATCCAATATGCCCTCCTGATTTAATAACTGATGCTCTACTGAGGAAGGGGCACCTAGCTAATGGATCTAATTATGGGTGCATAAAAACGGCATTGCACACGATTAACCTCTTCATCCGTTTCTTGAACTTCAATCATCTAACGCATAGCTACGCTAAAAGTGCAAACTCACAGGCAATGCTCCGACACTATGCACTGCACTTGCCGTGTCACACATTCATGGTGATGATACTAGCATCTTGGGAAACTCATTCAAATCGATATCAGATCCGATAAAAGTTATTCTTTAAAGACCTTCTCAACAGCACATGAATCAGCCCACATTATGCAAAACTGGCTCTCCCTGCATGTCAGAATTGCTTCCAGTTTATATTTTGAACAATTTGCCAATCTTCTCAAAATGGTTATCGTTTCTTGTGGCTATTGCTGTGCAAGAAACAACGGGGAGAGTGAGCCTACAAATGTGCCTGACAATGAAGGGGAAGCCTGGCATGAATCTTTCTTTTGCTTTCACCTCAAGTCTGGAACCCCAACATTGGAGACAACATAAATGTCCTACTCTGCCTTCCTCTTTAAAGGCTCTAAAAACCCATTTCTTCAACTCTCGCTTTCAATGCTAACTTGACCCTTCTCAATCCGATCCCATCCAATATGCTTATTTTCATGTTACTATTTATTATATATTTGTTCTCTTGATGAATAAACTTTATTTAAAATAGGCTGCTACTTATCTGGGCAGATTCAATCTCTATAAAGAGCTGAGATAAAAAAAAAAATAGTATATCACATCCTTCCTAGGCGTGTCTAGGGTGACTAAGTCCTTCAGTTTGAAGAATCATAGCAATACCCAGTCTCTCTCAATGAGTCATGAAATACACTTTCAATACATTTTTCGGTCCTTCTGGTAAACTAAAACTGGTGAGCCCCACAACCTGACCCCAGATATTCATGTCCATTTGTCCATTCTATAAGATTTAGTTTACAATCCAACCCTATTATAGCCATTGTAGACCAGGAATAATCCTTGATTTTATCCTGTCATGTTGTAGTCTATGTCTCATCAGCCTTACAGCCGTATAGTGGCCACATCATCACCTTTCAGCGGCAGTGCCTAGAGATCTTTGTTCCAAGCAGCAGAGGAATGTTCAAAGGCTCGCTGTGCCACTGGCTTCTCTCAGGAGGTACAAACAGAAAACTAGGGCTTAGTTCTTCTCTTATGTGGGGTAACCTATGTCTTCTGTCTCCGTTGTGGTGTAGCCAGGTTCTAAAGTCTACTGAGTCAGTCAGCAACTCGAGTGGGAGCACCCACAAGCAACTCTTTAGATTTACTCAGATTCTCATTGAATGGCCATCCCTCTTCACAGACATCCTCTCACTCGGACATCATTGGAAACCAGAAAATTCACCCAGCACCCAATGCTCATTCCAGCGTACCTTTTGTGTGTAGCATTGCTTGTCTATCATTTAGCCAGAGTTTCAGCTCTATAGAGATATTGTTGAGTCATAGGGGTCTTTCCTTTTAAGTTGCCCACATCTTTGCTTTAACGTACAACCCCTCTGCCCCTCAATGGCAAACGTGTTACACAATCTCCTCACCACTGACCAGCAGCGTATCATCAATGGTCCCAATAGCTGCACATTTGGATTAGTTTGCTTCGATGTTAAATACACTACTTGTCTGCAGTCCTCCTTCAACTTTTGTTTCCAACATAGTTTTTAAACTGTTAATCATTAAGTATAGAGGGTTGGAAGTATAACGTGCTCTAATTAGTCTGTATTGAAGTTTGATAAGCTTATTAAAATTCCTTTACCTAAAGGACTTTAATCTTAACTCAACCATACAAATTGTTCTTACAAGATTTTTAATTCTTATATTAATGAAGTTCTCCTTGTTCCTCCTAGCTATATAAATTGTACTCATCTAAAAGTTTAAATGCAATCCATAAAAACAGTTAAACCCATCTAGTTGTTTCTTATGAAGTAAAGGACCTTGATAAATTCAGTTTTTAATCTCCTTCTCTCTGAGCTAGTCTAGGTTAAAAAAGACCAAATAGGAGCACGGCCAGAGTTGAAAGTGTGCAGCATGCCGACTTTTTTTCAGAATGGGTAAAATGTCATTGTTAACCAATATTTAATTGATATAAATGAAAGATGAGTGACAGGTGTTTCAAATAAGGTGAGGAATGAGGACTGACTTGACCCTATAAAGGGCTATAATATTGTTTGTTTACAAGAAACCTGGGCCAGGGAAACAGTATATATTGGTGGGTTTGTATCGATCCATATCCCAGCTGGTCACTATTTGGGGGGGTCATCACAAAGGTGGTTTGCTTACTCTAATAGCAACCACTCTGGGTAATAGGTTCTGCAATCCTTATCTTGAATCACCACATTTTCAATTTATTAACATTATGCATCAGCCTAATGTTACACTGGTCATTGTTAATTTTTGTCATAATAATTTTGCATCTGCCAACATTTATATAGCTGCGAGGCTTGAACTCTCCCTTAGTAAACACTTGATTGATCTTAACATGGATCTTTTTGTTTTATGGGGTGGGGACTTTAATTGCAGGTTATGCCCTATCTAAAATGTCAGCCTGTAGACTGATGGGGGAGGATACTAAGGATCAATGTCACTTTGATCATAACCCTTGTGGGGACACCTTTAATTCAATATTGTCTAAAGTTTCTCTCTATTTGAAAAGGAATCTTATCATGCAGTCAGCACAGCACCAGGTTACATATATAGGTAGAGGTCAGGATAGTCGTCTTGATTTTATTGCTCTTTCGGAGTACTATAAACCAAAGGAAGTGTGTTTTTCTATTTTAAAAAAAATGTTTTAGTGATCATTTGTCTTTTGTCTATTTCTTTTGATACAGAGATCAAAAACATCCTACTAAATCCAAAATACAATCAATAACTTATAAGAAAAAAAAATCTCATGCGTAAATGGGCTTCTGTAAACCATAATATTGTACTGGAGAAGTTAATGAAAGAAAACAAGGCACATAGTTAAGTTTGTTTAGAGAGTGAAATAAACCCCCAAAGTATGTTGGAAGCTTTTGATGATATAACTCAAACAATAAATGAATTATTACAGGCCAATAGAAAGCGAAATGCCCAAAGACCTCACAAATGGTTTAATAGTGATTGATCACAGACTCATAGCAATCTCATTAAGGCTTTGAAACAGAAGCCTAGGGATAAAGGGTTGGTAAGTTTATGTAGGTATCTATATAAACAGGCACACCTGGGGATGCGAACACCGTGGAGAGAAGGGTTTAACCAACTACAACTCCACAAATGGTATCTATATGATTTCAGGAGGGATGCCACGAAGTTGACTTCCCAGTACATTGAAAAAGGTCATACTGCTGATCAACTTGAGTGGTCTGTTATGGAAGGCTAACACAGGAGCACACAGTCATTACAAAAGCACTTCTACTTTTCGAACAGAGAAGGATGGGTACACAGGCTCCACACAGACCAAGGCAGACTCAATGATGATATCCCCTGGGGAAGCTTACTGACTGGGTAAACGCCCCCCCCCAAGGCTAGGGTTGGGTAGAGAGATTCAGGAATATACACAGACATGGCAACACAATTACAACTGCAGGCCAAATAATTGGATTTCGAGCCATAGACAATAAGTAACACTGAGGTCAAGATGACAGTTGGTTTCTACTGCCAATATCTGCTTTTGCCTCTATTGTCAATCCTGATCAGGCCAGAGGGGATGGTGAGACTCTTAGATTAATTCCTCTCTGACAACCACGACCAGTACTAGTGTAATGCGGCCGCTGGCCAATTATCAATATAACTTCCTTCGCAACGGTTTGCAATGTTACACATATAAGAAATCATGTGATCTGTTCGTGGTTTAGTAGTGTAGTTACAAGTTACCACCTGGGGGGTTGGAGTTTTGGTTTTATGCATTCCTACCTGACTAACCTCCTGTTTTAAAAGAACAGCCGGAATATTGCAATATTAATATTCACCTTATTAACCATTTGTTAGTATTATTGTAATCCATCTAGTCGTCCTAAGATGGTCGGAGTTCTCTCTTCCCCATTAGGGATTCGAGCCCCATTCCCTACCTTAGACGAGCTATATTTCCCATACTCCCGGGAACATAACAGGCCCACCGAAACTGGTGCCGTTATGTTTTAAACAACGCCCCGCATGCCATTGGCAGTTGGATGACGTACTTCCACAGTCGGGACATGCCACAAACTGTTGAAGAGTATTTGAGTCGCTCCCTGCCTTGCTCACATTGTATCAACCGGCAGAGAGTGGACGGAGTAGGTGCTCCGCGTGGCGGTCCTTCTGATAAAGTAAGGAGCGGGGGTGGGTTTGGGGACTTTGATTTCAGAACATACAAAAAAGCACAATTGGCTGAGCTCTGTGGATACTTAAGGGGTGGTCTGGTATTTTTCTACGTAGATATAAGTAGTGTCTATGGAAAAGAAAGAAAGAAATTGACTAACAATGTGTGCTCTGTGAACATTCTGAATCTCTATTTTTTGCAAAATGTAATGTCTGAACAGTGCAGAGAAATACTATTATCTGTCAAGGGGCTAAAGTGTGTCACCGCAAATCAAGTAGTGGAGATTGGATATTTGGATGCCTACAGTAAAAAACAGGCAAATATTTGCTGTGAGAATACGTAATTTACCGCCTATACACTAACAGTAATAACATTGGGCCAGGAACACTGAATATGCTCTGGGGTTAATTTGATTTTTCTCTTGGGCAAGTACCCTACTGTAACAGCCCTTTTTGGCCTTTGTTTAGATACTTAGAAAGATTACAGCCAGGAATTGCACAAGGTGCTATCCTAAAGGCACTACTATGTGATGTTGGGGTGTCAGGGAGCCCATTTCCTAGGCAAAAAAACCTTGGGGCTTAACGGCATTTGCAACGCTGACATAGACTGAAAGGTACCATCTAACTACCTTATCCTCTATTTATAAGCACTGTGGAGCCTATACCCTCACTCAACAGTCTTAAGCGAACTTGACTACTGACAATGATGAGAAAATAATTTCTTTTTGTGTGTGGTGCCATTTGCATCCCCTGTATGGCAGGTGGACATTTACTTATGCTCATTTCATGTTGTCCTTCCTCATTATTTTTATTGTTTTCTATACCCCTCTTTTTAGCGTTTGACTACGAAGGCCACCACCCCTCCTTCTGACCAAGTCTATGGTATCTCCTAAAATCTAGGGTAACGAGTAGGTGCTTTAACTTTGATCACTATTAACCATAGTGGACATAGTTTACTACACCAGAGAGAGAATTCCTAGAATCCTGGTAAGATAAGTCCATCGCAAGCAGTCATTGGGTGTATTGATAGAAGTGGTTCCACCATAGCTAACATTAATTAGGATCTGTCTTGATCATAGAAGGTTTTCTTCTTCCATTACCTACTCACACTCACGATATGTGTTGTATCTTTTTCACGTGTTGGGTGAATATGATTAGCATGTAGGAGACTTGTGATCACAGTCTTGTGATTCACCAAGGATTGAGCATGGATAATAATATTGTGACTAGCACACCTTTACAAGGTACTTTTCCTGTGACTTGCCTCTTTGTTTTATCTTTCCCTTTACAGGTACAGGATGCATTACGTATGAGAGTATCCCAGGTAGGATTCACTTGGGCACACTTTAGGTGTACTCCCTCTTTATTTGGTAGGGATATAGGGAACACCTTATTCTGTTCTGGTAGGGATCTCACAGCCCTGACGAATTCCCCAGACCTCTTTGGCTCTTTGTGTGGGCAGAAACATGTTGGCCTATTGTGAGATGGATTAGAGACATTACTCTCTTTAGGGTCCATCAATGTATTTGGTTTTAATGTACCTCAGGTCCTCACTAATAAAAGTGAAAACCGAGGCACCTGAAGGTATTTTTAATTGAACTGGCTCCCACTTTTTGCCCTGTAAGTTTTGTGTAAGATCTCTCTCCTTTTGTCAAAAGTCTTCGCAGAGGTTGAGTCCGCCCTGGTAGTACCATATTACCAGGGTGGGGAGATAGTGCCTATGATGAAGCATGACACAATATTGTGTGTGAGGCATCCTCTACCACTTAGGATGGCCTTCTAGACCTAGACCTTCTTAGATCTCACATGACTTACAACAATGAGCATGATCATCCATGCTTTAGTTGCTTATTGCATTAATATTGGCAACCTGCTTCTTTTGTGTTTATTAGTTAGGGCCCCAAGCGTTTTTTTGGAAGACTGTTAATGCCTCTTTTTTTAAGGATAGTTATATTATCTGTATTGATGTCACAATCCCTCCCGACAAATGGGTTGAACATTTTACTGTGTTATATAGGAGTGACAGGGAGTCTACGTGTCCTTCACAGTTTAATGACATTTGCATAGGCGAGAGTAGCCTAAAGCTGGCACCCCCCACTTATCAGAAGGTTGCAAAAGCCATAAATTAGAACACTAAGAATAAAGCATCTGGTCTGGACATTGTCTCCACCGATCTCTTCTTGATAAATCCTGATCTGTGGCTCCCAGTGCTAACTAACATTTTAAGCTGTGTAGCAAACTCGAGCCCACTAAAATCCTGGTCCAGTGTGACCAAAGTTCCTATTTTTTTAAAGGACACAGGTCGAACCCTACATTTTACTGCCTGATTTCTTTAATTGATTTTACATGTAAATTAATGGGCATGATATTACTTGAATGTCCCAAAGCCTGGGTAGCAGATAGAGGGACATTTTCAAACATCCAATACAGCTTCAGAAGAGGCTTGGGCAGCGTTGAGCAGTGTCTCAGTCTCCACTTGTCCTAAACAAATTTACGCTGGTAAAGAATGGCACTCTCCATTTAGAATTTATGCATTTAACTTCTGCTTGTGACTGGGTGGAGAGAGGGAAAATGTGACAAAAAATGTTGGAAATGGGCATCGAGATATCCTCGGTCCATTCCCTAGTGCAGATGCATCAAGATGTGACTGGAAGATATGGGGTAGTGGGTGAACTTACGGCACCTATTGAAATGAGGTGTGGAGTAAGACAAGGGTGCGTAGTAGCCACCTTTTTGCTCTGCTTATATAGCAATGATCTCAAGAGTTATTTTAATCAGGGGCTGCAGACGTACCAATAGTAGGTTATAGCGATCTCCCAGCTCTGCTCTATGTGGATGACTGTCCATTGATCTCTAGAAGCGCTGTTGGCCTGCAAACACTTCTAAATAGATTTAGTGATGTTATGAGTAATCTGTGCCTAAAGACAAATACAGCTAAGACACACTTCATGGTGGTTGGGAAAACTCGCTCCATTTTAAAGTCTTGTTTTATTGACAATGATAAGCTGCTCCATGTACCAACCTTTTCCTATTTAGGCGTCCCATTCGATCAAAGAGACACTTGGCACTGTAAAATCAAGTTAAATGAAAAATTAAAGTTGATCCAGTGTTGAGTAAGAAGAAAATTTGATGTAATACCAAATCCCATCCATCTAGTAGGCTGTGTCAGATGCAACTGACTCTCTCAACCTCCAGTCTCCTCGCACCAGGTTCTATCACCATGGTGCTTTTCAAACCTATACACATCTAGTAATGCTTTTAATGATGTGGAGGGGTACAATACATTATAGTACATTACTATACATTACTACACACCTTCCCTCTTTATACAAGAAAAAAATGAGATGAGAGAGAAGAGGTAACAGCAACTGAATAAAAAAAACAAGAGATGAAGCATAACCAAAACATAAGGATTATACAATAACATAGTCTTTATACTTTGAGGGTTGTCTTGTAAACCTTCTCTCTCTTTGACATACCACATTCTCACTTTCTTTGCAGGGAGCTGACAACATTGAACATGATGAGGATAAGTTAAAACATTTACTATTACCCTCATTACCTGCTAGCTTACTGTTCCTGATGACAACCACTCTATTAAGATTTCAAATACGTGAATCTTCCGTTTTTATGGCATTCGTTAATATTTTGACCACTTTATGTGGTGGTCTTTGAAACATACTGGATGCTTTCCTACCAAAAGGAGCTCTGATCATGACATAATCACCAACTTTCACAGGAGTAACCTTGACAGCTTTTCTAGAGTCAAAAGACAACTTCCCTGCATCAATCTTTTCACGTTCCTTGAGCTTCCACTTACCATCGGAAATTGTCTACCCCTTTCTAGATTCAGCTTCATTAACCCAATAAGGTGCAATTAACGTGTTAGGGCACCTTCCCTTGAACAACTCAAAAGGGGTACGTCCAGTAGTGGCATGAGGTGAAACCCTGTAAATTTCCACTTTTTTAATAATTTCCTCTTTCCAGTCTATACAATTTTGTTTAGCCATGGCAATACTTTCTTTTAACACACGGTTAAAGCGTTCCACCATACCATTCGTCTCTGGATGATATAAGGAACACCACTTGTGTTTGATGGAACAACTCAATAAGAACTCTTACATGTCCTTGGAGACTAATTGGGCTCCATTGTCAGTCAGTATGACCCCAGGTAAGCCTTCCCATCCAAACACCTCCCTGAGAAACAATATAACTTGCTCTGTGTCTATGCTTCTGGTAACTTTAATTTCTGGCCATCTGGAATACATATCAAAGAGCACAAATACATAACTTTCGCATCTATTCCCTTGTATGGGCCCCAAAATATCAAATGCTAACTCTTCCCAAGGACCTTTAGGATGTTCTCTGACGGCCATGGGTTGTACTCTAGGTTTAAGATGCTTTTCACTCAAGCTACAAGGTACACATTCTCTCACAAGGCATTCAACTTGTAGATCCATACCAGGCCACCAATAGTTAAGTCTGAGCCTTTCTTTCGTTTTTGACATCCCTTAATGTCCTTGATGAGCTAATTCTAGACGTTCTTGACGAAGAATAACAGTAGGAACCAATCTAGTTCCTCGAAATATAAGACCTTCACATTCAGACAGTTCATCTTTCACATTCCAATATTTTGCACAATCTCCGTTGACCTTGTAATCCCATCCTTGAGCAACAAAGCCAGCTCAAGACATTCTTTGTCCGAAGCACACTCCTCACGGTATCTGCTTTCTTTCATCCCGTCATTCTCAGTGCTGCAAACCCATTCATTTAGTCTGTCTTCTTCAGGACTTGAATTACCTTCATCATGTGGTACCAGCCTTGAAAGGTTATTAGCTATCCTATTCTTGGTTCAAGGTAGGTATTCAACTTAAAAATCATATCCTTGAAGAGCCACCACCCACATAGATAGTGTTCCAGAAATTGCATCAATTCCTTTTTTATTAAAAACCTGACATAGAGGTTTGTGGTCGGTCCGCACAACAAATTTCAAACTCACAGGAGGTTTTTAAGTTTCTTTATGGCATAGTGTACAGCAAGGTCCTGCCTTTCTATGACTGAATAGCGTAATTTAGCCCCTCTAAGACTTTGTGAAAGGAAAAGGATCACATTTTCAGTTTCACCATCTCTTTGCTGCAGAACGGCCCCCAGACCTTTCATGCTAGCATCTGTGATGAGAACTGATTTCTTTGAAAACTCCTCAACTTGGGAGTCCTTTTAAGCATGTCTATAACTTCTTTAAACTCAGCTTCACAAACAACAGACCAGATAAAATCTACACCTTTGCACAAAAGTTTTCACACAGTAACACACTTCTCAGCAAAATCCTTCATGAATTTGCTGTAATATTCAGCCATACAGAGAAACTTCATTTTTGTATAGCACCAACCAATTCACCCTTGGGCTCAACACCTTGCCCTGAAATGGTATGACTTAGATAATCAATTGAGGGTCTCTTAAACTTGCATTTGTCTAACCTGACAATAAGATTGTTTATGAAATCTCTCTAGAACTTCTCTGGTCTGGTATTGTTTTCTTGTTCATTCCTCCCATAAATCAGTACATCATCTTGGTATATCTTGACTCCTAATTGTCCTCTCAGAACTCTTTCCAATGCCCTTCGAAACACTGAAGCTGCTGACTCTAAGCCAAAGGGTAATCTTCTAAACCTGTATGTCCCAAAAGGTGTAATAAAGGCGGTTACATCTTTAGACTCTTCATCCAACTTTATTTGGTGATAAGCAGACTTTAGATCAACGGTGGAAAATACCGTAGCCCCTTGCAAAAGCATCAGCATGTCTGAGATTTTAGGAAGGGGATATTTATCCACTATGACCTGCTTATTAAGCTCCTTCAAATCAATGCATAAAAGAAGACTTCCGTTGGACTTTCTGGCAGCTACCACTGGCGCCAACCACTGGGTCCCTTCCACCTCCTCAATTATACCCTCAGTCTTAAGTTTTTCTAATTTGCCTTTCATTTCATCTCTCACAGCAATAGGCACACCACGTACTTTGCCAGCTACAGGCATGGCTCCAGAAACCAATTTTATTTTATGAACGTAACCATGCAAACAACCTAACTCATCCCTAAAAACATTGGGGAAATCTTTCTTCAGAGATGTAGTGAAATCACTTTCACTGTTTTGTGTGGAAACTTCATTCACCTGAAAAGTTTCCTTTAAAATAATAGGAGGGTCATTATTCGGGTCCAACATCACACCCAAGTACCTGTGGTGGAACCAGCTTAGAATACTATCATATTTATGTGAGACAAAAATTTCACCTGATGCACCTTCCTTTGTATTCTATTAAGCCACAAAAGTATCCCAAACGTTTTATGGGCTCTCCACCATAGGCACTTGGTTTTATGTCAGCCTTCAGTGATTTCACTGTATTCAACAAATTAGACATATAAAACTGTTTGGATACAATGGTCATTTTAGCTCCTTAATCAAAAAGTACTTTTGTAGTTTTACCTTCAACACAGATATCATCTAAAGGACCTTTCTTACCGTTGTCTGAAACTTGAGAAACTATTTGACCACAGTCAAACTCTGAGCAACCATCACTGTCACTTGTGATGACAAAAACTTTCCCTTTGTTTTTCTTGGCCTTACACACACATCAGTAAAGTGCCCATTTATTTTACAATTCGAACAAGTAGTCTTAAGTGCTGGGCACTTCTTATCATTGGCCAGATGTCCTTCATTCCCACACCTGTAACATTTGGGCTGAAACGTACGGACGGCTTTTATTTGTGGTTAAATATAGATACTTTGCTTTAAACCTTTCTCTTTGAAATTCCCTTTTATCAAATGAACACTGTTTTCCTTTGTTTCATGTTTTGTAATAATATCTACACATTTTAGAGAATGTTCAATCTGTTTAGCAATGGTAATAACCTCATCTAAAGAGGGATCATCTTTTTACCATAAATCACTCCTGACTTTCTCAACATTACAACCCAACATAAATTGGTCTCTTATCCTTTCATCCAGCAAAGCCCCAAACTTACATGAGGACGCCAACTTTCTCAGAGCAGTAACATAGTTTTCCACTGACTCTCCATCATTTTGTGTCCTGCGACCAAAATGATACTGTTCAAGGATTGTGCTGACTTTAGGTAAGTAATATTTGTCTAGTTTTAGAATGCATATTTCATATTCATTCAAACTTTGATCGCCAATTTAAGGCAAGTGATCAAACACTTCTTGCCCTTCAGAACCGAGACAATGCAAAAGAAGAGCAGTTCTCCTATCTGCGCTGAGATTAGGACTACACACTCTGGCAAATCTTTCAAAAACTTTTTTTCACTTTTGCCATCTAATGGGTGGATCACCAGAAGATGCTAAACAAAAAGGTGGAGTTGCAACATTTTGCATGCTTGTACACACTATCAAACACCTAAGAAAAGAGTATCTCAAATGCACTTTCCCAAAGATAATTCCAAAATATGTTGAAAGAGCTAAGATGAATAAAAATAATAAAATGTAATTCAAAGGTTAAATGTAATTCAAAATCTCAAATAGTAAAAAAAACGCCTCATTAATAAGCATTTTGTCAAGTAATAGAATAACATCTTAGGCAAATATTCAAATGAAAAGAAATAAGTTCAAACTACTTAATTGAACTTGAAGATAGCTGTAATATAAATGATTGAATCCTAGACCAGTGAAACATCTTGAAGTGTTTCAGTCAGGAAGAGTTGCGCATTCCAAGGTAATGTTCCGGTTACACCACAACTACTTAAATCAGGAAGAGTTGTGCCCTCGATAGTATTGTTCCGGTTGTACGAAGATGGCCCTTGAAGTATTTCAATTAGGTGCTTACAATGATATTGGTATAGTAAAGCTCCGGTTGAATCAAGATGCCCGCTACGCCACACACACACCATGAAAGGCGTAGCGCGATGATGACAGTTTCAGGGAAGTTTAACATGAGAGTGTGGGAGTCATCACAGCCGCATGATGTAGTTCAGATCGTCACAGCCACATGAAGCATCCAAAGAAAAACAAAGCTGTGCAGAGTTCTAGAGAGCATGATGCGCAGGTAAGTTGGATGCAGAGTCAAACAAAAACAAAGTTGTGCGCACTGAAACCTCAGTAGCTCCAAAACCAAAGTCTTTGCCACAGCAATACAGAGGTCAACAAAGCTCTCAAAACACTCTGTGTATTGAACCAAGAAAGCAGCCACTCCTTCACAAAATTGTGAGCTTTGCAGGTGAGCCACTTCAAAACAATAGCACTCATAGTGTGAAACGTTCAGACGCAAATGTAAGAATCTCTAGGGCAGTCTCAATTTTCCTTCTCTAGAGCAGTCACTTCTCTCTGTCAAACCTCCCAACCCACAGAGCACATGGGTGAGGTGTAAAACGACAGCACTTAGGAAGTTTAAAACACAAAAGAGCCCGCAACGGAACCTCCTAACCCACAGAAAACCAAATAGGGGTGAGGTGTGAGACGACTGTTCTTAAGGTTAAGCTCACACCAAAACCTCCCAACCCAAAGACTAAAGGGTGAGGCATGTGTCGAGTGCTCTATATCTAACAAGACAGATGCCCAAACAGATGATTAAAAAGTTCAAAAGTAAATTACATGAGACTTGATATCGTATGAAACGTGGAGTGGCTTCATCTTATAAAAGGCTGTGGCTTCCCCTTAAAAAAGGCTAGAAGATGTTGAGACCAAATTCCTCTTTTAAAAATAAAAAAAAAGATGCACAGGCATAGTCTCCGCAGCTCGTCGCCAGTGTAAAATCAAGTTAATTGATGAATTAAAGTTGATCCAGTGTTGAGTAAAAAGAAAGTTTATTGTAATAACAAATGGTCCCATCCATCCAGTAGACTGTGTCAGGTGCAACTGACTCTCTCAACCAACAGTCTCCTCACACCAGGTTCTATCACCATGGTGCTACTCAAACCTATACACAACAAGTAATGCTTATAATAATGTGGAGGGTTACAATAACTTACAGTACATTACTATACATTACTACAGGCACCACCTTCTAGAAGTTGGGGAAAGGATTTTTTGACCAAATCTTGAGGCATTATTTAGGTTTGTAAGGAAATTTGGATCTAAACCAATCGACACACTAATTAACATCTATGCCGCACGCTGTTGTTCTGTTATCAGGTATGGGACAGGAGTCTGGGTCTTTTGTAATGCTTCACCTGTGCAGACAACCAAAAATGACTTTCTCGGAAGACTCCTGGCAGTCCCCACTAGCCTTCTGATTATACTATGCCATATGGAATTTGGTTTTGGTCCCTTTAATATATTGTATCCAAATTGCCGAAATTATGTTATGGCATTCCATTTGGACAAAAGATGAACCTGCACTCAATGAAGCAATAAACTAGGATTGTTTGAGTCTTGACCACATGCATAAATACCATGGCTTAGTTATGTCAAAAAGCAGCTTGAACTTATGGGGAGAGTGGACTGTTTCTGTAATCCTCAACTTATTGCAACTGTTTCAAAATATCAGTTAAAGCAAGATCTCCTAATTGTGTTAAGGGAGCGCAGGGAATGTATGGAGTTAGGCTAGAAGAGAGTAGTTGAATATTTTCCCCTCGTCAGCAAGGAAAACTTAGAGCCATACCTTTTGTTCCCTTTTTTCATTCCAAGAGGTTTTCTTTTATTAGATTTAGGTTCAGTATAGCTCAACTATTGATCTCCTACCCTAGTAAAATATATTGTGACTTCCATCTTGATCATGGTCCATATGACTCTAATTCATCCCAGAATATGCTGCACTTTCTTTTTTTCTGTCAGTTATATTCTAAACCACAGAAATAATTTATTATTCCAATATTAAGGGTTTAGAAAATTAAAAAAAAACAGGCCAGATCTGTATTACCTCCAGCTTCTTAAAACAGAATGCATATGTCAAATGATATACACATGTATTTCTACTGCAGTGTGATTAAGGAATATAGTAGGGAAATGCATTTTTATCTTACACTGTATGGCATTCTATGATAATAGATTTTTTAAAGTCTTTTTAAAGTCAATTAGATGTAAAATTTATTTGGCAAAGATGAAACTCTGTAAGGAGGTTACTGAGACCGCACTTCTACGTTGTACAATGAAATGATTATTTATATTGTTTATATTACACTGTATTGCATTCTACGACAATAACTTTTTAAAGTCTATTAGCAGTGATGAGATGTAAGGTGTAATTGGTAAGATGAAATTCTGTGAGGAGGTTATTAAGATTGCACTTTTAGGTTGCACAATAGCACTTAAATTTGTAATAATTTTAATGTGATCTCCTCTACATATATGGACTATTTTACTCGGCCTACATCGACTATTTTATGTAGTATTAAATGTAATTATCAAGAATTTACATCTTGTATATACTAATCGAGACCCATCAAAATGTGGAGATGTTACTAAGATTGCACTTTTATGTTGCACATTGGCACTTCATTTTAATTTTTTGTGATTTTAATGTGATTTGTATATTACTTTCATGGTTGTATAAACCGAATAAAGAATATTTCACTGAAAGATGACTGAAAGGAGAGGTAATGGTCCTACACCCCACATATAAAAGTTTACATGTTTCAGTCCTAAGTCAAAGTGGCCAGCAGGTCCAGGGCTTTCATCAGAACCTGGAAGAAACGCCTCAGGATAATAATATAATGTCAGTGAAACCTAACTCAATTTGGCATGACAACACAATGCTATGCAATGTTACTATGCAACATGTAACTGACATGCAAAAGGACAACTGCGCCCTTGTTCTGTTTGGGTCCCTTCTTGGGTCCTGTAAGAAAAAAGACAGTGACAACACACAGTTTGCCTATGTTTGTGTAGTTGCATGCTTCACATGCACGGCTGCAGTACAATTTCAACATTATGCCATCAAATCGGTGAGCCAAACAGCACATTGGTGGAGAAAAAGCTTTGTGGTGGTCTTTCTGCATAAGACTCAATATTGAGATTTATTCATGACTTAGAGGTACAAGTACACATATTACATGCATAGAGTACATGCAGACACCTTCTAGAACTTAGGGAAAGGATTTTTTGACCAAACTCTTGGGCCATTATTTAGGTTTGTAAGGAAATTTGGATCGAAACCATTCAACACACTAATTAACATCTATGCCGCACGCTGTTGTTCTGTTATCAGGTATGCGACAGGAGTCTGGGTCTTTTGTAGCGCTTCACCTTTGCAGACAACAGAAAATGTATTTCTCTGAAGACTCCTGGCACTCCCCACTAGCCTTCTGATTATACTATGCCATATGGAATTTGGTTTAGGTCCCTTTAATACATCGTATTCAAATTGCCCCAATTATGTCATTGCTTTCCATTTGCTTAAAAGATGAACCTGCACTTAATGAAGCAATAAACCAGGATTGTTTGAGTCTTGACCACATGCATGAATACCATGGCTTAGTTATGTTCTGTTTGGGTCCCTTCTTGTGTCCTGTAAGAAAAAAGACAGTAACAACACACAGTTTGCCTATGTTTGTGTAGTTGTATGCTTCACATGCACTGTTGCTGTACAATGTCAACATTATGCCATCAAATCGGTGAGCCAAACAGCACATTGGTGGAGAAAAAGCTTTGTGGTTGTCATTTTGCATAAGACTCAATATTGAGTATTATTCATGACTTAGAGGTATCATCAATACACATATGACATGCATAGAGTACATGCAGACACAAAAGACGTGGGCTAAACTGAAATCATTGGGAAGAGGTTTTACTTACCCGCTTAAGTAAAGGTACTAGGCTACATGAGAACAGTGCGGGACATGTACCTGTAGTCACACACTATCACAGGTAAAGACATAAGGCCAGGTAAATGGGGTGTGAGGGAGGGAGGGAGGGAGAGAAATAATCAGAAACATCAGAATGAATAATTTTCCTCTTATTAGTGCCATAAACCCATCTGTCACCCGGAGTCACTTACTTCGTCAAGGGTAACATGTCACACTCCACACCTACTCGGTCCGCATTTCACCTCCTCGCTGGTACCGAGTGGTGTGGGGGACTGGTTTATTTATGCTGCAACCTCATGCTATGAAGCTTGTAACTGCTGCTGTGCCCCAAGGGAAATGTAGTCTGAGGAGCTAGCGTAGAGCCCTGTGTATTTAGTCACATTATAATTGAGAGAGCATTTTAAAGATTTTTTTGGCTAATGTTTATGTGTTCCAAATTTGGTAGACATTATATCGGAGTTCAAAGGTAAAGGACAAACTAATCAAGTTGCACTGCAGTATATAAAGAGGAGAACAATAGACACAGTATCCCAGAGCAAAGCTATGTGCTTGATTATTCCACATGATAATAATTCCTCTATTGATATCAATTTAAATGAACAAAATGTTGTATCTATGAGAACCGGAAATGCTGAGGGGTTATATTATAAAGAAAAGAAAATTGTTATTACAAACAGGTTCATTTAAAGGAGGTCTGATTCCATTATAAGGAATTGTGTTGTGTCCATGGGATATCGTGATTTAATCCTGTAATGTGGGTGCATAGTGTATACACCCACTGTTGTTCTAAGTTTAATAGTACTTTGGTCATGTTTGGTTTCATATCAATCTTTTCAATAACTATCCAATAAAGGTCTTCCTCTCAGTGTTTATTGGCAAGGTGATAGTGCATTGGCACCGAATGTTACTGCCGTCTTCGTCAATACGCATTTTCACTTTCCTTGTGTCATGCCTACAAATATTTTATTGCAGATGCACCTAATAAGGTACATCACATTTGTGAAGTTGCAATTAGTGTTGCTCCTCTGTTCCCATGAGGTTTTCAGGCCTAAATAAATGGTTTTTGTATGTGTTGTGAAACGGCATACAGAGCATGTACCACACAGAAAAATTGCTCATTACTTTTGGGAGATTCCATAGAGTATGTTGTGCCTTATTGTCCAGTTTAGGTCTTGTGTGGACAAGTATGTCTCCCAAGTTTTGGTTCCTTTTATAGGACATCTATGGTTTGTCGTAGTGTACTTTACCACTATTGAGAATCCTCCAATGTCTTATGATGATCTTTTTGACGGAACTAGAGTTGTAATTTTAAGTGCTAACACAAGTTAATTGTGTCAGGGCCAGTTTTGACCTTTCATCCAACAGTGCTTCCCTGTTATTGTTACACGTCCGCTTGTTAGCCCTGTAAATGATCTTTCAAGGATAATGTTGTGCCGCTAGGTTTTCTCTTAGAGTGTTTGCCCCTTTTCTATAGTCTTTAAAGTCAGAACAATTTCTACAAATTCTGAGAAACTTTCCTATAGGTAAGTTATCCCTAAGGGGCCTGGGGTGTGCACTTTCAAAATCCAGGAGGCTATTCCTACCAGTGGGTTTTACATACATACTTGTTTTTAATTTTCCTCCTGTTGCAGTTATTATAACGTCTAAAAATGGTATCTGGTTATGATGTATGCTCATTGAGAATTTAAAAAAAGGGTTCTATGTCTTAAGCCAAATAAGGAACGCCTCTGCTTTGTCTTTATTACCATGCCAAATGACCAGAAAATCATAAATGTAATGACACCAAATAATCATGTATGCACTGTATGGGTTGTTATTCCATATGTGTACTTTCTCAAAATGATGGACATATAAACATGCTACGCTGGGAGCGAAGGTACTACCCATCGTTGTCCCATGTTGTTGTAGATAGGTAGTGCCTTCTTATTCAAAGAAATTCTTAGTCAGTGCTAATCTTGCTAAATTTATAAACTCAGTGGATTGGAGCTTTAAAAGGCCATTCACCGTCACATAGCAAATCCTGAATTACCCGGATACTCTCTTCTTGGGTATTCTGGTGTATAGTGATTCCACATCCAGGGTTACGAGTAGCTGTTTTTCAGGGACAAAGTCAATTTTTGCAAGTATATTTAGTAAGTGTTTAGTGTTCTTTACATAAAATTGCATTTTTGTTACCAGTGGGCGGAGAAACCTGTCAACAAATTCTGCCAAGGGTTCTAATATAGAACCTATTTCTGAGACAATCGGTCTCCTCAGTGTTGGCATATGCTGTTTATGTATTTTAGGTAATTTGTAAAAGTATGGGGTTCTGGGATTTGGAACAGTCCCAAAATCATATTCTTTTGGTGTTATTCATCGATTTTCCTTAGCTGTCTCTACTTGGCATTTTATCTCTCTCTATAACATGGGTATTGGATCCTAGTTTAAAATGTTGTAATAATCATCATCGTTCAAGCTTCGTGATAATCTCCTTTTGTTTGGATCACAATTGCCCCACCTTTGTCAGCCTGTTTGTTAATGCAGTTTGTCCTTTTTCTTAGACGTGCAAGGCCTGATATTTCCTCATTAGAGAGGGTATGGTAATCAATTATTTTTTAGTCTAGTAATTCAATGTCATTGATCACTGCTTCGTTGAATGTGATGATTTCTTGAGGTATGACAGTGATAGGGGGACTAATAAAGGATTTCTTTTTTAGATCCGTATATCCTGGTTCCAGGTCCTCCAGGGGATAATTTTGAAAAAAAGCTTTTAGCCTCATTTTCCGGACAAATTCAGCCATTTCACAGCATAGTCAAATTTTGTCAGTGTAGTCAGGAGGGACGAAGCCTAGTCAAGTATTTACTTATATCGGTTGCCCTGTTAGAAGAGTTTCTGTTGTGAGGTTAACTACTAGGTTGGTGCTGTGCTCATACCAGGCTGTGGTTCCTTTGATTTGCTCCTCATTACTCCCTCTGTTTCTGAATCTTCCCATTGAACTTTTCTGTCTCCTCATCTTCCTCTCCACCCACCTCTTCCTAAAAAAGGATGATTACCTAGAAAAGAATGTGGTGGTGGTGGACCTATTGGGCATGATGGGCCATAAGGGTTGGGCCAGAAGTACATGTTATGAGAAGGCATGTTCTGAAAGTATTAGTTATTGTGATTTCTGCTTCTACGGTTTTGATGTCTATATGTTCCACTTTTGTTGGGTCCCTCAATGGACCAATCCTCGGAATCTGAATTAGATTTTCAAGTTTCATCTTTTTGTGTATTCACTTTCCTGGAAGTTGATTGTTGTTTTTCCACAGAGCAAGTTGTAATGTATGGGTAAACCTTTTCATGGGAATTGTTTTTTACAGTCTTTTTGTAGTTTTGAGATTTTGCTGTGGGTAAGGAATTCCTTGCAATCATTAATTTCCTTGTTGGCTTTCTCTAGGTTCTTTTTAAACATACTGGTCTTAATCTGTGCGTTCAGTTTATCCTCACTAACGTTGGTCTGAACAAGCAAATCGTCAGAAAGTTGTTTCGCTGTAGGTGTCAATAAGTCCAGTGGAGGCTACATTTTTTCTGAGGTACTCGGACATTATTGCTCCAAGTAGAAAGGTTTTAACCTGGTTCCATTTCAGTTCAAACAAGGTCCCCCAGCCCTCAGCTTGCTCAAGGGCCTGGTTTATGTCTTACTTATTAATGAGAGGGGGTGCTGATAAGATTTGTAATGCAATCTCATCTGAGAAGGCCAACTCTGTTTCTTGTGCCAAAGGTTTGTGTTTTACCCACAACTCATATGGAGGATCTATTGGAAATTGTTTAACAGAATAATCTCCACATCGAGGTATCCTACACAGTTTACTGTTCTTCCTGTAAATGCTGCAAGAAAGACAGTTTAAATGGGGAGAAGCTAAACCTACGACATTTGAACAACAAACATGGTGTTGCTAGGTAAACCCTCACACACCCTATTACTATAGCATACAGCCTGGGGCAACAGGTCAGCCATTAGCTTACCTCACTGTTAGTGACGGCATTATGCCCTGTAATTGGATAATTTCACATCAGGAGGGGTGAGGGAGAGGCAAAGAAGTGCAGTAGCCACTACTACTTTCATTAATCACCAGCCTTCTTGGGAACCAAGAGCTCTTGTATTTTTCTGATGTAATGTATGATGATCCAAATATGTGCCTTCTCTATTGCCCATTTGAGTATTTCCCATTTATGGCATATTGCGGGTGTTTAGCTATTTTGATGGATCGTAACATCATGGCTCATCTCCAGAGAGTCTGAGCCTAAGGTTGATTGCACACGGTATTCACCTGGCTGCCTCCTCTCTGGGACTCTGATTGGTCTACGTACTAAGACAGTCAGTGATACTCTTTTGTTTGACCGTGCCATTCATCCCACCATCTTTTCTCTTCATTTGATTTACACCTCTTGGTTTTCTTATCACTGGTTCATCCATTTCCCCTCATTCATTCCCTGCCTCTTTGTTTTCTCCGCTGCGCTCTTATCCCTGCACCTTCTTGTTTTTTGTTTTTAAAGCATGCAGACGTAGGAAAGACAGAAAGAACAGGGGACACAACTTGACTCGACACAAGCTCGGTGAACAGGTGTGCTAACCTTTGTCTGTTTGTATGAACGAGAGCTTCATGCTTGACATCTCGGATAGATTACATCCAAAGGAATACACCAGATGTTTCAAGGTGAATCCTGCTTAAGGGGTGTATTGAAAGGCAGCTGGGCCATGTGCAATGAAGCAAACACACGCATCCTGATGTCAGGCGTGGCACCAGGAGATTAATAAAGACATGGAGCGAGGCTGTGCATGGATGCCTCAGGCTCCTCTCCTGAACTTGGTGTCTGTGTTGTGTGTTGCCCCCTCCCCCATTAATTATGCCTGCAGGGCCCTGTTTCACATTGGTGATGAATGCGGGATCATCAAGTTAACCCTAATGATCGAAATCCCAAGCAGACTCACAACAATTAGAAAAGACTGTAGCCCCTCGGCTGATGAACAAGTGTTCACCCACCCCTATATCACACTCCAAGAGATGAAGCAGCACCACATTCAAGACACCACACAACTCACACCAAATGCAGGGAGGTGCAGTAAGGGTGAGTTGCCACAAGGGGGCGGCACATGAAAAAGACTAAGAAGCAGCAATGCTGTCCCTACAATACTGCAAACATGGGGAAATGCATCCAGGGCACTGCTTGCAGGTAATCAAATGCAGTGAATGTTTCAACCAGCACTGCATAAAGAATAGGAGGAGGGACTAACTGTATGCATGAAAATGGATGAAGCAGACAACAGAGGTGCTGCTGCTGCAACAGGAGCACTGCCAGTGAATAACCCCAATGCACAAATCCCAAATATGCATGTTCAGTATAGATAGTCACATCCCATCATATCTGAGAGACACGTCTTAATTATTTTAAGACAACCAAAGAGGCGGACAATGAATTCAAATGCTCCCTACTTCTCCACTAAGCAATAGAAGACATTTTCACACTCTTTTAAAACGTACTCAAGACAGGTGGTGACTGAGACAATGATGGTGCCTTTGCTGCTCTGAAAAGATATTTTGAGCCGCAAATGAACCCTGACTTTGTATGGTTCAAACTTAGACAAACTCAACAATGTGAGGTCGAAACCAATGACATTTTCTATGCACAATTGTATGAACTAGGGAGTACCTGCATGGACAATGACTGACTGAAAAAAAAGTGAAAACACAGAAGATACAATGCTGCTGGTCTGCTGCCCTAAAACAACACATACTTCAGAAAACCTGGCATACTGCTCAATGAAATTCGCACGCTTGCCTGATCACAGGAACTGTTGAATGATCATGAACAATCGTGCTGAGCAGATTGAGGCGGCTCTCAGCAAAGCCTCCATCAAAGAAGTAGTACTGAAACCAAGACCGATTGAAGCTAAGACAGAACTAACCATCACCAAAAGACAATCATCATGGCTCCCATCACAGTCCCCGAACTCCGCAGCCCCACCAGGTAAAATATGGAGCTACTGACGATTGGCGGCACAGCCCCATCATGACTGCCCTGCAAGGGGTAAAATATACTCTGCATACCAGCACCCCAACCACTTTGCCGGGGTATGGAGGTGTGGACGCCTCATTGCACCACCAAGAGGTTAAAGGGGGCCTCAGCATCAAGAGGCACACACAGTGGCAGTAACAGCAAATAACCAGGCCAAATCACGTGATTTCACTGATCCACCTGATTGCCTTGTGGTAGGGGAAGAAGAAGAAGACAAGCTATTACTCAACTCTTGCCAAATGAGGCTGCAAGAGAAACTTGGCAAGCTGCGTCTATGTGCAAAATCTACGTCACTGGTGTACTAATTACCTCCCTGATAGACACAGGAGCATCAGTCAATGTGATGAGCAAAAGTCATTTAGATGGACTCATATCATTCACCCAAACTGCAATCAAGAAAAGTGAAGATATTTGGCTATGCAGGAAATTAATCTCCTCTAGTGGAAGGACTATTTTGATGCCCAATATCCTATGAAGTCATGACATGTACAGCAAGATTCACGTTTGGGGTAGAAACCATATACAGCTGCTCCACAGTGGAAGAACTCAAATTGATACAATTTGCTGCAACAATTTAGTCAAGAAGTGTGAATGAGGTATTGATGGATTTCCACCATCCCTTCACAGGGCTCGGACGCCTACAAGCACTGCTAGTGTAACTCTACATTGGCAAAATGTTGAAACAGGTTGTACTTTGCCACCATGAACTCTGTTTCACCTCTGTCCTGCAGCTAACACAGAGCTACAGAATCTGGAAGACGAGGGGATCATAGGAAGAGTCTGGGGCCCTACCTTGTGGGTTTTGCAATGGTAGTTGCGAGAAAATCCACACGACTGGGACAAATCTGCTTTGTCATGTACCTGCCAAATAAGGCCATAAAAATGTAAAGCCATATTATACCAATGATAGATGACCTTATCAACTACCTCAACGGAGCTTGCTGGTTCTCAAAACTTGA
The DNA here is from genome assembly GCF_964204655.1 of Triturus cristatus. Taxonomy (NCBI): domain Eukaryota; kingdom Metazoa; phylum Chordata; class Amphibia; order Caudata; family Salamandridae; genus Triturus; species Triturus cristatus. The sequence continues at coordinate 575,644,255 of NC_140582.1, read as the reverse complement.
TCAACATTCTGGATAACACCAGCTCGAGCTCAGTAAAAAGTGCTGGTACATTACCACCTTCTCTACTCACATCGGCCTCAGACATTACAATTTCCTAAACTTTGGTATCTTGTCAGTGGTGCAAGTATTTCAAAATACAATCAGGGAACCCTGTTGGGGTTAATTGTTGGTAGAAACTTCAGTGATGACATTCGGATCTTTTTCTTCCACCATTCTAGAACACAAGAAAAGGCTCAAGGCCACTTTCCAAAAGATTGTGCAGATGGGGCTGACACTCCACCACAGTAAATACCAACTTCTCCAAAAAGAAGTGGAGATTTATGGCCACATCTTCTCAGGAGAAGCCATAAGAGTAGACCTTGCCAAGAGTGCAGACATTAGAGATGCAGAGGACCCACAATGAGCAGTAGAGGTCTGCAGCTTCTTAGGACTAGCTATGTAATGCAGCTGATTTATCCCCAAACTTGCCACCCTGGCATGGACACTATGTGACCTCACGAAGGCAGCAAACTCTTGGGTCTTGAATAACAAAGAACAGAACCCCTTTTGAGGCATCAAAGAAGTTCTTCTACAAGACACATATTCTGACCCAGCGGAGGAAACAGAGCTCATTGTGGATGCTAGCCCCATCAGACTGGGTGCAGTACTCATGCAACACTCCAGAATGAACAAGTGGAAACTGACTTCCTTTGAAAGTCAGACCCTAGTGAGCATGGAGGGATGCTATGGACATATAGAAAAAGAGTAATTGGCCATTAAATGGGGCTGCACCCATTTTCATCTCTATCCCTATAGACAATCGTTTGGAGAAATGATAGACAATAAACCCCTCCTTCCACTGTTCACAGAGACAGCACGTCACCCTCCCCTGCAGGTAGGAAAATGGTCCATCTCTCTAGCTTAAAAAATATCAGTTTCAGCTGGGATACAAACCTGTTTATAGCAATCCCACAAAGGTTTTATCACTCCACCCTAGGGTGTCGCATGACCCACAACCTGAAGGCTGAGAGAGATGAATACACAGAGTGGTTCGCATCCATGAGCTGCCCACACATCATCGGCTCCTGGAAATAGCAGCAGCAACACAGGGTGACTCGTACCTCCAAATGTCATGTGCGGCAACTGTTGATAGTTCAATGGAGACAAGGCATTTTAGTCACAAGAAGAAAAGGAGATGAGTGAATTACCAGAAATATAGGGGCAGATTTAGAAGCCCCTTATGACACTTTTGAGCCACCTTTGCATCACTTTTGTGACGCAATGCTGGCATAAAAAATGCGGCCAATTTACATTGTGACACATCTAGGGCGAGGCGACACGTTGTAAAGCCCTGCGTCACATAATATTTGCGTCAGGTATAATGTATGCAGGGTGGGCGTTCCCACTCAGGAAAGCCTCGTAAAAGTGACGCAGTGAAATCTACAAGATTTTATTGCATCACTTCTAGGACGCCACTGTGGTTCAAAACCCATACGCCTGTTCGAAGCAGGCATAAGGAGTGACGCAGTGTAGTGGGAATAGGCCTCAAAATGCATTGCTGGAGTTGTATTGTGCTTGCGACACGACTCAAGCAATGTGTGACTTTTGCCCCAACAGATGCATCAGAATTTCTGACGCATATGTCAATACTTGCGCCAATCCAAGATCAAAATTGCACATTTTTTTGATTTAGAGAAATTGTTATCGTTGATGGCCTTGCATACTATTGAAATAAGTTGTCTTTTGGCATTTTTGTTGTAAATTTGTGAGGTATTTTCTTATGTAGGTCTGACAAGTGTGTGAATGGATAGAGTGAGTGATGTTTTGAATCAGTTAGGATACATGGGGTCATGAGAGTTTGATAAACACAAGATATGAGAGGCAACGCGAGAGTGAATTAGCTAATACAATGTGATACTACACAGTTTTTATAATACACACAGAGCTAGTAAACTTTTCAGGTTTTTTCTTTATTACAATGATGTTGTCACATCCACAGCCAACGCGTTTCGCCCAAACATGGGCTTCTTCAAGGCAAAGAATCAAGCTGTCGAACTGAGTGGCGCAGAGATATTCAGTTACAGCAATGCAGAAAGTTCCTGATATATAAAGTCTTTAAAAAAACTAACATGTCATCTATGTAGTCGAGAATCTCCACCAATAAAGACCTTCCGTTTTTCAGAGTATTGTTACCGGAGTTGTCGAAATGTTATGAAAAGGCCGGTGGACAAACGTAAACGATGACAAGTGATTCAAATACACTAGTTTTTCAGAACAGTCCAATTCTGTAGAGAACGTGACTCCAATTCCGTTTGCAGGAGTCGTCAGCGCAGTAGCGAACACCGTCGTGTTCGCTACTGCGCTGACGACTCCTGCAAACGGAATTGGAGTCACGTTCTCTACAGAATTGGACTGTTCTGAAAAACTAGTGTATTTGAATCACTTGTTTCATAACATTTCGACAACTCCGGTAACAATACTCTGAAAAACGGAAGGTCTTTATTGGTGGAGATTCTCTACTACATAGATGACATGCTAGTTTTTTTAAAGACTTTATATATCAGGAACTTTCTGCATTGCTGTAACTGAATATCTCTGCGCCACTCAGTTCGACAGCTTGATTCTTTGCCTTGAAGAAGCCCATGTTTGGGCGAAACGCGTTGGCTGTGGATGTGACAACATCATTGTAATAAAGAAAAAACCTGAAAAGTTTACTAGCTCTGTGTGTATTATAAAAACTGTGTAGTATCACATTGTATTAGCTAATTCACTCTCGCGTTGCCTCTCATATCTTGTGTTTATCATTATTGTCTATGGTCTTTTAAGCGGCTGGCCATTTGAGGTGGGCAACGCACGCATTACCCAAAAGTGACATGTTCAGGCAGTGCAAATGTGCTTAACCTAGCTGCTTACTTCTCAAATTTCCGGTCATGAGAGTTTGTTTAAGTGTGGTTTAAATGTAAATATATACGTGTTGTTATCTGTTAGGATAAAAATATGTTCTACTAAAAAGTGAAAGATGTTTTGTGGTGTTCAAATCTTTTTTATGTATTGATAAAAAATAGTGGGATTAAATCCAATGGAATAGGCGGTTGTCGTGTCATTGTTTTCTTCAATGCGCGTCTAAAAGAATTTTGTTGTACTAGCAGCATTGACATTCTTATTTTTTTTTTAGTATTATAAATACGACGTATCCATGGTGGCGCAAAGGTTTCTCAGGGTGGCAAATGGAAAATGACGCATCTCTACAGATGCGTCACTTTCTTGTAATTCTGCCCCTTAGTGTTTCATGAAGTGGAGCGATAGTGGGTAAGAAGAGGCCAGAACCAATGGGTAGATAATGACAGCATGGGAAAGCCAGGAAATCCTGGCAACAGCTGCACTCTGGATTCACCTGAAGACCCAAGCCAAGGCCAGAGGCTACGCCTTGTCATCTGGGATGTGAGTGACTGGAGTCTCTTTTCCAATCCAGGTTACAGCCCTACCAATTGAGACCACATATCCGGATGCCCTGGAGTCTGATAGACTGTATATGACTGGTGAAATGTATGGTGTCCACAATACATCACTAGAGAGTTAGAGGTAGAATCACCTTAGCAGGACCTCCTGCCATATACATCACCGATAGTGCTAAGCATCAACTAAAGGACATATATTGTTATTCCACTGTGGCTGTTACAGGTCATCGATGGTCGACCGAGGGATGTGTAGACTTTCACACCGGTACTGATCCTTGACGAGTGTATAACTACAGGGAACTGCCCCCTTACCACCACCAGGGCACAAGAATAACCTGAAGTTATGGTACTTGCCCCTTGGAGAATAATTAGTTATGAGAGCCTTAGGCCTAATATATAAGCATGTATTGAGTGTTACACAGTCAAGGATAGTTTACATAAAGAAATTAGCCCAGACAAAGGCTAATTTCATCCAAATTGACAGGTTTATGGCTGAAGTATTTGGAAGATATAAAAGTGGATAGATGACCCATTGCATCTTATCTTCTGCACATGATTATATATTAACCATACCTAGGGTATCCGACCAATAAAAAGAAAAATCTGATTGGTATACTGTAAGGTATTTTTAATATATCACATCTGGAACCTTGTCCCTATCCAGTACTATTTAATTTTGAACTCTTGGTCAAAGGTAGAGTCCGCTGAGGTGGTATTTTACTTACTGTGGTATGGATAGGCGCTAAAGCTGAAGCATGCCACAAAGTGGTGAGGTGACCTGTACAGTACTCCGAGGAGACATGTATCAGCCGTAGAGGAATAACAATATATATCCTCAAGGTGATCCCTAGCACTATTGGTGTTATATAGGTATTTATGGTGTAACACCTGTAAGTGTTCAAAGTTACGCTGCACTGTTCATTAGACTCCAATGGAGGGGTTTTATGTTCAGGGTTAAAAGACATTTGAGGAGGAATGTTGTGGACCATGTGACTTAATGCAGACTCACATCCACAAAATCTTAACGCCGGCACCTCATCAGTGTATTAATGGCCACAGGAAGTGAGGTTGTGCATGGATGCCCAGACTCCTATTGACATTGGTGTCTTTGTTGTGTGTTACCCCTGCCCCCCTTAGTCATTGTGTCTGCAGGGTTCTGCTCCAAATGTATGTGTGCGAGCAGAGCTGCAGTCAAAAAGGTCTCACACAGCTGCTCAAAGTTGGCTCCAGCTGTCCCTGCTAGACCACTAACATTCCCCTCGAGACACTCAGCCTTCTTGGAATTTTAAATAAGACTCCAACTAATGCATCACCCCTAGTCAGAGAGCACTACAATGCAAAACTCTTAGTCTCTCGCTATATCGCTTCATTTTCCACCTGTTTGTTTGCATATCCATTTTCCTGTCAGTGTTTGTGTCTATACATCTTTCAGTATGTATTTCTGTCACCATGTACCTCTCTACCACTCTTGGTGTAAGTGTCTCTCAATCTGTGGGTATATTTCTATTTCTTTATCGCCTGTATTTCTGTGTCTCTATTTACCTGCCTCCTTCTCTTTCTCTACCTTTGTATCTGGGTGCATAGTCCTCTATTAGTTTGTCTATCGCTCTCTATTTCTCTATCACTTGCCTTTCTGCCTCTTGATATCCATGTGCATGTCTTTTGCTAAGGCACTATGGGACATATGTACAAGGGGCTAACGCCGCCTTAGCGGCACTTTTCCTACGGTTTTGCAGCGATGTTTTTATCGCTATATGTACAAGCTGTTGCTAACCTGTTAGTGGTAGTTTTCTGGCGAAAACGTCCATTCTAAAGATCGCCACTTCTGTTAGCGATAATGATATGCAAGGGAGGCGTTCCAATGCAAAAATGGCCGCTAACCCCACTTTGTGATATTTACAAGGGGATTCTTTAAGTTTTGAGGACCAATAAAATTGCCTCTAACTGCAGTTAGAGGCAGTTTTTCAAGACCAGAAATGGTTTTTAAAATGGAAATAACACTTGGGGCCTCATTTTAGCATGTTTTGTTGCTGGACCGCACGGCAAGCAATGCTGCTGCGCTGCCCTGCGACAAAACTACAGGGCAGATAGTGCGCATTCCTGGGCCTCACTCATGAAAAGTGTTGCAGCTCTGTGACAAGACAGTGTTGCAACACTTTTAACTACCCCCTTCTTGCGACACCACAAATGCGCTGTATTCACTGGACAGTGCTCCATGACAGATACATCTGGAATCCTGAGGTATATGTCTGCGCTAAAAGTCACGTATTGCTGCAGTGGTGTCACAACCATGATGCAACTCCAGCAATGCATGGGGCCAGCCTATCCCTGTGGCACTTCGTCACCCGTAGGCCTGCCATCATGCAGGCGTAAGGTACTGATGCAGTGCCGTTCTTGAGGGGTGCCCGGGTGTCAGCGCAGTTTGAGATCCATCGGTGGCGGTTGCGCGCTGCGTTGTCATCGTCTGTAAGCGTTGGCGGAGTGGTGGTGTTGAGGGAGTTGACGAGACATACTTTGGTGGCCTTGATCCAGCTGCGAGGGGGGTGATGATGGCGGTTCTGTACAGTGGGCATGGTGAGGTCATGATGTACACAATAATGGTCGGTCTAGGAGAGTCTGGTGGTGTGGCTGTAGATGAAGGTCCCGCTGGCGGAGGAGACGTGCTCAACCATGTGTCCGGCTATGTGGCTTGGTGCCGTGACTGGCTGCTTGAGTCTGATGTTGGGGAGTTACCCCAGGAGGGGGTGGTGTTCTGGTCACTGGGGTTGCCCAGGTGAAACTTGAGTTCGCCGAGTAGGATGTCGTCGGTGGATGGGAGAGCCTGGTGTGCAATGAGGTCTACAATGTTATCGGAGAATGGGTGTCCATGGCCCGGGGGGCATGCAGATGAGGGTGCCGCAGAGGATGGTGTTGAGGTTGGTCCAGATCTGGAAGTTAAGGTGTTCCATGGTCACCGTCGGGTCATCAAAGAGTGCGGTCTGTCGGAGTGTGCTTCTGTGGGTGATGGCAATGCCTCCTCCTGGACGGTCGAGTGGTCCTTGCGGGTGATTTAGTAGTGGTCAGTGTTCGCGATGTCTGGTCCTGAGCAGATGTTGGTCCTGGCAAGTGATGTGGCGTCCAGGGTTGATGGCGAGGAGGGTGGAGTGTCCGAGAGGAAGGATCCTTGGTGCTGAGCACGGTCCAGGGGCAGACAGATGCAGACAGGCTTGCCTATGGCTTGCCTTTGGCACAGGAGACATCCATTACAACACAGGCATTACATTGTAATGCCTTTACAATGCAAATCCAACAACACAGGTACCTTTACATCGAATTCTATTACAACGCATTGTGAGGTCAGTAATGGGGTATTTTGAATTTTTAGGGTGGGTGTGGGTTTTGGTAGTCGGAGATGAAATGTGGGGTGTATTAGGGGGTAAAATTTGAAATTTGGTGTGTGTTTTGGGGTCAGTCATGAAAATTGGGGTGTGCATTTGGGTCAAATATGAAAATTGGGGTGTGTATTTGGTTCAAATATGATTTTTAGGGTGTGTTTTGGGGGCTCAAAGATGAATTTTAGGGTTCAGGGTTTGCTTTGGGGTGCAAGGGTTAGTTTTAGGGTTGCACTCACTGAAGTGGGAATAGTAATGTTTACATCTACGCAATCCAACACCTTCCCTACTGTTGCAATATGCATAGTATTAGTATGCATTGTAATGGAATGAGATATAATGTTATGCGTCGTAACTCCATATATACCTTTAGCACACCAGTGGTATGACCGCTGCGCATGGCCGCACAGCAGCCGCCATTGAGAAGTGCTGCGGAGGGACTGGACCACGGGGAGGTGGGAAACACCGGAAAGAACACTGGACCGGGTGTGGACGCGGGGTGTGTGTGTGAGGAAGTGTCGTAAATATTTAAATGAGAGAAATCTTACCTCGAGGCCAGGTCCCATGTCTTCGTTGCTCCTGCTCTCCTGAGTCTGCTTCCAGGAACAGGTAGTAGGCAGCCAGGCTCCCTCCCCTTAGCCAATCGCAACGCTGCAATGCAGCGTTGGGATTGGACATTGGAGCCAGGACGAGGCGTTCAGCCAGGGGCTGGAGGTGTGGGCATGTTCCCCATGCAGGCTGTAATGAGCCTGCATTGAGAACAGGACAATGCGCATTACTGCTTTGTGCAGCCAGAGCGGGCCGACCAAACAGTCACCACGCACTTGAGTCGGCATGCCACTCTGCCCTTGCCCTGCACAGTGAGTGGAGCAGCCCTCCCCACCCTCCCACCCGCAAAGGAAACATGGCACGATTACATCCTGAAGGTATCATCATGTGATGATTGTTCCTCTTATTGCACTGCTTGAAAGCACTCTTCCGCCATAGCTGATGAGCCGACACTGGGGGTGCATCATCTACAGGTGCTAGGCCTGGGCGACTCGACCCCCGGGCCTCCTCCGCTACGTGTCCCACCTTCTCCTTACCTGAACATTGACAACGTGGCGCAATCGGCAGCACTCTTTCCAAATCTGTGACTCAGCCTGCAGGAGCCTCAGCCAGGTGGGATTTCAAGAGCCTGGGTACAGCAGTCACCGACAAGTCCACTGATGAACCTCCTGATGCAGTTGATGCAACATGGCCCCCCTAGGTGTGAAGTTGCAGCGCTCACACAAGACAAGTTTGGCGCAACTTAGGGGCCTTACCTTCCACAGCGTCCGGCCAGCGCAACCTCATCCAGTCTGTGATGCAGAGAGCTGCCGCCCACCGTCGGTAATCCCCTCTGTGCACCCCGGTGTAGTGGTGGATCTTAGTATGCGATGCAGACCTCTCTATGTTGGTGCGCAGGAGCGCCTCTACCATTCACAGCTCCAAGGGGCTCAAGGAGGTCTTCTCGCACAGGTCAGCAATGTGTCTACCTGAGACTTGCCAGACTTCATCACCAGGTACGGGCGATCACCAAGCCTCAATGTCTACCACCACGGCTCATCAACTCAACAGCTCCTCCGCATCCCACTCCAGGCTCCAGGCACAGTTCCAGTGAGGCATCCAGGCTCCAGATGCAGGTCCAGCGAGGCATCCAGGCTCCAGGCACAGGTTCAGCGTGGCATCTAGGCTCCAGGCACAGGTCTAGCGAGGGATCCAGGCTCCAGACGCAGGTTCAGTGAGGCATCCAGGCTCCAGGTGAAGGTCCTGCAAGGCATACGGGCTCCAGGCGCAGGTCCAGCGAGGCATCCAGGCTCCAGGTGCCGGTTCAGTGAGGCATCCAGGCTCCAGGCGCAGGTCCTGCGAGGCATCCAGGCTCTCATCCTGGTTATCCTGGATGTTGGGTGGCTTGAGGGGGTTGTTGATGTGTGCTGCACTTGGCCTTGGCTGCTCCATTCTGCCTTTCATAATTTTTTTTTGCCTGTTTTCTATTGGGGGTCGACTGATAGGCTATTTTTTCCAATAGAGGCAAACAAACTCACGTTGGGCCGACTAACGTGTGTTTTTTTGCCGCTATTAGGCCTTTCGTTGGTTTTCGCCTGCTAACGCCGGAATTCCTATCGCCATCATGCCTATGTGAGCAGCAGGTTTCGCCGCTGATCCCTGAAGCTATCACCATGTAGCAACTTCTTGTACATACGTGCTAACAAGGCGATAGTTTTCAGCGGAATACAGCGGTAAGAAAACTGCCGCTAATGTTTTCGCCAGTCCTTGTACATATGCCACTATGTTTCTCCATGGCTTATCTTTCTATCTGTATGTAACTCTATTGATCAAATTCTCAGTTGCTCTAGCTATATTGTTTTGTGTGTGCCTGAATATATCTTTGTTTATCTCTATTGCTCTGTTTAGAAGATCCCTACCTCTGTGCTACCTGTTGTTTCTCCGATCTATTTCTGTAGGTCTTTCTCTATCGTCCCATCAAAGTCTCTCTTCCCTTTCTCTCAGTCTCACATGTCTGTGATGTCTGTCTCTCTTTGTGCCTGTGCATGTAGAAGGTCACACTTAAAAAAAATGTTGATTAAGGAAAAAAACACAAAAGCATGCCCAAACGTTTGAGGTTGGCATCGGTGGACAGTGCATGCCAGGGTAAACAATGCTGAAGAATGCAGGGAGCGGCTAAGATTGATGGGTATAGTTGTAGATTGCTCTGTCTTGATTCGGTTTCACCCAGTTTTCAAGTATTGAAATGTAGAGCTCGACACCGCGTCCCAGCTCAGAAATGAAGCAGAGAGAGAGAAAAGGTGATTTCAGGAGGAACATAAAGGGTTACAAATGGGAACATGAGATTAGTAAACGATTTCCCTTGCTCCAGCCTTCTAACCGTTTAATATTTTTTTATATTTCTATTCTATGACTGCACTGTTGAAAGTGCTAATTTCTAGCACATTGATCATAGATGTATCAGCTAAAGAGGTAGGTGTAAATGTCTTTAATTTGCGTTTAATACTGGCCTTTTACCTATTTTTAAATACTCTTAATAGTAGCAGCTAAAGGATATGTTGGTGACAGTTGCACTTAGAACCCCATCTGCATATAATAACATACTTTGAGTTACCCTGGATCACACAGCTTTTCGCAAGTGTGCAAAAACCAAGTTTATAAATCATCATTTCTGGTTTCACATCAGATGACTGCAGCATTGAGAACCTAACGTATGTGAGGACAACAAAGAACAAGCATTTGCAATGCAATCGGTCTTGCCTTTGGGACTTTATAAGTATTTAGCGATGCAGCTCATTATCGCACATTACTGCAACGTAGCTTCACTCCCATTTTATTTTTTAGCACAATAACATCCTCAGGTGATGGTAATCACCACAACACAGGGAAGACCCAACGACTTCTGGCGATTATTATATAAAAAAAATGAATGAGAGAAGCACGAGTAAAAAGCAGCAAAGTAATTATTAATAGAATCAGCTACTAAATGCACCTTGATAAAATACTTGGGATAATCACAAGCCTGCATTGAGGGAGGCAAGAAAACATTTCTGGGTAAGATGGCTCAGCAAGTTACACAAATATATGTGACCGACGAAATTAAGGGCATGGCTTAAAAGACTTAAGCTAAAAATCTGTGCTCAGCACAGCGTGCCACCCAACTGTTATTTTGCTACTTCTGTCATTGCATCAAGATATATAAGAGAACAAGTCAGATTGCACCTACAACAAGCCAGGGCTATTGGCTTTCTCAATGGTTGTTGGTTGCAGAAGATAAGTAACAAATAACTATGGCTTCGTAGTATAATGCAAATATAGAAGTGACAGATGAAATTAAGGGTGTGGCTTAAAAGGCGTAAACTAAAAATCTGTGCTCAGCATAGTTGGCCGCCAGACTGGTGTTTTGCTACTTCTGTCAGTGCATCCAGATATATAAGACAGTAAGTCAGATTAAACCTACAAGAAGCCAGGACTATTGGCTTTGCCAACTGGATTGCCAACTGGTTGTTGGCTACAGAAGATAAGTAACAAGCAACTATGGCTTTGTTGTATATAAAATTGAAAATGGTTTAGTTCTTGCGGGCAAAGTTGTGGCATAAGACTAGAGTTACCGACTTTGGTGCTAGCGGGAAGCAGGTTCCAGTTACAGCATTGGCTCACCATTCTGTGGTTCTGGACAAACTTCTGATCACTGTGCCTACTAAAAATAACATGAACGTTGTCTTTGTGTAATGTAACTGGTGCCCATGTAAAAAGCTTCAATACCTTTGGGCCAAGTTTGTGCTATACAGAATTACACCAAAAAAAGACATTAAAAACCGTGAACTACTGCCGAGTTAAGATTTTCTTTTAACACCCCATGGGTGAGGGCAGAAACGGAGACGCCAATAGGGACCCGCCGCAGCACCTGCTTGGACCCGGCCCACCTAAAGCCGTGGGTGAAGTGTAGTGCTGACATTATTTGAACATGGAGGAGGCATACGCTATGAATGAAAAGTTAAGAAAATCACAGACCCTGCAAATAAAACCAGTGTAGAAGCTACACGGAAGGAGAAAAGCAGAACAAAATGGAGTGCAGAAGAAGAAGCTAAATGGACAGGCAGGTGGGAGGGGGAATAAGCTACAAGGACAGCAGGTGCAAGAAGAGGAACCACACAGACAGGAGAGTAGAAGATTGGTTAAACAAGGAAAGAAAAGTGATCCACGGAAGGAACGCACAATCGGTACAAATTCCGTGATGCAATGCCGCTGCTCCGGTTACAGAGGCGAAAATACCTCCCCAGCGTATAATCCCACAGAGGAGAGAATCCGGTTACAGATGCAGGGGGAGGTCTGCAAAATAATAAAAAAGAGAAAACGAGCCTCGGTGTCGGCTCAACATCCGGTGATTTTGGGCAAATCACTTACTCTCCCCGTGCCTACCAAATAATGAATGTGTCCTTGTGTAAAGTAACTGGTGTTCATGTAAAGCGCTCCAATACCTTTGGATCGAGTTTGCGCTATATAAAACTACAACAACAAAAAATCAACGCCTGACCTGCAATTGCCAGATGAGAGCAGGGAAGAGAGGTCATCACACGCTGTACTGTGTGATGGCCAACCAAAATGTTCTCTCAGTGAAATTGCCGGAAAGAGAGCTAAACACACAGGAGGGACTTCTACAGAAATGCACTACTAAGAAAGCCAGCCTTTCTGAATGCAACAGATAGTAACCAATGGCAATTGGTGGGTTTGCCAAACCCCACAGAAGAGATATAACAGGTCGATCGAAGCTCAACCTAATAATGTGGATGTTCTGTAGAGTTCTATGATGATTGTAGATAGATCCATGAAAAGACCTATTCCTTTTATGTTCTCTTGTGAATTTGGGAATAATTTAATGAATAGACTAGTAGAGATTGACACTATTAATGGAATAACCTGACAGTGCCCACTGGTACTGTAGTGGATTGATAGTTTGATGACGCGCACCACAGCATGGTGAGATGGGTCAGATCACTTCAGCCACCAGCTCTCTTGCTCTTTGGGAGAGACATTTTCCTTATCATGTGTACATTTGTCTAAAAAGAATTTCACTTCTGTGCCAAGGACTGCTGGAACAATGCTTTACTTTGCCAATGTCTTTTTTGTCCCCATTCTTTATCTTTTTTGTTTTTTAGTCCTCTATGTGAGTCTAAACTATGCTTTCAGATTGCAGTAATTCAAAGACAATGGTAACTTTCTTAATTCATGTAAGAATCCTATTTTCCTACGATAAACATTAAAACTAAAATTGTTTTCTATACCTTGTCTAAATACATATGCCCGAGAGAAAGCAACCATACTGTTCAATTAATATTATATGCAATGGCTAATATTTCTTGCATTTAAAATGTTTATTACAACCACATGGCCACAATATGTAGGCAGTGGCATGTTACTTTTTTCTTTTTATTTATGTGGCATGTGCATGCAAAAAAACATATAACACCTGCTGGCCAAAGCCAGACCAAATGTCGTCGTCACTGTTTGTTTTACTTTATCTTGAGGTCCCCTAGATGTCCTGGTATTCAAAACTCACCAACGCAAAAGGATGTTCTCAACAGCAATCAACTGAGAATGGTAATTCACCAAAAATGTCATTCTTCTCCGCATATTAGGCACACAGATTGCATCATGGCATTTGGAGCCTCAGAATCTGCAGTCTGATTGACAGGATGTAATCACATGTTTAGTAATCAAGACATGTTCAGATAGACAGGACCAATGTATACCCATGCATCATTTACAAAATGTCCTCTCCTACCTCATAAAGCATTGCAAACAATACAAGAACAGGGCCCCACGTTGTGTCATCTCAATACATGCAAAGTGTACTCAAGAAATGTATCTAGCATTGCTCTCTGATATGGCCATTGTGTTCTCATTCTACCATTAGGTCCACCTAGCCATTCAGACAGTTTTGAGAAGAAGTGAAGTGAAGGAGAGTGGAAGTGAAAGATTGCTACACACAACATATATGGGACACACTTTGATACTACTCCTGTGACCAACATGGAACACAACATGTCCTCCAATTTTTGTCACCCACACTGGTGAAGCCGTCTCCACCACCAATAGAAGCAGAACCATTGAACCAACCATTACACCTACCTGCACAAAGAAGCCATTTGTTAGGAAACCCAAGCCAACCATTAAAAGACAACAGTTGCTATCTCTGCATCATAAGCCTTTATATGGCATTGAAACCCTCTCACCAATTTCAGTATCTCATGTGTTTTGTGTGTCAATAGTGTCTTTTTAATCCCATGCAATGTAAAGAATTGAAAAACAAGTGTACATAAATAGAATATTGTAAGTCACTTCGGTGTTCTGTACCCTTATAAAGGAACTTGGCATGAGGACTCTTGTCTACCCATAGTTATATGAATTATAATATCCTTATTGTATATATTTGGGAGAACTTTATCCCATAGATTATAACACTGGTGACAAGTGGTCATGTTTTGTGGTCAAGCGTCCAGTTCATGGGTCTGTTTTTAAAAGGCTTTTCTATTGATGCCCAATGAAATATTAGAGATACATTACTGTTTTGTTGTTTTACTTCGTAGCATGTTATAGTGATTTAATTTTGACATGCACTGTATTTCAGACATTATGCATCAATCAGAAAAAGCAGCAAAAATATTTTTACATCGCATGCACTCTACAAATGTACACATATACTAAACTAGAATGGAAGGATTTCACTCATGGCTAGCAGCTGAAGGGCATTTAATCGAATGCTATGTCAATGGGCTCATTTACCTACTAGCATAACATCCCAAAGCTGAGGAAAAGGCCATCATTACATATTTAATTCAAGTGCTTTCATATAAAATAGTTTGATGTAGCAAAAAATAGCTTACCATGTCACACACTGAAAAGTAAATACAGAAGCTTTTGCATATGCACAGGGTGAGCGAGGAAGGCTTTCTGACTCAGAAGGACATCTGCACAGAGGTAGCACTAAGAAAGATGTAGCATGGTCTAAACTGTAGTTCAATAGTTGGTGAATCAGAGGAACTGCACCATTCCTCTTTGATAAAGGGCATCAATGTGTACATCATTTGCTACTTTGTAAACTTTACTTTAAATTATGTTCAAACTAAAACTTTAGATAAGAATGTGATATAAGAATAATGGTTTCTATTTGTATATACATTTTAGGGGCCCTGAGCCCAGATAAGAAGTCGATTTCTAAAAGACTAGCATTTACTTCCTTACAGTTTATGAAAGAACATATTTCTTTGAACCAGCCCTCAGTGAAATCTGTCATTTAAGCTCTCTGGAAGAGTGAGTTAGTTACTCTGCTGCTTCAGCTGGCAGATTAGATTCCCCTGTAGACAATAGGAATATTCCAAGGAATTATGAGTTTTCTTTTGAAGGAAGGGTGCAGGGTTGGAATCACCATCCATCATCCAGCAACGGCCTGTTAATTAAGGAGAGAGGAACTCCCAAGAGTTGAGAATGGAATGTCCCAGACTTTTGCATCTGCATCCCAGCCGGAGGTCCCTCTAAACAGTTCTGGAGGGAACAGGCAGGCGAGGGTTGGACCATACTTTTTACTGAACTGTCATTTTCAGTCATGCTCCTGTTTGCCAAAGGGAGGAAGCAGCAATGCTGGAGACTGAAAGGGGCTAAAGGAATCCCTAAAGAAAATATGCTGTGTGTATTTCAATTGTTGCTCAGAAACGGGTGCAGGATCAGCACCCTCACGAAGGTCAAGGCAGCAACCAGGGAAATTGATAAAAAATAATTACAGCTGGTGGCCGCATGGGTGCACTTTCAAATCAAAGTGACCACTGTCTCACTCATCTTTAAGGTACCTGTTCTCTGACACTACAGTGGGATCAAGGGGCTCATCAAGTGTTTGTGAACAATACCAGTCTTTGAGGTGGACTCCTATGAAGCCTGTTAGTATCACATGGTAAGAGGTAGAGCCGGCTCAGGTTCTCTTTAGGGGTGCTGGGTACCTTGAGATCTCTTGGCGACTCCATGCAGGGATGGAAACCAGCAGCAGCAGGGCAGACAAGCAAACCTTTAGCAGGGCAACAGACCTATTGATAGCTAGGAGGAAGTGAGCAGCATGCCAACTCCACATTATGCCATGCCCCTTTGGCACCAGAGATCCAGAAGAGTCCCTAGTTCAAACAATTTATAGTGAGCTTAGGGCAGCTCCATCTTATAACATTTATTATTCATGTTTCAGCATATAGTCATAACATAACAAAGACAATGCAAATATTAAACAAGAGAATTCCATTTTCAAGGACATGCAAATAAAATTCAGTAAAATGGACCAAATAGTAATAAAACATCCTCATTATAATTCATTCCAGTACATAATTCACAGTAAACTCAAAGACACCTGAAAAGGGAGGAATACATCTACTGTTAAAAAGTGTTACATGTCAGCAGTCATCAGTCGGTTGCACAGATGGTATCAATGTGCAGTACAAGCGCTAAGTGGAACTCATGCTAATTCTTTCCTCAACATAAGCCAAGCGGACCACATACAAGAAGCAACAGTACAAACAGCGTCAATATCATCTGCCCTATAAGATAGTGATGAGGTGTCATGATAAGATCTTGCTCCTAACTTCACAAACAAGAGGGGAAGTCAATTCCATTATGGGCCGGATGTTTTTGTGGTAAAAAGCAGGTGTGTCATGTTGTGTCTTTGCCCCCCAAAGTGCATGTGCAGTCATGAGTCAGGAGACCCATTTGAATCCATACACTTTAGTTGGAAAAACGCCTAATCTAACCACCATATAGGTGTGAATCATTTCTGGTTGTAACAAATCTAGATCTGTTACTTAACTATGAGTAGAATGCCAAAATCATTGACAGGTGGCGTTCTAGAGCTAGTACTGCCATAGGAGCTGGAAGAAGGGGTGTGTGGGATGCTGCAGCACCCCCAAAATCACCATCCTGGAGTTCAGAAGGTGAATGAGCAATGAAGACGCCTTTAACTTTTGTTTTTATCTTGTAACAGTGCTGTGCGTTCAAAGACCGAGGACAAATGTCAGGCTATGTATTTTGACAAATTGCAGCTTATTATTTTAACATGCAGACTGGCGTCTACTTTTCTTTCTCTGACTGTAAAGTGAACTATGCGACTATCTTGCTGACATACAGGGAGTGTGAAAAATAAGGCACTAGGATGTCTACTTTTTCTAACACAGAACAAAATGTAAATGCCTTTAAATAGACTGTATACATATTTCAAAATGTACCACCAGATAGGAAAGCACAACAATATTTTTTTGTAACTCTAAAGCGTGATGGAAACAAACATTTTAATACGATCTAAACTAATCAAGACATTTTACATGGTTATGCACAAATGCTAAATAGTTACCTTAACTCCACACCTTAGTTACTGTTGGCGCCCTCTACAGTTCTATCAGTAAACCTGCATGTCTGTACAAATGTAGTGCCCATTTTAGTAGAAAATGTGCTGTCTGTAGATGACAGTGCTTTTGTAATATATTTGTGATAACGTGCGCCAAAATACACTACTGGCTACATACCCACACCCACACTACTCTTGTGATGAATGGGCATGGCTCATTTGCTACACTTGTTCTTTGTGTGACTCTGGCGCTTTTCACAATTCCTTTGACTTCTGAGATGTAACAATGGCAGCACTCTTACTCTGAAATGTGTTCCAGCACCACTGTCCATGGCAGATTGTAAATACACAGTTGCCAGGTGGTTTCTATTCAGTCGGACACAGCATAGGACAGGTCTAAGGGTGGCTAAGTCTGGTACAGGTCGTATACGAAACTCTGTCTATAGGAAAGCTAATTGAGTCCCAGGACCAGTCAAGGTGTGCAGGAAGTTGTTTTTGACTATTTATAGCTACCTAACTTTATGGTAGCCCCAGATCTCAGTGCCAAAGAGTGGTGTTGCCACTGCTTTCTGCCTGCAGACTTTCAAAATGGCAGTAAGCTGCTGGCTGCCTATTCTTTTAGCAAATCTAAGCACAGCATGCTCAAAAAGTAACTGCAGATTTCTCTAGATGGAGCTGCCAAATCAGCTAACAATGGAAACGCATGCCGGGATAATTTAATTGGTCGACCTTTTCTAGTAGTTCCGGGTCTACCTTAAAGGGTCTCTTTCCTGGCAAGCCTGTTTTCATGACCACAACCATAGTTTTCTTCATGTTTATAGACAGGAATCTTGCCCTGCAGATCCCAAGGAATTTTTCAATCAATACTTGCATAGAATTTTCAATCCACGATAGCAACACTGCGTCGTCCGCATATAACAATATAAGGACTTTCATGCAAAGCAGCATTATGCGGATGTAAATATGTTGTTTTGCATGGAGCACTTTCTGCAACTTGGATTTTTGTCATTTTGGTGCCAATTTGTTATTAAATTTTAGTCAATTTTTCTAATTCGTTTGGGAATTTTAATGATTTTGCATTTCAACTTCATTACTGTTTTGGTACTGAATAAATACTTTACACATTGCCTCTACGTTTTGCCTGTTTGCTCCGTGCCATAGCTACCCAGGGGTTGAACTCAGGTTTAATTAGGGAGTTTAGAGGTTAACCCTGACCGGGATTCCTGATTATTACTTGAGATGGGTACTTACCTCAACAAATAACCTAATTTCTTACAGCACACATATGTTTCACACATATGGAAGTGAAAGATGCTGGTTGAACAAGTCTGAAAGAATCTATTAAAAAAAAGGCAGGCTGCTTGGCTACCACCCACCCCCGCGTGCCTGAAAGGGACAGATAAAAAGGCATGTACCTTCAAAATAATCTACACTGCTGGGAACACAAATCCTAGACAGAGAGGACACTTTTCAATCTCAAACAAGGGAGTACTTACTCGACCTCACAGCCATGATCTATTTCTCAAATTAGCTAACACAGGAACTCCATAGTGAGCATGCATGATTCTTGTGCTCACTCAGGGAAAAATTCAAAATTCTGCTGCAACTTTACAATAACTTGCCAAAAGAGCAACATAGGACAGTAGAGCGTGATCTCTAGGGACACACAGGGAACAGTTACATCCCTTCTGTGTTCTCTGAGGACAGCACTCATCATCCATCTTGAAATCGCCACTGTTACAGAAAAACACAAAATGATTGTGAACACTTAAGGGTAACCCTAATATAGGAGCACCGGTATTGTTCATGAAGCCTTTTGACATTGTCCATACATTCTAATGTTTCTGACAGGTAACATTAGTGATAACTGCATTCAACATTTGTGAACATTACATTTGCGTACAAAAATAAACACGAAGAGACCCCATTACCTGAGGGCTCTGTACTTCAGTTCACATGCAGCGTGCATTAGACAGCTCATAGTGTGCATCTAGGCACCTCGATAACAATATAATATGATGTCATGAGCCCTAATAAGATGCCACACGATCCAAGGGGTTGTAAAGGGATTTAGTTGCTCCTTTGAGACTATGGATAGAGATACCAAAGGGCATCTCCTGTCTCAGGATTCACCAAAAGGGGACTCAATCAGCAGTTTGAGGGGGTCTTATCGATTACGGCGCCTTCAACATGTTGACAAAAAACTAAAATGCTAAGGGAACCTCAGGTAGAAAGCAAGGAAAACTCAGGATGCCCCATCTGCCCCGTAATCGGACCTCACACTAGTACTCCGCTCACATTTCCTGGACTTCTGCAAGTGTTTCATTAAAGTTGTTACCAAATACCAGGGATTTCCATCCAGACAAATCTAAACATAAATGTAACTGAGTAATAATAAGTAGTGAGAAGAAGAAATTAGCACCCTCTAGACCTGTATTCCTTCAATTTTGCTAATACATGCTATAGGTACTGTCCCATTTATAATAAAATATTGACGTTCTTATATTTTTTTCCATCCATTTTTATTTAAGAAGTTTTCTATTGTTCCTTATGTATTGTTTGTGAAACAACATATTAATGTGAAAAGTCTACAAATACATTAAAAATTATTTTCTATGTATTTTGACACAATTAATAACACGTTTTCTTTGATTTTGTTAAAAACATACTAATACCATCAAAAATACACCAACTACCTTCATACCCAATCCTCTCATTCTATCTTCCATTCACGCTGCAACACTAACATACTCTACATTCATACTAGCGTCCCAGCAATCTATTCATCAGAGCGAGGCTCCGCAGAGATACAGTGTGTAATATTATCCCCTGCGGTGTTGTGGGCTGGGATCTGCTTTCCAACAAGAGGTCAACGCACGTGTCGGTGTGAGCATGTAATTCTCTCCGCCACCTTCTTCAAGATAACTCAACAGTTTTTTGATTCACTTGCAGAGTAATGTATGATGGAAGGAGTTCAGACGGTTATGCGGACGACCCTAGTCCTAGGATGCACTGGTCCTAGAGGTTTTTGTGAAGATCCTGCGGCTTAGCTTCATTTAATAGGGAGCGAGAATTTTTAGATCCGTCTCTACATTTAACATCCTTTGTCAGAAGTTGGTTCAGTGGCCATTTACTCTGCAGCGGTACCGTCTGTCTGGCGATTCAGATGAGGTAGTGTGGTAGTATAGTTCTTGGTTATAGAACTCAGAGTCCTGTCGCAAGTCTGCAGGAAGAATGGCTTACAATCCGGCGGGAAGACCCGCCAAAAATATGTCGACGGGCATCTGGCATAGTGTCAAGACGTTGCTCTTTCACTGATATTAACATTTGCAATACAGCTGATGTTGTTAGAACAAAACAGTCCAAAGGTCTCATTATTGCCCATTCTATATATAACTCCCCCAGGGTTTTAGGGGAGGGGGAAACTGTACCACCTGCTGGACCGTTAGATAAGGCACCGCTGTTTCTTGTAAACAGAAATTGCATTGGATGGAATTTCCTGTCTACCCAGGCAGGCTCTTCCACCCCTCATTCTGCCAACAGGGAAAGGGAACTATGCCCCACAGTTCACATTTCCACCAAGAAGAGGCAGAGGGTTTTACTGGCTCCAGCTCGCAAATAGGTAAGTTACAGACGGAACTGACATCCAACAGGAGAACTGAAGCAACATCAGTCAACAGAATTTCAAAAGCCATGGTGAAGACCAGGCGGAGTGATCATAGTTTAGAAGGGAGAAGCAAGGTGCTGGATCATAAACACTTTTGACTGGTGGGATTTCATGTCTTTGGTCATAAGTAAAGTAGTACTCTGTATAAACAACATTTGCCACTGTATTATGAAAGCAGATTTCAGGACGTGTCAATGTGTGACAAGGTTGTTTGTTGATATTTGTTGCATAGCATTTTGTCGTGCTGATATGCTGTCTTATGTGCTCTTGTGTTGCATTATTGCAATTTGATATTGTTAAGCTGTACAGTGGTTGTTGTGTTCACGCTTTCACTGCTTAGTTTGGTTGTGCATTGTGGACAAATGTGATATATTTCTAGCCAAATGTCACCTACATTTAACGTTCCTGTGATAAGCAATCATTTACCACTAAGGTTGTATAAAGTCAAAGGTGGTAAAATAGTGCTGCTCCAGATCTTCAATTATTTAAGATACAAGTCAGCCCCAACGTGTGGCAGAGACCTGTCTTAAATTAGGTCATTTGCAGTGCTAACTTTATGTGAAACGACACTAATAGTCAATCAATCAGGAGCAAGCAAATCAAAAGTCTAAAATTGTAATATGTGCCACCAGTTTCTAAGGGGTTGATAACAACTTTGGTGCTGCAGGAGCGGGGTGTCACACCACCGCCCTACTCCAGCACTGCGAAAGTGGATTGCCGGCCGGCCAACAAATTAGGAGTTTTATGCTAGTCTGGTGGGTAGTCCTTTGACATTCCCATGGCAGTGCCATTGAAAAAGGCACCACCATGGGAACGCCAAAGCAAGTTCTTTCACAGCATGGACTGTTTAGTCCATGCTAGGCAGGAAATGGGCATGCATGCACATAGAGGGGCACACCATTTGCCCCCTGCATGCATCCCAGTGTACAGGGGAAACAGGGGGCCATGTAGGGCCTCTTTTGTTTCCCCACCACCAGTCTTCTTATGGTGGGCTCACTGCCGTGAAAAGGCTGGCAGTGGGGAAACTCAGAATATGCTTGGCAGTGCTGCAGCGGCACCACCAAGCATATTGCTGCCCCAGATCGCCACGCTACTGCCAGGGAGCGTTGTTTCCTGATGGTTGTGACAGTCCCAAAATGGTCAGAACCCATAATTCTAATACGGCAGTCTGACCACTGGTGCGGCGGACCCCAATCCCCACCACACCTCCACCACGGGTTTGGCGGTCCATTGTAATCAGACCCTAAATTTTATACCATGTTAAATACATACACAATTGTTTATGCATTTGAAGACGCATCACTTTTATTAATTAGCACATTTTATTCTAGTATATCTTTGTTGTAGATAGACTTCGGAATAAGTAGCATGCACAGAACACAGAATCAAGCAGAAAAACACACAGGAAGATTTGGGTACCAAGGACAAGCGATGTCATTGGGCTAAAATGAAAAATAAGCTGAAGTTGTTCCTAATCATTCATCGAAAATATGAACTCTGACCCTGTTTCACTTTACTCATTGAAGATGGATTTAATCATTCTCAGAAAAATACAGGGTATGGAGAGTGTCTCTGAGAATACTCTACGTCTTTTGTTCTCCAACAACGTCAGATTTTCTTGCGTTTCTATCGAATTCACAGGAGGTCTGCTAAATATTGCATGTCACAATAGGACGGAATGGAAGGCACACAAAGGCAGCCTATAAATACAGAGACAGGCACACAATGAGAGTATTCAGAATAGTGGAGATTCTGAAAATTTGTAAGAGCGGAAGACTTATATACATAATTCTCATTAGTTTTTATAAATACATATTGATGCACTCAAAGAGTGGTTTCCATTTGTCAACTGAAATATTCAGTTATAAATTGGAAAGTATCCTATTTGAGTTTCGATTAAAAAGTGGGTCAATTTAAAAGATTATCGGAAGAGCTACAGTGTAATACTACTCCCTGCCCTCACATATTTACTGCATAATAAATATTCAGTGATTGGCTGTGATGCAGCACAATTTTAAAAATCATAATACACAACACATTTATTGTCTGAATTGACAAAAAGCTGAAAATACACATTTCACACGTTAGACACAGTGACAAATGAAATGAGACAAGTATAGTAGAAGCACCGTAAAATCGTGCTTTAAAATAAGACAAAGAAAACATGCATACAAAGTAATACTAATACATATAAATGAAGTTGCACTAATACATTTCTTATGCACATTGCTTATTATCATATATTGAGAAAATTGTGGTGTTAAGTATTTATAATGGTTTTGTTCAGAATGTACCATTTAGAAAATCAGTGCAAACACAAGTAGAAATATGATACAATCTTCAAATTTGTCGTAGAAATACTAGAGATTTTGTAGTTTATGAAAAATGCAAAACACATTTTGTGATGTGAATTTGGAAAATTATACACTTATATGAATGATGAGAAGAAATTATCGTAGTAGACTGTTAGACTCGCATTGTGCAGGACACTGACTTTGACATCCTGGAGTACTTTCTGCAAACTCTTGAACTATCCTTAAAGTAACCTTTTTGAATTATATGTTGGTTTGTCTGTAATATTTGGTCTTGTGAAGTTTTTAGTAAAGATACATTATTTTTCTAAAACTGGTGTGGAGTAAATCTGTGGTGTTTTCACTGTGTTACTGTGAGTGTTGGTACAAATACTTTACACATTGCCTTTGATAGCCTAGACTGCTCAGGCCAAGCTACCTAGAGGGTGAGCAGGGGTTATCTTAACAGTGTATCCCCCTTTCCCTGACTAGAAGCAAGGGTCCCTACTTGGACAGTGGAACCTACCCTGCCAACTAGAGACCCCCAGATCTAACATAGACTATTTCTAACACTAGCTATTTTCATGTAATAATGATTTGTGAAATTTCTATATATTCTTCATTTGAATCGATTTATTTATATTACATTTGATATTAGTTTAGAGCTCATTTCATTTAAATGTGCAATGCTAACTTAAATATCTTTCCACAATACTTTTTCTCTAGTGCTGACCTTTCCCCCAATTTATAACAATGGATCATCTTCTACAAGTGAAATGTTGCTTATTTACCCTGACATTCCTGAATGTTTCTTCAAAAATGCACAGTGAAATATTCCTGTGGGAACAGAATTTCAGCTATTGCTATAGATGATTACTTTGTATTTTTTTTTACTGATATTAAGCCTATGTGGACGCTCAATCTTTCATTTCTCATGACTAGCATGGAAAACCATCTCACTGTTGCAAATATCCTTGGTGACATTATGTGAATTTGATCGTACAACAGTCTTCCAATGGTGGTGTCCTGCTACATCACTGGAAATTGCTAGACACTTTATACAAGGAGTAACCCCAAAGGAAGGGCAAAGCCATTCTTTCCGCTCTCCCCATGCGAGAATGTTATGCTGACTGATCTTTGGTGAACCTTTCTCTTATTTTTGGACTGTCTTGCTGATGCTACAGTTGGTAGCTGATGGACTGATGTGTATACAGTAAGGAGCTGTAGAGGGAAAAAAAACCAGGTCGCCCTCCACTCAGACAATCTATTACTACGAAGACCTAGGTTTCCGAAGGTTTACAGGCCATACAAATTGGTTCAAACCTTATAGGTATTTTGTACTCCCCTTAATTTGAAAATTTTTGGGTAGTTACCAACTAGTTAGCCACCTTCACTTTTTAAAACGGTAAAAGATTTTACTCCAAGCAGTCTCCCAAATGATCGTCAAAGTGTCTAAACTCATGTATAGTACACCAGGAGTTTCTCAATTCAATTACCTCGTGAGAGAAACGTGAATAGATACATAAATGTGAAAAAATGTGAGAGAGACGTGATGGCACCTCACGTGCGCAACCCCAATTGAGCCTGCTGGCTGGTACTCGTCAGCTCTGCCCACTCTTCTCATCATCGGTAGCCATCACGCTCCAAAGTAATAAACGAGGTGTCCACAAAATAAAACCAACGAAGAACGGTATGCATATTCTGCAACCTTTTTAAGCATTGAAGTAGGTGCACTCCTAAGGGGGAATAAAGTTTGAACCTATAGAGGGTGTACCTTTTTCACTTTTTATTCTTCACTATTAAGTCGCATCACTTTCCTACGAATTCTTCGTTGGTTTTATTTTGTGGACACCTCGTTTTGAGAAACCTTGAGTGGTTGCATGGGAACGCCCATGCACTACCCTTGGCACGCCCCGATGGCGCAATGTAATGCAAAGCAGTGCTATGCGCTACTTCGCTACTTCGCATTACTTTTATGTTATTTCCAGTGCTAAACAAGTTTAGCGCTGAAAAGTAAGTAGGGAAAAAAATATTTTGTGCCACTTTTGTGATGCAAACAGGGCGCAAAATCTCAGTAAATCTTCCCCATAGTGTTACTTCTTTTGTTTTGCTTCTGGCCTGCATAATCCAAACTAGACTTAACTTCTTCAGGAGGTTGGGTCTTCCTGTTGTTATCCTTTGTTTCTACAGCATAGTTTTAAGAGTGGTGTATCCAAATCTTATCTCAAATTTGTGAGTTGGCTGTCAATTTATGGTCCTCATTGGCCAGCTAACGTGGTGTTTGGTTACCGGGCCCTGATTTCCACCCCTCCTATTGGTGGAGAAATATTAGTCTGAGGATCATTGCCTCTTTGGTAAATGGAAGTGCTGCAGATTGTATAATTGTGAAGGGCTCAGTATAGTTATAGTAGTGAGGAGAGTAAGCACATAGCAAAAAATTGTACCACACTTACGCTGCAACAAATCTGGTAGCAGAGCTATGGTTCTGCCTAGTGATTTCAGGGTGCCAAAATAGTCCTTAGCCCAAGTCCAAGGAGTCCACAATTTATGGTACAGCAAAGAGAAGGATTGATGGAGTCACGATTGAGCATCCCTCTGGATAAGTCGGTGAGAAGCAGCAAAGGAGTATAAGTATTAATAGGGATGCGTATTTGCTATTGCTTTTGCTTAAAATTGCGGTTTTTGAAATGGCTGTATGTTATTGCATGGAGTGAAGTGGTTAGAGTCCACATGGTGAAAACCCATGTATGATTGTGGCACTTTAGTGCAAAGTTGAAGTTGTAAACAGGTCTGTCGTGGCCTAAGATCTTGAGATATTTACCTACGGGTTGTTTCAGTGCAGAAGACTCTAAGCAAGTTGTTTGCTATTGTGTAGTGTTAGTCGTGAGACATCGTCAACAACGCCTTGGTAAAGGTTCTCTTAGTGTTTTAGTGGTAAACGATCGGTATGGTTGCAGAGGGAATAACTATATCAATTAAGGGTGAAATCCAGCTGGTCGATGTTTTTTTTGCAGCAAATGGATATAGAAAGGTTTATTTCCAGTAGTGGAGCAGACAGTTTTATGTGTTGCTTTCTTTGTATTGTTATTTTTGGAATATAGAAAAATGTGCTTGGAAATTGAGAAGGAGGGTCAGCTGCTGTGAGGAGTGAGATTGTCACAGTGTGAGGTGCTGTGATTGGTCGGGTGGTGCAAAGCCATGCTGGAGCTGGTTGACTACATCATAAGAGACACACTGTTATTGGTTGAGGTTGTCGAACAGGTGAGCTGTGGGAAAATAATATTTCCTGGATTTATGGACATCATTTGTGAATAAGAACTGATTAAAAATTACATTTTATAAGCCATTGCAGAAATTTATAAAGAAAGATGAGACTATAGATGTTAAGTTAAAGGTGGAAGCACCACCTGAGGGTACACCACCATGCACTATCATAATTGGACAAATGGCATAACATTACAGAGCAAGATGAGTCTTTACAGTTCCCTTGTTACAGAACACTTAATTTGAGGATTTTAAAGAAAAAACTTAAGGAAAAGAAAGAATGAAATGAAAAATATCGTTAGAGCCACTGTAATTGAGGCTTTAAATACCTGGGAGAATGTTACTCATCAGAAAAACAAAGAGAGGACAACAGAAAATGTGGAGAGCAGATGTAATCCACGGAACATGATTGTATCTGATGTTAAAGGTTGAGGAAGATGCAAAGGGCAAGAGAAAAAGAAACATTTAGGAAAAGAGGGAGAAGAGGGCGAAATAGATGATGAACTTTTGAATGATTTATTGATGAATCGTCCATCACCTTATAATGAGACACAGATTGGAGGCTAGTGTCCAGTAGAGAAAACAAATGCTTTTATAATGCCTGAAGAACCAAAGGAATCTATACTTATTTCTATTTCTATACTTATTTCTCCCGTAAGTGGGAGAACAGAAATGTCACCCACTATGAACCTGATTGATTCAAGTACTCCAGATGCTTTTACTGTACCTATTACTATTGGACCTGTTGTGCCACTTTACAAGTCTGGGTTACTGATAAATACTGTTCGAATTTTGACTGTACCTACTTGAGTAAATACAGTACGTGGAAGTTTTTCAGATCTGACAAGATCACTGCTTCATACTGCTTCGTACTAATAATGCTGCAGCTATGAATATTGTTCCAAATCAGTTACAATTTGAAATGACACAGAGAATGGTGTAGGGGTGTTCACCTTTTTATGTTCCAAAACCAAGTGTACCTCCTGAAATGAATTACCATGTTTCTAACATGACTGTGCCAATAGGTATTTCAGTTCCAGATTCCTCTGTACAAATTGTGCAACCTGGAACGAGTGCAAATTGGAACGATGGAAGTTTACCTTTAAATATTACAAGAGAGCAAACAGGGTTTACTCCTCAAGAATTTGACAAATGGCTTAAAGGATATAGTACTCCTAAAAATTAGAATTCAGCAGTAGTTCCAGCTTCAGCTGCAGTTTCAGCTATGAATTTGACACCACTGCAAACTACAGTTTATAGTTCAGCACCTACTTCAGATCTGATTGTGTGTTCAAGTTCAGTTCAAAATTCTGTTCAGAAAAATAAAACACCCATGGATGTGAGACGATTAAAAGTGGAATTAGAAGATATGATTCAGGGGATACCTAGTCCTTCAAGATTAGATGCTTACCAGGAGGAGGAACTATAGTTTCTCTGTAAAAACATTACACAAGGCAATTCGACCTAAAGGAGCTTGTTTGAATTGGCTCAGAAATATGGTATAGATAGTCAAAATTCAAAGATTTTACAGAAATCCCACAGGATGGAATTTACTGACAAAGGCAATGAGTATATGAGGGCACCAAGAATGAAATTACAGATACAATAACTAATTATATTAATCATATGAGAGGAAAGAGAAAAATGGGAAGGCAGATGGTTGAAAAGGAAGAAAATAAAACAGTTACAGCGCAGTCACCACCTGAAGTTCTTGGTGGCAGTGTAGGAGATGTACAAATCCTTCCTATGAGAGAAGTGCCTGGAGGAGGTTATGTTGATATACTATTAATAGGATAAGACATTTTGTCCTTTCCAAATGATTTCCCTAATTGAGAGAAAGACCAGTGGAATGGGACAGGCAAGTTGGATGATTTGTGAAAATCTCCAACGTTTTGTGGATTGATTTGAATTCTTTATTTGAAATTGTCGTTCCAGCAGATATGCGGGCTGAATGTAAGATTAATGTGGATTGGCCAGAGGCAGAACCAGAAAGGGATTCCAGAACAGGTGCATCCTCACCAGAGGTAATGAGGAAATACCAACAGGTAATAACTCACTTGAAGACTAAAATTTCCCTGAAAGAAATTGACTGGATGCATATTGACAGGACAACTCAAGAGGTGAAAGAGTCCGTACATGCCTTGTATGAGATATTGATACAGGTTTTTCAAACAGCATAGTGGATCAGACAATATTACAGAGAAAGATGTTGGACATTTTGTTTACAGATTTGTTATGAGCCTGAGACCTGCGATTTCTAGCATGATTCAACAGCAAAAACTTTGTTGGCAGGGTAAATCAGTGGATAGAATTTTGCGTTTTGCTAAATATTGTGGAGATGAGATTGAGATGAGACACAAGAAGCTCAAGAAGAAGTTGATAATTGCCCAGATAAAAGCGATGCAGAAGGGACAAAATCAGAGGGGATTTGATAACACAGTGCAGGTATAGGGAGGTTATATTCAAGTTACGATGATGTCAGATGTGTCTTTTAATATTTCTTCATTAAATTCAAAGCATAATATCATCAGTATAATGGTTACCGACTGTTGCATAGTCAGTATTTTGCTGATAAGGGTCACATTCCACAACAGCAATTTGGGCAGGCAATTGTAGAGACTGCCAAATGCTCCTTTATGCACTCTCCATTTCTAATGAGAGAATCAGAGGACATCATTAACCCACGCTGGGACCACAATTGCCTGGAGTCATTCATGACTCCAAAGCCATACTATCAGTGTAAATTGTAACTCAGAACTGTTCTGAATTAGTACATGCTAATGGCAGAGCTGTAATCTCTGCAAATTGCACAGAAAACACTCCTTGCAAGCATGAAGCTTCCACAACACATCCAACTGTGCCCATGGCATAAGCAGCTTTCAGATTTCCTTTGTCTCTCCCTCAATCATGCATCAACAACAAACAACACATGATCAGATTCAGCCAATGGCTCATCAGAAATATCAAGATGTGGCTTTGTACAGCGTTCAGTAACATACCAAGCAATCCTGCTCGACGTCATCAATCACGTTCTCATTTCCAAGCAACAGCATTAAAGTAGCTGAGTTCAAAACTATACACCTCTTGAGAGTCACATTCTCTGCACCCAGACAGCTTTTCTTGTATTTAGTCAGATGACTATTGGTCAGAAACTGTGTTTGTGAACAAAATCTTACAGACTACTCTGTTCTCTTCACCCTAAAGCCTCCCTGGCCAAGACAAGATTCGAGTTTGACTTAGTAAATCAATCAATTGCCAGAAGGGGGCATACATCAAAGTGCAGAAGAGAGTTTAGCCTTCATTGGCCAATTAACTGAGTAAACTCCTCTGGCATGAAATCTAAAAAAAAAATGCTCCTGCTTGCCGGTACCTAGACTTTAGCCATTGATGAATTGGGTGTAAAAACACTATGGGACACAACTCTTCTCCAAGGGTCTTTTAAAAAATCAATAAACTGCATTATGAAAAAAATCTCTGCAGTCAGCAACAGTGTCACTATCAGCTAGATCCCATGCTTGGACCATCCTAAATGATTCAGTAGTCAACAGTATCTCCACTCAGTGGGGCACAAATACTGTCAGTGGATGACCCATGACAATACTTTGACACAGCTTAACACTCGCACTTGTACATGCAACTAATTTCAAACATCCAGGCAAAGCAGCAGCAACAGGGTCAAGTGTCGCAGAAAAGTAGGCAATGGACCTACGGTTGATTCCATGCATTTGTGTCAGCAATGAAAGAGCGAACCTTCCCTCTCAGTGTGAAATAACACAAAGCACTTGTTATAATCAGGAGTTTCCAAAGTTGGTGCCCGCAAAAGCATTCTCGCAGTTCTGTGAAGGCAGTCATGCAACTGTCATCTCAGGGTATCGGATCTGACATGTCTTTTTGTGTCAACATCTGAAGAGGTTTTGCTGTTAAGGAAAAAGTTTGAATCCACTGTCTGCAAAAGCCCACCATTCCTAAAAACATTTGGACTTTCTTTTGGGTAGCTGGAGGATTTGTGTTAAAAATCGCTGAGATTCTTTCTTGTGACACTTTTCCCACTCTTTCCTCAATGTGATGTACTAAGTACAGGACTACAGTTTTGCAAAATTGTAACTTGGCTGGGGATACTTTATGTCCATTCTCTCCCAGATGGTTTAACAAAACAATAGTGTCAATTTTTCAAGCTTCCTTTGTAGTTGCCACCAATAAATAAAGAATGTACTGGAATAACACTGAATGATTCGGCATTTTCAGAGATTTGTTTTGAGTACCTGAATAAAGATTGAGGGGTTTATCATATGTGACTCAACACCATGCCAAAACACGACTGACAAAATGGGAAGCAAATAAAAACTAGCTATCCTCATGCTATGGAATTGAAATGAAGGCCTGGCACAAGTCAATGACTGGAAACCATTCGGCCTCACAGTTACAATTTACACTGATAGTATGGCTTTGGAGTCGTGAATGACTCCGGGCAATTGTGGTCCCAGCGTGGGTTAATGATGTCCTCTGATTCTCTCATTAGAAATGGAGAGTGCATAAAGGAGCATTTGGCAGTCTCTACAATTGCCTGCCCAAATTGCTGTTGTGGAATGTGTCCCTTATCAGCAAGGTACTGACTATGCAACAGTCGGTAACCATTATACTGATAAAATGGCAAGGTATTATGCTTTGAATTTAATGAAGAAATATTAAAAGACACATCGGACATCAGAGATTGTAATTTGATCTTGGCAGCTTTAGATACCTGGGAAGAGCTGAGGAAGTTACAGGACGAGGCCACAGTAGCAGAACAGCAGGGTTGGGCGCATGCAGGTTGCACCAAGCAGGAAGATGACGTGTGGGTTTACATTGATGGCAGACCAGTGTTGCCTAGCCGCCTGTTGTTACCGATGGCAAGGCACTACCATGGTCCTGTGCCTGTTGGGAGAGATGCAATGATGCGCCTTCTCTAACAGGTGTGGTACAATCCCAGATTTAGAGTAGCTGCAGAGAGGCTATTACATTATTGTGTAATATGTCAGCAACAAAACACAGGAAGGAAGACAGAGGTTGCCATGAGTCACATTGGTAAATCTGCAGGTCCTTTCATCTGGATGCAAATGGACTTCATAGAGCTACCCCTTTGCAATGGACTTAGATATGTTTTGGTTAGTGTGTGCATGTTTTCAAAATGTTTGAAGCTTATCCTACTCATAGGAATGTCAAAATTACTGTTGAGGAAGTTGATCCGGAGGTTCGGATTTCTGGCCTCCCTTGAGTCAGACGGCAGAACCCATTCTAACAATGAGGTCCTAAAAAGGTTATGTGCAGCACTACAGTTTGAGCAGAAACTCCATTGCAGTTACCAACAAGAGGTTTCTGGGTTGGTGGAGCAGATTAATGGCACTTTGAAATCTAGATGGGAGAAAGTGTGCGATACTACATCCCTGAAATGGCCAGATGCATTGCCTCTTGTGTTGATGAGTCTGAGTATTACTCCAGATAGGAGGAAAGGATTGTCACCTTATAAGGTTATCATGGGACGTGTGATGAGGCTACCAACTGTTCCAACAAATCCTTTGGTCAGCATAACAGACAATATGATTCTGGATTTTTGCAAGGGCCTCACTCACATGGTGCATTCTGTCTCGCGGCAAAACCAAAGTAGATGATGGACGGAGTGTTGAACATTGCAAGCACTCACCCCCAGTCAACTGATCTGGGTCCCTTGCTCACTTTTCCACTGGATTTAAGCTAGCCTGGCTGATGACGGCTGATTAGCCAGAAACCGGTCCCAGGGTGCTTGTTTACGGTCCAGGGAAGACATGGCTTGGCAGTTCGGGCTGGACTGTTCCCATGAGGCACAGGGTCACACTGATTTGCATATGGCCATGTCTGAACTGGAGTGGCTGAGGGAGCTAAAGAATGATGATGGATTAAACCCAGATCAGTTGACTGGGGGTGAGTGCTTGCAATGTTCAACACTCCGTCCATCATCCCCTTTGGTTTTGCAATCTGTCTCTCACCAGGTTGGAGAAGCTCCCCTTGCAGTCCAACAGGAGCAGTCCCATGACCTCTGTCCGGGGGATGGGTAATGGCAAACAAACACGTAAGCAGAACATGTTTGGAATCTCACTGGAATGGGGCTTCCCACGTGTTCCTAGTAGTCACCAATACCGCTGTGAAGTGCGGAGGTCTGCTTAACTGGGTTCATGAGAGCCAGACTCGCAGTCTCAAGTCCTCATGATGATACAACAGCACCTATGCAACTATTACTAATGTGTTGATGGTAACATTGATATAGAGGGATACGGTTAGTAAAGCTGTTGGGGGCCAGCAAGCTACTGGGACAGCACTTGTTTGACCTGAGGGGGGTCCAAGAGAATCAAGTGTAGGTACCAAAGGGCAGAAGAGCATTGCCCCACTGCTCTACAGAAGTGAAAAAAAGGAAAAATAAAATGATAATAACTCTAGGTTTTTTCCTGCTGACGGGGCAGGGCTGCTCCGATGACAGAGAAGCAGGGAAGGAGTGGTTTGCCCACTCCAAGTGTGCATGACTGCTTTGCCGGCCAAACCGTCATGCACACTTTGCATGTTCTCCATGCAGGCTGCATTACAGCCTGTGTGGAGAGCATGCTCAGGTCCTCAGCCCCGGCCTGAGTTGCCGAAAGTATGGTATGGAAGTTGTAATAAGGGAAGTTTCTCACAAAATGTATCATGTTAGGCAAATTAAGGAAGAAGTAGTGATCACCGATGTGAGGATGAAAAGAAGTGTGAGTGCAAGTGAAATAATAGAAGACATATTTGGAGTTCTAATAACTTCAGTAGGAGTAGTATTAAACTTTCAAAAAATTAGAAAGCTGTCTACTATTGTCAAGAAACTTGCCACTAGTACAGCTGGAGGTTTTTCTGTTATAAAGGATGAAATGATATCAACAAGATCAATGATGATTCAAAATCGTCTTGG
The DNA here is from genome assembly GCF_964204655.1 of Triturus cristatus. Taxonomy (NCBI): domain Eukaryota; kingdom Metazoa; phylum Chordata; class Amphibia; order Caudata; family Salamandridae; genus Triturus; species Triturus cristatus. The sequence goes on along the minus strand of NC_140582.1, from coordinate 575,611,378 downwards.
CCTTGATATCCTTCTCGCAAAGGAAGGCGGAGTGTGACGATTATTACAAGGCCAAAATTGTTGTGCTTACATACCAGACAGTACCAAAAATTCAGAGGGCTACATTAAAAGCATTACTGACTTAAACAAGGACTTGTAAGACTTAAAAGCAGATGGTGCCTGGGAAACCAGAGTCAAGGAATTGTTTAATGTTAGCAACTGATGGGGAAACTTAGGAAATGGATTGGTGATTCCCAACTTGGACCTTTAGTAACGATCTCTCAGTCTTTTACTGAAGAGATTATGCCCAGGTGTAAGGCAGCAGGTTTCACTGATCCCCTGGCCACGCAGGAGGCCATGGTGTTATATTCCACATACGGCTGTTAGTATGTTTGAATGCTGAGTGTATGCGTATATAAGCTATGTTTGACATCTGTGATTGTGGTGCATGAATACCTAGAAAGGTTCATTACTTGACGCCTGTTGAATGTTCCCCTGTTTTCCACGTGTGTACCCTTTATGTTGGAATCACTGGGACGATTCTTTGGATAGCACCTACTTTTACAGCAGTAGTTATGGAGAGGACACTGCCAGACATGGTTTAGTTCTTGAAATAAATCAGGACATTTCACTCGCTGTGGTTTTGACGTTATCACACGTGACTGTACTTTGGATAGTCTATGGAGGGCAGACAGCAACCTCCAATGCAGTTAGGAACATGTGATTTCTAGGTCCCTGAAGGAAGTAGTTTCTTCAGGTATCTAATCCATGCTGAATTCTTCTTTTCCTGAAAGCCCATTGTGCAGAGTTGAACCTTTTGTCGTCCTTATTGTTGGGGCCAGTTGGTGCCACAAAACAGTGCACTGTATTCAGTCTTTTTGAAATGTGATATACTGCAAGATGCATTTTGACTTCTTGTGGTCATGGCAATTCATAGTGTATTTCTGTGCAGCGAGTGGTTGTGATTCCAGCAGCAGTTGGAAATGTTCCCTTGTTAAGAACTTAATCTTGCTTTCATGCTAGACTCTAGCACATTTTGTTTCTGGCTGTCTCAGGCGTTGCTTCGTTTTAACTGAGCTAATGTGCAGTCTTTGTCCAGACTTGAGGAGACCACATAACAATGGTAGTGTCGCGATCCCCTGTGTTTCCGTTGAGTCGAGCGAAGCACAAGTGGTCCACCTCCCGACGTCCCCGGCTCTGAATATGAAATACAGAGTACCAGGGCAATCAGGCGAGGGAAAGGGAATTAGGATGGGAACTGCGGGGATTAGGATACCTGTAACATAATGAAAACATAACACATAGTACAGTAATTTGGCTTCCTACTCTCATTCGGTCTCGCTAGGTATGCCTCATCCATGTGTCCACACAACTCATACTCCGGCATTAATAATCATGCCTCACAAACAATATGCGCCCCAGGGTCAAACCCCCTCCAAGCACCAGAACATCAGTAGGAACAATACTCTGTATAAGCCCCCCACGAGTTCCCTTTAACGTAATGGAGAACTACTAGCGTTCCCCGTCCAAGTAAACCTAAACCTACTCTATATGTACAAAAGAATATGCTCATACGAATTTAGCACCGAGTGCCTGGTGAGCACAGTCACAGTCTCGCTCTGTCCCACCGTGCCCTACACTCGTGGTTTCTACAACCACTAATCTAGTGTCCCGCACAGTGCAGTTCTCCCTGGGTGAGCTACCTGAGTGTTCCAGCTGTTCCTGGACTGCCGAAGGTCAACCCGCTCCTGTCCTTCACTGTGGTAGTTGGCGTCGGCTCTTGTTTTCTCACTCGGTCCGGAGAAAGGACACTGCTTTTCTGCTCGTTCCGTGAGCACGGTGAACTCCTGCTCTGTCTCTCCCCGAAACAACAAACGCGGTGACGCTTCCGTCAGCGTCCCGCGATACGGAGTGCATCCAACTCTGTTTTCCCCAGAATCGGCAAACGCGGTAACGCTTACGTCAGCGTTCCGCGAATTCAGTCTTTGGCAACTAAAGGCTCTGTCCATCCATACCTCCCGACCAATCCGGATTACAGCGAGGTATGCAGGATGTTTCCCCTTGCTCGTCGTAGCTCCGACGTTTCTCGATTCCTCAGGTTAGTCTCCACTAACAGTGAATCCAATGGGCAGTATTACGCGCACCTGCGGGATCTCGGCGCCCGTACTTAACCACAGTGGCCACTCCTCCTTCCCGCCTAGAATCCTGGGAGTTGTGGTCCTAACGTATCTTCGGTAGGCGCCTGGGCTCAGCCCCTGACAGTATGCCCCCCGCCCAAGCGCCTCCTAGAACCAGGCTTGTCCGGGAAACGGGCGTGAAAGACACGCATCGCAGCGGGAGCATGCACCTCCGAGGAGGGAACCCAGGAATCCTCTTCAGCCGAGTATCCCTTCCAGGCGATGAGATACCACAGACGACCCCTCCGCAACCTTGAATCCAGGATCTTCCGAACTTCGTATTCCTCCCGTCCGTCTCTGATCACTGGCGGTGGAGCCACCCTCCTAGCCCCCAGTGCCGGTTTCAGGAGGCTGCAGTGGAACACTGGATGGATTCGCAAAGAGGCCGGTAAGGCCAACCTGTATGCCACCGCTCCCACTCGCCTCACCACGGAATACGGACCAATAAATCGAGGATGGAAGATACTGCGTACCTTAAAACGAAGGTACTTTGTGGACAGCCACACTCGGTCTCCCGGTTGATACGAGGGTCCGTCTTGTCTACGACGATCCGCCCAGGATTTGTACAGACTCTTGGCCCTCTCAAGATTCGTTCTCAGACGGCGATGTATGTCCCCCAAGGCTTGTAACTGGTCCTCAAGCGCAGGCAGAGCGCTCACGGCCGTCGGGAAGGATAAAGGGAGCGTCTTGGCATGATAACCGTAGTTAGCCCGAAAAGGGGATTCCTTGATGGAGCTGTGCCAGGCATTGTTGTATGAGAGTTCCGCTAACCATAGAAGAGACACCCATGACGTACTTGCCTCTTTAGCATAGCAACGGAGGTACGTCTTGAGCGTTTGGTTAAGACGTTCGGTCTGGCCATCCGTCTGTGGGTGGAAGCTGGTGGACGTGGCCGCCTCCACTTGCAAGGCCTTACACCAAGATTTCCAAAATCGGGCAACGAACTGCGGGCCCCTGTCCGACACTATCACCCCTGGAAAACCATGCAGTCGTACCACGTGTGACAACAATAGCTGGGCCGTTTGACCGGCAGAGGGTAGATTCTTGCACGGGACAAAATGACCCATTTTGGTGAGACTGTCCACTACTACCATGATCGCATCACACCCTTGGTCTATGGGTAGACCCACCACAAAGTCCATGCTTATGGCTTGCCAGGGCCCAGCGGGAGTCGGCAGAGGGACTAATTTGCCTTTAGCCTTCGAATGTTCTCCTTTAGCCTGAGCGCAGACCTCGCACTGCTGGATCCATCGACGGATATCCGTGTCCATGGATGCCCACCAAAAGTGTCGTCGCAGAAGGTGTAGTGTTTTGGTACGGCCGGGGTGCCCAGCTGTCAGTGACTCATGACACCAAACGAATACCTGGCGTTGCAGCTCCTTCGAAGGAACAAACAGGCGATCCCGATAAAAGGGTAACCCCTCTTTTATGTGTCTGTCCGCCTCCTGGTCCTCCCATTGAAGCCATTGTACCAGAGTGCGATGCTGTCTGACGGAGTTCAAAAAGCTGTCGGCCCGCACTACACAGATCACCTTTTCCGAGGGAATGAGGGCCTTGATCTCCTCAGGACGACGTTCCTGTCCCCCCTCCTGACGCGATAGAGAATCCGCTTTCTGATTCGCGGACCCTGGTCGATACGTAATGACGAAGTCAAAGCCCGCAAAAAAAAGCATCCATCGCATCTGTCGTTGTGTGAGATGTCGAGCGGTTTTCATGTACTGCAAATTCCGGTGATCGGTATACACCGTTACTGTGTGTTTAGCTCCCCAGAGGTAGTGCCTCCATTCCTGGAACGCCTTTTTGATGGCCAGTAGTTCTTTTTCGGCGATCGTGTAGTTGGTTTCGGCTGCTGTTAATTTCCGGGACAGGAAGGCTACCGGATGTAATTGTCCCGTCAAAGCCTCTCTCTGTGAAAGCACGGCCCCTACCGCGATGTCTGAAGCGTCTGCTTCTACCACGAAAGGTGCTCCAGATTGCGGATGTTGCAGGATGGGTGCCGTGGTAAAGGCTCGTTGCAACTCGCGGAAGGCCTGCATGGCCTCAGGTGTCCAGGAAAACGGATGACCTTTGCGTAGCAACCTAGTGAGAGGCGAGACCAGCTGGGAGAAGTGAGAGATGAACCTTCTATAATAATTAGAGAAGCCCAGGAAACACTGCACATCTCTCACTGTCTTCGGTATGGGCCACTCCTGTACTGCTGCTACTTTTCGTTCTGCCATACTCAACCCTGAGGGACTCAGGACCACCCCTAGGAATTCCACCCGTTCTACGTGAAATTCGCACTTGCTCAACTTGCAAAACAAATTGTTTTCTCCTAGTTTGTGTAGGACTTGTGAGACGTGCTTGATGTGTTCTTTGGGATCTGTGGAATATATCAATATATCATCGATATATACTACCACCGTTTTATCAATGAGCTCCTTGAGGACGTCATCGAGGAAGAATTGGAACGCGGCCGGGGCGTTACACAATCCAAAGGGCATTACCCTGTACTCAAACAGGCCGTACCGCGTCTTAAACGCCGTCTTCCACTCATCCCCCTCCCTTACCCGGACCAGGTGATACGCCCCTCTCAAATCCAGGCGGGAGTATATGGTTGCCTCCTTCACCTGGTCCAGCAAGACGGGGATGAGAGGAAGAGGGTAGCGATTGCGGACGGTGTTTTTGTTCAATACCCTATAGTCGATGCACGTTCTCAAGTCACCATTGGCTTTCTTTATAAAGAAAAGGGGTGAAGCGGCCGGAGAACGGGAAGGTCTGATGAACCCTATCTCAACATAGTGTTCCAAATATTTTCTCAGATGTTCAGTCTCTGGGTCAGACAAGGCATAAACTCGACAAGAGGGCAATACAGCCCCGGGGATTAAGTCTATTTGGCAATCATACATGCGATGCGGTGGCAAGCTTTCGGCTTTACTTTCACTGAACACCTCCCGATACTTGTCGTATGCTGCTGGGAGGATCGTCTCTTTCTCTGCTGCGGTACTAAGGTGATACCCCTGAGTGAGTGCCAAAAGGTGAGTTCGATGAGTATTGACACACGCCTCTTTGCAATACTCTGTGTCGAACTCCACTGTTTTCTGTTTCCAATTGATCGAGGGGTTATGGGTTGTCAACCAAGGCATGCCCAGGATCACTTCATATTGCGGAGCTTCGATAATATTCAACACTACCTGTTCCACATGATCCCATAAGGGCCCTGGTTTGGTCAAGGTTAGAGAGTCTGTTACTTCGGTGATGGGCCCTGATTTAAGAGGCTTCCCATCCACCGCCCACACCATCTCGGGATGTATTCTCGGGATGCGCCTTAACCCCAGCCGCTGTACTAAGCCACTGTCAACAAAGTTGCCGGTAGCTCCGGAGTCAACCATCACTCCTATCTCGTGCTCCCTGGTTCCCACCGTGACTTTCATTGTCAAAACAACGTGAGATTCGGAGGTAACTGACTCTACCACAGCTAACGAGGGTAACTGCAAGACCCGCTGCGCGGGCTCCTTATCCAATGGATCTGAGGCCCGCTCGTCGGATGGCGCCGCCTGTATTGTGACTACTGCTACTTTCTTCGTACCTGCGTACCCCCCTTTCTTAGGTTTGACGGGACATTCACGAACATAATGACCTTTCTTGCCGCAATACATGCATAGACCGGCGATTCGGCGGTTCTCTCTCTCGACCCTTGATAGCGGGGCTCTGATTGCTCCCACTTCCATGGGTTCTGTCTGGGATTCAGGGGATGCCCCTGCGGTTCTAGGTCCTCTCTCCGCTTTCTCGACGTGCGCATAAACCCTCTCTCCCTTCCGCTCAGCTAATCTATGGTCTAATCGTAGCGTAAGGTTCATCAAGTCGGTGCATGTAGTAGGCTGCGGATCAATTTGCGCCAGCACGTCCTTCATGTCGTCTCTCAAACCCTGATAATAAAGGGACATACGCTTTTCTTCTGGCCACGCTGTTTCCGCTACAAGCCGGTTGAACTGAGTTAGATACGTTACTAAATCGTTTTTACCCTGGCGGAGTCCCAATAATTCTCTGTCTGCTGACAGAGTAGTGGCCCTTCTGTCAAACACCCGCTCAAACTCGCTTCTGAAAGCGTTCCAATCCGATAACAGAGGGTCGTTGTATTTGACCAAGGGGACTGCCCAGTTGGCAGCGTCCCCCGTCATGTATGATATAGCAAACGCCACTCGTGAATGATTAGTCGGAAAGGAGGCTGGTTTGCATGAAAAGTGCAGGGCTATTTGAGTCAGGAAGGTTTGGATTTTGAGGGGGTCTCCCGAGAACCTCTCCGGGCTCGCCAGGGGTATGGGTGGTGATACGTTCACTTGTATAGGTGTCGACGACGGCGTGGCGTCAAACGGGTTGCGCCCCTGACGTTCTAGCCTGTCTCTTAGTGCTGCTGTTTCTACTTTTGAAGCAGCCAATTCCTGTTGTACCACCAGGAGGGCTTGTAACACTTCGTCTAGCGAGGCCATACTTGTGTTTGACCCGACCCCCAAACGGAATATTTCTTGGGCGCGTAATTCTGTCGCGATCCCCTGTGTTTCCGTTGAGTCGAGCGAAGCACAAGTGGTCCACCTCCCGACGTCCCCGGCTCTGAATATGAAATACAGAGTACCAGGGCAATCAGGCGAGGGAAAGGGAATTAGGATGGGAACTGCGGGGATTAGGATACCTGTAACATAATGAAAACATAACACATAGTACAGTAATTTGGCTTCCTACTCTCATTCGGTCTCGCTAGGTATGCCTCATCCATGTGTCCACACAACTCATACTCCGGCATTAATAATCATGCCTCACAAACAATATGCGCCCCAGGGTCAAACCCCCTCCAAGCACCAGAACATCAGTAGGAACAATACTCTGTATAAGCCCCCCACGAGTTCCCTTTAACGTAATGGAGAACTACTAGCGTTCCCCGTCCAAATAAACCTAAACCTACTCTATATGTACAAAAGAATATGCTCATACGAATTTAGCACCGAGTGCCTGGTGAGCACAGTCACAGTCTCGCTCTGTCCCACCGTGCCCTACACTCGTGGTTTCTACAACCACTAATCTAGTGTCCCGCACAGTGCAGTTCTCCCTGGGTGAGCTACCTGAGTGTTCCAGCTGTTCCTGGACTGCCGAAGGTCAACCCGCTCCTGTCCTTCACTGTGGTAGTTGGCGTCGGCTCTTGTTTTCTCACTCGGTCCGGAGAAAGGACACTGCTTTTCTGCTCGTTCCGTGAGCACGGTGAACTCCTGCTCTGTCTCTCCCCGAAACAACAAACGCGGTGACGCTTCCGTCAGCGTCCCGCGATACGGAGTGCATCCAACTCTGTTTTCCCCAGAATCGGCAAACGCGGTAACGCTTACGTCAGCGTTCCGCGAATTCAGTCTTTGGCAACTAAAGGCTCTGTCCATCCATACCTCCCGACCAATCCGGATTACAGCGAGGTATGCAGGATGTTTCCCCTTGCTCGTCGTAGCTCCGACGTTTCTCGATTCCTCAGGTTAGTCTCCACTAACAGTGAATCCAATGGGCAGTATTACGCGCACCTGCGGGATCTCGGCGCCCGTACTTAACCACAGTGGCCACTCCTCCTTCCCGCCTAGAATCCTGGGAGTTGTGGTCCTAACGTATCTTCGGTAGGCGCCTGGGCTCAGCCCCTGACAGGTAGGGTCTTTTGTTAATAAAGCCCTCCTTAAAGGCAAAACTACAGTGGAGGATTGAGGAGTAAAATGGTTCTCCCTTAGGAAGAAGAATTATGCTTTTCTGGGAATTCATCAGCTATGGGCTGGGTGTTGGTAGGTGACCTCATAAAGTGTTCTCATCACTTTAAGAGGCAACAACAGCATTAGCCTTCAATATACTGCAATGCAGAATTTTCAAAGCCCTATTTCTTGCAGATCTCGCTTTTCATACTCAACTTCTTCACAAGCACTTTTTTGAGGATGAAGTCTAACCCTCATCCTTCACCAAAACTCTCTTTGGGGATGCTCTCTCATACCCTGCTCACCATTGGCAATACCCCCTTCAGTCAAGGTATCTTCCCAGAAGGTCCAAAGTCAGGCCAGATCAACCCACTTCTAAAGAAACCTACAGTAGATCCAGAGTACCACAACAACTACCAGCCTATCACTACCATTCACTGGAAAGATCATTGAACAAGCAGGCTATGTAAAATTCCAGATAACATCAATTCCAACCATTTTCATCACAAATCTGACTTCAGATCATGCTGCAGCAATCAGACCACTGCTTCGCACATTATAGATACTACTGACCACAGATATAGATGACCCCTATCTCCTGATATTGCGGGACCTCTCTGCAGCTTTCGACACAGTCAATCATCCCACTTTCATGTACACTCTGGAGTTTCGATTGAGATTTCCTGGCACTGTCCTACACTGCTTCTCCTACATTTCAAACCTACACCAGTTTGTTTACCTGGGCCCCTCCAGGTCCCCAAAAATCCCTATTAGCTTAAGAGTCCCTAAGGATACCTGATGAAATTGGGTTGTTGTTTGGGGGAGTGGGGGGTGAAACCCTATTCAAGCAACAGCCACAATCCTTGTCAGAGTGAAACAAAGTCACTAAATAAACCTTGCTTAACCCTCTTGTAGCTTGGCACAAAAGCAGTGAGGCTTAACTTAGAAGCTATGTGTAAAGTATTTATGCAGCACACAAACAGTAATAAAGTGAAAACACAAGATAAATCCCACACCAATTTGGAAAAATAGAGTAAAATGTAATAAATTATTTGACACCAAAATGACAACAATCCAGTCATTAGTCTCAGAGATATGAATTTTCAAATGTTTAAGGTAAGCATAGCGGCTAAAAGCACAAAGCGCCATTCGCTGTTATCTGGTGATGCAGAACCTGGTGAAAATCACAAGTTCAGGCCAACCACAATGGAGCATGGGCTGGATACAGGGACCAGGTTAGTCCTGCTGAAAGAGTTACCTTGTCAATGCCCAGTACAGAGAGCCCAGTTTGCAGTGGAGGAGCCCGAGTGGATAGCGTTGCAAATAGTCATCACTTGTAGCGATACTCCGGTACGACGCCCAAGCCCCGGACCGCACGCACAACCATACGACTTATTGCTCTCACGGACACAGGCGAGAGAAGTGCAAATGCCTGCCGCACTACATTTCCCACAAAGCCAAGGGGCCCTGCCAAGACAAACGCGGGAAACAAAGGCATCCCGCCCCTATATAAGCTCTGCCTCCACAACAGGTGAGTGCTTGACAATCAGAACCAGACCCTGACCTGTAGCGGAAGTTGCCTTGCCGCTATCCCTGTTACAGAATCGTCGAGCTCCAGTTTCCGCGGACGCTTTCCTTCCCACTAAAAGACCGGATTTATAAGCAGTATCTTGTTCACCGCTACCACCGTGCGCGGACGCTTTCCTTCCCGCTGGAGAGGGGGGCGGCGTTGCTACAGTATCCCGAGGGCGGACGCTTTCCTTCCCGCCTCGAGATATGGAATCTTGCCCGTGACTCGCTGCGTGGACCCTTGCCAGGGACGCAGGTAAGGAGCGCGAAGAGCGTGACTGACAACGCTCTTCAGGCGCTCATGACCACAATTCCTTCCTGTAATTAACCCCTTCCCTGCTCATGACGGAACCGTTCCGTCATGAGCCACGGTTGGCGTGTGCTCATGACGGAACGGTTCCGTCATGACAATCCTGTTGGCGGCCGCTCCGCCTGCGCGGCGCTGTTTCCCCGCCTGTGCGAGGGGACAACGCAAATGGGCGGAGTCATGACGGAACCGTTCCGTCATGAGCACAGCTCAACTGTGGCTCATGACGGAGCGGCTCCGTCATGAGCACAGGCCCGCCGCGCTGCCCCCCTGCCCCCCCCAGCGCTGCAGCGGAATGTCCGCAGCAGCGAAGGGGTTAATAGCGATCTGTCGCTTCACTGTTTCCCTTTCGCATTTGCCCCGTATTAGGTGATTAAGTCTCAGAGCCCATTTAGTAGTGGCGGAACCTGTGACATCTCGTTGTACTACACATTGGGCTGACTGTGGTGATTAACAGTCACGAGACTTTCCTGCACTTAAGACACGTGCCTCTTTAGGCTCACGACATTATTGTTTTCTGGTTGGTGGGACAGATCTCCAAGAAGAAGAGAGGATCTCCCTGCTCCCTCGACTCTCGCATCCAGGTTCTTTGTGAGTGGGGTTCCTTGCCCAGTCATACGTATTCTGGCCATTGTTTCTTTTGTTTTCCTTGCCTAGTACTGATCCATGTCCTTTATTCCTTGCAGTCTGATCATCCAGGAAAGGTGCCTGGGCCATCTCCCAACGATTCTACAGCTGCGCTCTTCCCTGTTCTGCCTCCCATACGATTGTTCAAGGTTCTGTGGGAGATAGGATCTCGGCGAATAGGGAGGCCTCTCTACAGGTTGTCGTCCCCGCTGGCTGTTACGTAAGGTTAGTGGCAGGTCCGTTTGCCTTGAGCTGCTGACATCCTGACAGATTGTCAAGCCCAAGTTAAAAGACCGGCCTGGACGATGGACACGAATGTGGTATTAACCTCCCTGCTAGAGAGTCTTACTGCCCTACAGCAGGAAGTACAGACGTCCCAGTTAGAGAACCAGGAACTTAGAAAGGACATGAACACGTTGCGTAGAGAGGTGGCGGGACTGTCATGAAAGGGCACTGGGACAGGGTCCTATATCAGGGAAGCCACCCTTCCTCCGCCAGGACTAGGAGTTCCTCCCCCGACACCGGTTACTCCCCGTGAGGGTGGGTTTTATGTGGTGCCTCCTGTTTCCTCATCCTCAGGCCCAAACCCTACAGTACATGTGATCCAAAACACAGGGATTCCGTTGGCCCCTCCGGAACGTTTCCACGGAGACCCAAAGAAATTTGAAACCTACCTCAACCAATGTAGGCTCTACTTTTTGTGCAAACCCACAGTCTTTCAGAGTGATGTAGCCAAGACAGCATTTATGATGTCATACATGGGAGGCAATGCGGCCAGCTGGACCATACCATTAATGGAAAGAAACGATCCTGTGTTGCATTCCTTCCCTGACTTTTGTGTGGCAATGAGGAAATTGTTCGACTGCAAATCTCACATGCTATCCTTAGACCGTGAATTACTGACACTTCGACAGGGATTTTTTTATTCAGGGAGGGACACGGAGCCTAGTTTTTATTTAGGTCCTGCTCAGAAGGCACCAATGGAACATTGAAAACAGGAAGAGCAGTTCCTATGGGTAGCTAGTTGGGGAGGGGGAGGAAGTGGGGAAGCACAGGTCTTTCTTCGTAATGCCCTCACACACCCCAAGGGATGTCATGCTTCATCATTTGGGCATTTGCCCCTCGTCAGGCCGGCGCTGCAATGCCTGACGGGCTCCCGAAACCGGGGCTCTTTGTCGGGGATCTTTTGAAGAAGCCGTATGGGTGCGTGTGGGTGTGAGGGCAGGGTAGTGCACGAGGAGTGAGATGTTTAAAAAAGGTATAGGGCCGTCCTACTTATTTAAGTATTTATTAATGAGGTGGCTCTAGCCTTAATAAAATAGTGTGGAAGCCCTAATTATGAGTAATGGTCTGTGAGGGCTAGTCATGTGTGGGTGTGGTCAACATGTTTCGTGCCCCAGCTGCCCCAAAAAGGGTCAATGGCACTTCGTCAGGACCAAATTAGAACGTTTTAAGGTGAGTGCACTACCGTTTAGCACTAGTTGCTTAGAACGGTAGGGGGTGATTAATAAAGGAACTGGTACTGGGATGAGGATAGACCCCTCACGACCTAGTTCCAGACAGACGGGGATGAGAACAGAGCACAATAGTTGCTCCGATTTGTAGGTAGACAGGCAACTTGCTGGCGTCCTACCCTCGCTCTGGGCCCCACTGCACTTCGACAGGGATCCCAGGACTTATTGTCGTACCTAACTTCGTTCAATCGGCTAGTGGTGGAAACCGACTGGCCACAGGAGAAACGAACAACTCTGTTTTATCAGGGGTTAAGAAGTGACCTAAAGGACGTGCTCGCGCAAGTGGTACAACTGCCTCCAACCCGTGAGGAGATGATAGACCTTACCGTCCAGTTAGACCACAGGTTGCAGGAGAGAAAAGGAGACAAGAGTAGAGGCGAACCACGGGGGTGGTGCCCGAAGCTGAAACAATTCCCGGACGAGCACCCGAAACCGGTGGACGGGGCAGAACCAATGCAAATTGGAGGCATCCGAGGGCCCCTCACCACAGAAGAAAAAGAAAAGAGACGTAAGATGAAATTATGTCTATATTGTGGTAAGGGTGGGCACTTCATCCGAGAATGCAGAGCCAGAGCGCAATTACCAGAGCGCACGGCGTCTCCAAGACGACAAGCAGTGATGGGGACCCAGGACTCGGTGGAAAACTGAAGAGCCCGAGTCAGAGGGAGATCACTGGGTCGGGCGAACAAAGAACACCGATCTCTTCAGTCCTAGCGAATACCTTACAACCTGCTGTGGCTCATCTCTGTATCGATGTTACTCTGTGGGTAGATACTGAAACCCCACGCGAAGATGATGCCCTGTTAGACTCAGGCGCAACCGGAAACTATATGGATCAGGGGTATGCCATGACCAACGGGTTTCCTTGGGTTAGGAAGAATAAATCCGAATACGTGAAGGCGGTTGACGGATCTGCTCTGACCTCGGGGCCAGTCACTTCACATACCAAACCCTTGTTAATGCAGATCGACGCATGGCACCAGGAATACATCCAGTTCGATCTTATAGATGCGCCGCAATTCCGCCTCATTCTCGGCATGCCATGGCTGACTCTCCATGATCCCACAGTTCGATGGGCAGCAAGGACAGTCACCCTGTAGTCCACATACTGCATCCAAAATTGTCAGAAATCTCCGAATGCGCTGAACAGGTCGTCAACGACCCAAGCCTGTTTGCTGGCCATAGCTGCTGCACCAGAGGCAGATTCTGACGTCAGAACATTACCACAGGAGTATGAAGAATACCAACCCCTTTTTGATAAGCAAAAGGCCACGCGGCTTCCTCCTCACAGGGTATACGATTGCCGCATAGAATTGGTACCAGGAGCGGACATTCCATGTAGCAGAGTGCATGCGCTCACAGTACCAGAGACACTGTACCTAAAGAACTACCTGGGGGAAAACCTGGCATCTGGCTTTATCGCTCCATCCTCTTCACCGGCATCTTCCCCACTTTTCTTCATACCGAAGAAAGATTGTGATGAGCTACGACCCTGCATAGACTATCGAGCTATAAACAGCATAACTGTGAAGAACAGATACCTGATACCACTCATTCCGGTTCTGCTGAATCAACTCAAAGGAGCCCGGTATTTCACGAAATTGGATCTAAGAGGCGCATATCACTTAGTAAGAGTCAAAAGCGGGGACGAATGGAAGACAGCATTCCGAACGAAATTTGGTCTTTTTGAATATAGGGTCATGCCCTTCGGGCTCTGCAACGCCCCGGCTGCCTTCCAATACTTTATGGACGAAGTGCTGAGAGGATTACTGGAAACTATATGCGTAGTATATATAGACGATATTCTCATTTATTCTTCGTGTTTACAAGACCACGTGAACCACGTGAAAGAAGTCCTAAACAGACTACGACATCACGAACTATACGCAAAATTGGAGAAATGCTATTTTCATGTCCAAGAGGTCGCCTTTTTGGGATATATTATCAACTCACAGGGCTTCCAAATGGAAACAGGCAAGATAGAGGCCATCACCCAGTGGCAAACCCCCCAACATGTGAAATCAGTACAAAGCTTTTTAGGGTTTGCCAATTACTACAGGCGTTTCATTAAGGATTTCTCCAAGATCATACACCCGATCTCTTGTCTCTTAAGAAAAAACACGCCGTTCATCTGGAACGAGGAAGCTGAGAGTGCCTTCCAACTCCTGAAAACTCGATTCACACAAGCCCCCATCCTTAGACATCCTGTCACGCAACTTCCTTTCATAGTCGAGACAGATGCTTCTCATCACGCGCTAGGAGGGGTGTTGTCCCAAAGACATCCGACAACCGGACAAATACATCCTGTGGCGCATTTTTCGAAGAAACTCACCCCCAGTGCAGTGAATTATTCTATCGCCGACAAGGAGTTGCTGGCTATAAAAAGGGCATGCGAGGAATGGAGACACTACCTTCTGGGGGCCCATCATACAGTCGAAATTTTTACGGATCACCGGAATCTACTGTTTTTAAAAACAGCAAAGGCACTCACCCCTCGCCAATTGCGATGGACACTTTTCTTTTCGGATTATGACTTTGTAATAAAGTACCGCCTGGGGCCTCAAAACGGCAAGGCCGATGCCCTCTCCCGTAGTTTACATACTGAACACGAGCCACCTCTGGAAGGAACCGAAGCTCCTTTGATATTGGCAAATGAAATATTCCAAACCCAGGCCGTAGTGCTGTTAACCTCAATGGACTTCGTGGAAGACGTCAGGTCCTCCATAACAGGAATAGATACACAAGCCTGGCTTCAAGAAAACCCCGACCACAGGACCATGAACCTGGGATTGCTGTATCACTACCATGCCTTATATGTACCCAACCCTGACTTACAAATCCGAGTATTAAAGTGGGCACATGACTCGAGGTTAGGAGGACACCTAGGAATCCACAAAACGAATTCCTGTATTGAGCAAGCATTCTGGTGGCCGTCGCTGAAGGACGACACCAAGAAATACGTACAGAGCTGTTCTGTATGTGCGCAGGGGAAGGCTAGGCATGCAAAACCAACAGGTCTGCTTCAACCGATACCTATCCCACCTAGACCGTGGCATACAGTGTCAATGGATTTTATAGTGGAAATGCCACCCTGCCAGGGGTGTACAACGATTCTAGTCATAGTGGATCATTTAACAAAAATGGGACATTTCATACCATTGGTAGGCCTACCTACATCCTCGGAACTCGCCCTTCTTATCCTACAACACGTGGTTCGACCTCATGGGATTCCCACCATCCTCATCACAGACCGTGGAACGCAATTCACATCCCGTTTCTGGAAAGCCTTATGTAAGGCTATGGGAATAGATGCATGTCTCTCTTCCAGTTACCATCCCCAAACAGACGGAAAAACAGAGCGCCTCAATCAAACACTGGAACAGTACCTTTGGTGTTTTACTATACAAAACACCACAAATTGGGTAACGTTAGTATGGATGGCGGAGTTCGCCTAAAATAATGCGGACCATGCCACGTTAGGGTGCTTCCCTTTCTTTTGCCTAAACGGCCACCACCCAAACATGCTTCCCTTTGAATGGCCGATCTCCACAAATCTTCCAAGCATCCAAGAGCATCACGCACACCTTAAAGCGGTCCTGCTAGACGCCAAACAACATCTTCTTACAGTGCAGGCCGCACAGAAACGCTTTGCCGATAAGAAAAGGACGAAAGAACCCGAGTATCAAGTGGGAGATAAGGTATGATTAGCAACAAAAAACATACACTTAAAGGGAGTGGGCAAGCTAAAACCTAAATATATTGGTCCGTACAGCATAGAAAAGGTTGCCATGAGATTAACCTTACCCTCGGCATGGCACCTCCACCCGGTGTTCCATGTGTCGTTGCTACAACCCTGCCCCCTGACAATGAGATTGCCAGACAGACCTCCACCCATAGATATAGATGGCTGTGAAGAGTATGAAGTCCAACAACTCTTGGACTCCCGACTGGTGAGAGGGCGAGTGCAGTATCTAGTTGAATGGAAAGGGTATGGGGTGGAAGACAGGACCTGGGAACCCATTCAAAATCTCCACTGTCCAGACTTACTGGAACAATTCCATAGGATCAATCCAGGTAAGCCTGGTCGCCCGCCGGGTCGGCGGTCCTTGAGAAGGAGTTCTGTAGCGATACTCCGGTACGACGCCCAAGCCCCGGTCCGCACGCACAACCATACGACTTATTGCTCTCACGGACACAGGCGAGAGAAGTGCAAATGCCTGCCGCACTACATTTCCCACAACGCCAAGGGGCCCTGCCAAGACAAACACGGGAAACGAAGGCATCCCGCCCCTATATAAGCTCCGCCTCCACAACAGGTGAGTGCTTTACAATCAGAACCAGACCCTGACCTGTAGCGGAAGTTGCCTTGCCGCTATCCCTGTTACAGAATCGTCGAGCTCCAGTTTCCGCGGACGCTTTCCTTCCCGCTAAAAGACCGGATTTATAAGCAGTATCTTGTTCAACGCTACCACCGTGCGTGGACGCTTTCCTTCCCGCTGGAGAGGTGGGCGGCGTTGCTACGGTATCCCGAGGGCGGACGCTTTCCTTCCCGCCTCGAGATATGGAATCTTGCCCGTGACTCGCTGCGTGGACCCTTGCCAGGGACGCAGGTAAGGAGCGCGAAGAGCGTGACTGACAACGCTCTTCAGGCGCTCATGACCACAATCCCTTCCTGTAATTAATAGCGATCTGTCGCTTCACTGTTTCCCTTTCGCATTTGCCCCGTATTAGGTGATTAAGTCTCAGAGCCCATTTAGTAGTGGCGGAACCTGTGACATCTCGTTGTACTACACATTGGGCTGACTGTGGTGATTAACAGTCACGAGACTTTCCTGCACTTAAGACACGTACCTCTGTGGGGCTCACGACATTATTGTTTTCTGGTTGGTGGGACAGATCTCCAAGAAGAAGAGAGGATCTCCCTGCTCCCTCGACTCTCGCATCCAGGTTCTTTGTGAGTGGGGTTCCTTGCCCAGTCATACGTATTCTGGCCATTGTTTCTTTTGTTTTCCTTGCCTAGTACTGATCCATGTCCTTTATTCCTTGCAGTCTGACCATCCAGGAAAGGTGCCTGGGCCATCTCCCAACGATTCTACAGCTGCGCCTGATGGGCTTCTCTCTTCCCTGTTCCCCGGGGTTCTGCCTCCCATACGATTGTTCAAGGTTCTGTGGGAGATAGGATCTCGGTGAATAGGGAGGCCTCTCTACAGGTTGTCGTCCCCGCTGGCTGTTGCGTAAGGTTAGTGGCAGGTCCGTTTGTCTTGAGCTGCTGACATCCTGACATCACTGTAGTGCAGAAAGCAGCCGGGCAGCACAGGCTGTCATCACTGTAGCTCAAAGTGCAGATCTCATGTTGTCATCCTTAGCTGGCGGTGGCTGTAGCACAAATAATTGGGTTCACTAGAGCTTTGCATTGGCGGTTGTCGGGTGCAGTAGTGTCTCGGGGACAGGCCTGATCTTGGTTGAGGACGGTCATTGCTGTAGCAGGAAGATCCTGTTGGGTGTCGTGGATGGCCATTGCTGGAGCTTCAAGTTGGTGGTCAACACAGACTGTCGATACTGTAGCGTGAAGTGCAGATCTTGTGTTGCTGGCAGTCACTGTAGTGCGAAGAGTCAGATTCACCAGAGCTTCTTATTGGCAGTCGGTGCAGGCAGCAAGATCTTGGAACGAACAAGTCTATTTGTGGTCACAAAGAGCCCAAACATCAGGAGTTCTCCTTTTCTTCCAGGAGGAGCTCTACTGATGTCACACCAAGGATCCAGGACCTGGGAGGCACCTTTTGGGGATCAGGAACTTACCCCAGAAGAGCATAGACAGGTACAGTTGCAGGGGTAGACAGGTCCAGTCCAGCAGGTCAGCTGGGCAGTTGCAGAGAGCTCTCTGGAGATTAATATGTCCCTGTAGCTCAGAGCAGTAGGTCAACTAAATTACCCTTGGAGTCACTCAGGTAGCCTGGGATGAAGGGAGCAGGTACAGTCTTCCATTGCAGACAGAAAGGCTTGGTTTCAAGCAGCAGGACAGTCCTCTGGCAGCAAGGCAGTCCTTTTTCTGTAGTATCCACAGGACCAGGAGTGGGTCTTAAGGTTTATTCCTGGTGCCAGCTTTTAAGTGCAAGATCCTTCTCGAGTTCCCCCCGCCCCCACAGAGATGGCTAGAATTACCTGTGTATGCTGAGGCAGTGTCTTTGGAATGCATTTGGGTCTGTGCACAGCTATATCCCCCATCCTGCTTGGATGGCCCATCATATCAACACTCAGTCCCTATACTGTGTGGCTGTCTGGGAGGAATACACAAAGACCGACTGCCAACTACTTATAGTCATGTGACCAAGGAACAGGTTACAGAGCCCATATGGTTAGGAAAAGAAAATGGCAACTTTCTAAAAGTGGCATTTTTAGAATGAAATCGGACTTTATCATTAAAGAGGGATTAAATTACAATTACTTAGACACCAAACATGACACATACACCTCCTCCAAAACAAAAGTTACCAGCCATTCTAGTACTCTAGACTCAGTCAGTCCTAGAATAAAAGTTTAAAAAAATATAAGGGGGCAGAGCAGGGATTCACTGACCTCCTAGGCCTGGTGATGGGGCACCAGAGGAACCCCACCTGGGGCCAAAAATGTTTTTCGTTTAAAAAAAGAAAAAAAAAGGTTGCCATGAAATCAGGGAGGATTCACAAATCTGCTGTCAAATTAAATATTGTATATATCACTCTGTGAAGGAACCACAGGGAAACAGTTCTCAAGGTCAGATATGACTGGCTGACACCACATCAACAAGGATAAGGGGGCAGCCATCTTAGGACTCAGGACACAGATCCGAGTACTAGAAAAAGAAAAGCAACAAAAAAGAATAAGTCTGGGTAGGGATGCCCTGACTCCCCTGGTCTGGTGTTGGAGACCCAGTGGGACCCCGTCTGGAGCTAAAAATATTTGGCAGACGATTTGTGAACATGCGGAAATTTATTTTTAAAGGCACGGCTTCTCTGCTACACCTAAACATAATTTTAAATAATGGGTGGACCAGGGCCTGGGGGTTGCGCAAAAATTGTCTTTTGGGGAGGAGGGCACACTGCCCCCCTACTCAAGTCTCTGTAGGGCCTCAGGGACTCCATCCCACGGGACCGAATTCCATAACAAAGTAGAGAGGCCATTCAGCTCCACTCCCCAAGCCTTAAAAAGCCATAGGGAACGCATTCCCTGGGGCTAAATTCCACAAAAAAAAGGCCCCGTAGATGAACTGAACTTAAAAGGGAGGGGCACTGCAGGGCGGACTCAATTACTGTGTCCAGGAACTCCAAACCTGGGACACAATAATTTCCCTGCATAAGCTCTTGCATTTTTAAAGCTCCCCCCCCCTGGGTGGGGCAATCATGCCTTACCTACCTGCAGGAGTGTGGACACGGAAGAATTATCTACTCTCGTTTTTCAGGAGCTTTAAAATTATCCCACCAGTTGGGAGCAGACCTTTGTTTCCCTGCCTAAGCTCCTGCTAGTAGGGAAACACACATACCTCTGGTCCAGAGGGAAGAAATAAAAAAACAGCTCCTCCCACGGGGGAACAATGCTGGCTCCCTCAGTATGCAGGTAGCTGGCTGGGGCCTCAAGGACCTTGCTGCTTGGTGGGTGTACTGGTTGGGCACTAGGACACCCACCTAGGCTCTGGGTAATAGGGTCTCCTGCAGCCACAATAGGTAGTGAATATATATAGTGTCCTGGGCTCGCGCCCATAATGGAATATGTGCACATGAGGTGGATGGGGTGCATTTACAGTGAATGCCAGAAAAAAAAAATATATATATATATAAAAACCATAGGTTTCACACAAGTTATAGTTAGCTGTACATTTCACTCGTAAAAAACCAATGAAATTCCCCCGTTATAGTTAGTGCAGGCAACTATAACTCACGCGACCGCAATCCTCTGCTGATGCTAATACTGTATTTAGACACTTATTTGCCCATGTCTTCTTCCATTAAATTTTAGCTATACATATATTACAAATATTTTTTTTTCATAAAGACACATATGTCATCAGCAAAGGATTGCGGTCGCGTGAGTTATAGTTGCCTGCACTAACTATAACGGGAGAATTTCATTGGTTTTTTACGAGTGAAATGTACAGCTAACTATAACTTGTGTGAAACCTATGGTTTTTTCAGTGAATTTGCAAGGTTTTTTAAATGCTAATTCCTAACTATAACGTGTGTGAAACCTATGGTTTTTTCAGTGAATTTGTACGGTTTTTTAAATGCTAAGTTACTTTACGCCATTCGTGGCGTGCGCGCCCAGTTAACGCAGTTCGTTCCGTGCGCGCACAGTGAGCACGCGGTGCGCTTCGCGCACTGCGCGCCCACTTTACGCAGTTAGTGCCGTGCACGCACGGTGGTCACGTGGTGCGCTGCGCGCACCGCGTGCCCACGTTATGCGGGATGGGCCATGTACGCACGATGCACTTCGCGCACCGTGCGCACATGGGGGACATATTATGCACTTCGTTGTGAAAAGGTATTCATTTGTACTTTTATTAGTACTTTTATTAGTACTTTATTAGTACGGTGCGCGTACGGTAAGCGCACCGTAAGCGCACCGTAAGCTGGCTCAGATATATATATTGATTTAAAGGCTATTTTCTCAGAATCTACTGAACAGATTTACACCAAACCTACAAAAGGCACTTCCTTGACCTGTTGACTAACTCTCTGCCAAATTTCAAGGAACTCTGTTCAGCCGTTCGGGCTGTAGCTGGGTCTAAAGGTCCTATGGAAAAATGCATGGGAAAAACGCGTTTTGGGACCCCCCTTTTATCTCAGCCCCCGCTTGACGAATCCCCCAGAGACTTTCAGGGTAGGAGCGGAGCGTAGCGCCCCACCTATTTTGAAAATTTCGCGAGGATTCGTCTACCGGCGCCAAAGTTATTCAAAATAGAATGTTGCGGTTTTCCTATGGAAACAGGGTCCTAACTATAACTACCTACTGGCGACCGCCAGTAGGTAATATGTATATATATATATATATGTATGTATATATCTATGTATATTATCTACTGGCGGTCGCCAGTAGATAGTTATAGTTAGGACCGTGTTTCCATAGGAAATCTCAAAATTCTATTTTGAATAACTTTGTTGCCGGTTGACGAATCTTCGTGAAATTTTCAAAACTAATGGGGCGCTCCGCTCAGCTCCTACCCTGAAAGTCTCGGGGGGATTCGTCCAGCATTTTCCCATAGGACCTTTAGTCGAAGGTACAGCCCGAACGGCTGAACAGAATTACTTGAAATTTGGCAGAGAGGTAGTCCTCAGGTCAGGGATGTGCCTTTTGCATATATGGAGTCAATCTGTTCAGTAGTTCCTGAGAAAATTGCAGTTAAAAGCAAATCCATTTGAAATCGGAGGCGCCCGACGGAAACCAGAACACTGAAACAACACTGTGAAACCCGCTGAAACGCCGCAAGACGGAGCAGAGAGCGCCGCCTTTACGGGAGCTTTCACACCGGGTAAGTGTTCAGCAATGTGCTCTTAATCGTGTGCGTACATATTCCGCCGAAGCGACTTGATAGTGTAAAACTGTATCAACCCGACATCTGCGCATGGAACCAAAGCGCAGAATCGGCATTGACTTACACTTAGTAGGAACCTTGTGAGTGTCACAATAATCTCGAGACAACCCGCTAGAAATATCAACACACTCTTTGATACATTGGCAGCTGGACTTATGTCATAAGGGAAAAATACCTGGTAATTGCAACAGAGATCTGTACAAAGATGGAGGAACGTAAAGCCAAACGCGCAATTAAAGCAGCAACTTTCTTTCAACCCGAGGGAAACGATGACGCCCCAACGGATGTAAATACAGCAACACGCAAAGATACTAATCCAACATTACAGCAACTGTTCTTATCAATCGAAAAACAGTATAAGCGGGAAATAAGTAAAAGCTGGGAAGCACTCCCACTTCAAAAGTATCTTGAAATTAATCGAATCCCACGTGGGCTGAGAATCTTTACAATGCCCACCCACCCAGATACAAGAACTGACATGCTTGAATGGGGGGCAAATAATACAGCATGTAGCCAAAATATGATGCGCATCCTTATAAAATATGCTGAAAAGGATCTTGAGGAAATACATAACCAAATCCAAGAATTGGAAGCCAAAATCTGTGCCAATAATAAAGATGACGCTGAAAAATTAAGGAAAGAAATGGAAGACCGTCTAGAGAAGTATGAGGACGAAATTGAACAACGAAAAAAGAGAAAGTTTGCCCGTGATGAAGCCGATTACAAATATGGCAGAATACTCACGTTTACCAAAAGGTTTGATGTACTGAAAATTAACCAAGCTACACAACCTGCAAAACCCTCAAGTGATGTAGAAACAGAATCAGATGTCAGCGGTAGTGAGAGTGAAAAAACTTCCAGTACCAACAAATCCACCAACACGACTTTTTTAGAGGAAATGCGCCTCGTCAACCTGGACCAGAACTTATTCCGGACCCGGGGGCGTGGCCGAGGCAGAGGACGAGGCAGAGGGTATGGAAGAGGCAATTCAAAGTTTTTAGAAGCCTCAGGAAAACCCGGAGATCCAAACGAAAGAAGAACATATGGACTCAGAAATCGCACGAAGAAGAATTAGGTATGGAAAACCTAATAATCAACTTATCAGACTACGTGCTGACAGACACTGAACACAAGATCCTCAATAAAGGCCTATCCTTTTGCCCAGAAAAACATCTCGACTACACTACTACCAAAATTGACATATATAAATATGTGCGGAAACTAAAATTCACGAAAATACATGCATCAAGGAAACTAAATACCCAGCACTTTGAAGAACATGCTAGCACTAAACAAACTGAGGAGGACCCACTCACAATTGAGGAAATTCCACACCTATTAAGTCTGTATGACTTAGCCAATGATTCGGAAAGCGATCAAACCACTAATTTGGAAATCCTCAAACAATTTGAAATCAACACCAAGCAACACGAACCTAGTGGTCTAAAACTAAAATCTAAATACAGTCCCCAATTGTCACCAGGCAACAAAATTGATTCTTTCTCTGAAATAATTATGAATGAAATTGACAAAATTGATAAAACAAGGAACAGCAAAACCAGGGAAAATGTCTCCAAAAAAGAAAGTCAAGCAATTCGCAATCTGGCAAACAATCCCAATATTATTATAAAACCGGCTGATAAGGGCGGCAATATCGTGATTCTCAATACCAGGGACTATGTAGAAGAAGCCTACCGCCAATTAAGTGATACTGAGAAATATGCTAAACTCACTAACAATCCTATCCATAAAATGCTTCAAGAGATTGAAAAAAACCTTAATGAATGGCATGAACACAACTTACTCAATATTGAGGAGAAAAAATTTCTACTAAAAGAAAACCCAACAATTCCCACGATATACTTTTTGCCGAAAATACACAAAACATTGATCAAACCACCAGGGAGACCAATTGTATCCTCCTGTGATTCAATATATGAAAACATCTCTTTGTATATTGACCGGTATCTCGCACCTCTGGTAAGAAATTTGTCTTCATACATTCAAGACACAAGTGACCTTTTACGGATTCTTGCTAACACATCGTGGAACCCCAACTATCTCATGGCAACCATAGATGTAGTATCGTTGTACACATCCATAGAACATACTATTGGCCTGAATGCCGGTGCCTACTTTTTGCGACAAAAGAGCATACATGAACTGGAACACTCAGCCATGTTACCGACAATGATTGAAATCTGTCTAAAGAATAATATATTTCTCTTCAATCATCAATTGTACCATCAACTATGTGGCTGTGCCATGGGAATTTCCTTTTCGCCCAATTACGCTAACCTCACAATAGGATGGTGGGAGAAGGAAATAGCATGGGGTCCACAGAACAATGCAGCACTAGACAAAATCGTTTTGTGGTCACGATACATTGACGATCTGTTTTTAATTTGGAATGGAGATAAAGAAGACTTTATGACATACTTCAATACACTTAACAATAACAAAATTGGACTCTCATTTACGTGCAACACCAGCCGTCACAAAATTGACTTCCTGGATATATCAGTGTACATCGAAAATGACCAAAATGAAACAACTTTATTTAGGAAGAAAACAGCCACCAACAGCATACTGCATGCAGACAGCTTCCACCCTAAGGCTCTACTCAGAAGCATCCCCTACAGCGAATTCATTCGCATGAAAAGAAACTGTTCAAAAGATGAAGATGCTAACAAGCAAATTCTAGAGTGTACCAGCAGACTTCAAAAACGTGGTTACAGAATGAGAGACCTTAATAAATGCATGGAACGAGTACAAACAAAAAGCAGAACAGACATTCTGGTCAAGAAACACCCGGAACCGAATAATCAACCTACCATCGCACGTCAGACAGCACCGCGATTGGTACTCACATACAGCAAAGAATCGTATAAAATCCGACAAATCATCCAAAAGTATTGGTCAATACTACAACAGGACCAAGATCTAGTGCACATCATCGGAACACAACCATCGATCGCATACAAAAAGGTACAATCCATCAGAGACCTTACCACAAAGAGTCACTTCCAAACTATCCAAACTGCAGAACCAAACTGGCTTACACTACAACAAATAGGCTTCAGAAAATGCAATAATTGCAAAGCATGCAAAATTGGGAAAAACATGAGAACGCTCGTAGACCCAGAAGGCAAAACCATTCACATTAAACAGAAAATAACATGTACAACAAAATTTGTAATATATGTAATCCAATGTGACTGCGGCATGCTCTACGTAGGCAGTACTATTTGCATGCTAAAAAAGTGCATTTTGGAGCACGTCAGAGCGGTCAAAAACAGAGACCTCTCCTATGCCACCGCGAAACATATGCTGGCATGCCAGAAAGGAAATTGGATGAATATGTCATTCATTGCTACTGACTCTATTGAAATCAATGAAAGGATGGGTGACCGGCAAAAGAAACTAAGACAACTTGAATCGAAATACATAATACGACTACGAACTAAATACCCGAGAGGGATGAACTCGGATGAGGAACTTTATGTACACCTCTAGTAGAACTCAGCAATATAAGGACTTCTGGCATATGTACCCATTCTTCCAGTTCTCTCTCCCCCCTCTTCTGAGCAAAGTGCTACTGATAGCTTCTGTAGATTCTCTGATCAATCACTAACTTTGTAACACTTTCCTAAACACTGAGACTGGTCACTAATACCAGTTTACTGATTTAAACTGTTATACACAACCATTCAAATGTCTTTGTAATTAGGCTACTGACAGCTATCGAATTTTTTATTTTTTATTTTTTGTTATCAATCACTATTGCGAAATATTTTTCCCAAACATTGAAACTGGTCACTTATACTAGTTTACTGATTTGTACTGTCATGGACAACCGTCCAAATGCCTGTATAGTTAGAAACATAATGAATACGCTTTTCACTGTTACTAGGTGATTACCTAAAATTTAATTTCATTTTGACAACATTTTGAAAAACTTCAGTTCCCAGAATCCTATGGGGCCCACAACTTTGTACAGGAAATGCTTTAAAATGTAACAGGAAGTACAATCACCTACCGTGAACAAGGCCGACAACGCGTCGGTGTAACAGAAGGGAACTCTGTTAACAATAAATTTTGTCAAGGTTCCTGAGTGCGAGTGTCATTTGCTTCAAAATTGATTTTGGCCGCTGGCTTGGCCCAACACTCGCACCCGCTGCTGAGGGATCCGAATTCAAGTCGCATTGTTAAAATATATATATATATATATATATATATATGTATATATATATATATGTATGTATATATCTATGTATATTATCTACTGGCGGTCGCCAGTAGATAGTTATAGTTAGGACCGTGTTTCCATAGGAAATCTCAAAATTCTATTTTGAATAACTTTGTTGCCGGTTGACGAACTTCGTGAAATTTTAAAAACTAATGGGGCGCTCCGCTCAGCTCCTACCCTGAAAGTCTCGGGGGGATTCGTCCAGCATTTTCCCATAGGACCTTTAGTCGAAGGTACAGCCCGAACGGCTGAACAGAATTACTTGAAATTTGGCAGAGAGGTAGTCCTCAGGTCAGGGATGTGCCTTTTGCATATATGGAGTCAATCTGTTCAGTAGTTCCTGAGAAAATTGCAGTTAAAAGCACATACATATCTATAGCCGCAAACCGTGCGCGCACCGTGCGCGCACCCTAACGTGCGCGAGCATAATTCTGATTGGTTGTTACATGTCAGTCAACGTTCGAATCGGTCGAAATCAGGAAGTGTCGGCCGCCATTTTGTTTGTTTTCAGTGCGAGAGTGGAAAAGGAAGGTGGCGAACGTGAAAAGAGAGCATGGTAGAGAGTTCCTGACCCCCTAGCCTTGGTCAGGGGGTCCCTGAAGGACCCCGAAGGCAGAAACAAACATTTAAATATTTTTTTTTTTTTAATCACGGGGGTGCGCGCACCGTGCGCGCACGGTGACAAACCATAAAAAATTTTTTTTAAACGTAGTTTATTGAAAAATAAATATATAAAAAAATAATAATACATACATAACTTAGCATTTAAAAAAACGTACAAATTCACTGAAAAAACCATAGGTTTCACACACGTTATAGTTAGGAATTAGCATTTAAAAAACCTTGCAAATTCACTTAAAAAACCATAGGTTTCACACATGTTATAGTTAGGTGGATATTTCGCTCGTAAAAACCAATGGAATTTCCCCATTATAGTTAGTTCAGATAACTATAACTCGTGCGACCGCCACTCTATCACAAGGATGATGTCATCAGTGATGTCATGAGTGATGCCACTGACCATGTCATGAGTGATGTAATATGTGACGTCATGAGCAGACGATTGCGCGGGCGCGAGTTATAGTTATCTCAACTAACTATAACGGGGGAATTTCATTGGTTTTTTACGAGTGAAATATCCACCTAACTATAACATGTGTGAAACCTATGGTTTTTTAAGTGAATATATATATATATATATATATTCACTGAAAAAACCATAGGTTTTAGGGGTGTTATAGTTAGCTGGACATTTCACTCGTACAAAGCCATTGAAATTCCTCCGTTATAGTTAGTTCAGCTAACTATAACTCGCGCGCCCGCAATCCACTGCTGATGACGTCACATATTACATCCACTAGATGATGTCATCAGTGATGTCATCAGTGATGTCACTGACCATGTCATGAATGATTTAATATGTGACATCCTTCTGGGACCCCCTAAGCAGGTCTAGAGGGTCAGGGTATTTCTACCCTGCCCCCTTTATACATTTTACACACTTATTCCACAGACTTCTTCAGCCTCGCTTCTACCGAGGCACAAAATTGCTGCCAACAGTTCCTGGTTTCGAATGTTGACAACCACTTGACAGCCAATTAGCATTCAGCGCGTGATCGGGAGTGTGCGCTCAGGGTGCGCTCAGGGTGCACGGATCCAGCGCGGCCATAGATATATATGTACATTTAACTGTAATTTTCTCAGGAACTACTGAACAGATTGACACCATTTAAGCAAAAGGCATGAGTCTGAACTGAGGACTACCTCTTTGCCAAATTTGGTGTAATTCCGTTCAGCAGTTAGGGCTGTAGCTGCGGCTAAAGGTCCTATGTGAAATTGCATGGGGAAAACACATTTTGGGACCCCCCTTTTTTCTCGGCCCCCGCTTCACGAATCATCCCAAGACTTTCAGGATAGGAGGGAACTGGAGCTGGCCAAAAATTTTGAAAATTTTGCGAAGATTCGTCAATCGCAGCCAAAGTTATTGGGAATAGAATGTTGCGGATTCCCTATGGAAAATAGGTCCTAACTATAACTACCTACTGGCGACCATATATATATGCAGCGTTTCTCCAATCTCCACTCACAGTTCACCCCCGCTGAGACAGGAGCACGGACACCAATTTCAGTGCAAAATGTCTTTACTTATTCTATACTTATTTCCGTT
The DNA here is from genome assembly GCF_964204655.1 of Triturus cristatus. Taxonomy (NCBI): domain Eukaryota; kingdom Metazoa; phylum Chordata; class Amphibia; order Caudata; family Salamandridae; genus Triturus; species Triturus cristatus. The sequence goes on along the minus strand of NC_140582.1, from coordinate 575,583,531 downwards.
AGCAGCTATCGGGCTTTAAATATATATTCACTGAAAAAACCATAGGTTTCACACACGTTATAGTTAGGAATTAGCATTTAAAAAACCATAGAAATTCAGTGAAAAACCATAGGTTTCACACATGTTATAGTTAGCTGGACATTTTACTCGTAAAAAACCAATGAAATTGCCCCGTTATAGTTAGTTCAGCTAACTATAACTCGCGCGCCCGCAATGCACTGCTGATGACGTCACATATTACATCACTCATGACATGGTCAGTGACATCACTCATGACATCACTGATGACATCTCAAATGACATCACTGATGACATCACTGATGACATCATCCTTGTGATAGAGTGGCAGACCTCCTCTCACCTTAATATAAGCTTTGATACACACATTCAAAAATAGAGACTAAAATTTTCAAAACAATGGACATACCAATACCAGTTACAACAACCTCTTCAGTAATTCTAAGATCCACATACACATCCACTCATTCACCAACAGTCCTATACAGTCACTCATACATGTACTCACTCATCATATGTACTCATACACCTATACATCCTGTTACATAATGCCACTCATCCATAGAGTTACTCACACACATAGTCACTCATGCTAATAAAGAATCAAACATACATTCACCTGCATATACAGTTATACACACACCACCACACTTACTTCTACGGAAACTTACACATACTTAGTCTTTTAAACAATCACTTATAGAAACACATACTTATTCATACAGGAACTCTTTCAATCTCTCCCTCTCACACATACTCACATATATACACCAATAGTCACATATACTAGTTTAAAACATATGTAGTTACTCCTGAAGACACTATTGAGACAGTCATTCACTCACTAACACACCCATACACACACTCATCCACCCATACAGTCCTGCACACATGCTGTCTTCAACACATACAAACAGTGAGTCACTCATTCATGCACCTATGCACTACGTAATACCCCCCACCGAACCATACAGACACTCAGACTGATACTCAAAAAAACAACTAATAACCTATATAGACACCCAGGTAGCTACTCACCAACCCATGCAGCCACTTATACACAAAGTGAGAGATACACTTAATCAGTCAGTTACACAATCAATTTTTCAAAAACAAATCATCCATTTAGACACTTATATACCCATTTATTCTTCCATCGACCTTGAGATATACATATATAAAACATATGTAATTTTCAGAAAAACACACATTCACTGGATGATGTCATCAGTGAGGTCATCAGTGATGTCATTTGAGATGTCATCAGTGATGTCATGAGTGATGTCACTGACCATGTCATGAGTGATGTAATATGTGACGTCATCAGCAGTGCATTGCGGGCGCGCGAGTTATAGTTAGCTGAACTAACTATAACGGGGCAATTTCATTGGTTTTTTACGAGTAAAATGTCCAGCTAACTATAACATGTGTGAAACCTATGGTTTTTTCACTGAATTTCTATGGTTTTTTAAATGCTAATTCCTAACTATAACGTGTACCTATGGTTTTTTCAGTGAATTTCTAAGGTTTTTTAAATGCTAATTCCTAACTATAACGTGTGTGAAACCCATGGTTTTTTCAGTGAATTTGCAAGGTTTTTTAAATGCTAATTCCTAACTATAACGTGTGTGAAACCCATGGTTTTTTCAGTGAATTTGCAAGGTTTTTTAAATGCAAATTTTTTTTTTTATTCTTCATTTTTTTCAAACATATTTTTAATTTAATTTTCTTTCCTTTTATAAAGACTATGCTTAAATTTTTAAAATCCTTAAATATTTTTTTTTTTAATATATTTTTTAAAATAAACATGTAAAATTTATTTCCAGATTTTTTTTTTTTTTTTTTTTAGTACGTGTACCGTAAGCTCACGGTAAGCGTACGGTTTACGCAACGTCCGTAATCTATCTACGCTGCTTGCGTATAGTTACGTACTTTGCGTAGCCGCGCGTACTGCGCGTGGGACGCGTGCGCGCTTACGCCACACGCGCACGTTACGCGGAAGTGCCGGGGAGTGACTGTTATGCGCATGCGCGCAAGCGCGTGTCTTTTTTACGCGCATGCGTACTTTTTGCCGTAAGCGTACCGTAAGCGTACCGTAAGCGTACGGTAGGTCATGTGATCTTGAAACACAACTTTTGATTGGTTGAAACTACTTTCAGTTCTAGAACTCTCCTACACCACACCCATTCCCCTCATTTCTGCTTGTGATCCCTTGGGAGAAGGAGCTGGTTTGTCTTTGGGATACGATGGCAGAACAGCAGAGCTCTTCTGAGAGTGAGGCTAGGACCAGCAGCACTGTCTTGAGGCAGAGATCGAGGAAACAAAAGCCTTCTTATGTTTGGGATTATTTTACTTTTCCAGAAGGCCAGCAAAAGGTGAATGCACCCTTAGTTACTTGCTGTCTGTGTAAGCGTGTACTTTCTAGAGGTAATCCTGACAGGAAGTATTCCTTTGGGAATCACACCATGAAGAGGCACCTCCAGGATGTACACGGAAGGACACATGGTCATCTTTTTGGAGGTAACTCTTCAGAAAGACGAGCCAGTACATCCACAGCAGCTCAGCCTGGACCATCATCTGCAGGGCTGACTCCTTCCTCTGCAGGTCAGGTGAGCCCTTCATCTGTGGGGGGAGCATCTCCTTCTGCTGGCCCTCTGGAAATTAACCCTCGATTTCTGAGGGTTGATATTCGATGTGCCTCTTGTCATGATCTAATTTGTCATAGGGAGACCAGTGTTTCCCTAGTGAACCTCAAAATAGATCAGCACACTTGTCACAGAGACTAATTTTCCCATGCTTCCTTTCCTCTGTCCCTGCATGAACACAACGGTTCTTTTAAGAGCCAACCTTATCTTTCATCTTTTTTTTTACATATGTTTTTTAAAACCTTTTTTTTTTTTTTTTTACCGTACGCGTACGGTGCGCGTACCTTTTTTTTATTTTTTTTAAAAAACACTAAAAATCAATTATCACATTACAAGGTCCTTGAGAGACTACAATTATTATTATTGACTTACCATACTCACTCAAAAAAATATTTTTTCATTTGTTTTTTTAAAAAATAGTTTCAAAAATGGTTGTAGTTTTCGAAAATTTTCTATATCGATCTGAAAAAAAAGAAAAAAGTATTAATATTTTTTTAACAATTTATAATACAGTATACATATTTACATTTTTTTCCAAAAAATATTTTTGCCTTATTTTTGCTGTTTTCAGAATATATTGCATTTCACTATAAATTGTGAAAGCAATTGCATTCATCATTTTACAGCGGGCAAAAAAAAATAACAATCTCAAAGATTGTATTAAAAAAGCCCAGAATCTCTTCTCACTTAAACTTATCATTACAGAAATGCATATTATTCTAAAAAAATATCATCTAAAAACAATACTTATTTCTTTAAAATACCGTCTGATATGTTTGTTTCAGAAGTATAATCACAATATTATATCTCAAATAACTCCAAAATACATCTGATTTCATTTCCTTTAGGCCAAATAGTATTTTTTTTTTTTTTTTTGGAATAAATTTCCAAGGGAAATCCATTAAAATTCTAAAGTTTAATCTGTCCAGATCTCACCGATTCTCTGTAACATTTTGGTTCACGAAAATTTTTTGAATAATTTATTTAGTCCACAATAGAATTGCTTACTTTTCCACATGGCCAAATAGTAATTTTTTAAATCATTTTTGAAAAAATTTCCAATGGCAGTCCAATAGCATTCCAAAATTTCAAATGTGCAGAAGTTACCGATTATCTCTAAATTATTGGTTTTTCAAAATTGCATTAAAAATTAAAAAAGTCCACATTACAATTGGTTATCTTTCCTTTAGGCCAAATGATAATTTTAAAAATATTTTTTCTACAAAATTGCAATGGTAATCCAGTAAAATGGTAAAATTATTTTGTCCAGATCTTGCCAAGTCTCTCTAAAATTTAGGTTTCAGGAAGATTAGATAGGAATTTGCTAAATCAAAAGGCAAACGTTGTTTGAAAATCAATTGGGAATCATTACACAGTGTCCAGCCTTTTTCACATTTTAGATAAACTGTGTAATGTCCAGAAGTAACAGTAGGTCCATCATGGAAAATTATTGCAACAGTTACAAAAGTTTTTCCTGAAATTGATAATTGCTGTCCTGTAAACTTCTTTATTAAAGTATCCAATTTTGAACCATCAGCTCTACATCGTTGCATCATTAAAATTACATACTGTCCGTATTCCCTTAAAATTAATGTTGAAAACATGTCAGAATTACACTCACCACATTTCATGCTATGATTAGCATCTTTAACTAATTTTGCAAAAGTGACTGTTTTACTCTCTGGCAATGTCAAATAAATAAACCTTTCATTATCAACAATAGAGCCACATATATTATAACAATTATCACAACTATGTTCCCATTTATAAGAGAGACCAAAAAAAATGTCAATGGGAACTCCTTCTTCTTCCACTACCTGAAGAAAATACATCAAAAATTCGTGTGCATCTTGCTGTTCATTTTGAGCAAACTGTGTTCGTCCTGAACATACATCTAAAAGTTTTCTAATATCAGTAGCACTTTCTATTTGAGTTTTATCTTTACTCAGCTTTTGAAAAAGGAGACTCAGCTCTGAACAGAATCTTTTTCCCTGATTTACTATTATCTGCTCTTGCAAACTTTCCAGATAAAATGCAACATTCAGCACTACATTAGCGTAGCAGTTGACACCAGAGCTATTTTCAAAATGACATCCTACAACCTGTTCATCATTGTCCTTTTTCTTTTTGCTTGCAATTACATCACTCCTCTTTTTTTTCCTCTTCTCTATATCTTCATTACAGATATTCTCATTTCTCCTTTTACGAGAAACTACACGTTTCTCCAACACAGGATACTGACCTAAATGAGGAGCATAGCTTCTTCTTAATCTATTATACTCCTTTACACAGTTTGTATCAGCACTAACTTTTGAGTCATCAAAGTCTATCATGAATAAACCTGATAATGTTTTGACTCGTGACAAAGCTACATATGCCATACCTTCTTTGAACACAGTTGAACCAATGTTCACAAATGCACAATCTACAGTCAATCCTTGAGACTTGTGGATAGTTACAGCATATGCTAGAGAAAACGGAAACTGCTTCCTACGTACATATAAGTCTTTCACAAGCATAAAACGAACTGTACAACGACAAATATCTTTAACTTCATCTATCTGATCAAATTTTATCTGTAAACATTCAATTCCTTCTTTTTTCTGATAATTAATAAAACCCACAACTCTTCCCATCGCTCCATTCACTAAGCCTTTCTCAACATCCAAATTTCTCCTTAAAAATACTCTACAGTTCATGCAAACATATAGATTTTTTTCTAATCCTGCTGTTTTGGAGATGTTCTTCTCTAGTGAGTCCAATTTATTTTTCAGTTTGCCTGTTACTGTGACAGTAATTCTTCCATCCTCAATTTTGTCCACTGCTTCCAATTTCCTGATCTCTTCCTTTTCCAATTTCAAAAGCTCCTCATTAAATATTGAGCATTCACGTAGAGTTGGCATTAAGCAGATGACACTTTTGTTTTCTGCAATATTCTTGTATATTTTCTCTGCAACTATTTCTTCCTTTGGAAATAAATTATGTAGCAGCCGACTCTGTAATGCTTTTTTCCCAACTTCTGTGAGTAGTCCAATTCTGATATCTTTCAGAATACTTCCATATTCTTCATCGTTTGCTTGCCTCATATTAGTTGTAATTTCCTTGTACTCAAAGAAGGACCAAATATTTGTATTTCCAATGCTTCCCAATGACTTCTTCGTGTCTTCATGTGTCACAGTATTAAACACTGGTTGTCCTTTAACTGGAGTAAGTTGCAAAAGATCCCCAAAAACTATGACGTGTTTTCCACCAAATAACACGTCATAGTCTGTCTTCAAAATTTGCTGCATTCTTAAATGCACAAAGGCAAGCATTAAGTTTGATACCATGCTCACCTCATCAATAATGAGAACTTGCATCTTCTTCAATACTCTTGAAACTTCCAAGGATGCTTCTCCAGTTAGCTTGTTGAATTGTATTTTGTTCTCATGCTCCACTGGTAACATTAGCAAACGATGTAAGGTGATTCCTTTTATGTTATATGCTGCTAACCCAGTTGGAGCAGTAACCACACAAGACAAAGTAGAATCTGTTTTTTGCTTTAGGTAGCTTCTGATGACTTTAATTAGGAAACTTTTTCCAGTGCCAGCTTGTCCGCTTACATACATCCTGATTGGATGAAATGATGTGCATGAGCACTCTTTTTTTTCATGTAGAAATCCGTGATCAATTTTGTTTTTGATCTCTTCATAAATGTGTTGCTGCTCTTGATTCAGTTGTCTTTCCAAATTTTGTAAGTCTATAAATTCTTCTTGAGCTTGATTCATAGCCGTTTCCACTTCATTCATGGCTATTGATGCTTCATTTTCAACGATTGGTTGTCCTAGGGGATCTTGACTGAGTGTTCCAGAACTTTGGCTGTCCTGAGAACTGTCTCTAGCTATTTCTGCTGCAATTGTAGTTTCCTGTTCAATTTCTTCATTTAACATTTGCAGATAAGTTGAGAATGTACTGCATTGTATGCTGTCTTTGCAAGCATTAAAAGAATCTTCATAGCTCTGGAATTCTCCCAGTAGTTCATCCTCTGTACGCCATGGTTTAAACAACTGTAAAAGAGCCAAGTAGTAAAATTCTTTCTTGTCGGTAGTGTCGCAACTCAGCTTCCGGTGATTTATCAAACTTCCTTTGGTTTGCTTCACCAAACATCCTTCTTCACCAACAACTTTATATTTTCCACTGTTGATGTCTTCTGCAGCTTTCCGTGAATAAATGTAGTTCTGCAACACTTCATAGAGACACATGTTCTCCAGATGATGACTTCTCTTGGGATAATATGTGTCCAACATGTTTGTTTTCAATATATCTGTACTTTCTGGGTCATTCTCAGCCAAATATTCAATTTCTCCAACAGATTTCAGTACCCGATTTCTCATTGCTGCAAGGCCTAAACTTGCCCAAATTATTCTTCTTGACTTCGAGTAGAGACTTGCAGAAGATAACCTATCTGAACATTCGTAGGATCCAATTTCTCGATGCGATAACATCTTCAAACTGAAACTGTACAGCTTCTTACTGACAGTCTTCTCGTGAGAAATCTCTTCCCACATTTCCTTCAATTCTGTTTTTTCTGATTTCGTAATGTAAGACGTTACATATCGTGCAACAGCAATGGAATTGTCAGCTACATACTGTATATCCATGTTAGCGTTCCACATGGATAAAATGACTGGGTTGTAGTCATTTATATTTTTTGATTCTTCTTTTCTTTTAAGGTTGTAGGTATTCTTAGGTGATTTTCTTGTGATAGTATGTCTCACAGCTGACATAAAACTGTTGACTCTTCCATTTGAAAGAACAGGTCTAGGAAATCCAAATCGACATTTAGTGTAGTATTTTTCTTTGCTCTTGTATTTCCGTCGACAGTATTTTCCACACCGATGACTTTGGAAACGTAGAACTTGCTCCTTTAACTTGTTCTCTTCTGTGCTTTTTGGTATACCACATGTTGCATATTCTTCAATGTAAGATAACACTGCTTCATCAGTATCTGTTCCAAACTTTGGGGCATCCTTGATCCACAGCAGCATATGAATATGAGGAGCACCTCTTGCCTGGTACTCTTTTCTCCAAAAGAAATCCACTACTTCTCCAAGGGGTGGATTTTTTTTATTGCAGATGAAGGACATCATAGCCTGAAATCTATGATTGAAATATCTGCAAACATTAACCGGATCCAATGAGCACAGTTCTCCTGCTGTCTTGTATTCGATGTTTTTAATGTTTGAATTGGCCTCTCGTAGAAAATCCAGTAAATCATCCCAAGCGTACTCGGCACAGCTTAGGGTAAGGAACCATGTTGGTGTTCCTAAATTGCGTAACATGCATTTTAGTTCACCATGGCGTCGGTACCAATATTCATTTGTCCCACGCTGACAAGCCATCAGATTGATCAGTTGTGTTTCCAAATGATCATCTCGGTGCTGCACTTTCTCCATAAAATCCTTAGCAGACACATTTTGTAAATGTACTCCACTTTTTAAAATGTGATTTACTGCATAAGACAGTGCAGACAAGTCGCTTTCAAATAAAAGATGGAACAAATAAGGAATACTTTGTCGAAATCTGGGATCTTCAGCATATAGTCTTGTAGTCCGATACTCTGAAGCTGGAATCTGTTCTGGACGTTCATCGTATCGTCCTCCTTTTCCTTTAGGAAACAGCTGGGGAAAACATCGAGCTTCCAAGCTCTCCTCCCATACACTCACAGGATTTCCTTTTGCTTTCTTCATCTGAAAGAGATCAATATTGTCTCCCATAACTTCTTTCGAATGGAGAGGATGTATGCTAAAATGTTCATAAATTTCTTCTTCCTTTGACTTGTCCACTTTTTCAATTTGTCCAGTTGGTGTTTCTGTGTGTTCTTGAAAATCTTCTTCTTCTTCTTCTTCTTCTATATAAATTGATTCATACCATTTGTTATTTTTTTTCAAATACAAATTTGCTCTTTGTACTTTCCGCACATCTACCAGCTCCTGCCAAATCTTCTTATTCTTTGTAGGTACACCATTAACCAGAATAATTAATGGTTCAGTTTCCAAAGTATCCGCATCAATAGTTTCCATATTTTTTTTCAAATCCAAGGGCAAATACACCACTCTACCTTTTAAACCTCTCAGTAAATCTGAAGGAGGTAATTTACCAGTTTTGGGCTCCATACGTACTATGGTCTGGAACGGATGAACACATTGAATGAGTATAGACTCATATGTATTTAATTCAGAAAGTTCAGCAGGAATAGCATCCAATTCTAAATTATTATGTACAGCTCTGGTCGGCATTCTATTTTCCTCTAACTTGTTGTAACAGTATTTACAAATACGCTGATCTTCACCCAATTCAAAACAATTTTCAAGAAATATATATGTGGCAAAATCCATCCACTTATAATTATCTTCATTTTCACTCTTTCTGTAGAGATCAACATTCCTAGTTTGTTTTCTATAATGAGTTCTGCGGCAACAAATACAAGTAACATTTGGTCTTTCATTAGAGACTATTGCAAATTTTGTTATGTGATCATTAAATGTGTTACTTACAGAGGGTTCTACATTCTCTTCCACTTCTGCCTCATTTACTGTGTCCTTCTCTGCACTGTTTTGTTCAGGACCAAAGTAACAAAACTGAATTTCATCAACAACCTTCTCTACATCTGATACCGTTCCTCGGAACAGAGCCCTATTCAATTCATTTAACTTTATTGCTGGACTTTTGGCAAAATACAACCGTCTCACAAACTTTCTCATTTCAGTATGATGAACAGCCAGCATCCTAAAATGATGGAAAACACTATTGCACACTTTTCTAGATAGACAAGCAAGAGAATGACCCTGCAAACCAGTATTCTCTCTCACTCTGCATGGATCCAGACTTTGAAGCACCTTAATCTTTTGTTTTACACTTTTTTTACTATATTCTCTTAGAAACTCTCGAAATCTGTCAATAGATTCCTGACGCACAGTGCAAATACTACTACAATTCCAAGTGTACACTGGGGCTTTAGGACGTCTCCCCATTGCCTCATCTGCCATCACTTGTACCTCATCTCTTGGAACCATTATCTCCTTCTCCATTATGCAACCATTTTTTACTTCGTATGAACGACCTCTGGTGTCAACTGCATGCAGCAAACTATTACTTTGAAAATAGCTCTCTTCATTAAAAAAAGGTTCACTACTTGAACTATGCATCCACTTTCCTAAAAACACTTTACAAAAGTTTGTTCTGTTCACTACTCTTTTGCTTTTGCTTTGTGATTTCAGTACATTAACCATTTTATCTAATGTACGCATCCTATTCAAAATTAATATGAATAGTTTCCTTTTTAATTCTAATGCTTTTGCTGCAATGGCTTCAATTTCTTTTTTTCTCTTGTAATATTTTGCCTTTTGCTTATATTTCTTTACATCCTTTATCAAATTGGACATAACTCTTCTCTGAAACATTTTTCTACGTATCTCTTTAAACGCTGTTTTTCTGTTTATGTTAAACTTTTCAATTGCAGAAGGTATATTTGCATTAACTAAATTCTCAATTTTTTGCTGTTCTCTATGTTTTGTTACATTTTTCCGAGGACAGACATTTTGTACATTTTTCTTTGTTTTGAATATTTTGTTAAGAAATTGTTTTTTCTGCTTACCAGAAGATTTTTTCTTTTTCCCAACATGAGCATCTTCTACTAACTTTGGTCCTCCAGTTGTCTTCAAATATAGTTTTTTTTTTTGCGTTTTTTGAACTCGAGATTTTGTAGGCATCTTAAATTTTGTTCACTGTTCTTCAGCAATACCTGAAAAAAACTAAAAAAAAAATCCTTTATTGTATTTAAATATATTACTACATTTGTTTTCACGATAGTCACAAAACAAAATTTCTTTGCCAATTTGAATGCACACAAACTGCTCTTTTTTTTGGGCAAGTGAAAATCTCTTTTACAAACTGTCACATTATGAAACCACTTTTCAGATTTTTTAAAAAGCTCATGTCCACAGTGCTACACTCCAGCAAGGGCAACCAGCCTTAGTGAAGCTCAATGTATTTGCATTACAGACTGAAACCTGAAAACCCCACTCGCTTGTAAATACTTTGCATGACTATACACGGCAAGCACATGGGTGTGTGCTAAGACTCTGCTTCTTCCCCCAAAAATTCGCTCCCCCTTTCCATCTAATGCAACTGTGAAATCACCAGAGCAAGACGCAATAAATCTCTGCCTATAATTCCTCTATGCACACAGAGTCATGTTTTCACATTAGTCCCAAAACGAAATTTCTTTGCCATTTTGAAAGCACACTTACTGCTCTTTTTTTTTTGGGCCGAGTGAAAATCACTTTTACAGACTGACACATTATGAAACCTTTTTTAAAAATTTATTTAATTGCACATGTCCAAGCTGTTTTTTTTTCAGACCACCACCATGTGTATTCTCTGTGTCTGCCTACACTCCAGCAAGGGCAACCAGCCTTAGTGATGCTGAATGTATTTGCATTACAGACTTAAACCTGAAAACCTCACTGGCTTCTAAATACTGTGCATGACTATACATGGCAAGCACATGGGTGTGTGCTAAGCCTCTGCTTCTTCCCCAAAAAATTCGCTCCCCCTTTCCATCTAATGCAACTGTGAAATCACCAGAGCAAGACGCAATAAATCTCTGCCTATAATTCCTCTATGCACACAGAGTCATGTTTTCACATTAGTCCCAAAACGAAATTTCTTTGCCATTTTGAAAGCACACTTACTGCTCTTTTTTTTTCGGGCCGAGTGAAAATCACTTTTACAGACTGACACATTATGAAACCTTTTTTAAAAATTTATTTAATTGCACATGTCCAAGCTGTTTTTTTTTCAGACCACCACCATGTGTATTCTCTGTGTCTGCCTACACTCCAGCAAGGGCAACCAGCCTTAGTGATGCTGAATGTATTTGCATTACAGACTTAAACCTGAAAACCCCACTGGCTTCTAAATACTGTGCATGACTATACACGGCAAGCACATGGGTGTGTGCTAAGCCTCTGCTTCTTCCCCCAAAAATTCGCTCCCCCTTTCCATCTAATGCAACTGTGAAATCACCAGAGCAAGACGCAATAAATCTCTGCCTATAATTCCTCTATGCACACAGAGTCATGTTTTCACATTAGTCCCAAAACGAAATTTCTTTGCCAATTTGAAAGCACACTTACTGCTCTTTTTTTTTCGGGCCAAGTGAAAATCTCTTTTTACAATTTGAAATCACTTTTACAGACTGACACATTATGAAACCACTTTTTTTTCTTTTATTTAAATGCACATGTCCAAGCTGTTTTTTCAGACCACCACCATGTGCATTCTCTGTGACTGCCTACACTCCACCAAGGGCAACCAGCCTTAGTGATGCTGAATGTATTTGCATTACAGACTTAAACCTGAAAACCCCACTGGCTTCTAAATACTGTGCATGACTATACATGGCAAGCACATGGGTGTGTGCTAAGCCTCTGCTTCTTCCCCCAAAAATTCGCTCCCCCTTTCCATCTAATGCAACTGTGAAATCACCAGAGCAAGACGCAATAAATCTCTGCCTATAATTCCTCTATGCACACAGAGTCATGTTTTCACATTAGTCCTAAAACGAAATTTCTTTGCCAATTTGAAAGCACACTTACTGCTCTTTTTTTTTAGGGCCAAGTGAAAATCTCTTTTTACAATTTGAAATCACTTTTACAGACTGACACATTATGAAACCACTATTTTTGATTTATTTAATTGCACATGTACAAACTGTTTTTTTTTCAGACCACCACCATGTGCATTCTCTGTGACTGCCTACACTCCACCAAGGGCAACCAGCCTTAGTTATGCTGAATGTATTTGCATTACAGACTTAAACCTGAAAACCCCACTGGCTTCTAAATACTGTGCATGACTATACATGGCAAGCACATGGGTGTGTGCTAAGCCTCTGCTTCTTCCCCCAAAAATTCGCTCCCCCTTTCCATCTAATGCAACTGTGAAATCACCAGAGCAAGACGCAATAAATCTCTGCCTATAATTCCTCTATGCACACAGAGTCATGTTTTCACATTAGTCCTAAAACGAAATTTCTTTGCCAATTTGAAAGCACACTTACTGCTCTTTTTTTTTAGGGCCAAGTGAAAATCTCTTTTTACAATTTGAAATCACTTTTACAGACTGACACATTATGAAACCACTATTTTTGATTTATTTAATTGCACATGTACAAACTGTTTTTTTTTTCAGACCACCACCATGTGCATTCTCTGTGACTGCCTACACTCCACCAAGGGCAACCAGCCTTAGTGATGCTGAATGTATTTGCATTACAGACTTAAACCTGAAAACCCCACTGGCTTCTAAATACTGTGCATGACTATACATGGCAAGCACATGGGTGTGTGCTAAGCCTCTGCTTCTTCCCCAAAAAATTCGCTCCCCCTTTCCATCTAATGCAACTGTGAAATCACCAGAGCAAGACGCAATAAATCTCTGCCTATAATTCCTCTATGCACACAGAGTCATGTTTTCACATTAGTCCTAAAACGAAATTTCTTTGCCAATTTGAAAGCACACTTACTGCTCTTTTTTTTTCGGGCCAAGTGAAAATCTCTTTTTACAATTTGAAATCACTTTTACAGACTGACACATTATGAAACCACTCTTTTTGATTTATTTAATTGCACGTGTCCAAGCTGTTTTTTTTTCAGACCACCACCATGTGCATTCTCTGTGACTGCCTACACTCCACCAAGGGCAACCAGCCTTAGTGATGCTGAATGTATTTGCATTACAGACTTAAACCTGAAAACCCCACTGGCTTCTAAATACTGTGCATGACTATACATGGCAAGCACATGGGTGTGTGCTAAGCCTCTGCTTCTTCCCCCAAAAATTCGCTCCCCCTTTCCATCTAATGCAACTGTGAAATCACCAGAGCAAGACGCAATAAATCTCTGCCTATAATTCCTCTATGCACACAGAGTCATGTTTTCACATTAGTCCTAAAACGAAATTTCTTTGCCAATTTGAAAGCACACTTACTGCTCTTTTTTTTTCGGGCCAAGTGAAAATCTCTTTTTACAATTTGAAATCACTTTTACAGACTGACACATTATGAAACCACTATTTTTGATTTATTTAATTGCACGTGTACAAACTGTTTTTTTTTCAGACCACCACCATGTGCATTCTCTGTGACTGCCTACACTCCACCAAGGGCAACCAGCCTTAGTGATGCTGAATGTATTTGCATTACAGACTTAAACCTGAAAACCCCACTGGCTTCTAAATACTGTGCATGACTATACATGGCAAGCACATGGGTGTGTGCTAAGCCTCTGCTTCTTCCCCCAAAAATTCGCTCCCCCTTTCCATCTAATGCAACTGTGAAATCACCAGAGCAAGACGCAATAAATCTCTGCCTATAATTCCTCTATGCACACAGAGTCATGTTTTCACATTAGTCCTAAAACGAAATTTCTTTGCCAATTTGAAAGCACACTTACTGCTCTTTTTTTTTAGGGCCAAGTGAAAATCTCTTTTTACAATTTGAAATCACTTTTACAGACTGACACATTATGAAACCACTATTTTTGATTTATTTAATTGCACATGTACAAACTGTTTTTTTTTCAGACCACCACCATGTGCATTCTCTGTGACTGCCTACACTCCACCAAGGGCAACCAGCCTTAGTGATGCTGAATGTATTTGCATTACAGACTTAAACCTGAAAACCCCACTGGCTTCTAAATACTGTGCATGACTATACATGGCAAGCACATGGGTGTGTGCTAAGCCTCTGCTTCTTCCCCCAAAAATTCGCTCCCCCTTTCCATCTAATGCAACTGTGAAATCACCAGAGCAAGACGCAATAAATCTCTGCCTATAATTCTTCTATGCACACAGAGTCATGTTTTCACATTAGTCCCAAAACGAAATTTCTTTGCCAATTTGAAAGCACACTTACTGCTCTTTTTTTTTCGGGCCAAATGAAAATCTCTTTTTACAATTTGAAATCACTTTTACAGACTGACACATTATGAAACCACTATTTTTGATTTATTTAATTGCACGTGTCCAAGCTGTTTTTTTTTCAGACCAACACCATGTGTATTCTCTGTGTCTGCCTACACTCCAGCAAGGGCAACCAGCCTTAGTGATGCTGAATGTATTTGCATTACAGACTTAAACCTGAAAACCCCACTGGCTTCTAAATACTGTGCATGACTATACACGGCAAGCACATGGGTGTGTGCTAACCCTCTGCTTCTTCCCCAAAAAATTCGCTCCCCCTTTCCATCTAATGCAACTGTGAAATCACCAGAGCGAGACGCAATAAATCTCTGCCTATAATTCTTCTATGCACACAGAGTCATGTTTTCACATTAGTCCCAAAACGAAATTTCTTTGCCAATTTGAAAGCACACTTACTGCTCTTTTTTTTTTCGGGGCAAGTGTAAATCACTTTTACACACTGACACATTATGAAACCACCATGTGTAACTACAACAAAAACAATTCCCATTTCTATTATTCATTTCTTAAGTTACCACATACATACCCTCTCAAACTGTAAACTCACCTTTAAAATTAGTTAGTTGTGAAAGAAATGTGACACTCAAACAGCAGATTATCAGAGCCAGGATCTCTGTTGTGTTCACCTCTCTCCTCTCAGCAGAACCAGATAATGGCAAACTTTCCCTCTATTTTTCCACACATATACATGTAAGTTTCAAATCTCAGTGCTTCCCCCTTTTTTTCACATGTAATCACACATTTCTATTGGTTGAAAACGAACCCTTTTCCAAAAGTACCCTTCCCCCAACTTGACTTCTGCCTAGTACCCTTCCCCCAACTTGACTTCTGCCTGCTACCATAGCAACAGCTCATGGAACACTGCTGTGTGCAGTTAGGTCAGAAGTTCGACACACAATGTTTCAATTCCACAGAGCAAGAGTGCTTGACTTTTCAAACCTAACAGCAAATCCATAGTACTGTTCTTTGGTTACACATTTTTTTGTACCAATACAAAACATGCTTCTATTAATTTTCACATACAGCCTAGTTTTTATTCTAGAATGGTATGAAACAGCCAATCAGTTCTTTTTGTTTTAAAAAAATATGTATGCCTCCATTTCCAAACTGTCTTTCTTTTCATATTGCCATTCTACTGAAAGACACCTCCTGAGTGCATCCAGTTCTCCTTTGAAGATGTTCACAGTGTGGATTGTAGGGCACAGCTATGTCTTCTGGAGTGAAAAGTATGCAGAGAAAACAGATATGGTGAGAGACCTTGCTTTGCCAAATGTAGACATTAAATGGATTGGTCAGAGAGGGTTAAAGTGGCACCAATTGATGCCATTGGTGAAATCCTTCATTCAAATCCAACACCCTGACCTCATAATAGTGCACTGTGGTGGCAATGACCTAGGCACTTTGACTGGGGTAGGTCTGGAAATGCTTATGAAGGACACCTTTGCACAACTGTTTTCACTTTTCCCTAAAACTGCCTTTGTGTTTTCCAACATATGCCAAAGGCAAAAATGGAACTGGTCCAATCATTTCTGTCCACAGATTGACAAAGCAAGAAAGCACGTCAACAAATCTGTTTCTGCTTTCCTCCGTGACTATGGTATGGGTGCCATTTACCACAACAACTTGCGTTATGACATGCAAGACATTTATAGAGGAGATGGTGTGCACTTCAATGATGAACCTTAGACTCTGCATCGGTACTTACTTGTAGGTACCACTAAAAAAATGACTTCATAAACACAACAGCTCTTTTTAGAGCTCCCTAATTTCTAAACTCTTAAATCTGCTTTTCATTTATCGATTTTTATTTTTTTACCGTACGCTTACCGTAAGCTTACCGTACGCGTACCCCGTGATTTTTTTTAAAATCAATAAATGTTTTTTTTGTACTTTTCTGTCCTTCTTTGACCCCCTTACAAATGTTAGGGGGTCTGTAACTCTCCTCATTGCCCCCTTTCCTTGTTTTCACTCTTTTTTTTCAGAGTGAAATACACAAAATGGCGGCCGCCGCTTCCTGGTTTCGGCCGATTCGAATGTTTACTAAGATCTAACAGCCAATCAGAATCGCGCTCGCGCACGCCGCCGTACGCTTACCGTAAGCGTACGGTAAGCGTACCGTAAGCGGGCTCAGATATATATATTGATTTAAAGGCTATTTTCTCAGAATCTACTGAACAGATTTACACCAAACCTACAAAAGGCACTTCCTTGACCTAGGGACTACCTCTCTGCCAAATTTTGTGTAATTCTGTTCAGCCGTTCGGGCTGTAGCTCGTTTTAAAGGTCCTATGGAAAAATGCATGGGAAAAACGCGTTTTGGGACCCCCCTTTTATCTCAGCCCCCGCTTGACGGATCCCCCCGAGACTTTCAGGGTAGGAGCGGAGCGTAGCGCCCCACCTATTTTGAGAAATTCGCGAGGATTCGTCGACCGGCGCCAAAGTTATTCAAAATAGAATGTTGAGGTTTTCCTATGGAAACGTGGTCCTAACTATAACTACCTACTGGCGACCGCCAGTAGGTAATATATATATATATATATATATATATATATATATATATATATATATATATATTATCCAGTGACCATCACCACTGCGCAGCTATTGTTAGGTCAGCGTTTCCATGGGAAATGCATTTTTTGAGTTGCTAATAGCTTTGCCAGCGTATGATGAAATCTCCATGAAACTTTCCCAAAAAGTGTTTTTTTCTAGTTTCGGGGTGATCCATCAAACAAAAGCTGAGGAAAAGGGGGGTGGCAAAATGCTAAACCCTCATACATTTTCCATTTACTTCTTTAAGGAGCGTGACTGCAAAAGCCTAATAGGGCTACTTGGTGCTCTTCCACTTTATAAAACCTAAGGTCGTGGGGGATGGAGCCCCCAGGGCCTCCCCACACCCCTTTACAAAAAAAACAGCCCTGAGGGAGTTGGTCCCATGGGCCTATGAGGCGGACCACGCACCCTCCTTCCCCTTTTTTATTATATTTGGTCCCGGGAAATGGGTCCCCAGAGATCAAAGGCCAACCCTATGCTGCGCAAGTCAAAAGGCGATGCGCAGTGTGGGGTTAGCAGCCTGCTAGGGGTTTAGTCACAGGGCCTGATGGCAGTCCAAGCCTTATAATCAACCTAAGGCTGTACGCAGTGTGGAGTTGGCTGCCTGCCACATATGACATGTAAATGTAACTGACACAAGCATGTTAGGGGTTGGGTAATTTGAGTATCATAAAGCCAAATACATTGTTAATAAATTACATAATTTTTTACATTTCTGATTATATGTTTATGGATAAATACTTACAAGTATTAGCATTTTATGTGTTTCTTGATAACTTCATCTCTTATGGTGCTAAGACCTGTATGAAGAATGGATATTTTTTGTTGGAGTTGGTTTTGGGAATTTGGTTTTTTATTGTATATCTTGTTTTTTAAGTGTATACATGCAAAAGGGTTCAGCACTATTTAGAAAGAGTCCGTTGTGTTTAAGGAATGTCCAAGACGTCAAATTGATTTTCAAACGAATTCTTTTCTTTATTGGATCTTTTCACAGGCATAGAATATCACAGCCTTCACAGCATAAGAAAACCATAGCCGACGCGTTTCGTCTCCTGCAAGGAGACATCTTCAGGGCTATAGAAAAATATATACAAAGTATAATTTAATACCCAAAAAACCAACATATATATACATCCAAATAGAAACATTCTACAAAATCGAATTTATACAAAGAATTTTTTCTAACTATACGACATATCTGATAATAAAATGTCAATGATAAGTTAACGCTAAAAGAAGAGGGGCCTATATAACAGCAAACAATGTATAATAATATATAATCGCTGTTATATGAAGTTTAAGTACCTATCACTCTAAGATTTCATTACCATGTATATAGAAAATGTTCAGAATGAGCTCACAATATGGACATATTATCTCATTGATAATTCATGTCATGTCAGAAGATATAAAAGAACCCAAAGCTGATGTCAGTTTGCACAAATGTGGTCCTAGCCACTTGAATCACAATACCAAAAAAGTATAAAGAGATTTTTATGTGTATATAAGGAAAAGAGAGCAAAACCTATAAACCAACATATTAAAAAATCCAAGTTTCAGGCAATACCGCTCCTGTCAATTTTTGCCTGATTAATTGCTACTACATTTATACACCAAATTGGATTGAAACATTTTAGCTAATCCCTGAGATCATGTTCACGAACCATATTGCTCATAATGGACAGATGCTTTCAGTATCACAAGCACCAAATATTCTAAAGCAAGTAAGATGTGCAAAAACCTAGTTTAGAATAGATGCATGTTACTAACTTCAATGTGCGTTGAAGGGGAATATTGTTCGCCATATACAACTTACCAAACAAATGACCTATTTCATGAAGTTTCTTCAATAAAGGAGCAAAAGCCTTTGTATAGATAAGGGCATGTGTAGACCTTCAATCAGTAATGATCAATACCTATCGAAAAATTTATAGAAGCCAATATTTTAATATCACAAATGAAAATTCAGTTAAAAAAACAACGGATGTTCTCAAGTGTATTTATTTCATCAAATAGGAAAGGCTGCCCTGCAGAGATGAGATATGAGCAAATTATTGGAGTTTCAAGAATAATAAATTAATCAAACAGCCAAAATAATCAAAGGTAATTTAAACAGACCAAAGTAACACTCATATAATCAAGTACTATAGATCAATGCTCTTAAAAGTTTATGTCCAAGGGGAGTAGAGCACCAAACCATTCTCTACAAAATCAAGAAGAAACAGCATGTTAATTTGGAGAAATGAAAATGAATGTGTCCAAAATAGACTCACCCAAATAAAATAATATCTCTAGCTCTTTCCTAGTCGCAATTGTAGATGAGTCAAATACTCGAGCGAAAACTCCTTTAAATCTCCCGCTCCATGGTATTCAATACCTGGCGAAGGATATGAATAAAAATCAGCGAAGCAAAGAATCGGGCGGCCATCTTGAGATGACAGAATATTAGCCAATATTGAGTAGGTGACTATAGTGATGCCGTTACATGGTGAAGTGTATCACTATTATCTAAGCAAAAAAACAAGGTAAAAATACTAATAGCGTATAGGCTTCAGAGTTCAAGGATCTAACGATAAAATTGCGTGTCAACATTAGCGCGTTACATATAGAACATCCCCTGCATAATAAACACCCTATTTTCGGCAAAACCGTTACATCTACATATCCTTACCTAGACGGCATGGTAACCCGTATCCCCGTCTCTGCAGTCTCGAGTAATTAACAGAACACCAAGGCTTCAGCGTTTTTAAACCTTCCCGGTTCCGTAATAACCAACACCTGACAAATATTGGAAATGGATGACGTCCATAAACCCAAAGAGCGCTAGTTAGCGCGGCGGCCATCTTAAAACATCAGGGTATATATTTATCTCCACGTTGTTGTGCACACTAATAATACGAAACAAAGCGCCTTAGGCAAATACAACTTAAGACTATATGTATTCTGTATAGAATTAAAATATTATATTTACAGAAGTAAAGAAAGAAGAAAAATCTAAGTTGTGAAGTTTCACGAGTTCAATGTAAAAGTGTCAGTGAACGTTCCAATGATAAAAGGCACCAGACCGATTACATATATAGAACCACAATGATCAGCAGTAGGCAGCGCTTAATGGACAAACTGAAGACGACCGAGTGCGCGGAGGACACAGAAACACGGCGGCCATCTTAAGACGACGTGCATGTTGAAAAGCCTGCTGATAAATCAAAGAAATAATCAAATGATACTCAATGTGGATCCACTATGAACAAAGAAGTTCTCATCTAGAAAGATGTACATGGCCACTATGTGATAAAGGTTTACAGAATGGTTTGTGAGTCCATGAACAACTAGGACTTTGAAAAACCTATTAATGTATTGTGTGAAAAAAATAATAATAATTCACAATGTGGATCCAAAAGGCATCTTGAATTTCACCTCATAATTAGCTTCAGTGTAGTGTAATTCAAAAAAAGTGGCTCATAAACATTCAGCCTAGTAGGGCAAGGCACCAAGACAATAGACATAGAAATGTTTTTTAAGTGTATATGAATATATTGTAAATATTTGTATATGTCTTTTCAGCCCTGGAGATGTCTCAGGGGTAATGAAATGAGTTGGCTATGGATACAATCAAAATCTTTATTATAAGACGATAATAATTAGAGAATTGAATAATGACTAGATACTGGACTCTTCTAGAGTGAGGGGGCTCAACTCAACAGTGAGAGTTGGATGATGGAGCGACATGTCTGACGGTGGGAGGGGGGTGGGTAGAGTTAGAGGGGGGAGGGAGGGGAGGGGGTATTTTGTTAATCCATTGCCTGTTGGGATGAATATGAGTGAGGACTAGCACAGATGCTTATGAAATTGACTCCCCAGATAGAGCTATAGATCACAATTCTCCTGGGACTGTTAAGACAGATGAATACAGGAGCACTTTGCGAAGCGGAGACGTTAGATGAGACGATGTTTATAGGAATGTATAATTGTTAACGTAAATAACGCTAATTAATTCAACCATAAGTGGGCACTGTTTCATCCTTGATATGGCACCTGATTGATGAGCTGTAACTGAATAAAGTTTGTTTACAAAATAAAATACTGGACTCTTCTATTGTGTTCTTGAGAAACATACAATTGATTCACATTATTTATGGAGCTGCACTACCGGTCTGACTTATTTTGGAGCGCTAAGTAATATTTGATATAATTTACAATTAGCAAGTTAGTGTTAGAGCTGTCAGTTTAAGTGTGGTCTTCCCCCAAAGTTTGCCTTCACCCCTCCACTTTTTGATGGAATTTGTTTTAGTTGGCTTTAGGACTTTGCCACTGTAACTAACGATGGGGCGTGGCTTGATGCCCAAGGAACATGGTGGTGCCCGAGTGAGACTCCTCGGAGCGACACTGTGGTTTCGCGCTATTCCGCCACCTGCTTGTACCTGAAATACCACTGCAAGCGTCGCAAGGTACCCTGCTCATGATGTGACCATCAGCGCTCTTCGTTTCAACCGACAGGACTCCAAAGTCCTGTTCCTTGACAAGCACGCTTTCAGCATCATCGCGTTAAAGATGCGACCGCCATTTTGTCTCCGCAATCTCCGCTGCCGCGCTGGGCATCTTCTAAGATATATATGCAAAAAACCGATGACCACAAACGTCGGAAAACATTCTAACCGGGATGTGAACCTCAGCGCTCCATGTTTTGGATTTGAAATCCTGTTTCTTGATGGCGATGTCTCAAGCATTAAAGTGGTAAAGTAACGGCCGCCATTTTGTATGAATTACTTCATTTGCAAAGCTGAGAATTCATGAGGGGATTTCCACAGCGGTTTGTGTTTGTGCTACCTTTCGCTGCTGGTGCAACCTTAACCAAATGCCTGCTACTTCCAATATAGGTTTATTTGCTTGCATGCTCGCCTTCTATTGAGGGAAGGTAATGTCAGCGACGGCCATTTTAGCTTAACTTCTATATTCTTTATGGAGATTGCATTTGCACCCTCAATTTAAGCGCTCATGCTGATTGAAATTTGATTGTGGCAGGATCTCCTTCTTTCTTAGTAACCTAGGTCACACCACCAGTTACGGTTACTCAGCTCTGACATGGGCAGACTAAGGAAATCTGCTCCTCCTTCTACAAGATCCACTCAATCTTTCATTAAGAATTCCAGGCTTTTCACTGAATTTACTACGATGGAAGACTCTGTATTATCTTTAGCAAAGGGTCCTAACTCAAGGATTCCTGCCTCTTCAGCAGCGGGAAAGTCCAACATCAAACGTTTGAAAAAAGAACCTCCCTCTCCTCCAAAATCTGCCCCCTCTGTCTCATTAGAGTTATTGTTGGAAGAGATAAGAGCTCTTCGACCCTTTGTGGAGGAAACTAACACCATACTGCAGTTCCTCACAGACAACTGGTCTCACATCAATCAAAGACTTACAGCAGTTGAGCACAATGTGTCTTCCTTTGGGGCCACTGATACTAAAATCACTGCACTTCAATCTCACGTTTCCACACTCCAGAAACAGATCGAAGATCTTGAAAATCGAAATAGGAGGGACAGTTTACACACTTATGGCCTTCCGGCCCCTCTTACCTTTTTCAGATCCTTTCTCCCCAAGCTGCTTCATATGCCAGAGGATACTGTACTTAATATCCACATGCCCACAGACTTGGTCGCCCATCTTCGAATCAAAAACAAGAGGAGTATTATTATATTTTCTTGAATATACTGACTTACTAAAAGTTATTTTGGCTGCCAAGGCTTCTCAGCGCATAGTGTGGTCTGGATCAACTCTATTTTTTTCACAGGACTACGCTAAAGCCACAGCAAACAGGCGCAAGGCGTTTCTCAACATGAGGCCTGATCTACGTTCTTTGGGAGCTCGTTACAGACTCTTTCATGCCTGCCTACTTAAAGTCACCTACAGAAACAGAACAACAACCTACAAAGATCCTCTGAAATTACAGAGCTTCATAAATTCATGCAAAATAGAGACTATGGAAATTTCGGTATCCTCGTCTTTGCATAACACTTGATCTTATCAGTCTTTTATAATATTTCTTGTTTTTCTGATTTCTATGTTCCCTTGGTTCTCTCATTGAACGTATAATTCATAGAAGCTCAGTTTATTGTTATGTTATGCAACTTTTTGCATGTCTTGGATTGGTTATTTGTACATTTCATAGTAATAAATTCTTCTCACTTGTTCTTTTTTCACCCTTTTTCAGAATTGTTGACGTGTGCTGCTTGCAGTTGTCTTGTTATCCATGGCATGATTCCTCCCCACCCTCCTTCTCGTTGAATTTGGTCATCCCTTCTGTTCCATGTGCTTTCACCCCCCCTCATTCCTGACCGATATTTGTAGGTATTTCTTCTTTCTACAATTTTCTCTTCTCTCCTTTGCCTCTCTTATCCTTTCTTCTATCTCTTTTTCTGGTGTCTCAATTGCTTTTTCACCATACTCTTTATTTTTCCATGTAACCGCTCTTATATTCCTATATTTGAAACTTTTTCTATTCTCTTTCTCATGTTATTTGATTAATCCGACACTCTATTGTTTTTTTTTGTTCGCTACATTTTTCATTGCTTAGTGAACACATTGGATTGGTACTTTCTGCTTTTCTCTTTAATTGCTTCATATCCTTGAAATTAATTTCATGCAAACTCAGGCGTCCTAATTCTCCTATCAAAAGGCAAAGGGTCTTGACTCATTTAGCCAAATTAGAAGCTGATATAGCATGTCTACAAGAATCACATGTAACAGCTGAAGAACTTGCGCAGCCAGGGCTTGGGAGCCCCCACCACGCGTTGACCAGCTTCAGGGGAGCCAGGAGCCAGCAACACCGCTGGGGTGGGACTCGGTTCCCCAGTAGGCTTCTGTTTGCGCACTGCGCGGGAGGTGACGTCACCCTCCCGGCGCCGCAGCTTAAACTTGCCGGCATTCCCGCAGCGCGGGACTTGTGCAGCCAGGGCTTGGGAGTCCCAACCATGCTTTGACCAGCTTCAGAGGAGCCAGGAGACAGCAACATCGCTGGGCTGGGACTCGGTCCCCCAGCAGGCTTCTGTTCGTGCATGGTGCGGGTGGTGACGTCACCCTCCCGGCGCCGCCACTTAAACTTGCCGGCATTCCTGCAGCGCAGGACGTGTGCGGGCGTTGCTGGGCCATGGGTGTGGGCCCATCTGCGCCCGTGCGTGCCAAATTATGGCAGGGCCACCCCATTTGTTTTTTATTTCAGTGACTTGGCGGTCCAGGTGTTGAATATCAGCTGGAATCCTTACCAAACGTAGAGTGGATTGAATTCCTGTCGGGCAATTCCTCCCAATAACTTTGATGAGCAGAAAGGCGGTGAGCTAATAAGCAAAAGAACTTATGCTTTTCAATTTGGTAGATTGTCTGACACTTAATGACTTTAATTTAGGATAACTCTGTAACTAAGACAAGGTTAAGGTCAAGCCAGTCTGATTTGGGTTTGTGTAGTATATCATACATTCAATTTTGTGCATTAAATGTTGTTGTAAATAATTATTGGTGATTAGCATACATGAGGGTCTTTTACCCTGATTTTATTTTTCATATTGAATTCTAGCTAAAGTCCTCTGGGATTATTATATCGTACCTAGCCCTTTTTTCTATACCTGGTATTGTTGAAATCCCCATCTTCGCACTCTGTACTTTTTTGCACTGTGCATTTTTTGCACTTAGCAGTTTTTGCACATTGCACACCTTGTACTCTGCATTTTCTGCATTTTGCCATTTGCATCTTATACTCTAAGGACACGGTTCTGCGTGATATAGTAGCATTAATCAGGATGTCGAAGCACAAACTACATAAATCACATAAACTTGTAGTTGACCCCCGATGTGCCACCATTGATTCCTACTTAGTACGGGTGGTTAGGTCTATTAACGTTGAAATAGATAGCGTGGAACGCACCCTCTCATTAGGTGTGGGCATGGTGATGGAAGAAACGGCAGGGGTGGGTTGTGGGATTCACCAGCATGAAGCAGAGGTTGTCCCCTGGAATGAGCAACAAGGTAGCCCCCCAACAACAGTGAGTACAGGGAATCCTGGTACAGATTTACATACATTATCTGATTCGTCACAACTGCATTCACCTAGTGGTTCACCTACCCCGAAAAGGAAAAGGGGTTGTAAAAAAAAGTCAGGTGAAAACAGGGACTGCTAATAAAAGTAAAAAAGGTTCACTATCGAACTCAATTGTCAACGCACCCGAGGAACATCCTGATCAAGGGCATCTGCCGGATATACAAATTAATCATATTGTAGCTCTTTTAACCCAAAAGCTAGAAGCATCATTAAAACCACTCCACGATAAACTAGACAAACTCAGTGGAGAAGTTGTTAGACTTAGCGGTATATTAAAACTTATTAGTGAAAACCCAAGGGAGAATATGAATGGGTCACTGGGGGGACCATATGAACGACTACAACAAGGAATAACCGCTGCTAACACAGTAACTAGTACCTTAAGTATTGATAATAGGGACTGTGGGGGTCAAGGTAGCAAACCGTTAGTGAACAAAACAGGTGCCAACATGACCTCAAGCCGCCCTAACCAGAGAGTGACTATGATCAATCAATCCCGCCCTGGTAGAGGTGATAGGATTGTGAGTGCGGAGACGACCCAGACCCCAAATAAACTAAGGGAGAAGGGGGCCCCTGAGGTAAGAACTGGTATGTCAAAAAATCTACCTCCTGAATGCTGCCCATATGTGGCAGTTCTGGTGAATTTACCCCAACTTGAACCTGGCCAAAGGGAAATGGATTCTACTTTAAAAAATAAAGTGGTGCACTGGTTTAATAAGAACTGTTGTGCTGACCAGATACTCTTAACCAGAAGAGTAAACTGGATTGGCCCCTTAGAAAAGACACTGCAAGGTGATTGTATAATCATCAATTTTAGGAACCCTAATTGGGCCAGGATCTCTCTGGAAAGAGTGGTTGTACCATTACATAATGATCCAAATGTATTCCTATTACCCTTAGGCTTTTTTATAGACACTTTAAGGCCTACACCCAATAGTAGAGGAGACCAGGGGACATTTAGAGCTAAACCGGCAGTGCCAGCGCAGCCATATTATGCATTACCTATATCTAATAGATTTCAATCCCTCTGTACACTTGAAGATAATGATTGACAGAGCACTGCCCGTCTACCCAACGTGGAGGCTAGACTCAATGGAGTTGGGTCGATGGGAGAAGAGTTGACAGGAGAAAGCCTAACATCGTTAAGCCATTTTTAATAATGCCTAAATTCCTACTCAAGGCTACAGACTCACCCATTTTACATCCATATATTAGGGAGAAGGACGCCAGTCTAGGCGATTACTCTGATGGAAACAAAGGGATATCTTCAGAAATTGTTATAAACTCTCCAGTAATGAACCCCCCTATTAGCGAGGAAGATGTGAGCATATGTGAATACCTAGATGATAATTTAGGGAATTTGCCAGTTAACGGCTATACCATCGTTACTTGGAATATAGCCGGACTGGCAAACAAAAAGTATTTGTTGGGCTGGGCAGATTTCATTAACAAACATGATATAATTTGTTTACAAGAAACCTGGAGTATTGACCATGTATATTTTGAAGGCTTTACCTCCTATGATTTACCAGCTTCACCCTCTACTGTTGGCATAGCAAAAGGAGGGTTGCTAATCCTTCTGTCAAATAAATTGCCTTTGGTAGTCAAAAGGGCGATTAAAATAGGAAACCATTTGCAGATATTGTGGTTGCATCATAAAGACGGCTGGGATGTTTTATTGATTAATTTCTACAATAATATTTTTGACTCAACTCGCCACAATGTAGTATTTGACCTAGAGAAGGGGATAGATAACTTGGTTACAGCAGTAAATACTAACTTTGCAGTTGTATGGGTCGGGGATTTTAATACTCCAATATTCCCACTGTCTATGACTAAAGTCTGTGGGTTTAGAAGCGATGAAGGGGATGATTGTATACACTTCCCGCACAATACCTATGGTGATACTTTAAATACAGTTTTGGCTAAATATGATCACGATTTAATGCAATGTGCACAGGATAGGAATGGTAGGGAGATACCATTATTTACTGGAAGAAATGCCAATACTACGATCGACCATGTCTTAGTATCCGCAAATATTGCACCCCTATGTTCTACCCCGAGGATCCCCGAACTGTTACTCAGTGATCACAATTGTATTATTATGCAAATGTTATCTGGGGCAATAAATTTGTAATGCAATAAACGGTCACTGGTAATATTACCCCATGTAGACCAAACGGTACAAGAATTAAGTGGAAAGGCATTAATCCAGGTAAAGTTTTAAACAACATTGTTTCTGAATGTGGCAAGGAGATTTATGATTGTCTTGAAGTGGAGGTTGAACCGACAACAATATTAACTAGTTTCTGCAAAATTAATGATACTATTGACAAGTTATTGACTGCACCACCCAGAGGAAAACATACACAAAGTAGGGGTTGATTTAACGGTACCTGCACCTACTCTCTGAACCATCTAAAACAGCCTTTTTATTCCAGGAATAAGGTATTAGTTCAAAATTTAAGAATAGATTACAAACTAGCCCTAAACCTGATGAAGAGGGAGCTTCAAGAGGAGGCGTAGGATAAGCTATCAGTGGCTGCGGGTACATCTAATAATAAGCTCTTCTGGGAAACTGTTAACTCGCCATTTCTTAAAAATGATTCTTTCCCGGAACTTCTGTCGCATGTTAGCTGTGAGGAATTGGTGCTATATTTCTCTAGCATTTTTAACCCACATGATCAAGATAATGTTGTTTTTATAAATCTTAGCCCAAACGACTGTAAATGGCCCATTATCCCCCTAAATATCACCCTTGACGAGGTTGAACTAGGAATTAGAGGTAGTAAAGGGCCCTGATGGTGTCCCCATAGATGTCTATAAAATGGTGCCAGATCTATGGGGCCCAATACTCACTAGAGTTTTTAACTCTGCAGTTACTGAGGGTGTCCCTCTTACCTGGGGTCAATCAGTTATTATCCTCATTTATAAAAAGGGGAATAAATCAGAAGCCAAAAATTATCGCCCAATTTGCCTTTTGGACTCCTCAGTAAAGGTGATGAGTAGGGTTTTATTAGTAAGATTGGAAGAGTGGGTAGCGGAGAATGGGATTTTATCACAGGCTCAATATGGTTTTAGAAAAGGGCTAGGCACGATAGAACAATGTATTAATTTAGAGCTTTTAATCGGTAAATATACACGTGCTAAACAAGGGAGTCTCTTTTTATGCTTTACTGATCTTAGTAGTGCCTTCGATCTAGTGGATCATGCTATAATCTGGCCTGTTTTACTTAATCTTGGTGCCCCGGAGTCTATTATTCATTTCATTGCAAGGTTATACGAGAAATTATCAACTAGAGTCTGGTATGGTCAACGGGGCGAATGTACACCTAATTTCAAGGTTAAACGTGGCATCTGCCAAGGCTGCGTCTTAGCACCCTTGCCTTTTACTTTATGTATAAACAAAGTTGACGCAGTTCTTAAGTTGGTGCAGGCGGATGCACCCCAAGCTGCGGGCCAGGCCGTACCGGGTCTGCTTTATGCAGATGATGCTGTGCTTTTTAACTCCGGTAGGCATACAGTGATTAATAGATAGGTTCGCAGATTTTATTACTGGAAGGAAGTTGCTAATTAATAAGGCCAAAACATATACAATGGCTTGTGGTATAAAACCCAGGAAATTAAAACCTTTTTTTATAGATGGGGCGAGAGTGGAAACTGTTGACAATTTCTGTTTCCTGGGGATAACTTTTTCTGGTAACGGTAATTGGTCATCTGAATTGTCAAATGTCTGGGCAAAGATGTCAAAAAGTGTGCATAGGGTCTTCCGGTTTGCATCCAAACTGGGGGAACGACGTATCAAGGACATGACAAACATCTATAAAGCTAGATGTGCCTCTATTTCATTATATGGCGCAGGGGTGTGGGGCCACAATGCTAGTCAGGAACTGCAAATAGAGGAAAATTCCTTTTTTAAAAAGCTTTTATGCCTGCCTGCATCAGCATCCTCTGAGTTAATACATCATGAAGTTGGGCTGAATTACCTGTCAGACCTGACTGCTCTGTGACCTCTAATGCTTTGGATATCAATTTGGTCTAAAGAGGAGACAATATTCACCCAATCAATTATCAAGGATTGCCTACTATTTATGATCCCTTGGCTAAAATATATAGTAGATGTGAACAGAGATTAATTTATGTTCATTTCCGGGAAAGCCCAATCGATGTGATAGGCTTGTCTAAACAGGAGATAAAGAACACTTTTTGGCCCACAAAAAGGAGTGCAGGATGAGAATCTTGGTGAAACAAACCACATACCTACTCTATCAATCGATTATAGATATCGATGGCTTCCAAAGCTATTTGTCACTAGTTACAAGACCCTCTCATCGTTCTGTACTAAGAAGGATGAGATTGGGTATTGTCCATCATTTAGTTGCGTTCCCCAAAATGAAAATATGGCCTGTCACCTCATGCCCATGTGGTGAGCATTCTAAACAGAGCACTGCACTTTCTACTTTTATGTGATCTATATCTGAACCATAGACTTGCCTATCTAAAACCTTTGTTCAAGAAATATAATGTAACAAGCATTTGCAATGCAATAGGTCTCGCATTTGCAAAAGTTTAAGCTATTGGCATTTTTCATGACAATGCCTTTTTTATCTATGTTATAAAACAAACACATAAATAAATGCCATTATCATTTACAATGCCAATAGCTAGTGTTAAATTGTTATTAGCAATGCCAACTGCTCACACTTTTATAATGCGAGACCTATTGCATTGCAAATGCTTGTTTCTTTATTTCTAATGGGCTTTCACACACACGCTTGTTCTGAGTTTCCGCTCTCTCTGCATTCGGTCAGCACAGCTGTGGGATGAAAGTGTCTCAGAGTGGCGCACCCACTCTTTGCTGAAAAAATAACAGTATTAAGGTGTGTGTTTGAAGGCGGAGTGACAGCAGAAAGTTCCGTGGGCACCTCAGGGGTTATGCTGTAATACGCTGTGATTTATTCTGCCATTATTTGCATGCAGCAATTCTAGATACTACAACATTGGCGGCCGTACGTCTTGTTTACATGATGGCCTTAGGTTTGTGTGTCTTCAGCCGATAGAGGTACAACATGACTGACACTCATAGAAATATGCCACATTTAGGATTCTTTCACCCGGCGTCGAGACTGCACAGCACTGGCCCCTACGCTACATCCTGCCTACTAACACAACACATCCCCTTGCCCTCAAGTAACTCACAACCGTCAGCCATCCCACGGTTACTACACATCAACCCCGAGCAGTCAGCAATCAGCGCACAAGGCAGCAGCCCAATGCATTGCCAAATGTGTCACTCAGGAAAGACAAATAACTAACTGACCATTACTCTGCATAAGCTAAGGACTCAGGAATCCCGCATTCTGAACTGTGCCCGTTCGAGTGATTAGCAATATATTCCAAGCTACACCAAGCATTCAAAGCCAAGGAATCCATAAAAATAAATCGACTTGAAACAAAAAAAGAGACCGATGACAAATTACAATCGGAACCTGGTGATGAAATTTGCTTTCAATATTCCCACCTCAGTGATAAGCAGGGTGGCAAACGTGCAACAATAGGACTATGTTCACGGAATGTTTCCACTGTTTACCAAAAAATACCGTTCCCCGTTGTGAGAGCGATGCTGATTGGTTCAGAGGGCAGGGCAGGGCAGGGCAGGTCTCTTTCAAAGGTTTTCTTTAGGAGAGCAATGCTTCCTTCGGCGGCCCAGGTACCCTTTAGCATTACAATTTAACTATAGGGCATTCTAATATTTCTTGTGAACACGATGAAACTTCGTTTAGTTGAAAGGTATTTCAGATTTACTTTCAATTAATTAAAATCTTAATATCTGCGGTCATTTTAAGGAAGTGGGCTTATAGAACCGCAAATCTGGCAGGCTTACGGTACTTAATGGCACGTCATAATTACAGTTGAATTCCAGTAAAAACATAAACAGTAGTGATCCGTGCTAAGTGTGCGTGAATATAATAGTAAATAGGTGGTTTTACAATCTGTGTATATATATATATGATGACATCTCAAATGACATCACTGATGACATCACTGATGACATCATCCTTGTGATAGAGTGGCAGACCTCCTCTCACCCTAATATAACCTTTGATACACACATTCAAAAATAGAGACTAACATTTTCAAAACAATGGACATACCAATACCAGTTACAACAACCTCTTCAGTAATTCTAAGATCCACATACACATCCACTCATTCACCAACAGTCCAATACAGTCACTCATACATGTACTCACTCATCATATGTACTCATACACCTAAACATCCTGTTACACAATGCCACTCATCCATAGAGTTACTCACACACATAGTCACTCATGCTAATAAAGAATCAAACATACATTTACTTGCATATACAGTTATACACACACCACCACACTTACTTCTACGGAAACTTACACATACTTAGTCTTTTAAACAATCACTTATAGAAACACATACTTATTCATACAGGAACTCTTTCAATCTCTCACTCTCACATATACTCACATATATACACCAATAGTCACATATACTAGTTTAAAACATATGTAGTTACTCATAAAGACACTATTGAGACAGTCATTCACTCACTAACACACCCATACACACACTCATCCACCCATACAGTCCTGCACACATACTGTGTTCAACACATACAAACAGTGAGTCACTCATTCATGCACCTATGCACTACGTAATACCCCCACCGAACCATGCAGACACTCAGACTGATACTCAAAAAACCAACTAATAACCTATATAGACACCCATGTAGCTACTCACCAACCCATGCAGCCACTTATACACAAAGTGAGAGACTGATACAGATATTTACATATTTAAACATTACTCACTAAGCCATGTATTCACTATGATACACTTAATCAGTCAGTTACACAATCAATTTTTCAAAAACAAATCATCCATTTAGACACTTATATACCCATTTATTCTTCCATCGACCTTGAGATATACATATATAAAACATGCTGGTTGCCCTTGCTGGAGTGTAGGCAGTCACCGAGAATACAAAAATATTTAATTTTCAGAATAACACACATTCACTGGATGATGTCATCAGTGATGTCATCAGTGATGTCATTTGAGATGTCATCAGTGATGTCATGAGTGATGTCACTGACCATGTCATGAGTGATGTAATATGTGACATCATCAGCAGTGCATTGCGGGCGCGCGAGTTATAGTTAGCTGAACTAACTATAACGGGGCAATTTCATTGGTTTTTTACGAGTAAAATGTCCAGCTAACTATAACATGTGTGAAACCTATGGTTTTTTCACTGAATTTCTAAGGTTTTTTAAATGCTAATTCCTAACTATAACGTGTGTGAAACCTATGGTTTTTTCACTGAATTTCTAAGGTTTTTTAAATGCTAATTCCTAACTATAACGTGTGTGAAACCCATGGTTTTTTCAGTGAATTTGCAAGGTTTTTTAAATGCTAATTTTTTTTTTATTCTTCTATTTTTTCTAACATATTTTTAATTTAATTTTCTTACCTTTTATAAAGACTATGCTTAAATTTTTAAAATTCTTTAATATGTTTTTTTTAATAAATTTTTTAAAATAAACATGTAAAATTTATTTGCAGTTCTTTTTTTTTTTTTTTTATTTTTTTTAGTACGCGTACCGTAAGCTCACGGTAAGCGTACGGTTTACGCAACGTCCGTAATCTATCTACGCTGCTTGCGTATAGTTACGCACTTTGCGTAGCCGCGTGTACTGCGCGTGGGACGCGTGCGCGCTTACGCCACACGCGCACGTTACGCGGAAGTGTCGGGTAGTGACTGTTATGCGCATGCGCGCAAGCGCGTGTCTTTTTTACGCGCATGCGCACTTTTTGCCGTAAGCGTACCGTAAGCGTACCGTAAGCGTACGGTAGGTCATGTGATCATGAAACACAACTTTTGATTGGTTGAAACTACTTTCAGTTCTAGAACTCTCCTACACCACACCCATTCCCCTCATTTCTGCTTGTGATCCCTTGGGAGAAGGAGCTGGTTTGTCTTTGGGATACGATGGCAGAACAGCAGAGCCCTTCTGAGAGTGAGGCTAGCACCAGCAGCACTGTCTTGAGGCAGAGAGCGAGGAAACAAAAGCCCTCTTATGTTTGGGATTATTTTACTTTTCCTGAAGGCCAGCAAAAGGTGAATGCACCCTTAGTTACTTGCAGGCTGTGTCAGCGTGTACTTTCTAGAGGTAATCCTGACAGGAAGTATTCCTTTGGGAATCACACCATGAAGAGACACCTCCAGGATGTACACAGAAGGACACATGGTCATCTTTTTGGAGGTAACTCTTCAGAAAGACGAGCCAGTACATCCACAGCAGCTCAGCCTGGACCATCATCTGCAGGGCTGACTCCTTCTTCTGCAGGTCAGGTGAGCCCTTCATCTGTGGGGGGAGAATCTCCTTTTGCTGGCCCTCTGGAAATGAACCCTCGTTTTCGGAAGGTTGATATTCATTGCACATTTTGTAAAGATCTAATTTGCCATAGGGAGACCAGTGTTTCCCTAGTGAACAACAAAATAGATCAGCACATTTGTCGCTTTGAATAATTTTCCCATGCTTCCTTTCCTCTGTCCCTGCATGAACACAACGGTTCTTTTAAGAGCCAACCTTATCTTTCATCTTTTTTTTACATATGTTTTTAAAAACTTTTTTTTATTTTTTTTTACCGTACACTAAAAATCATTTATCACATTACATTGTCCTTGAGAGACTACAATTATTATTATTGACTTACCATACTCACTGAAAAAATATTTATTCATTTGTTTTTTTTAAAAATAGTTTTAAAAATGTTTGTAGTTTTCGAAATTTTTCTATATCTATCTGGAAAAAAAGAAAAAAGTATTAATATTTTTAAAACATTTTATAATACAGTACACATATTTACATTTTTTTCCAAAAAATATTTTTGCCTTATTTTTGCTGTTTTCAGAATATATTGCATTTCACTAAAAATTGTGAAAGCAATTGCATTCATCATTTTACAGCGGGCAAAAAAAAATACCAATCACAAAGATTGTATTAAAAAAGCCCTGATTCTTTTTTTACTTAAACTTAACATTATAGAAATGCATAATATTGTAAAAAAATATCATCTAATACCAATACTTATTTCTTTAAAATACCGTCTGATATGTTTGTTTCAGAAGTATAATCACAATATTATATCTCAAATAACTCCAAAATACATCTGATTTCATTTCCTTTAGGCCAAATAGTAATTTTAAATTTTTTTTTGGAATAAATTTCCAACGGTAATCCAATAAAATTCTAAAGTTTAATTTGTCCAGATCTCACCGATTCTCTGTAACATTTTGGTTCACGAAAATTTTTTGAATAATTTATTTAGTCCACAATAGAATTGGTTACTTTTCCACATGGCCAAATAGTAATTTTTTAAATCATTTTTGAAAAAATTTCCAATGGCAGTCCAATAGCATTCCAAAATTTAAAATGTGCAGAAGTTACCGATAATCTCTAAATTATTGGTTTTTCAAAATTTCATTAAAAATTAAAAAAGTCCACATTACAATTGGTTATCTTTCCATTAGGCCAAATGATAATTTAAAAAATCTTTTTTTTACAAAATTGCAATGGTAATCCAGTAAAATTGTTTTGTCCAGATCTTGCCAAGTCTCTCTAAAATTTAGGTTTCAGGAAGATTAGATAGGAATTTGCTAAATCAAAAGGCAAACGTTGTTTGAAAATCAATTGGGAATCATTACACAGTGTCCAGCCTTTTTCACATTTAAGATAAACTGTGTAATGTCCAGAAGTAACAGTAGGTCCATCATGGAAAATTATTGCAACAGTTACAAAAGTTTTTCCTGAAATTGATAATTGCTGTCCTGTAAACTTCTTTATTAAAGTATCCAATTTTGAACCATCAGCTCTACATCGTTGCATCATTAAAATTACATACTGTCCGTATTCCTTTAAAATTAATGTTGAAAACATGTCAGAATTACACTCACCACATTTCATGCTATGATTAGCATCTTTAACTAATTTTGCAAAAGTGACTGTTTTACTCTCTGGCAATGTCAAATAAATAAACCTTTCATTATCAACAATAGAGCCACATATATTATAACAATTATCACAACTATGTTCCCATTTATAAGAGAGACCAAAAAAAATGTCAATGGGAACTCCTTCTTCTTCCACTACCTGAAGAAAATACATCAAAAATTCATGTGCATCTTGCTGTTCATTTTGAGAAAACTGTGTTCGTCCTGAACATACATCTAAAAGTTTTCTAATGTCAGTAAGCACTTTCTATTTGAGTTTTATCTTTACTCAGCTTTTGAAAAAGGAGACTCAGCTCTGAACAGAATCTTTTTCCCTGATTTACTATTATCTGCTCTTGCAAACTTTCCAGATAAAATGCAACATTCAGCACTACATTTGCGTAGCAGTTGACACCAGAGCTATTTTCAAAATGACATCCTACAACCTGTTCTTCATTTTCCTTTTTCTTTTTGCTTGCAATTACATCACTCCTCTTTTTTTTCCTCTTCTCTACATCTTCACTACAGATATTCTCATTTTTTCTTTTACGAGAAACTACACGTTTCTCCAACACAGGATACTGACCTAAATGAGGAGCATAGCTTCTTCTTAATCTATTATACTCCTTTACACAGTTTGTATCAGCACTAACTTTTGACTCATCAAAGTCTATCATGAATAAACCTGATAATGTTTTGACTCGTGACAAAGCAACATATGCCATACCTTCTTTGAACACAGTTGAACCAATGTTCACAAATGCACAATCTACAGTCAATCCTTGAGACTTGTGAATAGTTACAGCATATGCTAGAGAAAACGGAAACTGCTTCCTACGTACATATAAGTCTTTCACAAGCATAAAACGAACTGTACAACGACAAATATCTTTAACTTCATCTATCTGATCAAATTTTATTTTTAAACATTCAACTCCTTCTTTTTTCTGGTAATTAATAAAACCCACAACTCTTCCCATCGCTCCATTAACTAAACCTTTCTCAACATCCAAATTTCTCCTTAAAAACACTCTACAGTTCATGCAAACATATAGATTTTTTTCTAATCCAGCTGTTTTGGAGATGTTCTTCTCTAGTGAGTCCAATTTATTTTTCAGTTTGCCTGTTACTGTGACAGTAATTCTTCCATCCTCAATTTTGTCCACTGCTTCCAATTTCCTGATCTCTTCCTTTTCCAATTTCAAAAGCTCCTCATTGAATATTGAGCATTCACGTAGAGTTGGCATTAAGCAGATGACACTTTTGTTTTGTGCAATGTTCTTGTATATCTTCTCTGCAACTATTTCTTCCTTTGGAAATAAATTATGTAGCAGCCGACTCTGTAATGCTTTTTTGCCAACTTCTGTCAGTAGTCCAATCCTGATATCTTTCAGAATACTTCCATATTCTTCATCGTTTGCTTGCCTCATATTAGTAGTAAGTTCCTTGTACTCAAAGAAGGACCAAATATTTGTATTTCCGATGCTTCCCAATGACTTCTTCGTGTCTTCATGTGTCACAGTATTAAACACTGGTTGTCCTTTAACTGGAGTAAGTTGCAAAAGATCTCCAAAAACTATGACGTGTTTTCCACCAAATAACATGTCATAGTCTGTCTTCAAAATTTGCTGCATTCTTAAATGCACAAAGGCAAGCATTAAGTTTGATACCATGCTCACCTCATCAATAATGAGAACTTGCATCTTCTTCAATACTCTTGAAACTTCCAAGGATGCTTCTCCAGTTAGCTTGTTGAATTGTATTTTGTTCTCATGCTCCACTGGTAACATTAGCAAACGATGTAAGGTGATTCCTTTTATGTTATATGCTGCTAACCCAGTTGGAGCAGTAACCACACAAGACAAAGTAGAATCCGTTTTTTGCTGTAGGTAGCTTCTGATGACTTTTATTAGGAAACTTTTTCCAGTTCCAGCTTGTCCGCTTACATACATCCTGATTGGATGAAATGATGTGCATGAGCACTCTTTTTTTACATGTAGAAATCCGTGATCAATTTTGTTTTTGATCTCTTCATAAATTTGTTGCTGCTCTTGATTCAGTTGTCTTTCCAAATTTTCTAAGTCTATAAATTCTTCTTGAGCTTGATTCATAGCCGTTTCCACTTCATTCATGGCTATTGATGCTTCATTTTCAATGATTGGTTGTCCTAGGGGATCTTGACTGTGTGTTCCTGAACTTTGGCTGTCCTGAGAACTGTCTCTAGCTATTTCTGCTGCAATTGTAGTTTCCTGTTCAATTTCTTCATTTAACATTTGCAGATAAGTTGTGAATGTATTGCATTGTATGCTGTCTTTGCAAGCATTAAATGAATCTTCATAGCGTTGAAATTCTCCCAGTAGTTCATCCTCTGTACGCCATGGTTTAAACAACTGTAAAAGAGCCAAGTAGTAAAATTCTTTCTTGTCAGTAGTGTCGCAACTCAGCTTCCGGTGATTTATCAAACTTCCTTTTGTTTGCTTCACCAAACATCCTTCTTCACCAACGACTTTATATTTTCCATTATTAATGTCTTCTGTGGCTTTCCTTGAATAAATGTAGTTCTGCAGCACTTCATAGAGACACATGTTCTCCAGATGTTGACTTCTCTTGGGATAATATGTGTCCAACATGTTTGTTTTCAATATATCTGTAAATGCTGGGTCATTCTCGACCAAATATTCAATTTCTCCTACAGATTTTAGTACCCGATTTCTCATTGCTGCAAGGCCTAAACTTGCCCAAATTATTCTTCTTGACTTCGAGTAGAGACTTGCAGAAGATAACCTATCTGAACATTCGTAGGATCCAATTTCTCGATGCGATAACATCTTCAAACTGAAACTGTACAGCTTCTTACTGACAGTCTTCTCGTGAGAAATCTCTTCCCACATTTCCTTCAATTCTGTTTTTTCTGATTTCGTAATGTAAGACGTTACATATCGTGCAACAGCAATGGAATTGTCAGCTACATACTGTATATCCATGTTAGCGTTCCACATGGATAAAATGACTGGGTTGTAGTCATTTATATTTTTTGATTCTTCTTTTCTTTTAAGGTTGTAGGTATTCTTAGGTGATTTTCTTGTGATAGTATGTCTCACAGCTGACATAAAACTGTTTACTCTTCCATTTGAAAGAACAGGTCTAGGAAATCCAAATCGACATTTAGTGTAGTATTTTTCTTTGCTCTTGTATTTCCGTCGACAGTATTTTCCACACCGATGACTTTGGAAACGTAAAACTTGCTCCTTTAACTTGTTCTCTTCTGTGCTTTTTGGTATAGCACATGTTGCATATTCTTGAATGTAAGATAACACTGCTTCATCACCATCTGTTCCAAACTTTGGGGCATCCTTGATCCACAACAGCATATGAATATGAGGAGCACCTCTTGCCTGGTACTCTTTTCTCCAAAAGAAATCCACTACTTCTCCAAGGGGTGGATTTTTTTTATTGCAGATGAAGGACATCATAGCCTCAAATCTATGATTGAAATATCTGCAAACATTAACCGGATCCAATGAGCACAGTTCTCCTGCTGTCTTGTATTCGATGTTTTTAATGTTTGAATTGGCCTCTCGTAGAAAATCCAGTAAATCATCCCAAGCGTACTCGGCACAGCTTAGGGTAAGGAACCATGTTGGTGTTCCTAAATTCCGTAACATGCATTTTAGTTCACCATGGCGTCGGTACCAATATTCATTTGTCCCACGCTGACAAGCCATCAGATTGATCAGTTGTGTTTCCAAATGATCATCTCGGTGCTGCACTTTCTCCATAAAATCCTTAGCAGACAC
Source organism: Triturus cristatus (assembly GCF_964204655.1). NCBI lineage: Eukaryota > Metazoa > Chordata > Amphibia > Caudata > Salamandridae > Triturus > Triturus cristatus. The sequence continues at coordinate 575,544,354 of NC_140582.1, read as the reverse complement.
ATTTTGTAAATGTACTCCACTTTTTAAAATGTGATTTACTGCATAAGACAGTGCAGACAAGTCGCTTTCAAATAAAAGATGGAACAAATAAGGAATACTTTGTCGAAATCTGGGATCTTCAGCATATAGTCTTGTAGTCCGATACTCTGAAGCTGGAATCTGTTCTGGACGTTCATCGTATCGTCCTCCTTTTCCTTTAGGAAACAGCTGGGGAAAACATCGAGCTTCCAAGCTCTCCTCCCATACACTCACAGGAGTTCATTTTGCTTTCTTCATCTGAAAGAGATCAATATTGTCTCCCATAACTTCTTTCGAATGAAGAGGATGTATGCTAAAATGTTCATAAATTTCTTCTTCCTTTGACTTGTCCACTTTTTCAATTTGTCCAGTTGGTGTTTCTGTGTCTTCTTGAAAATCTTCTTCTTCTTCTTCTATATAAATTGATTCATACCATTTGTTATTTTTTTTCAAATACAAATTTGCTCTTTGTACTTTCCGCACATCTACCAGCTCCTGCCAAATCTTCTTATTCTTTGTAGGTACACCATTAACCAGAATAATTAATGGTTCAGTTTCCAAAGTATCCGCATCAATAGTTTCCATATTTTTTTTCAAATCCAAGGGCAAATACACCACTCTACCTTTTAAACCTCTCAGTAAATCTGAAGGAGGTAATTTACCAGTTTTGGGCTCCATACGTACTATGGTCTGGAACGGATGAACACATTGAATGAGTATAGACTCATATGTATTTAATTCAGAAAGTTCAGCAGGAATAGCATCCAATTCTAAATTATTATGTACAGCTCTGGTCGGCATTCTATTTTCCTCTAACTTGTTGTAACAGTATTTACAAATACGCTGATCTTCACCCAATTCAAAACAATTTTCAAGAAATATATATGTGGCAAAATCCTTCCACTTATAATTATCTTCATTTTCACTCTTTCTGTAGAGATCAACATTCCTAGTTTGTTTTCTATAATGAGTTCTGCGGCAACAAATACAAGTAATATTTGGTCTTTCATTAGAGACTATTGCAAATTTTGTTATGTGATCATTAAATGTCTTACTTACAGAAGGTTCTACATTCTCTTCCACTTCTTCCTCATTTACTGTGTCCTTCTCTGCACTGTTTTGTTCAGGACCAAAGTAACAAAACTGAATTTCATCAACAACCTTCTCTACATCTGATACCGTTCCTCGGAACAGAGCCCTATTCAATTCATTTAACTTTATTGCTGGACTTTTGGCAAAATACAACCGTCTCACAAACTTTCTCATTTCAGTATGATGAACAGCCAGCATCCTAAAATGATAGAAAACACTATTGCACACTTTTCTAGATAGACAAGCCAGAGAATGACCCTGCAAACCAGTATTCTCTCTCACTCTGCATGGATCCAGACTTTGAAGCACCTTAATCTTCTGTTTTACACTTTTTTTACTATATTCTCTTAGAAACTCTCGAAATTTGTCAATAGATTCCTGACGCACAGTGCAAATACTACTACAATTCCAAGTGTACACTGGGGCTTTAGGACGTCTCCCCATTGCCTCATCTGCCATCACTTGTACCTCATCTCTTGGAACCATTATCTCCTTCTCCATTATGCAACCATTTTTCACTTCGTAAGCACGACCTCTGGTGTCAACTGCATGCAGCAAACTATTACTTTGAAAATAGCTCTCTTCATTAAAAAAAGGTTCACTACTTGAACTATGCATCCACTTTCCTAAAAACACTTTACAAAAGTTTGTTCTGTTCACTACTCTTTTGCTTTTGCTTTGTGATTTCAGTACATTAACCATTTTATCTAATGTACGCATCCTATTCAAAATTAATATGAATAGTTTCCTTTTTAATTCTAATGCCTTTGCTGCAATGGCTTCAATTTCTTTTTTTCTCTTGTAATATTTTGCCTTTTGCTTATATTTCTTCACATCCTTTATCAAATTGGACATAACTCTTCTCTGAAACATTTTTCTACGTATCTCTTTAAACGCTGTTTTTCTGTTTATGTAAATCTTTTCAGTTGCAGAAGGTATATTTGCATTAACTAAATTCTCAATTTTTTCCTGTTCTCTTCGTTTTGTAACATTCTTTCCAGTACAGACATTTTGTACATTTTTCTTTGTTTTGAATATATTTTTAAGAAATTGTTTTTTCTGCTTACCAGAAGATTTTTTCTTTTTCCCAACATGAGCATCTTCTACTAACTTTGGTCCTCCAGTTGTCTTCAAATATAGTTTTTTTTTTAGCGTTTTTTGAACTCTGGATTTTGTAGGCATCTTAAATTTTGTTCACTGCTCTTCAGCAATACCTGAAAAAAACTAAAAAAAAAATCCTTTATTGTATTTAAATATATTACTACATTTCTTTTCACAATAGTCACAAAACGAAATTTCTTTGCCAATTTGAATGCACACAAACTGCTCTTTTTTTTGGGCAAGTGAAAATCACTTTTACAAACTGTCACATTATGAAACCACTTTTCAGATTTTTTAAAAAGCCCATGTCCAGAGTGCTACACTCCAGCAAGGGCAACCAGCCTTAGTGATGCTGAATGTATTTGCATTACAGACTGAAACCTGAAAACCCCACTCGCTTGTAAATACTGTGCATGACTATACATGGCAAGCACATGGGTGTGTGCTAAGACTCTGCTTCTTCCCCCAAAAATTCGCTCCCCCTTTCCATCTAATGCAACTGTGAAATCACCAGAGCAAGACGCAATAAATCTCTGCCTATAATTCCTCTCTGCACACAGAGTCATGTTTTCACATTAGTCCCAAAACGAAATTTCTTTGCCAATTTGAAAGCACACTTACTGCTCTTTTTTTTTTCCGGGCCAAGTGAAAATCACTTTTACAGACTGACACATTATGAAACCATTTTTTTTGATTTATTTAAATGCACATGTCCAAACTGTTTTTTCAGACCACCACCATGTGTATTCTCGGTGACTGCCTACACTCCAGCAAGGGCAACCAGCCTTAGTGATGCTGAATGTATTTGCATTACAGACTGAAACCTGAAAACCCCACTCGCTTGTAAATACTGTGCATGACTATACATGGCAAGCACATGGGTGTGTGCTAAGACTCTGCTTCTTCCCCCAAAAATTCGCTCCCCCTTTCCATCTAATGCAACTGTGAAATCTCCAGAGCAAGACGCAATAAATCTCTGCCTATAATTCCTCTCTGCACACAGAGTCATGTTTTCACATTAGTCCCAAAACTAAATTTCTTTGCCAATTTGAAAGCACACTTACTGCGCTTTTTTTTTTCCGGGCCAAGTGAAAATCACTTTTACAGACTGACACATTATGAAACCATTTTTTTTGATTTATTTAAATGCACATGTCCAAACTGTTTTTTCAGACCACCACCATGTGTATTCTCGGTGACTGCCTACACTCCAGCAAGGGCAACCAGCCTTAGTGATGCTGAATGTATTTGCATTACAGACTGAAACCTGAAAACCCCACTCGCTTGTAAATACTGTGCATGACTATACATGGCAAGCACATGGGTGTGTGCTAAGACTCTGCTTCTTCCCCCAAAAATTCGCTCCCCCTTTCCATCTAATGCAACTGTGAAATCACCAGAGCAAGACGCAATAAATCTCTGCCTATAATTCCTCTCTGCACACAGAGTCATGTTTTCACATTAGTCCCAAAACGAAATTTCTTTGCCAATTTGAAAGCACACTTACTGCTCTTTTTTTTTTCGGGGCAAGTGAAAATCACTTTTACAGACTGACACATTATGAAACCACTTTTTTTGATTTATTTAAATGCACATGTCCAAACTGTTTTTTCAGACCACCACCATGTGTATTCTCGGTGACTGCCTACACTCCAGCAAGGGCAACCAGCCTTAGTGATGCTGAATGTATTTGCATTACAGACTGAAACCTGAAAACCCCACTCGCTTGTAAATACTGTGCATGACTATACATGGCAAGCACATGGGTGTGTGCTAAGACTCTGCTTCTTCCCCCAAAAATTCGCTCCCCCTTTCCATCTAATGCAACTGTGAAATCACCAGAGCAAGACGCAATAAATCTCTGCCTATAATTCCTCTCTGCACACAGAGTCATGTTTTCACATTAGTCCCAAAACTAAATTTCTTTGCCAATTTGAAAGCACACTTACTGCTCTTTTTTTTTTCCGGGGCAAGTGAAAATCACTTTTACAGACTGACACATTATGAAACCACTTTTTTTGATTTATTTAAATGCACATGTCCAAACTGTTTTTTCAGACCACCACCATGTGTATTCTCGGTGACTGCCTACACTCCAGCAAGGGCAACCAGCCTTAGTGATGCTGAATGTATTTGCATTACAGACTGAAACCTGAAAACCCCACTCGCTTGTAAATACTGTGCATGACTATACATGGCAAGCACATGGGTGTGTGCTAAGACTCTGCTTCTTCCCCCAAAAATTCGCTCCCCCTTTCCATCTAATGCAACTGTGAAATCACCAGAGCAAGACGCAATAAATCTCTGCCTATAATTCCTCTCTGCACACAGAGTCATGTTTTCACATTAGTCCCAAAACGAAATTTCTTTGCCAATTTGAAAGCACACTTACTGCTCTTTTTTTTTTCGGGGCAAGTGAAAATCACTTTTACAGACTGACACATTATGAAACCACTTTTTTTGATTTATTTAAATGCACATGTCCAAACAGTTTTTTCAGACCACCACCATGTGTATTCTCGGTGACTGCCTACACTCCAGCAAGGGCAACCAGCCTTAGTGATGCTGAATGTATTTGCATTACAGACTGAAACCTGAAAACCCCACTCGCTTGTAAATACTGTGCATGACTATACATGGCAAGCACATGGGTGTGTGCTAAGACTCTGCTTCTTCCCCCAAAAATTCGCTCCCCCTTTCCATCTAATGCAACTGTGAAATCACCAGAGCAAGACGCAATAAATCTCTGCCTATAATTCCTCTCTGCACACAGAGTCATGTTTTCACATTAGTCCCAAAACTAAATTTCTTTGCCAATTTGAAAGCACACTTACTGCTCTTTTTTTTTTCGGGGCAAGTGAAAATCACTTTTACAGACTGACACATTATGAAACCACTTTTTTTGATTTATTTAAATGCACATGTCCAAACTGTTTTTTCAGACCACCACCATGTGTATTCTCGGTGACTGCCTACACTCCAGCAAGGGCAACCAGCCTTAGTGATGCTGAATGTATTTGCATTACAGACTGAAACCTGAAAACCCCACTCGCTTGTAAATACTGTGCATGACTATACATGGCAAGCACATGGGTGTGTGCTAAGACTCTGCTTCTTCCCCCAAAAATTCGCTCCCCCTTTCCATCTAATGCAACTGTGAAATCACCAGAGCAAGACGCAATAAATCTCTGCCTATAATTCCTCTCTGCACACAGAGTCATGTTTTCACATTAGTCCCAAAACTAAATTTCTTTGCCAATTTGAAAGCACACTTACTGCTCTTTTTTTTTTCGGGGCAAGTGAAAATCACTTTTACAGACTGACACATTATGAAACCACTTTTTTTGATTTATTTAAATGCACATGTCCAAACTGTTTTTTCAGACCACCACCATGTGTATTCTCGGTGACTGCCTACACTCCATCAAGGGCAACCAGCCTTAGTGATGCTGAATGTATTTGCATTACAGACTGAAACCTGAAAACCCCACTCGCTTGTAAATACTGTGCATGACTATACATGGCAAGCACATGGGTGTGTGCTAAGACTCTGCTTCTTCCCCCAAAAATTCGCTCCCCCTTTCCATCTAATGCAACTGTGAAATCACCAGAGCAAGACGCAATAAATCTCTGCCTATAATTCCTCTCTGCACACAGAGTCATGTTTTCACATTAGTCCCAAAACTAAATTTCTTTGCCAATTTGAAAGCACACTTACTGCTCTTTTTTTTTTCCGGGGCAAGTGAAAATCACTTTTACAGACTGACACATTATGAAACCACTTTTTTTGATTTATTTAAATGCACATGTCCAAACTGTTTTTTCAGACCACCACCATGTGTATTCTCGGTGACTGCCTACACTCCAGCAAGGGCAACCAGCCTTAGTGATGCTGAATGTATTTGCATTACAGACTGAAACCTGAAAACCCCACTCGCTTGTAAATACTGTGCATGACTATACATGGCAAGCACATGGGTGTGTGCTAAGACTCTGCTTCTTCCCCCAAAAATTCGCTCCCCCTTTCCATCTAATGCAACTGTGAAATCACCAGAGCAAGACGCAATAAATCTCTGCCTATAATTCCTCTCTGCACACAGAGTCATGTTTTCACATTAGTCCCAAAACGAAATTTCTTTGCCAATTTGAAAGCACACTTACTGCTCTTTTTTTTTTCGGGGCAAGTGAAAATCACTTTTACAGACTGACACATTATGAAACCACTTTTTTTGATTTATTTAAATGCACATGTCCAAACTGTTTTTTCAGACCACCACCATGTGTATTCTCGGTGACTGCCTACACTCCAGCAAGGGCAACCAGCCTTAGTGATGCTGAATGTATTTGCATTACAGACTGAAACCTGAAAACCCCACTCGCTTGTAAATACTGTGCATGACTATACATGGCAAGCACATGGGTGTGTGCTAAGACTCTGCTTCTTCCCCCAAAAATTCGCTCCCCCTTTCCATCTAATGCAACTGTGAAATCACCAGAGCAAGACGCAATAAATCTCTGCCTATAATTCCTCTCTGCACACAGAGTCATGTTTTCACATTAGTCACAAAACGAAATTTCTTTGCCAATTTGAAAGCACACTTACTGCTCTTTTTTTTTTCGGGGCAAGTGAAAATCACTTTTACAGACTGACACATTATGAAACCACTTTTTTTGATTTATTTAAATGCACATGTCCAAACTGTTTTTTCAGACCACCACCATGTGTATTCTCTGTGACTGCCTACACTCCAGCAAGGGCAACCAGCCTTAGTGATGCTGAATGTATTTGCATTACAGACTGAAACCTGAAAACCCCACTCGCTTGTAAATACTGTGCATGACTATACATGGCAAGCACATGGGTGTGTGCTAAGACTCTGCTTCTTCCCCCAAAAATTCGCTCCCCCTTTCCATCTAATGCAACTGTGAAATCACCAGAGCAAGACGCAATAAATCTCTGCCTATAATTCCTCTCTGCACACAGAGTCATGTTTTTTTATACCAATACACCTTAATTTATCGTGAAAACATAGTCCATATTATTTTACATGTTCCTCACATTTAAATTTCTCCCAAAACAGAAAATAATAAACACAACTTCAACAAAAAGAATTACATTTCTATTATTCATTTCTTAATTTACCATATACATCCCCTCTCAAACTCTAAACTCACCTTTAAAATTAGTTAGTTGTGAAAGAAATGTGGCACTCAAACAGCAGATTATCAGAGCCAGGATCTCTGTTCTCTACACCTCTCTCCTCTCAGCAGAACCAGATAATGGCAAAGTTTCCCTCTATTTTTCCACACATATACATGTAAGTTTCAAATCTCAGTGCTTCCCCCTTTTTTTCAAATGTAATCACACATTTCTATTGGTTGAAAACCAACCCTTTTCCAAAAGTACCCTTCCCCCAACTTGACTTCAGCCTAGTACCCTTCCCCCAACTTGACTTCTGCCTGCTACCATAGCAACAGCTCATGGAACACTGCTGTGTTGAGTTAGGTCAGAAGTTCGCCAAACAATGTTTCAATTCCACAGAGCAAGAGTGCTTGACTTTTCAAACCTAACAGCAAATCCATAGTACTGTTCTTTGGTTACACATTTTTTTTTACCAATACAAAACATGCTTCTATTAATTTACACATACAGCCTAGTTTTTATTCTAGAATGGTATGAAACAGCCAATCAGTTCTTTTTGTTTTGAAAAAAATATGTATGCCTCCATTTCCAAACTGTCTTTCTTTTCATATTGCCATTCTACTGAAAGACACCTCCTGAGTGCATCCAGTTCTCCTTTGAAGATGTTCACAGTGTGGATTGTAGGGCAAAGCTATGTCTTCTGGAGTGAAAAGTTTGCAGAGAAAACAGGTATGGTGAGAGACCTTGCTTTGCCAAATGTAGACATTAAATGGATTGGTCAGAGAGGGTTAAAGTGGCACCAATTGATGCCATTGGTGAAATCCTTCATTCAAATCCAACACCCTGACCTCATAATAGTGCACTGTGGTGGCAATGACCTAGGCACTTTGACTGGGGTAGGTCTGGAAATGCTTATGAAGGACACCTTTGCACAACTGTTTACACTTTTCCCTAAAACTGCCTTTGTGTTTTCCAACATATGCCAAAGGCAAAAATGGAACTGGTCCAATCATTTCTGTCCACAGATTGACAAAGCAAGAAAGCACGTCAACAAATCTGTTTCTGCTTTCCTCCGTGACTATGGTATGGGTGCCATTTACCACAACAACTTGCGTTATGACATGCAAGACATTTATAGAGGAGATGGTGTGCACTTCAATGATGAAGGGAACAGAGTCTTCCTCTTGAACCTTAGACTCTGCATCGGTACTTACTTGTAGGTACCACTAAAAAAATGACTTCATAAACACAACAGCTCTTTTTAGAGCTCCCTAATTTCTAAACTCTTAAATCTGCTTTTCATTTATTTATTTTTATTTTTTTTACCGTACGCTTACCGTAAGCTTACCGTACGCGTACCCCGTGATTTTTTTTAAAATCAATAAATGTTTTTTTTGTACTTTTCTGTCCTTCTTTGACCCCCTTACAAATGTTAGGGGGTCTGTAACTCTCCTCCTTGCCCCCTTTTCAAGATATCACTCTTTTTTTTCTGAGTGAAACACACGAAATGGCGGCCGCCGCTTCCTGGTTTCGGCCGATTCGAATGTTTACTAAGATCTAAGAGCCAATCAGAATCGCGCTCGCGCACGCCACCGTACGCTTACCGTAAGCGTACGGTAAGCGTACCGTAAGCGGGCTCAGATATATATATTGATTTAAAGGCTATTTTCTCAGAATCTACTGAACAGATTTACACCAAACCTACAAAAGGCACTTCCTTGACCTAGGGACTACCTCTCTGCCAAATTTTGAGTAATTCTGTTCAGCCGTTCGGGCTGTAGCTCGTTCTAAAGGTCCTATGGAAAAATGCATGGGAAAAACGCGTTTTGGGACCCCCCTTTTATCTCAGCCCCCGCTTGACGGATCCCCCCGAGACTTTCAGGGTAGGAGCGGAGCGTAGCGCCCCACCTATTTTGAGAAATTCGCGAGGATTCGTCGACCGGCGCCAAAGTTATTCAAAATAGAATGTTGAGGTTTTCCTATGGAAACGTGGTCCTAACTATAACTACCTACTGGCGACCGCCAGTAGGTAATATATATGTATATTTAGAGTGTACTGTGGCGAGAAAAAATGTTTGGAAAGACATGTCTTCGCAGTCCAAAGACGTTCTGTTATGTCTTCCCGACGGGAGCAGCGCACCATGAGCGAAGCTCGTGCGCTAGCACGTGAAGCCGTCCCTGTGCTCTGCAGCCCAGGGAAGGAGCTGTGTTTTCTGTTCCACGGTTGCCGCCTCTATTTAACCAGTCTAGATCATTGCTTGCATAGGTCACGGAGCAGACGCTATCCCTGGCCTGGAGCTGCCTAGCGGGAGTGGATTTGCATTTCAAAAGAAGTGTTTTCCGAGTGGGGGAGGCGGCAGTGCTCAATGCTGTGACCTAATCCCTTGAAACTACAAGACAAGCCTGGCGGAGCATGGCGCGCGCGCTTGGCGGGGGAGCGCATTCCAGGCGGGGGAGCGGACCCTTTGAAGTGCTCCCAAAAGGCGGATTGCATGGCGGCACGATGCGCGTGATTGTGCGCGTGCTAGCCATGCAATCCGCTTTTTGGGAGCACTTTTACCAGCCCCTATAGTCTCGCCTTGCGATCGCTTGCGCGATAGCAAGGCGAGACCTAAAAACTACTAATGCAGCTATGAGCCTACTGTTTGCATTAAGTGAGCCCGTGATTTGTTTTTTTGTTGCGACATTTATTCTAAAATCAATTCATGCGAGAAAAAGTATTGTTTTTGTTTAATTGTTTTTAAATGATTTTAACCCCTTCGCTGCCAGGCCTTTTCCCCCTCCTGTGCCATGCCCTTTTTTGGCTATTTGTGGTAGTGCGCACTGAGGCCCCTGTAACTTTTTGACCACATAAGGTATCCACGCCAAATTTGCGTCCTTTTCTTCCAACATCATGGGGATTCTGAAGGTACTCAGGGTTTGTGGATTCCCCTGGAGGGGTCACAGAAATGAGCCAAAATACAGCAAAATTTAGTTTTTTGTGGGGAAAATTGGAAAAACGGGCTGCAAATGAAAGCATCTGGGTTTTTCCCTGCAAATGTTATCAAAAAAGTGTTTGTGGGGCTGAAATCACCATTTTCCCAGCTTTTAGGGGATACCAGACTTTTGTCAGAAACCCAACATATTTTACACATTTTTGGCATTTTTCTGGGACATAGCCTATTTTTGCTATTTTTTGTGCTTTCAACCTCCTTCCAGTTAATGGTAGAAATGGGTACAAAAGCAATAATGGATCCTGGAAAGCTATACATTTTAGAAAAGTAGACAACATTCTGAATTCAGCAAGGGGTCATTTGTGTAGATCCATCAAGGTTTCTTTATAGAAACTAACAGTTAAATATAGGATAAATTGAAAATTTGTTGAAAAAAAAGCCTTTTGTGTCAACGTTTTCACCTGTAACTTCTTCTAATTTTGACAGCTCTTTCAAAGCAATATACCATTACATCTGTTGAACATTACTGGTTGTGGGGATATATAGGACTTGTAGGTTCACCAAGAACCCTACGAACCCAGAGCCAAAAACTGAGCAGCAACTTGCAATGGTTTTTTATTATGTACCGGGTATATAGTAAATATTCTGTAAAAATGTGTACATGGAAAAATCGGTATGAAAGACACCTATGTATTTCTGAAATGGGAACAAAATATAGAGTTCAGAAACAGTAGATATTTGCACATTTCCGAAATTGGGAATACTCATACTAGCATGAGAATTATCAGTCATTTTTTAGAATGACTTCTTTTTTACACAATGTCTTTCATTTGGAAGGCAGAAATGCATCGAAAGTCAATAGGTAATAACAGTTCCTTTACAAATCTGAATTACCCTAAGTCTCCCTGTAAAAATGGTATGTCACTTGTAGGGGTAGGCATAGTGCCCACGACAGGAAATGGCTCAAAACCCAACGTGAACACACCACATTTTCACAATGCAAAATTACCCTTTTTTAGCAAAGTGCCTAGCTGTAGTTTTTGAACCATAGCTCTGCCGGCACCTAGGGAATCCTAGCAAACCTATACATTTTTGAAAACTAGACACCCAGGGGAATCCAGGATGGGGTTACTTGACTGCCTACCACCAGGTTCTGTTACCCAGAATCCCTTGCTAACCTAAAAAATTGCCAAAAAAAACACATTTTCTCCACATTTCTCTGGTGGAAAGTTCTGGAATCTGCGTGGATCCACAAATTTCCACCCACCCCGCGTTTCCCAAAGTCTTCCGAGAAAAATGGTACCTCACTTGTGTGGGTCAGCCTAGTGCCCACGACAGGAAACGGCGCAAAACGCATCGTGGACACACCTCTATCTCGCAGTGAAAAATGAACCTTTTTTGGCAAAGTGCCGAGCTGTATTTTTTGAACCATAGCTCTGCCGGCACCTAGGGAAACCTATACATTTTTGAAAACTAGACACCCAGGGGAATACAGGATGGGGTGACTTGACTGCCTCCCACCAGGTTCTGTTACCCAGAATCCCTTGCAAACCTAAAAAATTGGCAAAAAAAATGCATTTTCCCCACATTTCTCTGGTGGAAAGTTCTGGAATCTGCGTGGATCCACAAATTTCCACCCACCCCGCGTTCCCCAAAGACTTCCGAGAAAAATGGTACCTCACTTGTGTGGGTTGGCCTAGTGCCATCGGCAGGAAACGGCACAAAATGCAACGTGGACACACCTTAATTTCGCTGTGAAAAATTACCCTTTTTTGGCAAAGTGCCTAGCTGTCCTTTTTTAACCATAGCTCTGCCGGCACCTAGGGAAACCTAGCAAACCTATACATTTTTGAAAACTAAACACCCCGGGGAATCCAGGATGGGGTGACTTGACTGCCTCCCACCAGGTTCTGTTACCCAGAATCCCTTGTAAACCTAAAAAATTGCCAAAAAAAACACATTTTCTCCACATTTCTGTGGTGGAAAGTTCTGGAATCTGCGTGGATCCACAAATTTCCACCCACCCCGCGTTCCCCAAAGTCTTCCAAGAAAAATGATACCTCACTTGTGTGGGTCGGCCTAGTGCCCGCGATAGGAAACGGCGCAAAACGCAACGTGGACACACCTCAATTTCGCTGTGAAAAATGACCCTTTTTTGGCAAAGTGCCTAGCTGTAGTTTTTTAACCATAGTTCTGCCGGCACCTATGGAAACCTAGCAAACCTATATATTTTTTAAAACTAGACACACAGGGGAATTCAGAATGGGGTGACTTGACTGCCTCCCACCAGGTTCTGCTACCCAGAATCCCTTGCAAACCTAAAAAATTGCCCAAAAAAACACATTTTCCCCACATTTCTGTGGTGGAAAGTTCTGGAATCTGCGTGGATCCACAAATTTCCACCCACCCCGTGTTACCCAAAGTCTTCCAAAAAAAATGGTACCTCACTTGTGTGGGTCGACCTAGTGCCTGCGACAGGAAACGGCGCAAAACGCATCGTGGACCCACCTCAATTTCGCAGTGAAAAATGAACCTTTTTTGGCAAAGTGCCTAGCTATAGTTTGTGAACCCTAGCTCTGCCGGCACCTAGGGAAACCTACAAAACCCACACATTTCTGAATACTAGACACCCGGGGGATTCCAGGGAGGTATGGCTTGCATGGTTCCCCCAACATTTCCTTACCCAGAATGCCCTGCAAACCTCAAATATTGCGGAAAAAAATCCCATTTTTCACACATGTTTGTGTGGGAAAGTTGTGGCATCACCGGGCTGACACAAATTTCCTACCACCCAGCGTTCCCCAGGGTCTTCCGATAAAAACGGTGCCTCACTCGTGTGGGAGGCCCAAGTACCCGCGACAGGCAAGGGCCCAAAACGTATTGAGGCGACATGAAAATTGCCTACCTCAAAACGACCTGGTTTTGCAAGGGGGGTCACCTGGGTTTTTGGCCCGGTGCTAGGCGGTCACCTAGGGGAACCTACCAAACCCACACATTTCTGAAAACTAGACACCCGGGGGATTCCAGGGAGGTATGGCTTGCGTGGATCCCCCAAAGTTTCCTTACCCAGAATGCCCTGCAAACCTCAAATTTAGCTGAAAAAATCACCTTTTTCACACATTTTTGTGTGGGAAAGCTGTGGCATCACCGGGCTGACACAAATTTCCTACCACCCAGCGTTCCCCCGGGTCTCCCGATAAAAACTGTGCCTCACTCGTGTGGGAGGCCCAAGTACCCGCGACAGGCAAGGGCCCAAAACGTATTGAGGCGACATGAAAATTGCCTACCTCAAAACGACCTGGTTTTGCAGGGGGGTCACTTGGGTTTTTGGCCCGGTGCTCGGCAGCCACCTAAGGGAACCTACCAAACCCACACATTTCTGAAAACTAGACACCCGGGGGATTCCAGGGAGGTATGGCTTGCGTTGATCCCCCAACGTTTTCGTACCCAGAATGCCCTGCAAATCTCAAATTTAGCTTAAAAAATCACCTTTTTCACACATTTTTGTGTGGGAAAGTTGTGGCATCACCGGGCTGACACAAATTTCCTACCACCCAGCGTTCCCCTGGGTCTCCCGATAAAAACGGTGCCTCACTCGTGTGGGAGGCCCAAGTACCCGCAACAGGCAAGGGCCCAAAACGTAGTGAGCCGACATGAAAATTGCATCTGCTAGGGATTTTATCATTGGTTACACATCTAAGAACAGCAAAAAACGCTCGCAAATTAACTATCAGCCTCTTGAATAAGATAAAGGACTTGTGCTCTCTACCATACATATGGAAGAATTGGCTTACACCTGATTTGGATATTTAAGGTACTTATACATCCATTGTAGAGTGATTTACGATATACCTAGGGTCTGTAAAATAAATGCTACTAGTGGGCTTGAGCACTTATTGTGCTACCCACTTAAGTATCCCCTAAAAACTTGTTTCAGTTTGTTCCAGTCCTGCCATTGCATAGCAGCCTGAATCTAGTCTTAAACTGCCAATTCAGCTTGGCAATATAAGCCACTTGCCAAGTCCTAAACTCACCTTTTGTTGCATACAAGTCACCGCAAAGGCAGGCCCTAGGTAGCCCATAGGGTAGGGTATTTTGTAGTTAAAAGGTTGAACATGTACTTTTTAAATGTTCCGGTACTGAAAAACTCCTAAATTTGTTTTTCACAAATGTGAGGCCTACCTCTTCTGTGCTAGGGCAGGAGGGTCATGAAACATGCACTCAAGAGGGAATTTTCTACAAACATCTACTACTTTGAAGAAGACACTATGCATATGTAGGGGACCCTCAGACCTACTCTGCAGTACACTCCTGGGCATGTGGAAGCTACAAAAGAAAGACTGCTGTGCAGCTTGCTGCCGGAAGGACTGCCACTCTGTTCCTTGCTACTCTACTGCTTGTTCAGAAGAAAGACAAGACCTGCACCCTTCATCCCCGCCTCAAGTGACTCCAAGGGTCAGTAGACCGATTTGAGATACAAGGACATAACTAGCTGTAGAGGCTCCCTGCAACTGCCCGCTGAACTGCTGCCTGGAGCTGCAACTAGACCAGCCTGAGCCTTGCTGGCCTCTGCTGGGTCCAATTCCCTAAGAGGTGCCCCCCTCAGGTCCTGGACTCTTGACGTGGTCTCGGTTTTACTCCTCTCCCAAGAAAAGGAGAAAACTGAAACTTAGGGCTCTTTGCAAATGAAATGTGAACGGGCCCCTTCCTGGAAAAATATTTCCCCCATGCCGTCCGCCAACTCAAAGTTCTGGCGAATCTGACTCTCTGCACCACAGCGACTGCCAATGACGGTGCAAGATCTGCACTTAGTGCTACAGCATTGATGGCTTATGATATCCGCCAAATCAAAACTTCAGCAATGCCTGTTTGCGACATTCAACAGGATCTTTTCGTTACAGCAACGACCATCTGCAATGCTTGGCCTGTTATTCAAACTACATTGACAACCATCCACAATGCTCTCCCTGCTACTCGCGGCCCTTTACACCACAAACAAAACTCTTTACGATGGACTTTGAAGGTAACGATTTCAGCTGGATTAACCTGGTCCCTGTATCCGGCCCACTCTCCATCATGGTTGACCTGAACTTGTGACTTTCACTTGGCCTTGTACGACCAGATGGCTGCAAATGGCGCTTTATGTTTTAGGGTGCTTTAGTTACGTCCAATCTTTAACATTGCATATCTTTGATTTAATTGATTGGATTTTTGTCCTTTTGGTGTCAAATAATGTATTACATTTTACTCTATCTTTCTGAATTACTGTGAGATTTATCTTCCGTTTTTAATTTTTTGCTCTTTGTGTCCTGCATAAAAACTTTACACATTTCCTCGAAATTAAGCCTGAGTTTTGTGACATCTAAGTTTTATGCCAAGCTACCAGAGAGTTCAGCACAGGTTAATTTATTGAACTTTTGTGGTTCACTTTGATGGGGAGCATAGCAATTGCTTGAACAGGGGTTAGCCTCCATTCATGCAACAACTCAATTCCTCACAGTGAGACCTTACCATCATTCTGAGGACTTGTGCTCACCCAACAATGCAACAGGCTTCAATCGTTACCAGGGTCGCCAAAAATATTCTTTCATCTGGTTTATCAACCTCTTTCAAAAAACAAGCCTTGAATCGGACTGGATTATCTGGAAAAATCTTTCAAGACTACACACACAGGAACCACAAGAAAAACAAGCACACATGAATTCCATTTTAAAACCCTCTTTAAGGGTAATCTCAAATTTTAAGGTGCAATTTTGTAGTTACCACTTTAAGAAAGTTGGTATTTTTCTGGCTAAACCAAATGTGCTTTTCTACCAGTGTCCACAGTCATATGACTGCTAAAGGCTTACATGTGGTGTTTGGTGTATTCCCTCCAGGCATGGAGAAAAAAGGCCCTCAAGTGTGGGCAGGGAGATGCTTTCCTCTACAGAATGCCCTGGGGAATAGTACTCTGCCTCCCTGAGCTTCAATAGGTAGACTAAGGTCTTGCCCACACCCTTCCTGACTTCTAAGGGTTGTCTGTTCTGCCGCTGACAAATGTTGCTCTCACTGAGCCAAATCCAGGAATGGGAAACCCCCCACCCACAGGCTGGGACTGGGTAGAAAAGTGGCATCTTCAGAACACTCATTGACCTGTGAAAGATTCAGAAGCATTGCCCTGCTGCCTGAAGAAGGATTGGACCAGTTTTCCTTGAATCCAGGATTCTCAAAGGTGACTTCTAGGGTAGGTTGACTGGCAATGCGAAGTTCCAACAATGACTGGCTCTTTACGCCACAGCAGCAACCACCCACGGCACCCAACTTGCACCTCACACTGACAATGACCACCTAGCAGCCCCCGCCAATAGGAACAGTAGCTCTTTTTATGGACTTGAGAAGGTAGCTCTTCAGGTTGACAAACCTGGTCCTTGTATCTGGCCCACGCACCATCGTGGTCGGCATGAACTTGCGACTTTTCCCCGGTCTAGCGCGACCAGATAATTGCAAGAGACGCATTGTAACTTTCGATGTTATAGTCACCTAAAACGTTCAAAACAGATATCTATGGTTCTATTGATTGGATTTTTGCAGTTTTGTTGTCATTTTATTTCTTACAATCTACGCTATTTTTCTAATTTAGTTTAGGATTTTCTTGTGCTGTGTTTTCACTTTATTACTGTTTGAATACTACATAAATAATTTACAGATTGTCTCCAAGTTAATCCTCACTGCTTTTGCGCCAAGGTACCAGAGGGTTAACCACAGGTTAATTTAGAGAATATCCTGGTTATCCCTGACAAATATTGTGTTTATCATTTGTCTTGGGCTTATACCCTCTTAACTAATAACCCACTTTCTTACATGAAGCAATAGGCACCACATGCAAGGAGAATGGGATATAGCTGCTGCATTCAATTAATCAACCATGGTCAAATTCTGATGCATCCTTCATACATTGGTCCAGAACCACTTCATGATGGTGTTTAAATACTAACTGCAAGGAAACAACTCCTAGTGATAAATTCTCTAACAGGGAATAACAGAGCACAGGCAAATAGCTGTCACTGATAGATAGCACATGCCCAACTTTAACTACACATGAGTGCAAAAGCACCTTCTTGTATAAGAGAGTGATCTTAAAAGTGTTGCCTTTCTCTAGCTAAAAGCGGTGCTATCAGAAATGTGGAAATGCAGAGTACAGAACTACACTGCAAGGCTATGGAGAGAGGTCCTAGTCTTGATATAGGCTCTAAATCGGTAGTATGACGTTACAACGCATTCCGTTGCAACGCATGCTTTTACCACACATGCGTTACAATGCGAATGCCATTACCACGCATAACCTTTACCACGAAAATGCCTTTACCACGCATACCTTTACAACGATTTTCTTTGTAAAATCATGCATGGTAAGGGGATATTCATGGTAAAGGTTATCTCAGACCCCTACCCCAATTCCTATTACTGCTCCCTTGCACCCTACACCCTCCACAACTCAAATTATTTATTTTAAATACCCCTCCCCTGTACCCCTGCGTGACCCCCAGACCCCAATCCTTTTTAGAAATACCCCTCCCCGGAACCCTAAAAATGTTGCCCTGTGCGATTCCCCCACCCCCAAACCCTTCTAACAAATAAAGCAAGAGTTGAACACTATTCAGCTATGGGGAAGTAAAAATTAAATCTATTTGGGAATAATAAATCCTGTACTGAGATTATCTTCCTAAAAACCTTTCACTCAGCACAAAGTCCTGAATGAGATTTTGGAAATAGACCACCTTCATTTAAGTGAAACAATTGTTTCTGAATTCTGAGCATACGAACTTTGACCAAGCGAAGCCACCTCTTTAAATATGACTATGTACATTTGTGGTTCTTCATTACCTGGTACCTGGGTTCCAATGAAAACTAATTATGCTGAATGTCCCATTTCTCAGGTTTATTTATTTTCCCATGACTTGTGGAACATTCTTTTCCCATTGGTAGTTATTGGGCTACTTTTCCTTACGTAATATTATCTTACATCCCCAAATAATTTTTCTTCAGGTTTGTAAAAAATTTCTTATTCATCACTTTTGTTTCCTTATTTAAATTGAGTTTAGATCTGTAAAAATCATGATTTCTTTAACTGCCTTGCTGCTTTCTTGCGTTCTTGCTTTCTTGCGTTAGTACAGAAACCACTTATCATCCATTTCTCTAGATACTATGTTGCTGCTTGTGAATGAAAACTATTTTACCCTTATGGGCTCTGCAGCACTGGCAGTGTAGGGTTTGATTTAGAGGGGAACAGCCACTACAACGCGGCCATTTCCACGCATTCCCTTAACCACGCATGCATTACAATGCATGTGTGGTTACCACACATACCTTTACTTCGAGATGCGTAGTAAAGCCATGTGTGGTAAAGGTACAAGCTCTTGTGACATTTAACAAATGCATGGTGCCTACCAGCACAAAATCATTGATTGCCTCTAATTATCAGCTCGCCCTTATTTGGAATGTAACCCCTAACCTTAACTTCCTGAACAACGCTAATGGAAAAACAATGTGGGCTTTCACTCACTTCAAAATGATCATTAAAAAGAATTTCAAATATAAAAAACGCACTCTGGCTATGTTTTGAAATAATCCCTTCTAATCATATCCTCGCAATATGATCATGTCACCTCTTTCCATCGCCTTCACAGACACAAACTGTGGCAGGAAACCTAAAAGAGTCTTTAATATGACACTTCTAGAGTAGTCAGCATTTAACAGAACCCTGAAAATCCTGTGTGAGAAGCCCCGTCAGTATATGGTGCTCACTTATGTAAGTGTAGCACCCTGCACTAACCAGGACAACCATTATGATGATTTTAGGGGTTTAGATAACCATATAAAGCTGTGGAGAGCAGCCTTCAGGTTCCATCTAGGTTCCATCTAGGAGGAGTGCAAAGCAGCTTGGTTTACCAGTATCTAATCCTTTAGTTTAGGCGAAATGAAAAAGAACCATGCAGTGTACTTATAAAAAGAGATATTTATTACAATCACTCACTAACACATTACAATTGCACTCGCAAGATGTACAACGTAGTGTTTTTTTAATGAAGAAGAGGAGCAGGAAGGAGAGCGGGCAGGCGGGCTGGTGCCAGAAACGCAGGTAAGTGCCTTCTTTTATAATCTGTAAAGAATTTGGGAGGGGGAGGGAACGGCTAACTCCACGGAGGCGGAGTTTTGCCTTCCTCCGCGTTCGCAACAGAGCAGAAAGTAGGCCAATCTCCGCAAACTCAGCTGGTGGAGCGAAGTTACCCGCCCAGGGTTAATCAGGAGTCTACAGAGTCTTCTCCATTACAGTCTTGGTCACAAAGCAAAAGGATGATGCGATCAGTTTGGCACGGTCAGCACGACTCGGCCAGGATGTCCAGACAGTCAAAGAAGAAGTGGAGTTGGATCTGAATCAAATCCCACGACAAATTTACCCACAGGTAAGCCCTTAAGTTCCCTAAGGTGAGGGCTGGGACAATTCAGGGGTCCCTCCCATGTCCTTTGTCCAATTGCATGCCAGAGCAGGGAGATAAGGGGATCAAATGTGCACTTTCAGCAGACTATGTGGTGCTGGCCAGCTCCCCCACCCAATACACTAAGTCCTGTCTGGGAGGTGGTCAAACCTCCCTGTGACAGGAAACCTATTGTACTACCTTCCGCTGCTCGGGCTTGGCCCAGCAGCAGGAGGGTAGAATTGTGTCTGTGGTCGGCAGCAGCCCTAGGTTGCTGTCAGGCTCTGTTAGATTGGTCCCGGGAGCATGGAGGGCCTCCCGGAGGGACTCTACCCATGGATGGAATCATAGGTATGATTCCAGCATGTTTGATACCAAACAGACCCAGGTTCGTTCCAGCCAGTTTAGAGATGGTTCTCACGTAATGACGCATAGCCACTCTATATCGTAATGGCTGATTCACTTACAAAGTCTGGAGAGTTTGTAGGGGTGGTCTGCTCATGCAGGGCCACCCTCACCCTTGGAACCGAGCACCCTGCCTTTGGGACTGAAAGGCCTGCTAGAGGGGCGACTTATAGATCTCAAGTGCAGTGAGTTTAGTTAAAAGGAAACGCATATGAAATGAAATGAAAAGACATGTATATAGCGCAATACCTACCATGAGGCATCCCAGCGCTGCAGACAGACGCGGACAGAAGGGGAGAAGTCGGTGGTTTTAGAGGCAGTGGTTAAAAAGTTTGCGGAAGGGTAAGAGGTTGGGCTCTGACCGCATGTGTGATGGAAGGGCATTCCAGAGCTCATCGGAGTTAGAAGAGAAGAAGCGTCCGCCGCATCTTGCTCTTTTTATTCTGGGGAGTAGGGCTAGGAGGGAGGATGCTGATCGGAGCTGTCTACCAGGTCGATAGGGGGTTATCAGCGATTGGCTGACAGCCAGACCACTCCTCCAGAAGGCCTTTTGGGCAATGCACAAGGCTTTGAATTGGATTCTCTCCTTAATTGGTAGCCAGTGAAGGCTCCTTAGTGCTGGGTTTGCTGATTGTCAATGAGGACTCTGGAGGAGCGTGCTGGCTGCGCAGTTTTGAATTATCTGGAGCTTGCGGGTGGTGATATGGGGCCCCTAGATATAGGGCGTTCCCATAGTCCAGGTGTGATAGAATAAGGCCTTGGACCATGATTTTTCTTGCCTGAAATGGGAGAAGGGGCAGAATTTTACGTAGCATCCTCAGCATGCCGTAGCAGGTGGCCGAGAGTTTTGACGCTTGGTGGTTAAAACTAAGGGAGTGGTCCAGCCAGAAGCCAAGGCTTTTGATCTGGTTTTTGGGTGCTGGAGCGGGGCCAAAGCATTTCGGCCACAGTAGCTCAAAGTTGAAGGAGGGGGAGTTTCCAAGGAGCATGAGCTCGGTTTTGTCCCCATTGAGCTTTAAGCAGGAGAGTTCCATCCAATTGGCGACCTCCTCTAGGCAATTTCTTAGGTTACTTGGTGACTAATCTGGGTGGTTCAAGGTCACCACGAGCTGAGTGTCGTCAGCATAGGTGATGATTTTTATGCCAATTGGGCGGACAATCTCTGCCAGGGGGCTCATGTAAATATTGAACAGTGTGGGGCTCAGGGAGGAGCATATCTTTTGTGAGTAGTGCAGGCACAGGCAGGCCCATAGTGGTAGTTTGGAGGGTCCCTCATGGGTGGCATAAAACATGTTCCAGCCCAAAGGGGACCCCTGGGGTAGCCATGCCCTAGGTACCTTAGTACCATATACTAGGGACTTACCATGGTGCCCCAGTAGCCGAATAGGAATGTTCCGTAACCAATGTAGGGAGGAAGCAAAGTGACTGGGGTCCTGATTAGCAGGATCCAATTCAGACTAGTTGGAAAATAGTTGAACACCAGCAAAAAGCAGATCCTACTTTCCTACAACCTGGCTCCACATGAGAGATTTAGAACATGCATGAGTGTTATAAAAATTACATGTAAAAAGACTATGCCATCTTTGGAATAGCAAAAAGGTGGGCAATTATCTTGCCCATATCCTTAAGGATTCAAACATACTGTTTGAGGAAAATATGTAACCGATACATAAAGTTTTTGGGTTGAATATTTCTTTATTAATTTTCAGAGAAGCGTACAGATCTCCCAACTAAATGGGAGTATTTATTTATGCATAACTACAATACTGTAAAAGGGTCTCTTAACAAGAGTGACAGGAGCACAAATACAGTAACACTGGAAATGTTAGAGCAACATATTATGTTCCAAGTCCAAAATGAGCAAGATTTATTATAACAGTAACTGCGACCTATGTCCAGAAATAAGCTGTTCTAATATCAAAAGAGAGTATGAGGTACAATAGTTTGTGGTTATCTGTTTGTAAGTGGGGGGTGGAACCGTACTTAATGCACACGAGATGTGTGAGCATAAACCAGAATCGCCAAGTATTGGCAATACCTATTTTTATAACAAACAGCTCGGATGGCATCATCTGTGGGGCTAGAGTAAATTATGCACCCTGTCCAAGGGAAGTTCCACATGGCACACGTCTTGATATTGGTTGCTCTATCTGCTGTGTTGTTCCACAGAGTTTTTCAAACCCACGGGGTGCTTGTTAGTTTCACCTCAATTACCATGAGGTAGGTGGGGGGGTTAGGTGCCAACGGGCGGCCCAGTATAATACAGCGTGATATCTTGGGCTCAGACACCAGGGCTCTATGCAGGTCAGTGAGCCATGTTTGAGCAGAAGGGGTCGTGTGTTATTTCCATTACATGACTAGTCTTCGCTTAGCCAGGACCAGGACGCGATCTAGGAATTTGTTTACGGTTTTACTTTTATCCAACCGTGAGTTGACTCCCAACAGAAAGTGTGGGCTGTGCAATGCAATCGGCTTGCTCGAGGCCTCTGTGAGTGTGTCCGCCACCGTTGTCCGATTAGCCAACAGTCTTGGGCAATCCCACACCATGTGTATGAAAGTGGCCTCAGATTCATCACAGCAGGGGCAGATATATATGGAGCTTGGGTACATATGCGCTAGTCTGTGGATGCAAGATATGTGTGATAGAGATATTTAAATTGAGTGTACTTGAGTCTGGCACTTGTTGAGGTGATCTTGGGGATCCCCAAACACTGCTCCCATTGTTTGTCAGTCAGAGTGCTGCATCCCAGTAAGCTCAATGCAATGTCAGTGGCGTCGAGGTGTCCAGTCTCATGGAATTGCATAGATTTGTGATGGCCCAGGGGCCAGTGTTGTTTATGAGCAGTGTTTGGAGCAGCCTGGATGTCTCTTGCTTGTCATGAGTTCTACCCCATACCTTGTGCAATTGGTGCATGAGAGATGCATATAGTAAAAAGGAACTAGGCGGTATCCCATAGTCATCTGACAAACCCTCGAACGATCAGTGAACAAGTCACCCCACAAGTGAATTCCAGCCCTGGTCCACTCTGCCATTTCCAGGCAAGGGGCCATTATTGCACAGCCAGGAAACACCCAGAGAGGCAGGTCAGTTTGTATGTCTTGATGTCTAAGGAGGCTTTCCAGGCCAGAACACCTGCTGTGCAAGCCCAGTCCAGTAACAGAAAGAGTCTACGTAGACTAAGGAAGGTATGTCTGCCGGGTATTAATCCGTTCTGATCACCTTGCACTAGTAATTAGGTCACCATAACCAGCCTACTAGCCTAAACCCTGCATAATATCTTATATTTAGAGTTCAAAAAAGATAACGGGTGGTAGGACAAGAGAACGAATGGATCCCCTCCTGGCTTGGGCAAAACCACCAACACGGCCTCACGGAACGAGAAGGGCAGTATAACCTTCTCATAAGCGTCCGCATACACCCGAAGTATTCAGGGGGCTAACTGTGTATGAAAGGCCGTGTAGAATTCTAGAGGCCAACCGTCAGCTCTGGGGATTTGCCTTTTGCCATCTGTTGGATGGAGTCCACTATTTCGGTTTTGGTTATTGGGGATTCTAACTCAGTGAAGTGTTCGACCGGTAGTTCAGGGAGGGTTATATTCTTGAGTAAAAAGCTGTACCTTCGTTGGGTTAATCTCTGGGGGAGGCTTCATACAGGGAGGCGTAGTACGAGCGAAAGGCTGAGTTGATCTCATCTTGGGTGTTAACAATGTGCCCCTCCTTATTATGAATGCCAGTGATGGGGGTTCTGAGTGAGTCAGACTGTAGGAACAAGGTCAGTGAATGCCCGGCTTTGCCTTCTTCTGCATGTTTTCTAGCCAGATATTCTCTGTGGTTGAGGACTCCCAATTGGTTCAGCGTTGTCTTGTGTTTCAGTCTTGCCTGAGCTAGGTGAGCGGCAGTCATTGGGGCAGTGGGATGTGTTTGCTAATACTGGCATATCTCCAATTCCAGGGTGTCTAGTTCCTTTGTGGAGGGTCATATAGGCTCTGAATACTATTGTTATCATGTGCCCACGTAGTATAACTTTGAGGGCGTCCCATTCTATCCCAGTCCCGGATGCAGTGCAGTCATTATCCTGAAAATAAGTTGTAATGAATTCTGAAAGGGGCTGGGGATCTCAAAGCTCCTCTGGCAGCAGGCACCATGTGGGGATCTGAGGTCTGCTTATCTCCCATGTCAACTGCAACTGTAAGGGGCAGTGGTCTGACAGGGTACAGTTAAGGTATTCTGCACAGGACACCTTGGCAATTGCATTTTGTGTGCAATATATTAGATCTATCATGGTGTGTAGGTTGTGTAAGCCAGAGTAGTGTGAGTATTCCCTGAGGTTTGGATATAGGGCCGCCATGCTTCCTATGTGTGGAGTTTACCCGTCCAAGTCCAAAAGTATTGGGTAAGCAGAATAGAGTGGGTGCCCGGCAAAAGGGGGCATGAGCAATCCTTGTGTTTGCTTCAACAGACCTGGCAAGCAGGATTTTACACTGTGTTGTCAACAGGATTCCCACAGCCCTAACTCTGAACATTCTGTGGCTTTCATAGAAATTATATCTGTCAAGTCAGGTAAGTGAATGTTTAAGCCTGGGCAGTAAAATCCGCTCTGCTCGCGGAGCTTGCGGATTTTTGGCAACTCCCCATTCCGCATAGAACGCGGAGTTACCGAAAACTTTGCAATCTGCGGCGTAGCGGAGTTTTCCCTTGTTTGCGTTTTCAAAGTGAATTTTCGGGCGCGTGGTAGCGACTTACCAGGATCCCTGCATTCGCCGACAAGTTTTCATATTCGTTCGCGTGCGCCACAAGATTTTGGTAGCCGGCCACACGATCCCGCGAGTGTGCGATCGCAAACACGTCATTTGGACGCACCATCGGACATCCAGCGGAAGTTTGGTGACGTTCGGGATGCCGAACACGCACAATTTGCAATCTGGAGAAGAATATCTCTCAAGCAGCATAAAACCTTCTTGAAAATGATGATTTGGATGAAAATGACTCCTCAGATTGACATTTGGCTGTACTTTTTTGTGCAAGGAGTCCTTTTTCTTTTTTTACTTTTTTTTGGGAGAGGAAGGAAGTGCCCCAGAGTCTCCAACTTCCTCTTCCTGTCCAGCAGGCTCCTCCCAGTGCTTTGTCCATGTCCTGTTCACTTTTCATTTGGATTTGGAGCAGGAAGGATCAATCTTTGTGTCTGCTGCATCATGTATCATTGGATTTGAGGACTTTTGGATTTGAGATTTTACAAATAAATTGGTGTTGTTTGTTTGATTGGGGCATTGCAGAGGCTGCAACTACAATTTTTGTACTTTTCATCATTTAAAAAAAATATATATACATATACACATTTTTGTGTGGGAAAGTTGTGGCATCACCGGGCTGACACAAATTTCCTACCACCCAGCGTTCCCCTGGGTCTCCCGATAAAAACGGTGCCTCACTCGTGTGGGAGGCCCAAGTACCCGCAACAGGCAAGGGCCCAAAACGTAGTGAGCCGACATGAAAATTGCATCTGCTAGGGATTTTATCATTGGTTACACATCTAAGAACAGCAAAAAACGCTCGCAAATTAACTATCAGCCTCTTGAATAAGATAAAGGACTTGTGCTCTCTACCATACATATGGAAGAATTGGCTTACACCTGATTTGGATATTTAAGGTACTTATACATCCATTGTAGAGTGATTTACGATATACCTAGGGTCTGTAAAATAAATGCTACTAGTGGGCTTGAGCACTTATTGTGCTACCCACTTAAGTATCCCCTAAAAACTTGTTTCAGTTTGTTCCAGTCCTGCCATTGCATAGCAGCCTGAATCTAGTCTTAAACTGCCAATTCAGCTTGGCAATATAAGCCACTTGCCAAGTCCTAAACTCACCTTTTGTTGCATACAAGTCACCGCAAAGGCAGGCCCTAGGTAGCCCATAGGGTAGGGTATTTTGTAGTTAAAAGGTTGAACATGTACTTTTTAAATGTTCCGGTACTGAAAAACTCCTAAATTTGTTTTTCACAAATGTGAGGCCTACCTCTTCTGTGCTAGGGCAGGAGGGTCATGAAACATGCACTCAAGAGGGAATTTTCTACAAACATCTACTACTTTGAAGAAGACACTATGCATATGTAGGGGACCCTCAGACCTACTCTGCAGTACACTCCTGGGCATGTGGAAGCTACAAAAGAAAGACTGCTGTGCAGCTTGCTGCCGGAAGGACTGCCACTCTGTTCCTTGCTACTCTACTGCTTGTTCAGAAGAAAGACAAGACCTGCACCCTTCATCCCCGCCTCAAGTGACTCCAAGGGTCAGTAGACCGATTTGAGATACAAGGACATAACTAGCTGTAGAGGCTCCCTGCAACTGCCCGCTGAACTGCTGCCTGGAGCTGCAACTAGACCAGCCTGAGCCTTGCTGGCCTCTGCTGGGTCCAATTCCCTAAGAGGTGCCCCCCTCAGGTCCTGGACTCTTGACGTGGTCTCGGTTTTACTCCTCTCCCAAGAAAAGGAGAAAACTGAAACTTAGGGCTCTTTGCAAATGAAATGTGAACGGGCCCCTTCCTGGAAAAATATTTCCCCCATGCCGTCCGCCAACTCAAAGTTCTGGCGAATCTGACTCTCTGCACCACAGCGACTGCCAATGACGGTGCAAGATCTGCACTTAGTGCTACAGCATTGATGGCTTATGATATCCGCCAAATCAAAACTTCAGCAATGCCTGTTTGCGACATTCAACAGGATCTTTTCGTTACAGCAACGACCATCTGCAATGCTTGGCCTGTTATTCAAACTACATTGACAACCATCCACAATGCTCTCCCTGCTACTCGCGGCCCTTTACACCACAAACAAAACTCTTTA
This sequence comes from Triturus cristatus, assembly GCF_964204655.1. NCBI lineage: Eukaryota > Metazoa > Chordata > Amphibia > Caudata > Salamandridae > Triturus > Triturus cristatus. The sequence goes on along the minus strand of NC_140582.1, from coordinate 575,517,365 downwards.
CGATGGACTTTGAAGGTAACGATTTCAGCTGGATTAACCTGGTCCCTGTATCCGGCCCACTCTCCATCATGGTTGACCTGAACTTGTGACTTTCACTTGGCCTTGTACGACCAGATGGCTGCAAATGGCGCTTTATGTTTTAGGGTGCTTTAGTTACGTCCAATCTTTAACATTGCATATCTTTGATTTAATTGATTGGATTTTTGTCCTTTTGGTGTCAAATAATGTATTACATTTTACTCTATCTTTCTGAATTACTGTGAGATTTATCTTCCGTTTTTAATTTTTTGCTCTTTGTGTCCTGCATAAAAACTTTACACATTTCCTCGAAATTAAGCCTGAGTTTTGTGACATCTAAGTTTTATGCCAAGCTACCAGAGAGTTCAGCACAGGTTAATTTATTGAACTTTTGTGGTTCACTTTGATGGGGAGCATAGCAATTGCTTGAACAGGGGTTAGCCTCCATTCATGCAACAACTCAATTCCTCACAGTGAGACCTTACCATCATTCTGAGGACTTGTGCTCACCCAACAATGCAACAGGCTTCAATCGTTACCAGGGTCGCCAAAAATATTCTTTCATCTGGTTTATCAACCTCTTTCAAAAAACAAGCCTTGAATCGGACTGGATTATCTGGAAAAATCTTTCAAGACTACACACACAGGAACCACAAGAAAAACAAGCACACATGAATTCCATTTTAAAACCCTCTTTAAGGGTAATCTCAAATTTTAAGGTGCAATTTTGTAGTTACCACTTTAAGAAAGTTGGTATTTTTCTGGCTAAACCAAATGTGCTTTTCTACCAGTGTCCACAGTCATATGACTGCTAAAGGCTTACATGTGGTGTTTGGTGTATTCCCTCCAGGCATGGAGAAAAAAGGCCCTCAAGTGTGGGCAGGGAGATGCTTTCCTCTACAGAATGCCCTGGGGAATAGTACTCTGCCTCCCTGAGCTTCAATAGGTAGACTAAGGTCTTGCCCACACCCTTCCTGACTTCTAAGGGTTGTCTGTTCTGCCGCTGACAAATGTTGCTCTCACTGAGCCAAATCCAGGAATGGGAAACCCTCCACCCACAGGCTGGGACTGGGTAGAAAAGTGGCATCTTCAGAACACTCATTGACCTGTGAAAGATTCAGAAGCATTGCCCTGCTGCCTGAAGAAGGATTGGACCAGTTTTCCTTGAATCCAGGATTCTCAAAGGTGACTTCTAGGGTAGGTTGACTGGCAATGCGAAGTTCCAACAATGACTGGCTCTTTACGCCACAGCAGCAACCACCCACGGCACCCAACTTGCACCTCACACTGACAATGACCACCTAGCAGCCCCCGCCAATAGGAACAGTAGCTCTTTTTATGGACTTGAGAAGGTAGCTCTTCAGGTTGACAAACCTGGTCCTTGTATCTGGCCCACGCACCATCGTGGTCGGCATGAACTTGCGACTTTTCCCCGGTCTAGCGCGACCAGATAATTGCAAGAGACGCATTGTAACTTTCGATGTTATAGTCACCTAAAACGTTCAAAACAGATATCTATGGTTCTATTGATTGGATTTTTGCAGTTTTGTTGTCATTTTATTTCTTACAATCTACGCTATTTTTCTAATTTAGTTTAGGATTTTCTTGTGCTGTGTTTTCACTTTATTACTGTTTGAATACTACATAAATAATTTACAGATTGTCTCCAAGTTAATCCTCACTGCTTTTGCGCCAAGGTACCAGAGGGTTAACCACAGGTTAATTTAGAGAATATCCTGGTTATCCCTGACAAATATTGTGTTTATCATTTGTCTTGGGCTTATACCCTCTTAACTAATAACCCACTTTCTTACATGAAGCAATAGGCACCACATGCAAGGAGAATGGGATATAGCTGCTGCATTCAATTAATCAACCATGGTCAAATTCTGATGCATCCTTCATACATTGGTCCAGAACCACTTCATGATGGTGTTTAAATACTAACTGCAAGGAAACAACTCCTAGTGATAAATTCTCTAACAGGGAATAACAGAGCACAGGCAAATAGCTGTCACTGATAGATAGCACATGCCCAACTTTAACTACACATGAGTGCAAAAGCACCTTCTTGTATAAGAGAGTGATCTTAAAAGTGTTGCCTTTCTCTAGCTAAAAGCGGTGCTATCAGAAATGTGGAAATGCAGAGTACAGAACTACACTGCAAGGCTATGGAGAGAGGTCCTAGTCTTGATATAGGCTCTAAATCGGTAGTATGACGTTACAACGCATTCCGTTGCAACGCATGCTTTTACCACACATGCGTTACAATGCGAATGCCATTACCACGCATAACCTTTACCACGAAAATGCCTTTACCACGCATACCTTTACAACGATTTTCTTTGTAAAATCATGCATGGTAAGGGGATATTCATGGTAAAGGTTATCTCAGACCCCTACCCCAATTCCTATTACTGCTCCCTTGCACCCTACACCCTCCACAACTCAAATTATTTATTTTAAATACCCCTCCCCTGTACCCCTGCGTGACCCCCAGACCCCAATCCTTTTTAGAAATACCCCTCCCCGGAACCCTAAAAATGTTGCCCTGTGCGATTCCCCCACCCCCAAACCCTTCTAACAAATAAAGCAAGAGTTGAACACTATTCAGCTATGGGGAAGTAAAAATTAAATCTATTTGGGAATAATAAATCCTGTACTGAGATTATCTTCCTAAAAACCTTTCACTCAGCACAAAGTCCTGAATGAGATTTTGGAAATAGACCACCTTCATTTAAGTGAAACAATTGTTTCTGAATTCTGAGCATACGAACTTTGACCAAGCGAAGCCACCTCTTTAAATATGACTATGTACATTTGTGGTTCTTCATTACCTGGTACCTGGGTTCCAATGAAAACTAATTATGCTGAATGTCCCATTTCTCAGGTTTATTTATTTTCCCATGACTTGTGGAACATTCTTTTCCCATTGGTAGTTATTGGGCTACTTTTCCTTACGTAATATTATCTTACATCCCCAAATAATTTTTCTTCAGGTTTGTAAAAAATTTCTTATTCATCACTTTTGTTTCCTTATTTAAATTGAGTTTAGATCTGTAAAAATCATGATTTCTTTAACTGCCTTGCTGCTTTCTTGCGTTCTTGCTTTCTTGCGTTAGTACAGAAACCACTTATCATCCATTTCTCTAGATACTATGTTGCTGCTTGTGAATGAAAACTATTTTACCCTTATGGGCTCTGCAGCACTGGCAGTGTAGGGTTTGATTTAGAGGGGAACAGCCACTACAACGCGGCCATTTCCACGCATTCCCTTAACCACGCATGCATTACAATGCATGTGTGGTTACCACACATACCTTTACTTCGAGATGCGTAGTAAAGCCATGTGTGGTAAAGGTACAAGCTCTTGTGACATTTAACAAATGCATGGTGCCTACCAGCACAAAATCATTGATTGCCTCTAATTATCAGCTCGCCCTTATTTGGAATGTAACCCCTAACCTTAACTTCCTGAACAACGCTAATGGAAAAACAATGTGGGCTTTCACTCACTTCAAAATGATCATTAAAAAGAATTTCAAATATAAAAAACGCACTCTGGCTATGTTTTGAAATAATCCCTTCTAATCATATCCTCGCAATATGATCATGTCACCTCTTTCCATCGCCTTCACAGACACAAACTGTGGCAGGAAACCTAAAAGAGTCTTTAATATGACACTTCTAGAGTAGTCAGCATTTAACAGAACCCTGAAAATCCTGTGTGAGAAGCCCCGTCAGTATATGGTGCTCACTTATGTAAGTGTAGCACCCTGCACTAACCAGGACAACCATTATGATGATTTTAGGGGTTTAGATAACCATATAAAGCTGTGGAGAGCAGCCTTCAGGTTCCATCTAGGTTCCATCTAGGAGGAGTGCAAAGCAGCTTGGTTTACCAGTATCTAATCCTTTAGTTTAGGCGAAATGAAAAAGAACCATGCAGTGTACTTATAAAAAGAGATATTTATTACAATCACTCACTAACACATTACAATTGCACTCGCAAGATGTACAACGTAGTGTTTTTTTAATGAAGAAGAGGAGCAGGAAGGAGAGCGGGCAGGCGGGCTGGTGCCAGAAACGCAGGTAAGTGCCTTCTTTTATAATCTGTAAAGAATTTGGGAGGGGGAGGGAACGGCTAACTCCACGGAGGCGGAGTTTTGCCTTCCTCCGCGTTCGCAACAGAGCAGAAAGTAGGCCAATCTCCGCAAACTCAGCTGGTGGAGCGAAGTTACCCGCCCAGGGTTAATCAGGAGTCTACAGAGTCTTCTCCATTACAGTCTTGGTCACAAAGCAAAAGGATGATGCGATCAGTTTGGCACGGTCAGCACGACTCGGCCAGGATGTCCAGACAGTCAAAGAAGAAGTGGAGTTGGATCTGAATCAAATCCCACGACAAATTTACCCACAGGTAAGCCCTTAAGTTCCCTAAGGTGAGGGCTGGGACAATTCAGGGGTCCCTCCCATGTCCTTTGTCCAATTGCATGCCAGAGCAGGGAGATAAGGGGATCAAATGTGCACTTTCAGCAGACTATGTGGTGCTGGCCAGCTCCCCCACCCAATACACTAAGTCCTGTCTGGGAGGTGGTCAAACCTCCCTGTGACAGGAAACCTATTGTACTACCTTCCGCTGCTCGGGCTTGGCCCAGCAGCAGGAGGGTAGAATTGTGTCTGTGGTCGGCAGCAGCCCTAGGTTGCTGTCAGGCTCTGTTAGATTGGTCCCGGGAGCATGGAGGGCCTCCCGGAGGGACTCTACCCATGGATGGAATCATAGGTATGATTCCAGCATGTTTGATACCAAACAGACCCAGGTTCGTTCCAGCCAGTTTAGAGATGGTTCTCACGTAATGACGCATAGCCACTCTATATCGTAATGGCTGATTCACTTACAAAGTCTGGAGAGTTTGTAGGGGTGGTCTGCTCATGCAGGGCCACCCTCACCCTTGGAACCGAGCACCCTGCCTTTGGGACTGAAAGGCCTGCTAGAGGGGCGACTTATAGATCTCAAGTGCAGTGAGTTTAGTTAAAAGGAAACGCATATGAAATGAAATGAAAAGACATGTATATAGCGCAATACCTACCATGAGGCATCCCAGCGCTGCAGACAGACGCGGACAGAAGGGGAGAAGTCGGTGGTTTTAGAGGCAGTGGTTAAAAAGTTTGCGGAAGGGTAAGAGGTTGGGCTCTGACCGCATGTGTGATGGAAGGGCATTCCAGAGCTCATCGGAGTTAGAAGAGAAGAAGCGTCCGCCGCATCTTGCTCTTTTTATTCTGGGGAGTAGGGCTAGGAGGGAGGATGCTGATCGGAGCTGTCTACCAGGTCGATAGGGGGTTATCAGCGATTGGCTGACAGCCAGACCACTCCTCCAGAAGGCCTTTTGGGCAATGCACAAGGCTTTGAATTGGATTCTCTCCTTAATTGGTAGCCAGTGAAGGCTCCTTAGTGCTGGGTTTGCTGATTGTCAATGAGGACTCTGGAGGAGCGTGCTGGCTGCGCAGTTTTGAATTATCTGGAGCTTGCGGGTGGTGATATGGGGCCCCTAGATATAGGGCGTTCCCATAGTCCAGGTGTGATAGAATAAGGCCTTGGACCATGATTTTTCTTGCCTGAAATGGGAGAAGGGGCAGAATTTTACGTAGCATCCTCAGCATGCCGTAGCAGGTGGCCGAGAGTTTTGACGCTTGGTGGTTAAAACTAAGGGAGTGGTCCAGCCAGAAGCCAAGGCTTTTGATCTGGTTTTTGGGTGCTGGAGCGGGGCCAAAGCATTTCGGCCACAGTAGCTCAAAGTTGAAGGAGGGGGAGTTTCCAAGGAGCATGAGCTCGGTTTTGTCCCCATTGAGCTTTAAGCAGGAGAGTTCCATCCAATTGGCGACCTCCTCTAGGCAATTTCTTAGGTTACTTGGTGACTAATCTGGGTGGTTCAAGGTCACCACGAGCTGAGTGTCGTCAGCATAGGTGATGATTTTTATGCCAATTGGGCGGACAATCTCTGCCAGGGGGCTCATGTAAATATTGAACAGTGTGGGGCTCAGGGAGGAGCATATCTTTTGTGAGTAGTGCAGGCACAGGCAGGCCCATAGTGGTAGTTTGGAGGGTCCCTCATGGGTGGCATAAAACATGTTCCAGCCCAAAGGGGACCCCTGGGGTAGCCATGCCCTAGGTACCTTAGTACCATATACTAGGGACTTACCATGGTGCCCCAGTAGCCGAATAGGAATGTTCCGTAACCAATGTAGGGAGGAAGCAAAGTGACTGGGGTCCTGATTAGCAGGATCCAATTCAGACTAGTTGGAAAATAGTTGAACACCAGCAAAAAGCAGATCCTACTTTCCTACAACCTGGCTCCACATGAGAGATTTAGAACATGCATGAGTGTTATAAAAATTACATGTAAAAAGACTATGCCATCTTTGGAATAGCAAAAAGGTGGGCAATTATCTTGCCCATATCCTTAAGGATTCAAACATACTGTTTGAGGAAAATATGTAACCGATACATAAAGTTTTTGGGTTGAATATTTCTTTATTAATTTTCAGAGAAGCGTACAGATCTCCCAACTAAATGGGAGTATTTATTTATGCATAACTACAATACTGTAAAAGGGTCTCTTAACAAGAGTGACAGGAGCACAAATACAGTAACACTGGAAATGTTAGAGCAACATATTATGTTCCAAGTCCAAAATGAGCAAGATTTATTATAACAGTAACTGCGACCTATGTCCAGAAATAAGCTGTTCTAATATCAAAAGAGAGTATGAGGTACAATAGTTTGTGGTTATCTGTTTGTAAGTGGGGGGTGGAACCGTACTTAATGCACACGAGATGTGTGAGCATAAACCAGAATCGCCAAGTATTGGCAATACCTATTTTTATAACAAACAGCTCGGATGGCATCATCTGTGGGGCTAGAGTAAATTATGCACCCTGTCCAAGGGAAGTTCCACATGGCACACGTCTTGATATTGGTTGCTCTATCTGCTGTGTTGTTCCACAGAGTTTTTCAAACCCACGGGGTGCTTGTTAGTTTCACCTCAATTACCATGAGGTAGGTGGGGGGGTTAGGTGCCAACGGGCGGCCCAGTATAATACAGCGTGATATCTTGGGCTCAGACACCAGGGCTCTATGCAGGTCAGTGAGCCATGTTTGAGCAGAAGGGGTCGTGTGTTATTTCCATTACATGACTAGTCTTCGCTTAGCCAGGACCAGGACGCGATCTAGGAATTTGTTTACGGTTTTACTTTTATCCAACCGTGAGTTGACTCCCAACAGAAAGTGTGGGCTGTGCAATGCAATCGGCTTGCTCGAGGCCTCTGTGAGTGTGTCCGCCACCGTTGTCCGATTAGCCAACAGTCTTGGGCAATCCCACACCATGTGTATGAAAGTGGCCTCAGATTCATCACAGCAGGGGCAGATATATATGGAGCTTGGGTACATATGCGCTAGTCTGTGGATGCAAGATATGTGTGATAGAGATATTTAAATTGAGTGTACTTGAGTCTGGCACTTGTTGAGGTGATCTTGGGGATCCCCAAACACTGCTCCCATTGTTTGTCAGTCAGAGTGCTGCATCCCAGTAAGCTCAATGCAATGTCAGTGGCGTCGAGGTGTCCAGTCTCATGGAATTGCATAGATTTGTGATGGCCCAGGGGCCAGTGTTGTTTATGAGCAGTGTTTGGAGCAGCCTGGATGTCTCTTGCTTGTCATGAGTTCTACCCCATACCTTGTGCAATTGGTGCATGAGAGATGCATATAGTAAAAAGGAACTAGGCGGTATCCCATAGTCATCTGACAAACCCTCGAACGATCAGTGAACAAGTCACCCCACAAGTGAATTCCAGCCCTGGTCCACTCTGCCATTTCCAGGCAAGGGGCCATTATTGCACAGCCAGGAAACACCCAGAGAGGCAGGTCAGTTTGTATGTCTTGATGTCTAAGGAGGCTTTCCAGGCCAGAACACCTGCTGTGCAAGCCCAGTCCAGTAACAGAAAGAGTCTACGTAGACTAAGGAAGGTATGTCTGCCGGGTATTAATCCGTTCTGATCACCTTGCACTAGTAATTAGGTCACCATAACCAGCCTACTAGCCTAAACCCTGCATAATATCTTATATTTAGAGTTCAAAAAAGATAACGGGTGGTAGGACAAGAGAACGAATGGATCCCCTCCTGGCTTGGGCAAAACCACCAACACGGCCTCACGGAACGAGAAGGGCAGTATAACCTTCTCATAAGCGTCCGCATACACCCGAAGTATTCAGGGGGCTAACTGTGTATGAAAGGCCGTGTAGAATTCTAGAGGCCAACCGTCAGCTCTGGGGATTTGCCTTTTGCCATCTGTTGGATGGAGTCCACTATTTCGGTTTTGGTTATTGGGGATTCTAACTCAGTGAAGTGTTCGACCGGTAGTTCAGGGAGGGTTATATTCTTGAGTAAAAAGCTGTACCTTCGTTGGGTTAATCTCTGGGGGAGGCTTCATACAGGGAGGCGTAGTACGAGCGAAAGGCTGAGTTGATCTCATCTTGGGTGTTAACAATGTGCCCCTCCTTATTATGAATGCCAGTGATGGGGGTTCTGAGTGAGTCAGACTGTAGGAACAAGGTCAGTGAATGCCCGGCTTTGCCTTCTTCTGCATGTTTTCTAGCCAGATATTCTCTGTGGTTGAGGACTCCCAATTGGTTCAGCGTTGTCTTGTGTTTCAGTCTTGCCTGAGCTAGGTGAGCGGCAGTCATTGGGGCAGTGGGATGTGTTTGCTAATACTGGCATATCTCCAATTCCAGGGTGTCTAGTTCCTTTGTGGAGGGTCATATAGGCTCTGAATACTATTGTTATCATGTGCCCACGTAGTATAACTTTGAGGGCGTCCCATTCTATCCCAGTCCCGGATGCAGTGCAGTCATTATCCTGAAAATAAGTTGTAATGAATTCTGAAAGGGGCTGGGGATCTCAAAGCTCCTCTGGCAGCAGGCACCATGTGGGGATCTGAGGTCTGCTTATCTCCCATGTCAACTGCAACTGTAAGGGGCAGTGGTCTGACAGGGTACAGTTAAGGTATTCTGCACAGGACACCTTGGCAATTGCATTTTGTGTGCAATATATTAGATCTATCATGGTGTGTAGGTTGTGTAAGCCAGAGTAGTGTGAGTATTCCCTGAGGTTTGGATATAGGGCCGCCATGCTTCCTATGTGTGGAGTTTACCCGTCCAAGTCCAAAAGTATTGGGTAAGCAGAATAGAGTGGGTGCCCGGCAAAAGGGGGCATGAGCAATCCTTGTGTTTGCTTCAACAGACCTGGCAAGCAGGATTTTACACTGTGTTGTCAACAGGATTCCCACAGCCCTAACTCTGAACATTCTGTGGCTTTCATAGAAATTATATCTGTCAAGTCAGGTAAGTGAATGTTTAAGCCTGGGCAGTAAAATCCGCTCTGCTCGCGGAGCTTGCGGATTTTTGGCAACTCCCCATTCCGCATAGAACGCGGAGTTACCGAAAACTTTGCAATCTGCGGCGTAGCGGAGTTTTCCCTTGTTTGCGTTTTCAAAGTGAATTTTCGGGCGCGTGGTAGCGACTTACCAGGATCCCTGCATTCGCCGACAAGTTTTCATATTCGTTCGCGTGCGCCACAAGATTTTGGTAGCCGGCCACACGATCCCGCGAGTGTGCGATCGCAAACACGTCATTTGGACGCACCATCGGACATCCAGCGGAAGTTTGGTGACGTTCGGGATGCCGAACACGCACAATTTGCAATCTGGAGAAGAATATCTCTCAAGCAGCATAAAACCTTCTTGAAAATGATGATTTGGATGAAAATGACTCCTCAGATTGACATTTGGCTGTACTTTTTTGTGCAAGGAGTCCTTTTTCTTTTTTTACTTTTTTTTGGGAGAGGAAGGAAGTGCCCCAGAGTCTCCAACTTCCTCTTCCTGTCCAGCAGGCTCCTCCCAGTGCTTTGTCCATGTCCTGTTCACTTTTCATTTGGATTTGGAGCAGGAAGGATCAATCTTTGTGTCTGCTGCATCATGTATCATTGGATTTGAGGACTTTTGGATTTGAGATTTTACAAATAAATTGGTGTTGTTTGTTTGATTGGGGCATTGCAGAGGCTGCAACTACAATTTTTGTACTTTTCATCATTTAAAAAAAATATATATATTGTGGGTAGCCAGTAGGCCCAAAGCTAGTCATGGGTGCATGAAACAACTGTTTTTGTGGTGTCTGTTGAATTTAAACATCATTTAGGGCATGGATGGCATTAGATTGAATTACAAAATGTGTATTTTCTGGGGTATTTCACTTTTTTGGTGTGTTAAATAAATGCCTTTGTTGTGTGTGTGTGTGTGTGTGGTGTGGTCGTTGTGCTTTTGCCATAGTTCTGCATTGTCCGTCTTCCCTTTCTTGTTGTTGTGGACCTGGCCATGTGGCTGGCCGCCATTTTGAAGCCAGGCAGTGTGCTTTTGCCATAGGCCTGCATTGTCCGTCTTTTGCTGTGGGTGGCCTGGCCATGTGGCTAGCGGCCATTTTGTAGAGCCAGCCAGTGTGCTTTTGCCATAGGCCTGCAAGCTTGTGGCCTAGTCTGCCAATAGGCCATTCATCCTGTAGGCTCAGAGCTATTCATGGGTGCATGAAACAACTGTCTCTGTGGTGTCTGTTGAATTTAAACATGATTTAGGGCATGGATAGCATTGGATTGAATTTCAAAATGTGTGTTTTGGGGAGTATTTCACTTTTTGGGTGTGTGTTAAATAAACGCCTTTGTTGGATGTGTGTGTGGTGTGGTTGTTGCATAACTTTCCAACCTTTTCTAGCCCTGGGGAATTTTGTTTTTGCATTTTTGCATTAAAGCTCTGTTGTTTTTTGGGGAGTTCACTTTTTTGGTGTGTGTTAAATAAATGCCTTTGTTGGGTTTGTGTGTGTGGTGTGGTTGTTGTGTAACTTGCAAACCTTGTTTAGCCCTGTGGATTTTCATTTTTGCATTAAAGCTGTGTTGTTTAGCATTCCTCCTTTATCTGGCCATGTAGGCCTGCTTGAGGTCATTGTTTTCCAGGCCTCCTGCTTGTTGTGACTGTGAGTGACCATGTGGCTGATGGCCATTTTGTGGTGGTAGTTTAGTAGTGTGCTGCTGTTGCCATATAGGCCTGCATGTCCTTCCTTTGTTCCTCTTGGCTTACTGCTTCCATCCCCTTGTCAGCTGCAGCTCCTCGAATGACGTGATGCGCAAATTAATTCCAAACAGATTCCACTTCCATTACATTTGTTTTTTTGTTTTTGTTATTCTTCTTGTTTATCCTTCCTGAGTGTACACAGTATACCATGAAAGCCCTTGTTGTCAAAGTCTCACAAATGGCTACACTGTTATATTTTATTTTATAACTTAAACCGAGTTAATAAAATGTAATAATATAACACTAACAAGTGTGACCACCACACACTAAGTTATATATTATATTTGTTTGTTTGTACTAGTAGTAATTGAACTACAAATGCAACATTTCACTGATGTTCTTCTGGCTTCTTTGCTTTTAAGTGCACAAAAAGACTGAGGAGGAGGTGTCATTATCACCCGTTGTGTTGCCGGACTGAAGTCCTGCTGCGCACTATGTCATGTGACGTGTGACCACAGATATCTCTGCAACTTGTGCACCTGTGTCCTGCTGACATCGGCAGAAGATGGCCCCAAAGAAAATGTCCAGGTCCTCCAGTACCAAGAAAGTTGCAAGTGAGAAGAAAGAAGTGGCACTGCCACTTACCAAGACTGGTGTGCTGCCCAATATGTTTTTTGGGAAACAAAAAATTACGCCTGCATCAGCGGTGTCAGGGGACCAAGCTGGGAGCAGCACCTCCGCGGACCCATCCCACCAACCTAGGCCCAAGCGTGTCGCAGAGGTAGCCAGTCTACTTGCGCAAACACCGAGCAGTGATGTTAAAATGTCATTATCGAGAAGTAGTACCCAATCAATGCAGGCGGAAACTCAAATAAGTGGGCAACAGCCGGAACAACAGCCCACAATAGTAGTTGTTCCTCCGGAAGTAGGGGCAGTTCAGGAAATCGAGTTTCCTGCAGAGGAATAAGAGTAAGCCACTCTTTCATAAGATCCATTGTCTTCCAGAAGGAAAAGGAGGGTTAGTCCATCAACTTCTTCTTCAAGCCCCCCTTCTGATGATCTAGATACCACTTGGAACCCACTAGCTCTGCCTGAGAGTGAGGCATGCCACGCGACAAGGCTAAGGAAAAGGAAGGTTCCAGAAAGCCTTAGAGTTATGGAGGAAGATGTAGAAGAGGTTGATGATGAGCCAGTCATCATGAAGATCACTCCCGCCCCCGTGGAGATGGAGCCGGACATTATTATTACCCCATCCCAAATTGCTGTGAGGGATGTGGCACGGATACCACCAAGACAGGTAACACCAACATGACCACCAGCTTCCATATTTGCATTTGCAAAGGCCCGGCAGGGACCTACATCCAGCACAACCACCACCTCAGTAGGTAGTGGTACTGTAACTGCACAGAGTCAAATTCCAGACACACCCTCCAGTTCATCCGGCATTGCAAGTGGCACCTCCAGCAGCACAAGAAAGTACAACTCCCCAGTTTGGGACTTCTTTTCGGTCAGCAGTAAGGAGGACAACGTTGCTATATGCTCATTTGTCGACAAGGTGTTAGCCAGGGTAAGCTTGGTAGAAACTATGGTACCAAAGGTCAAACAACCCATCTGAAAAAACACCACATGATCCAGTGGGAGGCGCACCTACTAAGCGCACAAAAACGTAAAACTGCACCCATTGCTGTTGGGTGGGGATGAGGAAGTAGAAGAAGATATGATCGCGGTGGAAGGTGAGCAAGAGGGAGACATTTTCTCTGGTACACAAAGTAGCCCTGTCCCCAGCAGTGTAGTGGTACTGGTCACATCCTCAGCAACATCTCAGTGGGACCGTAGTAGGATTCAGGCTGAGACACCAAGGCAACAGAGTACTGCAATGAAAAAAAGTGCGTTGTTGAGCCTAACTGGGTTCAAGAAGTCACCTGCATCAGCTGCACCAGAAAGGAAAAAAATCTAGCCTACCATTGTCAGCATGCTTAGGTCGGAGGGGCAGTACGAACGCAACCACTTCACCGGCACGTCTGTACAATGCGAAGCTGGCTAAAATGTTAGTGCTGGACCTTCTCCCTTTTTCTTTTGTGAAAGAGGTGGGTTTCCTTGAATTTGTGAGAGCTATCTGCCCAAAATGGAAGTTTCCCAGACGGTCCTATTTCGCCAGAGTTGCTTTTCCAGCACTACATCACAATGTGCTGGAATTGCTTGGACAAGCTTTGCAGCAGAGTGCTGTTCACAATATCCGCATGACGACAGACATGTGGACCAGTTGCCAAGCCACTAATTACATGTGCATCACTGCACACTAGATCTCTTTTGTGGGGGGTTAGAGAAAAGATACCTGAAGCAGGTGTTGTTGACACTGCTGAGATTTTTAATGCTACTCGGAAACTTGCAACTGTAGCCATGTTCGCCATGGAGAAATCTCATACCACTGCAAACATTTTGGAAGATTTTAACAGCAAGGTCTTTGAATGGCTGCGCCCAAGAGGGCTTAACATTGGTTTTGTTGCCACGGATAATGGCAGTAACATAGTTAAGGCCTTGCAGGATGGTGGCTATTTCAGGGTCCTGTGTTTGGCGCACTGCATTAACATTATTGTTCAAGACTTTCTGAAAAAAGAAGCCTGAGTCAGCAACTTACTGACCACCTGCAGAAGAATATGCACACGTTTCACCCATTCTTTTAAAGCCCGAAAGCAGTTGAGGACCATTCAACATGAGCATAGAATGCCAGTCAAAGCACTCATTCAGGAGGTGCCAACACATTGGAACTCAACTTATTACACGTTTGATCGTATGTTTGATCAATACAGACCAATCAATGACTATGTCATGCATAGAATAAGGGATGTGACTGTGAAAGGCATGACCCTACAGATGGACCAATGGAGCCTAATTAAATGCGTGACAGAGATGCTACTTCCTTTCAAGCTCTTCACACGTGAGGTCAGCAAGGAGGACAGTACTATGGGCCAAGTTATCCCATTGTTGCACATGCTAGAGCAACAGCTGAAGGAGGTGTCAGAAACGTACACAGGTGTGGAGGAAAAAAACTTAAGCATATGAGTTGGTGGAGAGCTTATCCCGTCGCTTAGATGAAAATACAAGGGTGCAAACTCGCATTGTTTCAGAAAAACATTACATTTGAGTCACAATTCTGGATCCACGGTACAAATCGGCATTGAACACTAAGACATTAATTCCTTCTTCAGAAGTGGATGTTGCCCAGTACAAAACTTGGATAGCTGAGGCAGCCAGTGACTTGGAAAATGAACGGCTGGTAATTTAAGGCCCGCTACTCAAACCCACAACAAGTACTGCAGCAGGGCATCCGGCTTCAAGTTCAACTTCAGAGCGTGAGGGTAGTACGTTTGGCTCAGAGTGGTCACCAACACTATCAACAACAGCAAGAACCGGATCATCAGCCCCAATAAAATCGGCACAGGATTGGTATTTACAGCAAGGGCTTTCTAAGTCCAGTGCTGATGCAATGACAAAAGAGGCCCAGCAAAGTGGAGCACCCCTGAACATTGAGCAGATGGTCCAGGCCTATCTGGATGACCCAACATCTACACTGATCAAAATGCATTGCTGTATTGGTATGGGAAAAGGGGCAAATGGCCAGTGCTCAGCAGGCTGGTGATAAACTATCTGGCTTGCCCTATTGCAAGTGTCTCTTCTGAGCGTGTTTTCAGTGCTGCTGATGCCATTGCAACAGTGAAAAGGACCAGTCTCTCGCCCTAAAACGTGGAGAGGTTAACCATGATCAAAATGAATCAGCACTTTATACCACCAAATTACAAAATACGTGAATCAACGCAGGAAGATGATGACAGCGACTTAGGTGACGGAGGAAGTGTGTTAGATGATTACCTACTTCTGGTTAAACCACCAGAGTTTGAGGACAAGCTATACTTCCCTGAAAACTAGGCATTGAATGTCTTACTTTCTTTCTTCCTTATTCACTTTTATTTGTGTGTGTGTCTGTCTTTCTGGTTCGAAACTTTGAATCACATCAAATCCATCACCACCGTCATCTAGTCTTTTTATTGCCATATTGGAGTTGCAGTTGTGTGCATTTAACTTAAGTCCACTACTCTGAGTCCTGCTCTATCCTCTTGACTCGCCCTAAATCCATTTCCCCCAAGCCAGATGATGATTGGATGGAGAATAGTACAAGAAAATGTTGCCTTGTTTAGTCACAACTCCCCAATTTGACAAGGATAACATACAGTAACACTTTAGTATCAACATTCATCATCTTTTAAATAATTTGATTAATTTTTTTCTCTTCATTCATTACGACTGTGTGTTGTTGTTTGCTCTCTGCTTATAATTGATTCCAACTGCTATTTTTTTAATTTTCTATGCTAGCTTTAAAAAGAAAGCCCGGTACAACAGAAGTAAAAAATGTATGTAATTTGGGTCTCTCTGAGGACAGACAGGCATGGCAAATTGCATAATAATTAATAATATACTGCTGCCCTGTACTGTCTACTAGTCTAGTTAGTAAGTACTACTTATCATTAATCATCAAGTCATCATCATCATGCATGCATTTCCTTTTTCTCCCTTAACAGATTTATTGAGATGATGGTCGTCTGCCAAGATTGCGTTTGGTTGTTTGTCCATGCGTAGTGTTTTTCTTTGTCAAACCTTACCACAAACCCCCCTTCCCAACCATTCATCAAACCCTAACCCTCTTTCCCCGGGCTGTGTGATTTATATTGAGGTGTGACTAAATTAAATATACATCAATAATTGATCACACGCTTGCTGGGGCGGATGTGGTGAAAGCAACACTGATTCAATTTCAAGGCAGGGCGAGGATCTTCTTCTGCTTGCCCACCCATTCTCAGTATATTTGAAAGTAAATTTGTTGTCCAAAGGAACCAAATCCATCACAATTAATTGCCTGCATCGATTGGATTCATCCTCCTCCTACACAGGACTAAAGTTTACGCTTGTGTCAAGTGACTCGACACGAATACAGTTTGTAACTTGTTGTACTAGGCTATCCCCGCCACCATTATGTTTACTTTAGCATTGCTAATCAGCAATATTATTATTGTTTGGCAGTCTTCTTGTGTACTGTACTGTAAATCGTTCTACTACCCCTCCCAGAGTCTCTCTGAGGCTACTGACTGTCATTTTCTTTTTTTTTGCAAATGCTACTGCCAGTGTCTACTACTACCACCACAACCGTGGCATTTTGGGAAACCAAGCCATCATCGCCATGCAGCCATCGCTGTGCCTGAGTTAAACATCAATCACAGGTAAGAGAAGAAGTAAGGGGGAGGTATAATTCATAATGGAAATTAATTAATAAATTCACACACTCCTTGAGTCAACCTGTTGCAGAATGCATAGACTAGGAGGAGAGACTGACAGTACTAGTAGGACAAGTCACTCAGTGTGGGGTACCGCATCTATCTGTTTGTGTGTTACAAAATCCACAGATTATTTAAATCAAACACCGGCTGCGGCCCTGCAGCAGCAAGGAATCCATGTGACGTAAAACTGTAACCCCCCACAAAACATTAACATTGTATGTAAAGTACAAATATAATTTAATCACCTAACAAAAATAAACTTTGTAAAAAATCCCACAACACCTGACCCACCCCTCTCCCTAACCCCAACCAATGACCAACAAGAAAAAGTCCAACCAATGTCCGATGAATAATAAAACCCAAATGCCCAATTCCCACCCACCACAAAAAGGAATAAAAAAGGAGCAGTCCAACAGGGTCTTTCTTATCGGATTTGGCAGGCTCGGAGTTGCTTGTTCACCAGGACCTTTACCCACTCCTCTAGTTGCTCCTCTAGGCGTGCCATTTGGAGGAGCATGCGGTGCTTGAATAGCCCACAATTGCATCCACAGGGGGGCAGCAGTGTTGGATGTAGTGCGGCGGCTGGTGGCTGCCTGACCGCGGCGTCATACAACTGGAGGGGACTGGGCCTGACTGGGGCCTGGGGCATTGGTGGAGGCTGCAGCTGCTGCTCCTCCTCCTCCTCCTCCTACAGAACCACCAGCCACCGGTATTTGGTTTGTATGGTTTCCAGCTTCCGGCGCCGGGCCATGGCTGCCAACTCCTTCCTGTCCGGTTTAGATTTTCCTTTGGAAGGAGTAGCTATATCAAGAAGAAAAAAAAGACTATATACTCGTAGCAAAACAGTAAGACAAATTAATTCTACACAGTGGCACACTAGCACTAGCAAGCACAGTACATATCATTTGTGGTATGTATCTATCTTCCCACTTCCTCGGCCGCTAACATTTGTGGGAGTTTGAGGCATTATACTAGCACTATGGACTCGAGTACACAGCACACCAGTCTTCTTCTCTCTTGTTTAGCGAAATTATGTAACCTTGTTATAGCCGGCATGCCAGCTCAGTCAGCCTGCGCCCAAGACAAACATAATCGTGACGCAGACTCACATTAGTTTTATTTACTACTGTCTGCAGGTGGGGAAGCTGACTACATAATCATTGTATTTTTCTATTATGGGTGGCACTGGCCATACTCTGTTACATCAAGGGCAACTGCTCAATTTCACTTTCACCTTGCCCTGACAACTACAAAAAGGCATATGATATCTGATCCAAATGATCATTGCTTATATATGGGACAACATGAGGTACTTTGTTTTGATTTATTGTGTAAATAATGATATGCAGCCGATAGACCACCCATGGCAGGCTGACACAGTCGAAAATAAATCAACATAGGTAGGGAGTGGGCCTCGGAATCGGAGGGAGGCGCTTGATAACAACATAAATACACAATATATATGCTGTGCTTGCAAACTACTGTGAGTCAAGGGTGTATTCTGAAAATACAACTTTGTTCTATTGTCCTTGGCTTTGCTACTCTGGCACAGTTTCTTTTACATTCTCTTCAAACTAAGACTCTTCATCCAGTGACACTCTCCACCTATGCTATCTACGATGAATACCATCCAGGCATCCATCCAATCAAAGCAAACATGTCTATCATTTTTCCTAATCTCGCAACAAACCTCAGTTTGTTTCACCAACAACAAACATTTATTTTGATTTTTTTTAAACCACCACCTATGCGTGCTTCCTTCCTTGCTTGCCTTGGCTTTGAGTTTGACCCATGAAAAACCCTGGAGGATTCTTACTTTCCACCCATACAGTTTCACCCACCCAGGCAGGCATCTTTTCTTTCACCTTCCACCCATCCTTCAACCACCCATGCATCTGATTACTTCCTATCAGCCACCTATGCATGCATCCCGCTTATGCTTCTATGCCAGTCATAAGTATTACATCTCGCCCGTCCTTCCTCCTTCCACACTTTTTTCCCTTTTCGTTCAACCCATCTATCAAGGTCATGTGATCTGACTCTTAGTCTTCTCCATAAAACTTTCACAGCTGAGTTAAAGTCAGATAGAAGAGGCCATTAGTTACTCAACTCTCGTTGCTAATGCTATTGCTAATGCTAAGTAAAGGGTGTCTTCTTCAACCGTTGTTCAGAACAACTTAGTCTCTCTCAACAGTACAGTGTACACCCTTACAGTGAGTGTAATGTTAATAGGTAAGGAATACAACTTACCACCGCCCGCCACTGCTGCTGGCTCATCCCCTGCAGCTGCCGCATCTTCTGCTCCCTTTCTGGCTGCGTCGCCTTCGCCGCTGGCCCCGGCACTGGTGGTCAGTACGCCTAAAAAAAATTACACATTTTTTAGATGCCATATACACCTCCCCCTATTTATTCTTTTTCACTAGCAAGATTGAAATACAAGTTTATACATACATATACAACATACATCACTAGTACAAATAGGGAACTAGAGTAGAGTAGACTAGTAGTAGTATGTATTATCCTATCAAAAATAGTACAATTATCTGGTTGGGCATTTAGTTGGTAGGAATTGTTGAAAAGCCTCAATATTAAGAAGACTACAAAAGGACAACCCAAAGGACTGAACTCAGGGGCTAGAGCGATTGGTGAATCTGAGTTTTAAAACATTTTAAATAAAGAGTGGCCAACTGGGCAAGCTTAGCTATGGACAGACTAATAGTAGTAGCACAGAGAGTCATAGCAGAGGCAGTTAGAGGCAGGGATAACATGAATTTAGAAACAGATATTCTAGATCAAAGAAGAATTGGTGAAAAATAGAATTAGGAAACGGAAATAATAGTTCGGAAAAATTAAGGTGCAGTAAAAGTTACGGAAATATAATTATTAATATTAACAACAGGAGTACATACTGGGGCCAGCAGCAGAGCCCTTGGTAGAGGAGCGGTCCTGGCCAGCATCTTGTGCAGCTGCTCCCGCCGACTCCAACGACCCCGTCTTCTTGCCCTTGGATGCCGATCATGAAAGATAGAAGAAAGAAAGAGACAAAAATTGATGATGGGTGTGAAACAAATAAAATATTTTTAAAAACGCTCAAAAAACATTTATGGAAACAACAATTGCAATAAAACTGACCTATCTAATCTGGTTGACTAGTAGTATTGCGGTATTCGTGGCCCGTCTAGTTATTATTTATGAACACTAATCCAGTGTTCCTTTCTGATTCCAGAATACTAACTAAGCCTAAGTACCACCTGACCTAGCCCACCTATTCCAGATGGGCCAATTGTTCACCAAGTCTGCATTTTCATTTATTTTAGTCCTCAAAAATGCATAGATGGAGGACACATGCATACGTTTTTGCATACACAAAATTGTTGGTTGGTTGCTGCTGATGTTCTGCTAGTGTTTCTGAGCCTATTACCACTCACTAAACATACTTCAAATAGTTCTACTAAGGACTGGGGTAAGCAGCACTCAGCAGCACGTGACGTAACAGAGGAAGTAACTAAACCTATCAATCCACCACTATCTCTTAGTGACAGGAGGACAAGGGATGGACTCGAGTCTCTCTAGCATTACCTAACTTAAGTTCTCTAAAGTAAACTCTTACATAATCAGCCCAAGCGAGCGCAAAGTTGCAAACAAGTAAGATTAGTAGCGCCGAGCACTTGTGGCATAACATTCCCAGAAGGTTTTTAAAGATAATTTACCTGTAATGTAAGAAGCAGCATTCTTGTTATTTGGAAAAAATTATATCTGCATTTTATAACACAGAGCAGAAGAACACAAAGTAGTAATATTAAATAGCTACTCACCAAGCCCTGGGACCTCAACTCCTAGCAGGTCCAGCAGGTCCTGCTCCCGGTCCAGGATATCAGACCACCGGTGCGTAAGCTGGTTATGGGTGCGCCGGACCCTAGAGCAGCGATACACTGCCCGACGTAACCCTTCCCCACTGCTGGTGATGCTCCCGTAACCCGTACCCAGACCCAGTCCTGCCGCCTGCTGCCAGGGTTAAGGGGAGGTGGCCTTGCACACACAAAAAAAGATGCGGTCACCTCCGTCTTTCCATATAAGGGCCGTGCCTGCACCCCTTTTGGGCGCTGCCTTCTGCAAGGAAGGCGGTTGTGGCTCTGGCTGCGGCTACCCCCTTGCCCTCTGCCATGGTTCTGGTACTCGGAGGGGTGGAAAAGAAAAGGTTGGAATTAAAAAAGTAAGTAAAAAATGAAAAAAGCAAGTAATAGAAATAGAGTGAAAAAGTAGTGAAAACATAAAAAATGGAAAAAACTCTAAATATAGAGTCAGGAAAATAGAGAGATAGATAATAAATAAAAAAGATCAAAAAAAGTCTCCAGAAACAAAGGGATGATAGAAGAGTAGGCCCAGAACCATAGCAAAAGAATGAAAAACAAGATGGCCGCTCCTGTTGCGAGTGCAAGGGCAAGTTCGCGCAATATTTCCCCCCCGAGCATGCAAAAAGCATTGCGAACACCAAAACGCGTTCGCAAACAGGAAATATGCATCATCAGTGGGCGGAAACACGCAATACACGTTCCAGAACAGTAAATACGCATCGCGAACGGGCGGGACAAGTTAAAAAAAAAAGGTGGCCGCGCCAATTGACGACCCCATGGGCAAGTTTGCGAGATATTTCCCCCCGAACACGCAATACGCGTTCCCAAACAGGAAAAACGCATTGCGAACGGGCAGAACAAGCAACTTCGGGTGCTCAAGGAATTCCGCGTAGCTCACGGAGGGTTTTTACGCAAACTCCGCCCTGGCATAGTAATGTTAGCTTCTGGGAATCATTACACATCTCTTTAGTGGGATGAGCACAGGCTGACAGAGGCTTATGCTAATCTACCTTCATCAATAAATTGGATTTTAATAACTATTAAAAATAGAGGTTTCATTATTTTTCTAGCGTGTTCCCAATCCAGAGAGAACAGTGTTAGTATTTTAATCTGTACTTTGGTTTTCTACATAGGTCAGCTAGACCTCCTACCTTAAAAATTTTAGGGTCTTGTTACTGTAGGGATGTGGTAATATTAATTCTTTACATGTTCGACTTTTAATTACCATGCACTCTACCTTGTGGGCTGCAAGTGCAACAGAGGGCTGACTTCTTAATATTTTTAAGGCAATTTTCACCTATTAAAATGATTATTTTAACAGGTCGCGCTGCAGGATTTACACTGCATCAGTCATGCTATGGTAGCAGGCTAGAAGCCATGTTTTCCTGTGTCACAGTTGTGAATCACACAATAAGTGTTGCACATTACAGGTGAAAATTAACTTTTCATGCCATGGACACACACTCTACCCCATACTATGGCTTTATAGGAGATTAAATATGGCAATTAGGAATTAGCCAGTTACTCCATGCTTTAAGGGTCAGAGCAAGTACACTAGTCACTACAGCAGTGTCACAGTGTGCAAAGTTTAAAAACTAACAATAAAAGTGGGGCAACCATGCAAATAGAGGCATTCACTCAATAAAACAAATGTTGACTGACATATTTTCATTTGCTTCTCATGCATTTATTAGCATCTCATATTTTTCTTTCCAAGATGTGACAATATTATAGAAATCTGGGTTGCATGCTAGCTAGCGAGATCTTGAGCAAGTCAAAGCTATGGTCTGAAAAGTTAGATGTTGTGAGCCAGTAGTATGTATCATATATATTATCCACAAATTTGATTCTACAGTAATTCTACAGTAATCTTATGAGACATAAAATGCAACATCAAAAACACTATATGACATTTAATTTAAGCGTTAAGCACATTGCTGGGTTGACTTGTAATGCCCAGGTTGCAAACTGACTTACATATACTAACTCAGATCCCTGCATTACCAAACTATTAAATTAGCATTTTTCAAGAAATGGGAAGATGATTCAGATTTAAAATCTATTATGCTGGGAGAGGAGACAGGTGTGTGAACGGCCGCGCCGGCTGCTACCCGCCGCTAGGGTCTAAACAACGGGAATAAAGAGATGTTCCCTACCGGAGGCACAAATTAATTAAGAAAATACATGAGGACTTAATGGCAGCGCAGCCCCTGGACTGCGGCGTGCTTCAGGCAGCAATGGTGACTGCGGTGATTACTGGCATGCTGGGGTCTTGCTGCATGCTTCAGCTCGCATCACTTTCAGCTTCGGTCTGGGGTGGAGGAGGGGCCAGCAGGACACGGGTGGCTCACAGCCAGAACTCGCATGAACAGAGGGATGCTTCCAAAGGTAAACCACTCTGTGCAAGCAAAGAATATTGATATCAGCACCACCGCTATGCCACCAGCATCCCCAAATGGAAACGTCATATCCTTGCAGCGCTCCAAGGTGGAGAAGCTAGGAGATAACATTAATGCCACTAATGCCATCAATCCTAAAAGATTTGTGAAGTGATAGCAGAGCCTGGATACCACTTAAAAGGAAGAAGGAAAGGGAGATGGAAGTTTGGAAAAATTCAATGGAGAAACCCAAGATTCCCAGATTGGAAAGCAGCTGAAACAGAAGTCTAAGTCTCAGCAGCAGCAGAGTATCACTGAATTTTTTCCCACCATCGTGATCCCTGCTGGAGACTCCGTGATCGAAATAACAGGAACACCCAGTGGCTGCAACCCGAAGGACCCGCATGGGGATGATGACAGCCTGGAGAAGATCGAGCTAGGTAGAGAAATCCTGCAAACAAGGTGAAGTGGCGAGCGAAGGACAAGCTGGGCCAATTAGACTTCTGGTAAGCCCTAACACTGAATTTGCTTTTGGGAGGAGCTTGTTAGACATTGATAAACAGAAGGACGCTGTACTCCCTCCTCAAATAGCATCAACTGAGGTGATTAGGCACCACTGTCCTGCAGGTGGTTTATCCGTCAGAGCATCGTAAATACAGGCATTTGATAATATGGACACCAGTGTATTAATTGAAGGCGCAACGGGGATTAAGGATCTGGAAGATTCTCAGGAGCAGCGTGACAAGTTCTTCTCACTCCCAAAAGGCTCCGATGTTAGCTCTACTGATTCAGAAACCGGGAGCAATGTTGAGCTATCCAGTTCAAGCCCAGGTAGTCAGCGGGCAGGACCTGGGACCCTGATAAGAAAGAATAGACTTTCCAGAAGGAGTAGAGCTCCCCAGTCACTTGGGTTGACTGCAGATGAATTATCCGAGCATATCGCAAACTCTGCCCTGAAATGGGATTATTCTGCAACGCAGAAAGTCTACCCCGAGCCTTTGGTGCAGGAAGATGCCTCTAGTAACATGAAGACAATGCATATAGAGGAGCCCTCCCTGAAACTGATTTATGAGTCCATCAAGCAGCTCCAAGAAGAGACCCGACTAGATGGAAAAATAATTGTTTGGCACCTAAAAAAGCTGCAAGGGGCAGTAAGAAAGATGGCTAAAGCCTAAAGCCTGCATAGATATGAATACCAGGCTGTTGGCTGCAGAAGAACGCACAGCTACTCTAGAAGAGGATGTGGCTAGAGTCCAAACCCAGCCAGAGTCGCAGGGGGCACAAATTGCTGACATCCAATGGAAATTGGAAGACTTTGAAAACAGACAACGGAAGAATAACCTAAGAATCTTAGGCATCAAAGAAGGAGTTGAGGGCAATGACATCCAAATTTATATGCTGAATTTAATGAAGGGAGCCTTTCTGAAAATTCAACACTGGAACTGGGACCTGGAAAGCTAGTAGGTGCACCGCTTCCCATAGACCCTAAAGAAGCCAGGTCAGACGCATAATGGAGAAATTCCAGAGCCAATAGGAATCATAATTTATTTCTTAAAATTATTTACTCAGAAAAGTAGCATTTTTAAAGGCACGCCCCGATGCCAAACAAACTTATGAAGGTCAGTCTTTTTTCACAAGGCCAGATTTTTTTCATTTTCTGGTGGAGAGACGCTGGAGGCTCACACAACTAATCAAACCATGCCAGGCTCTGGGGGCTGAAGCATATCAGATGAACCCGGCTTGTCTGAAAATCATATTTCAAAATACCGCAAGAGTCTTCACCTCTGAAATTTAAGCAAATGAATACATTGATAAACTGAAATAGTTCAGGCTGAGCAGTCGCTTTTCTAAGCAGCTTATTTTTGGCTTTGCGTCTATGGCTTTTTTTGTCCCAGTAAGAAAGGGAAAGTAAAAGTATATCTCTAAAATAGGTATCAAAAGCTGCTATGACCCGATCGGTGGCGGGGGGGACCTGAGCACAGGGTCTATCACCAAGACTATTGGTCTATTTGTCTCACAGAGTACGCAGGGAGGGGGGGTAGCAAGGGTAGGGTGGAAGGTGAAGGGTTCACGTGAGGTGGTGGGACACCCGGGGGGGGGGGGGAATTAGGAAAAACACCATTACATGAGGAAACTAAAGAGGCTGGGGGAGAAAGGGAGAAAGTGGTGGAACAGTTTAAAACTGTGCAACTAGAATGCGAATTGGGACAGTAAATATATGTGGGTTGAATGACCCTGAGAATCAATGGATAAACAAAGACCTGCGAATGTTGCATGCTGATATAGTGTGCCTGCAGAAGAGGCACATTGAGGGAACCAGGAAATATTTGTTAGAGATGTTGGGATATCAGCTTGTGGCATATACTACGCATGGGACTAGACCCAGGGAGGGGGCTCTTTTGGCCCAGAAGCGGGGTATATTATTTAAAAAACAGGTTACAGATAGATTTGGTCGCTGGGCAGTTGTGGAATGCCAATATTCGGGGGTTAAATTTACTCTCTGTTCAGTCTATGGCTCTACTGGAGATGATCCCGATATTTTTAAATTTCTTAACTCGGATCTCACTGAGTGGCCAATATCAATTATACTCTGCGGTGACTTGTATATCAACGGCTTGGGCGGGCTATGGGATGGGAGCTCTAGCAACTATGTGGGTTGGAAAAGAAATGTTTATTGAGCCCTTACTCAGCTGATGCAAGATAACGGGCTTACAGATGTTTGGTCATATCTAAAGCCTCATGAGGGGGCAGAAAAGTATGTACACCTGGATTATTTTTTTGTTTCGCAGCAACTGCTAATGGCATGCTCCATTAAGAAGTACCCTAGGGTTTTGTCAGACCATAACCCTTTGGTCTTAGAAGAAATTAGTACAAGGTTAGAAATACCTGAACAAACCTGGACATTCAAGAGGGACTTGCTGCAAGATCCTGCTTATATTAATCATATGAGCAAATGGTTGGGAGAGTTTCTGGAGTTTAATAGGGGAAGTGCTGGGAGCGGAGTGGTATGGGATGCTCTTAAGGCTGGGGTTAGGGGGGGGAGACCTTGAGCTTTTTCTTGAATCAGAATAAGCAGCTATACCAGCTCCTAAGCGAAATATACAATAGAATATCAAAGAGGAACTGGTTAGGGCTATAGTTAATGGCTTATGTATAGAGGGAATTTTGCAAAAACTCACCCTAGCAAAGGCAGCCACTGGTGAAATCTCAGTAGCAAGAGCAGCAAAAATACATGGCCTGCCTGCAAAATTGCTGTGTATATATTGAGCAAGTGGTGCATTTATTAGCTATATGGACATGACAGAAGATTGTTAGTGGGGAGATCTTGGAAATCAAGAACCACAACAGTGAATTATTGTCCGGCCCCAGGGACATACAGGAGGAATTCCATAAATTTTATGAGAAGTTATGTGGAGAGGAGGGACACCTGGACATGAGATATATAAAGGGGTACTTAGAGTCTCTTCAGATTGAGCAGTTTTCCCAAGCAGATGTGGAATCCCTGGATGCTCCATACTCAGGGGAAGAAACCCAAAATGTGCTAAAAGATATCCCTTTTGGAAAGGCTGCGAGTCACACTAGAGTTCTGCAGAGTTTTTTTTCTAATCCTAGAGGCCGACCAAATCTATTTAATGTGTCAAGTGCAGAAAGGAGAGCCCCCCCCCCAGAGTAGTGGGCTTGGGCTGACAATGTTATTTTTCCAAAAACGGGGAAATCTCAAAATGAGACGAGGTCTTATAGGCCCATAAGCCTCATGAATAGCAACACAAAAGTTCTCTCAAAGATATCAGCCAATCGGCTGAGCTGTACCATGGTTTTATCCCACGCAGGGGAACGGTCGACCATATATGCAGAGTGATCACTTTATTTGAAGTCAGTTTCCAGAGACCCATTGGCACTTTTTCTGCTTGACGATGAGAAGGCGTTTGATAGGGTCTCCTGGGAGTACCTTTGGGCCTCTCTTGAGAGGGTGAGGTTTAGAAAGGGGTTTATTGAGACTATACAGGCACTCTAAATTTAGAGTCCCTCGTGCCAGGCTCCGATTAATGAGAGGTGAAACAGAACCAATCCGTATCACACAGGGGACTAGACAGGGGTGTCCTTGTTCTCCCCTTTTATTTGCATTTTATATAGACCCCCTGATCCGGAAAATAGAGGGCAATGTGAAAATCCAACCTATCCGGCTTCAAGACTTTCATACTAAAATTCTGGGGTATGTTGATGATCTTATGTAAGTGACACCTAACCCTTATGAAGCCCTAAGGGAGATCGAGAAAGAGGCAAAAACTTTGGGGAGGTTTCAGGCTACTTGTTTTATCGAGATAAAACACAAATAGTGATGAATAGCAAGACCTGCCTATCGGATCCTCGGGTGACGAAATCAGCAGTCTGCTTAGGGGTCACTAAAACTTCCGAATTGGGGAAAGTTGGAGAGGGAAATCTGGCCCGGTATTCCAGAAAGAGAAGAAAAATCTAGACAGGCTGAATAACCTTCATCTTTCAATTGTGGGACAGTGCAACATCATTTAAATGTTATTTCTCCCAAAGATTCTGTATCTCTTTAGAACAATACATTTAGAGATAGAAAGTCATTGATTTAAGGGGATGGAAAAGATGGTCAATATGTTTATGTGGGGACATGGGAAGACTAGAAGGGTGCTTAGATTCATGTCCAATCCCAGATTTAAGAATGTATTACTTGGCAGCAGTAATCCAGTATTTGCGAGGACTGCTTGGAGGGAAGGTTGTGGATCAGTGGAGAAATGAACCCCCCCCCGGATATATACGAACTGTTATTAGGGAATGATGCCTCTAATTGGGTTTTGAAATATAACACACCTAGTTATTATAAAAAAGGTTTAATTTAAGACCTTAGGGGTGGCATCTTCCGTGTGGACTCTTGTCAGGAAGAAACTAGGACTAGGGAGGACAACTTTTTACACTCCACTTTTTGAAATTCCATCATTTCCAGACATATTCCATGATCATGTGATGTCGTGCTGGTATATACTAGGTGTGGGGAAGACAGGGGATGTGATAGATCCAAGCGGACTAGTGCCATTTGAGAAGGTCCAGCTGTCTTAACGTTGATTGGAAAGGTTTTTTTAAATATCTACAGGTTCGGAGCTATATTGCTAAAAAGAAAGGGGGTGAAAGCCTTTAGTAAAGACCCCATAGTGGAGGCGATTAGGGATCTAGAGGGTTGTACTATCACTCAAATATATGGAGGGCTGAAACGGTTGATGTCTGATGATTTAGAGAACACTGTGAGAAGTAGAAGCATAGACTAGGCATTGAGGGTGCTGAGTTCTTTGACTCACTCTACTGAACCACACCATATTGAGATCGTCTGGGCTTCAAGCGCAGCATTATAAAACAATCTTTTCACTATATTATACGCCAGCCAAGATTGCACAATGGGAGGGGCACAGAAGGAGTCCCCTGTCCCGATGCCGCAGCACAGAGGCTAACATTGTGCATATGTTCTCTACTTGTCCGATCTTAAAGACCCTATAGAAAACTTGCTGACACAATCTCTGAGGATTAAAATAAAAATGACAACAGAATTAATGTTATTAGGGGTCACGAAGGAAGGCATGTCAAGGCACAAGACTTTTTTTCTGGCTATGGCAGTAGAAAGAATATGTATATCCTCTACATGGTTGGAATCGGGTCCCCCCTCGTTTCAACAGTGGCTTTCACAGCTTTTAGCTATTTATAATCTTGAAAAGGGGATATATGAAAGGAAAGGATGGAGGACTAAAATACTGGGGAAAAGTATCTGGGCCCCCATCCACAAATGAAAAAATTGATATGGAGGCTAGTTAAGCTACAGCTTAAACAACTTGGAATCTTTGGTGTTCTGAATACTGGCAAATAATGTTATTTTACTGTCAGATATGAAATGCTAAAAAATTGTTCTTATTCTCCCTTGTATAACCTATTTACTACTTTTAGTGCTTCCTCATGTATTTTTCTAAGTGTATTTAATTGATGGTGGCAAAAATAAATAAATAAACCTATCATCAGGGACCACTTTGGTCTTATATGAACAAACTACGGGATAACTAGGTAATATCTCATTTTATTTATTTAACAGTTTTACATAGCAAATGGAAACCGAGAGGTATAGATGTGCTTAACATGGTATCAGTAACAGCAACAAAAGCCTTACAATAAACTGTATGAAACACTCAAGGGAAATGGAGAATGGACATGGGTAGATTGGACGGGAGGAGAGCTATGGCACGGTGAGTGAGATCGAGGTGGAGAAACCTAGAGAACACGATGGGAGAGCAGGAGGAAAATGAAGGAAGGAGCAAGGCTAGGGAAGGCATAGAGGTTGGTGTAGAGGAGAGAGAATGTGTGTTGAACAAAAGATAAGATGGATGGAGAGGAAAGTGGAAGGATGGGGAAAGCAAGGAGGAAGGCATGAAAAGGGAAGGCGAGGTGGAGGGAAGGAGAGACAAAAACAAAAAAAACAGGTTAAGACTTAAGAAAAAGGGAGAGGACGCAAAGTAGAATGTGAAGTGAGAAACAGGAGACGAGTAGGAGAGGGGAGAAGATGGAGAAATTAGAATGAAAATGGGGAGATGAAAAGGGGGGAGCAAGACGTTGGGGATGGCAAAGACAGGAATGTGAGCTAGGCAAGCGGAATTCTGCAGGAGGAGAGGGAACATACGTTCACAAGAAACGGAACACTGTAGAAGACAGAGTCGGGGTGTAGAGACCCAACAACTACTTTACATCAGTATCAATGGGACACATGCAGTATAAAGAGATGAGTCTTTAAGACAGCAAATTATAATTCTAGAAATGAAGCCATGGGAGATTAGACTTTATTACTGCTTATTTATTCCATTAGCATAAATAAATATTTTAACAGGCTTTATTTTAAAACACAATTGACCTATTAAACAAATTGTTGAGATTGCTATTCAAAACGACTATGAAACACTGGGATCCAACAAGGACTAGGGTAAATATTATCATACAAGGAAACATAGTAAGATATTTATGATCAAATTAAACTGTGTAGTTGCATATAAATGAGGGAAAGACATGTTTTTGTTTCCTTCTAACATGGTAGGTGAATGATGTACCAATGCATACACTCAATTATATACTTCCCTCTACTTCCCTCCTAAGCACACGTATTATTTGAAGAGCTGATCCATATATGCTGCAAAGGTCAAAACTATTTATTGTATGCCACAATAAGCATGTGTGTAATAGCCATACGCTTAAATCAGGAGGAACTATTGATGGAACTTCTAATAGAATGAGCAATTATTGCAGCCTGCTATGCCTAGTTGATCTTCAGGAAAGATGTTCGGCCAATATCTGTTGCATCTTCAAGGCTATAAAGAAATTACGCTTCTGTTCTCACTGTGATTTTATTTAACGTATTTATTTTAGGTATTAATACAGCACAGAACTTGACGTAAGGGGAGTGCAGCACAGAACATGTTGTAAACATGAATATCACGAAGTTCACACAAGATTAGGTAAGTAAAGAACATAGGCTTGTGACAGAGCATGGAAGCGGTTGTTTCAAAGAGGGAGATAAGACCGGGAAATGATGTTTGCGGAGACAAGTCTTGAGATCTTTCCTAAATGAAAGGAGACTTGAATTCCTCAAGGAAGGAGTTTCAAAGTATGTTGGCCAGTCAGGAGAAGGCTTGGTTGGTGATTTTATTAGATTGCTGAATACAGCATCCTATTACGGTGGAAGATTTGCAGACAGATAAACAGCATGCAGACCAAAGTGACTTGCTAGAAATTATCCATACATTTTCTGCAATAAATGTATTGCTGTTATATTTTGTACTTCCAGTCTATACTGCATAATTCCTCTAGCTATGAAGGACTATTATGTTAAATCTATTTTTGCAGACTAGCTTCTTTCAATTGAATCTGCGTTCAGCAGATCTTCTTGCCTCAAATTCTAGTATGCTCATGGGGACGAATCATAATCTGTTGAAACGTAAGTGAGGAGCTAATTTTTGCCTAGGTCAAATGCCACTCGCCAAGGATAAACATTTTGGTTTCCATCTGGACAAGTAAAGAGACGTTTTAAGGCATGGGCAAAGTGGGCTCTGGCCAGGAGCCTCAACCTTTCAGAGGGCACACTGACAGAGTCAACTCTGTTTTGCAGAGTCTTGCCCTGATGTCCTTGAATAATTCTTAAACAGATTTTTGTAAATAGCGTTTTACTTTAATTTATTTTTAATGTGGGTAATTTGGGAGCGTCTCTTACAGACATTTTGCAGACAAATGTGTTTATGTTTCATGCAACAACCATAAAAAAGTTTCTTTTAGATCAAAACGGGGACCTCACATATGAGAAGAAATGGAGGGTGTCACAGAGATTATTTGTAGTAATATTAGTGAGCTGCTGCTGTGTTTCAATATTGAAAACACGTCACTATGCCTCAATATTAGATGTAAACACATTTAGGATTTGGACCAGCGTGCCTGTGCACTATCAGTGACCTGTACAAAGAGGGTGTGAATGAACTGAAACTGTATCATAAATTCAAAGCTGTTCTGAATAGAGGCCCCTGAAATACGTTTTGCCCACGGCCCCCAAAATCCTTAAGACACCCCTGGACAAGGAACTATCTATAGAAGCACAGGTCAACTAGTGGTATTATTCTCATTCCATCAAATCTGGAGACTCAAAAATATTTTTCTATTCTTTTTACAGAATCTACGAGGAGGACTGGATTTAGTGCTGATCCTTGTGGAACTCCACAAGGAGTACTTTAGAAAAAATACTTGTATGTGGATATGAAACTAATCTGCGGTCACTGAGATAACCAAGAGGGCATCAACCTATGGGCCGTGCCTTTGATTTGTTTACTTTCAAGCCTCATTAATGGTACATGCTGGTTAAACAAATCAAAATCTGCCAACAAATCCAAAAGAATCGGAGCAGCAGCCTCGTTAGTATCAAATATTTATCTAAGATTATCCAGCACGAAATCAGCACCAATTTATTCCTCTTAGAGATTGAAATCCTGCTTGTGGAGGATTCAAGACATCATGGTTTTCCATGAAATCACTAATAAATTTAGTTCAACATTTTTTACATGACTTTTAGCCATCATAGGTAACAGCATATGTTTCGCTAGTTGTGTGGCTTACTGGGGTTCAAGCTAGGATTCTTCAGTAATGGCAGTCTCAACTCAGTTATGTTGTACCCAGGAAGCACAGATCCTGTAGCAACGGAATGATTAATATTAGAGCAAACAGCTTTAAATAATGGATTCACCACTTGTGGGTGCTGCATAGGCCAAACAGAGAAAGGGAAACTGGACTTAAAGCAGTAAAGGTTTAACTTTCATTGATTGCAAGTAACAATAAGATAGAAATCAGAACAACAACAGTTATTACCCTTTTTTGTACGTAATCGCAGATATCTTGGATTTTAGATAAAAAGGAAAGTGTTAAACTATCAACACAAATTCACTTCTGGGACCATCATTTTCTAAAGGTTTGGGGGCCGTCAGTTCTTTCACTACAGAAGATTTCTGAACTAAGGAAACGTTCTTCAACGCCAATCTAAGGGACTTGTGGTTGCCATATTACACACAGATAACTTTTTAGAAGCAAAGATAACTAGGGAATGCTGTATTAATGCAAAGAACAGTTCCCATCAGTATAGGTCTCAGCTATAACTCAGTGTATGTCTGTGTAAGGTGTCGAAAAAGGAGCCACCTATTACCTTGACCGAGGTGTAGCCCATATCTATGATTTTATACTTTTTCAATTTGTTTCAATCCATACACCATTCAAAGCATAGCATATCATAGTGGCCGGCCCTAGACGAAGGGCAGAGGCATCTACAAAAATGTGTACCACTGAGCAAACATTAAACAAAGCACATAACCAGCTTTAGGAGCAGGTCATTTAAAATGCAGACATTCCTTAAATGCCCTATGTGGCTTGAAGACCATCTCTACCTTCGACCAAAATATAAAAGTATCCTGTTGCAATGGGTTTAGAGAATTTTAGTATTAATGAGAACATTTTGTTTTCCAAGGACTTAATGAAGGTATACAAGTTTGCTGAAGAATTACAATTTATAAAAATACATTTTTGAATATTTCACAGTGAGTGTAACCACCATACCAACGTTACTATGGTTCTGTCCAATACTAAAAGACAAATGTTTTCCTTCTTTATTATGTCAAGCTATAGCAGAAATGGTCCAAAAGTCACCTGCTTTATGGATTTGATGTGCACTCTTATCCCCTCAGTTTTTGCACAGCTTCAACAGTTGATCTGGTCTCCTATGGTCTGCACTGTAGGTGAGTTTTGGATTGATAACAGATGTAAGTGAGCGATAGTCGCAGAGAAACATGAATGATTTGAAAATTAATCTGCGAATGCATTTTATGTTGCAGAGTAGCATGAGTGCCATCTTTGCTTTGGATGGGTCATTGCCTTTCGTTACTCAAAATCATATTCTTCTTATCAGAGATCTCTGCCGTTTAAATTAGGCCCGGTAGAAATGTCAATTGTGCCCAAGTAATCAGAGTAATTTCACGTTACTCGTGATGTGAAATTACAGAAAATTATGCGATTACGCGCGCGTGTAATTTTCAGTCATTTGGAGAAAAATGCCTACCCAAGAGCACAGGAACAGAGTGCGAGTGGTCACTGGCTGCTGCTGGTCCTGTTCTGTTGCACTTAGAACTATTTTCTTAGGGCACAATACATCCTCAGGTGCATTTTGGATGTGAAAAGGCATTTTGCGCTAAAAAAATTAGGAGGGTTAAATGACAGGTTATGCTCCTCACAAACTTTCATGTAATCTTGTGTAATTTTTTTAAATTTAAACTACAGAAAATTACACGCGTTACTTCCACCTCTAAGTTTTAATCTCAATTCTCTGCTGTACTTTAGTATAGCCATTCGTAAGCACCATCTGGGCATTAGAGTGGAACCCTGAGAAATCCCTGGGAGGGAGAGTTAACTGCAGTGCACCACCATGCATTTAGTGTTGAAGAAGCAAGATCATCACAAGTTTCAAAACGTCAATACCCCCTTTAACTAGCGAGGAATGATTTAAATATTACATTTATAGTCTTGAGAGAGAATGATCATCATGATCCCCACTGTGAGTAAAAGATGTGGGAGACAAGAATGAAAGAAGATATACTACTGTGTTTTCTGTAATCTTCTCAGAATTTTGTTACAAATATTTTAAAGCACCAAGTCCCAGAGCAATAATGTTATGTGAAAATAAGTATTCAATATTTGGTTCAGAGTCCTTCACAACTTCATTCAACCGTGGCGCTTTTATTTATTTTTTTAATTATCAGATCAAAAAAATTTATTTCAGAATAGATAACTATAGAGGAGATATTTACCCCAGCTTGAAGACATCTGTTTTAGGATGCAGCAGCAAGTCCACTATCATTCTCAATAAGGTAATGCTGTTGGGGGTTGTAGTGCTCATTTAGAGACGATGGAAACACTCCAGAGACAACTTTATTTTAAATATTGAATACTGTAACAGTTAGTTACTTTTCCTAATGCCTCGCTCGTTTAAGGTTTTCTTGACAAACTTGTTTTGTGCGGTATTAGCTCGCACCATGAGAATATTATCCAGTTAATCATCTTTTTTAAAACACAGATAAAATCTTAGACAAGCAAAATAGACATATAGTATACACATATATGTAGTAATTCACAGAATTAAAGTGCTTTGAAACACTGTGATAAAAAAAGTACACTGTAACGTTGTCGTTTTTTTCCCTTCCAAATTGTAACACAAACTCTTCCCACAACGGTCTCTGTTGTTAAAATGGTAGTTGGCTAACTAAAGCGTTAGCAGAGACGTAGATAAAGGATGGTCGCTTTTCCTCAGAAAAACATTTACTTTCCTTCTTCAGTGTGTCCTTTACAATGCCCGATTTGATAGAATAACCATAAAAGATAGTAGGAGAAAGTTATAAAAAATTAGATTTTCCCAGTCACGTGTGCGTTCCCCTTCAAACTCCTAGAATCAACTTGTTTATGCCAAGTAACATCCTCTAGGTAATGCAGCGGCGCCATCTGCTGGACAGACTAAATCTCTTCATACTTTGGAAAACGCTGTCGATAATGATCCAGCCAGGATGATGCAAAACGCCACTGCAAGTATGATATAGTTTTTCAGCCCCTATAAAAATAAAAGACAAAAAGCTATTATTGGACAACGTTAAACTTGTAGGCAGTAGGTGATAGAGTATAATACAGAAATACTCACATTACGGACTTAACCAGTGGCAATTATCAAATGAAATACAGCTTTGATATACAATATACACATGCGTGTAGTGGCAAAACGAAAATGTATTTATCTTTATTCTCACTTCTCTTCTAGTAGTTACTTTTATTTTTTTAACTCACAAGGGAAATAACGTTTGCTTGAAAAACAAGCATTTGCTATGCAATCGGTCTAGCCTTTAGGACATTATATGTATTTAGCTATGCAGCACATTAGCCTGGGTGCTGAAACATCTACTGTTCTTTAACATGGAGGGAAAGTAAGCAGTAAACTGTGTGACACGCCAGGTATGGGAACACATGGAGAGGCATATTGCCTTTCAGCAGAAAATGGTATAGTCCAAAGCTCTGTTTTTCATGTAAAATCAGGGCCTTCGGTGGTCCTATCACTGAAAATACATGATTTAAAAACAATATTATTGTCTACGGTTGCTCATGGAAGACAATTTCTATGGACTGGAATTTAGAGAATTGCTAAAGTGATTCTTGTATTTTACTGACCTCTGCTGGTCGTTTTCTATCAAGAAAGTTAAATAGAGGCAGTTGCCACAAAAATTTAAAAAAAGAAAGTCCCTCAGCAGAGATCAATTCTGGTATTTTACTGATCTCTACGTTTTTTTTATCAAGACAGCTAAATAGACGCAGTTGAACAAGCAGAAAGCAATTCTGGTATTTTACTGACCTCTACTGGTCGTTTTCTATCAAGACAGTTAAATAGAGGCTGTTGAACAGAAAACAAACGTCCCTAAGCGGAAGCAGACAAGTCCTAGGGCTGATCCCCAGAGCCCACAAAGTACACACACATATAACTATATACTAAAGTATATATAAGAGGTCTTGAATACTTGACCAAAAAACGATGATCTGCATTATTTACAATTGTCAAGTATTGTTCTTTCCGTAAGTATGTTGTCAATAGAAAGTATTTTTTAACAGTTTGGCAAGTAGTTAAAACCTGACAATACTCCCACTAATATGTTATCATTCTGCCAATAGTGTCTTTACTGTAGCGCTGAGAAGCCTATGGCCTATGTTCACTTCAGAAAACAAGATAAATATGATTATGAAATAGATGTGTGCAATTTTTGGTTACACTGATGTAAGCTAGCATGATTCCTGCTTTTCACATTATGTGAAATTTGCAACTTTTTCATTATTTCCATAACACAATTTCTTTTGTGATTTGTGCTTGCTGGAAGTCTATTGGAGTAGAAAATGTATTTCTTAAAGAATATTTCACGTCAAATAAGTCTACAGTTGTTATTCAGCTTGACATTTCCGTGCAAGGTATACATTACAAAAAAGCTATTTTAGATATTGGGGTAATGTATTTCGTATAATGCATGTCATTTTGTGAACATTTCTTTTATTAAAACACAATTAGTGCATTCCGACAAACAACAACTCTGTCATAGTTTGAAGGCAAACTCACTTCTGCTCTTGAGCAAACATTTATGATGTATAGGGCCAGATAATAAACATTAGTAACAGTATATTTATTTATTAGGTTTTAGATAAAAAGAAAAGTGCAGGAAACTACCACTGCTATACCAGTCTCTCGTTAATGACATAGACATTCCATTTTTCATCCTATACAAAAAGTAATACCAACCCCCCCTTCAGCCCTTACTTCCGTCACACCCACCCCACACCCTAAACACTCTTTAAGCAATTGTGTTCATTGTATTGTTCGCCAAGAAAGCACTTTACTTCAGTACCAAGACTGGTAGGCCACTCTCTGTTTTCATTCAATTTATTTGTTTCTGTGATGAGTCAATATATTTTGTTTTGGGCAAACATAACCACTCGAACCTCTGGAAGACTTTAAAAAAAAAAAGTTTTTATTACTTTTGCACTCTTAGGGGCCGATTCCGATCCGGGTCGGAAGGGCACCGAACGCAATCCGGCCGGAAAAACTACATGGCGTACGCATGTTTTCGGCCCGACTCGTACAGCTGTATGATGCGAGCTACATGAAATTCACTGACCGACTCGTTTCCGGGTCCGAACCGCTCCGTACGTCTTGGTTGGAAGCTAACCGTGGCGTGCAATAGATGCGATTCACGACCGAGCCAGTACGATGCACGCGTCGGACACCCTGTGCGAGCCGGAGTGTCCAGCTCGGAAATCGTCTGGGTGGTTGCCTTTGGGGGTCTGCGTCGGACCCCCTGTCACCCACAGCCCTATGACTCGGACACAGGGGGAGACCCATGGGTCTCCTCAACACAGGCATGTACGGTGCGGATGGCACCGATGCGTACTCACTGTAGGGGGCGCACTTGTCCGCGACATACCCATTCAGTCAATGGGAGCCCATGTACGTGTCGTCCAACCGGCTACCATTGACTTCTATGGGAGTCCGACCGAACCAAGTCCGACAGCATATGGTCGCATTGTACTCGCTCGGTCGGTCGGACTGCAGGACTCCGGCTCGGTCGGAAAACACTCCAGATCCGGCTCGGTCAGTGCTTTCCGACCCGGATCGGAATCATCCCCTAAATGTGTATTGCATATGTTTGAAAAAACATAAATACAAAAGTTGCTGGTTTTCCAATATCAGAATAGCCGAACTATTGGCTTTGCCAATGTTTGTATATAGGTGGTAGAAATGACAGAACTTCATCAGATTTATCGTACAGTCAAACTGATTATATATCTGCATTTCCAAATCTATATTCTTTAAGGAAAGCCGGTTAGCTACAGTACGTACTAAAATCATGAAGCTGTTTTTCCAAACTTGAGCAGCTAGTTTAGGGACTTAAGTGTTTGCTGATAAGATCTTTGTGCAGCCTGCAAATAACATAGTGAAATTCTGTCAGAGCCACCTCAGCTTGTCATCCTTCAGCGATCAATATATTCAGCGCCATTTAGGGCATATTATTGACAAAGCTATATAGGGACACAAACACGACATCACGCCCATTATAAAAATAAGTTTCTAAAGGGTGTATGGTGCATTTATTTTAGAGGGAATAAAAAATGTATGTGCAGGGGGGTCAAGAACGTAACTTCTATTGGTGCAGGAGGTGCAGTGGCACCAGGGCCCACTATGGCCCTCTAAACCATAATTATTGCTGCATTTGATACTTCAAGCAGCAGCCCATTTCTCTTCTTTACACTAGGACCCGTGACACGGTGGCTACGCTACTGGGTGGGGTGTAGGAGGGTCAATAATGTTCAACATGGGCAAGTAATACTAGCACCTTCCAATGCCACTTCTCAGTATGAACTAGTAGCCGTTAACAATTTCATAGTGACCCCCATAGTATGCCTTGTTGCTAAATTACTAATTAAAGATGACAGTAAACTGCTATTCAGTTGATTAATGCAGCAGTATAGGGTAACAAAATCATACAGCCATAGCCTCTGCACTTGGGCACAAAACACGAGAATTCTAGCCTGATGTGAATGTAGGTGAATGAGAGGAGTGGGAGTTGTGAATTGAGCAGTGATGTGTGGCTGGGATAATGGATTCCTCACCTGCCCCAACACTTGAGCTGAAACTTGAGTCCTTTGTCTGAGCGGGCCCACAACCATCCCAGTTCGATCTTATCTGCACAGGACAGAAAGGCTGCTGACAGCCGGAAGCCACTGCTCTGTGATGACAGCGAGAAGTCTAAGATGGACGCAGCCGTGGCAGCCATGGCTGGATGGACATCTTGGCCCTGCAAATGCACAACATTGTGCTTTTCTCAATACCGGCAGAATTATCTGTGTTGAAGTAATAAATTAACCTGAATATTCCGCCTCGTTTGTCGATACTAATGTTGTACTTTCCTGACGACTCCTGATTCGAGGAGGAAAGCGAAAAGATTTGACGTGAATGTAATCTAGAAAAAAAAATACAGTTTTAACTGGGAATAATGGCAGTGTGGTTTTCAACCTAACCACTCTAGGCTTGTTTATTCTCAAAAAGCTTGGAAACGTATATTTGTCCATCAG
The DNA here is from genome assembly GCF_964204655.1 of Triturus cristatus. Classification (NCBI taxonomy): domain Eukaryota; kingdom Metazoa; phylum Chordata; class Amphibia; order Caudata; family Salamandridae; genus Triturus; species Triturus cristatus. Next base: position 575,478,452 of record NC_140582.1, on the reverse strand, counting down.
TGGTCTGGGCTTTGGAGACAGCGGTTTCCCTCGATATTGACGGCTGGGTCAGATCTTGCCCACATTCAAGCCTTCAAAATCAAATGTTCTTCTGAGCGTTTGAAATAAACTCACCACCTTCGTGTGTATTTTAAAGATTGGCTCTGATCGGGTCTTTCAAGAACAAGCATTTGCAATGCAATAGGACTTGCATTTACGCAAGACCTATAGCATTGCATCACAGACAACGGGAGTGCGGGCGGGGGGAGTGGGGAGAAGGGGGCAAGAAGTGCTCACAGTCTAAATAACACGTACCGTGCAGTTAAATACTCAAAGTAAAGGGGCCAGTAGCCATGGGAGGGTACAAATGACGACATGGCCATAATATGGAGGGACTAACAAGCCTGATAATCAGATGGCAGCATTTGCGAAAGACAATGAGACGAGCCAATTAACAACATGGGCGGAGAGTGGGCGGAGCTTCCACGGAGCTTCCACTCCATACTCCATTACTGCATGCCTCGCACAACGAGCAGCGCATGCGCGCTGCCACTATAGGCTCGACCTTAAAAAATACCAGAAACTCTACAACTTCAGTTGTTGGGATATTATACAACCATAACGGCCAGGCCACACACACTTTAAGCTCTGTGTTCAATACCATTTGCCCCACTGTTCACTGTACTTTAGCTATGCCCTGTAAATGTTGGGTACAAGACCTTGCTTTCATCAGACTCTATACTGAATACCTTATACGTGATGTTATTGATCACTGTGGATGCCATTTATAACCTCATGAGTGAGGTCATGAGCAGTGGGTTGTAAGAAGTCATGGCTGCAACGCTCACAATAGTGTTGTTTTTTAACTGCCAAGTTAAAAAAACACTAAAATCGCCAACACAAAACTTCAATTAAAAAAAGTTATTTAATTAATATTGGTGTACCACAGTGTCTTTTAATTCCAATACCAGCTTCGATGTTAGGTTTGCTTTGTTGTGGTTCAAGTACAGATCCGTGGCTGCCAGCACCGATCGCGGGCAGGGGTGTAAAAAAAGAAAAACAGAGAGAAAAAAATTACCTGCTTGCCGCATCTCTTCTCCGCGTCCCTCGTCTTCTAACCCGGCCAGAACAGGAATGAAAAGCACCAGGCTGCCTATAGCCGATCACAACATTGCCTCTCCTAAGCCAATCAGTGATTTGTCTGAGCGCCGTGGCGCTCAGACAGGCAATGGAGCCTGCACATGTTCTCCACCCAGGCTGTAATTCAGCATGGGTGGAGAAAGTGCAAAGTGTGCATGAATATTTAGCCGGCCCAATACGGCCAGCCAAACATTCATGCGCACTTGGAGTGGGCAAACCGCTCCTCCCTATGCTCTTGTGTGAGCAGCCCGTCCTAGCCCACAAAGCAGCCGCAGCAGGAGAACATAAAATTATATTATCATCAATGAGTCGATTCCGATCCTGTAAAAAGGACCTACGAATCGTAGTACGGAGCGTTTTCTCCGTACGACTCGCACCCGGTAAACTGTCCCTACAACCTAGGAAGTACGATTCGTACAGAAAGCCTATTTCCGTACGAATCGTACAAAAGACCGTACGTGGAAAAAATACCTACGATTCTGATCCGGAACAGCTTGTACGCGACATCCGGATATATTCAGGCAGCGGTTTGCGGCCCAGCAAGTACGATTCGTCCCTACGTCACTCCGCACGGCCCTTTTTTTTACGGGAGTCAAACACAGCCGGAAAAGCAGAGTTTGACGCGAACCGCTACGCAACGGAGCCCCGGTACGCGACGTACACGCCATGAACCCCATCGTACGTGTCATACCGGTCCTCTTGGCCTACGACTTGGTGCACCGCACCAGACGCACACGCCGCAGAAGGTGAGAACAACACCCAGGCGCCAGGGGGGTGAGGGGCAGGAAACATACCCCATACACAAACCAAAACTTATAATATGTAGGTCATACATTACCACCAGGCTCTGGTCACTTGGGGGGGCATGTCCAGAAACACCTGCGTACCGCAACAATGGAAGTGGATGTGTACGGTGCGTACCACACATACCCCTACGGCACCATTACAACAGTGGTACGGACCGTAGCCACGCATGAATGCGTGGGTACGGTGCGTACCACACGTACCCCTACGGCACCATCACAACAGTGGTACGGACCGTACCCACGCATGAATGCGTCGGTACGGTGCGTACCACACGTACCCCTACGGCACCATCACAACAGTGGTACGGACCGTACCCATGCATGAATGCGTGGGTACGGTCCGTACCACACGTACCCCTACGGCATCAGTACTTTTTGGATACGAGGCGTACACACACCATGAATGTGAGCTTAGAGGACTGGCCCTGCATGTCAACATCATATTGGTGTGTGTGTGTAGGTCCAGGCCAGCAGTGTACAGCTCCAAGGGGGTGCATGGGTGGGTGCATATGACTCCCAGCAGTGAACACAGATATGAGGGGTGGGTGCATAGGACTCCCAGCAGTGTCCAGACATATGGGGGTGGGTGCATATCACTCCCAGCAGTGTCCAGACATATGGGGGTGGGTGCATATCACTACCAGCAGTGGACAGACATATGGGGGTGTGTGCATATCACTCCCAGCAGTGTCCAGACATATGGGGGTGGGTGCATATCACTACCAGCAGTGGACAGACATATGGGGGTGGGTGCACATCACTACCAGCAGTGTCCAGATATATGGGGGTGGGTGCATATGACTCCCAGCAGAGTCCAGACATATGGGGGTGGGTGCATATGACTCCCAGAAGTAGATAGAGATATGAGGGGTGGGTGCATATCACTACCAGCAGTGGACAGACATATGGGGGTGTGTGCATATCACTCCCAGCAGTGTCCAGACATATGGGGGTGGGTGCATATCACTACCAGCAGTGGACAGACATATGGGGGTGGGTGCATATCACTACCAGCAGTGTCCAGATATATGGGGGTGGGTGCATATGACTCCCAGCAGTGTCCAGTCATATGGGGGTGGGTGCATATGACTCCCAGCAGTGGACAGAGATATGAGGGGTGGGTGCATATCACTACCAGCAGTGGACAGAGATATGAGGGGTGGGTGCATATCACTACCAGCAGATTCCAGACATATGGGGGTGGGTGCATATCACTACCAGCAGTGTCCAGACATATGGGGGTGGGTGCATATCACTACCAGCAGTGGACAGAGATATGAGGGGTGGGTGCATATAACTACCAACAGTGGACAGAGATATGAGGGGCGGGTGCAGAGGACTCCCAGCAGTGGACAGATATATGAGGGGGGTGCATATCACTACCAGCAGTGTCCAGACATATGAGGGGTGGGTGCATATCACTACCAGCAGTGGTCAGAGACATGAGGGGTGGGTGCATATGACTCCCAGCAGTGCACAGAGATATGAGGAGTGGATGCATATCACTACCAGCAGTGGACAGAGATATGAGGGGTGGGTGCATATCACTACCAGCAGTGTCCAGACATATTGGGGTGGGTGCATATCACTACCAGCAGTGTACAGACATATGGGGTGGGTGAATATCACTACCAGCAGTGGACAGAGATATGAGGGGTGGATGCATATCACTACCAGCAGTGTCCAGACATATGGGGTGGGTGCATATCACTACCAGCAGTGGACAGAGATATGAGGGGTGGGTGCATATCACTACCAGCAGTGTCCAGACATATGAGGGGTGGTTGCAGAGGACTCCCAGCAATGTCACACTCCCAGGAGGATGGATGTCTTTCACACACTGCATGACACACCACATGTGGGTGTGAGGACATATAAACACATGCATACCCACCCATGGTGGATGCAGCACAATACACACCCTGATTTCATGCCACAAGACTGTATAGTCATGTAACTGCATACAAAACTAAGATAGCCAAAGGGAACACACACTGTCACGCACATCCCAGGACTGATAGGAATGTCCAGGTGCTGGTCCAGCCACCAAGATGTTGTCTCTCATGGAAGGAATAGGGTTCAATGCCACTAGATACAATGCCCACAATTGTGAGTCAGGTGCACAAATACCCTGCATAACACGTACCATTTGTGTGTTAGGCTGTGATTACACACATGCATAGTGCTGAAAAGGGACAATTTGTCCCTGATGCCATTCCTACATACCCAAAACACAAGTACAGTGACTAGCAAGGATGGCACAGACGATTGAGCAGGAGACATCGGTGAGCAGGCATGGCCATTGTTGAAGGGATCTGTCACCAACAAAGGAAATGTGGACACAGGTCAGCACAACAATTGTCCAACTGTTTGCAGGGACGATGTCAGGTGCCACAGAGGAAGGAACACTCCTTGGGACAATGTCTCCAAAGGAAATGAACACACACTAGCAATGATTATTTGCACAGACATTGTGATGGCACACAGATACCATGGTCCACCTCATGACCATCATACAAAAACATATCTCAGAACCCTAATACATTACCAGAACACCAACTTCATGATCCACATCACCAACATCAAGTACCTGAAATGCAATAGTCTTGAAAGTAAAAGAAAAGGCTTTATTCAGCACTGAGAAATAATAAATTAATAAGACTATGTACAAAGGCCAATGGCCAGTCCATTTCTCGAGTCCAAGGGAGGACGTAGGGGACCGCGTCCACCCCTACCTTGCCTGCACAAACGAACCTCAAGGTTTGGCGACCAGGGGGGGCATCATCAGTGGCAGGACCAGGCACCGCAGGGACAGGAGGGGGTTGGGTATGTGTGGTGGGTGCAGGGGGGGGACGTCTCCACCACAGGGGGTGGGGCAGCGCCAAAGGTGGACGTGAACACGGCGCTGCACACTTCAGCTAGGGCCTCCATCCTAACCCCTGCACCGGAAGATACCCCAGGGCCAACGGAGGGTGTGGTGGCCGAGGGATGGGGTGCAGCGCTCTTTGGGGAGGGGGTTGACATGGGGGACTCAACTCCCCTGCCCAGGGACTTCCTCGCACGCTTGTGAGGTGGTGTCACAGTGGGGCTGAGGGCCAGACCAGCCATGTAGCTGTCCTTGGGTGACAGTTTGGCAGGGGAGCTAAGGGGAGTGGCTTTGGAGGAACTGGGTTGTGAAGACTGCGGACTATGACTGTGGCTGCGTGTCTGTCGTCTTCCCCCGGGCCCTGTGGGTGTGCTAACATCCCCCTGAGTGTGCGTGCCAGGATGTGTGCGCTGTGCCTTACTTGTGGGTGTGCTGGATGTGTCTGTTGGGGTGCGGGCCCGTGACTGTCTGGGGTGGGGGGGGATGGAGCACTGCAGGGCAGTAACTGCTGCCGTCAGTGAAGAGTCCATGGACCGCAGAGTCCTGCGTTGGTCAGACATCGTTGCTGACATACCCTCCATGAACGACACCACCTGTGTGAGCAGTCTAGTGTGGTCATGGAGGACATTCAGCTTCGATGCCTGCCCAACCTGCAACTCCCGCAGTATGTCCACAGACTCTTCACTGAGGGCAGCAGGGGTGACAGGGGCAGGGGGTGCGGTGCCTGGCACGAAGGAGACACGGTGGGACACTGCACGGACAGGAGGGACGGGAGCAACTGGGAGGGCGGAGATGGGAATGGAGGAGGCGGGGAGAGATGTGGGTATGCTGCCAATTGGTGTTGCGGCCTCCGCCTCCTCAGGGAGTTCAGCCTCGGACCCGTCGGCGTCGTAGCTGCTCTCGCCTCCAGACAGGTCCTCCAACTTACTCCCCTCGCCCTCTGTGCCACTGGCTCCTGCTGACTCCACAGCACTGGCGGCACTGTCGCTGGGTCCCTCCTCAAGGTCCATGCAGGTGACTCCCTCGTTTTCGGTTGATGATGCTGTGGACAAGGATAAGAAACCAAAATGCATCAGTCACCTGTATACATCTGACACATGAGCACAAAACAATTGGTCACAGTGCATATCCGGCAATGCATCATGAGTAACAGCTATATTACTCCGCACATATGTATGCCCTGTACTGCCCAGTTGGTAGACCCACTATGCCACTTGGACACCATGAAAAAAAGAACACACCAGGCCACAACTTGAATGAGAAATAGACTGAGAAGCTAGTGTCTGTGAACCGGTGAGCACAGCAATACAATGAAGTCATGCCACCTCTTGTTTACCCTGAAAGAAAAAGTAGTGGTGCACCCAAGGTAAACTAACACACCTCAATACTCAAGGTGTCACCACACTCAAAGACCTGTAAGTCCTTTGGAACACAAAACAAAAAAATGTGGTTACCTTGGGACTCACAATACTTCAAACAATCGACATGTTTTGAATGTGGAAATTCGCCATCTCGTGAAAAGAACACTCATGTGCCTGGATGAAATATGTCGCACAAGGCAGTGCACACAAAAGTACCTTTACCCTGTCATTGACGAAGCTGACACCTTTTCTATGAAGCCACAGTTAGAAATAAATGGTGTTGTAGAAAGTACATATACATGTGCCCACAGAGGTCTTGAGGTCTTGACACTCGTTAGTTCGTATCACCAACAACAAAGGAGTCTCACAAAATCCAGACCTCAGTGGGAACATGTATATGGAGAATCTGCAACACCAATTAATTCTAACAGTGGCTTCTTTGAAAAGGTGCCAGTGTGTACAATGAAAGTGGAAATGCTGTTTGGTGTGCACTTCCTTGGGAGATATCTTTCATGCAGGCACATCATTGTTCTTACCACAAATCATCAAATTACCACATTTAAAACATGAAGAGCTGTTGACAAGTGCTGTGAGTGCCAAGGTACAAACTATTTAGAGTAACAACTTGAATTATGTCATTTGTCACATGGCTATCCGTCACCTGATTACACAGTTGGCTACACATATGACCTACTGCCTGTCATCTGGAGTGGCACACATGTCCACACCCAGGACAATGCATAAGCTAATAGGCCTGCAATTGGTTTGAAAAAAAGCCTAGCTGTACTGTGGGGACACCCTCATGGCAAGCCAGAATGTACACACAGATGTCAGCACACAAAGTCACAACTGCGTTGCATCTGAACCACACACAGATGCCAAAAATGTATGAGCACGATACATGTTTGTAAAAAACTGACACAGGCTGCAAAGCACGAACATTAAGCACTGGACACCATCACAGGGGCACTGCACGTTGATTTTCTGTACAGCCAATTCTCACACACAAATCAGACCTGGCAATGAAAAATCAGGGTTGCACATGTATGCCCCTCCCGCACACCCCCCCCATACCTGAGTCAATGTGACTGATACAGATCAAGAAGTGACACCGCTTATTCAGGGTTACAATAACTGTGCTTGAAAGGAATATGCTACTTACCAGTATGCATCTGTTCTTGGCATGTAGAGCTGCAGATCTATACACTTTTGCATAGATCGCCATCTGGTGTTGGGCCCGGATGTTTGCAGTTTGTTTTTCTTCTTGGACAGTCTTTGGAAGTCACGAGTTCGGTGACTCCTCCTTCGGTCCGTACTGCGCATGGGCTTCGGCTCCATCCTCAGATTGTTTTTCGCCAGCAGGGAAAAGATGGAGCGTAGTGATAATAGTAAAGAAACCCATGTGTGTTGTATCTAAATAAGATAGACTGGAACGGATACAGGTAGCCGGGGAGGCGGGTGGGCGTGTATAGATCTGCAGCTCTACATGCCAAGAACAGATGCATACTGGTAAGTAGCATATTCCGTTCGAGGCATATGAGCTGCAGATTATACACTGTGCATAGATTATATAGCAGTACCCAACCCTAGCGGCGACCACCGGTATCCGTTGCAGTGGTTTGAAACAGTGTCTTTAGTACAGCCTGGCCCACACTAGCTTGTTGTTTGGAGTGCACATCTACACAGTAATGTTTTGTGAAGGTGTGCGGTGTTGACCATGTGGCTGCTTTGCAGATGTCATCTAAGGGTATGTTCCCTAGAAAAGCCATAGAAGCCCCTATCTTTCTTATAGAGTGGGCTTTAGGTGGAACAGATAATGTTCTTTTTGCTTTGTGATAGCAAATTTGTATGCACTTTACAATCCACCTAGCTATCCCTGATTTTGAGATGGGGTTGCCTTTATGTGGTGGAGAGAACAAGACAAACAACTGTTTAGTATTTCTGAAAGATTGCGTTCTTTGGATGTAGTAAAGTAAAGCCCTTTTAACATCAAGTGTATGTAGAGCCCTTTCCGCAACAGATTGAGGTTGCGAGAAAAGAAACGGTGATTCCACCGATTGATTGAGATGGAAGGGGGAAATTACCTTAGGCAGAAATTTTGGATTTGTGCGAAGTATCACCTTACTGTGATGTATCTGTAGAAAGGGTTCTTGTATAGTGAACGCTTGAATTTCACTAACCCTTCTAAGGGAAGTGATAGCTACGAGAAAAGCTGTTTTCCAAGTAAGGAACTGCAGCTCACATTTATGCATTGGTTTGAAAGGCGGTCCCATCAGCCTTGTAAGAACTACGTTTAGATTCCACACAGGTGAGGGTGGTGCCCTGGGCGGAATTACTCTTTTAAGGCCTTCCATGAAAGCTTTAATAGCAGGCACTCTGAAAAGTGATAAATGCTGTCTGTTTTGCAGGTAAGCAGCAATTGCTGCTAGGTGTAAACGGATGGATGAGTATGCCAGGTTACACCTTTGTAGATGGAGCAGGTAGCATATGATGTGCTGTATGGATACATCTAAAGGGTTGATTGTATTGTTACGGCAGTAAACAACAAATCTCTTCCACTATGCGGCATAGCATGCTCGAGTGGTAGGACGTCTGGCTTCCCTGATAATGTTCATGCAATCAGGGGGAAGGTTAAGGTATCCAAATTCTAAGATTTCAGGAGCCAGATCGCAAGGTTGAGCTGAGCTGGGTCCGGGTGCCTGATTTCTCCATGATTCTGGGTTAGGAGGCATGGGGACAGGTGCAGGTTTTGGTGTGGTACCACTGAGAGCTGTAGTAGTGTGGTTTACCACGGCTGCCTGGCCCATGTTGGAGCTACCAGAATGAGTGTGAGGGAGTGCTGTTGTAGCTTCCTTACCACTAATGGAACTAGCGGGAGAGGTGGAAAGGCGTATGCAAATTTGCCTGACCAGTTCATCCATATCGCATTGCCTTTGGACAATGGGTGTGGGTATCTGGCGGCGAAGCTTGGGCATTTTTTGTTTTCGTGGGTGGCGAAGAGGTCTATCTGAGGATGTCCCCACTTGTGAAAGAATGGGTGAAGAACTTGTGGGTGCAGTTCCCATTCGTGCATTTGCTGCGTTTGTCTGCTGAGCAGATCTGCCATAGTGTTTTGTATCCCTGGGACGTGTTGTGCCAGGAGAAAGATTTTTTGCGGGATTGCCCATCTCCATATGCTCTGTGCTAACCGAGAGAGCTGTGGAGAGTGTGTCCCCCCCTGTTTTTGAATGTAGTACATTGCAGTCATATTGTCTGTGCGAATGAGGACTGCTTTGGCTGAGGTTTGTTTCTGAAATGATTTCAGGGCTAGAAAGATCGCCAATAACTCCAGGTGGTTGATGTGGAGTAACTTTTGTTGTGGCGTCCATATACCTTGCACTGTGAGGTGTAATAGGTGCGCTCCCCAGCCGGAGAGCGATGCGTCCGTTGTTAGAATTACCTGAGGAACCGGGTCCAGGAACGGTCGCCCTTTGGAAAGGTTTGTGGTGTTCCACCACTGCAGAGAGCGATGGGTGTGACCGTCCACCAACACCAGATCCGTCAGTTGCCCCTGGGCCTGGTTCCACTGGCGTGCTCGGCACTCTTGGAGTGGACGCATGTGGAGTCTTGCATGAGGCACTATGAAGATGAAAGATGCCATCATCCCTATTAGCTTCATAAACACTCTTGCTGGGAGAGAGTGCTGAAGAATGAATCTTTGGCGCAAGGCTTGTATGCTTGCGATTCTGGCTGAATTGGGATAGGCTATAGCTTTTGAGGTGTCTATAGTGGCACCGAGGTATTGCTTTGTGTGAGACGGTATCAGCTGGGACTTTTGGTGGTTCATCGTGAAACCTAGCTGGTGGAGTAGTTGGATGGTAGTGTTTGTATGTTGCACACATTGGTTGTAGGACGTGGCTTTTATTAGCCAGTCGTTCAAGTAAGGGAAGACGTGAATGTGTTGTCTTCTGAGGTGTGCCGCCACTACTGCTAGGCATTTGGTAAACACTCTTGGTGCGGTTGTGACCCCGAAGGGGAGAACCTTGAACTGATAATGTTGGCCGTACACTATAAATCTGAGGTACTTTCTGTGAGAAGGGTGTATTGGAATATGAAAGTATGCGTCTTTCAAGTCCAGTTTAGTGAGAAAGTCGTTCTGGCAGAGGAGTGGGAGAACTTGTTGGAGAGTTACCATGTGAAAATGGTCTGAATGTATGTATGCATTTAGAGGCCGGAGGTCTAGAATAGGCCGTAGAGTCTCATCTCTTTTTGGTATCAGAAAGTACAGAGAGTAGACCCCTAAATTTTGTTCATTGATGGGGACCTGCTCTATAGCTTGTTTTTGCAGGAGGGAGATTACCTCTTGTTTCAGCAGTGTGGTATGTTCTTGTGACATTGTACGGTGCCTGGGTGGAATATTTGGGGGGGGTAGATGTTAGTTCGAGACAGTACCCTGACCGAATAATTTGGGTCACCCATTTGTCTGATGTTATGGTCTCCCAGGTTTGAAAAAAGTCTTGTAGTCTGCCCCCGACTGGAGTGGAATGGTCTGGGGGGAGCGGGGGAAAGTCATTGTGTGGGCGGTGTGGCAGAACGGGCGGTGTTGGTTTTGCCCCTGCCTTTATTATTGTTTCCTCTATATCCACCTCTTTGATAGCCCTTTGTGAAGGTAGTCTGAGGAGGGGACTTGTAGGACGTAGAGGCGTTATCGGCAGAGTAAACCCTGCCAGTGCCTCGAAAGGAGGAGCGGCGAAAGGAGCGTCTAGGAGTGTGGGATTGTAATGCTCCCATAGACTTCGCCGTATCTGTATCCTTCTTCATTTTTTCCAGGGCTTCGTCTACTTTTGGGCCAAATAAGTGTTGTTGGTCAAAAGGGTGGTTCAATATAGATGCTTGGACCTCCGGCTTAAAGCCTGAGATTCTGAGCCAGGCGTGGCGGCGAAGCAGAACACTGGTGTTTATAGCCCTGGAAGCTGTGTCTGCTGCGTCAAGTGCACATTTAATAGAGGTGTTGGTAATGATCTTTCCCTCTTGTATTAGTTTGTGAGCCTTATTTTTATATATTTCTGAGAGATGTTGTAGGATAGTCTCCAGCTCATCATAGTGCGTCTGTCGTACCGTGCCAGCAGCGCTTGCGTGTTGGCGATGCGCCACATATTGGCAGCTTGCGAGGCAGTGCGTTTGCCTGACGCATCTAAGAGCTTGGACTCCTTATCGGGTGGTGGAGCCTCACCCGATGACTGAGAATTGGATCGCTTCCTAGCTGTGGATATCACTAATGAGTCTAAGGGCGCAGGTCCTTTAATATAGGCAGGATCTGTGGGGGCTGCCTTATATTTTTTCTCTATTCTGGGGTTTAAGACCCTAGCCCTGACTGGGTCTTTGAAAACCTCTGCCGCATGTTTGGTCACCCCTTTAAGCATGGGTAATATGGCAGTAGATTTATCTGCGATGTCAAAAGTGTCAAGTAGGAAGTCTTCCTCAACTGGATCACTGTGTAACTCCACCCCATGATAATGTGCCGCCCGTTGCAACAAGTGGTGGAACCCCAGGGAGTCCTCTGGTGGAGATGGCCTGGATGGATAAAGATCATCCTGAGGCACATCTGGGACATCTGGATTATGATAATCCTCCCATGGGTCTGGTGTGCCCAGAGGGGTGGGGTCCTGTGGGGCATCTTTTGGATCATAGTATGGATCCCCTTGGTCATCAGGGTCTGGAGACGGGGTTGGAGAGCGATGAGGCAAGGGTGGAGAAGGTGGAGGCGGAGATGGGGGAGGTGGAGGAGGTGGAGGCGGTGGGGAGGGTACTCTGAAAGAAGATGTGGCAGAGTCCTTCCGTTTTGGCGGTGGAGGAGGAGCTGGCTTGTCTAAATGTCTTTTCTTTGAAGACAAAGTCAAATGTCCAGTCTTTGGATCCTTTGTTAAAGTCTTTTGTCGAGGATCTGGCGTGAATAGCTCCTCCGGCACCGATTCATCTGTCGGTGCCGATGTTTTCGGGGCTGGCGGCTTCTTTGGTTTATCTGTGCCATGCTTTTTCGGGGCCTCCGATTTTTTGTTCGGTGCCGAGGCAGGCTTCGGCACGGGAGCGTCGGTGCCGAGGGATTTATGTTTGGTCGGCACCGAGAGGCCAGGTTTCGACACCGATGGCTTCGGAACGGAGCTTGGTGTGGTTTTCTTCGGTGCTGAAGGGTGTTTTTCGGCACCGCTAGTAGGCTGGCACGAGCCCGAGCCGCCGGGAGACTTATGATGGCTCTTCACCGGGCCCGAAGGTGGGGTGATGGAAGCGGTATGTTTGGTTTTGCCTAGGCCCGGAGGCGAAGGTGTAACCGGAGTCTCTTTCGGTATGGGCGCGGGAGTGGGAGGGGGTAGAGTACTCACGACCCTCTGCGCCGTTGTGATCTCCTCTACGTCGGAGTCGTCGGCCTCGGAAGCGCTGACGAGGTCGTCTTCCTGTTCGGTGTGCTGCTGTCCCGAAGCTCCGATGTCTTCTCCGAAGATGTCAGGTGGAGCCGAGGTCGGTGAGTGCGCCATGGTGCGTCGAGCTCGTCGATCCCGAATAGTCTTTTTCGATCGAAAAGACTTGCAAGCGGGGCAGTCTCGGGCCTCGTGTTCAGGAGAGAGGCAGAGGTTGCACACCTGATGTAGATCGGTGTGGGGAAATTTAGACCCACATTTTGGGCACTTCTTAAAGGGAGTCCTTTCCATCGGCCGAGACCGGAGTCGAGATAGGCCCGAAGGCCGCTGCCGATGCCTGGAATCGAGGAAGTGCCGAAGAGAGAGATAAAGAAGATGATTTTGTCTGAAGAATCTCGATGGACGAGGATTTTTCGTCGAAGGTCGAACTGGAGAGGTTCGAAGCCGGAGCACGAAGTATTACATCCGAGCCCGACGGCGGAAAAAAACAATCTGAGGATGGAGCCGAAGCCCATGCGCAGTACGGACCGAAGGAGGAGTCACCGTGACTTCCAAACATTGTCCAAGAAGAAAAACAAACTGCAAACATCCGGGCCCAACACCAGATGGCGATCTATGCACAGTGTATAATCTGCAGCTCATATGCCTCGAACACTTGCTTCATTGACACAACATCACCTCGTGGGGCTGGCAACACATATTTGTGACAAACAACCATCAACAGATTGTTGTGAATAGCCACACAGGCACTGCCCAGTGTGAGTATGCACAAGCAAAATGGTGTATCCCTGTCCAGTGGACACATGTAGCACAAATTTGAAAAATACAAACTAGGCCAGGTAACAATGCCACAGAGGCAGACCTATGCTGAACCCACAGAGAATGTGCACAGTGTTGGATGACACACATGATTAGGAGGCCAGGGTGTCTCAGGGGACTGTAGTAGGCACACTGCTCCGTGGTCCTGGAATGAGCTGACTGTACCATGTTCAACCATCATGGCACTATGCATATCTCCCACTCATGCACATCCTGTCTGAGGCCACAACATTGGTCATGCATGCTGCAAGGGGGTTCCGTTGAAAGCTCACACTCCTATGTTGAGAATCATCATCAGTGACAACAAATATGGACCCCCAACATAGTGAACAGGTCATGGCACAGGCAAGGTACCAACACAAGTCACAGACCACCCTCGAACATGATGCAGAAAGCTATGTGCACTTAAGATTCACTGGCACCCTCGATGACCATGTGCAAATGTGATTACACACAGACCAGGGGACACATGTCAAGGAGGGGAAGGGATGAAAAATAGCCCCTGGTGACCATGGGGAACAGAAAATGCACTGCACATATCAACTCTGGGAGTGTATTCATGCGACAGAGCACTTTCAAAAGCAGGCGACACATAACACGACTAAAAGCCATGTACCTACCCCCTCCTTGCTGCAGTCTCTCCTGTAACTGCCTATCGAGGTCAGGGAAGACCACTGCCAGGACACGTCTCATGTGGGGGTCAGGTGTCGGTGGCCGCCGTGGGGGCGAGGAGGGTCCAGCCCCAGCTGGACCCGGGCGATCCGCCGGGTCCAGCACCGGATATCCTGTCACCTCTTGCGGACCTGTGGCAGCTGCAGACTACGCTCCCCCGCAGTTCTCACGGCCCTGACGACGTTGTTCCAGATCACTCCCTTCTCGTAGGCAGTTACCTGTCAGGATGACAAAGTGACACAACATCAATACACCTGCTCCATGTCCCAGAGACACACATTAGAAAATCTTTGAAATGTTGAACAGGGCATAGGATGCTGACATGAATTGCCTCATTCACAACAAGAAATAGCCCTGTGTGCAAGCGCCAATGCACTACATGGCATTGAAAGTCAACAGGTGGCATGAGGGGTGCAACACACTCACTGATCATGCCACACACTGGGCAGCACATGCAACAGCAGGCTGATTGCCAGCACGTGCCAAGCAGTCACATGTCCCACTCCACTGACGCACCCTCAGCAGACTAGACAGACACACCCAGGCACAGATCACTCGCCTGTCATTGACAACAGCGGATACAACCCTCACTCTGCACATGTGCCATTTGCCAGTGGGGAGTCACAGGTGTCGTGCTAGCTCTGCAAGTCAGACACAAAGCACGGCTTACTTGTCACATCAGATGGGTAGATATGTTGCCTCCACCATGCAGCTGTGGTGCAACACTTCACATAGACACTCACCCACATGACAAGGAACATTCACACACATCAATGTCCACGAGGCCGTACACATCATTTGGACACTCACCACAGGTCCACTCAACTCATACACATTTGTGGGTACTGTCACCTGTCACATCGGGGGGGGGACCACTGAATCACCTCAGGACAACAGGAAGAAAAGCCACCAAGGATTTGCCAGGCTGAATGTGTCATGCACTATGAGGTGAAAGTCACTGTAAGCACTATGCAAGTGAGGAGTGCACACAGGAACTACATCATGCTCTGCATGAGAGCCATAAGCATGACCCACCCCACCGGGACACACTCTAAACAACATTGCATGTGTGTCCCACCTGGACACTATATTGACTGTCACACAACAGGTGCATAGGCAAAGGTAGTGGAGTCAGCACTCACCTGCTCCCCTGGTCTCCCATACAGCTGGTGTACTGTGGGAGGAGGACGTCCAGCAAGGCCTCATTCTCATCCAGGGTGAATGGCTGGGCCCTCTCCACAGCACGTGACATGGCCTGAGGAAGCAGAGACAGCAGCAGTGTTGTCGACTTGAGTTGTGCAGGCAAGTGCCCCCTCATGGGTTCTGGCTGCCTTATATCTGTCTTGCTGAGGGGCATTCATTTTGAGGAGTACATAGTGATTGGTCTGAATCATTTGCATCGTACGTTTACTCCAATCCCTTTAAACATACACCAGTGACAGCATTTGCATCGTTAAAAATTTGAGCATCATGTCAAGTCAACAACCACTTTGCAACATTGTATTTTGTGGCCAACTGACTTTTCCAGGACACCTGATGGACAAATTTCAACTGAAAACTCGGTATCCATGACAACCAGCATGCATTTACGGCCTAACACTTGTCTCTTATGTGTCCCCTATGTAATTTTGAAATCCACACACAGGTACTGTGCGTTTCACACGTACCCCTACGGCACCTGTTGTACAGTGCGTTTGACCCGTACGTGTATGCACTAGTAGTACACGTACATGTACTACTATTGCGATCCCCTTACAGGTACGCACTAGTAGTACAATTACCTGTACTACTAGTGCGATCCCCTTACGGGTACGCACTAGTAGTACACGTACCTGTACGCACTAGTAGTACACGTACCTGTACGCACTAGTAGTACATGTACACGTACATGTACTACTTACGGGTACGCACTAGTAGTACACGTACGTGTACTACTAGTGCGTACCCGTAAGGGGATCGCACTAGTGTACTACTAGTGCGTACAGGTACGTGTACTACTATTGCGATCCCCTTACGGGCATGCACTAGTAGTACATGTACGTGTACTACTAGTGCGTACCCGTAAGGGGATCGCAATAGTAGTACACGTACCTGTACGCACTAGTAGTACACGTACCTGTACGCACTAGTAGTACACGTAAGGGGATCGCACTAGTAGTACACGTACGTGTACTACTAGTGCCATCCCTTTAAGGGGATCGCACTAGTAGTACACGTACCTGTACGCACTAGTAGTACACGTACGTATACTACTAGTGCGTACCCATAAGGGGATCGCAATAGTAGTACACGTACGTGTAATTCTAGTGCGTACCCATAAGGGGATCGCACTAGTAGTACAAGAACCTGTACGCACTAGTAGTACATGTGTACTACTAGTGCGTACCCGTAAGGGGATCGCAATAGTAGTACACGTACGTGTACTACTATTGCGATCCCCTTACGGGTACGCACTAGTAGTACATGTACGTGTACTACTTGTGCGTACCCTTAAGGGGATTGCAATACGGGTACGCATTTCACACGCTTACAATGGTAAAACAAGCGTACACATGCCAGGAATGGAGGGCTACCAGTTGCACAAGGAGGTCCATCAAGTACTTGTCATTGCATACTTTCATGTGCAGGCCCTAGGTGTGTTAGCCAGTGATATTGCCCAGGTCATCTCATCTAGTTGCACAATTGATGTGTGATGACCTGTGGACACATGTCATGTGTGATGGGGCACTATGTGGCACACATCACCTCGACACTTGCCACATGTGTGTTTGTAGTCCAACTGTGTCATGCACAGCAGCAGTGGGATGGCACAGTCATCAACATCCGCACCTGTCTCCTGATGCCAGGGACAGGGACACTATCAACTGACCTGTCACGATCAGCGTGCCCCTTTGGGACTATGTCAGGTGTCTGTCATGTGTTCCCATGAACACCATGTCACATGTGGATTCACACAGCTGTAGGGTCTGTGTGCATCGGACAACATATATTCCCAGTCATACAGGTCTGCGTTGTCTCAATGGCTGTGTCTTTGTGTTGTCACGTGTACCCCTTCATCGCCCTGTGTTTGATATGTACATTTGACATTCCATGTGACCTGTGCGTGTGCCTTTCAGTCAGCTGTCTGGATGAGATGACATCCCTCCAATGCAGCTATGTGGTTGTGTGTCACTCCGGTGATATCTGTGGCTCTTCACTCAGACTGGCCCCCAAATCATTTCAGGGCATGTCATGTTGACTTGACAATCAACAGGTGTATCTGGATTTTTGTAGGAGTGCCAGCAAGCTGGCATATGTGTCCTGTATGTATTGCACACACCCGACTCCATAGTTACCTGATGTGTATTAGCAGTGTAGCATGTGCTATGTTCATTGATATTGATATTGGCAGACTCTCAATCTTCATTATTCCTAACAATGTCTTGCAGGGCACCGCCTGTCCCAAGACCAATGCCAGACTTGGGTGCCATGAGGGAACGTGCCTGCATCCGATGTTACAGATTCACTCAACAGTTGATTGAGGACTTGACCGACAGGCTGGCACCACACCTCCAACCGCGACACAGGTATCCTACTGCGCTGACCCCAAAGATGAAGGTGATGGCAGCCCTACATTTTTTTGCCACAGGTACGTTTCAATTCACCATAGCTGATGTTGGTGGCATGTCACAGACAATGTTCAGCCGTGTCCTGCGTGATGTTTTAGCAGCCATGTTGGAGCACCTTGATGAATTCATCACATTTCCTACTCCTGAGGAGTTGACAGATGTCACGGGTGATTTCTATGCCCTGGGAGGGATGCCACATGTCATTGGGTCCATTGATGGGACACATGTGGCTTTGGTACCACCACAGGCACAGGAACAAGTCTATCGCAATAGAAAACATTACCACTCGATTAATGCTCTTGTGGTGTGTCTTGCTAAAATGCTGATATCCCATGTCTGTGCACGTTTTCCAGGATCAGCACACGATGCCTACATCATGAGGCGTAGCAGGGTGCCACAAATGATGCTGCGGCTGCACAACACACGAGCATGTCTTGTTGGAGGGTATACTCTGTTTGTCCTGTGTGTTGCGGTATCTTTGGCTCTTACGGCATCTCCTGACCCACTTTTTTACATGATGTTTCCATGTAGGGGACTCTGGATATCCCAACATGCCATGGCTAATGACACCTCTCCGCAACCCAAGAACAGCTGCAGATCACTGGTACAACAATGCACACGGGCAGACCAGGCGAGTGATTGAGAGGACGTTTAGCCTCCTGAAGAGCCGATTCCGGTGCCTGGACAAGACAGGCGGGTCCCTCCCTTATGCCCCAGAGAAGGTCTGCCGAATCTTCCTCGTGTGCTGCATGCTGCACAACATGGCAGTTGAGAAGTCAGTGCCACTCATCCTGGATCCGGATGAGCAGGAACATCCACCCGTGGAGGATCAAGGGCTTGCTCACGAGGCTAGTGATGAGGAGGAGGAGGAGGATGATATCCGGAGTCAGCTCATACGCAACTTCTCATAATGGTGAGTCACTGGGTATGAGTGTGCAAGCTTGTAGCATTGAGTGGCATGTGTTGCAATGTGTGTGTCCAGCTGACTGAATGCAAAGTGACTTGGATGTGTGGTGTTCTGATGTGTCACTCGAGTGATGATGTCATGCCACACAGTTTTGCGGAGAGACTTTCTTAGCAATTTACATGTGTCAAACATAGTTCATGTTTGGTAAATGTCCATGTGTGCGGTGATAATTATTTTAGGTGACTTCTTGTGTGTCTGTCATTCCCAGGTATTTTGCGCCTGTTGTCTGCTCGTGTCATCGTTGTCCTCCTGCTATTCCTCATGAGGATTGCACCGTGTGCTGAATCAGCGTTCCATGCACGGACATGTGGAAAGGTCAGTCTTGAGAAGGTTTGCAGCAAGGATTTTTTGTGGTGGTACGGGTTTGGAATGTGTGGGGACTGCTTCTGTGCATGTTGTGGTACCATGCATACATGTCTTATCACCATGGAGCATATCACATGTAGCATCACTCCCATGACATGAGTCACCCTTCTTGACAGTCATCTGTAGTGGAGTGTGGCGTCTGATGAAGGCATCAATGTGTGTAAACCTTGCCTCTGAAACATTGCAGATCCTATGGGTGGACATAGTGGGGGACATCACAACAGGCTCCATGGGGAATTGTAGCCTCTCCGTGTGCAGCAGGATGTTTGGCTCATCCCCTTAACTTGTGTGCCAGTTCATTGGGATTTACATCATCCGTGTTGTGCAGGGGGTGTCCAGCGTATGTCCCACATGTTCTGTCAACTGACCTGTGAGTCTGTTAATATGGATGCATATCCCTTTGTGTATGTATGTGGAATAAAGGTGTTCAGCACAATCCAAAGTGCCTCATCTCTGTCACTGCAGCTCTCGACAGTTTGCATGCGTCATCCATGGCATAATAGTCAAAGATTGAGCATCTGTGTATATGTGTACTTTGGCAACATGCATGCAGTGCTTTATGGCTAATGATCTCTATTGTGCATGAAGTACCTGGTTGGGTATGTATTTGCGCAGGTTGCTCCCCACAACGGGACGTGAACGCCTACTGATGGTGTGTCTCCTTTGCGCATCTCCGCATTTTGTTGCCTGATCCAGTGGCTGTAATTTATGGTGATTGTTCATACATTTTCTCGTAGTGACCCATGAGTAACCTGACACTCCTTCCTTTACATACACCTGTTGCACTGTGACTTTCAGACCTTGTCTTTGTGTGCTAATTTTTGCCTAATTTCTAACCCCTTCTGCCTGCTGCTGCCTCACCTGCGGCACCGCCCCACCGAGTGCCCTGATTCTGCAACCCCCACGCCTCAAAAATGCTCTGCCCTTCCCCCTCCACCCATTCGAAATGCAGGTAGCAGCTTTTTTGTGCCACTGTAGCCCCAGCGCCGAGCCAAAGCCAGAAACGTCTGCGCCTGCAACATGCACAGTGCACGACCCTCTAGTCTTTGCATGACCCATGTCACACAACAGGCTCATGCTGCAGCCACTCTCCAAGCAATGTCATTGTGACAATCATCCTCCTGCTATCAGGCAACCCCTAAGCACACACACGACACCTTCGCATGCTGACTGTACTACTCCAACTGCCTACACAGCACTGCCCAGCCTACAAGACCCTGTCAGAACAACCAGGTAATGTGCCTCCTACCCCACACCCGCTCCGTCCACCAGCACACCATTGGACTCTGTTACCTCCTCAACACAACAGCCCCACACATCACCTTCATGACAGTAACCTGGACAAAAGCATCCTCAGCACATGACGTCTTCATTGCCATCTCAGACGGATCCAAGATCACCCGCAGGGACGGCAACACCAATCCCGGGGGATGAATTGCTATTTATTCACAAATACACCCTCAGAGTCACAAATCCGGGTTTTCTGCAACTCCATGGCAACCCTCAGTGTATAACTCCTCTACAGATCTGCGGGCCTACATCCACTATTCCGCTAAGCCATCAACACGTACTTCTGCACGCACGCCCTCACATCCACGGGCTACATGTGGCTGGGGGCCAGTATTTTCTTGCTGGAGGGGAACCACTCCACCATCCATCATTGGTCCATCAACATTTGAAACCACATCTCCGACAAGCAACACACTGCCCCACACCCCGCTACCGATCCCCCAAAGATGCTTGATGTAAGTCACCACAGACAAGCTGTGTGGGACACTCAAAACAACACCCCCGCCACACCCTGAAAACTCACGCACTCGATCAGCAACTGATCCAACAATCTTGACACATTGACGGACTTTCCTGTGAAGAAGAACAACAGTTAAGACACCTGGGACAAGGCAGACCTATTGGACTCCTACAGACTTAGCCGGACTCTTGTGCAAACCTTGCAACACAAAGAGCTATCATTTGCCTTACAGCCCTGGTAAACACCACACACAGCCATCACCATATCATCTGCAAGGACAAGTGGAGATCCTTCAGACAGTGCCGAGACACCCAAACACACAACATCAAGCAGCTCATCAGCATTGTGAGTGAACTGACAGCAGATCTCCATCCAAGACACCCCACCCTTGCAAGACAGATCACATCCCTTGCAACTTTGTACCACTGCAAGCTCATGGGCATACACGACAGCCTTGGCACCCAGAGGCAGACAGCACTATTATCCGCAGGACAAACCCCCATCAGGTTGTGGACTCCCATCAGCAGCAATGACACAACCTGGCTCATGTGCAACATACACTCTGGCTCTCCATCAGGCCCCTTCCCACACAACATCTAAACCACATCATTCCACATCCCCGAAGCCCACGTCCAGCGCGTCCTGAATGCCTCCTTTGAGTTTGCCACATTCCATGGGTGCAGGAGGCATGCAGAGGTCCTTCTTAAACAACGGACGGCAGTACCGCAGGATCTCCTGGTACATCACCCTGCTTCCCTACCCAGCAAATGTCATCAGGAAGACACTCAACAAGCAAAAGACAATTTTCCTCCATGCAACCATCTCCAGGCAACCGGCACCAGACCATCTTCCACAGTAATCACACCACTGCAACCATCAGCATTGCCACCACCAACGACAACTTTGCCATGCTCGACAATGGTGAGGCCACCACCCCTGACCTCTCAATGGCATTCTACACCATGTGCTACCACACTGTCAGCTCACACATCTCCAACACTGGTATCCAGAGGAGGGCCCAGGGTTAAATCAGAAAGTCGCTCACAAGCAAGGCTCAGGGAGTCTGCCTCCACCCTGCAACATGCAGTACACTGGGATCATATGGCCCATGCCACAGGGTTCTTCTCTCAGCGTGACGATCTTCAATGTCTACATGACCCCCTCTCCACCATCACATGCGCACACGACCTCATCATCATCTCGTATGCCATTGACACCCAGCTGCTCCTCAAACTCACCAAAGACCCAGCCATTGCCAGATCCAAACTTCAAGAAGGCATGAGATCTGTTGAGGAATGGCTGAACATCAGCCACCTGAGGCTGGACTTGGACAGGACAGAGGTCATCATCTGAGGATTGTCCCCTTACAGCTGGGTCAACTCCTTGTGTCCCACTGGTCTGTGCACCGCACCAGCACCCAGTGGCCACGCACGCAAGCTGGTGTTCATCATGGACCCATCGCTCACAATTACCATGCAACTCACCACCATCTGTACCTCATGCTGCAACATCCTCCACATGCTGCAAATAACCCACAGATGGATCCACTCCAAGGCAAGACAGACCGTCCCCCTGGTCCACGACACCAGCCGGCTCAACTACAGCAGCGGCCTATACAGAGCACAACAGCAAAACTGCAGGAGAAGTTGTCCACATCCAGGGTGCATCCGCACACCTCATCTGCAACATCCCCCACCCCAGCCACATCACCGTCCACCTGCGATAGGTACAATGGCTCACTGTCTGCTGCAGGATCACCTTCAGACTCCTCACCCACACTCAGGAGGCAGTCCACAACCCCAGACCCAACACCGACCTTGGATGTCTGTCATCCAACACCCCGTTGGCCCAACTCCATGCAGCCAACCTTGCCCTGGCCACCATTCATCACATCCACATAAAAACTGCATGCAGGAGATAGTTCTCCCACCTCGCCAAACAGACCTGGGACTCCCTCCCCGGGCACATCAACATGACCCATGACCGCTACACCTTCATGATACTCTTCCAAATTGGTCTGTCTGAGCAGTATTGCAAGCACCCCCTCAGCAGCTTGAGGCCATCACGGGTGAGTATTGGGCTCCATGTCTGTATTTTGTGAAACATTGTGACCCATGTGTGTCCTCAACGGGACTCAGATCCAAGTGTATGGATGGCTGGAGTTTGTTCCACACTCAGGCATACTTTAACATATCCCCACACGTATGTTGTGGAATCATGCTAAATGACTGCAACATAAAATTTCATGTCTTAATTTTTTATTTATAGGTCTGGGGCGTTCTTTGTGCACAGAAAAAGGTGCTATGCAGGGACCATAGAATCCAAGGTTCACAGGGGGAGATGGGATCCTTGGCATTTGAAGTCATCAGAGTCCAGACCACAGTGTTTGGCATCATTGGACAGACTGTGATCAGCAAGTCCATGAGGCAGATGATGTCAGTCAATGAGGTGATGCCGTCGCACATGAAAGCCAGGTGCCAGGCCAGGTGACCTGGGAGATGTGGATGGGCCGCTGCCTCTCATGGTCTTTTCCGTGGACGATCCACCTTCCTCGCGGGACCCTCAGATACAGGCCTTGACGATGCTTGGGACGCTCCGTCGGACGAATCCTCCTCCCTCCCTGTGGCTGGTGGTGGTCTGCGCCTGGTGGCACAGGGAGGGTTGGCCATGTTGTCGGCGATCCGAAGGAGTGAATGGCTTTTGTCTCTTTGCACTGCAAGGAGCTCAGCCAGTCTCGCCTCCATCCGTTCTTGGTGTTCTTGTTGACTGGCGTGTTGCTCGGCCTGCTGGTTCTTGATCTCTGTGAGGGTCACCACTACCTGGCTGAACTCCCTGGTGTCACGCCGGTATGCCTCCATGATGTTGTGGATGTGTGACATACCGGTCCCTTCAGCTGGCTGGTCAGGTTCTCGCCTCCGCCGTCCTCCACTCCCACCACCCCTGCCCACACGAGCCTGGCCTGCCGTTGTGGGCACATCGGGTCTACGGGACCCCTGAGGGATGGCAGTGGCGGTGTTGTCTGCCTCCTCCTGGGTGCCCGCCACACCTTGTCCCTCCTGGTCAGACTGGCTCAGTTGTTCACTGCGGGCAGGGCTCCTCGGTGTCTCCTGGGATGTGGCAGGAATGGGGGTGGTGGTTGGCACAGATGTTCCTGAACCAGGTTCTGCAGGGGCTTGGACACCAGAGGGTCCAGGTCGGTCGGGGTCATCCGCGGAGTGTTGAGAGGCGTCGCTGCCGGTGGGATCAGGTTCCTCCAGAGCCTGTGACTGTGATTCTTCCCCCCCATTGTTGGGGGGATATTCATCACGTTGCCCTGTGTGTGAGAGACAGACAATGTTAATGCTGTTTCATGCAACATGCATGTTTCATACACATTCAAGTTGGCACTGTTCCTCCAGGTAGTTGTATGTGCCTAGCATTCTCCTCAATGTTCACTTGTGGATGGGTATGTTTTGGGGGACAGTTTGATATGTTCTCCTGAGTCTTTAACATGTCGATTTGTGGCTTGGATGCTTCTTCGGCTATGTATTGGTGTTGTTGTGTTGCATGTCCATTGTGACAGTGGGTAAATCCATTGCCTGTCATGGTGGTGTCTGCTTGTGTAAGGGGTGTGTGTGACAGGGCCTGCTGTTGGGTGTAATGTGATTTGGCCCTGGGGCTCCCAGGTGATGTAGCTGTCCCCCCATGGAGCATGCTGCCATGAGAGTGAGTGTGAGTTCCTGTCCTAGATATCTGACCTTG
The DNA here is from genome assembly GCF_964204655.1 of Triturus cristatus. Taxonomy (NCBI): domain Eukaryota; kingdom Metazoa; phylum Chordata; class Amphibia; order Caudata; family Salamandridae; genus Triturus; species Triturus cristatus. The sequence goes on along the minus strand of NC_140582.1, from coordinate 575,453,982 downwards.
TTGTCTTGGTGTTTGTATTTGCACTGGTCACAGGAGGGCCTTGTGCTGCCTACACCAGGGCCAAGTGTGAGCTATCTTGTCAGTACTTTCCCAATCCCTGTGCATTGCGCATGGTGCATGGGTATGTAGCTGGGCCATATGGGATGAGGGCAATTGTGTCTGATTTATGATTCAAACATGCGTTTTGTGCCACCCACCCTCCCAGCATACCGGACATCCATTCTTGGGTTGGTGCTTCATGTAACATGGGACATAGCATGGCCTTGCTTTCTCAATGGGGCATACACATGTTATTGTCATTAGCGTAGTTTTTGAGTGTGGTTCTGGCCGGTGATGGCTTGGGGGTAGTTGCGTGCATTTGGTGTAGTTGGGGTGTGGATGCCATTACCCCCATGTTACGTAAGTTGTTTGTGTACTCACCAGGCTCTGCAACTCCTTGGAGTCCATGTACTCCCACCGGCGGAAGCATGGCCATCACCTTCTCCTCCCAGGGATGGTAATGTACTGGGCTGCGGGGCACATCACCTCCAGTGATGTTGCTCTGGGCGTAGTCCTCATTCATTTTGCGCTTGACCGCCCTCCGCAGATCGTACCACCTGGCTTGGCATTCATTCCTAGTCCTTCTGATGGGTGCAACAGCATTCACCCTATCGACAATCCTCTGCCACAGGCGTGATTTTTCAGCTATGCTGGTCTGTCTGACCAATGTTTCAAACAGCTGTGGCTCGAATCTGATGACTTCATTGACAAGGATCTCCAGATCCTCCCTTGTGAACTTTGGATTCTTGTCTGTGGGCATGGTGTAGGGTGAGGGTGTGGATGGTTGTGGGTGTGTGGGTCTGAATGTGACGGTGTGGGTGTGAATGTGTTGAGGGGGTATGTGTGAAGGAGGTTGTGTGAAGGTGTATATTTTAAGGTGGTTGGGTGCTGTTGTTGTTGAGCTATGTAGCTGCAAAGGCTCATGGTTTGTGTGTGTGGGCCCTTTTTATTGGTGCATTTGTGGGTGCGGCTCAGTTTGAATTTTTGGTGGGTGTGTTATAAGGGGTGGTTGTGAGTTTGCCCCTCTGTTTGCCTGTTTGGATGTGTCCAGGTCAACCCTTTCCATTTTTTGTGCAGAGTAGACGTGTTTTGTGGTGTTGTGCGAGTCGAATAGACCCTCCTTGTGCTGTTTTACAGTGTCCGTGGTTCAGTACGGTACAGGGGTACGAGTCGTACAGACACACACCCCCATGCGTTGTGTATGTACAGTGCGTACACCGCCATTGCTATGTACGGTGCGTACACCGCCATTATTATGTACGGTGCAAACACCCCCATTGCTATGTACGGTGCGTACACCCCCATCCCTATGTACGGTGCGTACACCGCCATCGCTTATGTACGGTGCAAACACCCCCATTGCTATGTACGGTGCGTACACCCCCATCCCTATGTACGGTGCGTACACCGCCATCGCTTATGTACGGTGCGAACACCCCCATCGCTATGTACGGTGCGTACATCCCCATTGCTATATACGGTGCGTTCACCGCCATCGCTTATGTACGGTGCGTACACCGCCATCGCTTATGTACGGTGCGAACACCCCCATTGCTATGTACGGTGCATACACCCCCATTGCTAAGTACGGTGCGTACACCGCCATTGCTTATGTACGGTGCGTACACCGCCATTGCTTATGTACGGTGCGTACACCGCCATTGCTATGTACGGTGCGTACACCGCCATTGCTATGTACGGTGCGTACACCGCCATCGCTTATGTACGGTGCGTACACCCCCATTGCTCTGTACGGTGCATACCCCGCCATCGCTTATGTACGGTGCGAACACCCCCATCGCTATGTACGGTGCGTACACCCCCATTGCTATGTATGGTGCGTACACCGCCATCGCTTATGTACGGTGGGTACACCCCCATTGCTATGTACGTTGCGTACCCCGCCATCGCTTATGTACGGTGCGTACACTCCCATTGCTATGTACGGTGCGTACACCCCCATTGCTATGTACGGTGCGTACAACCCCATTGCTATGTACGGTGCGTACAACCCCATTGCTATGTACGGTGCGTACAACCCCATTGCTATGTACGGTGCGTAAACAGACATTGCATATCTTCAAGTCATTCCCCGTGTACGGGACGGACGTTTTCCATACAAATCATAAATCGGAAAGCTGGTCCAGATCGTAATAGTACGGTCGGACTGCATTTTTACGATTCGTACAGAAAAGTGTCCGGGTACGTCTCGTACAACTTTTCCCGATCTGATTCGTATGGATAGGGCTGATCCGTATGTACTTTTTCCTGTACGAATCGTACTTCACGGGTCGGACGTGACTTGTACGATTCGTACGGAAAAAAATACGGATACGAATCGTACGGGAAAAAAAGTACAGGATCGGAATCGACCCCCAAGTTATTAGCATTTTTTGTTTCCTTCATTTCACTGCTGCGCCGCAGTGGGGCACCATTCCTCCACCTTAGCAGAGAAGCAGCTACTTGTACAGATTAAGAATACCTTGGTGGGTTTTTCATAACTACGCTCATAATTTTAATTGCTTTTATTTCCAATAACATACACTGTTTTACGTTTCTGGGATGTTCCAGTATGATCCCATGGTTGAGGTGTACACCTTCTATGCAAGCTAGCCAATCTCTGAAATGTTTGTGGGTTCACTACAATATCGACTCAAAAATAGAGATGAAAAAAATATTGATGTAAAAACTCCAGTGAGTGCAACAGTAGGGAAAGTGTTGGATTGAGGAGGGGTAACACAATATTCCCACACAGTCAGTTCAACATTAAAATCAAACAAAACATAAACAAATACATAAAAAATATATATATATATATACATATATATATATATGTGTGTGTGTGTGTGTTAAAAATACAAATATATTTAATATTAAAAATTAAAAAAATAAATACATATTATAATGTTAAATACATATGATAAATACCTACATATATTATATTAAACAAAAAATAATTTTAGAATATTTTTAATTAGAAAATATTTAGAAACAAAAACATTTTTATATAAATTTAGTATTTTTATTTTCTACTCTATAACACCACACCATTTACAACTCACATCTAAATTTTAAATAAAGTACTTCCATAATTAACATAATTAATTACCAATTAAAGAATATTAAGTAAAATTAAAACTCATAAAAGTTAATTAACTTCCCACACTTTACCTCTATAATCCCCACAACTAAACTTAAACTGCAAAACAATTAATTACACAATTAAAACTCATTTTCAATTAAAAAACGAATAGTATTTAACATTTATAAAGCGAAGTAAAATGAATGTACTCCTCACCCTTTACCCCTATAAAAGTAAAAAAATGAACAATTACCCTAATTAAATATCTATTATTTAATTAATATTAATAATCAACCAATTATTAATTAAACACACCCTTTACCCCTATAAACCCCACAACCCACGCCTAAAATTAATTACACAATGTCCATATTTAATTTTCAATAAATTAATATCACATAACAAATAATTCCTAATTAATCAAACATAAATTACGTCCCACCCTATAACACTATAAACCACACAACCTGCACCTAAAATTAATCACACAATTTCCATATTTAATTTTTAATTAGTTAATTATTGTTAATTAACTTATTAATTACTTAAATTACGTCCCACCCTTTACCCTATAAACCCCACAATCTGCACCTAAAACAAATTACAAAATGACCATAATTAATTATTAAAAACGAATTATTAATTAACTAAACATAAATTACTTTCCACAATTAACACTATAAAATCTCAAATAAATAAATATGAATAAATAAAAATAAAAAAAATCATTAATTTATTATAATTAAATTACTTTTCCATTCCCCTATAAACCCACAACCCGCTACGGAACTAAAAAACGCAAACTGTAATTAAAATAACATTGATAACTACTAAAAATGTAACACATATTAAAAAAACACAAACAATTCTTATGCAAAAAAAAAAAATCACATACATTTAAAATACATACTAGAATACATTAAACTAATTAAAAAATCGATATTAAAAACAACTATATTTTTGCAAATGATATTAATGACTTCTATATTATTAAATTCGATATTACTTACCTTAAAATCGATATTCTTGACAACGATATTCTTGCACCCGATATTTCCACTCCACGATATTTCCAACTCGATATTCATGTAGCTCGAATTTTTTGGGCCCGATACTCTGTCTCATTACCATGTTTGTGAAAGGTTTGTGACGTGATAGAACCCCATTTATCAAACAGTTCTCCAACTGACTGGCAACTGTATAGACAGCAGAAAAAAGCTGCCTTGGACAACTCAGTTTGTTTTACAATTCAAATTCTTCTCAAGCAGTAGCCACAGTCTTTGTCAATGTGAACCAAAAAAGTCACTAAATCAACCTGGGCTTAACCCTCAGGTAGTTTGGCACAAAAGCAGTCAGGCTTCTAGTTCTGTCTCCCTGGTTACTCAGAGCGAGGTTGTTGAGGCGGAGACAGAGATTGGGGGTGGAATTTCGCTGGAGGCTCTTCTCACTTCTATGAGGGAAGAGATAAGGAGCGGTTTTTTGGTCTCGAAGGGAAATCAGAATGAGATTAGGGCTGCATGCGAAATACTTGAGAGGAAAGTAGATGGTCTCTATGCAAGAACTGAATCTTTAGAGTTAATTTAGTTAAGATCTCTATTCTTCCTAAGTTTACATTTATTTTTAACACCATTCCCCTCGTCTTTGATTCTAAACAAATAGATAAATCTCAGCGAGAAATTAACTCCTTTATTTAGAAATATAAAGCCACTAGACTGGCATGGAAGAAATTGAGAAGGAGGAGGGAAAAGGATGGGTTGGCTTTACCCGACCTGCAGTATTATGCTTGGGCCTTTCAATTGTCCTATTCCAGAATGCTTCTGAAATCGCCAACTAGCTCTTCGATAGGATTAATGTTTCAGGCCATGTTAGCCGGGGCTGAATTACCATCTCAAGGATTTTTGTTTAAGTTTGGAGACCAAAAGTTCTTCAAGAAAGTTAAACTAAAGAGCCTCCAATCTATGGCCAGACTTTGGACTCAGATTAAAAAGAAAATAGGGTTGTCCTATTTTTCAAATTATGCCCCGGTGTGGGACTCCCAAGGCTTACCAATGTGTTTGAAGGACGGCCTGGTGATTCCTTTGAAACATTCTGGAATTGCAATTTTTCGCGCTCGAGGAGACTGAGGGATAACCTTGTTCTGACAGGCAAGAGATAAGAATATCCTGAAAAAAAAATCAGCTTTCTTACAGCAATTCTGACAAATCTGAAGGAATTGTCCCTTAGGCTAAGTGGGTGGAAACTGAACTACTGTAGTGTAGAATTATTTTCAGTCGGTTTTCAAAATAATGACACATAGATAAGCCCCTGGTCATGTTTCACCAACAGATCCAAGAAACTTCGCGCTCTAGAGCTTGATGAGTAAACTGAATATGGGGATTTATTTTGATCCAGTCATTTATTAAATGAGTTAAGTTCAGAGGCTGAGCCCGTTGAGATAAAAAAACAGTCAATGTACCATTTCCAAGTTGTTATTTTGGCATCAAATCTGTTGTTACTATTGAAAAGGAACTTTTTTTTTTTAAGTCATACATATAGAGTATTGACAGATTTAGCAACAAAATATACAATTTTTTGAGTGTGTTGGTGTTAGGCTTACCTCAATATTCAATATTATGTATGTTTTTTATTCACATAGCATCACTCTTTGAGTTTAATGTTTTCAGAAGTGAACCATAGTCATTTAATTATATTTAAGAGCAGTAAATCTTTAGGGCCTTATTATGACAACAGTGGTCCATTTGACCGCCGCAGTTGTGGTGGCGGTGGACTGTGGACGCCCAGACTGGCAGTCTACTTGCCATAGTCCGACTATGGCGGTTGGACTGCCACAGAACCAACCACTGCTACTGCTAAGGATCCCTGATCCCTGGTGGTCTTGCATCGATGTGAGGCTGGTAATAGGATGGCAGTGCTGCTGTGGCACCGGCAAGCATATTACTAGTTTACTCACTGCCACAGTTTTTATGGCAGTGAGACCATCATGAAAAGTGTGGCAGGGAGGAAACTAAGGCCCTCTGTTGCCTCTGCGCCACTGGATGCACGCAGGGGACACATGGTGTGCCCCCATGTATGCATGCACCCCGTGTGCAATGACGTTCTCATTGCTGTGCATTACTAAGTTTCACATATGAGCCTTAGTACGGCCCTACCAAGGGTCAGCCGCCGCAGGACCGCCCGACCCAGATTCCAGTCGGAATCCGGCAGGCGATCTCATTGTGGGTTTGGCGATTTTGAGCAGGGTGCTGGCGTGGCGGCCCCCTCCAAGACTGCCAAACTCCTATTAAGTCCCTTAGACTCAAGACTACTGAGACCTTCAAATCTATTATAAATCTGTCTGAGGGAATTTGCTGAACCTGGAATATCTCTCTCTTGATCATGGTTCAACTTATCACAGGTAATATGGGGTGGACACAGGGATGGGGAGGTTTGGAAGAATTCTAATGGGCAGGCCTGTTTCATTGTGGGAGGACAATGAGCCAGTCCTAGCTGTAGCAAAAGCCTTTCTGGCAGCTCAGGCTGGTCAAAGTTAATGACCGCACAGTCCCCCACCAAATATTTTGAACCAGGCCAGACTCAATCAACCCTTCTAACCTTGTTGAAGAGGTTAAATTAAAAAATTCTTGCCCCACCCCCATATGTGCATTACATCAGAGCAATCCCTTGTTTTTCAACTGGTGGAAGGTTTCCTTGGCACCCATTCTTCAGTGACGTGATATTGACTAGAATAACAACTAGTGAGGTTTAAGCTATTCTTTGCAAGCGAATCCTGGACCAATGAGGAGGAAACCAAATTCCTCCTCAAGGGATCACCCCATCATTATGTTGAATAGGAAGGGATGAGTGTTCATGGAGGAGGGGTGGGTGGATGGACATCTAGTTTGGCTTAAGTGGATGTTATTACTAGGCTCAAGTACCCTACAGGAAACAGGAGGGTTTAGCTGGCTTTGAGGGACCCCTTGTACCTTCGAGGGCCATCTCCCAGAAGCCTCTTAGTGGATACTGCAGTCAGACTACTCACAGGGGACCCTAATGTGGCCCCATCAGCCCTCCCGTTAGGAGATAAGCATCAGGCTGCCCTCTTGTTTTGATCTTAAAGCAGTCAACAGACTAAGACCAGTGATTGCTTTTTCTATTGCAGTCACTCTGCTGTTCCTCATATCAAAAGTTCCCTTCACTAAAGCTTCAAGTTTGCAATATAAATTATTCAGCAAAGGCTCTAACAAATTCATATAAGCTCCAGCTGGAAACCTCTTTTCCACACTAACTTCGATAATAACAATGCTTTCGCATGACAGACATCCCCAGTCCTCTCCATTGCCCCTCTTGCACTGATTCAGCTTTCCTTTTAGCCACTGAGTCTTTCTTTTTTCCTCTTATGAGTAGTCTATGGGTGAGATTTGGGGATGCTCTGATGTACCTCTGCCACCACAGTCAGAAAAGGGGCGTTCCTCAATACAAGTTTCATTTAATCATTACTCTCAACTGGGAGAATGTCTGTGATAACTGAATTGCCTGTGCCCCTCAACACTGAAAACCTTAGTCTCTTCTTCCAGTACCTGGTCCAAGACTAAGCTCCTCTTCCACAGAGGTTATTTTTTCGCTCAGTGCTCCCATTACTGAGGTTAAGAAAACAATAGAGGAGCTTTTACAGGCTCTTGTTGAGGAAGGGATACTTGTGGTGGAAGGAATTTTGCGCTTACCCATAATGTCCTGTGTGTCTTTAAGCTGATGAAAAAAATGTGGCTAAGCCCAGCCTCCTCCAGGTACTAATGTGCACTGACAGTCGTGGTCACTGGCCAGGCACATCCTGTGCTACAGATCAAGTGCATGCTTTTTGAAGTGGCACAAGCTCCACCTCCTCTTGGGGTTTCAAAAGCAATGGAGTGTGGTTGAGGTCGACTGAAGTAGACTCCCAGTCATCAGCAAGAAAAAAAAGTGCCCTGCGCTGCGGGTCTAACACACACTTTTTGAAGTGCCATAAGCACAAGGCCCACCTCCTCCTTTTGGCTAGAGAGCAATGGGATCTGGTTGATGTAGGGGTAAGTAGACTCCCAGTCACCTGCCAGGAATAAAGTGCCCGCGTTGCAGGTCAAGCACATGGTTTTCGAAGTGGCAAAAGTACAAGTTCCAGTTGCACATGGTGGTAGACTCCCAGTCACCGGCATAGAAAAAGCACACCTATTCAAAGACTACACAACACCTTTTTTTATTAAGTTTATTTCTCAATTACTAATGAATAAAATACACGAATTCACAAAAGGGCCTTGTGTGAGTAAAGTTGTAGCTTCATGTCAAATATTGTGTAATTCCATTCAGCTGCATTTTTTTCTCAAGGTAAGGACAAAAGTAACTATAGGTCTTAAAATGAGAAATGCTACTTATTGACCATCACAAATAACTTTAATTCCTTAAAAATAAAATTAAAAAAGCTGTATGAAATTTGAAATAGAGGACCTAGACTACGGCATCAAACAAATGTCAAATTACATACAGATTTGTCAACTGGCAACAAACTATTAGCAAATCAGATAATATATTCCCTATTGAAACGCCAACTTAACCACAAGTACAATATTGCTATCACTTATTTTGCCCATAAGACATTTCTTTAAAATAAACAGTGAAATGTACACTGAAAACAACGCATAGGGTAACACTAAGGGTACAATTCTCTTTCAACACTGCAACTGGACAAGTAGGGTTAATTGTAACTCAATCCTCAAAGCACTATTAATAGCCTCACACATTATGTCAAAGATTACATCACAATTAACACGGATGACACCACCACACTAATGACATCACTGTTGAGACCAATAAGGTTAAGCAATTGCTTGTATACATATTTATTTTTAGCCACTGATATTGTGTTACTATGTATTGCTTGAATATAATCCATTACACAAGCCCTTTGGCAGTGCAAAGTGATGAGGGTTGGACAGAGACTCTGGTTTTTGACGAGACCCTGAGCTCAGCATCCATGTGAACTTAACTTACTGCAAAGGACTTTCTGCTGTATGCAGCACGATTTTTGGGCTCCCCGAAGACCAGACACTGCGATGAGCCTCCATGTGCAAATGACAGTGCATTGCCTTTCACAGTTCAATGGAGGATGAGCCAAAGGCCTGGCCCTACTCCCCAACCCCAGTACAGATCAACTCACTGCACATGGCCTATACAACTCACTAAATCTTTCAGGGTTGGTCCGAACCATTTGTAATATCTGAAAAATGACTGGACATAGTTACACCAAACCACACAATGGCCTGTTCAATTAAAAGTATAGCGTTATTTCCTAAGGTGGAGAGCAAAAATACGGCAGCCACAATAGGAAACTCAATCCTTTTTAACCTTATTCAAGTCTTCCATTCTTGAACGGATGCCTAATATCTTAAATTCATAGAGGCCCATTAGCATAGCGGGCAGATCGCCAACGCCGGGCCAGTGGTGGCCACCGCCGGCGGCCATCCGCCCGCCAAATGACCCATCAACACCCCCCGCCATATTAGCATGGCGAGGAGCTCCGCGGCAGACGGAAAGACCGTCCACCGCTTTTCCGCCGGTTGGATTCCCAGCCGGGCGGAAAAGGCCTTCAATATGTTGGCGGTGCCTTGCAGGCACCGCCATCCATATTAGGATGTGCCATTTTTAGGGCCTTTCCACGGCGGAGACTCTGCCATGGAAAGGCATGCGGAGTTCTCTTTGGGGGTCCGTTGCGGGCCCCCAGGGGAGTTGGGGGCTGCACTTGGGGGCACCCATGGTACCCCCCAACATTGGCATACACAAGGTGGCAGGCACCGCGCGGTGCCTGTCACGTTGTGCATGCCAATGCACAGCATGCATGTATTGCATTGTGGCGGGTGCTGCTTACAGCACCGCCCGCCGCATTGTGATAGATACGCGATGCCACTGCCACCGTGGCGGTGGCATCCTAATTGCCATGGCGGGACCGCCGCACCTCTGGTGGTCGGTCCCGTGTACAGTTACGGGAGTGTGCGGACAAAGTCCGCCCGCTATCGTAATGTAGCCCATAGCCTGGCAACAGGGAATAATAATAGCATGTGAAAAAATCCAGCGCTAGAGAAGAAATGGATAGGTTGGCCTGTGAAAGAATATGGACAAAGGTATAATCTGATTTACTTAGAAATCAGAAACCACCTTTAGCTTGGATCTCATTAACTCTTTATTACCCTGCAGAAAAAGCCACTGTCCAGGAAAAATGTGCTAATGATGCTTTGTGTGTAGGCAAACGATGAGATCCAACAAATTGATGGCCTTGGGAGCGAATGGAGTTTTCTACTTATACAAGAAACTTGAAAAAAGAGACTTGTAAAGCACTTTTTTGTAAATTATGAAAGCTTATAGGTGCACATTAGCAGAGGAAATTTGTTAGTTATACTTTTCTAGATGTAAGAGATATATCAAAACTGCTTTCTCCCAACACGTTGTAAATGCAATGGTTTTTTGGAAGCACCCAATACAAAATATTTCCCCTTGAAAGAGGACGAAGCCTTGGTGGATTGAATTTTGCATTGTAAATTATTTTGTCGCAAAACAGAGTCAATTTAGATGGCAATGTAGAAAAACCTTCGGGTCAGCGGTGAAGGATTCTGCCTTGCCGCCTGGAAGGGAAATTCAGATTGTATAGTAGCCCCTTATGCGATTTCTCTCGCACCATACGGGTATCAGTACAAAAAGAAGCCCTGAACTGTATGACAGGTAGAGAGGAGTAAGAGCAACATGGGAAGGAACTTCACTGAGGGCATTTGGCATCCTTTTCTAGGCACAGTCTGTCTTGTAAATTCCTTGGACCTTGTCAATTTGGACTGGTTTCATCCATGATTTCAGGACTGCAACTGCTGTAGCTCATCTCTCCTAATGACAAATTTATAGTTACTAGCAACAATACCTTCAAAAAGTGTGGGCCAAGAGAAATGTCCCCGGCGTGACAGGAATCCTCTACATGCATCTCTGTAGAAAACTGGGCTACTGGTTAATGAGGATGAAACCCTAATCAAGCAGCGAACAATCTCTGTCAGGGTGAATCACAAGCAAACTCAAAATGAACCTGTGCAACACAAAAAAACCTCACACCAATAAAAAAAAACGAGTAAAATGTAATAAATTATTTGAGACCAAACGGACAAAAGATCCAATCATAGTAGAACAGGAGATTTCCAATTTTAAAGATTTAACTGAAAATAGTGTCTGTTTAGGCCGACCACGATGCAGCACGAGCCGGATGCATGGACTAAGTTAGGCCCGCTGAACTAAAGTACCTTAACTATTGGTTTGAGGAGCATTGCGAGATCCTGTGTCGAAGATGCGCTGCGCTGTGGTGGTTCCGATGCGGAGTCCTACATCGTTGCCGAGGGTGCAATTGACAAGGGGCTAGCAATGCAAAGTCCTGCGTTGAAGATGTATTGCGCAGTGGCAGTTCCAGGGAAGCTTCAGGCTGTGATGCAAAAACCTGCATCGTCCTTGAGGAGGCCTTTGATGAGGAAGCTGCAGGCTAGAATGCAAAATCCTGCATCGTTAAAGGATTCAGTCGATGAGGGGGCTTGCGATGTGAAGTCCTGCATCTGAGATGCGTCACACAATAGCAGTTCCTACGCGCTGACGCGGTTCTGCGCACAGGACCACAGTAGGGTTGGCAGAGGACCTACAGGTCCATTTCTAGGGGTCTAGGACTGGGGTGGCACTACTTGGGGGGTAGGACTCACAGCAGACAGAGTCAAGTTGCTGAGCTCAAGGTGGTAGGAGCCTTTTCTGTCCCTAAGCCTCTGATCAGGTGGCCAGCCAACTAGCCCTTGGAGTCACTTTGTTGGTCCTGGATTCAAGATGCAGGTCCAGTCCTTTCACTCAGGCAGCTGGGCATCAGAGTAGCAGTCCTTCTTACAGAGAAGCACAGCAGTCCTTCTGAGTCTTCCATAGGTCCAGATATGTACTGTAGATTTGGGTAGGAGGGTCTATTATTTATACTTGGTGCCCACTCGAAAGTAGGAGAAGGATCTGTAGGTTTCCACCCCCAGAGGTCCTTGGAATTTTCTGCTTCCCTGGCCCTAACTTGTATGGGTTCACAAAGAACTAGTGTCAAACCCTTAGTGAGTGTGCTTAGGCTGAGCCTTTGTGATATGAAAGAGTGCTAGGTGACAGCTCCTCCCCCTCATCAAGTCAGAGATGGCTCATCCTGCCAACATCTATTATCCTTTGTCTTACTGTCAGGGAGAAATACACAAGGGCCAACTGCCAGCTACACCTACTCATGGAACCCAGGATACATTCTGGAGATACCAAATGGTTGGGACAAGAAAATGCTAACTTTCTAAAATTGGCATTTTCAGAAAATGGGACTTAAAATCAGACTTGACCATTAAAGGGGGTTTTAAAGAATAATTCTTTAGACACCAAACTCAACATTCCTACTTTCTCTTAACTGAAAGTTAGCACTTATTAAATGTGATAAGGTAACCTAATTTGATCCGATGGGAGAGGTAGGCCTTGCAATAGTAAACAAAACTAATGTAAGAGTTTTTTACTGCCAGTGCATGTAAAACTTAAAAGTACATGTCCAACATTTTAAATACACTGCAACCTCCTCTATGTGCTGTGAAGGGTCTACATTCGGTGTGACATATATATATTAAAAATGAAGGTTTAGGACAGGCTAAAGATTTACTTTGTCAGGTTAAATTAGCAGTTTAAACTGCACACACAGGCTGCAACTACAGGCCTGAGAAATGTTTAAAAAGCTACCTAAGTGGGGGAAACAATCAACGCTGTAGGCCCATTAGTAGCATTTAAATTACAGGCCTTGGGTGCATGTAGTACCACTTTACTAGGGACTTACCCATAAATTAAATGTGCCAAATGGGAGTAAGACAATGTTACCATATATAATGGAGAGAGCACATGTACTTTAGCTCTGGTTAGCAGTGGTAAAGTGGGCAGAGTCCTAAAGCCAGGAAAAATTAAGTCAACATAAACAGGAAGATGGAAGGCAAAATGTTGGTGGAAAACATGCCCAAGGATGTTAGGTCCAACAATCCACATATTCCTTCCATTCATCAATTAATACCTCTAAATGTTTGCGATTTAACGTGCAAATTAACAGACTTGACCAAATGGCCATTCATCTGATTCTTTTATATTTAAGAGCCAATTAATGTGAGGATAGATCTGTGTAATATACCATGAAGGCTAAATTACTATTAGACTACGTGTGTGATTTAGTGCACGTTTGCTTTTAGACCACTTACAGGAACTGTTTTGAAGTGAGACCACCTTTTTACACTACTGTGCATTTGATTTAGGTCTTTGTTCAATTCTTACCTTATTCTTCATGTCCAAATCCCCAGCTATTTTTCTGGTCTTACTCAGTGCTCCGAGAAAGTCAGTGGCATACAGCAATGAAGGGAAAAGTACATATTTGACCACAACAAATCTAAAGGCACTAAAACATGGATACATGCGGTATCATCATGCATTTTGAAACGAAAACGAAAATCAATATGACTCCTCTTGAATACAAATCAAGACTGAATTTTGAAATTATTATTCATCTATAAAACTGCCTGCCACACCCTACAGCCTAGCGTATACATAAATTAATCATACAGCGACCAACTATATTTTGTGAAGGTAGTGTCAGCAATGGACCATAACAGAATGAATTAGTATGCACCTCACTGCAATAGTTTCTTGTGTATAAGCTCACCTTTATTTCTTTAAATACGAACACACCCCACATAGCAGCAACAATCCCAGGACCCTAAAAAGAAAAGCATATGTTTAGTGCATGATTTTATATTGGATGCCATACTATTATACGTAATTCTGGATGGTCAAGTACCAACTAAGTTTTATTGATTTTCATAACAAGATGAGGCTTGCAATCTCAGTAAACTATGCAAAAATGCAAAAAAAATTGTTTCTATATTCACCAATACACCTACTTTCCTAAGTGTTTGTCTGCCTTAGTACATTCTGGTTGGGTATTAATCAACATATGTATCTGCCATTATTTTTAATTCATCAATTTATACATCTCCTTTTTGCTGCTAAGTCTCAACCCTTCCATCCTTTAAATGCCTACCTATGTTTATGTATCTGTAATGTTTATTAGTGCCTTTAAGCAGCCTATATGTCTTTTTCACCTGCATCTGACTTTCACATAATTCAATTCAAGTTCTCTCTCTACAAACTCTATGAGTGTACTTTAATCTACTTGAGTAGCATTGGTATTTTCTACTGACATGTGTCATTCCTTCACAATGTATATTTATATAACTTTTCATTTCCAGGCTATTATATGCATCAATGTTATAGTAAACAAAGTATGTAGGTCGCAAATAACTGCAGTAAAATATTATAAAATTATTTTATTTAAATGTTTTTGATGGATGGATATATGGATTAGGATTGTTTTAATGTGTATATAAATTTAAATTAAATGTTAGTTTGCATCTTGGTAGCCACAAGAAAAGGATTATTTTGTTAATAAGCAAATACATTTCAATTAAACATTATTTGAATCTTGGCAGCAACGAGAAATAACAATGGTCATGTATTTCTTCATGGCTTAGAGGAGAGACTAGCGGCAGTTATAAACTAACCAAAGACAACAATAATCAAATAATTTGTAGTATGTTGTCAAAATACTGTTTGAACTGCTAAAAACTAACATGGACTATCTTCCTACTACTCTGCTGCCTTTCTCGTTTAATTTAAAATAATTTGATACTGGGGGTATGTGTCAAAGCTAGTGACAGGAAAGCACTGAATGGTCTCGTTTGCACGGTGGTGAAGGGAGGGGGTGGGGCCAGAGGTGACATGTGTGCAAACACGCCCTGTGGTGCATTTAAAGTTGGGGAATTAATTCCCTTTCAATCCTGAGGGCCGTAAATATTGATTTTATCGGTTTATGGTGTGTGTGTATATATATATATATATATATATATATATATATATATATATATATATATATATATATATTCACTGAAAAAACCATAGGTTTCAGGGGTGTTATAGTTAGCTGGACTTTTCACTTGTAAAAAACCATTGAAATTCCCCCGTTATAGTTAGTTCAGCTAACTATAACTCGCGCGCCCGCAATGCACTGCTGATGACGTCACATATTACATCACTCATGACATGGTCAGTGACATCATTCATGACATCACTGATGACATCTCAAATGACATCACTGATGACATCACTGATGACATCATCCAGTGAATGTGTGTTTTTCTGAAAATTAAATATGTTTTATATATGTATATCTCAAGGTCGATGGAAGAATAAATGGGTATATAAGTGTCTAAATGGATGATTTGTTTTTGAAAAATTGATTGTGTAACTGACTGATTAAGTGTATCATAGTGAATACATGGCTTAGTGAGTAATGTTTAAATATGTAAATATCTGTATCAGTCTCTCACTTTGTGTATAAGTGGCTGCATGGGTTGGTGAGTAGCTACATGGGTGTCTATATAGGTTATTAGTTGGTTTTTTGAGTATCAGTCTGAGTGTCTGCATGGTTCGGTGGGGGGTATTACGTAGTGCATAGGTGCATGAATGAGTGACTCACTGTTTGTATGTGTTGAACACAGCATGTGTGCAGGACTGTATGGGTGGATGAGTGTGTGTATGGGTGTGTTAGTGAGTGAATGACTGTCTCAATAGTGTCTTTATGAGTAACTACATATGTTTTAAACTAGTATATGTGACTATTGGTGTATATATGTGAGTATATGTGAGAGTGAGAGATTGAAAGAGTTCCTGTATGAATAAGTATGTGTTTCTATAAGTGATTGTTTAAAAGACTAAGTATGTGTAAGTTTCCGTAGAAGTAAGTATGGTGGTGTGTGTATAACTGTATATGCAAGTAAATGTATGTTTGATTCTTTATTAGCATGAGTGACTATGTGTGTGAGTAACTCTATGGATGAGTGGCATTGTGTAACAGGATGTATAGGTGTATGAGTACATATGATGAGTGAGTACATGTATGAGTGACTGTATAGGACTGTTGGTGAATGAGTGGATGTGTATGTGGATCTTAGAATTACTGAAGAGGTTGTTGTAACTGGTATTGGTATGTCCATTGTTTTGAAAATTTTAGTCTCTATTTTTGAATGTGTGTATCAAGGGTTATATTAGGGTGAGAGGAGGTCTGCCACTCTATCACAAGGATGATGTCATCAGTGATGTCATCAGTGATGTCATTTGAGATGTCATCAGTGATGTCATGAGTGATGTCACTGACCATGTCATGAGTGATGTAATATGTGACGTCATCAGCAGTGCATTGCGGGCGCGCGAGTTATAGTTAGCTGAACTAACTATAACGGGGGAATTTCAATGGTTTTTTACAAGTGAAAAGTCCAGCTAACTATAACACCCCTGAAACCTATGGTTTTTTCAGTGAATTTCTGAGGTTTTTTTAAATGCTAATTCCTAACTATAACGTGCCTGAAACCTATGGTTTTTTCCTGTGAATTTCAAAGGTTTTTTAAATGCTAATTTCTAACTATGCCTACAGAGATAGGACATGTGAAGAAAGAAGAAAAAATGCACAGAAAGAAACAAAAGAAGTGCAGAAAGAAGCAACAGAAGTCCTCAAATACGAAGATAAGTGCAGGAAGAAGGATAACGTGCAGAAAGAACAAAAAGAAGAGCAGAAAGAAGCCTTGTTGCAAAATCATCCTGTACCCTCAACTTTTTCAGACGGATACTGGTGGTAACTGAGTCTGACTAACCAGTCCTAGAGCCAGTGCTATGTTAAAAGACACTTAGCATACAGTGAAAACACCTACATACACTAGGGAACATTATGCGTTGGGGTCCCCCTGTGATTAGCATGACCTCCTCTGTAAGCCCCTAGTATATAATAGGGCATGGAGATTAAAACTACCTCTTAAAACAGGCCACAGGGCGTTTTTGCACACGTTAACTCAGGCCCCGTCCCCTCCATTCACCACTGTGTAAACACGCCCTGTGTCCATTTTTAGTTGGGAGATTAAGTTCATTTGAATCCTGAGGGTCCCTAGGGTCCAACTAGCCCACTAGGTACCTCCAGTAAGTGCCACAGAGCTGCGTTGCAGAGAGGTGTAAAAAGTGGCACGGCCTGGACCACCTCTCTGCAATGCAGCTCAGTGGCGCTTACTGGAAGCACTTGGTGGGCTAGTTAGCCCCCAGGGGCCCTCAGTATTGAAGGGAAATTATATCCCCAATTTAAAACGTGCCATAGTGCGTGTTTGCACACGTCACCTCAGGCCCCGTCCCCTCCCTTCACCACTGTGTAAACGTGCCCTGTGGCTGTTCTAAGTTGAGAGATTAAGTCCCCTTGAATCCTAAGGGTCCCTAGGGTCAAACTAGACCACTAGGTACCTCCAGTAAGCGCCACAGAGCTGCGTTGCAGAGAGGTGTAAAAAGGGGCTTGGCCTCAGAACACCTGGCTGCAGCGCAGCTCCCTGGCGCATACTGGAGATGCCTGTTGGGGGCGCGTTTGCAGAGTGCTGCACGGAGGGGGCATGGCCTCCGGCACGATGCCAGTCTTTTATTTATTTTAGTTTTTTAAGAAGGGGGGCTGTTTGGTTCCCCTTCTTATTCTAATTTATTGGCCCTGATGACCCCATCCCCCAGGGCCAGTCTCCTAATTATATTTTTTTGACCCCAATCCCCAGGGCCGGCCACTGTTTTTTATTATTTTTAAAAAATATATATTTATAGACACACCTAGGACATGCTGGACAAACCGTACGTACCTATCACCATGACGATTTGCGTGATATTCATTAAAAGGCGACTATGCATGCAATGAATCCACGTGGAATGTATTTACACCACTAGTGAAGCTCTGACATGTCTGATGCCCTACCGTGCCTAATCCTGGTAGACACCCTTGTCGTTTATTTATACAAACATGGGTAGCTATTGACGGGCACATTTAATACACATGCACACCAAGCCATTCAAAGGGGATTCGACAAAAATTCGACCAAAACTATGCAAGAAACCCCCCTCACGGTTAATAAAACACACATCCACTGCCGGATGTGTAATACTTTTTATTTTACTCTCTGGAAAGGGGACGAACATCACTTGAGAGTCACAGCGTGCTCCTGACAGAGCCCAATGCTGTGTTACACCCACCATTGCCTGCCGAGTGCCACACACCTCTGTGTTGTATTCCACTAGCTAGTGCATATGCTATGACACTCTCTAGCCCATGTGCACTGTAACACCACCCCGTGAATATGTCATGCCACACTTGTCTTCGCACGGGTTATATTGCCCCATCTAACGTGCCTTTCTCGATGCCTATGTTATAACGCACAGTGCTATGCCATACATATTACAATCTGGGATCCATATCTTTGTCACAGTGCATATGCAACGTTACACTCCCCAGCACATATTTTATATTACAACTTTAGAGACTAGTTAGGTTATACAACACTGCCCTGTGCATATTACACTCCAAGGCGCATATCGCATAGCACGCGCTAGTGCCTGTGCTATCTCGCGCTCTCCAATGAATCTGTCATTGCGCACAATGTATTGCATATTATATTTCACGCCCGGTTCATCTTATATCACACTTTTTGGTGCATAGTTTATACCATACACTATATCTAGTTTTCATTTTCAATCGTGCTCTCAGGACTATGTTCTATATAACACTGTGTTCACCTACCCTTTTCACGGGCATTACATTTTGCGATAGGGGGTGGAGGGTCAGGGGGTGTTTCTGCCAAGTGAGCCCGGAGTCACAGTCACAAACGTCCTCTTCTTCCTGAATAAAAGTGAGATTATGCTGCATACTTGTTCATATTTTAAGTAGTTCGCACAGACACAATGGTTTAAAAACAATAAAGTTCCTAATACCCGCCTTCTCTGAACAGTTAGCTTGCTGCCCCATCCCCTTCCTCCCTATCCTCTGTTGTGTGAATCCATGGACTAGCCTCCTCCCTCCTGCCATGCATGGTCTGATGTGCTGCCACTGCCCTCAATTTAGTATGATGTACCAGTCCACTCCTCCTGCCCTCCATTGCCCAATTCTATGCCCCATCATTGACCTCCTGCTTAAACTTTGTGCTTAGCTTGCTGCCCCTATTCTCCTTCCCCCTGCCCTCCGATGTCTTTGTGCATGCCCCTGCTCCATCCTTTTTGCACACCATGTCCCATGGACCTGCCACTCCTATCTACTCTGAGTGTTCTGTTGAGCTGCCACTCCCCTCCCACCTGCCTAGCATTGTCAGATGACTGTAACCTGTCCCTGCCACCTCCACCCTGCCTGTCCACATGCCATGCCCCTATCCTCTTCCTCCTGTCCTACATGGTCCATTGTACTACCACACCCTTCTGCCCTCCCTGGTCTGTTGTGCTGCAACTGCTCCTCCTGCCTGCCCTGTGTGGTCTGTTGTGAGGTCCCTTCCCCTGAACTTTCTTGTCTGTGCACAGGTCCTGACCCTCCCTTCTATCCTCCATCGTCCTTTGTGCATGCCCCTCCATCCTCCTTCTTGCCCATCATAGCCATTGTGCTGCCACTAACCCTCCCACTTGCCATGCATGGTCTTCTGTGCTGCCATGGCCCCTCCCACCTTCCCTGTGTGGTCAGTTAGCTGCCCCTGACCCCCTCCCACCTTCCCTCCATGGTCTGTGTGTATGCCATCACAGTCTCACTGTTGCTCTTCATGGTGTGTCTTGCTTCTAGTGCCCATCCTACCTGACCTCCATGGCTATCTTGCTGCTCCTGCCCTGCCCCCTTGCCCCCAGCCCTACTCCCTCCCTCCTGGCTTGTCTGTTCCATTGTAATGCCCCTGATCCGTCCCTCCTGCCCTTTATGGTCTGTTATGCTGCAGCTTTCTCTCCTGTCTGTCCATTATGGTCAGCTAGCTACCATTGCCTCTTGCCCCTCTGTTCTCTGTTGTCCATGTGCATGGTCCTGTCCCCTCCCTCTTGCTTTCTATGGATTGTTGTGCTGCACTCCCGTCCTGCATGCCCTGTGTGGTGTATTGTGCTGCTGCAAACCCTGATGCCTGCCCTGCAGGGTCAGTTTGGTGCACCTCTCCCTGTCCCTCCTGTCCTCTGTTATCCAAGTCCATGTCCCTATCCCATTTCCTTCCATGATCCAATGTACCATACTTGCGAACATTTTGAACTTGGTAAGAGGGAGATTTTGAAAAAAAACTGGGGTATTGATTTTCCCCTTTGAGTTACATTGAAAAAGAGGATATTGTAGACAGGAGACAGATCAAATAAAGCCCATTTGAGCTTAAAAACATTGGACGTTTCCTGGCTGAATCGGTTCTGTTGGCATGTATGGTTGTACTACCATTGCCTCTTCCTTCTGCCCACAATGGTCTATTACATTGCCACAGCCTTGAAGGAGGGTAGATTTTGTATCACAGGGGGCCCCTGGCCCGTTCTGTCCACACCTGAAGTATGAGACCCTTGTCCTTGCCCTGCCAGCTGCATTTGTAGGCCATATTAAATTGACCAGCGGGTCCTGTGTTGCTATATAATTATCCTGAGACATCCTTACCACTCAGCCAGCATAAAACCCCTGTGTAGGCCCTTCTGTTCAATATGTAGGCCTCTTTGTTAAATTGACCATAGCTCTGCAATTTTAGTGTATAGCAGTCTGAAGGCAGGTCTGCGAGGCCTTCTGATCCAAACTAGTAGCCCCCACCCTACCCGAGTGCTCCGTGCTCGGTATCAAAGTTCAACATCCCCCTGAAGCTGTCGACATACAGTAGGCTGCATCCTGGACTGGTACTTGCTTCCTGGGCAGGTTTCCCGCTTTTAAGGAAGTGGCAACCGCAGAGCGTCAAGTTAGGAGAACTGAGGAGATTTTATACATGAAAATATAGTATTCCCGTACAATACCCATTATTTTCTGCTTGCTCTATGGAACTTACGATAAGCGATTGGCCTGAGAGACTGACCTTTTCACCCAGTCCATTGTCAGCATTAAGTGGGTAAATGACGAAATGTCTGGTAAAATCTGCAGACGAAGCTTTTGGGTAGCATACGTAGGTAGATGTAGCGTGCAAAGGAGCCCACAAAATGATATAAAAAGGGAGCACCCACAGATATCGACGGACTACCTCGCCGTCTGTATGTAGGTTAACAGGCAGTGCAGGTTTTCCCCAAGAGCTGGGAGCTCTTGTCTTCCTTTGCTTAAAATGTCTTGCTCTGCTTTGCTTGAAGTATCTTATCCTATTTTACCTATATGAAATGTCATGTTATGTTTAACCATTGTTCTCTTTACTTTTGCATTTAAAAGATTTTGTATTGTAATTGCAGGAATGCTTGCTCTAAGAGTAAACGTGAGTGTTCCAAGGTAACATTTTCCTTGGTGTAACTTGTTTCCCATGATGCATTTATAGATGTGTTTTCTCTCTCTCTCTGTCAGTACATTAATTGAGATACAGAGAATATTATGACAGCTGTATGATTATCTGGATTCTGTATTTTGTACTTTATGTCTCTATTCTGCGGTTTCTTTGAAGTTGCATCTTCTCATTAAACTGCCATTGTATTCTGCCTCCAATTCCATGTCTCATATGTCTGTTTTCTTCATTTTTGGAGCAAGCGTTCCTAGGCACCCCGGCTCAAATTAAGGTGCCCCTTTTGTCCCTGACTCACTCTCCTGCTCAGTTCTGTGGTGGCTCCCGGGGATCTGGGGACCGCCCCTAGCTTCCTTGACCCGTAATAGATCTTCCCTCCAACAGCCTCTCTTGCAAGTCCTGTATTGTTGGTTTGTTGCCCCTGCCCCCCTTTCCACTGCCCTCCATAGTCTGTTGTGCTTCCACGGCCCTTCCTGCCTGCTCAGTGTGGTTAAATTGTTGCCTTTGCACCCTCCTACCTGCCTTCAATTTTCAGAGTCCGTGCCCCTGGCCTCTGCCTCTCAACAGTATCCTAATGAACAACTAGATTGCTAACATTCTATATTTATTACAAAAGTGTGGAATGCCTGACATCATCTTGATGTAATCAAAACTGTAATACCTAGAGCATTTCCTTTAGAAATTACATATATGAGAGGGTCTTATTGGCATCAAAATTATGGTCAGTGCTCTAAAAGACTAAAATAAGGACATATTTTCTGAGTTTTCAAATAGCGACAAAGCACTTTTAAATTATTTGTTATCTTTATGTTTTTTTATCCAGTTGACCACTTGATTAAATGTTGCACTTAGGGGAGAGGATGTGGTGTTACTTCCAGAACTGCAGACTTTGCAACTGGGGAACCAGGTTGAAGTTTCTGCTTCAGCTCGACATTCGGTGATTCTGGTCAAATCACTTAGTCTCCCCATGTCTACAACCAAAATGAATTTGTTCTTGTGTGATGTAACCAATGCTCATGTAAAGCACTCCAATACCTGACAAGTCTGCACTATATAACACTGCAAAAACACAAAATAATAAGTGTTTTGCACACTTCTGTCATTGGGCTATATTTGGGCTACATCTGGGTGATTTTGGGCTACATTTGGGCTCTTTTGTCTCCGGTGGCCATCTTGGGAGATTTATTTGTTATGAAGTTTCCTAATTTCCTCATGTACTGCAGTCTCCTCAGTAGGAAATGCTTTCAGTTTTTTACTTTGATTCCACATTTGCCATAAATTCTGAATGTTAGCACTCTATTTGCTCATTAGATCACTGTAGTAAAACTACTGCACCATGGAAGTCTGCTCCTGGTATTAAAAGTGCATGTTTCAGTCTGCATGTCAGAATTTTTTAATGAAATAGAAGAGGATTTGAGAAGTCACTCAAAATGTGCCCTCATTTTCTTTCTTCAGCATTAATCATAATTTCTATGGCAAAATGAACCTCCTCATTGTGTTCCTTTTTAAATTAAATGTTTTAAGTGTTACCAGTTTATTCCAATCAAGATGGCTTCAGGTGTGCCATACTTTTGTCATAATGAAGACAGTAAGCGCTCTAGTTGTTTTTAAGAACATTCTGGGACATTCTGTCATTGGGCTATACTTGGGCTACATCTGGGTGATATTTGGGCTACATTTGGGCTCTTTTGTCTCTGGTGGCCATCTTGGGAGACTTATTTGTTATGAAGTTTCCTAATTTCCTCATTTACTGCAGTCTCCTCAGTAGGAAATACTTTCAGTTTTTTACTTTGATTCCATCAAGAAGGCATTCAGATGTGTCACACATTTGCCATAAATTCAGAATGTTAGCACTCTTTTTGCTCATTAGATCACTGTAGTAAAGCTACTGCTCACCAGGGAAAACTGCTGCTGGTATTGAAAGTGCATGTTTCAGTCTGCATGTCAGAATTTTTTAATGAAATAGAAGAGGATTTGAGAAGTCACTCAAAATGTGCCCTAATTTTTCTTTCTGCAGCACTAATCATACTTTTTATGGAAAAATGAACCCCCTCATTTTGTTCCTTTTTAAATTAAATGTTTTAAGAGTTACCACTTTAATCCAAGCAAGATGGCTTCAGGTGTGCCATACGTTTATCATAAGTAGGACTGTTAGCGCTCTAGTAGTTCTTTGGAACACTCTGGGAAGCTGCAGTAGAACACAAAGGAATCAACTGACAGTCTCTGCCCTTGTTGGATGTACATGTTTTACTGAGAATGTCAGACTTCATTCTCACATGACTGAGAAAGATAATGTGAATTTACAGAAAATAAGCTCTCAGTTTAGCCTATAGCTCACCTTCCAAACCTCTGTGGTAAAAGCATGAGAAAACATTTTTCTCTCAATCATGATATCCCAGCAGAAGGCTTTTTCACATGGTGAAATCACCTTAGAACATACCACAATTCCTAAAATGAGTATGGTACCATCAACAAATGATTTATAATGTAACTAAAGTCTTAAAACCTTCTATTAACTGCAATGCTTTTTAATGAGGTGCTATCATGTATATTGGTCCCAAGATGGCTGCCAACACTTCTTGGATGAAGTGCTGACAGCCAATCAGATCTCAGGATGAGATGTGTGGTTAGGCTCCGCCCACATATATATATGCTTTTAAATGCTATTTTCTCAGGAAATACTGAACAGATTTACACCAGACCTGCAAAAGGCACTTCCTTGACCTTATGGCTACCTCTCTGCCAAATTTCAAGTAATTCTGTTCAGCCGTTCGGGCTGTAGCTGTGTCTAAAGGTCCTATGGAAAAATGCATGGGGAAAACGCGTTTTGGGACCCCCCTTTTTTCTTGGTCCCTGCTTGACGAATCCCCCCGAGACTTTCAGGGTAGGAGCGGAGCGTAGCGCCCCACCTATTTTGAAAATTTCGCGAGGATTCGTCGACCGGCGCCAAAGTTATTCCAAATAGAATGTTGCGGATTTCCTATGGAAACAGGGTCCTAACTATAACTACCTACTGGCGACCGCCAGTAGGTAATATATATATATATATATGTGTGTGTGTACATGTGCGTGTTTATATATATGTATCTTTGTGTATATACACACACATATATATATACATACACACATATATATATATATATATATACACACATATATATATACACATACACATATATATAGACACATACACACACATATATATATATATATACATAAATATATACATAACACACACACATATATATATACACATACACACATATATATTTATACACACACACATACATATATACACATACACACATATATATTTATACACACACACATACATATATATATACACACACACACACCAACACACACACACACACACACACACACACACACACACATATATATATATATATATATATATATATATATATATATATATATATATATTATCTACTGGCGGTCGCCAGTAGATAGTTATAGTTAGGACCGTGTTTCCATAGGAAATCCGCAACATTCTATTTGGAATAACTTTGGCGCCGGTCGACGAATCCTCGCGAAATTTTCAAAACTAATGGGGCGCTACGCTCCGCTCCGCTCCTACCCTGAAAGTCTCGGGGGGGATTCGTCAAGCGGGGGCTGAGAAAAAAGGGGGGTCCCAAAACGCGTTTTCCCCATGCATTTTCCCATAGGACCTTTAGTCCGAGCTACAGCCCGAACGGCTGAACAGAATTACTTGAAATTTGGCAGAGAGGTAGTCCTCAGGTCAAGGATGTGCCTTTTGTAGGTCTGGTGTAAATCTGTTCAGTAGGTCCTGAGAAAATAGCATTTAAATCAATATATATATCTGTAAGCGCGCTCCGTGCGCTTACCGTAAGCTTACCGTACGCGTACGGTGCCGTGCGCGAGCTCAATTCTGATTGGTGGTTACATGACTGTAAACATTCGAATCGGTCGAAATCAGGATGTGTCGGCCGCCATTTTCTGTCTCTCGCACTGAGAAACAAAGGTGGGGAACGTGAAAAGGGGGCAACGAAGAGAGTTGCAGACCCCCTAGTGTTTGTCAGGGGGTCCAAGAAGGACCCAAAAGTACGGAAAATACATTTATTAATTTTTAAAAAAAATCGCGGAGTGCGCGTACGGTAAGCTTACCGTACGCGCACGGCAAAAAAAAAAAATAAAAAAAAAAATAAAGAAGTAACAATCACATTTATTAAATAAATTAAAGGACCCACAAGGGAGAAAAAAACAAATGTTACTGTGTAAAAAAAGGCGAGGCGCGCACGGCATGGACTGCGCAACGTGGGCGCTCGGTGCGCGAAGCGCACCGAGCGCCCACAGCGCGCGCACGGTGCGTGAAGCGCACCGTGCTTGCAGGGTGTGCACACAGTGAAAAACCAGAAAACAAAAAAAATAAATAAATACATAACTTAGCATTTAAAAAACCGTACAAATTCACTGAAAAAACCATAGGTTTCACACACGTTATAGTTAGGAATTATCATTTACAAAACCTTGCAAATTCACTTAAAAAACCATAGGTTTCACACATGTTATAGTTAGCTGTACATTTCACTCGTAAAAAAACAATGAAATTCCACGTTATAGTTAGATCAGGTAACTATAACTTGCGCGACCCCAATCCACAATGTGTAATTTCAGATGTCATCATTGATGTCATGAGTGATGTCACTGACCATGTCATGAGTGATGTAATATGTGACGTCATCAGCAGTTTATTGTGGGCGCGCAAGTTATAGTTACCTGATCTAACTATAACGTGGAATTTCATTGTTTTTTTACGAGTGAAATGTACAGCTAACTATAACATGTGTGAAACCTATGGTTTTTTAAGTGAATATATATATACACACACACACACACACACATATATACAATAAAGACATGAACTATGCGATATCGAAACATCTCCACACACTACACAAGACAAACTGGTAAAATATCCGATATTGTGGAATTGCAACTGTTCCAGTACATGAAAGAGGCGGCAACTGCACCATGAAACTAAGAAGACTGAAATCGTTACTCATCAGCAAATTTAAAACCAAGATCCCGTTCGGATTGAACGGGGATGAAGAACTACATGTACACCTATAAGAACGTTTTGAAAAATACAACTAGCACTTACACAAAGGGTACTACAACCATAAATCGATAAAATCAATATTTACGATCCAAACATTTTTTTTATTCAAATTGTGAGACTCTCGAACTCAGGCACTTCGCCATAAAGAGAAACATATATAGTGAATATATGCATAACTGACGCTCCACTCGAGTAATGTTAGACTGAATAGAGGTACTCTACCAATAGAAACCTTAATCAGGCGGCTTTCACTTAAAATTGGCTGACGGAATATTTTGAGATAAATAAATAAAATCTCGAACCAATGCATATAATGGAAACATGCGAAGACTCACAAAAACGAACCTGATCAGTGCCTTCATTTTGGGTATACATCATGTAGAAAACAATTTCTGTGACTCAATTGAGAATACAAAGACCAGAATGCTTCTTACTGGCAATTTAAAAAAAACACTATTTAAGGGTGAAACTGACAAAGGACTCACGATACCGTGAAAAAGACCATTTCTTGGTCGAAACGTTGGTGGGTGGTGGTAAGCGTGGCTGGACTTATGCTTTATTAAAAAGCTTCTTAAATTCAAAACGACTTCTGGAGTGCGGTGGCCTTTCTTGATCGAAAAAAACCAAACACACACATATACATCCATACACACACATATACATCCATACACATGTATATACACACACACACAAATATATAAAGCTATATCTAACTATATAGATATATATATATATATATATATATATATATTCACTAAAAGAAACAAAGGTTACAGTGACTTTATAGTTGTGTGAAAACTTAAGTAGCAACATAAGGTTTTAAAATAATTTAACTGAACACTGAAATTTACCAGTTATAGTTATCTAAGTAACTATTTATCTTGCCCAAAGGTAGCAGTTCAAATGTTGCAGTGATGTTATCAATGATGTTACAGAACATGTCATGAGTGCTGTAATATGTGGGATAATTAGCTTTGCATGGCGAGGGTGTGAAGTATAGTTACCTTAGGGCACCAGTTATGTTATGTTAGTGTTTGTTAAGTGCCTGGTTACTCCAATCAGGAGTATCCCCACGCTGACTTCCAACCGTCAAACTGGTAACGGACATTCCTGCATTGTTAGTGAACAAGGCCATTCCTAAAAAGCCAGGTGTTTAGATGTTACAGAAAAAGGACTTCAGAAGGTTCTAGTCTAAGATTGAGCAGGAGTTCGTTCCATTGTTTGGCTGCCAAGAATCTAAAAGAGCTGCCACCAAGACATGTTCTCTGAAATTTAGGAACTCTGGTCAAGCCGGTTCAAGAAGATCTCAAACACAGACTCGGAAGATATGGTTAAATCAAAGAAGATAGATAACTGGGGCCTTTTTCGTTGATGATTCTATGTACAAAGCACATGGCTTTAAAGGAGATTCTCTCCATGATAGGAAGCCAGTGAAGTTTTGCCAAGGCTGGCCTGTAGGAAGCTGGCTCTCTATATACTATACCAAAGTGAGGTATGGTGTGCACAGAGTCCAGTGAAACGCCAAAGTTAGGCAGAGGTAAAGTCAGATAGCACCTAACTCTCTATTTGTGGTAGTATGATCGTGCAGTAATGCAGTATCAGAGGACAGTGTTAAGCATTTGTTGTGCACACTCAGTCAGCAAATGAATTCACACACTCAAAGACTGAACTTCAGACCAATTGTTTTTGTATAAAAATATTCTTTTCGTTATTTTATTTCCTAGAACCAAGCAAGCCTGGCATAGGTAAGCGATAAGTACTTTGCAGCAAATATACAGATTGTAACACAGTTTGGATTGCAATTGTAAATGTACTATGATTTGATTACAGTAGTGTTACTGATAATGCAATGCGTTTCAGAACACAGGACATATACTTTGAATGGGATTTTCAGTAAGATTACAGATAAATTACTTTTGAGATTACTTTTCTTACACAGAGATGTATACCTGGATACTACCCTGGGACATTTCCTGTAAACAGGTAAGTAAAATTGTTTATGTTAAACAGTACAATTTTAAAGAATTTCTTTAGGTTTTCAAACTCCACACAGAAACTTTTCATACAAAATCAGTCAATGTTATCCTATGGAGGAAAAATAGTATTATCGGTTTTGAGCGAAGTATTTGGTAATGGGAGTTGAGTTTCTGGGGGTAGACTCTGGGGTCCCCCAGGCTCAAGGATGCATTCTAGTTACACCCTCAGCGGCACTAGAGCGGCCGGGTGCAGAGTGCTGAGGCCCAATGTTATCCAATTGGGGATAGGGGGCCTCCGGTTGGTGGCTGCTGACGAGCAGGCCACAAGGTAGTGGGAGTCAAGCTCCTGGTGTTAGGCTCAGGGCAAAGGGGGATCAGGTTTAGCACACAAAGTGCACTCGCAGTGATGCAGGAGCGGCTGGGTGCAGGGTGCTGGTTTGGCGTCGGGTGCCCTGTTGTTTTCAATGAGAATTTCGGTTTTGGTTTTCAGCTGCAGGGTCGGTCCAGGAAGACTTCCAGGAGGAGCCAGGGCGCTGGGCGGCTGGATGCAGGGGTGTCTTTTGAGGTTGGATTTCACCTTACCGGGCCACTCGCGGTTGGGGGGGTCTCCGTGCAGAGGCTACAAGCAACATTGGGGAGTCCTGGAGGGGTCATCCCAAGGTGGACTCGGACTCTGGAGAGCTGGGGGACCTCGCTGGGACTGGTGAGCCCCTCGAACTCAGGCGTAGTCGATGGGTTTAGTGGTGGTTCCAGGCATTGTGTTTCTTTTTCCTCAGCAGGCTCGGAGTCTCTCTTTGGTGTTTCTTCTGAACAGAGCTGCTGTTCACAGGAGATCCGATCTTTGTTGAAAGCAGTCAGTCATCCCAGGGGTTCTGGAGGTCGCTGGCTGCGGAACAAGATTCATGGCACAGGATCTCTGGAAACTGCAGACGGGCTGGTAGGGCTGGGGCCAAGTCAGTTGTTCTGTGCAGTCTCCTCTGCTGGGCATTATCTTTCGTCCTTTTTCTTCTTAGGTTGCGGGAATCTGCCTTCTTGGTTCAGGGCTTCCCCCTAAATACTGTACTAGGGAGCGTTTTAGGGGTCTCGAGGTCCGTAGCCAATGGGCTACTGACCTTAGGGTGAATACACCCTTGGTGTGCTAACCCCACGTGGGGGGAGTGAGCACAATCCCTAATCCTGATTGGGGAGTGCCACCCATCTGCAAGATGGTGGGCATTGAAGAGTAGGTCTCACCTCGCCTTCCCCACCTGAGGGGCGGAGTTGGCAGAGGTGGGCACACCTTCTGGGCTGGCTATTTTTTTTCCCGCCTGTCTTCCCGCTGAAAAGGAGGGGAAGACAGGAAGGGCGCCTGCTCCTGATAGCAGGAGAGGCTGGGGGTCGCATTACAAAGGCTGCCAGGCCTTTGAAGCTCCCCTGACACCTATTGCTCTTCCTGGCCAGGGGAGGTGTGAACACCTCCGCTCAGGAAAGGCTTTGTTTCTGGACTCATGGAACAAAGGCTCCCACCCTAGGGGTCCAGAAACATGTCTCGTGGTGGCAGGCTGGTGTTTACCAGTCAGGGAACCCACCAGAGGCTGGTCGATTTTCAGGGGACATCTCTAAGATGCCCTCTGTGTGCATTTTTCATTAAATCCCACACTGGCATCAGGTCAGGACCTCTAAGGGTGGCACAATAAGTGCTGTAGCCCTTAGTGCTCTTACCTGGTAATAGTGCCCTGGGTACCCGTGGTACCATTTACCAGGGTCCGACCCGTGGCCTGAGATGCCAATTGAGAACACAGGCACTGGGAACCTGATTTTCAGGGACCCAGGGCACATCAAGTAAAAGTGCATCAGTAGTCTGACATAAAAAGTGAGGCGGTTACAACAGAAACCCACTTTCCTACATGGCCCCATCGGAGCGCGTCTGGGAACGTTGTGCCGCCGCCTTTTGTACCGTCTGGAGCATTTGAAGCCTGCTCTTATAGGCCCCCAGAAAGAGTACATTACAGTAATCCATCCGTGATACCACCAGGGCCTGAACTACCGTTCTTTTCGAAGGGTCAGGTAACAGCCCCAAAATCGCCGAATCATTTTCAGGGCCCCAAAACCGGTATCCACAAGGGTTGAGATTTGATCTTCAAAAGATAGGGTGGAACTAAACCAGATTCCTAGATTTTTCACCTTAGGTTTAGGAATCGGCAAAGGGCCTAGCTCATTTAGCCACCATAGAGCGGGTCAGATGGATGTTTTTTCCCCTGTGACCAGGATGTCTGTTTTATTTGCATTTAGTCTCAAACAACTGTCCATCATCCAGTTGGCCA
Source organism: Triturus cristatus (assembly GCF_964204655.1). Lineage (NCBI taxonomy): Eukaryota > Metazoa > Chordata > Amphibia > Caudata > Salamandridae > Triturus > Triturus cristatus. The sequence continues at coordinate 575,423,122 of NC_140582.1, read as the reverse complement.
AGACTCATCACAGTTTGAAATCGTCCGAGACTTTGTTGTTATCCTGAGCCAAAGTTATGATCAGTTGGGTGTCATCAGCATAAGATACTGTCTGAACACCATGGCCCTCAATACGTTCGGCCAAAGGTTGCATTTATAAATTAAACAGGGTCGGACTCAGGGCCAAGCCCTTAGGCACACCCTGCTGCAGCGACCGTATGTAGAGGTATAGGGCTGTTGGATGACCTGAAAAGTGTGATCCAGCAAGAAGTCCGCAAATCAACCCAACACGGTACCTCCCACCCCTGCGTTCTGTAGCCTTTCTAGTAGCAGTCCTTGGGAGACTGTATCTAAAGCTGCACTTAAAGTCAAGCATGAATAGTGCAGCTGTCTTGCCTTCATTCGCCGCAAGACAAAGTGACTCTGATAAAAATAAGAGCAGATTCTATACTGAAGCGTGGCCTAAACCCAGATTGAGGCTTATGTAGAAGTGCTTTCTCTTTCTCAAAATTTATCAGCTGTTTGACAAATTTTTCACCAACGTTCGCAAAGAAAGGTAGCAAGTATATGGGTCTCAGATTCTCAGGTACTGAAGGATCTAATGGTAGTTTCTTCAAGAGTGGAAGCATCATACCGTGTTTCCAATCAGAAGGAACCTGCCCTGAAGCAAAAGATAGATTAAGTAAATTTGTGAGCACAGGGGCAATCACTTCACTGCATAGCTCTAATTTGGCTGGGGAGGCGGGGTCCTGTGGAGATACAGATTTTACTTTGGGCATTAGGCAATAGGTCTCCGCCTCCGAAATGATTTTTAAGTTTGAGAAACCTCCCAGGGCGGTAGTGGATGATTAATCAGATGCGAGGAACGGAAAGTTCCTGCCCCTCTAAGGAAAGGGAGGTATAGATGGGATTTATCTTTTAAAAAAAAGAGAGCGATCTGATTACAAAGGGCAGTGGTGGGTGGGGTTGACACAGCAGTGCGTTCCAAAGGTGTCAGGAATTTGACTATCTGAAAAAGTTCCCTAAAGGAGTGTTTTGACTGCTCGATTTTATGAGCATAGAAATTAACACGTGTGTGCCTCAGGTCTCTATGATATTCTTTCAAGGCAAACAAATACATTGTTTTATTGTAATCATCATATTCTTTTCGCTATGTGAGTTCCAGTGGCTTACAAGTTTTCTTCTTTACTAGCAGTGCCTCCGTGAACCAAACTGCTGATGGTTTGGAGCTCATGCTAGTGATAGATTTCATGGGGGCTAAAGCATTCAGGGCCTGATTAATCCACTCGATTGCTTGTCTATTAGCAGTATGGGGGCATGAATCGAGTACTGAGGTTTCCTGATTTAGGGCTGCCGTGAAAGCTTGATGCGTAATAAGGGACCATTTACGTACTCTTCTTTTATGGGATTGTACTGTTGACAGGGAAGGTTCAGAAACATGAAAAGGGACCAAACAATAATCAAAAATAATGTCCATTTGCGAATTAACAAAACTGGTGGCTGGGCCAGGTGTTCGATATATTAAGAAAGCTGTTAAGGTACAATGGTTCGTAAGGGATAAGCTAAAAAGAGCTGTCTCAGAGTTAGCAATAACTAACTCCAACAGGCTTCATTGCAAATGAGGTTTAAAAGTTACTGCAGGAACCCCAACCATTTTTAAGGGCTGATCGAGTCTTAAAATAACATAGTCAGGAGGAATCGTATCGAGAATATCTGGGGCGCAGGAAGCAGTGAGCCAGGTTTCGACTAGGAAAAGCGCAACAGGTTGGTGCAACATGATTAAGTCCACTATCTCATGCCTGTGTTTAGGCAGCGAGCGGCAAGTTAGCAGCGGACATTGATTTGAGTTTAGACTGGGCAGAACAACCTTACCTTGAGGGACGGCCTTCATAGAAGATTATAATAAGAAAAGTTACATCTGGTGCACCGCTGTGGAGTAAGTGATGCATCAAGCGAGTGGCGGCAAGCTTCCTTCATAGGAAGGATTAACACCAGAAGTTCCCTTTTGGTGTGGCTTATTGGCCCTGGAATAAAAGAAACAGGGGTTTCGGCCCATGGCGCCTTCCAGTCACAGACGGGAGCAGAGGGGCTTGCCTTTGGCGCGTCAGTGGCGTGTCCCTACAGCTGACATGATTATATAGCCTGTCTACAAAAGGGCGTGGCTAGTGTTCAGTGAACTCAGTGGCTAACCAAAAGGGTGAACTGGTGTCCCCGTGCTCCTCTCCAGTCAGCAAGTCTCCCCTCCCAGATTGGAGTACTGGGAAAAGGAAACAAAGCTGAAATAAAAAACAAAAAAAAGCGGGATACAATAAACACATAAAAGCAATCAAAATGCAGCCGGAAGGGCCGACCTCAGATTGCCACCAACCGAGGTATGAGCCAGGCACCGCTCCGCACCTAGAGCGCTACAAGGAAAGCAACTCGTGAAGTAGCTGAAAGCGTGACCACACAGGGTGGGCATTACTGCACTAGGCAGTCAGTTACAGTTACTAGAGATAACTATAACTGCTGAATTTCAGTGGTTTTTTTTTTAGCTTAAAATGTAATGTCACTGAAAGTTTAACTTAACTATAATGTCAATTTAACCTTTGTTTTTGTCAGTGAATTTCTAGAGTGTTTATAAACGTAAAGTAGTATTTTATTACCATACACAAAGCCAACTCCACACTGCACACGGCCGTGGGCAGCCAACTACTTGTGCGCAGCAATGTAAATTGGTCTCATTTGCCAGAGTTTGAGCTATTGGCGGTGTAAATGACAATGCCTTTTACTGAGATTGTGGCATGCTGCACTGGGTCGGATTTTGTGGGAGGCACCTGTAGTGGCATTGCAGTCCTGGAAGACACCCTCTGACAACTTGGAAAGAACTGGTTTAGGAAGCAGCAGAAATAAATAATCTGTGAAAGAAATACTGCATTATATGCTGTTGGCCAGGGGTGTTCTTGGGTAGAGGGAGGTTGGAATGAAAGACAAGGAGGTGTTACATAATGGGCCTGGGTATATTAGAGGAGGAGTTTTGGTATTCGGGAGCAGGTGAGTGGATTGTAAGAATTAGTGGGCAGGGGGGACCAGTGGGTCAGGAGGTTATTTGAAAGGGGAGGGTCAACATGTGAGGTCAGTGGATTTGGACATAGGTGAGAAGGGACTAGTAGGTAGTTCAGGGAAGGTTTATTAGTTATGGAATGCAATGGGGTTTTAGGATATGGAGGAAGGGTGTGAAGATGGACATACCTGCACAGCCGGATGTCAGGGAGGTCGGCACCTCTCCTGGATACCAAAGCCCTTGTGGTTGATACCTGCTATCATGCTCTCCTACTGGGCCAGGAAAGTGGCAGCAGGGGTCTGCTTGAGGACTCCGTTCCCCAACTCACCAAGCCAAACATGTGAAACTCTACCATGGTGAGGAGGGCTGGCTCTGGTGCTACATGTGGAGAGAGGAGCCAAATAGACAGGTTACCCCAGACAGACAGCAGCAGAAACACAAGACTGCTCATCGGCCTTAGCCGCTAACATAAAAAATGGACTTGCCTTAGCTGTTGTCCACCTCTGATGACTGGCCATTGTTGAAAGGAGTTATAAAAAGTGTGTACAACATTAGCTGTAAAATGTTGTTGAAATATTTCTACAAGAGGCAACAGAAACAAAAAAAAGCTAAGAACTATAACGAGCCTCTGGCTTTGTAGGAGATTAGATCCTGAAGCTGTCAGTAACTTATCTCAGCGGGCGGCCGAGAGTTGCGAAAGTGATCAGACAATGGGTTAAACCTACTTTACCGATAAACGGTCATCTACATTCTGAAAGTACTAGGAGACCACAGAAATGGCTGTAAAGTGGGCAGAAGCTCAGAAGCAGGGGAGGCTTCACACTGCCCTGGAGCTGCAGTGAACTGCAGACTGAGCCTGAAGGCGGTATACCAAAGACAAAGTCGCCCACCCCTGACCTGGGAACAGAGTTGCATAGGTGAATGGAGGACATTTTGAAGTAGATATTTTTGTGACAGATAGTCCATTGAGGTGGTAATGGGGTTGCTATCTAATCCAAAAAGGCATTGGCAAAGCCAATACATTTCACTGTTAGTTTGCCAGTTGCTGGTTATTTTAGTGAGAACATCACAACTACATCTCTAATAGAAATTCTATTTAGTCAATGATTACACATATGTGACAATTGGACTTGCTGTGCTGCATCCACAAGCTTTCCCTGATATTTCACAGAGACTTTGCCTCATTGGAGCAGGTGAAACCTCTGAGTGGGAAACCAGTCAATAAGTAGTGTTTTCACTGAACTCATAATTTCAGTGGGCCCAGTAACTTCTGCCAGGCCCATCAGAATTTACAGGTCACTCGTAATGAGGAGGTTTAGTGCCTTAAAAGAATATCAGTCTGGTAATAACTCTGAGGAGTTAGGTGATCTGAAAATGCCAGAACATATGGTGTTGTTGTAGTCACCTCAGCTATTACTGACAGACACGTTCCATGAGCACAGGGGACTTATCAGGTTGACTGACCATTAGGTGGGACTTAAAATCTCCTACGAAGGCCCTGAATTAGACATGGGCTGGGCGTTTCCAGTTCAGAACAAGGTAAACCAGGCAATTGGGGGCTGCAAAGAATGTGTGCACGAGAAGCAGCACAGCATCAGACATGGGTAAACTTTAGCATCCCTAGTAGCAGTGTATTCAGAAAACAGCATCAGATCATAGGGTACATCAGACTGTATGTAGCAAGACATTTATTTCACATCCTTAACTAGCCTTTTAAGACACTTAAGTTTATAAAGTTCTTCCAAACGGACAATATTAAAACAGGGAAGCAAAAGCATGGCAGTGAGAGAAGTTCAATTCTACGAGGTGAAAAGCATATTTAGTGTCTCAGCTGGACACGTTTTTTTTCCAATTGCATCTATTTCGCAGCTGTTAAAAGAAAATGCTCCTAGAGATTGTAGCAATTCCTGGGCCTCCGGCCTAGATACAGCAGGAATTCACAATTAAAACATCCTGCTGCCACTCAGCCTGCAGTGACCAGTGCCTTTCACTTACAGTTGGTGATATATTTGTCTAGAATAGGAATAAGATTTAAGCTCAACCACTTTTTTACCAAAGACTACATTTGTATTATTAAAAGTTACAACTTTGGGCTGGTTTTAAGCTGCTACGAGTTTGCTTTGGCTTACTTTGAGCTCCTAGTCGAGATTGTTTTCTGCTAGGGAAGGATTTCAGAATATGGCAGCAAAGCCCAGGCATCGACGGTACACATGATCTGAACTTTTGAGGGCCCGTCTCCTCAATGATACAGTGATTTCTTTTCTTCTAAACTGGCGGGCCTGACTCTACTTGTAACAGTGAGGCACACATACCATATCACCCGAAAATAACACACAAAGCTCGGTAAGGGAGCATAAGCACAAAGTCACAATATGCATAATACCTCCTTCCAGAGCTGTAATTGTAATACACTGTCAAGTTTAAACATAGTTTTATGAAATACAGTTCTTTGCTTTATGACTCAATGAATCCTTGTAATCTTTCCCCGTAGAGACAGAGTTTGGAAAGGAAACACTAATGGTTCTGTAAGCAGAGGATCACAGATAACACAGCAGCCATTTTCGGGTGGCGGTGCTTACTCTTGAATAAACAGGTCACATGATGCACTTGCGTCACTCCAGGATGTACATTTTGGGAGTCGATGTCATTTGTTTGCTTTTGTTCTCCGATTCGGTATACGTTGTCAGTGCGGGAGCAGCTGATTTAGGTTTCAGAGCACCTTGTCAACAGTGCGCGCGCACAAATATACTCACGTGTCCCCAAATGAGTAGCGATACAAAGACAATGTATTCTAGACGCCTTGCCTTTCACACTTAAAGTAATATGACACACGTTACTCCAGGAATCAGTGATCTTTTACCCTTGGCAAAAGGAGCTGACACTTTGCAGATGTTTCAGCAGGAATATATGAAGGAAGCAGCCGGACGAGTGTGAACAAACGGGGGCATGTGAACAGGGTAGGTGGGGGCAGGTGCGAGTAAACCAGACTGCACGTAGAGACTGCGTGCGTGTCATTGCTCATACCCGCACCAATATTCCATGGGAGTGAACTTCCCAGAAAAGGTGGGACATGCACCCACCTTTAGCCATTTGCATGCTACGTTTTCAAAATGACACACACAAAAGCCAATCCAATGCCTGGGAGGAGTCAGACCCACACAAGGTACCTACAACAGATCACCTAACAACGCAAGTGCTATATAGGCCCGACCTAAAAAGTAAGTCTATTGGCTTAAGGGGTGAGCATATCAATATACATAAGGTAGATTTATAACCTTTCTCCAAAAAAAACCAATATTAATAATCATATGTATATTTCAATAATTCACACTATAGAATGTTTATTAATACTGATTATAATAAAAATATATAATAAAGTTTTAATTTAAAAAGGTGACTGTTGCTCTTTCTTTTAACATAGCTTTTATTATTGCATTTTGTGGATGAAAAATGTGAAAATAAAAAGTAAAAAAATAAATAAAAATTAAAAAGCAAAAAACAAGCCCCTGCGTCTTTCTTGTAAAATGTTTCAGCCAAGAGAATACAATCATAAAACCGACCACAAGAGAGTCTTGCACTAAAGCTGAAGAGCATAGTGCTCCAGCTTGGAGAACTTTAAAAAATATGGTAAGTTCTCCTGGGGTCATGGATTCAATGACCCAGGAGACTTACTGTTTTTCTTTTTTTTTTTTTTTTTATTTTGCTTGGGTGCTGCTGGACTCCCTGCATCCACAAACAACATAAAAAAGGCTTGGTGGGGCTCCTCCTTATTCCAGTGGCACTGCCAAACTCACATTTTTTTTTTAATCAGTTACTGGACATTACGGCGCACTCCTTCAAGGAGCAGTGAGTAATAAATCAGTGGCTCTGGATGCTAATTTATTCACTTTCTTAAAAAACTATTTACTGTGGGTGTCCCGGTACACACCCAGCACACCAATTTTTTTAATTTGTATAATGGAAGCAGGGCAGCACCGTCCCAGAACCTTTCCAGGTCCTGGGGACCACATACCCCAGGGGCCTGCTTTTAAAAATAAGGTGATGAGGTAAGCGTCCCCCCTACCGAGCCTCCAAGGGTCCCAGAGACCTCATCTCAGGGCCATTTTTCATTTAAATAAGGGGAGTCTTTATGGCCCCATGGATCCCATCCCCTGGGCCCTTATTTAAAACAAATAAGGTAAGGGGGCACCCTCTCCGAGCCACCAAGGGTCCCAGGGACCTATCCCCCAGGGTTTAAAAAAAAATATGGATTAGGGGCATGCAGCCCCACTTCCTGAGCCTCTCCAACCCACAGGGCCCCATACCTAAGGGCCTCTAGTTGGTGCCCATATAGGCCACCCACAAACTACCATGCTGGGAGCAGAGGGGGTGCCCCATGGCTCCTGCTCCCCCATACACAGTGCTGGCAGGAGCAGGCACTTTGTCTTCGCTCCTGCCCGGTGGGAGCAGCTGTTTCAAACAGGATATGCCCACACTATCCTGGGCAGGGAACCACAGTGTCTAAGGCATGGGCTTCTCAGACATTGTTGTTCTTGCCCCAGGGGTTCGGGTTCCTCCCCTTTTTATAATTATTTGGGCCCGGAGGATGGGGCTCAGTTAAGGCTCAGAGAAGATGCGACATGCTCTCTCTCTATAATTATTTTTTGGGCTCTGGATGGGGTCCCTAGGGCCATGAGGGGCGTGTGGGGGCCCTCACAGTCCCTACCCCAAAATAAAAATGAGAAGACTCTCAGGCCCCGACACACACAGGGGTTCAATTTTAGTTATAATTTAAACATCAATGGGCATTTTTTTTTATCTGCAATTCCTGTAGCTTTTTTTATTTTGGCCAACAAGGCCTATTGGGGCAGGGTATCCCTGCCCTGCCACCTTATACTTCTTTAAAATAAAACTCAGGACAGGGGATTAAGTCCCAGAGTCCTTCAATTGCTGTCTGCAACATTTTTCTTCTTGGTACAGGCAGCCAATCAGAGTGATCGCTCCTGCGGGAACATGAGTCCCATGGGAGTAAATTGCCCAATGGAAAAAAAGGACCCTGGACTAATCAGAATGCTCTATTTTTTCCATTGGGTTTGAGGGACTCTTGCAAGAGTCGCTCAAACACAACTGTCCATTTATGCAAATATTTGTGCGACTTAATATTTTCGACACTGACTTAATATCTCAAAAACTTCTGTACTGTTTACACTAAATCACAAAAAGCATGCTTTCTGGACCAAAATCTAAACTCCTGCTATTTTGGTGAAATTCCAACTCCCCCCATTTTTTCAGCCACCGCTTGACAGATGACTCCAAAACTTTCCATGCACAAAGTAGCCAACAAGGAGAAACTTTTTGAAACGTTTTGTGAAAATACATATACATAAATACATACATACATACATACATATATATATATATATATATCTCCGTGCGGAAAGCACCATACATCCTGCGAAGATTCTTATACTCGAACATATGCGGGCAATTGCCAATGCAGATGAGGCCTATCCAGTTGCGAGACATTTCAATCAATATCATAAACGCAACAGAGATCTTTTAACATACTATTGCTTAGATCATGTACCAGTTAATCCCGGAGGGGGGAAAGGATTCAGAGACTTAGACGCCTTGAATCTCGGTACATTATTGATCTACAGAGTGAAACTCCCCACGGCCTTAACAGCAGTGAAGAACTAACAGTTCATTTGGGGGACTAACTGTCTTTTTTCTTTATGATTTTTTCATCTATGAATTCTTCTCTCCTTTTCATGTGTTAAGTTGGGATCCATGACATGCTACAGGTCACGTTACAATATGAAATTAAATGTCACGTTACAATATGAAATGTCACTATACTTAGGACTGCCTTTAAATCGCTATAGTTAAAATTATGTTAATTTACGCTTTGTTTCTAGTGTAATTCTAGAGTTGATATTTAGCCCATTTAGGGCTCTATGAAGTACTGTGCATTAGTATAACGCATCTTTCATGAATAATGGGATGGGATGTTGCCCATTGAGGGCTAGATTATAAATGATAAACACTTACATATATATCAATGGCGATTTCGCCATGTATATCAGGTTATTCGGTATTTAATGCATACATACTGAATATGTATTCCGTTGTTGACATTCTAAGATGGCGGAATTTTTGTGCTTGTTTTACAATGTTGTGCACAGTTGGTCCTTTTACTGTTTTGATAAACAGATAATGCGTAATATTTGTATATAAAAAAATGGCGACGCATGCTTTTTGTGCAAACACCTATAAAGGTGGTTGCCGAAACTTGAACTCTCCCCCGCGAGTGATGTCTTCTGTGGAAAGGTACGATTACCTAGTGGCAGTGTGAGCTGGATATGAAGGCAGGAGCACCCCCGCCGTGACAGGCACCGTTCGAGAGTGCACCAGGCTGGTGCACATGGAGCAGTGATATATATATATATATATATATATATACACCTCTCAAGGGCAGCTACTGAACATGTTCAATAGTTGTGTTTACTCAACAATATATCTCTGGATTTCCTGTCCGGTCACTCCGTTGTCGATTCACAGACGCCTCTGTGCCTCTACATCACAAGCCATTGGGCATAGATCTTGACGATTGCGTAGCACTAGAAATGTGATTTTGAAGAAGCCGACCGGCATAGAACGATTGAACTGTGACTGATTCAAATAGCCCGCTTTACAAGGAGATCCAACTATGCGGATACAATTCATTGTATACATTCTATTTAATGTACAGTACATAAGAGGTTTTTAGTTTGACAGAACGTGTTAAATCAACTTAGAAGATACACAAGACAGAAATTGTCAGTGACTTATCTTTTGACATTGATAATACTAGTATCCCCTGGGTATGTTCATATTGGTCTGATATCTGGCTAAGGTCCTGAGGAAGGTGGTGCTACCATTCCACCGAAACGCACGTCGATCAATGCTGCTCAGATCCTGCTACATGCAGTCACTTTAATTGGTTGCGGAGACTGTGCAACCTTTTGTCTCCCTACTCTCCAGATATATGTATTGGTGAATGTGGTATGAGTGTATACGAGGTGGAATGTATGTGAGGTAGTATGATTGAATGTTTTCTTTTGTCTTCTTACTCAGGGGTCATTGAGTCAAAGATTGTTTTGTATTTTATGTAATAATTATGTAATATTGTTTGTATATGTCTAAAATATTGGTTTTATATAAAAAAAAGCAAAAGAAAGTAAAAAGATTTTTGATAGAACAAAAGAAATTAAATAAATAACGTTAATATTTATAAATATGGTTATCTTTTTGTACTTTGTTGTTGCTTAGCCCATGTTGAAATTAATGTTGGACTTATGAAAGAAATTTAGGTCAAAAGGGAGTCTTTTCAGATTTTGTACGCAACAATATAATACCTGGGGTGTGATTTACTATATTAGTATTGAGTAAATGATACATTTTGTTGCTGAAATTCAAACGGGGATTTATATGTAATCTGCACTTGCAGTGGAAAAGAATGCGTAGCACATGGGAAAACGCAATTAAAAAGTGATGTTTTAACCCCTTCGACGCCCATGACGGAACGGTTCCGTCATGCACGTCGGTTGGGCTGTGCTTATGACGGAACCGTTCTGTCATGGCCCCGCCCGCGCTCAGAACCTTCAGCGTGGCGCGGAAATCCGCGCCGCGCTGAAGGGGCTAAACACGTTTTATAATGGCGCCCGAGAGAAATCATGAAATGACGAAAATCAAATGTGCCATCACAACGCTGTTGTTGTCCTTTGTTGTTGTTCATTATTTAGTATTTTAAAATCTTTGGGAAATGGCGTTCTGCATTGTGAGCAAAGCAGCGGGCTGCTGCCGAAACGCATAGATGCCGTTACTATAAATGAAATAAAGACGAGTGAAAATTACCCCATGGAGTGCTAGATTATTGCTGCGCGAGCGGTGGTTTTGTTCGTGTGTATATATCTCATCAACACTTCACGCCACCGTATTCACAGACGAGAAGGCAGACCCAGGATCAGTGCCAAGAAAACGGGTTTATTTACAGAATGCCCGCACCACCGCCATAACGCGTTTCAGCCTCCTCCGAGGCCTTGATCACATGACGCGTTCCTGAGCCATTTTTTCTTTTTTTAAAGTGACAGTGCACAGAATCACAAGTGAATAATAGACATAGATGTTACATTTCCTGAGAGAAACGTGAAACTAATAACATCAGAGCCACAAAGTAATTGATCCCCACTGTGGAGGTACCATACATATGTGCAAAATACGCAATAAATATTCATGAAATCATAAATATTTAAGACAAGCCTAGCAACTTAAATACAATTATTAAATACGTTAAGATTAAATAGCAATGACAGTGCTGATAAAAAACATCACTATCAAATTATCATAAGAAAAATCAGACAACAATCAATACGATATTAAATTGATTAGTGGCCAATTAAGACCCTATTAAAAACTCTGTCATGAAACCCATGGTGATATAGTGGTATAGCTAGTTGCTTGCTCATGTTCTATTTGCAGAACTGAATTGCACACTTGCTCTATCTGTATGTTATTATAGGTTCAAAGGTCCTGCCCAAGTGGGCACATGCTCATGCGTAACTCTTAAATATATAAAGTGCTAGTGCTGAAAAATAATAAAAAACTTGCTCTTACCCTCTTTGAATCACAGCCGTCATTCAAAGAAGTTAATTATATAATAAAGAAATGTATTTCCTACATTAAAGGCGGTACCAATGCCAGCTAAAAGATACTGGGTAGAAGAACAGATATGCTTAAAGGCAGGTAAAGAAATCCTCACTGATGTTAAGACCATGTGGTGTTTTACAGTTAAGCTCCAGGATAAATTTGGTTTCCAGTTTCCTAAGCAGATATTCCGGATTGCCTCCCCTTCTGAGGGGCAAAACAGTGTCCACCACGAAGTATTTCAAGTATTGTGTATTACGGTCATGATGTTCCTGGAAATGTCGTGCCACCGGATAAGTGGCATCTTTGTTGTTTATAGCTCTCATGTGCTGGAGTATCCGTTTGTCGACCTGCAGCTTCGTGCTTCCCACATAGGGCAGGCCACACAGACACTCCAGCACATAAACTGCAAATTCTGTTTTGCAATTCAGGAATTTGGTGATGGCAACAGGCTTAGGTTTGAAGGGAGTGGTGTATGTTTTAGTATTCAAACCTTGTTTGCAGGCTTTGCAGGTGGCACACTTATAAAAGCCTGTCCTGCTTCCCAACCAATTTTTGGTCATTATCACCTCAGGGCTACTCTTAACAAGAGCATTGCTCATGGAACAAGCTTTCCTATAGGAAATGCTTGGAGTGGCTGTCAAGGAACGTCCTAAAACAGGGTCATCAAGGCCAGTTTTTATTGACAATTTTACAGAGAGTTTTGTGTTGGCGATTAAATGTTAATATTAATCTAGTTGGCTCCAATGTGGGTTCAATCCGAGAATTCTCCTTAGATTTTTTAGGCATTAATGTCGCTAAACGTGGTTGTTTGTTAGCCTTCTCAATAGCCTTTATAACCACCTCTTCTGGGTACCCCCTAGCCATGAACCTGTCCGTGCTACCCTTTTGAGCCTGCACGTAGTCAAGGTCCGTGCTACAAATCCTTCTGATCCGTAGCATCTCCCCATAGGGGATGCTATTGATCAGATGGCTGGTGTGGTGGCTAGAGGCATACAATACAGTGTTGCCTGCAGATGGCTTCCTATGTAGACGAGTTTCCATACATATACACACACATACTGAAAAGACCAAAGGTTACAGGGACGTTATAGTGAGGAATTAGCATTTAAAAACCTTAGAAATTCACTGACTAAAACAAAGGTCACAGAGATGTTATAGATAGACTGACATTTCACTCGCACAGAAACAGAGAAATTCAGCCATTATAGTTAGGGTGGTGGCGTTCCCCAGGGCCGAGAATGGCCAAGGAGAGGGGCCACGCGGTCCCCTCCCATTTCTTTAAAACACAGTTTTGCCCCGGGCAGTTGATAGTTCCCAGGACCGGGGAGGGGGTCTGTCAGGCCCACCCACATGAATATTTGAAAGCCCTGGGAAAGTGGTGTTCCCCGGGAAAGGGGGGTTCTCGAGGCCCCCATAAAATTAGCCCCAGGGAGGTGGCAGTCCCCAGGGCTGAGGAGGGCCCATGTTGGCCCCCTATCATTATTTCCAATTGCCCCCGGGACCTGACCACCCATGCTTTTTTGGCCTTTGGGGCATCCCAAGATGCCTAGAGGTTCAGGGTGTTTCTATGTTTCAGGTTGGCTCGGTCTGCTCTCCAACCTTGGGGCTTTGGACGTTGGGGGACTCGAGGGAGGTTTGAACACTGCATTTACGGGGCCAACCGCCGCTACACGGCCCCCCTCTGTGTGGCAAAATTTGGCGCTAATGCGAGCAACATCGGATCCAGCTGCCATACGGATTTCATCTGGTGTATGCTGGGAGCTGTAGTTGTTTATCAGACTGCAGCCATCCCAGGCAGCAGGGTCAGCTGATCTCCCACCAATGGGAGTGCCCATGTATCTACAAAGGAGGGAGGAGATGACACCCGCGATCAAATCAGCATCTGAGGAAGGCAAGATAGCCGAAATGCATTATACTGTTTGTATCTGTGAATAACGACTTCCATCGAGTACCCTGCTGTGTCCTTGGATTACTGGTGAGAAGGTGATCGTGTGGCATTTATCTATATCTATACACACACACACACTGAAAAGACCAAAGGTTACAGGGACAATATAGTTAGGAATTAGTATTTAAAAAACCTTAGAAATTCACCAACTAAAACGGAGGTCACAGAGGCGTTATAGATAGGCTGACATTTCACTTGCACAGAAATTCAGCCATTATAGTTAGGGTGGTGGTGTTCCCCAGGGCCGAAAACGGCCAGGGAGAGGTGCCACGCGGTCCCCTCCCATTTCTTTAAAACACAGTTTTGCCCCGGGCAGTTGATAGTTCCCAGGGCCAGGGAGGGGGGGGGTCTGTCAGGCCCATCCACATGAATATTTAAAAGCCCTAGGGAGGTGGTGGTCCCCGGGAAAGGGGGGTCCTCGAGGCCCCTCATTACATTAGCCCCAGGGAGGTGGCAGTCCCCAGGGCTGAGGAGAGCCCACTTTGGCCCCCCAACAATATTTTCAATTGCCCCCGGGACTTGGACACCCATGCTTTTTCGGCCTTTGGAGCATTCCAAGAGGCCTAGTGGTTCAGGGTGTTTCTACTCTGCCCCATTTTCTTTTTAAAAAATATTTTCTTGCGATTCGGTTCAACCAAGTCACAAGATGGCTGCCAACACTTCCTGGTTTGAAGTGTTGCCAGCCAATCAGATCTCAGGCATAAAATCGGGAGGGGTCGCAGATCCAACCCGGCCTCAGTTGTATATCTGAGAAATCTTTACATTTCTCAGCAACTACTTAACGGATTTATACCATTTAACAAAAAGAGTGCTTTCTCTGGAGCAAGAGCTACCTTTATGCCAAATTTGGTGTAACTCCGTTCAGCAGTTCGGGCTGTAGTTGTGTCTAAAGTTTCCTATGGAAATGAACATGGAGAAAAAACATTTTGGGACCCCCCTTTTTCTCAGCCCCTGCTTGACGCATCCCCCGGAAGCTTTCAAGACAGCAGCTGAAGTGAGCATCAAACTAATTTTGAAAATTTTACGAAGATTCGTCAAACGACGCTGAAGTTAGTGGCAAATAAAGAAAACGCTCTGCCTATGGAAACTACACCCTAACTATAACTACCTACTGGCTAACTTCCAGTAGGAGATTATATTATAGATATATATCCTTCTGGCCAGTAGGTAGTTTTAGTTAGGACCAAAGTTTCCATAGGAAAAGTGTTTTGTTTTGCCAATAACTTTGGAGCCGCTTGACGAATCTTCACAACATTTTAAAAAAAGAATCCCCGTTGTGGTTCAGCTGCTGTGTTGAAAGTTTTGGTGTAATTACATGAGTGATGTAATATGTGATGTCATCAGCAGTGCATTGCGGGGGCGCAAGTAATAGTCAGCTCAACTAACTATAACAGCCGAATTTCTCTGGTTTTGTACAAGTGAAATGTCCAACTAACTATAACGTACCTGAAACCTATGGTTTTTTTCAGTGAATTTAAAAGTATTTTTAAATGCTAATTTCGAACTATAAGGTAGTAGTCGTGTTTGCAGAATGGTGCAGACAGGGGGCTGGGCTTCCGACCAGCGCTCAGGAATTCCGCTGTGTAGGACTTACAGCAGATACCAGGAGGGCTTCTTGGCCCCCAAAGTCCCTCAGAAGTAAAGTGAACTTCATCCCCCAACATGCAGTGTGCCAGGAGGTGCGTTTGCAGAGAGGTGGAGAAAGGGGGCTTGGCCTCCAAAGACCTCTTAGTAATCCCACTGTAGGGGACTTACTGGAGGCAACAGGAGGGGTTGTTGACCCCCAAGGACAAATGGCCCGTGTTACTCCTGCTTTGAAATTTTTTTTTTAATCGTTGGCGCCGCTCCCCCAGCTCCCATGATATGCAAGTGGGCTGCCACAGGGGGAGCGTCGTCTTATATCTCCCCTCCCTATTGTTCTTGGAAGGGGGGGGGCGGGGGCCTCAGGGCATTCCGCCCTGCGGCGCTTCCCGCTGGCAAGAACCAGTTCCGTTCATTGTCGGGCTCTGGCGGCCATTGTGGCGCCGGCCCTCGAGCCCCCTGCGGGGGCGGCCTCTGCAAAAACGCTTTGAAATACACTAAAGCTGTGCAGCGCGGCTTGAGAAATGTAGGCAGATGAATGTTGAAGTGCAGCTCGAGTCAAATGGGAAATCTGAAGTTGCTGAAGCAATGCTGGTAATTAAAAAAAATTGCAGCAAAGCAGCGAAAGTCAATTAGAAATGCTTTTCAAAAGCAATGTGAAAATCCACTGGGTGTGCAGAAGTATTGGTCAGACTTGAAGGAAAAGTAAATAAACATACAGTTTTCTTGATGAGAGAGAGTTCATACCCAAGACTCGAGAGAGCTCACTGTGTGAACAACGGCAGAAACAGGTCCTTTAGGTACTTTGACTTGCTTGTAGCAGTAGTGATCTTTGAAGGAGACTCTTCAGTGGACTGAAACGCGAGGGTAGCGCTGTGTAGCCTTAGATCGTCGCCAGTAATTTTGTAGTAATCACGCTGGTCAGGATTGTGATTACAGGTTTATTAAGGCTACACATAGAGGAGAGAAGGTAACCACCAACTCCCACAGCAACTCCAGCTCCACTGAATCCACAATACAGTTGCTAGGAGCTATAGAATATTCTTAGACTAGAACGGAACACTGGCAACATACCTAAAGCAAAGTGAACACACACACCAAGTAGAACATACTACAATGTCAAAGATGATGCTTCTGGTCCAGTTCTGGGGCTTTGGAGGTTTTTATTGGAGTTGCAATTTTTCTAAATTGGCTCCAATTCTTCAATTTAGTCCGGTCACATGTAAGGTTTAGCGGACTATATATTCTAGAACTGGTTTTATATAAAGCTGCTTAACTTTCATATATTATGAAGCCTTGTAGTTTTCAATTGGGCATAGATCTGTGTTTTAGCTGCCATTACATCGGTTGCAATGATTTTCCATGCACCATTATCTCCTGCATAGTATTTCTGCTATGGTATATTCAGTTTAAGTTGGACATTTACGAATTGTTCCTTAGAACTATGACTTTTTGGGCCACTGTTTCTTCCCACCTGGTCTCCAAGAATGGTTTAATGTAGTCACCATGTCGACATTGATGGCGATTTATCTTATCCAATCAAACCTTCCCACTAGCAGAGGCTTGTTTGAAAGCACCATAATACTGTGCACCACCTCCGCCAATTTCAGTGTAAGGATATGGTCCATCATCAGGCTGTGAATTCACGCTTGAGGGCTGCTGAATGTGTGTAGTCTTTCATATTCGGATGCGATTTCCCATAAGGGATTATAGGCCAGATTTCATCCAGTTTCTGCACCCATTGGAAAGAACTGCCATATTGGTGTGTTATCTGCTTCCTTTACCTTATAACATTGACCCATTCAGCAAAAGCCACCTTCATACCTTATGCCCATGTTTGCATGCAAGGTTGAAGTTCACTCTTGTTCAAAGGGTTAGATTTCACAGGCATGAAAATTGTAGGGGGACCATTTTTACTTAAGCCTCTAAGTGCTCCTACTAAGCGAGTTTCCGGGGCCATGTAACTATCGCTTTAATAGATTAACCATGTTCCTTCATGTTAAAGGTGGTTATCCTTCATCATCTTTGTCCGTGTTCGGCATATCTTGGTCTGCTTGTGAAAAGCCATAACGTATACAGGGACCTGGTTAGTGGAGTTCGTTCCCTTCCATTTTAAGCGTCTAGAAGTTCCAACTCTAAATTAATCTTCAAACTAATTGACATACAAATTCACCTATTTTAATTCCATGGTCTTTGGCCAAGAGTAAGAAAGCCGAGCAGCGCATGCTTACTTGAGTCCACGTCCGGATGGGAAGCTCAGAAATCTCAATTGTCGTTTCATCAATCACAGCCACTTCACCATTTCCCAGGTACTGACTTGGACCCAAATCTTGAATAACCCCTTTGAAATTCTTCTAGCTTGGAAGCATTGGAAGGGGTTCCTCTCCATCCAGCATTCGGCGGATATTGTTTAGGACTTTGCGGACATCATAGTTGGGAATCCTGCATGCCCAGCCAGTTCCAATACCCTCAGCACCATTCACCAACACCATGGGAATGATGGGCATGTACCACTCGGGCTCCACTCGCTGATTATCATCACGGATAAACTTCAGAACATTGTCGTCCATCGATGGGAACAGCAGGCGGGTCAAGGGACTTAGCATTGTGCACCTCAAACCTGTGATGGAAAGTTCTAGAATCTGTGTGGATCCACAGAATTCCACTCACCCCACGTTACCCGATAAAAATGGTACCTCACCTGTGTGGGTAAGCCTTTTTCAGCTAAATTTGAGGTTTGCAGGGGATTGCGTGTAGGAAAACGTTGGGAGATCCACTCAAGCCATACCTCGCTGGACTCCCCCAGGTGTCTAGTTTTCAGAAATGTGTTGGTTTGGTAGTTTCTCAAGATGGCCCCCGAGCTCGGGCCAAAAAACCCAGGTGAACCCCCTTGCAAAACCAGGTTGTTTTGATGTCTCCTCAATAAGTTTTGGGCCCTTGCCATTCGCGGGTATTGGGGTGGTAGGAAATTTGTGTCAGCCCGGTGATCCCACAACTTTCCCACACAGACATTTGAGAAAAAAGTGATTTTTTCGGCTAACTTTGAGGTTTGCAGGGGATTCTGGGTAGGAAATCGTTGGGGGGAGGTCCATGCAAGCCATACCTCCCTGGACTCCCCCGGCTTTCTAATTTTCAGAAATGTGTGGGTTTAGTAGGTTTTCCTAGATGGCCGCCCAGCCCTGGGCCAAAAACCCAGGTGTCCCCCCTTGCAAAACGAGGTCGTTTTGATGTCTCCTCAATATGTTTTGGGCCCTTCCCTGTCATGGGTACTTGGCCCACCCATTCGAGTGAGGTACCATTTTTATTGGGAGATCCGGGGGAACGTTGGGGGGTAGGAAATTTGTGTCAGCCTGTTGATCCCACAACCATCCCACACAGAAATTGTAGAAAACTTAAATTTTTTTCAGCTAAATTTGAGGTTTGCAGGGGATTCTGGGTAGGAAAACGTTGGTGGGTCATACCTCCCTGGACTCCCACGGGTGTCTAGATTTCAGAAATGTGTAGGTTTGGCAGGTTTCCTTGGATGGTCGCTGAGCCCGGGTACAAAAACACAGCACCCACCCCTAAATTCAATGGAAAAAAAATCCCTGGCGTCTAGTGGGCTTTCTATGCCCCGGGAGGCAGAAAGACTGTAATTTTGCAGGGGTGGGTGGAGGCATTGGCATGCCCACCTTGGACGGCCCCCACCCCTAATTGCAGTGGAAAACAAATCCTTGGTATCTAGTGGGTTTTCTGCCCCCCCGGGGGCAGATTGGGGGCTACTGCCCCCATCTGCCCACAAAGGGGCGCAGAAAGACTCATTTTTGCTGGGGAAGTGGGGGCATTGGCATGCCTGTTTTAGGCAGCCCCCACCACTAATTTAAATTGCCAAAAAAATCCCTTGTTTCTAGTGGGCTTTCAACTCCCCTAGGGGGGCAGATTGGGGGCTAAATTCACCCTAATTATTATGGGGGAGAAAAAGCCCTTGCCCATGGGGCCGCACCCCCTCCCTGGTTCCTAGTGGGTGGATCCCTGCTTGGGGATCATCCTCCTGGGGGGATCCACTAAGGAGGGGTACCATTGGAATGGGTAGATTGCCCCATCGGCCTCCGGGGGGGCAGAACGAGTGTAGGATTTGCGGGGGGGGGCATTGGCATGCCGCTTGTGGGCTGCACCCACCCCTAAATTCAAAGGGAAAAAAAGTCCTGGCATCTAGTGGCCTTTCTACCCCCCCCCCCGGGAGGCAGATTGGGGGCAGAAAGGCAGCCCATTAAATTGGATTAATCACGCACAACCTGGACTTGTAGCAAGTTACTTGAGGGTCAGTGTGCACCTTGGGTGTGCACTCCAGTCCAGTAGACAAGTAAAACAATGAACAGCGTTCTCTAACATAGGGAACGTTCCCGTGGGCACTACCAGACACCCGGAGGGTGTTTAAACTGTTCTTGACCAACGTTGTGTTAGTAAGTTCGTCAAACCATCATCAAAGCTTAATTCATATTTATTTTCAATCTTCATATGAATTCATCTTGATGCAATCATGTTCCACATCAATTATTAGCGGTTTTTACTCCTTTATGCTCCAATTTATTTCGGGTATGAAACCCTTCATCAGGGAGCAACGTCCTGTGAATTAAATTGAATTAAAGCTCAATACACAAAGGGACTCTATACTGCAGTCTCAGAATTAGTATTACTAATAAGGGTGAGTGATAGTGAATTCAATTGGCCAAAAATCGGAGAATCGACTGGTATTTAGGAAGTCGGTGCTGCCCATATCATAAAGAACTGAGAAGAATCTCAGGAAAATACTTTGTTTAACAAAATTTACGTGAATTCGGCGTCAACGAACAGAAGTCCTTAGAAACAAAAAGTTAAATCCGGTTGGTGGCAGACATGTGAGCTCCAAATGAACGTGCAGAATAAAGTAACAAATCAACCAGGTGCACGTTAAAACATAACGAAGGGTTGTGCTCATTAGAGAAAACGGAACATTCGTGCTCGTTCTAAATAAACAACCAAGTAGTATACTCGTAAAATAGTGAAGCTCACCGGAGTGTCAGTGAATCGCGTCCTATGTTTGTCTAACGGAAGAGCTACTCGGAGGTGAATGTTAAACTGACGTATATCAAAGAGGGCATCGATGATGGACTATCGCAAGATAAGGCTGCTATATCGGCCATATTGGAAAGGAGCAGGTTATACAGTAAATATTACTGCTGCTCAGTACGGGTTACCCGGGTAAAAAAGATCCATATTAATGTAAAGTCTGTTCCGGTGAAAAAGATTGACGATCCACAATATATGTGATAAAGTGTCATAACAAATAGTGGCATTAAATGTGGGGTGCAAGGAGAGTGGTGGAAAAATAAAAGATATATAACACAATAAAAAAAGCAGATGAAAAAGGCAGATTTCAATGAACAGTTGAATGAATGAATGAATATTAATAAAACGCATCATTTCAATGTTAAACCAAAATAACCAATGGTAATTATGAATTTCCAAATGCGGATCAACCAGGGACTGTTACAAGTAACAGTTAAATTCCATTCTATCATTCATTCCAAACGGTTTGGTGGTTTCCAATAATTTTATCCAATGATTTTCTCTTTGTAACAAAAATTTGTTATTGTCACGTCCTTCTTGTCTAGTGATGACCACTAAAATCAAAAATTTGAGTTGACAAATGCGATGTTGTATTTCAACAAAATGACAAGCAACGGTAGATTTAGGATTCTTGTTACGCATGTTGGATTTATGTTCATTTAGCCTGATTTTGCACTCAGTTTTTCACACATCCGCTTGACCGCAAGGACACTTCAATGCGTATATGACATTCATAGTATCACATGTTGCCGTGACACGGAGTTTAATCTTATTGCCTTTTCGTGGGTGAGAAATCATGTTTCCTTTAATGACATTATTACAGTTGTTACAATTGTAACATTGTACTGTGCCTGTATAGTTGGTTTTATCGTCTTCAACAGGATGTTTCAAAATTTCTCCTAAGTTTTGACTTCTTTGGTATGCAAAGATGGGTGGTTCTTTAAATAAATTGTTGAAATAATGCTCCTGTACAAGAATAGACCAATGTCATCTAATAATTCGTTGGTATGCCTTGCTCATGGTAGAAACTGTTGTCCCTGCTACCAGGCCTTTATTGTTCTTAGTTTCAGTTTTCGGGAGTAATTCTATGCGCGTTTTTATAGCGCTACGTTGTTTCGCTTCTTCCAAGACTGACTTGGGGTAACCTCTGTCGAGAAATCTCTGTTCCATTTCATTGATTCTTATGATAACTTGACTAGGTTGTGATACGATTCTTTGGACTCTTAACATTTGAGAATACGGAAGGTGTTGTTTAAGGGATTCTTGGTGGAAACGGTTATAATGTATAGTATTATTGCGATCCGTTGATTTTCGATAAATGTCTGTTTCAAATCCGGAATCCGTTTTTGTTATTGCTACGTCCAAGTAAGTTATGCATTTCTCTTGTATTTCCGCCGTGAACTGAATTCTGTCATTTATACAATTCAAATTGTGTACGGCTTCCGTGAGTTCTGTTTTTGTCCCACTCCAAATGACAAAAATATCATCAATGTATCTGAGAATCAACTTGCTATGTGTATTCCATGGAGGTTGAGTTAAAATATGTTCTTCTTCAAATCTTTCCATAAAAAGATTGGCATACGCGGGCGCAGCCGAATTGCCCATAGATGTTCCTGACTGTTGGAGAAACCAGTGTTCCTTCCATTTAAAGTAACTCTGGTAAAGAGTAAAGTACAGCAATTCCATCAGAAAAACTTTCATGTCTTGATCGATGTTGGTTGCTAACAGTGTGTGTTCAATGGCCTCTATGCCAGATTGGTGTAGTATTGAAGTGTATAACGCTTTTACGTCCATGGTGCATAAAAGAATGTGTTCTTGGCTGTTGATTTTCACTTGTTGTAATTTGATCCAAAAATCAGTGGTATCTTTCACGTAAGTTTTTATTTTTATGACACTCGGTTGGAGATATCGGTCTAAAAATTGACCAATAGGTTGATGTATGCTCCCTTTGGTGGATACTATTGGACAAAAAGGTGGATGTAGTGTCCTTATGGATTTTTGATAACATATAAATAATCGGACTTTTAGGATTTTCCTGTATTAGAAATTGCTTGGTTCTAACATTGGTTCTTCCATTTTCGTAATGTTTGTTAAGGATAGATTTCAACAGGTTTACAAAGGTTTCAGTGGGATTGGTGTCTAGTTTGGTGTAGATTGTCCCATCCGACAGGTGTTTGTTAACCTCATTTTCATAAAACGTAGTCACCAACCAGATTTAACTTTTTGTTTCTAAGCACTTCTGTCCGTTGACACCGAATTCACGTAAATTTTGTTAAACAAAGTATTTTCCTGAGATTCTTCTCAGTTCTTTATGATATGGGCAGCACCGACTTCCTAAATACCAGTCGATTCTCCGATTTTTGGGCAACTGGATTCACTATCACTCACCCTTATTAGTAATACTAATTCTGAGACTGCAGTATAGAGTCCCTTCGTGTATTGAGTTTTAATTTAATTCACAGGACGCTGTTCCCTGATGAAGGGTTTAATACCCGAAATGCATTGGAGCATAAAGGAGTAAAAACGCTAATAATTGAGGTGGAACATGATTGCATCAAGATAAATTCATATGAAGATTGAAAATAAATATGAATTAAGCTTTGATGACGTTTTGACGAACTTACTAACACAACGTTGGTCAAGAACAGTTGAAACACCCTCTAGGTGTCTGGTAGTGCCCACAGGGACGTTCCCTATATTAGAGAACACTGTTCATCATCTTGGGCAGCCCCCACCCATAATTGCAGTGGAAAAGAAATCCCTGGTATCTAGTGGGCTTTCTGCCTCCCCGGGGGGGCAGAAAGACTAATTTTGTGGGGGGTGGGGTTGGGGGCATTGGCATGCCCATCTGGAGCAGCCCCCATCCCTAAATACTACGGGGAAAAAACCCTGGCATCTGGTGGGCTTTCTGTTCCCCGGGGGCAGATTGGGGGCTCCTGCCCCCATCTGCCTACTAGGGAGGGCAGAAAGACTAATTTTTGCTGGGGGGGCACATTGGCATGCCTGTTTTGGGCAGCCCCCACCACTAATTTAAATTGCCAAAAAATCCCTGGTTTCTAGTGGGCAGATTGGGGGCTTAATTCACCCTAATTAATATGGGGGGGGAGCCCTTGCCCAAGGGGCCGCACCCCCCTCCCTGGTTCCTAGTGGGTGGATCCCTGCTTGGGAATCACCCTCCTGGGGCGATCCCCAAGCAGGGATCCACTGGAGAGGAGTACCATTGGAAAGGGGAGATTCTCCCTTTTCCAACAATACCTCTCCTGAATTTCTACGTGCTCAGGGGGCTCTGTGCAACATATTTCTCTTGGTTTACTTAGTCCCTATAATCCAATCATGTAAATCTCTTGGTCCAGGGCCCGCTGTCATTGCATGAGGTTGTATTTTTTTTTATATATTATCTGAAATAGAATTTCCCGGTTGTATATTTTTGCATTATATTTAACTATGAGGAACCTGACCTTTAAGGGCCAAGCGGCGCAGAGTACGCCTGAAATCCTCTAGTTCTCCTGCCTTGCAATACAGAGACACTGGACACTCCGTCTGGCGTAAAAGATCGAGTTTTATTAGCTGCAGCTAGTACAGTTGTCCGTGAAGTCACACAGGGATGGGTTCACAAGAGACTGCTCCTGACCTCCGTGGCGCACAAGCTTTTATACAGTGAAATACAATGGATACAATGGATAACCCAAACACATATAGAATTTGAGACATCGACAAATGTTACCAACAATGGTTTAAGCTAAAAACTGACTCGGGTTCCAGGTGATGTTTGTTGCTGGCCCCTTTAAGCAAATTGCAAAGAGAATCCACATGATACAGTTTACAAGGAAAGAAAACATGGTTGTATGTTCTAGAAGGACAGTCGTGAGGCCAGAGACTGCATGAGATGTGTAGCGAAGGGCAGTAGATAAGATAAGCGGGAGGAAAGAATGGTGTGAGCTAACAGATAGTTCGGGCGGGGATTATCCGGCTCAGACATGAATTAGTGCATTCGGCCAGACCCTGACACTAGTTAATAAACACGGGACGAAAAGCTACCAGAAACGCAAGGGCAGAAATTACAAAAACATCTCGTTTACCAGCTGCCTGAGTGAGGGCAACCTAAGATGGCGGAAAACACAAGATGGAGTCTGGGTACGATCGAGAAACGACAAATTTCAGAACCTCAACTACAGGTTACTTTTCACCATGGCATTTACATTTCTACATTCTGAAAGATCCCTACCACTTCTAAATAAATAATTTTCCCAATTGTTTGCAAAGTTAAATATTAGTTGAAGTATAAAGTTATTTTATTTGAGAACATGACTGTGTATTTGAATTGTTAATTGAAAACCTCATTAACCTTAGACAGAAACAGGCAACCCAAGTAAATTAAAAAATAAATGATCAACTGAACTTTACATTTATACACAATGTAAGTCCTGTTTCACAGTGATTATCGGGTGTGTTGCAGATTTGTATTAAATCAGAACTCTCATAACAGATTAATTAAATTATGGATAAAAGAGGAATTAAATAATGGGGAAAGGACAGAAAGAGAAGCCACTTTAGTCTGGACTGAAATAGAAACAGGTCTTCCTCTGGAGACGAACGGTGACAGAAGACAAGATCTGACATCCAAACTTCTTGCAGGAGATAAAGCAGAGGAGAAATAAGTTTCACGGTAAGGTCCTTAAGGGGAGGCTTATGAAAGGAAGCTGAGGACTTTGAAAACATCCCAGGTGAAGGAGTAACGGGGAAGTGGAGGACTCCTATGAGTAATAACTTTCAACAGGTGACTAACCAAAGAGTCTTTCCCATGGGAAAGGGAATTGCATAATGGAAGGTGAGCTGCAACATTCGAACTGTAGATGTCAAGAATAGTCCTTTAGGAATAGAAGAACAGAAAGGAAATTTGGCAAGAAGATAGGAGAGGTACCAAGCTGGTCTATACCAAGTTCTACGCTACAATGACAAGGCTGAATTACAGGCACATCCTGTCCCAGGAGCCAAGGATTTACCGATAAGGTGAGCAGCAAGTGCTTAAAAGTTAGAAATCAAGAGGATCTCCATGGATTCTTCACTGGAGGAGACAAAGATGGACATGAAGCAACTTCTAATTCAGATGTGGGTGAGGGAAGTTGGTCACCAGTTCCAGAAGGCAAGTGAAGTATGCTGAGGAAGGCCAATCTGGAGTGCCTAAGATGAGATTGCAAGTGCTCACTCAGGGGAGGAGGATGAACGGAAGGCATAAGGGAAGGGCCTACTTTAGTCTTGAAGGAAGGCATAAGTGCCTTTGCATCTGGAAGCAAACTCACAATCACCAGAAGTTGAACGTTGAAGTGAAAACAAAAGAGACCCAGAATGAATGGACATCAAAGGTCACACATGGCCTGGAAGATCATAGCATTCAGCTTTCAGTCACTGGTGTCCTGAAGATGAGCACCAATCCAAAGTTGAGACTGAAAGTCAATAACCACAAGGTTGTTGCAGAGATCATTTTCCCAAAAAGTGTTTGAAAGTTCAGCGAGGGCATTCGATTTTGTACTGCTGAGTTGGTTTACATAACAGACAGCATGCACGCTGTTCATCCTATAAAGAACACAGCAGTGAATTTTCTGCTTGGCTAGGCTCTTGATTGCTAAGGTGCCAGCCAGGAGGGCAAAGCTACTGATATGGGGGCAAAGTTCCGCTAGGAACCATAAGACTACAGTGAACAGGCGGGCAAGGCTCTGGATTAATGATCTAGTATGGAGCTGTTATGAAAATGGCTTTGATGTTCCAGGCTATATGTTCAAGAGTGTTGATAATGATCATCTTTTACATTGTATTACCCAGGTTTTTTTTGCTCCGACTGTTTCTGTTGGCTATAGAACTCTATTACTTTATCACTG
The DNA here is from genome assembly GCF_964204655.1 of Triturus cristatus. NCBI lineage: Eukaryota > Metazoa > Chordata > Amphibia > Caudata > Salamandridae > Triturus > Triturus cristatus. The sequence continues at coordinate 575,396,940 of NC_140582.1, read as the reverse complement.
CTAACCAGAGTTAAACAGCTTGTGCTTCCCCTTTAAACATGATGAAATTGGTATCTACCTGATTGGCACATTTTACTTACAAAAAGATCCATAGTATATACTTATAGCCCGTCGTAGCGGGCTATACCGGCTATTAAAGGCCCACTCCTGAGTTAAAGGCCTGAGCCAAGCTACGAAGGGCTATACGGTTATTAGAACATTCTGCCACTAGAGGGCAGAGTGTTCTAACAAACTAAACAAAGGCCTCTCGAAGCCCGAGGGGATTGAAATCCCCTGGATCTCCGAGAGGCCTTTTTTTAAACAACATTGGAATGTTGCTTTGCAGGCCTTTACCGGCCCGTAGTAGCACGAAGCACTCCATTGTCTGCAACAGAGTGCTCCACATTCCAATGTTCTAATATATGGTACATAGTGCACTGAAAGCCTGCAAATTAAATGTTACCAGTGGGCTGCATCATACATTGTGCCACCCACTGCAGTGACAGAGAAAACCTGACCCCAGCCCTACCATTGTAGCCTGGCAGAGCAGCTTTAAAATTGCCAATTCAACCTGTCAAAATAAACCTTTTTGATAAGCCTAAACCTTCCCATTAAATACTAATAAGTTACCCCTAAGGTAGGGCTTGGTGCCCATAAAGGCAGGGTGCATGGTATTTTAAAATAGTACATGTTTAAATTTAATGCTTCACGTGTTCTTACAGTGAAAAATTCTAAAAGCTTTTTCCACTGTGGCAAGGCTGGTTGCTTCCATAGAGAAACACAGGATTATATTATCGCACCTTACAATGCTAAATTCGGTTTTGTAACTGCTAGAAAAATGTTTCAAGGACTCTTTTGATAAGTTAGATAAAATCCTAAATTATGGAACAGTCAAATACTATCTATTAAGGAAAAGGCATTTTTGTGAAACTACATATTCCTTGCCTAAAGCCTCTAAGGGATTTCTGTAAGTACTGTAGGAAAGTGACCCTTTTTGACATGGTCACCCCTACTTTTTCTCTGGTATTCAATGCAATTTTGACAAAGTGCACTGGGGTCCTGTTATCCAAGTCCCAAATGCCAAATCTCATTTGATAAAACTGTACAATTGTTCCCTCAATTGGCAATACCTTTAGCACCCTTGTAAGACCCTAGCACCCCAGGTACCTAGAACAATGGTAATAAAGAGGGTCCCCAAGGGCTGCAGCATGTATAATGTCACTCTAAGAACCCCTCACCTAACTCATGCAGACTGACACTGCAGGCTGAGTGTCTTGGTGCAGACAAAAGTGAAAACACAACATGGCACACAGCCCTGTGTGCCATATCTGCAAACACTGCAGCATAGATAAGTCTCCCATCCCGCAGGCCTTACAGCCCTAAGGCAGGGTGCACTATACTACATGTGTAGATATATCTGCATTAGCAGATATGCCCCTGTGCTGGCCGGTTCCATTACTGCCAGTAAAATTGATCAAGGAAGCCATTTTAAGAACATATGCAGAGTACTGGTCAAAAACGAGCTCCACAGCTACATGATGGCTTCACTAAAGTCAAAGTTGTTTGGTATCAAACATCTCTTATTAATAAACCCACACTATTCCAGTGATAGATTTATTAATATGTTCACCATGACAGCACCTTAGAGGTGTCCCCTGAAAACCTACCAACTACTAGTGTGCTGGCTGACTGGTTCTGACCAGCCTGCCATCACAGAAAAGTTTCTGACCCCCCCAGGGGTGAGTGTCTACGCTCTCAGGAGATCAGGAACAAAGCCTGTCTAGCAGAGGCAAACAGGATGACCTGTAAATAAGCATTCCAAGGCAGGGAGCTCACCACCTTTGGTTTGAGACTCTGGCTTCCCTTAGAGGTGATGCCAACCTCCTTGACCAGTAGTCCTCAGGCTAGTTCCGCCACTAAGGTGCGCTACCTGATGTAGACATGAAATGTCAGTCTGCCATCTTTGTGACGGCAGAATTAGGAGCTCTGGGATAGGGTTATGCCCACTTCTCACAGGAAGCAGTCATATAGGGGGTGTAGTGACCCCCAGGGGTAAGTAGCCCATTGGCTACTATCCTACACTCCCTTAATGCCCCTAAATCTAGTATTTAGGGGAGCCCCTGGCACCAGAGAATCAGATCCTGCCAAACTTGAAAGAAAAAGACCGACACTGAAAAATCGCAAAAGCAAGAGCAGATTACCCGCAACTGAACTGGCGCCAACCATGCCAGCCTGTCTTCTGTCCTCAACAATTGCGCCATAGACTACTCGCCCTGCAGCTGCCTGTGCCTTCAAAAGCCTGGAAGGACTTCCAGCATATCACCCAAGACCCAGGAATTCCTGTGGAGTAACAGAGCTGCTCCCCTGCATCCTGCAGGCACCCCAGAAGAGCTGCACGTACTCCAGACTGACAAACACCTGACACCTGAAAGCACCACTGTACCCTTGCCCCCTAGCCCGAGTTGAGGTGTGCCATTGGTGCCAGCATGGTTCCCAGACGCTCTAGAGCCAAAGCCCACCTTGGGTTTGCTAACTGTGGACGTCCCGATGCCGCCTGCAGCCTCTTTGTGCAGGCCCGCTCTATTGTGAGTGCCTCCGGTGACCGAAACTCGACACCTCAGGACACCTCTGCATCTGGCCGCCCCGGCCCAAGGAGAAGAGGACCAAAGGGGTCTCCAGATCCCCGAGCACCCTCTTGTTAGTTCAGCCGGACTGGCATCTCCAGTCAAAACCTGCAGCCTCTTTTTAACCAGACTGATCCCCATTGACTTCAATGGGGCACCCGACTCTGTATTGAACCTCTGCACCCGGCCGCCCCGTGCTGCCTGAGGTGACCTATTGGTGCTGCCATGGACCTTGCCCCATACTCCCCTTTAGTTCGAAGGTTGATCCTGTAAGTGGCTGTAAAGTACCTGTATGCAGATTATGCCTTTCCTCCATAGGATAACATTATTGCTACAGGAATTGCACTGTAGACTTAAAAACTGTTTATATTTCTAATTTAAAATGTACTTACCTGATCGTGATGATTTTGGTGCCTAAATATATATAAAGATACCTGTTACTTTTATAAATTGGCGTGGATCTCCTTATTGAGTTTATGTTTATCTATAATAGACTGTGTGTAAGCAGCAGATAATCGAACACTCCCCTCTGATGAGCCTAAGGCTGCTCGACCACACTACCCCCGGCGAGAGCACCGTGGGATTGCTAGAGCAAGCCCCAGTCCACTTTTAAGGGACACCTGAACTGTTTGCACAGTATATCTCTTTTTGGTATACTATATAAAGAGCCAGCTGATGGCTACCCTGTTGTGAGGTGTGAATTACTCGCAGGACAAAGGCAAAGGGCCCGGGGGAGGTGTGTGACAGGGTGCCTTTGGGGCGGTGACGAGGCACTTGATTAACTTCAAAGGCGGTCTACCCTGCCACAGGCAGATTTAGCTCTCTCCTCGACCTGTACCCTTTGTTTTCCTTCTAGTCAGGCGTCAGTCTGGCACCAATCCCCGTGGGAGGAAAGGTGTCCCAAAACTATTTTAGTGGCCACAGAGGAGGGGTTGCCCACTTCCATAGCCACACCTCTGGGTGGGCACAGGGAGATCTGATCAGGGGAATAATGGTTCTGCCATGTTGGGTTTAGAGAGTGGACACTCTGGGATAGCTTACAGTAAAACACACATGAGGTGCTGCAAAAGTAGGTAGGGTCATCCCTGGGAACTTTTATCCCATTGGCTAAGGAGTGGCCAGGAGTTGCCCCACCTACAGGCTGTCACTGGGCTTAACTGTGGCACCCACAGTGCCTTCTTTAGAACACTACTTGACCCGAGGAAGATTCAGAAGAAGACTGCTGTCTGAAGACCTCAAAACTGGACCTGCTCTCCTTGTACCCAGGACCATAGAAGTGATTCCAAGGGTCAGTTGGCTGACCTTTTGTTTGACCTACATGGCTACAACCAGTTACCAGAGAACTTTTCCTGCTTTTCTTGTTGGCCAGTTTCAACTGGACTTAAGTTGGTCCCTTCTGCTGGCCTCTGCAGGAGTGAATACAGACCCTCCCCAAGTGCTGTTCCCAAGGTCATGGACCCTTGGCTTGTGTCAGAGTATAAAAGGCCTAACCCTAAAACCTGTTACTAGGAACCTTTCTGACACGTTTTTGCCCCGAGAACGGACGTGGGACCAGGAGCAACTGGCCATGCTGATCCGCCAAGGGTTTATCGTTGCCGGGATTGAATTTGCTGCAGCACCAGCTACGTTCTTCTCTGCCGCAGCAAATCCGTTTTAGTGGGATAACTGTCAACCAGCATCTGACAACATTAAACCCTCTTTGGCTACAGCCTTACCGTGCTGAGGAAATCTGACTTCCCAAAAAAGTTTCTAAGTTTGAATGTAGAAAGCTTCACCAGTGAAGGGGATCCTATTGATGTTAAGTGCTGTTTGGAACAAAACCAGAACCTTTCCCGCTCAAAGCTTTTTGTTCCTTCATCGATAACTTCACAGGGACCTCGTCTTGCAGCTCACAGTCATCGACAAGCCAAGCTTTGACCACAGTCCGCTGCCTGGGTACGTCTGCTGCTCTGAAGTTTTCGAAGTCTGGAAATCACTTGAAGGAACCCGGTCCTGGTATCCTACCTATGCTCCACAGAAGTCAGCCATAAAACGTACCCTTGTCTTGGTCACACACAACATGATGACCATGGTCGGTGCTAAATGCTTTTTGGTGCTATTTTTAAATTCAAACTTTAAAAAATCCTAACTCTGGTTGTGAGAATTCACTTTTTGTCATTTTGGTATTATTGTATTTATCAAAATGTATTCCAGTTTTCTGAATTGGTTTGTGTTGTTTTTTGACTTTATTAATGTTCAAGAACTGCACACAAACATTGTCTCCATGTTAAGCCTGTCTGCTCTGTGCCATAGAGACCAGGAGGTTGAGCTCAAGTTCATTTAGTGACTTTTAAGTGTTCACCATGGCACTCACCCCATCAACTAATACCCTAATTTCTTACAAAGAGCCAGCAGAGGAGTCCAGAGTGAGACTCTCATTCTATGACAACATAACTGAAGTAAGACAGGGTTTACATCTAACGTTCCTAGAGTGCAACACCCCTTGTATCCTGAGGAACAGTTCTTGAAAGTTCTTGCATTTGCAAGAGGCTTTGCATGACTTGTTAAGAGGGGGCAGAGGCACAAGTTTGTTAGAGGAGCCAATGGAGATCTGGGAGCCTCAGAAAGAGAAAAGGCGACTGCGGCAGAAAGCTTCTTGATAGAGGAGTCCAATGAGGACTGAAAAAGGGCACTGGAGTCACAGATGGCTCAATGAAGGTCTCCATGAAACAAAGGGTCTGAAGAAGTATAAGGGGGTGAAGAGCTCATAGTTCTATTCTTTGGATTCAGACATGGTGATGAAGAAGAAAGGAACTGATTGCCTAAAGCATGCCGAATACAGGAGCTGGATGTTGCGGATTAAAGACAGTAATGGATAACAGCAAAAATTAGTTGGCCCAGTTAATACTCTCCACTTATGGCAGAAGGAGGCAAGCTCTTTTATTTAACAACTTTCCTTGATTTCATATGGGTCCTAAATATTTTTTACAAATATAAGGGACTGGTGGTCCTTAAGCTCTTATGAAGTGCCAGGATGAGGGATGGCCCATTCAATCAAAGGAGAGAACTGACAGAAGCTACAATCAGCTGAAAGTGGTTCCAAACATGGAAGCGGCAAAGGACACTAGGAAATGCCGATGACACGCAGCAAAGCAACCTGAACAGCCAGTGCATGGTATGGTGCTATTTACTGCAAATGAGCATATGAGTGCTAGTTCTCAGGTAGCTGTGAAGAAGAAAAGAATTTGCCAGGCCTCGAGATCGGGTGGTGGAAGTTGCCAGTTGTATAGACTAGAGGACATTTGAGAATGATTGTGAAGGCCGAGGATGGAAGCGTGATAGCCATGGCCCATAGTGAGAGGATGTGAGTGGAAGAAGGTGCGAAAGGCAAGAGTGCTGAATTACAGTACTTGGCAGGGAAGAAAAGCACAGTAAAGGAGTTGCTGTTTTGTACGAGGCACTTAGGAACACTGAAGAGGAAAATCTTGAAGCTGCTGAAGGACAGCTTAGTAGTAGCCTTACATAAAACCATAAAAGATAAGTTTAATAGGGCACTATTAGGTGAAACATAGTGCTTGGTAGTAAAATTAGGGTTTCATTATAGTACCTACAATGTTTCATGATATGGAAAACAACACCCAAACATAAATCAAGTAACAAAAATAAAAATAGAAAAATCCAGGTAAGAGGACCAAAACAGAGTAGGACTTATCTGGTTCCCATGATGAGCAATAGGGACACTATCCCCGACTTGTTGTAGACTCTAGGGGGTTGCCACTGATAATGCCATATTGCTTCTCTCATCCATTATTGCTACTGTAAGTAGTACAAAAAGGATGTTTGCATATTATGCTCCAGCATGGTCTCCAATAACATTGCAGATTTGCTCTGCACTAAAGCTACTAACATCCCCATTTTTGGGTGTACCAAATTTGTATTAAATCAGAGCTCTCAAAGTATGAACTAAAGATGATTAGATTGTTTATACATAACCAGTCTCTGTCAAACAGTGATAGTTTATGACATATGCATAGAAGTCACTCTTTATGGAATCTAAACATCTTGATTTATTGTTTAAGCTTTTACTCTATTTTCAGTTTGCAAACTATCCATATGGTACCAATGAGACACAGATATTGCAATCAGGCACTTGAGAGAACACATCTTACTAAAACATAACCGGCTATCAAGAAGCACAACACTACTCTGTTGACTGGTCAGTTTAAGAGCCTTTTCTTTAGGGAATTATTTTGTACATGTGCCTTTTTGCTACCTGGAAATACACAATTGGTTAATTGTAAGTTGTTACAGTTAGCATACAAAAGCTAATTTGCATTAAACCATTTACTTACATAGATTTGGCAGAATAAACAGCAAAATATAACTGTTCCCTAATTTGGACTTTAAACCCCATGAAGGTACAACCGAACATTGGGCACATAGGTGGTTTCCTATCATGCATTTTTGAAGGCCCTCTGAATCTGTGTTGTTCAGTACCATAGAGAAAAAATGGATTATTTAAGATGTGTGCTTGTATGTTAAGGTTAGGCTCATATTCTGTCTAGTCTACATACTTAAATTGGGCATTCTGTAATACTAGTAGACATCAGAATGTTCCTAGTGTACAAGAGAGCTTCGCAGGCAGCATTAATAGTGTAATTCGAGGGCTTTAGGTCTGTGCCTGGGAAATGGATACCGGTTACACCTGCGCTCTCCTTATAATATTACCAAACATGAATGGAGAGGAGGAGGGAGGGATCACTGAAGCCTTAGAGTGGGGCCTGAAACCAAAGAAAGATTATTAAATACCCCTTGACTGCCCACTGTCAAATGGCACTGCCTACATGTAAACCTTTACATGTGATATCAGTGGTACCAAATTATTGCAGAGGGTTGTAAAGCAACTGATATCTCCCATATTTTGAGGCACATTTGTGAAGAAACAGCTGTGTATCACAAATACCTTCAGTTATTGCCCCATTTTTGAATCGGTTGGAGCATCATAAGGCTTGGTGGTGTTGACAAGAATGTTTGTGTCTTACCCGGCAACCTCTATGTCGCCAGGTAGAAACAAGCATCCTGCCTTTAATAGAGCAATTTCCTCTGAAAGCTTATACCTGGATCTAGAATACCTGTGGGTATGATTACTCCTCTGGGTAGTCTTGGTAACAATAATTATGTGAATTGCAGAATTGAAACCAGCTATATTTTACTTTTTGACCAACCTTAAACAAATCTCTATATTTAAATACTGGTACCAGCACAAGTTGGTTCACTAGCCACAGGTAAGTCCTGAGTTAAATTAAACTTTCTAAAGTTAGGTACTTTTGAATACAGAAATACCTCTCTATAATGAAGTGTCTCACTGATGTGATCCTAAGATAACACTAACAATCAGCTATGCAATGGCTACATCTTAAAATGATGAGTGGAGGCCCATTAGGAGCATCTGATTTGAAAGTTGCACAGGTATTGTGTTGATTAGTGATTGAATAAAGGGCACTAGAAATATAGGTGATGAAACATTAATAATTGAAGCTGTTACCATAGTTTCTGAAGTCTGGCAGAATACTAGACTCACTTCGGTGAGATTTTGGACTCATGTGTGAGGATGGATCCGGTCTATTTAATATCTTGCTATGTCAAATCACTGTTAACAGAGAAAAACTTTAAAGTAAAAAAGCATTACATAATTCCCAAGCAAATTTAGGACAAAAAAGGAAAAACTGATAAGGCACCATGTACACCGCAGGACACGCATGGTAGGTGCATTTTAGTGCCACACATGCATTCTTTGCAGCACATAAATTAAGTCTTACTGCAGTTAATAAGCCAATTAGGTTTAGCTAACTTCACATCATGTTTGGGGTTAGAGTTCAAGCAGTGAGAGGCTGAATGGAGTTTCTTGTGGGGACTGACTGATATCTCTACAAGTGCAGAGTACCAGGGCTGTCTGGCCAACGTAGGAACTACAAGGATGAGGGTCTGAGATGTCTGTTGCATGTTCTGTACCACGACAGAAGGAGTGGGAGAGGCAGCAAAGCCTTTGCAAAATATCCCTGACCAGTTCATCCATAGTACTTTGCCCAAGGACTGTGGATGTGGGAACCTGGAGGTGAAGCTTGGGTGTTTTGTGTTTTGAGGGTGGCAAATAGGTCAATCTGTGGAGGTCCCAATCATGGACTTGTTGATGCGTCCTGATGATCAGGTAATCAAGGTTGGCGTCCACCCCCTGTTAGTACGCTGCTATCAGGCGGATGTGGTGAAGGAGAGCTCAATGCCAGATGTTCAGTGCCTGCAGGGAGAGGGGGAGTGAATGAGACCTGTTTTTGTAAGTAATACATACTCTAGTAGTCATGTTGCCCTTCCTAACGATGACTACTTTCCCCTGAATGTGCACAAGGAGGGTTTAGAGAGCAAGGCGTATAACCCAGAGCTCGAGCTTGCTAATGTGGTGCAGTTGGTGATGAGAGGCCCATACACCCTGGACTGTACCCAAGCTGAGATGCGCATTTAGCTGGTTTGAGAGGCCTCCGCGGTAATGGTAACTTGCAAAATGCAGTCTAGAAAAGGCCGAACTGCAACAGGTTGTTGTTGTTCCACCACTGCAGAGACCGGCAGGTGGTAACCTTTACCAACAATAGATCCTCCATATTACCCTGTGCCCGTGACCATTGCACAGGAGGACACTGTTGTAGTGGGAGCATTTGAAGCCGGACCCAAGGTACTATGGCAGTACATGAGGCCATCATGCCTAGCAGTTGCATGAATGTTCTGACTGAGATGATGGTTTACCTAAAAAGGGAGGCAAAAGCTGTTGAAAAGACGAGACCCTTGGGGATGGGGTAGCCTTTGCATGTGATGGAGTTCCAGGTCCAGGAAGGCTGAACCTGGAGAAGTACTTGGTGGGATCTATTGTGAACCTGAGGCTGTGGGGGAGTGAAATGATAGCCTGGATGATGTGCCTATTAACTAGCCAATCGTCTAGATAGGGGAAGATATAGATGTCTCTGCAACTCAAGTGTGCAGAAACTACTGCCAGGCATTTGGTGAAGACCCTTAGGGCAGTGGGGACATTGAATGAAAGTAATCTGAACTGAGAATGATAGTCACTTAAAGATGTGTAGGTAGCACCGGCGGGAGTGAAGAATGAGGATGTGAAAATAGGCCTCCTTGAGGTAGCAGGCTGTTGTGTAGTTGTTTTGCTAAAGTAGAGGGATGACATCCCCCAGTGTTATCACATGGAAGTGTTCAGAGAGGATGTACCGGCTCACAGGCCTGAGGTCCAGGATGGGCCTGAGTGAGCCGTTCTTCATGAAAGAGAAGAGGGAGCAAGCCCCTTTATCCCGCTGATTGGGGTGCAGTGGCCCTGACTCTGTGGCCACTTTTTAAAAGGAGCTCTTGGACCTCTCCCTCAAAAAGGCTACAATGTTCTCTGCTGAGGGTAGGGTTACAGGGTGGGATGTTTGGTGGGAGAGTGAGAGGTTCAGTCCAGTAGCCATGTTGAACCCCCTAAGGCTCAGTTGTCTGACGTGATTTGTTTGCATCAGCTGGCCATGCGGTTGACTGCAAAATGTGGGGATTTTCTTTCATAAGGCAGAGGGCATTTCGTGATATTCATGTCAACCTTGTTGCTGCCATTTTGGGCGGGGAGGGGAGGTGTGCATGTGCATGTTTAATCTACCCGGACATGGTGTGTGTGTGGTTGTGTTCATTTTTCGCTCAAGCTATGTATAGGTGAACCTATTAAAGAGCACTTTGCACATTGTTGTTGCATAGGAAATCAGACAGACTTGCGCTAGATTCTTAGGGACTCCAAACAACTTCTGATAAAAATTAGGACCAATTAGGAGCATTGATTGTACTAAGGTTGACTAAATAATTAACATTTCACCATTTCATGCAATTAAATATGTGATGCATTTTTATATATCACAATATATTAAAATTCCTTAAAGTGTTAAAGTAAAAATAATAAATGTGCTGGACTACAGCTATTAACCCCTTCGCCGTGGCGCAAATTCCGCCGCGGCGCTGGGGGTGTGTGGTGTGAGCGCGGCGCCGCCATGCTCGTGAAGGAACCATGCCGTAATGAGTCACGGGCGAGCTGTGCTCATGACGGCATGGTTCCGTCACGACTCCGCCCACTCTTCATTTCGCCCGCACAGGTGGGGAATTCGTGCCGCGTAGGCGGAGCGGCCGCAGCATGACGGAACCACGCCGTCATGAGCACAGCTCGCCCGTGACTCAGGACGGCGTGGTTCCGTAATGCGCACGCAAGGGGTTAAGATGCTTTGAGAAAAGCAACTTGGAATAATGTACAACGTGAAGTATAAACATTCTTAGTTTTTATAGGTCATTAGACCAGTTTATTTGACGCATAGTAACACAGATCACATTAACAGAGTTTTTAGTGACATTATTAAAAATATGGATAAGTCACTCACTTCCATCATTTTGCAAATAAGCATTATGCTGAAATGTACAATCTCCCAACTACATTATCTGTAAGGGTGGAAGTTATTTATCGAGATAATCTCCGAAAACAATAAGTTCTCTCTTATTTGCTACTTCAAGATACACATGTTCAGGTCATTGGCTTAGAGCTGTAATTTAGATTTAGCCCGAACTACTTTGGTGTCATGTATTTTTTCTTTTTAGAGAAATGACAAATAATAGCGAATATTCTCAATCAAAATTTTATAAAGCACAGAAATAAACAAATGTGTTTGGAAAATGACAAACAATGAAAATGTAATAGCTCTGACCACAAAAATCCCTGAAATACTCCTCCACTGCTTCTTCTACGAAAACATATCCCAGAGATAAGCTGGTGAAAGAGTTGCCATGTTAAAAACGGCATTTCTAATTTAAATACTTCAAATAGATAAAAATGATAACTGTTTTAAGCATGCAAAAGAGTACTTAAGTGTGAGACACCTGCATGCATATTAGTATAATAGGCATCAATGATTACTCAAGCACATCTCAAAATAATGATCTTTAAAAAAAATACTCTAATTACTTACCGCAGTAATAATTGGAAAACTGACAACAGCACTCAGGTAGTGATTAGCCATAAACCAGCAGCAATTAGCAATTCCCCAGAGTAAACCAGAAACAAAACCTATCAATGACAAGAAAAAACAAAGTAATGCTAAATTCAAGCAATAGAAACATCATAAAAGGTTTAGGAAAATAGAACTGCAAGTGCAGTGGCCGATTCCCACAAATCTGCCACGCCTGCCGTTCGTCACATCAGTTATAGGTATAGGTGCTGACATTCTAACTACAGAGATTTGTTATGTCAGCACACACACACACATACATACACCAGAGTCACCACTGGAACTGTGGAGTATGCAGCAGCCGCTCGAAGCCCTGTCCCATTGGGATGGGCATTCTATAGCGGATTTTTCCCTGCCTGGGTCAACCATGCTAATCATGGTGGTCTACAACAGGAAAAATCAGCAATGACCCCACCCCCCGCCCCTAGATGCTCAGAAAAAACACATGCAGTATGTAACAGGTGTTGCAATTTTATTTCACAGAGGGAAACCCCCACTTGGTATTTTTATTTCTGCAAAACTTAACAGATGCAGAAGGATCTCCAGTCATGTCGGCAGGAGTACCTATGACAAAGATTACACTGCCAGTGCCTCAGAAAGTGCCAAAACTGGTGGCTGGGCTACCACCAAACTGAAAATGACACCCAGACTCTTGACCTCTAAACGGTCACATTTTCTCAAGGGAAACCCAGCACATAATGTAGCTCTAGAGCATTGGTAGGAAGAACTAGTGGCCACTGAAAGTCAAAGTCATCTATAGTACAATAAAAAAAGTCCTTTCGGCCTGTGGAACCATGCAGAGTACATGGGTAGGTTTTTAAATAACTTATGTGTATTACTATTTGTACTGCTACTTACAGAAGTGCGATTCAAAAGACCACTGTTGATCCTGTCACAAGAGTGAGAGTAGAGCACGCCTTTCCATGAAAGTAGAGTGCAACTCCACCTGTGTTTGCTGCATTTAACATATGCCACCACTTTGCTCCACCCCAGGCATGTAAAGGCCATCCCAGAGAAGTTATGCACACACACTCTCGCCACACAGTCACAACGGTCCTCATCAGTGCAGCTGACTAAAGAGTTAAATAACACTCAGGTGGGTAGCTATGGATGTGCTGTCGCTGGAGGTACTACGTATTGCTGAAGCCTTGTGAAGACACTGTAGACTGCCTCGCCCACAGGAGATCTCAACCAAAAGTGGATCTGTAGTCTTTTGGATAGGCTACTTTTATACGTTGACATCCCATCACATCACAATAGCAGTAATTCTGAAAAAGTTCCAAACATAGGAAGCTATACTTTAGCCATGCTTCAATCCCAATATTCAGTGGGGCACCATCCATGTTGCCTCTTCAGATGTATTACGCCCTGAGATTAAGTATCCCTACACTCGCAGAAGGAGTCCTTCTCTGCCTTTATGAGTCAAGAAGGAAGCAATTATCAATTAAACACCGGAAATGAAGGAGAATAGTGATCATGTTTCCCTACAGAGCAGCCCTGGTTCCATTCCCTATTTGGGCTGGCCATCTGTATCTGTAACTCACATGGTGTTCTAGACAGAGCTTTCTGTAAGACAACTTTCTGGTTTCTGACTCGGCACGAATACAGACCACACTTCGATTTCAGTTCTCTTTTTCATGACTTTTGTGTTCTGCAGATTTTCCTGACTGGGGTGTGGTTATTTGGGGGGGCCTTAAAGAACACACACACGTATCTCAATGGAATGATACTTAGCTGCGCGTATGAAGCATTTTGCAACGCTTTGTGGATGAGGCTCTTTAAACCCTTACCCCTGCCTGTGGTATTCTTTTGGCAAAAGGATAAGGGGTCTATGTCCTGAAGGCCAATCTACTCAGCGTCTCCTAGAAAACGTATTTGCCACTAGTTTCATTGGGGAGGATGAAAAACTGAATATGGCAACCACAAACTTGAATCTTTGAATTCTAGCAATTATTACAACGAAAAGACAAACAGCTTTATGCATACAGATAGAGGGCAAGACAGCAAGGGCTACACAAATGAACTAAGATTCCATAAAAGCAACGGTATGCCTTAGCCATACTGCATAAGAATATGACAACAGGCATAAGATTGACTGGGTAGCGGTATACAAAGGCTATGAATAAAAAAGTATATCTCTTTGTGGCTCCTTTTTCTTTGTGTAAGCATAGCTCTTTCTATAATGGGAAAGCTTATGCTAGCTTTACTTTCTTTGAGTCACTGCTTTATTTCTATTGATGTGGTGGACTTTCATAGAAGGCCTATGAAATCTGTATCAGACTTGGCGTATGAGGCCAATTATAATTTACGATAGTTGCATGGTACAGAGAGAATCCATGGATGGGTACATTTCATGGGTTCTTCGATTTCTCCAATGGACTCCCTAAATACCATGCGGAAGCTGAGTAGGAGAGACTTACTAGGTCAGGAAGCTAAGTCCTCTTGATAATGGGGCCAAGTGAAGCGGTGCTTGAGCAGGGGGATTTATTGAACAGATTCTATCCTTCTTACTAATTTTCCTAAATGGGTGGTATATGTTTAGTAGAAAGTACAGATTTCATAATGGTGTCCTTTTCCCCGCTTTTAATTTGGCTAGTGTGTAGGTCTGAATGAGCACAAGAAATGACAATAAGAGGCACAGGAGCTTCCCAAATTATGCAAAACAAAAAAGGAAAAGAAGACCTACGGACCTTAAAGGTAAAAGCACATATTATATCAAAAGGGGGAAAGCTTTTAAACCAAGCAGAGAGGTAGAACACATGACAACCATGAACTTTCACAATAATATTTCATCAATTTTTATATCCAAGATCAAACATAAAAATAGGAGCCCTTACTCCTTCAAATATTGGTCACATGTTGGTAAGCATTCTATTTCTTGCAATCCATGTGGTATAAACACCTAACAGAATTGATATATTTACTAGTAATTGATTGGGGATATAGTATAATTCATGCAAAATATGTTGGGAAACACAAAATTAAAAGGAAGTAAATAAAAAAAAGGAGATAAATAATTGTACCCTTCTCAAATTGCGTAAGAATGTCACTTGAACACTGGCTTCAATAAATGATCTTCTATGACACATAGTACATACATAAAAATGAAAATAAGATTGGCAATTGTGCCGACAGAAAATGGAATAATTAATCACAAAAAAGGAAGTACTGCTCTAATGAATATAAGTAATTCTAAATCCATGTTTAAGCCAGCTGCATCTTAGAACTTCTAATTAGGCAATCTTTACTTTCTTTGTGTCTTTTTTCCCCGTTCCCTCCTTTGCTCAGCGGTAAAGTACACTAAATTATGTAGATGATTGAGAGTTTTTAAAAACGGCTATTCCGAATGAAAATGATTTTAAACGGTTTTAAAGGTTGCATATTTCAGTGCCAAGATTTACTCCCACAAAGACTTATGGTGGAATTGTTCAATTGCATTACTTGATCTCATTTAAAGTTTGACAGTGATCACACTCCGCTAAATTCACAACTCAACCGCTCTATTGAGAGATGGTGGAAATGTAGTCAATTTGCCTTCCCAGGTATATCAGATTTTTTGGGACCCCAAATTTAGCTGGTATTAGGACTCTGTGTACTGTGATTCTGCTATTCAGTGCCACAATCTGTGTGCTCTGGGGCTAAAATTGTACAAGTAAAATAGGTTTTACCCAGTTGGTCTATTTAGCTTTCCAGTAAATCCATAGTAGAAGGAACATCAATGAAAATGTATTTACACCAACCACACATGTCAAAAACATATGGCTGCCAGGAGCACCACTGTCCTCAGGCTGCAGCTTAAAAGTACTGCAATAACACATGGTACGGAAAAGTGGGCTCGCCAAGAAGTAAAACATATTGTTACCCCTAAAGTGTACATTGTTAAACTCACAAAACAGAGGTCTTTTTTTTTTTTTTAAAATAGCACACACTATATTTAAAGTGTGCCCTCATAGTGATTAAAAGTCTAAAAGCCATTCTGTTGTTAGTGTTAGCTACACTGCCCACAGGAAAGCCTAGGTGTGATTAAAATACTTAATTTTGTAGCGCTCCTTAGGGAAAATCGTAGCAAAACCATTTAAAACAGATTTTGAATATTAAGTGAAATATAATTTGGAGCTAAGATCTGATTTTTGATAACTTGACTGAATAAATAACACTATCAAAATGTACTTTAGGCTGCCTGAACCAGAACAAGAACTGGCTTAAAACCATCATAACTCTAGAGCTAAACTACACATTCATAACTGAGAGAGTTAACGATCCTGACTAAGAAGACAATGGCCTACCTCTGAGCCCAGGAAGAACAGGAGTAGTGAGAACGGCTGACCACCGAGCAAGGATTACCTATCTGGGAGTGGGAAGGAACAGCTGGCCGAATGAATGACTACCTCTTGCAACTTGGAGATGTGAGGCAGTTCCAGGACCACCTAGACAAACACGCTCCAGTAACAGTGAGAATGAGAACCAATTTGGACATTGCCCGTTGGCAGGAGAGCACATATTAGCAGGGAAGTGGCCACAGGGTTGAAGAAAGGACTGCCTGGTGGCAGAAGGATCCACCATATTGAAACAGAGGCTCATTAGTACGTTTACTGAAAGACAAAGAGTAAGTGCCGCAAAAAGAGATGGAGGACGATGAGAAAATGGTTAGGATCAGGTGGCAGAATTTATCCAATTACTTTCCAGTGCACATGATTTATCTGGCACTCCAGCCATCAACTCCTCAGAACATTCTTGCACCTGGGAAGGCCCTACCTGAAAAGGACCTCGCAGGAAGAAGTGTCTACACTCCTGATAGAGAAACCATATCCACTCAAGTTCTTCTGAATGTAGCTGGCACCAAGGCACTGGAACTACTCTCCAAGAGACGGGCAATTGACCTACTGTTTGCCTGCCTCGGGGACGCAAAAAGAAAGGACTCCTACTCCAAAATGCGCCACCTGTTCACAAGGGGTTGGACGCTGTAGGAGACCTACTCGGTAAGAGAACTGAAGCATAGAGGTCTTTCTAAAGGAGACTGGGGCTACAGGACTGACCAGAACGAACTTTCCAGTTTTTCCATCTTTGGTGGATAGTATAAGGTGTTGACACTTGCCTAGGAAGGTTACACCATAAGATTGAGAAAAAAAGAAAGGAAAAAAAAAAGAACAGGTTCATATCACATTGAGGTTAGGAGGGACCTTGCAGTAAACGTACCCTACCTCATGCAGCTATGCCTGGCTATAGCTTCCAGCTTTGCCCAATTGAAGCATTTCAAGTTTAAAAAAAAAATAAAAAAAAAATCATCAAGCTTGAAGGAATAGGCTTGGACCAGAGAGAAGTATGGTATGTCTGCCTGTTTTTGTAGGTAATTAAGAGTAAAAGTTGTGGAGCTGTTTGGGGATAGAAAGTAAAAATGGATTGATGAGACCGGCATGTGCAGCCATGATTTGTGCATTGATGAGGTAGTAGCTGGAGGACTCTGAATTCAGCTAATTGAATGTTCTTTCAGAGGAACTTTGTGAAATGGTAAATACAGAGTAGAGACCCTCAACCAGATGTGTCGGATTTTGAAAGAGCAAAAAAAGTCAAAATGATAAAATTGCATATTAATCCTCATACAGTACCTGGTAATATTGCTTCAGGATAAACCTTGGGGTGATTTTTCATAACTGCACAGTAGATCAGAAAATAAACTGAACTGGTTAGAAAAATACCACTGAAGTGAGCAAATACGTAGTCTAAATCTGAAAAAAAAAACAGAGGTAGCAACATTATAAATATGAATTCATATTTAGCAACATAATCATTTAACAATGTTGAAACAAAAAGTAGGTAACCATGTTAAAATCTAATATTGATATGATGAGAAAGGTATGCCAGAGCAATGACAGTCTCTATGGTGCCAAAGAAACCACATATACAAAAGAGGTAAGTGGTTTAAAAACTGCCTAGCACCATTCATACGTTTTTAGCCATGTTTTTCATAATGCTCTAGTCACTCTCTTTTGCATTTAGTGGTCTGTGGCTCAAGGGACCTTCGATCATGCTCAGAGTGTCCTGCTAAATAAAAGGAGGCTGATGGATGATACAACTTTAATGGTTCCGTATGGGTTGTATACAACACACTTATTCTGACAAAGGTGCCATAATGCCAAACAGCCTTTTGGTAGCTAATAGATAGGGTTCTTCTTAAAATAAAAAGCAATGCTAAGACACTCAATCTGCTTATTAAATAAGACATGTATAATTCTGTATGTTATTTCATTCAATTGGCACGATAGCATACCATTGGACTTTGATTATGCAGGCATCTACAGTAGGTAGGTTCAGAGCAAGAGTTCGATTAGAGTTAGTGTAAAATCAAATTTCCATAGGGTTATTGTGGATATTATAAAGCTAGGTAAAAGGGACAGGACACTATCGACAAAATGCATTTTGTAGTACTTTTAGTAGTACATTTAGTGGCATTACTAAACCTACATGTGGAGACTCTGCCTCTGCTTGTTTTCTATTCTATTCAGATATCTCTACACATGTTACCCTAAATTTTAATACTAAATGTGGGAGGGACACAGGCAGTGGCTGGAAAATGGGGAATGCACACCATTAAATAGGAGGGGTTTATGGAGGAGTAAGTAGGGATTTGGGAAGAGCAATGGCGGGTTTAGAGAGGGACAGGCAGTCACCCACAAGAGGAACCCCCTGCCATTTACAAACTGCAATTCTAAAACTTGAACAGTCAAAAAGGTTCTATAACAGTTGAAAATGTACTCCAGAAAAGCCCAGGAGAAAGTCCATCAACAGACCTGGCTACTGGAATTGTGACCATTCCATAGAAAATAATGAAGACGTGGACTTAAAATAAAACCCAATCGCAAATTATTTTAAATAAATGCATGTATTTAGTACTTTCTAATACAGAAACATTTTATTGTAGATTTTTTTTAAATACATTTAAAATAGTCATTATAAATTTATGAAATATATTTAAATACATTTTGAATGCATTTTTCAGATTAACAGTGCTGTAACAAGTTTGTTATAGGTTTGCATAAATCTCCAAAATGATTTTATATTAAAATTGAACATTAAAATATTTTTACTACTTTTTTTATGTTTAATAATGTTTTTCTATTCTTTGTAGTTTACCACGGGACCTCAACCTATGTGTGAAATGTAACTGGTAGTAACTTGACAGTTGTAAATTTGGCTCCATACCCTGGTTTCAGGGGGTAGGGACATGAACGTTTAAACTCAGAAATGATAAAAGGTGAAAGTAGTAAAATCACTCAAAAGAGTAAGAGTACATTTTCACAGATAAAATTACATGTGTAAATTTACTCTGGTGAATAAGACCCCCAGTGTTTTAAAAATTAGTAGATGTACAAAAAGTGGTAGTATGCATGTCAATCCAGACTCCTGCATGGGCTTCCAGTTGCCACCAGGGTTGTGGTTATTACAGTCTATTTAACTCTATAAATATGGTTTCAGCCTGCAACCTATGCTCTCTTACGCATCTTCAAATAATAGGACTTTCAGAGGATAGATTGTTGAAAAGGTTGCCCTTGGGGAAAAGTAGATTAGGGCAAAATAAAATGTTTTTACGTCCACTAGGGCCATTCGCATTTTTGAAGCACATTTGGTCTTCCTTGCAGCCAACCAGTGACTGCCTTCAGTCAAAACTAGAAGGAACTACCATTACCAATCAATTGATACTACAGCAAAAGTGTTAAATGGCTAAATCTCTGTTATATTCATGGTTATGTTAGTGTCTGCCTCAGACACATTTCATGACACTTCTCCTGGGGTCTTTTCCTACTTCCTCACTTCTGGGTCATGTCCCTTACCTTCATACACACTAGCCCATAGAATTTGCTATTTAGGGAAATCTATACCCCTTATGCCATCATAAAGGGGGCTTGTAACATTCCCAGGTACTTTACTTTTGGAACTCAATGACTTTCTAATTGATATGTTTTAATTTGGTAATTTACATCTGTATGACTTAGGGGCCAATTATTGAAGCTTTCAATGTGGAATCCTGGAATGGTTTGTGAGGTGGCAAATGGTATAAATCTGCACCACTGCCTAAAAGTACCTCTACAGGTGCAGATTAATACTCGTGTTGGGAATCTGGACCTCAAAGTTCAATGAAACATCTTCTAGTACATTATTACTAACTAGACCCTTTATGACATCACAACCTGTAAAACAGAACTAAATGACTAACTTTAATGACTCCACTGTATGCCTCTAGGAAGCTTCAGGCATTCTCTAGGATGATGCAATTGTGTTGCCTGACTCCTCCATACGTAATATGAGGGAATTATGCTTGCTCAGAAAAGCCAACAAGGTTTAAGGATTTCTTTCAAATCTCAACAGACATGTTGTTCAAACACAGGAAGTAATTTCATGATGTACAAGGGTAGTGCAAAAATAACTTACCATTCAATACAACCTTGCTATAAGGTACTTGAGTGGAACTCAGCAGTGTCCCTCCTTACGCCATCAAACCTAATTAGTCCACTGTGTAAGACATAAGTCCAGAATCTATGAAAATCTACTGATAGAGCATTGTAGGTTGAGGGGCTACCCTGCTCTATTGAGAGTCGGAGGAAGTGCTGTGTTTACAAAGGTGGAGCCTCCACTTTCTCTGCCAGTATAAACCTCTGACCTGGAGGTATAACCCCCGAAAGGGCTGTCATGTCACAGTGACAGTTGTTCCTTCTATTAAGGGCAGGGCAACTGTCACTGCCCTTATGCGTTGGGATATTCGTTTTTAATATTGAGAAACTAAAGTTCCACTTGGGAGGTTGTTTTCTTAACACAAAAAATGGGAGGATCTTCCACTTCCAGGATCAGTGGACCATCCAACAAAGTCTAAATCAATGCCTAATTGTTAACTGATTTCAGGAAATGTCCCATTTTGAAACCATTTAAACTGAAAAAAACAGATAGACATGAGCATACAATTAGTGTTTTAAACAAAAGGAGGTTATACACAAAAGTAAACTTATATTTGAGTAAATCTACAGTGTTGGAACTGGCACTTAGAGGTTGGCTGAGGCGATGCCCTACCCAGGCAGAACCTACTACTCCCATCAGAGGTAGATGATTTCACTAGCTGCATAGCATGTGGTCCCCCTTGGCTTGCTTGGTACTGAGCAGTCAGGCTTATCACAAAGGCAATGTGTAAAGCATTGGCACAGCACTCTCACACAATAAGTACACTGAGCGTTACAAGAGACTTCACATGTGGTGTATGTAAATAAAGTTTGTACACACTCATAAGTAAGACAACATGAACAACATATATTACTGGGCATAAGTCACAATTCGAAATATTACAATCAGTACTAGACCCAACCATGTTAAAATGACATCAACAGTATGCCCACTAGGGAAAGATCCTCCTTTACCCCCCAGCACCCTTATCCGGTGCGAAACATTGTCATAACTAGACCCACCCTGGCAGTTATTATAATTTCATACCACACAGTTATAGGGTGCACCCCAAATCACAACAATATAAAAAATGTGTACACACAAATAATTACAACAATTTTATACAGCACCATGGGCCAAGGTCACACAGCTAAAAAACAATGTAAAATGTATTCTTTTGGCAAGGAATCAACGTGTAAAGCAACACTGCTGTGCAGTGTAATTAATAACAGGCGGTCCTTATGCAGTCACTCCCACGGATATCAGGCAGGTACGTATGCAGTGTGTATACACACACACACACACCCCCCCCCCCCCCCCGAAAGGTCAGATGATAATACAAATGCAGATCCTGTAGCCCAAGCCCTCGGTTGGAGATGAAAAAAAACTCCCCCTGATACTAGGCCAATTGCGGCCAGGGTCACACTTAGTCAGGGTCCCAGGAAAGGATGTGGGGATAAGTAGAATGGCTAATTAGACAGCACTCAACAAATGGGGTTTGCCACCACTTGGGAAGTTCACCTACTGTATGCGAAGAGGTGGGGTGAGGGTGATAGTCGTTCAATCAAAGGGTTCCACAATTGGCCTTCCTGAACCAGCCCAGTTCTGCGAAGGACGGGGGTGGGGGCACACACAATCGCTTGACCAACTTCCAATCATTCTCTGAAGCATTTCTTAGCCCAATCAATTACTCTCACTATCCAGGCCCGATCTGGGCAATAGTTCCTGGCAACACAAAGTTGTCGGGACGGGTGAGGAGAGGGCAGTTGATCCGCCGCACCAAGCGCACAAACGGAACAGTCAATGAATGGGAGGGTGAAGCAGGGGAGCCTACCGGAAGGAGGATTAACCCAGTCAGACACACATTGATCAAAGTAGCACCAAGGCAATACCGTTCCGGCACACCGGAACACAAATCCCCTCCTCGGCATCTCCGTGGAATTGAGGAACAACGTGTGGTGCGCGTTGATACGAGCAGCACCAGACAGTTCCGGTCTCACACTAAACAAGCATTTGCAATGCAATAGGTCTCGCATTTATTGGAGTTGGAGCTATTGGTATTGTAAATAACAAATCCTTTCTATTTAAGTATTCAAAAAGTAATCCCAAAAAAAATGCATTGTTATGTGCAATGCCAATATCTCAAACTCGTGTCAATGCGAGATCTAGTGCATTGCAAATGCCTGTTTTTAAATGCGAGACCTATTGCAGTGTAAATGCTTGTTTCAGTACTGCGTGCTTTTTAAAAGTTGTAGTCAATACTCAAAATGGAATCCATGTTATCAGCGTTCCCAGTGCTCCTTTATGTTTAATGGCCTAAATGAATCACAATGTTTAAAGCAGATTGCTAAATAGGATCTCCAGCCCCGAGGACAATGTCTCACTTCATGGTGGACAGTGTGTACCCTGTTTTCATGCAGTGCCAAGACGGGGTTAACTAATGCAGAGAGTGAGGTCTGTTAGCCTCCGAGGATCAAAGCATTCCTTGCAACAGTGCGCTGTGGCACGGTGTTGCCATGTGTACAGCACACACTTTGCGCGTTGTACTAAAACACTCCCATGAATGGATGTGTTTGGCAGCGTGAAACCTATACAGCGTTTGTTAATAGCCACCTTGGGCAGTGCCTGTGTATACCCATGGCGCGCTGTAATGAGCACCGGCACAGAACTGAAAGTGCGCTGTGTGCGCGTTGTACTAAAACACTCACATGAATGGATCGGTTTGGCAGCGTGAAACCTATACAGCGTTTGTCAATAGCCACCTTGGGCAGTGCTTGTGTATACTCATGGCGCGCTGTAATGAGCACCGGCACAGATCTGAAAGCGCGCTGTGTGCGCGTTGTACTAAAACACTCACATGAATGGATGTGTGTGGCAGCGTGAAACCTATACAGCGTTTGTTAATAGCCACCTTGGGCAGTGCCTGTGTATACCCATGGCGCGCTGTAATCAGCACCGGCACAGAACTGAAAGTGTGCTGTGTACGCGTTGTACTCAAACACTCACATGAATGTATTGGTTTGGCAGCGGCTGAGGGGTGGGCTTGCTTAATGAGACAGTGTGAGGAGCCATAGCCAGAAATACGATGTTGGTGCCATTCCGATAATAAACGGATCCCTTTAAAGTTTTAAACTTGTGCCTTTCCATTTTTTAGGAGGATGGGGGAGTTTGTGCTGAACATGCGAGTCCGACTTTGTATTCTCCACAGTTCACGGGGCCCACAGGCTAGAGTGCAATGGGCTGTAAGTCTGTAAGCAATAGAATGTGTACATTTCTGTGTTAGAACTGTGGCTACACGCAAAACTGTGCGCGTGCTCTGTATATCAATGTATTGTTTTTTGGGTAGCGGCTTGAAACCCATTCAGTGTTTGTCAATAGCCACCTTGGGCAACGTCTGTGTATACCCATGGCGCGCTGTAATTTGCACCGGCACAGAACTGAAAGTGCGCTGTGTGCGCGTTGTACTAAAACACTCCCATAAATGGATGTGTTTGGCAGCGTGAAACCTATACAGCGTTTGTTAATAGCCACCTTGGGCAGTGCCTGTGTATACCCATGGCGCGCTGTAATTAGCACCGGCACAGAACTGAAAGTGCACTGTGTGCGCGTTGTACTAAAACACTCACATGAATGGATCGGTTTGGCAGCGTGAAACCTATACAGCGTTTGTCAATAGCCACCTTGGGCAGTGCTTGTGTATATCCATGGCGAGCTGTAATGAGCACCGGCACAGATCTGAAAGCGCGCTGTGTGCGCGTTGTACTAAAACACTCACATGAATGGATGTGTTTGGCAGCGTGAAACCTATACAGCGTTTGTTAATAGCCACCTTGGGCAGTGCCTGTGTATACCCATGGCGCGCTGTAATGAGCACCGGCACAGAACTGAAAGTGCGCTGTGTGCGCGATGTACTAAAACACTGACATGAATGGATCGGTTTGGCAGCGTGAAACCTATACAGCGTTTGTCAATAGCCACCTTGGGCAGTGCCTGTTTATACCCATGGCGCGCTGTAATGAGCACCGGCACAGAACTGAAAGTGCTCTGTGTGCGCGTTGTACTGAAACTCTCACATGAATGGATCGGTTTTGCAGCGTGAAACCTATACAGCGTTTGTCAATAGCCACCTTGGGCCGTGCTTGTGTATAACCATGGCGCGCTGTAATGAGAACTGGCACAGATCTGAAAGCGCGCTGTGTGCGCGTTGTACTAAAACACTCACATGAATGGATGTGTTTGGCAGCGTGAAACCTATACAGCGTTTGTTAATAGCCACCTTGGGCAGTGCCTGTGTATACCCATGGCGCGCTGTAATGAGCACCGGCACAGAACTGAAAGTGCGCTGTGTGCACGTTGTACTAAAACACTCACATGAATGGATCGGTTTGGCAGCGTGAAACCTCTACAGCGTTTGTCAATAGCCACCTTGGGCAGTGCTTGTGTATACACATGGCGCGCTGTAATGAGCACCGGCACAGATCTGAAAGCGCGCTGTGTGCGCGTTGTACTAAAACTCTCACATGAATGGATCGGTTTGGCAGCGTGAAACCTATACAGCGTTTGTCAATAGCCACCGTGGGCAGTGCTTGTGTATACCCATGGCGCGCTGTAATGAGCACCGGCACAGATCTGAAAGCGCGCTGTGTGCGCGTTGTACTAAAACACTCCCATGAATGGATGTGTTTGGCAGCGTGAAACCTATACAGCGTTTGTTAATAGCCATCTTGGGCAGTGCCTGTGTATACCCATGGCGCGCTGTAATGAGCACCGGCACAGAACTGAAAGTGCGCTGTGTGCGCGTTGTACTAAAACACTCACATGAATGGATCGGTTTGGCAGCGTGAAACCTATACAGCGTTTGTCAATAGCCACCTTGGGCAGTGCCTGTGCATACCCATGGCGCGCTGTAATGAGCACCGGCACAGAACTGAAAGTGCGCTGTGTGCGCGTTGTACTGAAACTCTCACATGAATGGATCGGTTTTGCAGCGTGAAACCTATACAGCGTTTGTCAATAGCCACCTTGGGCAGTGCTTGTGTATACCCATGGCGCGCTGTAATGAGCACCGGCACAGATCTGAAAGCGCGCTGTGTGCGCGTTGTACTAAAACACTCCCATGAATGGATGTGTTTGGCAGCGTGAAACCTATACAGCTTTTGTTAATAGCCACCTTGGGCAGTGCTTGTGTATACCCATGGCGCGCTGTAATGAGCACTGGCACAGATCTGAAAGCGCGCTGTGTGCGGGTTGTACTAAAACACTCACATGAATGGATGTGTTTGGCAGCGTGAAACCTATACAGCATTTGTTAATAGCCACCTTGGGCAGTGCCTGTGTATACCCATGGCGCGCTGTAATGAGCACCGGCACAGAACTGAAAGTGCGCTGTGTGCGCGTTGTACTAAAACACTCACATGAATGGATCGGTTTGGCAGCGTGAAACCTCTACAGCGTTTGTCAATAGCCACCTTGGGCAGTGCTTGTGTATACCCATGGCGCGCTGTAATGAGCACCGGCACAGATCTGAAAGCGCGCTGTGTGCGCGTTGTACTAAAACACTCACATGAATGGATGTGTTTGGCAGCGTGAAACCTATACAGCGTTTGTTAATAGCCACCTTGGGCAGTGCCTGTGTATACCCATGGCGCGCTGTAATGAGCACCGGCACAGAACTGAAAGTGCGCTGTGTGCGCGTTGTACTAAAACACTCACATGAATGGATCGGTTTGGCAGCGTGAAACCTATACAGCGTTTGTCAATAGCCACCTTGGGCAGTGCTTGTGTATACCCATGGCGCGCTGTAATGAGCACTGGCACAGATCTGAAAGCGCGCTGTGTGCGCGTTGTACTAAAACACTCACATGAATGGATGTGTTTGGCAGCGTGAAACCTATACAGTGTTTGTTAATAGCCACCTTGGGCAGTGCCTGTGTATACCCATGGCGCGCTGTAATGAGCACCGGCACAGAACTGAAAGTGCGCTGTGTGCGCGTTGTACTAAAACACTCACATGAATGGATCGGTTTGGCAGCGTGAAACCTCTACAGCGTTTGTCAATAGCCACCTTGGGCAGTGCTTGTGTATACCCATGGCGCGCTGTAATGAGCACCGGCACAGATCTGAAAGCGCGCTGTGTGCGCGTTGTACTAAAACACTCACATGAATGGATGTGTTTGGCAGCGTGAAACCTATACAGCGTTTGTTAATAGCCACCTTGGGCAGTGCCTGTGTATACCCATGGCGCGCTGTAATGAGCACCGGCACAGAACTGAAAGTGCGCTGTGTGCGCGTTGTACTAAAACACTCACATGAATGGATCGGTTTGGCAGCGTGAAACCTATACAGCGTTTGTCAATAGCCACCTTGGGCAGTGCCTGTGTATACCCATGGCGCGCTGTAATCAGCACCAGCACAGAACTGAAAGTGCGCTGTGTACGCGTTGTACTCAAACACTCACATGAATGTATCGGTTTGGCAGCGGCTGAGGGGGGGGCTTGCTTAATGAGACAGTGTGAGGAGCCATAGCCAGAAATACGATGTTGGTGCCATTCCGATAATAAACGGAGCCCTTTAAAGTGTTAAACTTGTGCCTTTCCATTTTTTGGGAGGGTGGGGGAGGATGGGGGAGTTTGTGCTGAACATGCGAGTCCGACTTTGTATTCTCCACAGTTCACGGGGCCCACAGGCTAGAGTGCAATGGGCTGTAAGTCTGTAAGCAATAGAATGTGTACATTTCTGTGTTAGAACTGTGGCTACACGCAAAACTGTGCGCGTGCTCTGTATATCAATGTATTGTTTTTTGGGTAGCGGCTTGAAACCCATTCAGTGTTTGTCAATAGCCACCTTGGGCAACGTCTGTGTATACCCATGGCGCGCTGTAATTCGCACCGGCACAGAACTGAAAGTGCGCTGTGTGCGCGTTGTACTAAAACACTCACATGAATGGATCGGTTTTGCAGCTAGAGTGCAATGGGCTTGAAGTCTGTAAGCAATAGAATGTGTACATTTCTGTGGTAGATCTGTGACTACACGCAAAACTGAACAGTGTTTGTAGTGCGCCTCGAGAAAAAGTACGGAAGGTGAAAAGGAAGCAAGGAGAGGGAGAAAGGGGCAAAGAGGGGGCAAAAGGAGGGTGCAAGGGAGGTACATGGGGAGCAAAGAGCGCGACCCCATGAGGAGAACAGGACACATGGAGAGGGCGAAAAGACTGGGTGGGGTTACAGGTTATAGAGAAAGACCTAAAGCGAGCGCTTACAGGAACACATAAGAATGCCATTAATCAAGCAGGATGGCTCTGTCTCCCTTCACGCCCAGGGAGGAGGGAGATGCGAGCAGAGCATCAAAGGGCTGGGTGAGAAGGGAGGGGGGAATGCAAGGGTCAAAGCGGCGAAAGTGAAAGTACTCCAGCAGAGCGTCAAAGGGCTGGGTGAGAAGGGAGGGGGGAAATGCAATGAGCAGAGGAGCAGCTGTGCACGTGCATGTGATCTCGTGCACTCAAGGTTTAGGCCAGCCAAAAGTGTGGGTAGCACTTTGAAATTCCCACATATAAAATGTCTCTTTCGAGCCTTTGGCTCGCGAGACCTAAAAAGGTGCAAATTCCATACCTTCTAGGAATTGAGGCACAACGTCTGGTGCAGGTTGATACTGGTCTCACCAGACAATTCCCGTGGCATACACCGGCGCAATTTTAGCAGTGCCGCACAAGGTAGAATGAGGCACTACTACAGGTACACCCTCCCTCCGAGGATCGCAACCTGTGAATCGGACACTGCATGCAATAAGCATGCAGTCAGTGTGACGCATGAGAGAGATGTGGCAAGATCAACTAAGCAACCATCGACAAGATGCTAATACGTGTTGAGGCCCCCACAATGCAGGGGGCGCACTCCTTAGATGCAGGCAGTACGTTTGGGGATTCACACAAGGCATTTTTTTTTCCAGGCACAATACTTAGTTCCACACTCACGCAGTGCTACCAGTTGGGATCCGCCACAAGTTCTACAAATGGGGGCCCCAGCAATAACAAACATATTACATAAAAAACAAACTGACATCCTTATCCCCTCTGCCTGTAGCATGGTATCTCTCTTAAATTCCAGCCTCTCTATATCTACTGATATCGGACTCTCCGAACCATCCACATGCCACTCTACACAATGCTCCCCCACCACTCCTTCTGTCATCTGTTACTGACACAACCATACCCATTTTTAATTTATCCAACCATCCCTTATCCACAGATGAAATCTCCCTACTCAGCAAGGGCCTTTCCTTTGTCCCCACTGCACGCAGCAATTTTTTCAAACTACAGATTTACATATCAGTTTGAAACAATTTTTTCCAGACAAACCTGAAACTAACAGGTCTGTTGAGACACAATTCAAACCTGCCTCAACCTTCTTGCCACCCTCTTCGGTGATGCCACACGAGATTTTAACCTTTGAGAAACTTGTACTCCATGAAGTCAAACAATTACAACAACAACCTGAATTTGTACCCTATAATTTACCACTCACTGAAAAATTGGCCATCAGCACTTTGAGCGACAACCAAAATATAATTATCAAACCCGCCGATAAGGGTGGTGGCATAGTGGTGATGGACCATGACAAATATGACATTGAGATCCTTCGCCAGCTCAGCAATGCTACACACTACCGCAAGCTTAACTCTGATCCACCAATTACCATTCAAAACAAAATCTCCGCTATCACCTCTCAGGCATTCCACCAGGGTATCATCAATAAGAAAGAACATGCTTTCCTCAACAATCCACATCCCAGAACACCGGTAATATACACCTTACCCAAAATTCACAATAACGCTTCTACACCACCAGGCCGACCAATAGTATCCGGGTGCGGCTCTGTACTGGAACCATTGGGCAAATATATTGATTCCATTCTCAAGGTTTTTGTCCCACTTACTGATACCTTTGTCAAAGATAGCACCCACCTGATCAATATCGTTGAGGATCTCCCGTTTCACTCGGAGACAGATCTCATGGCAAGCCTGGATATTGAATCATTGTATACCAACATCCCTCAGAGTGAGGGACTCAAGGTAATGGAACATTTACTGAACACACGACCAAGGCCCACACGCATTCCAACTGACTTCATAATTCAACTCCTAGACATCGCCTTGACCAATAATTATTTTTTGTACAAATACGCTTACTATCTCCAGACCAAAGGAGTTTCCATGGGTGCCTGCTTCGCCCCAGATTTTGTTGTTCTTTATGTCCACCATTTGGAAAGGACACTCATCTTGTCAATCCAAAACCCTTTCCTCAATAACATCACTCTATGGCGCAGGTACATAGACGACGTTCTCCTACTGTGGCAAGGTACCCAAGATGTCTTACTCTCCTTTGTTACTTGGCTTAACAATGCTCAACCTCATCTTACCTTCATCTCTGACATTCGTAAAAACGATCTCCCATTTTTGGACCTCACGCTACACGTAGAGGAAGGCACTATTGGCACTACCCTATACCGCAAACCCACAGAAGGGAATACCCTCCTTCTGCACTCTAGCTATCATCCACGTGGCCTACGTGAGGGACTCCCGTATGGTCAATTCCTCCGGATCCGTCGTAATTGCAAAAGGCGCAAGGATTATTTGCGGGAGGCTGCTATCCTTTCCGAAAAATTGACCAACAGAGGGTACATTTGGTTAAAAGAGCTCTCAAACGTGCGTGGTACAGTCACAGGGAGGTTATCCTGGCACCGTCCATCAAACGCAACAACACACGCATACCTTTTGTCTCAACCTATAGTCCGTCTAGCAACAAGGTGGGGAAGATAATCAAAACAACCTGGACACTGCTCCGTACCTTCCCGCACTTCTCGGATCCCCCTTTACTATCATACAAAAGGGGTGACAACCTTTTGGATAAATTGGTTCATGCCATCACATGACCCTCTAAGGAAAGACATGACCAATCAGTAACAACCCTGTGGGGCCTTCCACCTGTAATAGGCCATTTTAAATGCCAAAACTGCAATGTCTGTGACCTCACAAGTAACACCAAAGTCTTTGTCACCACAGATCGCACATACCCACTCAAACAATTTTCCAACTGCCGTACCAACAACGTTGTTTATGCGATCCGCTGCCCCTGTAATTTACTCTACTGTGGTAAATAAAAATAAATATTACCGGACTGAATTTCATACGGAATCTTAAAATAAAGTAAAATAGCTCAAAATAACAAGAGGCAGAATCCGTGGTATAAGAGGTTTTCTAAATGGGCTTTATTCCATTCAAAATGGCCGACTCGAGTCGCGGCCTTCAGGTTCCGTCACCACGAGGGTTCAGGAAGTGAAGTACAATATTTTATTGACAGACATGTATTTTTATAATAAGTACATTACAATGAAACGAATGTAGAAGGCGTAACATTTGATAAGAAAAGTGACATAACAGGTACGTAATTGAAACTAGGCGTAATAAGGAATAAAAGAAACATGATTGGTTAGGATTATCAGACATAGGTGGATCTATAAGATAATACTTGGCATAGATGCGCGCGCGGCAGCATGACGTGTATTTGACGTGCAACTAGGGTGTGAAGGGGACTTGACATTTAGCTCTACATGTGGAGACGAGAAGTCTGGGGGGTCAAGTCAACCTAATCCCAAATCATATCTAACATCCTATGTTTAAAGAACTATGTTATCCACAAGGAAGAGACTTTCGGACAGAATCTATTCTATACTAACTGTGTGTGCGTGTACAAGCGTCTAAGTGTCTATATGAGATGCGAGGGGCAGAAAACTTTCCATGGCAACAGGGCTATGAATCACTCGCAGGAGGACGGAAAGGCTGAGTCCTTTGCTTGTGAGCTAAAGGAAATGTTTACCTAAATCACTAGACAGGAATGCATCGGCTGGAGAGCAAAATAGATAATTCGAAGGTGAAATACAACTTCTTGGCAGACAGGCGAAAACTGGCCGAGGCAGGCACCGTTAGCTGCACAGGGAGTAGGACAAAGTTCATGGATACAGATGCGAGCTCAAGCTGAAGCTGTCAGAGACAGAGAGCAGGGAAAGGCTTTGAGGACAGAATCGGGCCTACTTGCCTGAACTGTAAAAATGTAGTAACTTAGCCATATAAAGTCGGTGGCCTTTCATACCTAGGAATCGAATATCCAGCCCATCGATGGCGGATCTGACAGAGAACATGTCGACGGTAGACACACATATGTTTGCGTCTTAGAAACTGGAACTGGAGGGAACATACATGTACTTGTAACATGCATATAGATCCGTTGGGGTCCAAGATAGGGGACATAACTGATCAGGAAAATCCACATTTCCACATTCCCTCCTTGTCCCCTACTTGCCCTTCAAGAGATATCAATCTTCATCATTCCATCGATTTGCTCATGGAGCATCATTTCTTCTTCCTTCTTCTTCCGGTATTTTGAACGAGAACTGTGATATGGAATGCATGATGTGGCACACAGACCACAAATCGCTGGTCCACATTGTAGGCATAAACAACAACTGAAGAGCATAAGAAGGCCAATACCTAGGAAGGATAGAACTCTCCATCCCCAGGCTGATATCACACTCCAAAACCACCCGGACCACGTCCAAGTGCCTGGATTTTCGTGTATCTGGCTTACAATCTTATGAAGGCGTGTTATAGCTTTATAT
Source organism: Triturus cristatus (assembly GCF_964204655.1). NCBI lineage: Eukaryota > Metazoa > Chordata > Amphibia > Caudata > Salamandridae > Triturus > Triturus cristatus. The sequence goes on along the minus strand of NC_140582.1, from coordinate 575,365,197 downwards.
ACAGATGGCGAATTTTCTGGTATGAATATGCAGCAGCTGGATCCGATGACCCTGCAAGCTCCGCCCCTATCGGCCAGGATGACGTCAAGGACAAGACGATTCTGGAGAACAACAATTCTCATCACTGATTGTTCCTCTGTCAGATTGCCTAGGGCGGCTATAGTCTCGTTTACTACAGCTTCAAGAGTCTTGGTGAGTCTGCGTATCAGCTTACTATTTGATATGGTACCTATATAGGGAAAGATACCTTTATTGAAATCTACATACTTGTCCCATGCCGTCTCAGTATAATCGACAACTGGGAGATCTCTTCGCTCTCTTTTGTGTACTAAATGAACATCTCGATAATAATCAGGGGGAGCTAGGAAAACAGGTGGCAAAAGGAATGCTATGTAACAGGTACCATCCCAATCTAGAGGCAGACGCATATATGCCGTCTGACCACATATAAAGTAAGAATGGCGAGAAGCTCTAAATGAAGATTTACCTTGATCACTATATTCTACTATAGTAACGCATTGGCTATGGCCCATATGTATGGAACCAACCTTTCTCACACATAATTCACCCTTAACTGAAAATACTGACATAGTGGGCAGAATTAGTTCAACTTCGGATTTGACATTCAAAATCATAAGATTAGGCGTAAAATTACCTAATTTATACACTTCATTTTCTAAATCAGTTCCTGTTCTACTGGGGTGACCCTCCTTATTGGGGTGACAGACCTTGAATAAAACTAGATTCAGATTTCCCCATATCCAATGTTGTTGATAAACGGCTGTGTCTGGGTCTATGGAATTTAATAAACTAAACCATGCTCCACAGGAGCCATTGTGTGTAAATGGATGTGGAAAGAAAGGCAGAACTCCTTTGTTATTCTGATAGGGAGGGAGTCGGCCACACACCCAACAATTGGTGGCATTACTAGTCTGATGGGAATGATGTAACATACTAATGAATGTGTTATTGCGCAGCGCAAGTCTATAGGACAACTCATGTGGGGGTAGGTCACTAAAAGAATGTTCACCAGTTATATTGAAAGTACGTTTAGAAACAGGATAATACATATGCAACAATATACTTGCAGTAACTATTAAAAAACTCAAGGAAAACAAAATTAATAAAGTCATAATACAGTGGCTACGCAGTAATTTACAATAAGCATGTCGTTTCATTATGATTCTGGACTCTACGTGATTCAGACCTAAGGGATACATGTCGGGACAGATTCAACCGCTTCACCTTGGAGAGGACTTAAACAATCAAATCGTCCGACAGTTTAGATCTGGACCTGAGTTTCTGTTTATAGAGTTCGGTGCTACTGGCCTCAGCCAAAGGTAGCTTTGAGTCAATGGGGGAAGACACACGGGGAATACTGTTTGTGTCAGGAGGAAGTCCATGAAATTTTTTTATATGGCTGGAATGCACCCAGCCTTTCCTCCCTTCGATCTTCACAGCTGTTCTGGTCGTCAGCAGGACCAACTTAGGAAGCCTCCACCTTGGCTCCAGTTGGGTTTTCCGATCAAAATTCCTGACGAGGACATAATCGCCGGGAATTACATCATGAGGTTTCACCTCGGTGTTGTCGGGAAAAGCTGCGACTACCTGTGAACGACAAGATTGTAGTGCAGACATCAAGGAAGCCAGGTAATCTGTCAGCATATTACAGTCAACATCAGTTATTTTACGGGGTATAGGCGTCCCCCACATATTCGGTGGTCTACCAAAGATCACCTCATACGGGGATAGCCCTGTTCGAGAGTGTGCTACCATCCTCATGTAAAATAGCGCAACTGGTAAGGCTACCATCCAGTCCACACCTTTTTCCTGACATATTTTAGACAATCTGATTTTTAAAAGTTGATTATGTCGTTCCACGAGACCTGCTGCCTCGGGGTGTCGGACACAGTGGAATTTCCACTGATATCCCAACAAAAGTGAGACATGTTTCATTAATTCGGATGAGAAAGGCTGACCGTTATCTGAATATACAACACGTGGTAAACCGTACCGTGGGAAGAATTCTCGAACTAGCTGCTTGGCAGTAGTCGGGGCAGTGTAATCTGATACGGGATACGCCTCTGTCCAACGGGAGAGAGCGCAGACAACTACGAGAACATATTTGAATCCTCGACAACGTTCCATCTGAATATAATCCATCTGGAGGACTTCAAAAGGATGGTCAGGAGGCTGAAATCCACCCTGCTCTACGGGAACACTCTTTCCTGGATTAAACTGACAACATATCATACAGGTACGAACTTTTTGTTTAGCTGCTGCTCGTAAATGTTTGTTGAACCAAATGTGCTGAATGCTGTCTAGCATAGCCTTCTCTCCTAAATGTGCTGGACTGTGAACTGTAGCTATAATGGCTTGAACCATGGAATCAGGGAGAAACCATACAGATTTCTCCTTCGTCATCCATCCTTGATCTGTCTGGATCCCTCCTAGTTCAGTCCACTTCTTTATTTCTTCTGCTGTGGCATGTGTCTGTATGTCAATTACGTCAAGTGCGGGATCCTTAATTGTCATACACTGTGTTGGTGTCTGAACTATTGGCTTTGTCATGTCTAATGTGCGATTCTGAGCAGTCTGTTTAGCTGTTTTGTCAGCTAAATCATTGCCTTGAGAAATGGTATCAGTAACCTTCGTGTGTGCTTTACATTTCATAATCGATATAGCAGTGGGTAGATGTATTGCGTCTAACAAGGCATGAATGAGGGGTCCGTGCTGAATGTGGGCACCATGGGAGGTTAAATAACCTCTCTCTCGCCACAGCACGCCGAAGTCGTGTACAACTCCGAATGCATAACGTGAGTCAGTGTATACATTAACTTTCTTATTTGTGGCTTGAATACAGGCTTGCGTTAGAGCAATAAGTTCTGCTGCTTGGGCTGACAGAGTATCTATACAATGTGTCTCAATAACTTCAGTGTCTGTTGTGACTGCATACGCGGCCACTAAATCTCCTGTACTTGTTCTCATGCACGATCCGTCTACATACAACGTCAGGTCTGGATCTAACAATGGAACGTCTGTCAAGTCTTGTCTAGGTTTCGTCTTTATTTCAATGATTTCAACACAATCATGAGCTAGTGGGTCTGTTCCAATTACAGGTAATAGTGTAGCAGGATTCAATGTATTACACCGTCGGATCTCTATGTGTGGTTGAAACAATGTCAGTTCATAACCGGTAAGTCTTGCTATGGTCAAGTGTTGTGTTTGTGTTCGGTTCACAAGAACCTCTACTGCATGTGGTACTTGTACTGTCAATGGATGTCCTAACACTATGGCATCGCTTTGTCTGATTGCTAAAGCTGTCGCTGCCACTGATTTCAGGCATGCAGGCAAAGCCTGAGCTACGGGATCTAATGTACTGGAAAAATAAGCACATGGCTTGCGTGATCCTGCTTGATCCTGAGTGAGTACTGACAAGGCAGTACCTTCGCGTTCTGTAACAAAGAGTGTAAAATGTTTGCTATAACATGGTGTTGCTAAAACAGGTGCTTGACATAAAGCTTCCTTTAGGCTTTCAAAAGCTTGTGTATGTTCCTGAGTCCAAGGGAGAACAGTCGATGTGGCTGCCTCCTGTGTGGTTAACTGAATGAGTGGTTTTGCTAGAAATGCGTACTGAGGGATCCACTGCCTACAATATGAAGTGAGGCCTATGAAAGCTCGCACCTCCTTTTGTGTCTGGGGTATTGACATGTTAGCAATTAACTGGATGCGATCTGGTGTAAGCTGCCTTCCCTCCTTGGACAGCGAGTGACCAAGATAAATAACTCGCTGAACACAGAATTGCAGCTTAGAAGGGGACACCTTGTGCCCCTTGTCGGCTAGGAAATGTAAAACTGTCAGAGAAGCTTTTTCACATTCTGGCTCGCTTCTCGCGGTGATCAGCAGATCATCGACATATTGAAGCAGTGCAGTATTGACTGGCATGTGGATACTGTCGAGTTCTCGTTTCAGTGCTTGGCTGTAGATGCTGGGGCTTTCTGTAAATCCTTGGGGAGCGCGTGAGAATTTAAAACTGCGCCCATTTAAACTGAATCCGAACAAGTATTGGCTTTCCGGATCTATTGGGACGCTGAAAAAGGCATTCTTGAGATCAATTACAGTAAAGAATGTTGCTTCGGAATCAATTGCTGTCAATAATGATGATATATCAGGGACCACAGGGAATTGTGGTACAATACACTTGTTTAGTTCACGCAAATCAATAACCAATCGGTACACTGGTGGGGCAGTAGGATCAGTTCGTTTAAGAATCGGAATTATCGGTGAATTACATACATTGGAGTCTGTTTCTACAACTACTCCCTGGGCAATCAGCTCATCAATGATTTTCAGCAAAGCCACTACAGCATCATGCGGTAACTTGTATTGTCGCATTCGTGGTAGTACCACTCCTGCTTTCAGTGTGACTCGATAGGGTGTAATGTTCATGCAGCCAACATCCGTAGGGCCTTGTGCCCATAGATGTACTGGTAAAGTCTGTAGTCGGGGATCCATGTCTCTAGACACATAGTGACCTTTAAAATCACGCAAAAACAACCTTACTCCTTCCGGAGAACAACATATTATGGCTCCTAGTGCTTTCAGAGTTTTAATTCCTAACAGATTTTCTGGGCATGATTTAGTAAGCAATAAATCTGTAGTTCGTGTCAAAGGTCCTATCGTAAGTGATAGAGGCTGTGATACTTCATTAACAATAGGTTTTCCCGAAAAACCAAGGGAAACATTTTGAGAGCCTGAGAGGGGTGCCCCTGGAACTTCACTACGTTTTATGGTTGTTCGACTTGCCCCTGTATCGAGTAAGAATTTTCTATCTTGACCTAATAATTCACTATGTACATAAGGTCCTTCTTGATCTACAGGAATCTCGATAAGCGGTAAGTCAACTTCCCTCTCTAGGCTGGTTCATGCGTAACGCTGATACTCAGGGTATTCATACTGTGCAGTCTGATACATTTGTCGTGTTGTAGTTTGTGTGGCAGTAGCAGGCAACGGTGGTGCAGCTGGCACAAACTGTATGGGTTGCTGTGAGGCTGGCATGGACTGTTGCTGAACTGGCATGGACTGTCCATGCTGCATAGCTCCTTGTTCATTCTGATCTTGTCTAACTAATCGTGGTCTCTCCTTTGCAATACCTGTAGCTATATTACGTTTCAGGACTGGACAATCGTGTACATAATGGCCTAGTTGTTTACAGTAATTGCAGGTTCCTTTTACAGGAACTGCAGAATCACCAGAATGTGTCACACCCTTTTTGTGACCATCTGCTGGTACTGTCTGAGAAACTAGCATTTTCATTTTTGTATCCTTCATGCGTCTATGCTCGTGTTCTTGTTCATCCCTAATTCTATTGTGATGATACTGTAACATTTGTAGCATTTGCGACGGAGTGTTACTTTGCCAGGTACTCTCGAATTTCAATATTCTATTCTTTACTGGAGGTAATGCATTTTCCACTAATTTTGTCACAAATAAATGTGGATATGAATCACTACTTGCTTTTATACCGCTATTTATACCAAAACATTTTTCAAATCGAGCATAATAATCGCTTGTGTCTTCATCTTGTTTTTGTTTGCAGGCTGTGATTGCACCCCAATCTTCCTTTTTTGTAGTTAATAAACGTGGCAGTACCTGTACTAGTAAACCTGGTAACAGTTTAACTTTATCCCCGAGCCCTGAACCTGCAGTTCGGGCCCTTTCTTCCTCTGCTAATGCTGTCCAGTCTATCTTTTGGTCTCCCACTTCCCACTCTTTTTCTTTCAGTTTTTCATAAATGCCAGCAGGCAAAAGCACCTTTAATATCGTCATAATATCAGGAAAGGTGTACTCTCCCATTAGTAACATGTCTTTAATTTCTCGGTGGAAACCCGCTGGGTCTTTATCATGGCTAGGTACTACTTTCTTCATTTCTAATAATTCCATTTTTGATATGGGTGTGTAAACAAATACACGGTGAAACTCATTGTCTTCGCCTTTTATTGGGTGCACTTCTCGTAAAGGATTTTGTCTATCCATATAGTACGGCGTTCTTTCTCTGTGGGGCAGCGAGAGAGAATCCGGACTTATAAAAAGGACATACTGTTTACGTGACACTAATATCTCTTTAATTAGCTTGTTACTAGAACCTCTCCATCTGTACGTGAGTAGTTCCGTTAATATATCAGGTAAAGGACCAGGGTCAGCATGTTGGCTCTTATATAATATGAGGAGTTGCTGAATCATATAGATTCCAGCTAAACGTTGTTCATCTGTACTGAGATTGAGAAACGTGTGTGCTACGGTCTCATCACCGTATTTTTCAGGACTAACGATCCAGTGAACGGCTGATCTGGCTAATTCTTGCTCATCCATAGAATCGAGGAGGTGGTAACCCCTTCGTTCTCGTAGTATTTTATCTGCGGCTTGAAACGAATGTTCAGGAGACTTCAGATTTATTACAGGCGTCGGATACGTTCTGTTATTATTTGGGCATACAGAGTGTATGGGATCAGAAAAACATCTAGCATTATCACAGGATCTTCCTCTGCCTACATAGGCTATGGTCTCTGACTGTCTTGCGGAATTCTCTGATTCGGACACTTCATCTTGCTCATACTCGTCTGTTCCCAATCTTTCTTCATGAATACGCTCTATTTCTTTACGGATTTTTCGGCACATGGCTATTATACAATTTTGCTTATCGTGTCTCCCTTCTGATATATTCTGACTCCATCTTGTAAGAATAAGCATTGCATTCGGGTCTACCCCCGGACGATCTTGATTTCTGATCACACAGTTTATGAGGAAACGTAACAGTTCCCCCTGTATCTCTACTTTCTGGAATTCCATAGCTCTGTTAATACATCCTGGATCTCGTCCTGTTTGAACAAAATGATATATGTTATCTAGATGCGTAATCATCCCTGGTAACCTCGCTAAATACTCTGCGGCTCGCCTGATACGTAATGATGCCAGGACCATTTCGTCCTCTTTACCAACCACCGGGTCATATCTACAATTTACAAGGAGTTCCTTAAGCGTACGTTCACTTACGAACTTAGGTGTACGTGAATGTGCCGACTCTTGAAAAACAAGTTTATTTATTCTAGGTGGTGTGAAGGTACTGCTAGCACCTCCCGTGGCCCTATCTGGGGCGTCGGGTGTGAATGGGTTCGTCGAACGTGACACAGCAACTATGGGTGTCGATACCCCTGTAGAGTCGACTGCGGAGACAGATGCGGAAACAGATGTGCTTGCCGAAGCTTGCGTCGGGACTTGCTGTTGCACGGGTACAGATACCTGATCCTGACGTTGAACCCCTCCGCCAGACGGTCTATGTGGTGTGGCGTTAGCATACTCGGGGGCTGCATCGTCTAGATATGAGGAAAGAAAAACATCTTCTGCGGTTCTGGGATGCCCTTTTGGATGTACCTTAATTGGAAATAATGGGGGTGGCAAGTCTTTTGGCACCTCCGTAACAGCCTTAGGCAGTCCTTCGGCTAGAAGGGGATACATACCATTCATAAGAGCATTCCTTTGCCTATTTACTTGTTCTGATTTCACTCGGATACCTTCCTCAATTAATAGATTTTCTTGAACTTTATTTGAACTTTCTTTACTCCTATCTTCTTGTCTACGTGCTTTTTCTGTTCGTCTATGAGATTCTTTACGCCATAACTCGACAGCGTCTTTCTGTGACTGTCTGACCTTTCTTTTCCATAACTCTTCCTCCACTTTCATGATGCACTCTGCATCCCAGGTTCCCGCTGCGGGCCACCTTTGACTTTCCGGTAATCCCTTGGTATAATCTACCCATAGATCAAGAAACAATATGGCATCTAAGCCATGCTTATGGTACATGAAATGCCCTGGAGTGTCTCTAGGAGGAATAGGAACTGCTTCTTCAAGCACCCCTTTTCTGGTAGTAATCTGTCTTAACTTCGAGAAGAGCGACATATTGACAACTGATCTGATACTTACTCTTGAACTTACTTAATACGAGAAAAACACAATAATGAACAGTGAACAATGAACAATCATTCATACCACAATATGCAAGACATTTTCTGAATAATTTAAACATTAAACATTAAACATTTAATAATGGTCGACAATGATGACAGTCTGCTTAACTAATCACCACGCTGAATTCTTGACAATAACTGAATACTTCGGAATACTTGATATACTGCTAAACAGTACATATACACTGCTAAACAGTGCAGACCGGATTTGTGTACCCAAATCCGTCTTGACCGGCACAACCTATGTGCGCGTCAACACGCCTCCCCGGCGATGGTACTCACCGAGTAGCTCCTTGAAACGGAAGGCCTCAGAGAATGGACAGGACTCGACGACTGCGGACATCGGACCCTCTGGACGTCGGGATTTCGGAAAACCTGGTGGGCCTCTGTATACCTCGGATCTTGCTCTCTCAGCTAGGCTCTGGTCGGGATACTTCGCACTTCTCACCGCCTCGTCTGGGTTGATCGCAGCCTCAGTCGCCCCCGCTTGACCGGAGGGAGCTTACAGGAAATCCTGCTGGTACGCGTTTATGGTCCGTCCAGCTGTGGCAGGAGACCGGGCCTGCAACGCACCGCCGGCGCGTGAGATGAGAAAGTGTCCCTATTCGGGCGCCATTATGTGGTAAATAAAAATAAATATTACCGGACTGAATTTCATACGGAATCTTAAAATAAAGTAAAATAGCTCAAAATAACAAGAGGCAGAATCCGTGGTATAAGAGGTTTTCTAAATGGGCTTTATTCCATTCAAAATGGCCGACTCGAGTCGCGGCCTTCAGGTTCCGTCACCACGAGGGTTCAGGAAGTGAAGTACAATATTTTATTGACAGACATGTATTTTTATAATAAGTACATTACAATGAAACGAATGTAGAAGGCGTAACATTTGATAAGAAAAGTGACATAACAGGTACGTAATTGAAACTAGGCGTAATAAGGAATAAAAGAAACATGATTGGTTAGGATTATCAGACATAGGTGGATCTATAAGATAATACTTGGCATAGATGCGCGCGCGGCAGCATGACGTGTATTTGACGTGCAACTAGGGTGTGAAGGGGACTTGACATTTAGCTCTACATGTGGAGACGAGAAGTCTGGGGGGTCAAGTCAACCTAATCCCAAATCATATCTAACATCCTATGTTTAAAGAACTATGTTATCCACAAGGAAGAGACTTTCGGACAGAATCTATTCTATACTAACTGTGTGTGCGTGTACAAGCGTCTAAGTGTCTATATGAGATGCGAGGGGCAGAAAACTTTCCATGGCAACAGGGCTATGAATCACTCGCAGGAGGACGGAAAGGCTGAGTCCTTTGCTTGTGAGCTAAAGGAAATGTTTACCTAAATCACTAGACAGGAATGCATCGGCTGGAGAGCAAAATAGATAATTCGAAGGTGAAATACAACTTCTTGGCAGACAGGCGAAAACTGGCCGAGGCAGGCACCGTTAGCTGCACAGGGAGTAGGACAAAGTTCATGGATACAGATGCGAGCTCAAGCTGAAGCTGTCAGAGACAGAGAGCAGGGAAAGGCTTTGAGGACAGAATCGGGCCTACTTGCCTGAACTGTAAAAATGTAGTAACTTAGCCATATAAAGTCGGTGGCCTTTCATACCTAGGAATCGAATATCCAGCCCATCGATGGCGGATCTGACAGAGAACATGTCGACGGTAGACACACATATGTTTGCGTCTTAGAAACTGGAACTGGAGGGAACATACATGTACTTGTAACATGCATATAGATCCGTTGGGGTCCAAGATAGGGGACATAACTGATCAGGAAAATCCACATTTCCACACTACATAGGCCAGACTACACAAATGATCAAGCAGCGCATCTCAAAACACAAGAGCCGCATCAGATGTAATGTTACTACCGCACCACTGGTAGCACACTATAAAGAACGCAATCACTCTGAGACTGACATGACATGGCAGGTCATAGACCGTCCACTACTATCCATCTGCGGTGGAAACCTTTAACTTCTACTAAACAAATGTGAATGTAGATGGATCACACGTTGTAATTCTGTGTCACATGGTCTGAATTCTCTTGATGAGTGGAACACAGTTATTACCAACGCATAGAAGCTGCTCTCCCTTCAACTGGCTGAGCATTACTGGCTCGTTATTACACCCTTTCAATACATGATCACCTTTCCTCCGTATGCTGATCTCCCAGCCATTACTTTTCCCCCTCTTCAGCAACCGCCTTACACAACTGTTACTTTGTTACCCCCCCTCCTTTTTTGTCTAATATCAATGTCTAATTTTCAACTAATCTGACCCCAAATTGCATTTTCTTGTTTTTCTCCCTTCAAAGTAATGTATACAATTTTTGTTGTTTCCTTGTAAATGCCGTGTTGTACACTTCTTTATTGTAATGTCCGATTCAATTCCTTGTTTGTCTCGTGATCTCTTTCATAATGGTACAATTTACAGCTTTATTGACTGGAAATCTAGTACTTCAAATGTTTCTTTTTCAACCTATTACGGTACCTTCCGTCGGCCATCTTTCTAAGGCCGCTCTCACCTTTCTCTATCCCCCCAGGGTACCCGCTTCGCCATTTCACATTCTAGTCGTGTCTCCGTGTTCGGAATTGACCTGCCCATTCCTCATGTGACACTGCCAGCCACTAGTTTAGCCGACTTCTCTTCGCCGAACGCCAGAGACGCTTCACTCGTCTACTCGCCTCCCTGACACCGGACTGATCCCGGTTTTTCTCTACCTGGAAATTATTACCGGAATCGAATCTTTAAACCCCGGACCAACACCTCTGGTAAGCCACTTTCTGCTCCTGGCCCCGTTTCCTGCGTTCCCTCCAACCACTCGGCGACAGGCTTTTACCTTCTCCCGTCTCCGCACCTACACTTCACCTAGGTAACTAACGGAGCCCGCATTTGTCGTTTCAGAGCGCCGCCTACTTCGACCCACGCTCTAGCTCCACACAAGTGCCCAAAAAACCTCATTTGCTGGTAAGCACCTAACGCCGTTCCTCTGCTGTTTTTGGTCCCCCCAACTTGCAGTTTATAGATAACCCGTCCCTTTTACTTCCTCGTCTAGACACATTCCACAGTAATACTATTACAGTTGCTCCGACGCCACTGCTCCCCATTGATTAACTTTGGATTTTCAACCCACCCTTCCCAGCCAGCAGGTAACCCCTTTCCCACATTCTTACATTTAGCAATTCACTTCTCTGGGTCCCACTACCATTTACTTTCCCTCCTTTCCTCCTGTTTCTATAGAAGTACCTAATGAATCGTGTAACCTTAGTCCTGATGATGACCTCTATCTAAAGAGGTCGAAACGCCGTCAACTCTACAACGCCAATTGGGGCATTGAGAAGGGTCATTCTCTAATAATGAAATAATGTTTGTAATTCTTAATATTTTGTAAATATTTTGTTTGACCCCCATTGTTCATTTACCCTGCGCTGCCCCACGTTGCTCCCTCACACTTATGTCACTGCGCCGTTCACTCACCACAACACCCCCAGTGCACACATGGTTGTTATGGTTACTGTAATTTAGTTGTATTGTGTGCTTCTATCTACAAATAACAACCTTTCACCCTCTCCTTGGTCTCCCTTGTCCCTTTCCTGTTCGATATGATTAATTCCAATACCGAACGTTTCCTTTACGTGATTGACCAGTTGACACATTGTCTTTTTGATACCAGTTGGGATCCAGCAGAAGATGTGGGCATTTAAGTGGGCACCGCTCTCCAGGTGTCACATGTAGATGGTGTGGGTCCTTCATGGGATGTCTTAGGTGTGCCTGAGACCGCCACAAGAGAACAGGGTGCAATCCAACAAGCCCTTGGAGAGCACATTTCAGGGTGTCACACACCAGCATGTAGTCAGCCAAGGCTAGCCACTATTCAGGAAGGGTGCACAGTCCCTTCCAATAGCAGTAATCCTCCTTGTGCACAACAGATTCCTCAAGCAGTGTGCACCATGCAGTTCCAGGATGTCTGGTCCCACATCCCCAAAAGTGTATCTCTGCCCACTGAAGTATGGCACCAGTAGTTATACTGAACTGTGATTTTGAAATAGACGGTGGTTCAGAAAGCTCCCTTTGAACCACATGTCTCACCTAAATTTCAGTCCTGTATGCCATGAGGCCGTGGAATGCAGATCTTAATCTTTAGTGGGGCCATGATCTGGCTTCCCAGATGCCAAGTGTCAAAACCGTTACCTCCAATCTATCCAGCCAGGCCCTCAAATGGCAGAGGCCTGTCGTTCCAGTTGCATGCCCAATGTTTATAGTGGTCGCCGGGGATTGAACAGATGTGCCCCCCAGCCTCCAGTGTGGGCAGAAGTCAAGCTAAAAGGCACCCAGAGTTTTAGAGCAGAGAAATGGCCACTTTCTAGAAGTCACACAATCATTCGGCCATGCCGACTGCGAAGACGCATTGACCGCAGCATTTCACTTTAACGCGGTCAATCCCGACCCCACCCTCTCATCATAAATCCTCAAGCAAAAGCGCGGACGCAGTTCGCCCCAACCCTCGCGTTGGTTCCCAGGATTACAGGTTCCCCAAACCTCCTGCCGGCCGCTCTGGTATCCAAGCAACCTAGGCGCACATTTACCGGCGAGGCATATAATTTAAAATATTCCCAATGCCATCCAAACTGGATGGAGGCAATTGCGTTCAGGCATGTTAATGTAAATGTCCTGATGATGATCCCAATATGCATAAAAGGGATCGAAACGTCGTCGACTTAATGTACACCATATATACCTATTTTATTTGAATATTATATATGTGTAACGGTGTCCTACCTTATCCTTGTTTGTAGTATCAGAATGTGCAACAGACAAACAAGCCAATCTGCCTGAGCCTTTTGTGTTTTTGTTTTTGATTTGTTTCTTCATTTTGAATGTTGTTGTCTAGTAGGAAGCTTGTGTCCCACTTTATCGTTTCGGTTCGATTTTTTGAATATTAAAGTTATTCCTGTCTGGCTGGACAGCTCTCAAATATAAGACTGATTTTGAGTCTATATTCATTTCTTCTGTTCATTGCACTTGTCTAGAGACCACTGTTTCTAAAACAAACTATTACCCGAATTCCCTGGCCAATATTTATTTGGGTCCCCTTGTTCTTTATAGTATGCACTTTCTAAAAGTGGCATTTCTAAGCTGTTAATGACAAATCCCCCTTTATCACAGGAGACTGCTTGTCATTGTGAATCCAAAGATAGGGAATATTACAAGGCTGCTCCACTGAAAGCCACTATGGCAGTTTGAAGGAATTTCAACCATTGCCCCCATGCTAACCTATGAGAAGAGGAAACCTCATAGGTAGTGAAAACACACATGGGTATTCTTTACTACCTGGGCAAAGAACACATGTGTACCTGCCCTGCCTTTCACCTACCACTTGCTTCACCTCTCAAGACTTATCCTAGGGGTGCTCTAGTGGTAGTGAAAGGTCCCCTCAGGATTGGACAGTGGTTTAGAAAGGGCAACCAGAGCATAAGTGCAATTGCACACACACAGTCCTGCAACAGCAGGCTTGGCACATGTTTTAAAACATCGGTGCGAGTGTGTACACACACAGGCCTGCAATTGCAGGCTTGTGACAAATTTTAAAAACATCAGGAAGCACCACTTCCTAACATGTGTAAGAGGGCGCAAACACTTTCACACTGCATTTACAGTGGAAAAGTGCCCAGAACCCCAAGGCCACAAAAAAAAGAATCAACAAAGACTTGGTGTTGTCCCATGAAAGAGACAACCTACAAGTACAAAACCCTCATGGGGGTTCTTCACTATCTAGGCATGGAATACCCATATGGACCTACCTTTGCTTTCGCCGACCACTTGTTCCACTGCTCAGGGCTTACCCTGGGGTGCTCCAGTGGTAGTGGAAGGCCCATTCAGGGTTGGCTAACGAGGCAGATATACAAACCTGAGCATATGCATAACTATGCACCCACAGCCCTGCAATGGCAGGCTTGATACATGTTTGAAAGGCTATTTGGGTGGGTGGTAAAATCGGTGCGGAGCACCACTATTAGCCAGTGCAGTACCTGGCCTGGGTATGTAGCATACTTTTTCACAGGGCACTCACAGTTACAACACCAAATCAACCAAGTAAGCACCACTTCATCGCATGTGTAGGAAGGGCATGCTTTCACACTGCATTACAGTGGTAAAGTGCCTCGTGTCCTAAGGCCCGAAAAGAGAATCAGCAAAAAACCAAGAGGAACAAAAGCAAAACGTTTTAGTGAAATCCACTAAGAAGGGCCAAGTACAACACACACAGAGAAGTTCACTCTTACACTTTGTAGTCAATTTACTACTTTTTGCTATTCGCTGCTCACAAGTGTAAATGTTTTATAAAGTGTGGGCTTACATGTATCCTTCGCTTAAATTCAATACACATGCAACTGTTTGGGGTCTTTTTTGGCTGTAGTAACCATTTAAGTGCAGTTTGTGAATAACAATGGGCTTACTCTTTTGTTGGAGAGTGCATGTTTTGACTACTACTTTCATCTAGTGTTGGAGCAGATGTTGCAAGTTTGTTTTCCTCAAGGTTAAGTTTTTGGGTTTCAGGAGATTCGCAAGACCTCACCTGAAACCCACAATGTACCAGAACAAAGACCCATTTTATATTAAGATTTTCCCATGTGGATGAGAGTAAGTAGGTGTAGAATATGAAGCAAGACAGTCTGTGCATAATGGTGTTCTATAGAAAGGCATTTAAGAGTAAATTAATATTAAAAGCATCATACCTTGAGCTGGCAACAGGGAGGTTGGAAGCCACATCGGAATAGACTGCACTGCAAGCTGGAAACTGAGGTAAGTAATGTTTCTCTTTACAGCATGTACTCCAGTAGATCACATGTTTAGCATAGACTCAAAATCAGTGCCCTTCTCTATAAAGGAGCAGCTTGTATGCTGTATTGGAAGATGTGTGAAATAAAGCGTTTGCCTGGCCCATAGTTCTTGGTGGGTGTGAACGTTCACACAATAATGCTTGGTTAAAGCAAGGAAACTAAACGATGCTGCTGCTTTATATAGGTCGACAAGTGTAATATTTAATAGGACAGCTATAGCAGCTTCCTTTTCATAAGTAAAATGCACACTAGAAACAGAATATAGTGTGAGCTTGGCTTTGGCATAGCAAAAATGAATACATTGGACACTCCATCTAGAAAAGCCTGCTTGGAAATTTGTTTCCCTAAGTGGGGCATGCCCATCGCCACTAACATTTGCTTTGTGTTGTAAATGATTTTTACAATCAGTAAAATACATCAGGAGTATTTTAACATCTAGAGTGTGTGAGGCCCTTTCCCCAACTATTGAGGTAGGGGGAAAATGCTCAAATCAATAATTTGACTGGCATTTACTGGAGAGATATTTGTGGGCATAAAACTATGTTTGAAGGAAAACACAAGCTTTGTGAGTTTCAATAAAAGGTGTGTACACAGTTAGAGCTTGCAGTTCATTAACTTTATGAAGGGAAGTGATTGCAATGTGGAAGGAAACTTTCCATGAGAGAAACTGCCGTGGGTACGAGTATTCTGGTTCAAAATGTAGCTTCAAGAGCCAGGGAGGAACAATGTTAGTGTCTCATGGGGGCATTGGTGGTGCTCGACAAGGAATCAATCTTTTAAGGTCTTCCATAAAGTATTTGACAATCACTATTTTGAATGCAGACTGGCGTTGTTGATTTTGTAAGATGTTGTCACAGTGGCAAAATCTACCCTGATAGAAGTAAACACAAACCCTCTATTTTTTAGGTGCAACAAGTAGCTTACAATGAAGCCTTAAGCAGCTGCCTATTTAGAACACAATAGTAGTGAACAAATCTTTTGCATTTGGCTGCATAACAAACCCTTGTCGCAGGCTTAAGTGCCTCCTTAGTAATTAGCATGCACTCTCTTCGGAATTGAAGGTATCCAAACTCCGACTGAAGGCTCAAAAATGCGGTATTTAGCGTACGGATATTGGGGTTTTCATCTGATCGTGATGATGTGTGAAGAGGCCTGCGCATTAAAGCAGCTCATGTGGATGTAGAAATATTTTTAACATGAGAACAAGAGCCTGACGTATTTTTCTACTAAGTATGGTATATATGGTATTGGAGGAAATATTTAACACCCCGACAAGTTCATCCACAAATCAGTCCCCGTGGAATGTGGGTATGTCTGCTTGGAAGTAAAGCAAATTAGTTTTTAGATGAGCTCAAGACTGATACTCAGCCGCACGTTATTCGATTGAATTTAATCAAAGATATACAACACACACGGGGTATCTTTTCAAGTGAAAAAATCACTGACTTTTTATATAGAAACAATTGATTAAAAAGGAGTACAGAGGACAAATAAATGTGCAATGCGACATGAAGGGAGAAAAACAACCAAATATTATCCACAATTCATGACACAAAAAATATATCCAATCCAATAAAGTGAACAGAGATCTATCTCATATTTGGAGAACAATCAGCTGTGCATGTGCGATATGGAAATGGATAATGTAGTCGACGTTTCGGTCTGTTGGGGCGTCAATCCGTCAGACCATCTTCAGGACAGTTGAAATTTCTGAGGGAGACTCTTTTGAATCATTGCATTCGTATAGAGGTGTTATCGTTTCCTCATCAATTTTGGTTGTGCTCGTTCCGGTCTTAGTTGGGTAAGGATATTCCTTTTGTATGCCTCTGGCGGAATAGTACAATAATGGGAGACAGTATTCTGAGTATACTGTTCTTGTATAACAAGGAGGGCCAGTTGGTCCTTCGTTGATTGGGCTTCTTAATTCAGAAGAATGATTTTGTCGAAGTAGAAACGAATTCAAGTACCGTCTATCAGTGGCTCGAGTTCCCACTGATAGACGGTACTTGAATTCGTTTCTACTTCGACAAAATCATTCTTCTGAATTAAGAAGCCCAATCAACGAAGGACCAACTGGCCCTCCTTGTTATACAAGAACAGTATACTCAGAATACTGTCTCCCATTATTGTACTATTCCGCCAGAGGCATACAAAAGGAATATCCTTACCCAACTAAGACCGGAACGAGCACAACCAAAATTGATGAGGAAACGATAACACCTCTATACGAATGCAATGATTCAAAAGAGTCTCCCTCAGAAATTTCAACTGTCCTGAAGATGGTCTGACGGATTGACGCCCCAACAGACCGAAACGTCGACTACATTATCCATTTCCATATCGCACATGCACAGCTGATTGTTCTCCAAATATGAGATAGATCTCTGTTCACTTTATTGGATTGGATATATTTTTTGTGTCATGAATTGTGGATAATATTTGGTTGTTTTTCTCCCTTCATGTCGCATTGCACATTTATTGTCCTCTGTACTCCTTTTTAATCAATTGTTTCTATATAAAAAGTCAGTGATTTTTTCACTTGAAAAGATACCCCGTGTGTGTTGTATATCTTTGATTAAATTCAATCGAATAACGTGTGGCTGAGTATCAGTCTTGAGCTCATCTAAAAACTAATTTGCTTTGCACAAAGAAACTTAACTCTTCTAAAACAAAATCCCTTGTTGGCACACTACTATTGCAACTATATTTGCCCAAGCCCTCAAGGGTATATTGGGTGTTACCCCTAGATTGAACTGCTTGGAAGTAAAGCATTATTATTTTGCATTCTTAGAAGCGGCAAAGAGTTCATCGCAAGGGGTTCCCCAGCAATGGAAGTACTGCTAATGTACACAAGTGTTGATCTCCCATTCATTAGTTTGTTGGGGCGTCTAGCTCAGCTGGTCTGCTAAGTCTTTTTCTCCTAGTAGTTCTGCTTGAAAGACTTGATAGAAAATGGCCCAGATTTTCTGTGCTAGCCTGGACAACTGTGGTGACCATTGGGCAGTTAGCTCATATGCGCCCTCCACACTGTGTAAAGGTTTATGCTGAACTCTGGGTTCCACCAATACTTGATCCTCCCATTGACTAGTCGCCTGTAAACACTGTCTGGCAAGGCACTGCTGCAGAGGCTGTGATGAATAGTATAGGGGAAGCAGACTCTGGAATGCCATCACACTTTTGTTGGGGTAGGTTTTGCCTGTTAATATTTTCACTATGGCTCCCAGGAAGAGATGCATTTCCTAGAGACAGAGAGGTGGCATGGACTGTAAACTCTTATGTGTGAGGATAGACAATAATTAGTTATGTGATAGGCGTCGATCCAGCTCCGTGTTGTCGGGGATAAGAAGTAGGCTGGCAGTGGGGTTCGGAGTCTTGGTGTGGGGCCATCACCAGGGAAGGTCACAGGGGCACATAGCTGCCGGCGTGGAATCGGATGGAGCCCCCTCCAAGCCTCCAGGGCCCAAAAGCCTACGGGAGGGTCAGGTCACCCAATATGAGGCTCATGGCATCATAGAATTCTTTAAGCTGGGTGGAGGTTGCTCCGGCTCCTGGAAAGGCAGAGAAGCGCAGAGTAAACCCAGGCATAGGATCCGCAGAACAAGGCCTGGAGCGTCAAGACTCTTTCGTAGTGTCAGCCGACAGATGGTCAGAAGTTGAAGTGCACTTCAACTTCTTGCATTTCTTATGTCTTTTACCTGACCACCCTATGATGACTTTGAACTCCAGGAGTGGTGCCTGGACCTTACTCTCGACCAGGACTGGGACAAAGACCTCTGGGGCGAACGGCGTGGAGTCGAACGTCGGGTCGCAAGACGCATTAGGGAATGCTCCCTTAAAGCTGTCGGAGCCATGGCCTTGCAGTCAGAGCACGACTTAGAGTCACGGTTGCGCTCCAGGTACCCAAGACAAATTAAGTGTGGATCCACACTGTTTGAATCCCGAAGTCTTCTTCGACATGGAGGACAAAATCTACACACAAAAAATCGTCAACAAAATGTCGAAAAAAGCCAGTCAAAAAGTGACTAAGGGTAGCTCTCATGGATTTGCGCTAGCTGGCGCAGAAAGAAAAGAACGGACGAAGGCACGCCAAGGTGGCCCCTATATAGGTGACACAGACGTCACTTCTGTCGTGGCCAATGCCACGCAGAGCCGACCGATGCCACCAACCGGTTTATTCGAGTCTTCCAGATCCAGACTGGGATATTCTAAGGTAAGCAATCTGCGGCTAGATGTCTCTATCAAATATACCATTACGTTATGGCAACTGGCCAGCATATTTTGTTTTCTGCAAAACAAAACACCAAATTTGGGTTTATGTTTGTAGGGCTAAATAGTAAATAAATATGACACACAGGGAGAAGTCTCTCTGCACATGGAACACTTTATTGAATTTTCTGCAGTGCTTCCCATGATGGGAAATACAGAAGTCATGACCTAAACAAGGTGGGTCCTTCTAATATATTGTTGCCAACAGCCCTGTGGCGGGTGGGCTGCCGGTCAAAGTTTCCAATAGCTAAGATTGCACATCAGAGAGCAGGTGGTTCTGGTTTAGTGGAACAGAGGTACTGCTGATTTAAGACAATACTTCCTCTGTACCAAACCCTAAATGATCCCTAAGGTCTTAAGCCCCTCATAGTTATAACAGAGTGCAGTAGTCCAAACTTATCATTAAGGCTGAAAATTGTTAGTTTGATTGATGATTGATGATTGATGTGAAACTTGTATAGCGCGGCTGTCGCCCTACGGGCATCCTGGCGCTTTTGACTGAAGATCGGCGTCAGAAGGTGACAAAGGAGGATCATGGAACCTGCCTAGATTAGGCTTTAGGATATAGCCAGGTCTTAAGTCCCTTGCGAAATTCAAGTAGGGATTTACAATGTCTCAAGTTCGCAGGGAGCTTGTTCCACATGCCAGACGCTACTATGCTGAAGGCTCTTCCGCCTACCCTAGTGCGCTTGAATCTCGGAACCACCAGTAGACCAGCTGTGGAAGAGCGAAGTTGCCTAATAGGTAAGTGGCGAGCAAACTTATCCTGTAAGGGGACAGGGCCCAGTCCATGTACTGCTCTAAAAGTCATGCAGAGGGACTTAAAGAAGACCCTTTCCCTCACAGGAAGCCAGTGTAGATCCCTCAGTGCTCCGGTGGCCGAGGCACAGCGCCGCCTATCAAACACTAATTTGGCTGCGGCTGACTGAATCCTCTGCAATCCTTGGAGAATATACTGCGGGGCTCCCAAATATAGGGAATTGCAATAGTCAAGCCTGCTTAATACCGTGTTACGTACCACTGTAGCTCGTGACTCCCTAGGGAGCAGAGGTAGAATACTCCGAAGCAGCCGCAACAGGGCAAAGCAGACGTTGGCGGTCTTGCTGGCCTGGGATGCCATCTGGAGGTCGTCGTCGATAATCACCCCAAGATTGCGAACCATCCTGACCGGTGTAATCGGTCCTTCCTCAGGTGTGAGACAGAATTCGGAAGGGAGGTGTTTAAGGATCCTAAATGGTGAGCAGAAGACCACCTCAGTTTTACCGCTATTAAACTGGAGAGAGTTCCTTCTTAGCCAGTCCGAAGTCTGGAGCATGCATTGATGGAAACGGTCCATGGAAAGTGCGTCATCCCCTTCTAGAGAGAAGGCCAGCTGCGTATCGTCAGCGTAGTTCACCAAGCTGACGCCGAAAGATTTAATTAACGGGAACAGGGGTCGCAGGTAGATGTTGAAAAGAATAGGGCTTATTGCGGATCCCTGCGGCACCCCGTACGCAACTGGGGACCTGCAAGAGGAGAAGGGTGCCATGGTGACTACCTGCTGCCTACCTTCTAGGTAGGATTAAAACCACTGCAGCACTTTGCCTTTTACTCCTATTTGCCTCAAACTCTCTAACAGGACTGGGTGGCTCACCGTATCAAAAGCTGCCGACATATCGAGAAGCACTAAAATCATGGCATTCCCGTTGTCGGCTCGCAAACGAAGGTGGTCCAGCATGGTAGTTAGAGCTGTTTCGGTTCCGTGGCCAGGACGGAATCCGAACTGGTCCCTATCAAGCAAAAGGTTCTCCTCCAGAAACTGGGACAGAGTCCTGCTTACAGATTTCTCAAGTATTTTCACCGTGTAAGCCAAAAGAGAGATGGGCCTGAAGTTAGTTGGCACCAGAGGGTCCAGATTCGTTTTTTTTATCAGAGGGGTAACAACTGCTAATTTCCAGCAGTCTGGGACAGATCCCGCCGTCAGGGACTGGTTGCAGATCATCCTTAACCAAGGGAAGGTGTTACGACCATAGCGCTTCCATATTCTATGGGGGAGAGGGTCTAGGGGAGAGCCAGACGAAATACTTTCTGTCAGATTATCAAAAGCTTCATGGGAAAGTGGCTGAAAGCTGTCCAAAGCAGCGGTCAGTTGTGGATCTCCGTCAATCGGGCTAATTGTTTCCTCAGGACCCTCCTGGGTACTGACCTGCAAATTGTTTACAATGTTAGAAATTTTCTCCTGGAAAAAGGAGGCGATTTCACTACATAGAGTTTGCGAGGGGGCTAGTCTATTGCTCAAACAATCCGGGTTAGAAAGGTCACGAACAATCTTAAAAAGAGCTTTGGACCCATTGGGAGCCTGTGTGATGGAGTTGGCATAGAAATCTGCCTTGGACCTCAGGATTAGGGTTTTATATTGCAGTTGTATTTGTCTTAGCTCTTCTTTATCTTCCTCAGAGTAGTTTCTTCTCCATTTCCTCTCCGCTTGTCTGCGAGAGAGTCTAAGTTGGTGCAGCTTCTCGTTATACCAAGGCGCTGATCTTTTACTGGCCTTCTTTAATGGCTTTATGGGAATAATGCGGTCCAATTGCTTAGTTATGTGTACCGTGAAAGATCTAAAGTTTTCCTCCACGGACTTATTAGGGGAAAAAAGACTGGCATCGAAAGATGTAGTTGGAGGGTCAGCTTTTGCCAGTTTGGCCCATTCTCTGTCCATCCTGTAAAGGCTCTGCTGACTGGGCAGATTCTTCTGGCAAGGCATCGCCATACTCAGGTGGATAAGAAAGTGATCGGTCCAATTCAGGGGCAATATATTAAATACTTCTGTTGTAGCTGGATTGGCCAAAACCAGGTCCAAAATATGTCCCTTCTGATGGGTGGGGCTGGCCACCAATTGATGGAGGTTCAAGTTGGAACAGGTGTACAGGAGGTCTCTCAGTTGACTGCAGAGGCCTCCATCCTCACTGAGGTTGAAATCACCTTATACAGCCATGTTGGTATGAGTAAGTTTTAAATTGATGATAGTGTCTGCAAGAAGGTGGAATTGTGTGGTCGCGCCCGGTGGCCTGTAACAGAGCATCCCCGTGAGTAGGTTCCCACTAGGAGATTGAAGTGAAAAGCCCATAATTTCTATCCCGCCAACCTCATCAATCTGATATGGTCTGAAATCCAGGGTATCCCTGAAAATCAGGCCCACTCCTCCCCCTCTGCCCGAGCTACGAGGCTTATGAAGGATTTTAAATCCACTAGGACAAGCCCCACTCAGACTAACGGTGGACTCAGTGGTGGCCCATGTTTCTGTTATGAAAAGAGAGTCTAAATCCATATCTTCCAGGAGGCTGAATACTTCAGAGGAATGCTTAACAAGCGAGCGGCTATTTATTAGGCCGCAAGAAAGGCTAGCGCTTACTGGCTTATGACCCTTTGATGGATTTAGCTGTAATAGTTGTGCTCTGCTGTATGTCACTCGTTCTGGCTGGCAATTTGACCGAGCAGCATTGCTGGCGCTGGGGGCGACCGGGGCGCGGACGGGCGCAGACGGGCTTGCCTCTGGCGCACCTCCGGCGCGCCGTTGGCGTGCCCGCAGCGCGCGTGCTGCGCGCTTGCATTGGGCGTCTTAAATAGGTGACCGCTGAAATCCCCAACCACTAGAGCGCCTTCTAAAGATGGCGGCTAGTAGTGGCACCAAAGCCGGTTTACACACCCAAGATGGCGGTGCCGGGAGGAACGGGGGTCGTCACGATAAAGCAGCGTGTGTACAATATTTTTACAGTGCGGGTAAGTGAGGCAGGGCGGTGTGTATCGCGGAATATAGGAATATAGAAACACTTACAATGTTTAAAATCAATTTAACAGGCAAGAGTGGAACAAAAATGGAGCAGCACCACACGGAGCCCTACGTTTAAAACAATATTTACTGCACACAATCACTCGTTCTGTCACTCAATGCAATCCTCAGTCATGCTCTAATGAGAATATTTCCTTTAGTATGTGGTGAAAAAACAATCCCTGCATTCAAGGCTGAAGCCATAGGGTCCAGCTGGCTCCTGAAACAAAATCATTTGTTGCTACTACTAGACAGTAACGAAGGCTTGTGCCATGAATCAGCAATTGTGCGGCACTCCTAGCTGGGCTTTTACACCAATAATACACTGTCACTGCCATTTAGTTTTTACTGAAACAGCAATTTCATGTGCTTAATATATCAGAGAAACTCACCTGAGAATAGTTATACCAATAAAGCTGATGGAGTCATGGCCTCCTGCAGGAGGGTCAACTAAGTGTGCAGTACTTCTTGTAAAGCAATGGTACCACTGTGGATATTAGGGCAAAGGCACCACAAGAGTAACAGTAAATGTGCATCAGCAAACAGTAACTTGACAGTCAATCTAGCATATCTAGAAGTAAATTAATATAGAGTTTGAGGTCTACGTGTGGGAGGTACAATCATCAATAAAATATGTCATACTGAGAAGATGATTGTTTTAGAAGCTGAGCTTGTGATTTGAGCAGTACTTTGGTACATGATTTAGAAGCTCTTACCTCAACAACATAGTAAAGTTTAACTAAGCTTAATTTTTAAAGTCTCAGTTGCAGCAGGTAAAAGGACGATATGCAACTTGTGTGCCTATCTCATGCGATCTCTCAAGTGATTAAGTGTATGGCTTCATGTCAAGCCAACATGTTGTTTCTCGGGATGCTTGAGTGCGGCCCTAAAAACAATCCCTAACAATAGAAATCCTTTTGGTATCGAAGAAGACCAACAAGACAGATCAGGCAACAGAGCCCCTGCCATAGATCTGTTCATTTACTTGGGCAAGGGCTAGCATCCCCAAGTAAAAGTTCAGGTTTCAAGTGATCATTGAATGTAAGAAATGCATGTCTAATGGTTTTCCTTCAGCTGTTTTTAAAGGCCTTACAACGTCTTCTGTGATTGGATGCCAATCCATTCTTCCAAACAACAAGATGACAATTGTTTCCATTTGTGTGAGCAGAGTAAAGGTTATATTTGGGTTTGTGCCCATTTTCGACCTTCTTTTGCTTCTATTTAAGGTAAAGTGTGCCATGGTAATATTCTTTTGCTGTGAAGCATGCAATGTCCAATAGGACTGGGATCCCCTAGACACTTTTCAAAAGAAGCAATGACAAAGTCAAAAAGTTTACTTACAAGTCAAAGCACCAGCCAGTCCCATTGGCATTGCCAATGGTTGGTATTCGTAATTTGATTGTCCCTTTGACATGGGTAGCTGAATCAGCCATCTTACCGGTAGGTGCTAGCTATACGTTTTTATGGCAAGCATAGTACAGCTTTTATTGCAATGAAATGCCTTTTATTACATTTAGTTTTTTTTTAAAACAACACAGTAAGATTAACATACACTTAAACAATGATGCAGCTCCATCAAAAATGTGTGAATGTTCAGGTTAAGCAAACATGTATTAGATGCCTGATTACATGGGTTAATAAGCTATGAAGATGCACAGAGTTGAGGCAAAGCAGAGAATCACATGCATGGACTTAGACAAATAAAAAAAAGTGGCTGCCCTCACCAAATTGACTGGCTCCTGCATACATGCTTTCATTTCGTTTGGCATGATCCTTGATATAAAGAACTGGAACAAAATTTGTACCATACAGGACACCAGCTACTATGGCTAGTGAGCAGCCTCTTGTGAAACAAAAACAATGCAGAAACGAGCATTAGACAGCAGACACTATATAAAAGTGAGGTGACATCTAAATCAGTGCGTACAGAAGAGTTCTAGTGACATTTTGCACAATATTGATTGCATTTGATTTTGTACTCACAGACGGGACAGAGCTACGGCAAACAAACAAAATGTGCTACTACACATTGGCCTCTGAAAGATAATCTGGTCAATTCCACCAAAGTCCATTTGCCAGTAGGAACAATAAAGGGAGAAAGTCACAAACAGCTGAAAGCTAAATAAAGACCCAATGCAAAAAGTCCCACAGAAATAAAGGCCCAACGCAAAAAAGTCCCACAGAAATATACTCCTGCTTCATGCTTACACAAGTCTTAGATATCCACGAGTACTCCGTTGTAACTATACATGCATTTAAAAATGCATCTAATGCACGTTTCTGCATGGGTAACTGTGAAGCAGAATTGGATTTACACTTGTAAACATGCAGAGAAAATGTTGCTCTTATGGGGAAACACTCCCCATCACCAATATTTAATATAGGGGCACTCCCGCATCATTCTTCTAAAAACCTATATAATTCGGATTGTGGTAGGAAACATTTCCAAGCGTTTCAGAGTGGAAACATTTATACAAAAATTGCAAAATTGCTACAAAGTGACAAGTGTGTGTGGTTTTTTTTTTAAATTCAGAGACCGCCTTGCCACTGATCAACCCTACCAGTGGAAGATTTGTTCACACAAAAAATCCTCCATGTGAGTAAATCTAATTTACAAGGGGAAAATTCCACCATTCCTGTTTTTGTGAATCAACATTTAGATGTTATCCCTCAGAAATTATTTTCTTGCACTCTTAAGGGGAACCTACATATGAGAACATGTTGGTGATGCAGGCACCATTTTAATAAGAACATTTCAGGCTGTTACTATACTGTCTTTGACTACCTAAATGTCACTACTTTCAAAGGTGTGCCTGCCATTTGAATGAGGCAGACTAGTTGGGTTTAAATGAGGTCAGATAGGAATGGCTCTGTTTTGGCCCTTCACGCCTTTACAGAGATGTGTTTGGCATGTGACTAACACTAGCCTCTGCCCCTGAAAACCAATATGCTTGGGCAGTCAGGAATGTGCCTATTCCCCTATAGGCCAAACTTCCATTTATTACTATTTGCCTCCTGCGCTGTTTTCTGAACCTTAATTACTTACGAGAAACATGCATTAAATAAGAGAGTTTGCAGCACGTTTTATCATGTCTGCTCGAATTACACACAGCAGTTTCCAGCAAATGCTTTCTCAGCTCAGCAATGAAAGTACAGCAACTTATGGCAAAGAAGGAGGTGTTTCTCCCTCTGTGGCCTCATTTCATCTCACCAATAAAATACCCATATGCCTTTGTGGAAGAGCAGAACTTCATACATTATGAATCATGACAGGTACACTCAACCAGTGGTTGTCAAATGTGATATATGACACCTAGAGCACTCAATCAATGTACTGCCTATTGCTACAGACTGCTTAAGCTCCATGGGACTGCTTAAGCTGCCTTAGGAAGATCAAAAACAGAAGTCAAACAATAAAAGGTAAAGGAAAATAAGTGATGGGCACAGAGGAAAGAAGTAAATGGAACTCTCTCAGTGAGCTGCAGATACCACAAAGAATGGCATGAGAAGGAAAGGAATATCAAGACGATTGGTAATATTAACGTGAAGGGTGATGTTTAGCACACTATTAGCTTTGCGATTCCAAACTAGAAATATATGAAAGGCAAATGCCACAACTCAGGATGTTTAAGAAAACAAAATCACACCACAAACATGGAGTTTCTAAAAAACATAAGACATTTATTGTTCAGCAAAAACAAGGCTTTCCAAAAGATAAAAGTGTTTGTGTTGTCGGGACGGCTCATCACAGAGCGAAGTCTCCCAATCATATGACGTACATATTGGAGATTATCAGGAGTCCCTGGAGAAGATCAATGCATTGAGAATTGAATTAGTTCTGACTTTCAACCGGCAGGCAGTGCAGCTGGGATGGTCTGGACAAATATGTTCTGTACAGAATGCCGCCAACAGCTGAACTCATATCTTCTGAATACGATAGAGTCATCTGTCATGAAACTGCTGCATACCAAGAAAAACTCAAAAACAGTTGTGCAGGCTGCTACTGTGGCTTTCAGTGGGCAGAATTTAACACAAGACCTTCCAATTGAGTGACTAATGCAATTGGATGACTTTGTTGCAGTTGCCCCCCACCTACTTTTTGTCCCTTTTTTAGCAACTGGATGCTGATTTTCGACTCTAACAGTGCACCGAGGCCTTCTAACCAGACCTCAGTGCCAGTGCTCCTTCCTTAAAACAAAGTGATGGCTCATTGTTCTACAACTGACAAAGGACTCTAGTATCCCTTTAAGTCTCAAGTAAGTGTTACCTCTGGTACCTAGGATAGGAGTACTAAACAGGGTCCCTAAGGGCTGCAGCCTATCTTATGCCACCGCAGGGGATCCACATACAAATTCCACACAGACGGCCATTGCAGGCTACGTGACATGGTGCAAACCGTGAGTGAAAACATGACATGACACACTCCTGTGTGTCATGCCAAAGTCACTGCATCTAATATATGTAACCCACCTCTACAGAATGCCTTTGAACCCTAAGGCAGGGTGCATTATATTTTATGCGAGGACATATCTGCATAAAAGATATGACCCTCTGATGTATAGTTCTATTACTACATATTGCAAGTGAGCAGGGAAGTCATCTTAAGGTATGTACTGGGCACTTGTCAAAACGAGTTACCCAATTACATAATGGCTTCA
This sequence comes from Triturus cristatus, assembly GCF_964204655.1. Classification (NCBI taxonomy): domain Eukaryota; kingdom Metazoa; phylum Chordata; class Amphibia; order Caudata; family Salamandridae; genus Triturus; species Triturus cristatus. The sequence continues at coordinate 575,337,589 of NC_140582.1, read as the reverse complement.
CTGAAACCTATTGTGTTTGGTATCAATCACCTCGTATTAGTAAGCCCACACGGATTCCAGTGAGGGATTTAGTAATACATGCACCCAGAGAATACCTTAGAGATACCCCATGAAACCTACTAGCCCTCTATTGTGCTGACAGACTGGTCCAGGCTTCCAACACAGACAAGTTTCTGACCCTCTAGAATGTAGGATGTCTGCTCTGGAGGGAGGCGTTTACACCTCCTCCTCCCAGAGGCTAGTAAATTAGCATAACAAGGAAGGAGGCCTCGAAGACCTCTGCCGCCTTTGATATGCAACTCAAGGCTTCCCCAGGCAGGGGAGATGCCACCCCCTGCCCTGGGCCCATCTGGCCCCAGGACAGGCGGGAAATGTTTTTTTTATTTTGATAACCTTGTCATTTTACAGTAACAACACGGTGGGTGCACATTTACCAGCACGTGGTCAGAATAGATCCGAGAGCAGTTTACACTATAGAGGAAAAGACAATAGAGGTAGACAATTTCAATTGACAATACATGCTAGGGGCCCAAGAGCAATCTCTTCAGGGGCAGACATGCACATCTTATCCCATCCTACTACTGCTAGCCTCCGAATCGTGTTGTTCACTCTCAGCCCCCCCCCCCTCTCCCAGCGGCCAGGATGTCCCTTCAGAGCTCTCTTCATACCATGAGATCTTCATCAAACTTCTCATCGCTCCTTCTAGCCTTCATGTGCACTTCCTCAGCAATCGACCATTCACGCACGTCTCTTAACCAGTCGACCATCAAAGGGGAGCACCTTCCCCTCCATACTATCGAGATCCTTCATCTCGCTAGAACAAGGAGTGAGTGCAGCAATTTGCAAGCCATCTTGCGTTTTTTAGGTCTAGGAGCCTGCCCCAGTAGGCAGTGCAGTGGGGTGGCCTCAATCCGAAGGCCGTTCCTCCCCTCACCCGCTCCACCACTAGGGTCCAGAACTGGTGCACCTCAAGGAACCCCTAGGCTAAATGCAGGAAGTCAGCCCCCGGTACTCCTCATCTACGGTAAGCATTATTGCGGTTTGGGTCAATGCAACACAATTTCATCGGGGTCATACACACGCGATGCAGGTAATTAAAATGCATTAATTTAAAGCGTGCAATGCCAGATACCGTATGAGTTACAGCGCACTGCTTTTCATGTCCCGTCACCCATGGGAATTGGCAAATCCCTGTCCCAGGCGGCCTGTGCCCTGGGGAGGGTACCACAGTGTAGGTCCTCATGGCCCTATTTAATAGAGAAATCCGTTGCCGCCTACTCCCACACAGGAGTATGACGTCCAGTGTGTGAGTCATCTGAGGAGTGTTAGGGAAAGTGAGCCATGTCACCCTAACTAGGCCCATGAGGCCAGGGTGCTGTAGATATTGGCCCAGACCCAGTCCAAACACCTCTCATGCCTGGTCATATGATATAAAGGTTTCTTGTGGGTACAAGTCCACGAACACCTGACAGCCTCACTCCCTCCGGGCCTGAAGTGACATGTTTTCCATCATTTTTCATACCGGACCAAAGACCATACATTTAGTTCCTGGTGAAACGGCGCACGCCTAAGCATGCACTCTACAAATACCTTCCACACATTCACGGTCTGTCTGGCAACGTATGGCAGGTAAACTGGGGCACCTGCCCCCTCCATCAGGGTGGGTGGGAGCCTATCGAACTGGGCTCATCCTTCAATCAAGGGCTTTTCCCAGCTGTCCCCCTTGTCTAGACACCGGACGGCGTGTTGTAGGTACGTGGCATAGTAATATAAATCTAATCTGGGGGCTTCCAGTCCCCCATCTTCATTAAGCCTTGTTAAAACATGATTGGCCACTCTGCTCCCTCATCCAGCCCAGTAGAGAGCCACCAACATTGAGCTCAACTGCCGGAACACCCTCATGGGGATGCTGCACAGTGAGTTTTGGATCACGTATAAACAACGTGGAAGAACAACCATTCTGGCTACAGCTACTCTTCCCATAAGAGAGAGCAGTAAGAAGTTCCAGAAAGCCACCAACAGTCTCAAGGTGTCAACCACCCCGATCTCGTTCAGCTATAACAGCCGCGATTCCACATGAGCAACCTGTATGCCTAGATATTGGAAGTGCCCAGTCACCCAAAACAGACCAAGTCTCAGAAGGCTGTACGGCGGCAACACCTCCATACCCGCCAATGGGAAAAGCAAGGACTTGCACCTATTCAGGCCAGACAGTAGTCAGCAACATCGTGCAGGGTCTTTTATAATTTGGGAACCGCCAAATAAGATGTTAATTTAATTTTAATATTTGTAGGGCGCCTGGGAGGCAGATTACTGGAAGGGTGGTGCTCTAACAAAACAGCCACCTTTTAAGAAGCTTCTTGAATTGTGACAGGTTAGGACATGCTCGTAGCTCCTCTGGTAGGCTATTCCAGTGGGCGGGGGCTAGATGAGAGAATGCCCTCCCTCCCATCTTGGTTTTTCTGAGTCTGCAGGTACGAGGCAGCCTTTGACTGCTAGATCTCAGGAGGCGCCCTGGAGAGTACCATTGCAGCTTCTCGGTTAAATATGTTGGTTCGTGTCCTTGCAGGGCTTTGAATGCCAGGCACAGGAGTTTAAAAATGTATCTTTTCCTAATAGGAAGCCAATGATGGTGCCGTAATAGAGGTAGTGATGGGGTTTGTGGCGACTTGTTTAGGGCCAGGCGTGCTGCCGTGTTTTGTACAACCTGCAGCCGTGATAACAGATCTTCTCTGATCCCTACCAGTAGAGAGTTCCCATAGTCTAGTCTACTGACTAAAAGCGCCTGAATGAGAACTTTCCTGGTGTGAAGGGGGATCCAGGGAAAGACTTTTCTTAGAATGTGCATTATGCCGAAGCACTTGCCAGAGGTAATTTTTACGTGCTCCTCCACCGAGAGTTTGTCATCAATCACCACACCCAGGTCCTTTGCACATTTTTTTGGAATGGGAGCTTCCCCAAATTCTTATGGCCACCACTCCGTGGACCATAACTCCTCAGCTTTGCCGAATAGCAAGATCTCAGTTTTACTAGAGTTCAGTTGTAAAATGTTCTTGCTCATACAGGTAGCGGTTTGTAGCATGCAGCTCTTGAATTTTTCTCTGGTGAAGGCAGGGTCTTTCCCAAGGGGGACTATCACCTGTGTGTCGTCTGCATAGGAGATCGTATGGAACCCACATGATCTAATAATTGAGGCCAGTGTGGAGACATAAATATTGAACAGGGTGGGATTTAGGATGGAACCGTGTGGTACCCCCTTGTCCACCACTGTCGTTTGAGATACAAACGTATCCATTTGTACACACTGTGTTCTTTCTGTCAGGAAGCTATGTATCCAATTTAAGGCCAGGCCTCTGACACCAATCCCTCGCAGTTTATCCAGAAGGACACTGTGAGAGATGGTGTCAAAGGCTGCTGACAGATCCAGGATAACTAGTATAGCGGGAGTTCCTTCATCCAATAGCATCCTTACTGAGTCTCTGACCTCTGTTAAAGCCGATTCCGTGCTGTGACCAGCACGGAAGCCTGACTGCGATGGGTCAAGCAGATGATATTGTTCTAAATAGGAAGTTAGTTGTCGATTAATCAGAGATTCCATGATTTTAGAACAAAATGGAAGAAGAGAGATAGGCCTATAGTTTTGTAGGTCTGCAGGATCTGCATGTGGTTTTTTGCGTAATGGCTTTATATATGCCTTTTTCCATTTTGCCGGGAACGTGGCTGTGTCCAGAGATAGGTTACATACATCCGTGATTGAGGAGGATAAGGCAGGAGCTAGATCTGCGATGATGTGAGGGGGCCACATCTGACGGCGAGCCTGATTTAGTGTGTGGCAGTAAGGCACGCACTTGCTCGCTGGTAATGGATGCGAAGGTCTCTAAGCTATGTGAATGTGAATATTTATCTGACGTGCCATAAGGTGCCAGGAAGATAGAAAGTTGGGAGAAAATCAGGTTATGAAAAGAAAATAGGACTGGGTTTTCCAAGGGAGGTTTATAAAAGTGTAATCAATTAGATTGAGAAAGCAGAAATATGAGGGATGGTTGTTGTTTTCATATCGGAAAATAATCAGTATACTTCAAAACTGACACATAGGAGATTTGGAAATCACGAGGGCAATGGTTGATAATTTATTTGCAGAAAGCTCCTTTGAAGACTATAGGTGAATGGGACAAATCTATCAGAACACTCAAATGTAATCAGCTCCACTTGTGATCCAGTCATAGAAAAAAGGAGACTAGAAGCTGGAAAGAAGATTGTAAATACAATACTAATGTATTAATAGGTACTAGTTTTTTGAGGATGCAATTCTAAGCCTCATAGGTGTTTTATTATATTTCAGCTTATATTAATAAATGTAATCAAAATACATCTAGCCAATGTTCAAGATGTCAAAGTATGGGTATGCCCAATGTAAGAGAAGTACAGGAGATTCGTCTTTACTGCATAGACAAGTGTGTTGGAGTTGAAGTAAACTCAGATCCTGTTTTGTCACTATTGGGCAGCTGTAAATATCTAAATATATTTATCTATATATATCTAAAGAAAAACCCACACATGGAGGTTCGCAAAAATAGTTGAATTTTGAGAATGTTTTTAATTCAATAATTAACTGAAAACTGTTTGGTTGAAGCTTGAAAGTCTAGTTATTCTACTATTTTCTCTTTTCTACTCTTGTATATTTGAAACTTTGTTAAGAAATCAGTAAAAAAAAAAAAAAAAGAAAAGGCAAAACGAGGCAACATACCAAATTGAACAGACACCAAAAATACAAACGAAGCAAGAAAGCACCTTTGCACAAAATCTTGAGGCGAATATGGTAGAACAAGGTGACCACCAGCACAATGGTAGTCACATCATTAATGGACAAACAACTTCTATTTAAAGCTAGATAATTAATGACACATTAACATGCTCAGAACATCCGGCTTGAAATGAGAACCACAGTCATGCTTAACAAACATTTGCAAATAACGTCATAGAAGACAGTACAAAGCAACAGAGAATGCAGGCAAAGATCTAAGAAATTGCCTTACGGTTAAAACCTACCTGATTTTAGAGACAGACAAATGGCTTTCTTCCACGTGCTCTATGGCTACAGTGTTTTGGTATGTTAGTGGTTAAACAGATGCCTCGTTTATTGTGGAGCACGGAACTAACAGCAACACATTACCAAAGACCAGTGCATGCCCCAAAGCCATGCATTGTGGATAGTTTCAACAAGGCATTCATTTTAATAACTTATGTTTTTTTAAATGTAGACGTTTGCGACTGGAGGGGTAAAACAGTAAGTTTACATTTCTTTCTAGCAATATAAGTATTGTAACCCTTTTTTCCAACAGCAAACGCAGAATCAAAGATTTATAAAATCTAAAATTAGCTAATAAAACATAAAACTGTAATTTAGATAATGAAGTACTTCCACTTACATTATTCGTTTCTGCAAAGGAGAAAGCCTGTCCACCCACGATTCATCAGCAGGAGGACTTTGCTGCAAGTCACTGTTTATCTATGAAAATTGACACAATAGAATTAATGAAGCAGAAAAAGGTTCCTTAGTGTTATTGAGACTTAGAAAGATAGAGAAACAAAAAGGAAAAGAAAGAGAAGAAAACAGAAATACAAAATGGATAGAAAAAACGGGGCCCCAGGAAAGAGCACACCACTCCACAGACAGCTGTAATTCCTTTATTGTGAAATGTGCAGAGGTACAGATAAGAAACGAGTGAACACATTTAAGCGAGATTCGCCTTGCTCGCAAGAATTGTGGAGCAAGGCGTTTCTCCGTCATGAGCAAGGCGACCCCATTGCCCAGGGTCAGCCTAAAATTGAAGTGGAGGGGGTGCATGGCAAGGACCCCATCCCATGAGACCGGCTCAATTACTGAATGCTGGGAGACCAGCCCCGGGCACAGTAGTTTCCCTGCCCGCAACAACTCCCGCCAGGTGGCAGAAAACATGTCTTTCCTGTGAGCAGGAACACGGGAAGGGTAGGTATGTCTGCTTCCCCTAGTGGGAGGTTTTAAAATGCTCCCGCTGGTTGGGAGCACACTTTAGTTTCCCTGCCCACACTCTTGTGGGCAGGGAAAAATACATTGCTCTCATCTGGCAGGAGCAAACAAAACCAGTTGCTCCCACCAAGCAGGAGCAATGCCAGCTTGCGCAGCACCCAGGATGGGTTCCAGGGCCCATATCTTTCAAAGGGAGGGGCATGCAGCCCACCTCCCATAGCCACTATGGGAGGTGGGCTGCATGCCCCTCCCTTTGAAAGATATGTTTTGGCACCAGGGGGCCAGTATTGGCTCACGGAGGGAGGGCTGCACATCCCACTCTAAAAAAAACCCTGGGGATGGGATCCTAAGGGACCCTTCTGGCTCGGGGAGGGAAGTCATGCCCCTTCTACTCGTTGGGCACTGGCGGGGAGGTGAGGACATCTGAGGTGCATAAGTAGGCATCCCCGGAGAGGAGACCGGAGGGCGTCAGAACTGGTTCCTTACTGCCGGAAGGCGCGTGCTTATCTTGCTGCCCTGGAGAAGATGCTGATGAGGCGATGAGGCGATACCCATGACCAAAGAGCCCCCAGACAGCACATGCACGAAGCCCAGGTAGGAGAGAGCAAGACGCAGGGTGCTGTGCGCTGCAGAGGGGTGCTGGGCGAGAGCCTGGAGACAGCAGATGCTTAGGTGGGCTGTAAGAGAATAGAAAACACACCATTCTGACAGAAAGAAAGAGGGAGGGGGCACATGTAAGCAAAATGGGCCTGCTAGGCCTGAAGCCCAAACTAAGAGAAAAGAGACATGGCCTACATCAAAACAAAATGGTGATGCAGTGAGAAGGACACCAACACCAATTACAAGAATCCGCAGTCTAGAATGCCGGTGATTAGAAAGGGTCAATGTTCTAACCTCATCTCAATATTGGAAGGCAGAGGGGCTTTTGGCACCTTGGTGTGTCACGCGTTTGCTCGTGGGGAATGTCATTCCACGGAGGCATCCTGCAGGCACTGGAAGGAGTAACAGGATTGATCAACCCTGCAAAGAAGGGCCTAATGTATGAAACAGAGACCCCTCTTCCCCCAGATTACCTGGAACTAACTTTAATTTTGTGCCTCTGATGCCTCCCAAAAAACAGGCACAAAAAAGGTTACTAGATTTTACAGTGTCACAGTGAAATAGGGCAATTTCTACACGTCGCAAATAGTGATTTGGGTCAAGAGGACCCACCAGGCAGATAATATGCCCCTTAAGAAAGAAGATCTGCTTAACAGTCTGCAATAGCTTACAGCTGAGCAGGCAGACAAAATTAAATCAAACATGCAGAAAGGGCTATCTGAGATTAAATCAGTCACCAGCCAAAAAATCGTGGAGCTATGCATGCATATAAATACAGTAGGGCATAGTTCATGAAGCAGAACATTGCCTTTGAAACACAAAGACGACTGAAGACACATTACAAATAGAGATCACGACTTTGAGTACAGAGGTTAGGCCTGCCATACTTAAAAGTTAAGAACTAGACAATATGATGATGTATGATAATATCCGTATTACAAATCTGATCAAAGGAGCAGATGACGACTTGCAACTGTTCATTCAAGTGCTCTTCTCCTCAGTGACGGGAGAAGGCAGAACAGAGCCTCACGTTGAGAGAATACACAGGGCAGGTCCCAGGAGAACAAAAGTCATAGGCAGGCCAAGAGACGTTTTGGTTAAACTAAGCAGTAACAAGACCAAAGGAAGGATCTAAGCAGCAGCGAGAAGGATGGATAGCATCTTTTAATAGGCTACCTGTTTTCTCTTCACCACGACATCGCACCAGTGACCTGGAAGCAAAGACAAAAATGCTGTCCATTACAGAGAAGCTACAGTCGGAAAAGTTAAGATACCATTGGACAAATCATTTTAGCTTTGTATTGGATCATAAAAAAAAGTCACTCATCATTTCACAACTTTGGATGCAGCAGCTCATTTACTTTAAATTTCTCTAGAGGTCTCATGAAAAGAGGCAACCACTAATGATGATTCCAGTGGACTCGAGGGAGCAAGGCCTTTCTTTCTGGGCTGGTCAAAACCAAAAGCACAAAGACAAAGGGAAAATAAAAAGGCAAAACAGGCTTAACAGAGACAAATAATAAACGGCTACACCTCTACGGCAATGATTAAAGGACTCTGCTGAGAAACTGGACTTGATTAATACACATTATTGTAGGAACAAAACTGAAGTTGCTATTCAAAGGACCACTGAAGGAGGTGCAACATCTGATCTACCACAGCATGAAGATCTATCAAGATTTCTCTCAAAATTACAGTAGGCGGTACTGGCTCAGTAGAAGTATAGGAAACAATCTCATCCACAGTGTGACAACGTGACCCAAATGGATTGGGTACCTGGTGAGCCACTCTCAGAGGAGAGGCTATTTTCGCACTGCATAATCCATAACACTAATTTTAAATAACTCTACATCCATGTAAAGTTATCTTTGTTAGTTGTTCGGGAGGAGAATGTAGGGGGAACCATCTGGTCTCTACCTTGGGAAAAAACACTAAGTCCTACTGTGGTATTTCATTGAGTCTCAAAGTCAGAGGCTTCCACAGGGCAAGAAAGTCAAAAGTAGCGTTGATACACCGGACACAAAAATCACAATATAAGCTTAAGCTCATTTCACTAAACATGTTATGTTATGTTATTAATGCTTATAGAGAGCACGATTACCCTAAGGGTCCTGGCGCTGAGCACTGATTACCTGAGGAGCATAGATTTAAAAATGGGAAAAGAACCATGTCTTTAGGCCTTTCCTAAAAGAGGTGAGATCAGAAGCATTTCTCAAGGGGAAAGGCAGTTCATTCCAAGCTTTAGCGGCACAATATGCAAAGCTTCTGCCTCCCCAGTTTGTTTTCTTAAAAGAGGGAATTTTCACTTGTTTGGAACCTGTAGACCTTAGAGTTCTGTTTGGGATATACCATGAAAACTTAGATTTCAGAAACTCAGGGCCTGTTCCATTCAAAGCTTTAAACACAATACAAAGCGCCTTGAAGCGAGATCTCAGAGGGATTGGGAGCCAATGCAATTTCTTAAGTTCTTCCTTAACTGAGACAAACCTAGGTGTCCCGGTAAGTAGTCTGGCCGCTGCATTCTGGGCCACTTGCAACCTGTTCAGATGTTGTTTTTGAACATTAAGATATAAACTGTTGCAGTAGTCGATACGCGACATTATAAGTGCCGTCACCACAGTCCTCAGACTCCCTTCAGACAGGAAGAACCTGATTTTCTTAATTATTCTGAGAACCATGAAGAGTCTTAACATCAGAGTCTTAACTCCCAGAACAAAATACTTAAATTATTGCAAGCTATGGAGAAGGTCATTTTGATATAATAGCACTCAAAGAAACACAGCTGTGAAAACATGATCATCTGCTGAAGACTAGGGAGTATTCCTTGGCATTCCAATTGTGTAAACATGCGAAACATAGACTGCTTGCTCACTTTTTTCACTAGTCATTGGGCTTTAGCCCTACTACCCACAGAAATTATAGGGATAGTAGATTTCCTATGGTTTTAAACCACCTCCAACAAAGGCAGATAAAAGGAATCACAGTTTATGCCCCTAATGTTGGCAAAGACAAGCTTCTGATCTCGTTCTTATATGCTATAGAGGACTATTAAAAGGGGGACATGATATTACTAGGTGACTTTAAAGCAGTGTGGAATGCGAAGGATGACAGATATGAAGTAAATAATCTAAACTCAGGGGTGTTTTCTAAAACTCTCAAACAACCTTTAAAATCTCTAGGCCTAAGACATACATGGTGACAACTTAACCCAGACGAAATAGATTATACTTGTCTCACATGTACATCGATTCTACTCCATTATTCACTAAGTGATTGTTATCAACATATTGCTGCCAAAAGTGAAAGAGTTAAAATAACCCAATAACACTCACAGATCACTGCTCTGCAGTTATTCACGGTTGGAGTTGCAAGAGGGACAAAGGATTGTTCAGCTACCCCTTATTAAGAAACCAGTTTTTAAGGAAGAGCTAAAAAATCATATCCTGGAGTACTTTAAAAGGATGATTATGGATGATTTTAAACCGGCAGCCAAAGTCAAGTTTACAAGACTGATGATAGCCCTTAAAAGACTCCAGAGACAGATCAAGCAATTACTGAGCAAACTCTACTAACAAAGTGGAACACACGTTACTTCGTCTTCAACAGTGGGCCATTGAACAGGTGGGTACCAACTTAGCAAAAGAGCTACGTCAGAGACTACAGAATACTTATAGGCGATATATTCTATTCTTTGAATCCCTTGGTTAGAACACAGGATGAAAAGCTGGTGGTCTTCAGTGATTTTCACCACACTTTCCGCATCAGGTGCCTTGAGGGAAGAAAAGGTTGAAGGAGGCCGATCAAGATGAATCTCTAGACTTTTCACCTATTCCTCACCTTTAATTAAACTTCAGGGAAGAGCTGGAAACCCCCATCTATAAAGAAGAGGTTCAAGCATCAATTAGCAGCTGAAAACCCATACATTTTCAGGACCTGACGAGTTGAAAAGAATATTCTGCAGGACATTTGCCTCTATCATGGCCCCTCATCTTAAAACCCTAATCAACGCTATTGTGTCTGAGGGAAGGGTGAAACACTCCATGGAGGAGGAATTCATTACTCTTGTACCAAAACTGGGTAAAAAAAACATGGTGTGGTATATCTTATAGACCGGTAGCCTTGCCCGAGTCAATGCTAAATTGAACACTAAAATATTAGCACACACATGACAGTATTCATGAGATTGTCCAATTAACAGAAAAAAACCAAAAGAAAGAGATACAGGCTAGTTTGGTGTTGCTTGATGCCGAGAAGTACTTTGACAGAGTAGATTGGCAGTTCCACGCGAAGATGATTCAAGCTTTTGGATTTGGTCCCAAATTTACAGATATGCTATTTGCAGGATACAAGATACCTAGATTCCGGTGCAGTGTTCAGCTCTCTAGGGCCTTCCTGCTCTGGGGGGGCCCAACAAGGTTGTCTTGTTTCTCCTCTCCTGTTTGCACTAAGCACAGAACCGTTGGCTATACAAATTTGGGAAGATAATTCAATACAAGGACTACCCTTTGGTTCAGATCATCACAAAATATCGCCGTTTGCCGATGCCATACTGCTCACTCTATCCTTCCCAGACACATCACTAGCGGGGATACAACATCAGTCCATAAACTTTGAAAATCAATTAAATACCCATGGGACTGGGGTACAAATCAGCCAACTTTTGAGCCTTGTTGTCAACTTTATGGGAGGGTTGTTTAGGCAGTGGTCTCATTTTATTGTGGCCGGGGAGTAGAAATGTGATTAAAGTAAATGTCCTTTCATGAATGCTGTACCTCTTTCAAGCTTTGCCGATTAAAATACCAACCAACATCTTTGCACTCATCAAGCAGCTTACCCTAAAATTTGTTTGGCAAAATAAAAGAGCCAGATTGCATCCAAGGTTCTCTGCTTCCCAAAGAAATCAGGTGTCATGGTCCTCCCAGATTTCTGACCTATTATCGAGCAACACAACTTTGAGTCATTGTGGATTAGTCACTGTGAGAAACAGACAAATTGTGGGTACATGGGAATGGAGCAATAATGGGAACCATATGGGACCTTGTTTGGAAACTTGCTGAAGACAAGCATTTAAACGCTTAACTTGGTACCCCTGGTAAGAAGTTTAATTTGGACGGGACAGAAAACTACATTCAACTCAAAAATTGGGTATTAAACCCTGAATTTAAATAAGCAGCAAAAAGAGATTTGACCTTCTTTGAGAAACTTGTAGAAGAAACTATAGGTCTCATCTCCACCTTACATAGGCTCCTATAGGAAATAGCAGAGCCAGTACTGCAGCCATCAAAAACCAATGGGCTGACTTGTTGAAAACTGAAATAAATAAGAAGCAATGGGAAGTCCTATGCAGCGATAAGAGAAGGAAATCCAAGGGTATCCTGGGGCAGGAGGCACAATACAAAACATGATGGCCTAACGGCTAGGGTGGTCGACCTCAAATCTGGGGAACCAGGTTGGAGTCTCGGCAAGTACGTGCAACATCCTGTGATTCTGGGCAAATCACTTAATCTCCCGCGCCAAACAAAAATGAATGTGTCCTCATGTAATGCAACTGGTGCTCATGTAAAGCGCTCTGATACCCGATTCCCTCGGGTCAAGTTTGCGCTATATTAAACTCCGTAAAAAAAAAAAAAAAGAAAATATGCCAACCTCAAACGATATCTGCTGGAGAGAGTGTGGTATGAGAGAAATTTCAAACATATATGGTGGTAATCTCCACTTATCTAACCATTGTGGGGAGAAGCTTTAGACAGCGTGCAGAAGATACTGGAATATCCCATATCATGCAACACAGCTCATGTATATTGGTGATGTGCCATCCCACTCTACAACATCAAACTAAAGCTGATCACCTATTGATATGGAACTGTTTAGGAGCCGCAAAGAATACATTGTAGACGAAGAGGGAACACCCACCCCCAACCCCCAGTCTCGCTTTGGTACCTTAGACTATGGAAGCTGTAAGCCATAGAAAAGTTCTCTCATTCTTTATCTGCAGCTAAATTACACTTTTAAGATATATACGACCCACTGTTGGGGTTTTTGGAGGAGGGATTTCAAGAACTATTTGCCCTGACAGACTGCTAACCCTGAAAATATGTAATTGATATCTAGATATCACAGAGCATCTCAAGCAAACATACAAGGCGGACATTGGCTGCAAAAGGTCTGGGAAGACAGTTAATCTTAAGGGTTGAGAATATTAAGCTAGATAAGACTTTGACTAAATTGTAATGTAAGGAGAGTTTGGTCTTCTCCTAAGCTTGGAGTGCAGACCAGGAATTTGAAGAAATATGGGAATTGGAGTGGCACACGAAACAGAATATTATGTTTTAAAAATGCGCAAAGTAGTCCATGGCATCCATGAATATCTGCATTTTCTGGAAAAAGGAATCGCTATTTATTAATGGCACAGCTGCTTTAATCAAGATGATGGTCCTCCTTAGACAGCAGTTCATCAGAGTGTATTCTCTTTCCTACAGAGGTGGATATTTAGTAAATTAGGTAGTATGCTCTCCTTACTGATATTGACAAATGCAAGACTCAAGCTCAAGCTGAAGAATTGGAAACGGACGTATGAGTGTGGTGTGCTAGTTATTCCCGATTTACTATTTGACCTCCAAGTTACAACATCTCCCTAATGACTTTTTAGTTGAGAAAGTAACCTGCTGGTGAGATGCCATGGCATCAAGTCACTAAAGTACCAGTTTTTGAGCATATGGAAATTACAACCCAATGTATTCCATCTGGTCCCTCTGATTTCCATAATCTGGAAGTGGGCAAGAAATAGAATATTAAAATCAGTGCCATTCCCAACTGAGGTGCCAATTTGGAGAAGAAAGTGCTTTCGGGAGCTATATATCGAGGCTGGTATGTCTGACTGGGTCTATTGAAGAACAACACATACATGAAACAAACCTTTTTAACCTTTTTTACAGGGCAGGTATGTTTTATGTTTGGGTGGGAAAATTAACTAAGGCATCTTGGGATGCATGGGAAGAGTTTCACTGTCATACAATATTTTATGTACTGCACATACTTAAAAAGGCTGGACATTCTGCTGTCCTCTTTGTGTCGTTCAAAATCATATCTGTTTAGGCTGAAGTAGGAAAAAGACTGTAGAAAGCAAAGGTCAGATGTAGATTGGGCCAAGGAAATAATGTACATCAAGGCATCAGCCAGTAGAGCTAGATTTTCCTGAACTCGGTTAAAATTTCTACATCAGCCATGTCTTGCCCTGCAATAATCCATCCTCAATGCAGTCTACATGCTCCCTAGGTCTGGTATTGACCATACTGACTTTTTTAATATGGTCTGATCCAGTGGGTGGTGTTGGTTTCTGGACACAGGTAGTCGACAGATGAGGACCAAGATACTTAAGTCTCTTTTGCACTGCGTACTGGTTCTACAAACTGAGCACAGAAAAGGCAATGCTCAGATCAGGTTTTTCGTATTGAATCTGCCCCCAGTCAGAGACAAATGAAACTGCACTGGATACAAACTGTGAGACCTAGGTTTGATAGGGGGTGAATGGATTTGTGTTGGGAATAGGGTTATTAGATGTGTGGCCAGCACAAGTAATAGTTGCTCAATTATCCTCAGTGGGAACCAAACACCTCATTGTAGCACTTGACTCTCATAGGGTAGAGAGGTGGAGCAGTTGAAGGCCTACTCAAGGGAGGTGGTGTGGGCTAAGAGTCACCAATTACTGCCATCCAATAATAACACTCAATAAATGATTATCCAGTCAGTACTTTTTCTTTAAAAAAGGAGAAGTGCCTTTATTACGCAAACACTACTAAATACTACAAAATATTTTACAAATATACATTGGCAGACGGAATATACCATAGATGGCATTGGGTAATCACTGGTGACCCCTTAGAGGGGTCACCCAAACATATCAAGTGAGCTTAACAGTAATTGTGTATTAACTCTATTACTCTGGCATGAAACTTTGTAAAAAGTGCAATGAGAACACACCCATAAAACATGCAATTATCCTAAAAACCCAATAACCATTTATTAGAAATTTGCATTCTGTTTGAGCATTCTTTCAAATATTTGTCATGAAACTGTAGCAATCAGTATAACCCTTAGAAGGCATCACTGTATTTTAGCAAGGTAAAAATACTTTGCAGGATAACCACACATTTAGCCCCTAGGAGGCATGACCACACGAAATAAAGCATTACAAAATAACCACACATGCGCATAACCAAACATCAATGCATTAAGCATTTCTAGGCCTTCCAGGCCTTTCACAATGTTCTCAAACACAAGGTCCCTAGAATCCAAACTATCGCCAGCTGTAGAACAAGAGTTCCAGCCATGGGAGAGCTTGAAAATGAGAAAGGGAAGATGATGATTTTGCCCCCTCACCCAACTTAGGGGGAGGACCCAGAAGATGATCCAAGGAGAAAGAGCACGTCGTGCTGAACTTTGCCGGTAGTGGTCCCATCACTCTAGGACCATCACAGGCTCAGCTAGGTCAAAAATGTGTTTTAAAAGGAATGCCCCGCAAATCATTATGGGGCAAGAATCCAGAGCACAGTGAATATCATAGTATTGGCTTTCCCACTGAGCCTGGGAGAGCTGCTTGAGATTTCACTGGTTGTTGTCTTTAAATGCGGCCTCGAGCTTTGTTTCTCTTTTTCGTGGACGGTGCCTGGTCCCACGCCGGCAGCCCAGAGCTTGCCAGTGTTGAGGGCAGCACAGGGAGCCCACCCCCAGCTGCCCTCCCTGGCTTCTCGCTCCGGTAGCACGACCAAGTGCAGGAGCCGGCAGCCTTTATTTGTGTCTGCCTGGATGTGTAAGGTTGGGACAGCCTCCTGATGCCATTCTGAGGCCCAGTAATGGGGTCCTGTGCCCCTCCTGTTTTCTTTGCTTCCCCACATCCTTGCAGTGCTGGTGGTCTGGGGATGGGTTTCCGGTCCCTATTTTCATAAGTCCACCCAGGGAATGTGGTCCCTGGGCGAGATGAGAACACGAGGAGGAGGCCCCCACGCAGGCCCTCTCTCCAAAAGTGATATACAGCTTTCTTGCACTGTCCCCCGCACCCTGGTCTACCCTGGGGGAAATTGATCAAACGGCAGCAGAGCCCCACGTGCTCTGAGGGAGGAAATTAGGACAAAGGTTGCCAAACTTTAGAGTGCCATACCACAGGCGCCGCTGAGCCGATTTGGATGATCTTGGGCTCATTTTACTCCTGGTAGCGAGCTCTATCCACCAGGAGAAATTGCAACAGCCTCCTCACCTCCAAAGCGGTGCAGTCCTCAAATATCTAGTCCTCATGGTTCCCTACGCCAGTTCTCCTTTGTGGCATTGTTGGTGGGTGCAGAAAAGTCCAGGGCTTCTCTGAAATTGTCCTCAGGGGGGACTAAGGGGGCCAGACTCCCTGGCACTTAGGGAGACCCAGTGATCCTGGGATCAACTGGACAGAGTCCTGGGTCCTGAATTAGGTTCAGGGAGTTCCTCCTTTCAGTTCTCATTCAGGGAGTTCCTCCTTTCAGTTCTCCATGGCAGTCCCAGGATCCAGCAACACAGTAGTTAGAACATCTGCAGGCAAGAGAGAAGTCTCTCCCTTGTGCAAGAGTTTTTAAAGGGGAGAGAAAGGTTCCAGAAGACAGGCCCCCCCAGGACAACATAGGGCGCCACAGCACCTCTCCACCCCTGTCCCAACCCTCCTGCAGAGCAGGCTGGATCAGTCCAAAAGGGTGTCATCTAAGAGTCACTGGTCACATCCCCTCCAGGGTCTGGGCACTCCTTTGTTCAGTGGGCTTGGGCAGGCCCACTCTAGTACAGTGTAACAGCAGAGTGATTGATATAGGTAATTCTGCCCTACCCCTTTCCAGCTGGGAGAAGTACTGCTAATTGCTCCTTTTGTGTGGGGTGACCTTTGTTCCTCCTGCTGGAGAGAAATGTAATTAACTGGACACAGCAGGGGGACAAAAGGCCTGGGCTCTGATACTGAGCTGAGCCAGGAAAATATGAAAACTCTGGATAACCCATAAAATATAAAGATAGCATTTTGGAAGTTACAATAATTTGTTTCCCACAGGTTACACTGTAATTAGAGGCATCAATAGTCTCTATAGGCCAAGGGGAAGTGAAACTACATTCTAAGGCAGATCACACCCTATGTGTATAATGGTGTGTCACTACAGTTAAAACCATAAAGCACACTCACTTTCTCTAATAGTGTACACTACAATAATGAGACCTATCCCAGGTGAATACCTAACCCTGCAGAGTAACCATTGCACCAGGCTACCTGTGCGCTGTTACCAGGCTGTGGCCATCAGTAGTCTCCCGCATGCAGCCCACACATGTGTTCATGTGTAACCTGTCAAGTGCCCCTTAACCTTGCTGTGTCACCTTATCTTAAAAGGTGGATATCGGTGGTAAACATGCACAGTCAGTTTACCATGTAATTACTGTGTGGCTCAACCACAGCAAAAAGTTAAAACAAGCATTTGCAATGCAATAGGTCTCGCATTTACGCGAGTTTGAGCTATTCGCATTGTAAATTACAATGTCTTTAATTTATGTTTTGGTTTTTAAAACAAATAAAAGGCATTGTTATTTGCAATGCTAGTAGCTTAAACTCTCGCAAATGCGAGACCTATTGCATTGCAAATGCCTGTTTTATGATTGTCTCTACATGCTGTCAGTCATGAACGCTTGGCCAATGGCTGTGCATAGTGACAACAGCAGAAGTCGAAAAAAGGATAGATTGTTTGAAGAACCTTAAATAGCAGAAGATGTGAACGTGTGATAGAGTTACGGTAATAATATTTTCACGGGAGTCTTTTTTTTTTTAATCACATACAGCTACTTAGATCCAAACATGGAAGCATGTCTCCGCTTACCTGTGAAATACATGTGGAGATATACTAGTTGCTATTTCAATTTTCACAAACCAAACATATAAATGGATAGGTACGAATAAGATGAGAAATAAATTAGAATGGATGTATATAGACGGAAATATCCTAGATCTAAATACCATAAAACAGGGAGCCATAATTATTACCCACATCATTAGTGGCCATTTATTGACCTAGAAGGGTTGAAATGCTGAGCTGGTAGTGCTGTATTTCAAGTGTGCAGCCAAGTGACTCATTTGTGGCACTGAGCACGAGCACTACTTCTAGAGGATTGTGAGTTACTTTTCACAATCAGACTTTGCCCTAGAGCAACAGAGAGAAAAAGAAGACAAATGAAAACAAAAGGTAACAAAGACAGAAAAACAGTGGCAAAGTTAGAAAGCAGGAATGCACTTGTAAGAGAGCAAAAAGGATACAGGATGAGTATAGTGGTGGAATGAGGCTAAGAAGGGAGTCTGGGCTATTTGCAATGATAGCATTTCGCAGCACCAGCGGAAGCACTTCCAAGAAAAGCATTGGACCACTGTATTTGTTATATTTTAAATTTTTACAAATGAAGTAGAGGTGTTACCACCGGGTGACACACAGATCTGATCAGCAAGCACTTTATTCACTGAGCTATCTGTGCGACTTTATCCAGGCATTACTGAAGAACGCAGCAGTTCAAGCTAAGGTTGGAAGCCAGTGCTTTGCCTTTCAAACGTTTCATGTTTGACTTTCTCCCCAGATCCGGACATTTGTCTGAAGTCGGGGACTGGAGGTTTGAGGAGAAATGCTGAAACGTGTTTTTACATAGGATTGTTGTATGTATTTCAAAGAGCGGCTGTGTGACAGCGGGAAGAAGCGCTGAAGGAGGGGGTTAGGCGCTACAAAGTCAGAATTGGATTTTATCAGTGGTGAGGCATGGAGAAGAAAACATGTTGAATGCAGCAAACCATACACGCCCACAGACCCGACAGAGGTGGGCGACTTATGGTTTTTGAAGCCCACAATGGCAATATCATGGCTGTCTCCCGCATAACATTGCCTCCGCTTCTTTATAAGGCAAAGGAGAAATACATTCCCCCCGAATTTTTCATCTCCCACTTTCATATTCCAAAATGTTACCCTGTATGGCAAACATTTTGCAATCACATTACAAACCCTTCTTCGTGTTTTTGCCTGCCATTAAAGTTATTGCATCGAAGCCTCACGTTTAATATTTTTTGTTTGTTTCGCTTCTTATTTGGTTTCCCTGCACCTGAAGAAGTTCGTTTTCAGTGTCCATTTTCTATAGCATGCGCTTTTATACACTGCTGGTTGCAGCAAATCATTAAGGTCGTTTTTAAGAAGCAGCATTCAATGCCTTTCCTTATTAACAGTACAGCTGTTCCTGTCATATTTCCTCAGACAAATGTGAAATTCTAAATTAAGCTCATTGTATTTTAACCCGTCTGCTCTTTATCACGTTTTAGGTAGGAAGGAGCTAATAACAACGCAGCATTCTATTTACATAAATGTTAATAGTAGATCCAAGAGGTTTGTTTACCTATTTGTAGAAACAAATGGTAAAATAAACATATTTCACTTAAAAATACCCCGACTGATACAGAATCACATGGTCTTTTTACCAGCCGCTTATTTATTGTAATTATGATGAAACAGGGTTTTCGTTTGAGAGTATTACTGTTTTATTTTTATGTTTTACTTTTCTTCTGGTTAATTGTTTGAGCTGTGCAGTAGACAAAATGATGGTGATCTACTCCATATTTTTAAATGCTGCCTAATATTCTACTCTACAGAATACGGTAAAATAGAAAAGTTGGAGTGCATTAAAGATATTTTGGTTTTACTGAATATTGTTCGTTGTAATGCCCATAAGAAAAACTGGTGGCTGAATGGTATTGACAGAGACATTAAAAACAGAGCCAGAAACATACTTTGAATGCACATTTCAGTGTTAAGAGGCCAGACTGTATGTATTAAAACTGAAAACTTAATAAAATTCTGTGTGAAAAAAAAAGAGGACAGTTCCCTACTGCAGAAACACAAGATAGGTTTGCCAGCTTTATTCAGTCTGTGTATTTGGTTTTGAACGTACATGTCAATTACAATAGCTATCAGAAGACATTCAGAAGCAGAACTTATGAGCAAAATGGTGTTTACAGGTCTGGTTAATGAAACAAGCATTGACAAAGCCTACCAGTCTGCTCTTCAAAAGCTTGCAATTTGCAAACATATGCATTAAGCATCAAACGAAGTTCTTTGCCAATAGTTTTTACTGATTCTGAGGCAGTATCTCTGATGTTGTGCAGCATTGCCAATGAAACAAGCATTGGTCGCGCGGCCGCGACAATGACACGGCCGCGCGGCCTCGAAAGTGATCGCGGACGCGAACAAGCACGGCGGAGTAAGACACATGGCGGCTGCGCGCGTGCACGCTCACGTGCACACAAGCTTTAGGCCACAGGCAGCACTTGGAAAACCCGCACACAAAATGTGTCATCCAGACCAGCGCATGCGCTGGATCAGGCGAGACCTAAAAACAGGTGATCGAAAAAGCAAAACATCTGGGCGTATTGCTGGGGTAGAACCCAGGGCAACAACATGCAGGAGGGGCTGGGTACAGCAAAAATCCAAGTGATATGAGTCATTACAGTTGAGAGGCTAAACGTATATCTGAGAGACTAGAATAAATTGTGGACTGTATTTCAGCAGGATATGCAGAAGTTGACTCAAGATGAAAATCCTTTTACAAAGGTGTGAGGAGGAAACCCAAATGATGTGCTAATAAAAAACACATGTAGAATTCACTGTAATCAGACTGAAATACGAAAAGAGAGGACAGCAACAAATCAGTCCATCTTCAAAGGACAGCAACAGATCAGTCCATCTTCAACATTCAGACAGTCTGCTACTCAGAGCAGCTCATTTAATCAAAAAACAATAATTTAGGCAGTTGATCATTTCCTTCACATAGGTATGCACAAATTATTAGCTAACTTTGTACCATAGGTATTTTATCAGATTAGTGATAGATTCCATACATCACTGTGTTCCCTAATAATTCCCTAAATGATTCAAGTGTCTTCGAACACTTTATGCCTCATTGAAAAGAAAGTTTTTGCTATTGAAAAAAATTAGAATTTTATACATATGCAATACATACCGAATTTCTTAATAAAGGAGTAGATTCTGATGAAACTGTCCGCTGATTAACATCACTTTTCACAAACAAAAATATGACGGCACTGCAAGAATAACATAAAAATACATTTAAAGTGTGAACAGAAAGAAAAAACGTTATAAAACA
The DNA here is from genome assembly GCF_964204655.1 of Triturus cristatus. Taxonomy (NCBI): domain Eukaryota; kingdom Metazoa; phylum Chordata; class Amphibia; order Caudata; family Salamandridae; genus Triturus; species Triturus cristatus. The sequence goes on along the minus strand of NC_140582.1, from coordinate 575,316,801 downwards.
GAAAAAATGTTTTTCAAAATTAGGCACTATCACCGTTAGTTCCATCAGTAGCGGCCCGTCCCCTGCCAAAGTGTGTGTGTGGGGGTGGGGAGGTGGGCTGGGGACAAAGGAAAGAGGTGGGGAGGGTTTGGGGGGGCAGAAAAAGAAAATAAACTTACCTTGCTGCTGCTGCCCTCTCCGGTGCATCGCCTCGTCCTTCTTCTGGTCCTGAGCACAGGCTCCCAGCCTGCCCTGCGGCCAATCCTGAAGCTGCTGTCGCATGAGAGCAGCTTCAGGGTTGGCCGGAGTGCTGGCAACTTGCTCTCCCAGGCAGACTAGGAGCCTATGCCTGCTCTCTCCAGCCCCAGCAAACAGCTGAGCCTAGAGAGAGCTTCATTGCGCATGAGGGGTTTGGCCAGCCTGAGACGGCCGGCCAAACCCCTCATGTGCAGTGAATGGAGTGACCACCACTCCCCCACCAGCAGTGTCATCCCCTGGACCCGTCCCCAGGACTCATCCCCTCCTATCCTCCCTTTGGTTGCTCTGCTTCCCTACAGACAACTGCCTCAGTGAGCTGCGTCCACCAACCCTGGGCCTGGCTGCTGCTCACTCTTGCCCCTTTCTCTCGGCTCACTCTGTACTCCTGTGTTCAGCTAGTCCTCTGGTCTCCTCCCAGTTCTCTCTGGCACTCCTTGCTCTCCTCCCTCTGCAGGCTACACTGGAAGAGCCAATCAGTCCCTCTGTTGGACTTGGCCCTTTTTGCAGGGTCATCCCAGGACTTTTTGCCTTCCTCCTGTATTGTCTCTGACCTGTTATTGGTGGTTGTATGACTCTGGACACTTTACCACTGCTGATCAGTGCTAAAGTGCATATGCTCTCTTTTGTAAATTGTGTTATGGATTAGTGATTCCATGATTGGCTTATTTTATTTACTTGTCAGAGCCTTTATAGACTGCACCATGTGTGCCCATGGCCTGTAAATCAAATGCTGCTGGTAGGCTTGCAGCCATCCACATAAGCAGCCTGTAAAATGTGGCCCAGGCCTGCCATTGCAGAGCCTGTATGTAGTCTGGGACTGCCATGTCGACTTGGCAAGTGCACACACTTGCCAGTCCCTAAATCTTCACTTTTCTACAAGTAAGTCACCTCTAAGGTAGGCCCAAGGTACCCCTGCGGGCAGGGTGCATTGTATGTGAAAGGTAGGACAGGCCCTGATGTGTGTGGCATGTCCTGATAGTGAAATCCTGACAATTTTGTTTTTCACTATTGCAAGGCTATCTGTTCCCATAGGCCAGAATGGAGAGTTAGTTTATAACATCTTATAAACATAGATGACCCCAGGAACAAGATTGGAAAATAAAGTTTAGTATGCCGGAACTCAGAATGTAAAAGTGCATCTTTTAGTGAGGGTGATTTTTACATTCTGTGTTTGAAAATACCCCTTTTAGAAACTAGGCATTTTCTTGCCTAACCATCCAGTGTGCCTATGCTAGGTTTGTGTATTGCATTTCTGGCTTGTGAGTGACAGGGGCTGGAGGAGGGCAGAGGCTCCGGCAGTCTGATGAGTCAGGGCTGGGCTGAATGGACCTGGGTAGAATTTAGAGTAGGGGGAGGAGATTTCCTTTCACCTGCCTGGGCCAGGTCTGTTTTCAACAATGTAAAAATAGAGCTATTGCAGCACAACCATGAATAGAATATACGAAGTCAAACTGAATAACCAATAGTAAACACATGCGTTATTAAGAAACAGAAACAGATATATATATATATATCAAAAGATCATCTGTGGAAATCTTCTGTTCAGAAAGTATGAGATGAAAGGTCCATGTTGTTTATGATGCAAAATATTATTTTATTCGATAGCTGTATCAGAATCCAAAAGCGAAAACAGCCAACACGTGTTTCGTCAGTACATTATTGGTACTAAAGACTTTCTCAAGGCTGTAAACAAACAAATAAGGTATAAAAATCTAGATATATAAAAACTTGCATAAAACATATACATTTTGTATTGTAATCCAAAAAGAGGTGCCAAAGAAGTGAAATCGTGAACAGACACTGATCAGGTTCATAAATAGTACCAATGACTGAGAACAGAGGCCAACGTCCCAATTGATGAACGCACCAAAGTGTGAAAAGAAAGTAGATAGTTAACAAGATTGATGTGAACTAACATATGCTAAACATAAAAGAGCGCGTGTCTAGAAAGAGGCGAGAACCATACGAGGAAACAAAGAAAGGACAAAAATTTTAGGGTACACATGAGGAAGAAAAGTGTACCAGTAGACTAACATAGGCTACACTATTATGTGAGTAGACTAACAAGGTAATAAATCCTAAATGTAGAGGGTAAATAATATAGTAGAAAACGAAAGAGAGAAGAATCAGAAGTCTAGAATAGCGACTCCTAGAAAAATATAGATATATAAATCACATACCTATATAAGAAAATTGCGTGCAATGGAGTCCAAAGGTTAGATACGAAGCACATAAGGTGTGGCTCGAGTCAAGTAAAACGAGAGCGTCAAGGATATCTAGTGAAAAAGCATATAAATCAAATTGATCTTGGTCTAACTACATAATTAAAGCAATATGTATATAAGTATATCGCAAAAGTCGGATAACACAAGGATGTCAAATGTAGAGATAACCATAAGTGGCCACATATACAATATGATGATCCATAAAAGAGTACACCAACAATGCCCAAACTAAAGAAAAAGGATATACTAGGTCCCGAAGTCGATAGAAACCTAGTAATGGCGGAGACGTGCCCAAATGGGCACAGAAATCCATTGTTACGGTGTAATTGTCCTAATGTTAATTAAAACCCAAAACCAATGTCTTACTCAAAACAACAACTCACCTATAAAGTATCGACAAAACCTTAATACAGGAGTAGAGGGTCAGTAGATGATGTCCATACAGTACAATAACATCTAAAAACAAAATGAGCCATAAGTAAGAGAAAAGCGGGGGTCCCAATATAACTAGTAACCATACTGTTAGTAACGGAAGTGGACCAAACAACGACTCACCATAAGTAAGAGACGGGAGACATTCTCCAAAGGCGTGCGCTTGATAACGCTCCACAGGAAGCAAAGTCAGACCAAGAAACGCCATATTTGGTGGACTCGTATAGTGAACCTAATCACATGATCTGGGCTGAGAGCCACCGGGCAGGGAAATAGAGGAAGAGAACGGACTAGTGTGTGGGAAGCCAGCGCCATTGTATAGTGGCTAGTGTATGTAACAAAACTAATGCCGAGATAATGTATACAGTCCCGAAATCGAGATCTCCTCGGACTAGTGTAATGGCAAATGTGGCCACATGTTCACACGCACCCACTGTAACTTTATTCTAATAGTTTTGAAGGACGGGCCGTTAGATAGAGAGACGGGCGCCATCTTGTAGTGGTTAGTGCAACAAGAAAAAATGTAAATTATCCAATCAAAATAAAAGAATGGAGATGTATAACCAAGTAAACCTTGTATTATAGTCGATGTGTTGGCAGGTATTGCACAAAATAATACTAGGATCGATGATTTAAAAATCCAATATTAATATAATAGGGATTATATACAGGAAGAGGAGACAAAAAAATCCCCACGAACCATTAAATGCAGATTGTCAATGTTGCAAGTAAACCATATTAGTTAGGATGTTAGTATGTAAGACGGTGGAGTGTGAGAAGGTTGGAAATAACATATCAATAACTGATTATGAGTAAAGGTCCAAGCTATAAATGTCATAGAAGACCTAAAGTAACAAGAATGCCTAATGTAATTAGAATAAACACTCAGAAGGTTTCAATGAAAAAGGCAAGTGTAAAGAAAGAGAATGATACTAAGGCTCAGGATGAGTATGTCTATTAGTACCTATGATGATAAGTGTAGAACGTAGTCTAGATAGACACCAGAGCAATGAGACACATAGAAGAAAAGGAAGTGTGAATCAATAGCCATATGCTCCTAAAGACAAAACTAATATGCGAATCGGCATATGGTACATGATAACACATATAGTAAATAGAAGCAACAGCAATACAATATTATTTTGAGAAACTCTGTAGATACTAGATTGTTGCAGTCTGTAAATACAGAGTTCTAGGTCACACACTGTATACATAAAGAACTTTCCAATGTAAAGTGATAACATTTTTCAACTTGTATTATCCCTGTGCTGGCAAATTAGTAAACAACAAAGATAAGACAGAAAAAACATAGGATGAAAGCACATGATCAATCCCGTAGGAATACATGTAGTTCTCTATCTATGTTCAACCCATGATCTACTGATCTCAGTTTAATAAGCCACATGGCTTCTAATTTTCTAAGGGCTGAGGTTTTGTCTCCACCCCTGGGGTTATCTTGTATTGCAGCAATACCATGAAATTTTAAGCCCAGTAGTTCCGTAGATTTATGTTCGGTATTATAGTGAACGGCTAAAGGGGAATTCATACTGTTATTTCGTATGGCTCGAATGTGTTCTTGTACTCGATCTTTGAGGGCTCTTATGGTACTTCCCACGTAAATAAGATTACATTTGCACACAATACAGTATACAACATATTTGGTGTTGTAGTTAATACACTGCGTGATGTTATGTGTTTGGCCAGTGTTGTAGCTAAAACTCGTAATTTTATTGTGGGCTAACTGACATATGTTGCACATTGAACATTTGTAGAAGCCTTTCGGTTTAGCCGGTAACCAGGTCAGGGCTGATTCATTTTTGATAGGCTGTTTGTTGGTAGAATTTAAGATGTTCCTTAAAGTGTTACCCCTTACATATGTAACCAGAGGTTTATTCCTGAGATAAGGATCCAAGTCATGATCTAATCGAAGTAAATGCCAATGTTTATGAAGAGTACGGAATACCTCATTACTATGTGTGTGAAATCGTGTGATGATAGCCACTTTTTTTCTACAAGATTTGTTGACATTGCTTGATTTGTACTTCAGTAGATCTGTGCGTTTTTTGTTATTGATCCTGGTGTGTGCTCTATCAAGTGTATCCTTGTCATAGCCTCTAGTAGAGAAACATTTCTTTAGATTTGTGATTTCTTGTTGAAAAATCTGATCCGTGCTACAATTTCTCCTTATGCGTGTCATCTCACCATAGGGAATTGACCTAATTTGTACAGTTGGGTGAGCACTAGTTGCATGTAGGACGGAGTTGCAGGCCGTCTTCTTGCAAAATAACCTGGATTCCAGTTTGCCATTCTCTACATACAGTGTGACATCTAAGAAGTCAATTCGTTCTTTATTAGAACTGTGTGTAAAACTAAGATTGTACTCATTGGTGTTAATGTGGGTAGTGAAATCATGTAGGTCAATGTCACTTCCTCTCCAAATCATAAGAATGTCGTCGATAAAGCGACCCCAGTAAACAATAGAATTGGTGAGGTGAGATGGACAGGATCTCCAAATGTGTTGCTGTTCAAATAGACCCATATAGATATTGGCGAAGGAAGGCGAAAATTTGGCTCCCATAGCCACCCCCAGATGTTGTCTGTACCAAGTGTCACGATGTTTAAAGTAGTTGTTATCCAGGGTTAACCTAGTGAGTTCAATCAACATTTTGGTATGTTCATATAGAGTAGCATCCCTTTTGGACAGAAAATATGTAAGGGCTTCCATGCCCTTGTCCAACGGAATGCTAGTATATAGCGCATTTACATCTAGTGTTACAAAGGTTAAGTCATCCTGCCAGATAAAATTTTCCAATTTGTTCAGTAGGTCTTTAGTGTCCTCAATAAAAGCTGGTAGTTGGCGCACTATTGGTTGGAGATAGATGTCAATAAATTCTGAAATGTGTTCCATGGGTCCCCCAATACCCGAAATAATGGGTCTCCCAGGTGGTGATGTAAGATTTTTGTGGATCTTGTGCAGAATATACAGATATGCTATTCTGGGTGAGGGGGTGAACAAGTATTTGGCTTCCATGTTCGATAACAGTCCTTCAGATTGCCAATATTTTAATGTACTCTCGACTAGTTTATTGATTACTGGCAATGGATTGTGAGCGATCTTGGTATATGCCTTGTTATCAGATAACTGTCTCTCTATTTCACCATAGTAATCAGCATTATCCATGAGGACAATATTGCCTCCCTTGTCGGCCTCCTTAATGGTTATATCAGTATTTTTAGCTAGGTTAAAGAGAGCCGTTCTTTCTTGAGTTGACAAATTGTCTCTATGTCTATTAGGAGTGCGTAGTAACTTGTCCTCGAGTTTGTACAAATCAGAGGTGACTGCTTTATAAAAGCAATCTATTAGATTGTCTGGAGCTAACATAGGGGTGAATGTAGATTTCATCTTTAAGCCACTATCAGTTTGTAAATTAGTGGTTATGTTTAGATCATCCAATATCATTCCAATACTGGGAGTCATGTCCAAACTTTCATCAAGGGACAGGAGCATTTGTATATTATTTATGTCTTCAATAGTTTGTCCACTCTTGGCAGATGTATATATAGGTAACGGACACAGTTTGGTCTGATTGTCAAAGAATTTTTTTAATTTCAATTTGCGAATAAATTTGAATAAATCAATGTGGATTTGGGTGAAGTCAGGTCTCGACTTGGGACAAAAACTTAATCCCTTTTTCAACACTATTGTCTCAGCATTATCCAATGTTAATTTAGACAGATTAATGATCGACACATCCTCTTCAATGCTGGTTATAGAGCTATTAACAAACGATTCACTGGTGATCATGGAGAGTCTATTGTCATCACTCAATTCCTCTGTACGCGTGATGCCGATCTTGTAATTCTTTTGCTGTTTTCTGAGTCTGTTTTTGAGCCCCCCTCACCTGGTTCTCTTCTTCCTACTTGTTTTGGGTTGTTGAACCCCAACCTTGTTCCCTTTCTGTATCTCTCTAGTTCTGATAAAAAAGAAGATGTTCCTGGAGCAGTGTTTGCATTACACAGTGATGTAGATGCTGTCTCACTTCTTACATCACTGATATCACTAGCAGTGCTAGAGAGATCGGAATCAGTTACTGTTATGTGGGTATCAGATCTCTTGGTATCCAAATCTTTAATACCAGCTCTGGGCCTCTCCTCATCAAATTTCTTCGCAAATGTGAAGATGCGACCATTTTTATAGTCGTTTTCATCCCTCTTCAGTTTGCGTATTTTTTTATCTCGAATATATGTTTGGTGTGTGTTAAGTACCTCTTTCAGTATTTTAAAGTTTTTATCTGTTGCCTCAACTAAATTCAATTTCTTGATTTCCTCCTCAATCTGTTCTATTTCCTCTAATAGTTTCGCTCTCTTTCTTTCTGCATGTCGGATTAATAAATCCATCATACCAAAAGAAGATGAGGATATCAGATTCTCCCACTCTAGAAGGAGATCTGGATCAAGATCCTCAAATGTTGGGAATATGATAACTCTTAAGCCTCTTGGTACCTGTTTTATCTCAATGTATTTCTTAAGAGTGGTGAGGTCCCACCACCTCGAGAGTTCTGATTTGCGGAGTCTCTCCAATTTGACAAACAGTTGTTTCAAACCTTGAGGTTTGACCTCAGTTATAGGTTTTTTGGTGGACTTGAATGCCCTGTTCACTAAAAATGTCATTAAATAATTTGTCCCTTTCATCGTCAAAACCTGCCATGATGTGAAAAAAGTGTAATAGTATCCAAATGAACTTTCAATCGGATCACGCCTCAAAGGAATTGAGTGCTGGTCACCACCAAACTGAAAACAAATGAGGAAGGGTAGTGGTGTTCCTAAAAAGGAAAAGACCTGCACATCAAAAAACACACAGTTATATACAATTAAGTAAATGGCGTCAAACAGTTGGTTGTATAATCATAATAGATTTGGGTGCTTAACTAGCTACAGGCACTCACTACCCAAAAGTGCCAATAAGGCAGATGTAAAGTCTGCCTATGTATCATGTAAAAATAGAGCTATTGCAGCACAACCATGAATAGTATATACGAAGTCAAACTGAATAACCAATAGTAAACACATGCGTTATTCAGAAACAGATATATATATATATATATCAAAAGATCATCTGTGGAAATCTTCTGTTCAGAAAGTATGAGATGAAAGGTCCATGTTGTTTATGATGCAAAATATTCTTTTATTCGATAGCTGTATCAGAATCCAAAAGCGAAAACAGCAAACACGTGTTTCGTCAGTACATTATGGGTACTAAAGACTTTCTCAAGGCTGTAAACAAACAAATAAGGTATAAAAATCTAGATATATAAAAACTTGCATAAACCATATACATTTTGTATTGTAATTCAAAAAAAGGTGCCAAAGAAGTGAAATCGTGAACAGACACCGATCAGGTTTATAAATAGTACCAATGACTGAGAACAGAGGCCAACGTCCCAATTGATGAACGCACCAAAGTGTGAAAAGAAAATAGATATTTAACAAGATTGATGTGAACTAACATATGCTAAACATAAAAGAGCGCGTGTCTAGAAAGAGGAGAGAACCATACGAGGAAAAAAAGAAAGGACAAAAATTTTAGGGTACAAATGAGGAAGAAAAGTGTACCAGTGGACTAACATAGGCTACACTATTATGTGAGTAGACTAACAAGGTAATAAATCCTAAATGTAGAGAGTAAATAATATAGTAGAAAACGAAAGAGAGAAGAATCAGAAGTCTAGAATAGCGACTCCTAGAAAAATATAGATATATAAATCACATACCTATATAAGAAAATTGCGTGCAATGGAGTCCAAAGGTTAGATACGAAGCACATAAGGTGTGGCTCGAGTCAAGTAAAACGAGAGCGTCAAGGATATCTAGTGAAAAAGCATATAAATCAAATTGATCTTGGTCTAACTACATAATTAAAGCAATATGTATATAAGTATATCGCAAAAGTCGGATAACACAAGGATGTCAAATGTAGAGATAACCATAAGTGGCAACGTATACAATATGATGATCCATAAAAGAGTACACCAACAATGCCCAAACTAAAGAAAAAGGATATACTAGGTCCCGAAGTCGATAGAAACCTAGTAATGGCGGAGACGTGCCCAAATGGGCACAGAAATCCATTGTTACGGTGTAATTGTCCTAATATTAATTAAAACCCAAAACCAATGTCTTACTCAAAACAACAACTCACCTATAAAGTATCGACAAAACCTTAATACAGGAGTAGAGGGTCAGTAGATGATGTCCATACAGTACAATAACATCTAAAAACAAAATGAGCCATAAGTAAGAGAAAAGCGGGGGTCCCAATATAACTAGTAACCATACTGTTAGTAACGGAAGTGGACCAAACAACGACTCACCATAAGTAAGAGACGGGAGACATTCTCCAAAGGCGTGCGCTTGATAACGCTCCACAGGAAGCAAAGTCAGACCAAGAAACGCCATGTTTGGTGGACTCATATAGTGAACCTAATCACATGATCTGGGCTGAGGGCCACGGGGCAGGGAAATAGAGGAAGAGAACGGACTAGTGTGTGGGAAGCCAGCGCCATTGTATAGTGGCTAGTGTATGTAACAAAACTAATGCCGAGATAATGTATACAGTCTCAAAATCGAGATCTCCTCGGACTAGTGTAATGGCAAATGTGGCCACATGTTCACACGCACCCACTGTAACTTTATTCTAATAGTTTTGAAGGACGGGCCGTTAGATAGAGAGACGGGCGCCATCTTGTAGTGGTTAGTGCAACAAGAAAAAATGTAAATTATCCAATCAAAATAAAAGAATGGAGATGTATAACCAAGTAAACCTTGTATTATAGTCGATGCGTTGGCAGGTATTGCACAAAATAATACTAGGATCGATCATTTAAAAATCCAATATTAATATAATAGGGATTATATACAGGAAGAGGAGACAAAAAAATCCCCACGAACCATTAAATGCAGATCGTCAATGTTGTAAGTAAACCATATTAGTAAATCTAAATTCACCAAAAATATATTGGAGAACCGAATCTCGAGAGGAGGATGTTAGTATGTAAGACGGTGGAGTGTGAGAAGGTTGGAAATAACATATCAATAACTGATTATGAGTAAAGGTCCAAGCTATAAATGTCATAGAAGACCTAAAGTAACAAGAATGCCTAATGTAATTAGAATAAACACTCAGAAGGTTTAGTTTGCCATTACACTAGTCCGAGGAGATCTCGATTTCGGGACTGCATACATTATCTCGGCATTAGTTTTGTTACATACACTAGCCACTATACAATGGCGCTGGCTTCCCACACACTAGTCCGTTCTCTTCCTCTATTTCCCTGCCCGGTGGCCCTCAGCCCAGATCATGTGATTAGGTTCACTATATGAGTCCACCAAACATGGCGTTTCTTGGTCTGACTTTGCTTCCTGTGGAGCGTTATCAAGCGCACGCCTTTGGAGAATGTCTCCCGTCTCTTACTTATGGTGAGTCGTTGTTTGGTCCACTTCCGTTACTAACAGTATGGTTACTAGTTATATTGGGACCCCCGCTTTTCTCTTACTTATGGCTCATTTTGTTTTTAGATGTTATTGTACTGTATGGACATCATCTACTGATCCTCTACTCCTGTATTAAGGTTTTGTCGATACTTTATAGGTGAGTTGTTGTTTTGAGTAAGACATTGGTTTTGGGTTTTAATTAACATTAGGACAATTACACCGTAAAAATTGATTTCTGTGCCCATTTGGGCACGTCTCCGCCATTACTAGGTTTCTATCGACTTCGGGACCTAGTATATCCTTTTTCTTTAGTTTGGGCATTGTTGGTGTACTCTTTTATGGATCATCATATTGTATACGTGGCCACTTATGGTTATCTCTACATTTGACATCCTTGTGTTATCCGACTTTTGCGATATACTTATATACATATTGCTTTAATTATGTAGTTAGACCAAGATCAATTTGATTTATATGCTTTTTCACTAGATATCCTTGACGCTCTCGTTTTACTTGACTCGAGCCACACCTTATGTGCTTCGTATCTAACCTTTGGACTCCATTGCACGCAATTTTCTTATATAGGTATGTGATTTATATATCTATATTTTTCTAGGAGTCGCTATTCTAGACTTCTGATTCTTCTCTCTTTCGTTTTCTACTATATTATTTACCCTCTACATTTAGGATTTATTACCTTGTTAGTCTACTCACATAATAGTGTAGCCTATGTTAGTCTACTGGTACACTTTTCTTCCTCATTTGTACCCTAAAATTTTTGTCCTTTCTTTGTTTCCTCGTATGGTTCTCTCCTCTTTCTAGACACGCGCTCTTTTATGTTTAGCATATGTTAGTTCACATCAATCTTGTTAAATATCTATTTTCTTTTCACACTTTGGTGCGTTCATCAATTGGGACGTTGGCCTCTGTTCTCAGTCATTGGTACTATTTATAAACCTGATCGGTGTCTGTTCACGATTTCACTTCTTTGGCACCTCTTTTTGGATTACAATACAAAATGTATATGGTTTATGCAAGTTTTTATATATCTAGATTTTTATACCTTATTTGTTTGTTTACAGCCTTGAGAAAGTCTTTAGTACCAATAATGTACTGACGAAACACGTGTTGGCTGTTTTCGCTTTTGGATTCTGATACAGCTATCGAATAAAAGAATATTTTGCATCATAAACAACATGGACCTTTCATCTCATACTTTCTGAACAGAAGATTTCCACAGATGATCTTTTGTTATATATATATATATATATATATATATGATAACACAAAGGAGATTTCACCGCACTCCCAGAGATGTAAAGATGTCTTTATTATTTAATTATCTTTCCAAAAAGCAGTTCCGTTCACCACAACGCGTTTCAACTACCGTCTTCCTCAGGTGGTGTGTGATTGCCTGCTTGCATTTTGCCACGCCTATAGTTCAGTACCAGGCATTATGGGATTTATAGTTCCTTTCTTGAGGCATGTGATGCCTCTGGGAGTGCGGTGAAATCTCCTTTGTGTTATCCTATGACTGAGGGCATGTGGTCTGCTCCTCAACACCGCACCAGCAGCAGAGCGCGCCGCCTGTGGACCACAATTTGCTCTAAATATATATATATATATATCGGTTTCTGAATAACGCATGTGTTTACTATTGGTTATTCAGTTTGACTTCGTATATACTATTCATGGTTGTGCTGCTATAGCTCTATTTTTACATGTTACATAGGCAGACTTTACATCTGCCTTATTGGCACTTTTGGGTAGTGAGTGCCTGTAGCTAGTTAAGCACCCAAATCTATTATGATCATACAACTAACTGTTTGACGCCATTTACTTAATTGTATATAACTGTGTGTTTTATGATGTGCAGGTCTTTTCCTTTTTAGGAACACCACTACCCTTCCTCATTTGTTTTCAGTTTGGTGGTGACCAGCACTCAATTCCTTTGAGGCGTGACCCGATTGAAAGTTCATTTGGATACTATTATACTTTTTTCACATCATGGCAGGTTTTGACGATGAAAGGGACAAATTATTTAATGACATTTTTTGTGAACAGGGCATTCAGTCCACCAAAAAAACTATAACTGAGGTCAAACCTCAAGGTTTGAAACAACTGTTTGTCAAATTGGAGAGACTCCGCAAATCAGAACTCTCGAGGTGGTGGGACCTCACCACTCTTAAGAAATACATTGAGATAAAACAGGTACCAAGAGGCTTAAGAGTTATCATATTCCCAACATTTGAGGATCTTGATCCAGATCTCCTTCTAGAGTGGCAGAATCTGATATCCTCATCTTCTTTTGGTATGATGGATTTATTAATCCGACATGCAGAAAGAAAGAGAGCGAAACTATTAGAGGAAATAGAACAGATTGAGGAGGAAATCAAGAAATTGAATTTAGTCGAGGCAACAGATAAAAACTTTAAAAATACTGAAAGAGGTACTTAACGCACACCAAACATATATTCGAGATTAAAAAAATACGCAAACTGAAGAGGGATGAAAACGACTATAAAAATGGTTGCATCTTCACATTTGCGAAGAAATTTGATGAGGAGAGGCCCAGAGCTGGTATTAAAGATTTGGATACCAAGAGATCTGATACCCACATAACAGTAACTGATTCTGATCTCTCTAGCACTGCTAGTGATATCAGTGATGTAAGAAGTGAGACAGCATCTACATCACTGTGTAATGCAAACACTGCTCCAGGAACATCTTCTTATTTATCAGAACTAGAGAGATACAGAAAGGGAACCAGGTTGGGGTTCAACAACCCAAAACAAGTAGGAAGAAGAGAACCAGGCGAGGGGGGCTCAAAAACAGACTCAGAAAACAGCAAAAGAATTACAAGATCGGCATCACGCGTACAGAGGAATTGAGTGATGACAATAGACTCTCCATGATCACCAGTGAATCGTTTGTTAATAGCTCTATAACCAACATTGAAGAGGATGTGTCGATCATTAATCTGTCTAAATTAACATTGGATAATGCTGAGACAATAGTGTTGAAAAAGGGATTAAGTTTTTGTCCCAAGTAGAGACCTGACTTCACCCAAATCCACATTGATTTATTCAAATTGTTCGCAAATTGAAATTAAAAAAATTCTTTGACAATCAGACCAAACTGTGTCCGTTACCTATATATACATCTGCCAAGAGTGGACAAACTATTGAAGACATCAATAATATACAAATGCTCCTGTCCCTTGATGAAAGTTTGGACATGACGCCCAGTATTGGAATGATATTGGATGATCTAAACATAACCACTAATTAACAAACATATAGTGGCTTAAAGATGAAATCTACATTCACCCCTATGTTAGCTCCAAACAATCTAATAGATTGCTTTTATAAAGCAGTCTCCTCTGATTTGTACAAACTCGAGGACAAGTTACTACGCACTCCTAATAGACATAGAGACAATTTGTCAACTCAAGAAAGAACGGCTCTCTTTAACCTAGCTAACAATACTGATATAACCATTAAGGAGGCCGACAAGGGAGGCAATATTGTCCTCATGGATAATGCTGATTACTATGGTGAAATAGAGAGACAGTTATCTGATAACAAGGCATATACCAAGATCGCTCACAATCCATTGCCAGTAATCAATAAACTAGTCGAGAGTACATTAAAATATTGGCAATCTGAAGGACTGTTATCGGACATGGAAGCCAAATACTTGTTCACCCCCACACCCAGAATAGCATATCTGTATATTCTGCCCAAGATCCACAAAAATCTTACATCACCACCTGGGAGACCCATTATTTCGGGTATTGGGGGACCCACGGAATACATTTCAGAATTTATTGACATCTATCTCCAACCAATAGTGCGCCAATTACCAGCTTTTATTGAGGACACTAAAGACCTACTGAACAAATTGGAAAATGTTATCTGGCAGGATGACTTAACCTTTGTAACACTAGATGTAAATGCGCTATATACTAGCATTCCGTTGGACAAGGGCATGGAAGCCCTTACATATTTTCTGTCCAAAAGGGATGCTACAATATATGAACATACCAAAATGTTGATTGAACTCACTAGGTTAACCCTGGATAACAACTACTTTAAACATCGTGACACTTGGTACAGACAACATCTGGGGGTGGCTATGGGAGCCAAATTTTCGCCTTCCTTCGCCAATATCAATATGGGTCTATTTGAACAGCAACACATTTGGAGATCCTGTCCATCTCACCTCACCAATTCTATTGTTTACTGGGGTCGCTTTATCGACGACATTCTTATGATTTGGAGAGGAAGTGACATTGACCTACATGATTTCACTACCCACATTAACACCAATGAGTACAATCTTAGTTTTACACACAGTTCTAATAAAGAACGAATTGACTTCTTAGATGTCACACTGTATGTAGAGAATGGCAAACTGGAATCCAGGTTATTTCGCAAGAAGACGGCCTGCAACTCCGTCCTACATGCAACTAGTGCTCACCCAACAGTACAAATTAGGTCAATTCCCTATGCTGAGGTGACACGCATAAGGAGAAATTGTAGCACGGATCAGATTTTTCAACAAGAAATCACAAATCTAAAGAAACGTTTCTCTACTAGAGGCTATGACAAGGATACACTTGATAGAGCACACACCAGGATCAATAACAAAAAACGCACAGATCTACTGAAGTACAAATCAAGCAATGTCAACAAATCTTGTAGAAAAAAAGTGGCTATCATCACACGATTTCACACACATAGTAATGAGGTATTCCGTACTCTTCATAAACATTGTCATTTACTTCGATTAGATCATGACTTGGATCCTTATCTCAGGAATAAACCTCTGGTTACATATGTAAGGGGTAACACTTTAAGGAACATCTTAAATTCTACCAACAAACAGCCTATCAAAAATGAATCAGCCCTGACCTGGTTACCGGCTAAACCGAAAGGTTTCTACAAATGTTCAATGTGCAACATATGTCAGTTTGCCCACAATAAAATTACGAGTTTTAGCTACAACACTGGCCAAACACATAACATCACGCAGTTTATTAACTGCAACACCAAATATGTTGTATACTGTATTGTGTGCAAATGTAATCTTATTTACGTGGGAAGTACCATAAGAGCCCTCAAAGATCGAGTACAAGAACACATTCGAGCCATACGAAATAACAGTATGAATTCCCCTTTAGCCGTTCACTATAATACCGAACATAAATCTACGGAACTACTGGGCTTAAAATTTCATGGTATTGCTGCAATACAAGATAACCCCAGGGGTGGAGACAAAACCTCAGCCCTTAGAAAATTAGAAGCCATGTGGCTTATTAAACTGAGATCAGTAGATCATGGGTTGAACATAGATAGAGAACTACATGTATTCCTATGGGATTGATCATGTGCTTTCATCTTATGTTTTTTCTGTCTTATCTTTGTTGATTACTAATTTGCTAGCACAGGGATAATACAAGTTGAAAAATGTTATCACTTTACATTGGAAAGTTCTTTATGTATACAGTGTGTGACCTAGAACTCTGTATTTACAGACTGCAACAATCTAGTATCTACAGAGTTTCTCAAAATAATATTGTATTGCTGTTGCTTCTATTTACTATATGTGTTATCATGTACCATATGCCGATTCGCATATTAGTTTTGTCTTTAGGAGCATATGGCTATTGATTCACACTTCCTTTTCTTCTATGTGTCTCATTGCTCTGGTGTCTATCTAGACTACGTTCTACACTTATCATCATAGGTTCATAAATGCATGAATTTTTTTTCTATTTATACTAATAGACATACTCATCCTGAGCCTTAGTATCATTCTCTTTCTTTACCCTTGCCTTTTTCATTGAAACCTTCTGAGTGTTTATTCTAATTACATTAGGCATTCTTGTTACTTTAGTCTTCTATGACATTTATAGCTTGGACCTTTACTCATAATCAGTTATTGATATGTTATTTCCAACCTTCTCACACTCCACCGTCTTACATACTAACATCCTCCTCTCGAGATTCGGTTCTCCAATATATTTTTGGTGAATTTAGATTTACTAATATGGTTTACTTACAACATTGACGATCTGCATTTAATGGTTCGTGGGGATTTTTTTGTCTCCTCTTCCTATATATAATCCCTATTATATTAATATTGGATTTTTAAATCATCGATCCTAGTATTATTTTGTGCAATACCTGCCAACGCATCGACTATAATACAAGGTTTACTTGGTTATACATCTCCATTCTTTTATTTTGATTGGATAATTTACATTTTTTCTTGTTGCACTAACCACTACAAGATGGCGCCCGTCTCTCTATCTAACGGCCCGTCCTTCAAAACTATTAGAATAAAGTTACAGTGGGTGCGTGTGGACATGTGGCCACATTTGCCATTACACTAGTCCGAGGAGATCTCGATTTCGGGACTGTATACATTATCTCACAGTGGAGGAGTGTGGCTCAATGGTTAGAGCGGCAGACCCTGAAGCAGAGTTCTGGCCAGGGACCAGGGTTCGATTCCCGCCTCGGCGGGGCTCGGGCTCAATTTCCTCGGACCTGTCTATTCTCGCCTCGGTGCCTATTCTAATCACAGGCCCCACGCTGCAACTCTGGGCAATAGCTTGCTTAGCCTCCACACCGGCCCCAACAGCGCTAAGGATGCCTGGCTTCACCCTGGGGGTGCCCAGTAGTGGAGACTTCACAGGGAAAGCCAGGAGGGGTTCCACAGCGGTATGAGTATCAGCGCCAGGAAACCGCAAAGGCAACACCGCAAGGTGTCCGTCTGGTGACAGTGCGCTCAATAAGTACCTTGACATTTACATTTATCTCGGCATTAGTTTTGTTACATACACTAGCCACTATACAATGGCGCTGGCTTCCCACACACTAGTCCGTTCTCTTCCTCTATTTCCCTGCCCGGTGGCCCTCAGCCCAGATCATGTGATTAGGTTCACTATATGAGTCCACCAAACATGGCGTTTCTTGGTCTGACTTTGCTTCCTGTGGAGCGTTATCAAGCGCACGCCTTTGGAGAATGTCTCCCGTCTCTTACTTATGGTGAGTCGTTGTTTGGTCCACTTCCGTTACTAACAGTATGGTTACTAGTTATATTGGGACCCCCGCTTTTCTCTTACTTATGGCTCATTTTGTTTTTAGATGTTATTGTACTGTATGGACATCATCTACTGACCCTCTACTCCTGTATTAAGGTTTTGTCGATACTTTATAGGTGAGTTGTTGTTTTGAGTAAGACATTGGTTTTGGGTTTTAATTAACATTAGGACAATTACACCGTAACAATGGATTTCTGTGCCCACTTGGGCACGTCTCCGCCATTACTAGGTTTCTATCGACTTCGGGACCTAGTATATCCTTTTTCTTTAGTTTGGGCATTGTTGGTGTACTCTTTTATGGATCATCATATTGTATACGTGGCCACTTATGGTTATCTCTACATTTGACATCCTTGTGTTATCCGACTTTTGCGATATACTTATATACATATTGCTTTAATTATGTAGTTAGACCAAGATCAATTTGATTTATATGCTTTTCCACTAGATATCCTTGACGCTCTCGTTTTACTTGACTCGAGCCACACCTTATGTGCTTCGTATCTAACCTTTGGACTCCATTGCACGCAATTTTCTTATATAGGTATGTGATTTATATATCTATATTTTTCTAGGAGTCGCTATTCTAGACTTCTGATTCTTCTCTCTTTTGTTTTCTACTATATTATTTACCCTCTACATTTAGGATTTATTACCTTGTTAGTCTACTCACATAATAGTGTAGCCTATGTTAGTCTACTGGTACACTTTTCTTCCTCATTTGTACGCTAAAATGTTTGTGCTTTCTTTGTTTCCTCGTATGGTTCTCTCCTCTTTCTAGACACGCGCTCTTTTATGTTTAGCATATGTTAGTTCACATCAATCTTGTTAAATATCTATTTTCTTTTCACACTTTGGTGCGTTCATCAATTGGGACGTTGGCCTCTGTTCTCAGTCATTGGTACTATTTATAAACCTGATCGGTGTCTGTTCACGATTTCACTTCTTTGGCACCTCTTTTTGGATTACAATACAAAATGTATATGTTTTATGCAAGTTTTTATATATCTAGATTTTTATACCTTATTTGTTTGTTTACAGCCTTGAGAAAGTCTTTAGTACCAATAATGTACTGACGAAACACGTGTTAGCTGTTTTCGCTTTTGGATTCTGATACAGCTATCGAATAAAATAATATTTTGCATCATAAACAACATGGACCTTTCATCTCATACTTTCTGAACAGAAGATTTCCACAGATGATCTTTTGATATATGTATATATATATATATATATCTGTTTCTGTATAACGCATGTATTTACTATTGGTTATTCAGTTTGACTTCGTATATACTATTCATGGTTGTGCTGCAATAGCTCTATTTTTACATGTTACATAGGCAGACTTTACATCTGCCTTATTGGCACTTTTGGGTAGTGAGTGCCTGTAGCTAGTTAAGCACCCAAATCTATTATGATCATACAACCAACTGTTTGACGCCATTTACTTAATTTATATAACTGTGTGTTTTTTGATGTGCAGGTCTTTTCCTTTTTAGGAACACCACTACCCTTCCTCATTTGTTTTCTGTTTTCAACAATGTCGTCTCCACCTACTGCCAGGAAGCTGCACCAGAGAGGACAGAACTGTTTTTGGCTGAGTACAGACCCTCTATGCCTTCAGAGAACAAAGGATTTGTGTGTATAAAAAGTGGGAGCCAGACCCCAGAAATTTAGATCTCTTCTGGGAATCAAGAGGAACCTTTGCCAAGGAGAAGAGCCGGAGAAGCTGAGGAGGAATACTGGCCCTGTGCTGTTTGCTCTCTGGGGTTGGCCTGCAGTGGCTGCTTGCTGCCAAGGAAAGGAGAAAAAGGAAATAGGACTTTGCTGTTTGCTTTGTCACCTGCTTGAAGAAAAGATCTTCAAGGGCTTGGAACTGAGCTTGCCTCCTGTTCTGAAGTCTCAGGCACACCAAGACGTCACCACCAGCTCCCCTGAATTTCCTTGCTGGGAATTTCAACCTGCAAAGAGGTGCCTGCTGCTGTTTAGGACCTCTAGAGACTGTTTGTTGCTGGGAGCTGGAAGATCGACGCAACGAGGAAGAACCGTGCCGCATCCACACCGATTCTTGATGCATCGCCGAGCTACGGAGAAGACGTGTGCCACATCCGCACCTGGTCCCGACGTATTGCCAAATCACGGAGAAGAAGCGTGCCGCTTCCACATGGGTCTCGACGCATCGCCAAGAAAACCGTCGCAGCACCTGCCGTGCAGCTGCAAACGTTCACGCATCGTACCCGATTGTCGCATCGCACTGCCATTTTGTCGCATCGCACCGTCGCCCCACATCGAGGTGCCATCTTGTCGCATCGTAACCGGGACACAGTAAGAAACAGGCGCATCCCCCTGCTCTCGGGTAAGGAACAGACACATCGCCTCCACTGAAGCAAGGAACTGACGCATCACCTTACCTGCGACCCTTTTGTTTGTTTTGCAGGACGCATCTAAGGTACTTTGTGAGAAAAGTGTTGCATTTACAACTTGCATTGAACTGAACTATTTCTACCATTTAAGAGCCTTAGGTTGGATACTGTATTATGGATTTGTTTGGTCTTGTTTTGGTTTAGATAAAGATTACTTATTTTTTCTAAACTGGTCTGGTGTCCATTTGTAGTGTTTTCCCTGTATTACTGTATGTGTTCATAAATTCTTCACACACTGCCTCTGAGATAAGCCTGTCTAGTCGTGCCAAGCTACCAAGGGGGTGAACAGGGGTTATTTTAGGAGTGTACCCCCCTTACCCTGACTAGAAGCAAGGGCCCCTATTTGGACAAAGGTACCTACCTCTGCCAACTAGAGACCCCATTTCTAACAGTGGTGGTCAGCGGTGAGGATTTGGACTTGCATTTGTGATTTACGTACAGTGATTGGTGTACACTACTGGTGAGTGCAGAACATTACGCGGCCACATACAGTTTTTAGGTCTCACGCCTAGCGTTGCTGTGCGCAACACTGCTCGCGCAGCGAGAGACCTCATGTAGGGGTTTGAAAACGGCCCTAGGAATCGCACACGCTCGTGCATGTGCTTTTCCTTTTGGGCCACGCTATTGGCCTTTGCGTGCGTCTTTTTATCCAAGACAGCACGCAATTGACAAAAGGCGGGCGCACTGCTCCGCCCATGGCCTATTGGTGTCAGTTACGCGCACCGCTGCCATGTGGTTTCAATTATCGTGCCCAGACACGGGCGCGATAATTGAAACCACATGGCAGTGGTGTGGCACGCACGCACGCACCACTCGCGTGCTTGTATTTCAACGTGACGGAAATAACAGCTGGGGGTTATTGTGTGAGAGAGAGCGTGGAGGGAGGCACTGCTCCCTGGTTTGTGTTTTGTTTCCTCCCATGCAGTACCGTCCATGTACTGTATCGTTACGTGGCGGTTGTTTATGTTCTTGTTTCTGGGACTATTATTTACTTTCTTTCTTGCTTGTGTTGCTTCGTGTTCCTGATTGCCTGTGTTTGGTGGGTGAATTTGTCTCTCCCACCTCGTCCCATGTCATTGCATACACGCTCCCACTTGCTTTAAGATCGTGATTTTGAAATATTTATTTTAACATATTTTGGAGGGTGTGCCGTCTTCCCCTCTCACTCCGTTGTCTCTTTGCCCCTGACACTTGGTTTCCACTTGGTCTTTGTGCGGGCAGATAACCTGGGCTGCACAGTTTAGTGCTTCCCGGAGCTGGCCCCCCTTGGCCCTCTGTCCAGCAGCTCAGCAGAGATCAGTATTTTTTTAAGAGATTCGAGCCTGAGCATGGGACCGTTCAGAGGGAAAATTCCTTGCTGTCTGAGGCACGACAGCAAAACTTTCCTTGACAGATGCATCAACAGTAGGGTGAGGGAGGTGGGAGATCCTTCTCATGGCATGCCCCCTGGTTTTACCCGTTTCGTATTTGGTTTCTAATCAGCATTTTTTTCTCTTACAGCATTGTATTATTATTTTATAATTATTTGGGCACAGTGACACATCTGTTACATTCACTTGTATTTTTTTGTGTTTGTTTTAGTAACATGCGATTAGGTGATTTACTCACAATCACAGGATGTGGAGCCAATGCGTAGACTCGAACCTGGCTTGCCGTTAATTTTGAAGCATTTGGTGCTTTGAACGGAATTAAGCCACCCTGCCTGTACTCTGTCATGCAATACGTCACAGACTATCTCGCCCTAGTGGAGTATGCGCTTCAAGTGTACTGGCTTAGCCATGTAAGCGCCTGCAAGTAATTCAGTTTGCTGTGTGCACTGTGCATGAAAAAGAACTGACCCCTATCATAAATAAAATAATTTTTAAAGAGTGTGCGCCGTCTGGGGTAAATACACTACCCACATAGCTGCCTCCCCTTCTCTGAAATAGGTGAGGCATGAATGTAGCGCCTACTAGTCTTGACCCCAGTCCAAGCATACTGAGGATAGCGCTTATACTCCTGCACTCATTTTCAGTGTTATTTCGATGTGACACTACTTTGGCTCAGTTATACTTCATTTGCATTGCAAAAGATCTTGCATTTACGTGAGTTTAAGCTATTGGCATTGTAAATGACAATGCCTTTTATTTTATGCTTTAAAAACCAAAACATAAATAAAAGGCATTGCCATTTACAATGCCAATAGCTCAAACTTGCGTAAATGCGAGACCTATTGCATTGCAAATGCTTGTTTCTGTTTGCTGGAGTCCTCCTTGAAGTATTTATTGATACTAAGTCTCTGGTTAGCTGTTGCAAAATGGAACTTAACTTCTGGCACTTGTTCATCTACACAATGAAGGAGCTACGTGTGTTCTGCAAGGAAAGGGGGTTGCCTGTGAAGAGAAGGTCCAGGGAGGCTCTAGAGGCATCCCTATTTCATTATGAGTTACTCTGCTGGGGGCCAACACTACCAGTTGAGTCTGAGGAGGAGTTCTCTGAAAGTGAGGGAGAAACAGAAAAAGATGGCTGGCTTCTGGCTTGTGAGCAGAGGCTGAGAGAGCTTGATGAGGAGCTCGAGAGGGCTGAGGCCAAGAGGGCCTTAACCCTAAAATAAGAAATGTGTGTAGCTCAGGAAGTGAGCTTAGCTGGGTTGGAGGTGGAGTCCAGCTCAGATGGTGGAAGCAACATTGAATTATCTAGTGCTGAGGGATCAGTACACACACCCAGAGATGTGGCGCCTGACTTGAAGGAGGGGATTAACATACACCAGGGGGTTCAAGGATATGAGGTAGCTCCAGTGGTGCGCAGTGTCCCTGAGGTGGATTGGAGAACTGGCACAGGGGTTCATAGTCCTAGTGGTGGGAGGGACACTCTACTGACTCTAGATGAGAGGTGCAGGGAGAGGGGATCACCCATGGTTGAAGTCCTGGTGTGTGAGTGTGAAGACCACCCAGAAGAGTGTGGGTTGAGTGGCAGAGACAGTCAGATACTGGCTTGCCAATCTCAGGAGAGTGGTGTGGAGTACGTGTGAGAGGCACTGGATGGTGAGGTGAAGGATAGTTTGGTTAACACCTGCGTGGGGCTGTGTGATTCAATTGTGGGAGAGCATATTGTAAGTCCCTGTTTTCCAGAGCTATGCCAACACCTGTTGAGGTGTCAGTTCCCTGACCCCAGGGAGCTCACCCAGGAGGTAGAACTTTTGGTGGATTCCAGAGGGTCTGATGAGGCATTGGGGAGTGACCCTAAGCGGAATGGCTCAGGTATCTTCCAGCCCAGAGAGACGGGAGGGGGTTAGAGTAGCCTAGCTAGGTCCTGGTGTAGTGGGAGGGGTGTATGGACTCATGTCCTGTCTCCAAGGAAAAGGAGTGAGAATGAGATGCGTCCAGAGGTGCCCGAAACTCACTCTCAGGGCCTGGAGGGTTCTTTAAGGGAACACCAGGTGGGGAGCCTAGGCTGTCCTGATAGGACATCCGTTGAGGGAGATCTCCTAGAACTTGGAGTGTCTGTAAGCGGACCTCCATCAGTTCTGGGGTCCGGCAGTGCCACTCCTACGCGGAAGGTGCAGACGTCCAGATGGAGGGGTGAGAGGGGGATGCGTTCCCCAGTGGAAGAACCAGTGGACAGGGGCCAGCCGTAAGGACTGAGCGTCCTTGGAGTGACCATGGTGACACTACTTCTGCCCTGGGGGATCTTTGCGCACTGTCAGATTGACAGGGGTTGGGAGATCTGCGCCAGGCCAAACAACACATGAGTCATGTATTACCCTTGGAAGGGGCATGTGTGCTCCCCAGGAATTCCTGGTGTGTCAGGCGGGTGCTCAGCCGTAGTGTTTAGTCTCTGGGTTGGGAAACCAGGTTCAGGTGTTGCCTGACCTGAAGGGAAGGGCAACTGCTATCAGTGCCCCTACCCATTTGTCTCCTGGGGGCACCTCTCCAGGTGGGAGGGTGCAGGGCCCCAGTAAGAGGGGTGGGGAGAGGGCAGCCTCACCCCTGACCTCTGCCCAGTCTAAGAGCACAGACCCTAAACTGGGATCCCAGTTGCAGGATAGAACCCCTGAACTGGTGGGCGAATTGTGCAGGACACCTGTCAAAGGTGCCCTGACAATTCTGGAAGGGAGTACCACTCCAAGTGGGAGGGTGCAGAGCCCCGAGGAGGAGGACAGGGTGTGGGAAAGCCCACCCCAATCTCCTGTCCAGCCACCGGGTACAGGGGTCAGTGTCAGGATGTCATACCTGACTTGACAGGAGGGAGAGTGGACCAAGGGTGCCAGGCACCTGGGGCTACTGCCACTTCTCTCTGATGCCACAGAGGTTGGAGAACCATGAAAGGCCTGGGGCCTGGTTCTCATCACGGACAGCTGTCAGTGGCCACTGTGGCTTGCTGTCCTGGTGGACAGAGTTGCCCAAGAGGGGGACAGGAGTCACACCTGGGGGGTGGACTGGGCCACACCTCTGTGTTGGCCATGTGGGTACTGTCTGTATGTTTGGACACACCTGTGAGCAAGCTAAGGTTAGGTGCTTCACAGATGGTGTCCACAGGTGAGGGGAAGGGTTCCCCATGGGTTAGCTTAGTGGGGCCTGAGAGTATGGACAGAGGGATCCAGATAGGTTCACATTGGCGTAGAACTGGAGTGTGCCCCTGCAGTTGCAGCCAGAGTCCATGTTCTATCGCCCCAAGCAGGGAAGCATATCAAGGTATTGATTAGTCTACCCTGGCTTTAGGCTTGAAGGGGGTTGTATTGGACTTGGCCCTTTTTGTAGGGTCATCCTAGGACTTTTTGCCTTCCTCCTGTATTTTTCTGACCTGTTGTTGGTGTTTTTATGACTCTGGGCACTTTACCAGCTGATCAGATCTAAAGTGCATATGCTCTCTTTTGTAAATTGTGTTATGGATTAGTGATTCCATGATTGGCTTATTTGATTTACGTGTCAGACCCTTGTACAGTGCACCATGTGTGCCCAGGGCCTGTAAATTAAATGCTGCGGGTGGGCTTGCAGCACTGATTGTGCCACCCACAGAAGCAGCCTGTAAAATGTGGCTCAGGCCTGCCATTGCAGAGCCTGTATGCAGTCTGGGACTGCCATGTCGACTTGCCAGTCCCTAAACCTTCCCTTTTCTACATGTTAGTCACCCCTAAAGGAGGCCCAAGGTACCACTGTAGGCAGGGTGCATTGTATGTGAAAGGTAAGTCATGCCCTGATATGTGTGGCATGTCCCGATAGTGAAATACTGACAATTTTGTTTCTCACTATTGCAAGGCTATCTGTTCTCATAGGCCAGAATAGGGAGTCAGTTTATAACATCTTATAACCATAACTGACCCCAGGAACAAGATCGGTAAATAAAGTTTAGTATGCCTGAACTCAGAATCTTTAAGTGCATCTTTTAGTGAGGGTGATTTTTACATTATATGTTTGAAAATACCCCTTTTAGAAAGCAGGTATTTTCTTGCCTAACCATCCAGTGTGCCTCTGCTAGGTTTGTGTATTGCATGTCTGGCTTGTGAGTGACGGGGCTGCAGGAGGGCAGCGGCTCCAGCAGTCTGATGAGTCAGGGCTGGGCTGAATGGACATTGGTTGAATTTAGAGTAGGGGGGAGGAGATTTCCTTTCACCTGCCTGGGCCAGGTCTGCTTTCAACAATGCTGTCTCCACCTCCTTCCAGTAAGCTGCCTCAGAGTGGACAGAACTGGTTTTGGCTGGGTACAGACCCTCTCTCCCTTCAGAGAACAAAGGATTTGTGTGTATATAAAGTGGGACCCAGACACCAGAACTTTAGATCACTTCTGGGAATCAAGAGGAACCTTTGCCAAGGAGAAGAGCCAGAGAAGCTAAGGAGGAATACTGCCCATGTGCTGTTTGCTGTCTGGGGTTGGCCTGCAGTGGCTGCTTGCTGCCAAGGAAAGGAGAAAAAGGACTTTGATGTTTGCTTTGTCACCTGCTTAAAGAAAAGAGCTCCAAGGGCTTGAAACTGAGCTTGCCTCCTGTTCTGAAGTCTCAGGGACACAAAGACTTCACCACCAGCTCCCCTGAATTTCTTTGCAGGGAATTCCAACCTGCAAAGAGGTGCCTGCTGCTGTTTATGACCTCTAGAGACTGTTTGTTGCTGGGAGCTGGATGATCGACGCAACGAGGAAGAAGCGCGTCGCATCCGCACCAATTCCTGACGCATCGCCGAGCCACAGAGAAGACGCGTGCAGCATCCGCACCTGGTCCTGACCCACTGCCGAGCCACAGAGAAGAAGCACCCGCATCCACAACAGGTCCCGACGCATTGCCGAGAAAACCGCGTGTGGCTGCAAAAGTTCACGCATCGTACCGGATTGTCGCATCGCATCGAGCCGCCATTTTGTCGCACCGGATTTTCGCCACGCATTGAAGCGTGCTCTTGTCGCATTGTAACCGGAACACAGTAAGAAACAGACGCATCCCCTCTTCTCCGGTAAGGAACAGATGCATCAACTCCCCTGCGCTACAGTAAGGAACAGACGCATCGGCTCTCTCGAAGCAAGGAACTGATGCATCACCTTCCCTGTGACCCTTTCGTTTGTTTTGCGTGACGCATCTAAGGTACTTTGGGGGAAAAGTGTACCATTTACAACTTGAAATGAACTGAACTATTTCTACCATTTAAGAGCCTTAATAATTTTGATACTGTATTGTGGATTTTTGTCGTTTGGTCTTGTTTTGGTTTAGATAAAGATTACTTATTTTTTCTAACCTGGTGTGGTGTCCATTTGTAGTATTTTCACTGTATTACTGTACGTTTTCACAAATGCTTTACACACTGCCTCTGAGATAAGCCGGTCTGCTTGTGCCAAACTACCAAGGGGGTGAGCAGGGGTTATTTTAGGAGTGTACCCCCCCTTACCCTGACTAGAAGCAAGGGTCCCTAATTGGACAAAGTACCTCCCTCTGCCAACTAGAGACCCCCATTTCTAACACCCTCCCAGAGGCTACCTCTTCCTCCCCCCTGGCTTATCGGACTTTTTCCTTCTCTGTAGACTACACAACGTTGGTGATCTCTTCTCAACTGCTGCAGTGGGCAGAGCCTCCCTGCTTGGCACTTCTACCTATGCTCTCAACCTATGTTTTTGTTTTTTCTGCGCTCCATTTCTTCTGGTTTCCACTTTCCACAGGTGTGGATTGGTTACAGATCCCACAGAGAGCAGCCGTTCCCCCTGCCACCCAACCCACTCTCTACTCTGCCTCCTCCTTCTCTGTTTGAATCAGCTAGTCTGCCCCGACCCCACAACAGAGCAGCAGAGCCAGTTGGATGTACAGAGAGGGCTGTGCTACTACCGTCTTCACAGCAGGAGGAACTGTTATTTTCCGCCTGCTAGCGGTGATCTGGAATGGAGGCAGGCAAGAAGGACGGGAAAGGGGTGTGCTGCTTGACTACGAACTGGAGAACAAAGAAATACAAAATCAGATGGGCAGAACTGCTGCCTGCTATATGCCTTTCTGCTTCAGGTTTTAATCATATTTTTCTGCAACTCTATCTTTGTTGTCAGGAGCATCATCATCTCCTGTCCAATCAATTACTTGGGTGTGCTTGTTGAAACAGATAATAGGTCCAGTACATTCATAACAAGAGAAAGGCAATTGGGTCCAATGCAGAAGTGTCTGAGATGTCCTATATCCTTCTCTGCACCCAAATAAACAAACTGAGATATTCTCTCCAACACTATACAGGTTGACATTTTCTCCCTGACTTGTTACAACACAGTGACCAGAGGTAATCCCGGAATGATTTCAGCTCCCAATTTGTCCACATATTTTGGAGATGGGCATCATTTGAAACACGCAGCACATACTTGTTTGTTGGTGCAGGGATGTCACTGTACTATGCCTGGGGTGTATGCTCATGTGCTCAAACCATGATTTATACATATTCCGTACAACACAAAATTGCTTTGTTGGCATGAACTATACACTGCTTCAACCTACACCAAATGTGTACTGCTCTCAAGCGTTCAACAGGTATGCTTATTTTCTTGATTGTTCTCCTGAAAATTCAGACAGTATCCTCCCTTTGCAGTCTCTACTTGGGTAATGTTGTCCCTGGCAGGTGCATTTGTTTAGGAGGAGCAAGCTGTGCGTTTCTTAGGATGGGGGTGCAAGCATCTTTAGCTCGGATGCATTGAGATGCAGTTCTGCATCCCTGATGTAATTAAGTAATTCCCTAGGTCAGTGGATAGGATATTCAGCTGTTTTTTTTTATTGTTGTGATAATTTGTATGTATATACCACAGCAACCCGATGTGCGCCTCAGTATGCACACAGTGACTTGTGTTTTAAATTGAATGCGCACACAACCTCACCCCCGTCATTCCTCATAGCCAATAAGGATCAGTTTTCAAGGTGCTTTATACATAAACAGTCTTACACAAACCCACCTTATCAGACAAGGATACACAATTGGAACAAATCTAGCAAACAAAAACTACCAAAAAAACTGTCACTCTGTCAATCACTGCCTCAGGATTATCAGGCAGGCTTTAGTCCTGGCAGAGGCACAGATTTGGTGGTTACTCCTGCCATTGATGACCTGAGAATGCTAGGGGACTGGGGCAAAGGAAGAGTCCAGATACTTCTGGACCTTTACGCTGCCTCTGATACCATCAACTGTTCCATTCTATTAGACCATCTTCTTGCCGTCTTTGCAATTGATGTCACTGTCCTAGCATGGCTATCCTCTTTCCTTTCATACAGGTCTCAATTAATTGCCTTTGGCTACTATTTTTCTACACCAAAAACTCTTTAATTAGGAGTACCATGGAGAGACATAATCTATCCTCTTTTGTCTATCTCCCTCAGTTACAGATATACACAATGCAGGGCTCAGAAAATCCACTCGACTGCTCGCATTTGCGAGGCAGATTTAATAAGGACAAGCTATTTTAGGTCCTACTCGCCCTTTCTGGCAAGTATGAAGACAAACTAACTTTTGTCCTCTGTCTCTGAAAACAGAGCAAATGTGACAAGATAACAAGATTTAAAGGCATTTGTATTGCTCACAAAGTGAATGAGCAATAAAGATGCCTTTAAAACGTGTTATCTTGTCACATTTGCTCACTTTCAGAGACAGAGGTTAAGTAGGTTGCAGTTAGGTCGAGGAGATTTTTCAAGGTACTAGACCTGCAGGACTAGTCTACTTCGGTAAATTCTTGTGAATTCATGAAGTATGTACATTTTCACTAATGCAAGGACATGGGGGCACTTTTGTGACTTCCTTTAGGAATTGGGCTCCCTAATTAGGTCTGGTGTTAACCAAGACCTTTCGTTTTTATTAAAATTGTATCTCTCTCTCTCTATCTATCCATCTATCTTTCAGCTGGCTTCACTGTGAATGATTGCAATCTGCTCTTTCACAAGGAGCATATTGGCACACAAAGTAGTTTAGTTCAGTGCCAGGAACTACTATGGCAAGGAGTGCTTTTTGAGACCAAACAATATTTTAGCTTTTTACCAATGTTTTTTAAAATAGTGAGGGCCAGGCAGCTCCCACAACAATAAGGTTTTACAAAAGTCATGTCAAAACAACACACACATTGGCAAAACCAAAAGACTGACCACCAATGTTGGACCTAATGGCTTTGCCACACTTTGTTTATTTTCATGTTTCACATAATCACATTAAAACTGGTTACACCAACTTTCCATTATGACTATTGTTTGGAAATACTATCATACATCAACACATTATACCAAATGTTCCTTCAAATAAATGGCACCTAAAATTTCACAGTAGTTTAGTAAAACTTTTTTTTCCTTGTTGCATTGTTTTGAGAACATTTTATTTTGAAAGCAAAGAGTCGTCTGCAAATATTTACATCTAATCAGAAAGCATTTTGGGAGTGTTATATGTGGATGCATTCTGTTAAACTTTGCAAATTTGTGTACACATTTTTTTACTGGAACTACGGTCAGTAGTACAGTCTAAGCTTACAACATTTATTTAGAGTAACCACCCTAATAATAAGGGCTTGGCATTAAAGAATCATAAATACAAGTTTGAACAGCATTAACCAATAGACACAAATATTACCTCAAATGCAGACATTTCCTTTCCCTGCTCTATAATCTGGTTCTGTAAATTGACAGTCAAAGCTTTTTAGGACTCGCCTAGCGTTGCAGCGCATGCGCTGCATGCTCTGCGAGGCATATTGTAGTAGGGTAATAATATCCACATTTGTAAAGCGCGAACAATCACCCGTAAGGGTCATTAGGCGCTGGGGGCCATCGGGAAGATTAAGCAACCTATTGTCCAGAGTCACATGGTGCTGGGCTACTCTGCCGCCAGCGCTGGGGATCGAACCGTGATCCCCAGATTCCGGAGTCAGTCGCCCTGGCCGCAGCGCCACACCTCTTCCAAAGGGTATGTTTTAGAAGTGGAGTGGAAGCCGCCCATAATTTTCATTGGCTGGCGTCATCGTCCGTGGTAAATGCTGGCTTATGATGGATAATGAGGCTTCTTAGTCCCTCCTTGTTACCGCCCTGTCTCCTTTTAGAACCACCCATCAGGACTGGATCTTTAACTTGCGGCATTAGACTGTCTCCTTCATTAGTTGGTAAGCACTCATTTTGTTGTTCATTCGGCTTTGGCTTCACCAGCCGCCATGTACATAACTTAAGTATGCATGGGCGCCGCACTATAGCACAGCGCTCGCTTTTTTTATTGTCTACTAGTATAGCGCTCGCTTTTTTTAATTGTCTAGTTCTTTTTTTGTATTTATTTACTTTTATTTCGCGTTGGCGGCACACGCGCTTTACCTTTAGCCATGTTAAGCTAAAGCGCGGGTGCCGCGATTGTTGAAAAAGTAAAGAAATAGATTTTTTTTTTCTATTTCTTTACTTTTGCAGCAATAGCGGCACCCGTGCTTTACTTTAACATGGCTAAAGATAAAGCGCGGGTGCCACGATTGTAGCAAAAGTAAACAAATAGTTAAAAAAAAAAAAAAAAAAAGAGTGGCCCGCTATTTTCTTTCTATTTGTTAACTCTTGTTTGAATTTGCGATCATAACTCTTTAAGATCTTCTGAGTATTTCAAATTGTTTCCAACAACAGTAATCTACACGATTCAGCAGTCTCTGTAGGGGAGGCATTTCTAGCAAGAAAACATCTTTGGCTCATTCCAATTAATTTGGCTCTTTGGGTTCGCATTATTAATGTTTCAGAGTCCTTCAGCTAAGTCTGAAAGTTAGCAAAGCTTGCTCAGTAGTACCTCTGGAAAACACGTTGTATACCGTTCCACCGTCTCTTCTCTCAATCCAGTTATTGGTGGAATAAATAGTTATACTGTTAACTGCAATAGTAACTCCTACTAACATGGCTTTACATAAAGATGCTTGCTGCATTTCAATAATGGGGTGCATTAAAATACCCTCTGACTCTTCAAATGAACGAAATACAATCCGACTTGTATGTAATGCCAGCCTCAATATCATAATGTGCGCTGGAGCTTTCAAAGTACTTTTTTGTGTTGCCTCTTTTCTTTTTTAATTGATTGACTTTTTTGTCTGAGTAGTAAAGAAATAGTTGCTACACTTGCTATTGAATAACAAGCCACCAGAAACCCTCTTATATTAAGGTATTATTATGACATGACGGAGTTGCTGTACGTTTATGGAGACTGTTTTTTTTGTTCTTAATAATATCAGTCAAAGTGGAGCAGAACTAACTGTAAAATATGTTCAAAACAATACTTAATGTGAGAGCTAGGAGTGTGAAGAATGATGTTCAACATGCTCATACCTCAGTAGTGGGTGTCTCTTTTTTAATTTCATTTAAATAAATGTGTTTGTCCTGTTGGTGGCCAGGTGCGCTGTTTAGTGGTGATGATATGTCCTGTCTATTTGCACGGTTTGCTGCTTGAATGTTACACATCATACGCACATTTTCTGAGCTCCTATGTCTGTGCCTGTTTAGAAAGATGTGCTCTGGTTAAGACTCGTGAAACGTGGAAGTGTTACAGGAGGCTCTTCTTCGGGTCCGAGAGGGTATTTTTACTAGACAATCAAAGACCTCCACCCGCCCTTGGGTATCACTTTTTTTCCTGCAGAAAACCTTGCTGCATTAGCAGTGATTGATTTTGAGTGCAATTCGTCCCAGAGTGCTATTTTAGAGGGGCAACACCGGCTTTTGGAGATTAACTGGGGAGTCTGTACATATTAATGAACCTAGGAGATATACTAACGTTTTGGTAATTTAGTGATGTGTGTCTGAAAACGTCTTCGTTATTTTCTGTTAGAGCCCCGCAGTTGCTATACGTTGATTTTAAAAACAAAGCGCTTCACGGGCATTATTTTTCCTGTTCCAGGGGCGACTAAACGACCTTTAATGTGAAAAACAAATGTTGACTTATTTCTTGGAGGGGGGGTGCTTGCCTGCAACTCTTTCTGGGTTGCTGCAGTTCAGCCGTGTGCAGTGACGTTTCAGCGAGTCTAGACTAAGAAGACTGGGCGCGTGTGAGGGACAAAACTGGGTCTATGCAGTTCAAGAAATGCACGTACGTCGTTTATTAGTGTTGAAACATAGTGATTAGGTCGTTAAAATAGAAACGCGAAATAAAGGTGAAAATATGTGAGCGGTTGTGTAATACAACTATATTAACTTTCTTTTTTATCTAAACAGTAACATTTCACTTGCATTTTTTGCTGAACTTAGATCACCCAGTGTCCTACAGCCCCTTCCCAAAAAGCCAAAAAGGGCTACAATACAGACCATCTGTAACTGGTTAACTAGAATTGACGCCACGGTTCGAGTGGCTGTGCAAACAAGCGCTTAGAAAACGGTTTCACAGATCTAGCTGCATGCCGCCTTTGACATAATTTCATTGCATTTATATTTTCTTGTTGGTGACCACACCGTTATGGTAAAGTGTAGATTCTCATAGCTGGAAACATTTGCAATTTTGAGTGAAAATTAACCATTTCACACCTTCATTCTTTGAAGCAGTCTGTCTGCAACTGATGGGCTTTGAGACTGCTCAACTTTTTAAATTAGTAGGTTCCAACGGTATACAAAGATTTGGTGTTTGTAAAACTTATGTTATAATAACAGAAAGCACCTGCCTGACATATCCAGTGAGCACCTGAGGCACTTCTATATGCATGCAAAAATAAAAGAAGAAAAACAATTTCTAACGCAAAACATGCAAAATGTTTACATTGGATTCATCATCATATGTATTGGTAGGAATGAGGGTGTAAATTGCCGTTCCATTTTATCATAAGTAAACACGATTCCACAGAAATATGTGTGAACTAGCTAATGCAAGCTTGGCCTGCGCACTTTAATCAAAGCTTTGAGTCACCTACCTGGTGTGTAACCTCGCAGTCAGAAGCTGAGGGATGGGGCTAAGTTGCACTAACTGTTAATTTTGTCTGGGTGCCAGGCTAACTCATCCTTTCATCATTCTGAGGTCAGAAAATTGTAACCACAAAGTCTGATGACCACATCTTAAAACACCTGAGGGCATTGTGTGCGGTATATGAATGGTGAACGTTAAAAACTGCTGTTAATAGCTATTCTACACAATGGCATTGTGCGGGTAGCTTAAAACAGACTTTACGTACGTTAAGTATTTCACTTGAAACATTTACAAAGACAGTCCCAGGAATATTCTGGTTACAAATGTCGGATTTTTTCTACTTTTAAAACTTACATACAAATACTATTCAGTTAAAAGTAATATTGTGCTTGGAAAACAAACGTGTATGGCAGTTGTTCGTTTGGGTTCCTTTTTGACATCAAAAACCTTTAAAATACAAGTTTAATGCTCTTGACCAGACATCCGTTTGATAATACTTATTAAAAAAAATGTCTTTTAAGGGCCACTTGAGCTTTCAAGTCTCAGTGCATAACAAATCTGGTTTAAAATTATTCAACTGTATATCAGAAAATGCAGAGCACATTTTTGCAATAATTTGTTTAAAATCTTTTTTGCTATTTACATTGAACACCTTGCATTGGTTGGTGCAGCCACGGTAGTGCATTCTCTCAAATGTTAAAATATTAGTTTCTCGGTCCTTCATAAGACCTACTTTATAAGTAAATTTGTGTGCGGCCTATATTTAGGGGAAATTGACTGAGTTTTTTTTTAGGTCACTTACAAACTGCATATACATCATCTAAGGGTAGCAATGAAAATGCATCCCTCTAAAAAAAAGAGGCTAAAACTGTATAGAATTGCGTCAGCTGTTTGGCGTCACCGATCTGAACTCATCATCTGATTGGCTGAAATCTGTTGATCGTTTTTGCAGCAGCTGAATTTTGAATCTGTACATATTCCTATGCTCAGTGGGGACTATGTAACGATGCAATGCACACAGTCCAAATAAGCCTCAACTGCATCAAACACATACCCCATAGATGGCTTACTTAAAATGTCATGCAATTACCAGAGTACGTTTTTATAAGTTGAAGTCATGGGTTTACTACTTAGGTTACATAGTAACCTACAGTAATTGAAAGGTGAAAATGTGCCTAAAATACTTCAGTTGAAGGGCTATTATGATTGTCATCCAAAATATTATCATAAAAAACACTAATCTCCGCAGCGGCAAGATGGCATATGAAGGTCCTGCTAAGGCTGATGATGGTACAGAAGGAGACTGCATGTTTGGCTGCAGAGTACAGTTTGAGACTCTACATTCTTTATGCACAGAGCACAGCCTGCATGTACTGCACATGGGGTGGTGCCCTGTGTTACATTAACGTCCCCAATTATGTGAGTCCCTGATGTTTTACAAGGTCACAAGTGCAATGGGGTGAAGTTGTAGGTGCACTGGTTACCATACCGGCAGAATTTCAGCAGTCTTGCATTGCAAACTTAACTTCCATTGCACTGAAGTTTTTCAAGGAACATACATCCAACTGTGGCTTTAGTGCAGGCTTCTCCAACAAGTAGCTTGTGAGCTACTGGTAGCTCTCCACCAACCTGCATGCATCTTTCCTCTCTGCAGCCCAGCCTACTAAATTGGAAGCTTTTACTTTACTGAATTAATATATGCATAATAAAATTGAGAGTGTGTGTTCAAGACTAAAATGTGTGTATTTTCAGAACTTGTAAACTGACATTTGGAGAAAAATGGCTCAATTTCCAAAATATATTTAGAGCTGGTATTTGAGTGATAAATCATGTTTCATTGGGCACATTTGCAATGCAATAGGTCTCGCATTTTAGAAACTTTGACCTATTGCAAATGACAATGCCTTTTATGATTGCAGGTATTTAAACACATACATAAAAGGCATTGCTATTTACAATGCCAATAGCTCAAAATATCGCAATTGCGAGACCTATTGCATTGTACATGCGTGTTGCTACAGGGGGTTGGGCCTACTTGTCCTAAGGACAAAATAAACCTGAATACTTGTTTTCCTTGACCCCAAACAATATCTACTGGGCATCTCACCCCTAAACAAC
Source organism: Triturus cristatus (assembly GCF_964204655.1). Taxonomy (NCBI): domain Eukaryota; kingdom Metazoa; phylum Chordata; class Amphibia; order Caudata; family Salamandridae; genus Triturus; species Triturus cristatus. Next base: position 575,281,472 of record NC_140582.1, on the reverse strand, counting down.
ATTTAAATGGAACCAGTGGTCAACATGATTCCTCAGAGTGCCAATGGCACACAACTTTTCTGCTTCTCCAATATCCATGCTTGCTTGGTGAAGGCTTATGTGAAGCTGACCCCAATGCAAACAGAGTTTTCTTTGATTATTAATGATGAACAAAGAACTAAACTACAGGCATAGCTCACTGTAATGAACTCTGACAAATTCATGCCACCCTCCCACCTGTTAACAGAGACAAGAACATTGAAAGCACTTTCCACCTCAAAAGCAGACAATGCTATGAAGATTCAATTGGGTTGGCACCAGCTTTTACCTGTCCACAGCATCAACTCACATCTCCTATAGGACACCTGCTATGGCTATAGTCAACTCACACTTGGACAGTGGCAACATCCTGCTAAAAGGCTTCCCGGATATACACCACATTTCAATAAACACGGTTTTCCATGAAGCAGAGCAATTCATAATTAGTCTGTAAAAAAATGACAGAACTATCTCTACATTACAGTACTTAAATTTGTTGCCTCTCCAGGTTTAGATTTTCTTGAAGAATGCCTACCTTGTTGTCAAAGGAGTTCAACTTCTACACACTACTCCACTGCACAGACAAGACCATTAACTCCAGTGTCAAAATGAGCATGTACAGCCACAAAAATGCCAGACAAGTAAATAAACATAAGAAGGAAAAGACCAGACCCTGATCTTGCTTTGCACCAGTTGATTGATAGAATCCAAATAGAGATCAAATGGATAACTGTGTTCCTTCGATTCATGAAGAAGCTGCAGACTATCCTCTTCAAAGTACATCTCATTCAGAAGAAACTATTCCGATGACTGTCCCCATAAGCACATAAACGATGAAAATCATTTCTATTTGCAAGCACTTTGTACACTGCTCTACTCATATCCAGGGCTTCCTTATTTGACCGTCCTATAAATAATCAACCATAAATATATTTAGATGATTTGTAATGTGCTCTGATTGCTTCGCGTTCATGTTTTTTTTCTCTTGCAATTGGGAAGACAAATCAAATTTGCATTACTGGATCTGAAGCTTAAGCCGGACTGTATAGGGTGGCTCATGGAACACAGGGTTTGGGACTTTCTCCCTAGGATTCGTAAAGTAGACTTATAATTGAGAAATATATGCACTATTCCATTAGGGCCAATTACATAAGGTTAGGGCTAGATTGATTTGATCATATCTACGCAGATTGAGACAGAGAGCCTTTTTTAAAGTTAGAAATTTGAAGGACATCCACCAAACCACATCTGCCATACGTAGAGTCCATAAAGGCTCTATTCACTCTAAGTAGGGCAGATGGGACATCCACAGATTTTGGCAGCTGTTCAGCAAGCATCTGTCAAGCTCTAATAAGGCTCACTACTTGGAGTCTTTACTCATTCTTTTTTGTAGCGTTCATGTAGATTAGAAATACTTCATCTGATTTAGGAGCAGTACATTCATTCTTTTTTGGAGTACAGAGCAATCATAATTGTATAAAAAATAATGCCACATCATAATTTTGATCTAAAATGGCAAAGACATGGGAAAGTAGAGGGCATCATTGTATGCTATGGAGTATAAATCAACTCTGGAGTATTTTAATGTTGAGTTTGTAAGGATTCTTCTGGGATTACATCTTTTACAATATCCACAAAGGGTCCCAGTTGGTCTAGTAAACTTATGCTGGTGTTATCAAACATAAGGCCATAATTAGCATCTAATGGGGTGCAAGTTATGGTTAATTTACACAACCATAAGGAGCGAATTTCAGTGTTTTTCAGGTTTTGCAAATATAACTGAACTAATATATTATTTTCACTGAAAGGGGTACCATAAGACAATCCTTAAGAAAACACAAAATAGAATGCCAAGAAAAATAAAAAACAAGCATACTACAAAAACCATAACATTCTTACCTTAGGAAGGAAAGTGCAGCTCCAATATAATTTAGATACGGCTTTGCTACCACTTCAGGATCTATGCCAAACATGCCAAACCTGGAAGATGAAAACACGTTTTAAAAAATTTCATGCAACACTTTTTTTAAGGAAGAATCAAAGTTTCAAAGCATTAGGCAGCTTTGCCTTTGCCTGATTTTATTAAAAATGCTTACAGCACATACAAATAATACAAGGAAAGGCTAAAAAAAGATACTACCACACCAGAATGTCAAAGTCTACATTAGTGTTGTAAAATAGGCAATAAAATGTAGGAAGTAATCGATATTTTTTATTTAAATGCTTTGTATAGTGCTGGTTAGTCACATTCCAAACAGCGGCATAGTAAAACTGCCTTGGGTCCCAACACAATCAAGGAAACTTGGGCAGGCATTATTACAAATAATTGGAAAACAGTGGGTATATCTTGGCCTACTGCCTGGGCACTCAGTTTCCACAACTGACCAATCTGCCCTGTATTGTTTGTATTCGTTGGGGCGCAACCTTTGCTGCTGATATTAAGCACTGTATTGATATACTGGTCAGTCCTTGTTTGTTTAAACCCACCTCACTTACTGAGAAAGGTAATTATTACTACAGTCTATTATTACTACAGTCTATGATGCGATCAATAATGAAAACTCACTGTTATCTGGCCTGTTTCTCTCCCATCACCCATTCCTAGACAGGTACTCTTAACGTGACAGGACATATAATTATTTTGAAGTGGCCTGCTTTCTAATTACATGATAACTGCTGTGGTCATCAAGCTACCAAGCAGCTCACCTCATGATGAGCAGCAACCTGCCCCATATATACAGCCTCTAAATACACGACCAAAGCTCAGCCGTAGTCTTTGATTTGGATAGGTCAGTACTTGACTGAGCTCTGTGTTGCTCTACCTGAATGCGTTTGAACGCCCACATCCCAACCCCTCTAAACACAAAGCCATACCTGAAGCAGGCACTTGCAAAACAAATTCTGGTGGGCAGGCCTTTTGACTTAACCGCAGCTTATGAAGGACTGGCAGTGGCCCCTTCTACTGCTTGCCCTAGTGACTCAGCATCAGCATCACCTGCACTACACTACAGATAACAGCACCCCTTATTACACCCACCAAATATTAATTGAAGTGAGAATCCTCAGTATTCATTCTGACAGTCTCACATGAAGGCCTTATTTCCTCGATTAGGAGACACTCTGATGTTGAACTTCAGTGGAGGCAGTGAAAGTTTCAGTGACATCGAGGACGGAGGTAAATACCTCTTTGAAAATATTAGTCTCTGGGTTTCTTTTGAAGTCTGTCAGATTTGGATGACTCCTCAAGATTTAGCTCAGGATGTTTGAAAGTTGAGAACCCAGTGGATAGTACGGTCTCCTTCTCTCTTCAGATTGAATCTTCTCTGAATGATTAGGCTTGCTATGCCAAATCTCATGTTGAGGCTGAGGTGTAATAAGGAGTCAATGTCCGAAGGATGTGAAAATGAAGTGGATATCTACAAAGACTGGCACTTTACTACACCCCTGCCAGGGCTCTCCTATTGTGTACTGCAACATCTTAACCCCCAATAGTTGGGTTTCAGAAGCTGAAACTATAGGAATCCCACAGTCCAATTCGGTAGACAGAACATAACCTCAACTATAAAAAACAACAACTAATAAAAACTGAATTATTTTGAAGTCGTTTTGAGGACTGAGATTGAGAAACGTAAATCTTCATTGTATTTGTCTACACTCATACTGCCCAAGTTATATGAATTTTATTTGGTTAAATCTGTGTTTCGACATATCAACATGCAGCACTATATAAAACATTATAATAATAACAATAATAATCATAATATTTGGAGGACGTGCCCCCCCAGCAGCTTCAAGGATAGTACAGAGAATTTTCAGATTGCATTCCTTGTGTTATGCAGGTTATTTGGAGAAACAACCAAACCAGGAAGATTGTAGGATAATTGAACAATTTCACTTCATTCTCTGGCTCTTCAAATGTCCGCATATCACAATGTCTCCAGTAGGACCTGGGAATGGAGATTACAACTGTGTGCACATATGAGTGCTGGGGACCAAAGAGGACTTAATATGTATTTATATATATTTGCTGTGAAACTTAATTTACAAATGGTCTACAGTGCTTTAGGATGCTATATCGAGCAACTTCTCATTCTATGCTACTTTTGCTGAGATGTAAGAGATCTCTTTCCATGCTTGGGCATTTGCTGAAGGGTATTTGTGTTTTGGGACCTTAGGGAGAAGTCCTTTTGACTCAGGAATTTTCAGCAGTAGGAAGAGCAGAAAGTGGTTGGCTACGCAAGAGGGTTCTTGTAAACTAACAAGGAAACACCTGAGATACAGAGGAAGGCGACGAAGGGAGGAGAGGGCTGAGGAATGGAAAAGCTCAGATGAGAACACCTGTGCTCGTTCATCTGGCATTCTCCAAAGCAAGAGGCTCAAAACCATATCCTGCCCCTGCCTATTCTAGGTTTGCTCCTCCACATCGAATTGCCTCATCAGCAATTCACCGAAGTTACAGTGCATGACTCCTCCCTAAAGGCATACCCATTTACAGTGCTTTTGTGTTCTCTCAAGCATGCAGAGCTGGCATAACGCATTTCACATTGTGAAATTAACTTAATATTGTCGAATGGTACTGGAATTTATGGACATTTTACTGGCAGAATGTGACTTGTATTTGTCATCCAACCCAGAGGCCTGTGGGCAAGGTGTAGGTTTTAGGTTCTGTTGCTGGCCTACAGGTATTGGGTAACTACCTCTATTTGGCTCAAGAGTTCTGCATTGCTGGGAAGGGCAGTGACAGGAGGCTGCCACTGCTGAGTCCCTGCTGTCTGAGAGCTGACTACTCTGAGTCAAATTAAAGTGGCTGCAATCAGGATCTCAGTGCACCAGTGCTCTGAAGAAAAAGCAAGTCATGTCAGCTTCCCTCCTCAAGGTGACTACCATCATGCCCCTACAAATGGACAGCTTTCAGTGAAGTGAGACATTTACGGTCTGAGAACACGTTTCAAATGTCATCAGTACATACACACTCTTTTACTTTCTTTTTTTCCCAGTTGCTTAAAAAAAAAAAAACAATTCATAAGACGCTCCAAATTACACTACAAAAAGGAGACCTACAAATGTAACAATATACTTGATTCACCTTCACCAAAACAAATGGAGCCTATGTTACAATGGCAGAGTGTTCCACTGCTCATTTAAATATTCAATAACAAATTACAGGTCACCATTCCCTCCACCTGTGGCAGTACTAGCATTTCATCCAGCTGCAGAGTCAACATATTACGAAAGCTTTGTGAAGAATACGGCAAACTACAAGGTGCACATCACCAGAGCAGACAGCTGTGGAATGTCAAGTCCATCAAACAGGAACAATCTACAGTTATCCTTTAGCTTTACAGTCCCAGTCTACCCTTTAGAGTGGCTTATTTTTAGATTTGGGGGCAAACAACCAAGAGGAGCAGTTCCAAACCGAGCCTCACCCTAGACCTGGATAGTCCTCCAGTCAAGTGAGAATTCATATCAAGCTCAGCTTTGACATATTTGTGTAGGTCCATCCTCCAGCGCCACAAGTCGGAGCATATGAGGGTCTCAAATTCTTGGTTATCTGTCATTTGAATAGAGCCATAGCTAATTCTATGAACTAGGTGGTAGATTTTCTAGTTTTAGAACTTTTCAGAAGCCCAAGCAGACAGATTTTTGTGTCCACTCTGATAGTCAATTGGTGAACTCCCACCAGTGTCCAATGGCCCCACAAGACCAAACCATGTAGATGAATGGGACCCTCAACTTGGTTGAATCGAAAACATATCAGAGAGGCCTGGGGATACACAACTTGCAGGCATTATATAAGGTCCGTAAGATATAATTGAATTGATGTATATTTACCGTAATTTGACGTAAATATTGCAGGACCGGATTCCATTCTACCTCTGAGTGCGTGACCCACAACCTCTTCCTAGCTGGTTTTCAGAGAAGCCCATGTTTTGGATCTTGTGGCCCTAATGGCTCTATAGGCTAGCGTAATAAATTGTTTGCCGTTGGCCAGTGTCCATAACATCTGCAGGAGTTCATCAGGCAGTGGTTCTGTCCCCCACCCCTCCTTCCATGAGAGTGCTACCTTCTTAATCAATGCCGGTCAGGCTAAAAATTGCCCCAAAGGGAGCTCATATACTTCATATACTTGTTGCACCCTGCCAAAAAATAAGAAGTGGCCTGAGTCATATAGGTTGCAAGTATGGTTATCCCCACCTGAACCCCAAGAGACCTGTCTGCACCTTTTAACCAATCATGCGGGAGCTATCACAAGGAGACCTTGGGAGCATACAGAACTGCTCCAGACCTTCGGCTTCAGTACCGGTGCCAGCAGTACTGTGTCACCCGCAACAGGGCAGAGGCAGGCGGGGCTCTACATTTCCTATCCATCAAATATATGCAAATGTCTACAGGGGCCAATCCACCATTCAAATGGGAGTGTTGAAAGGAGGCACCCGGGATAAGCCATCCCACCACACTCTGGAGCTGGACGGCCAAATAATATAACTCAAAGTCTCCATTTTTTTCGCTCTCCACATCAGTTCCAACAATGAGGCTAATTCGTGGAGAGTGACAGTTAAGTTGCAGTGTCATATTTGCAAAAAAGTATAGTAGTCGGGACACGAGCACCATTATGATTAGAGTTCCCTGGCCCATTATCAACTATGGGAGCTTGCACCAAAAGTCTATGGAGGTCTTTACAGACTTTAACGCCTGCCCTACATCCTGTTGCTCTCTATATACCTTCACTCCCACGTATTTACCATGGTGCGTTCTACTGGGTGTCCAGGAACTGCGACAGGGTCATACACCTAGTGCCGTCCGCCATGCTCCGTTAATGTAAAAAGACATGACTTGTCAGCATTCTGATGTATACTCGAGTATGTCCAAAACCAATGGGGTTCATCAAGCATTAATCGGCAGACCTGAGGTGTAATCTTAAATGAATAATAAAATGTCGCCTTCGTAGAGCGAGATGGTGTGTGTGTGGCCCTTACCATGAATTTAGCATGCTAAGGGCTCAATAGGTAGCACGAATAGCAGTGGGGTTAGGGGGAACTCCTGCCGTGTCACACGCTGCACTGGGCAAGTTTCTGAGATCACGCTTGTTGTCCTTACCCAGGACGTGGGGCACGAACAGAGGAGCTGTACTCATTTGATCATGCCATTCCCAAAACCAATGCAATGCAAGACAGACCAAAGAAAAGCCCACTCTAAAGAGTCCAAAGCTTTCTCCATCAATGGAGGCCGCAGTCTACTCGGCAGAATCAGCACTGACACTGCTAAGATGGAGCAACCATCTAACGTTGGGCATAGTGCTTGGCCTGAGACTAACCCACATTGGTCATGATGTACCAGATAGGGCAGCACTTTGAGCATCCTGTAGGCAAGAATCTTCCCAAAGACTTTATAGTGCAAGTTAAGGAGAGGGAGGGGACGGAGTTGGAGCAGAGTTCAAGCACGTCACAACCACCTTTGGCAGTATCACTACCACTGCCTCTAAAGTCAGTAGCATTTTCCATCTTCTATACGCCTCGCAATATACATTCAGTAAATGGGGCATAAGCTGTCGCTGAAATGTTTTATAGAAATCCAGGGGTAGCTCTTAGTTGCCCGGGATTTTGTCTGTACACAATAGTGCCAGGGGTAGTGCAATCTCCTCTGACTTAAGGGCCAACTCCTTCTCAGTTAGCTGTTCTCTAACAAATCAGCTTAAGGATGTAACATGTATGCATTGGTCTGTATGTATGTCATTCTGGGTTGTACGCAAAGTACATAAGCTACGGTAGTAGACACCAAAGGAAGCATTAATGCCTGTCACGCTATGCGTAATCTGCCCATCGCCATAACGTATGGCCAGTATGGCCGTGCACAGAGTCGAGGCTTTAACCAGTCTTGCCTATAGGCAACCAGCCTTGTCCGTTCAGGAAGGACTATGAGCAAAATATTCGGGGGTGGGGGGGGGGGGCGGGTCACAGCGGTAAAGCCTGTCCCTTAATTCTTTATGTCAATGCTGTTGTTGCTCTAATTGACGTGGGAGATCGGGTTTTGTCAGCATTGTTCAATTGATGCTATATCATGTTCTAGGTTCTTAAGTTGTGCCTGCAGAGCCCTTCTAACCCCCCTAACTTACATTTCAAGCATATACCTCTGATGTACACTTTGAAAGTGTTCCACACTGTAGATCAAGAATTTATTTAGAAAAAAGATATAATTTCCTCATGTAGTGTTTGCCTCAACAGGGCATCCACTAACCGATACCTGCAACCTCCAAGTAGGAATCCTAGCAATGCTAGGTCTTCACTGCAGGGTCATTAATAGTGGATTATTGTCAGATGAAGTCTTTGCTAAGTATTCTATCCCCATGTCACGTAGTCAGAATGGGCGTGGGGAGAAAAAGGTCTATGCAGATGTGTAGCAGGAGTATAGGTCAGAAAACATTTTGAGGATTTAATGCCCTACATCAATCAGCCAGATCCCAGCCACTCGTGCAGAGCATCAGTCCATCCACTGGATTCCTGACTGGGGTGCCCTGTTGGGCAGTTTGAGGTGATCTGCATGCACCAGTGTAAGGTGCAGTGCCATTGAGACGATCTTGGACTCTAGGTCCGTCCTAATCAATCAATCAGTATTTATAAAGTGCGGCGAATCACCCAATAGGGTATTCAGGCACTTGCAGGCCCCAGAGGCTTATTCAAACAGCCAGGTCTTGAGGACCATTCGGAAATCCGAAAGTGAGGTGATGGTCCGGAGGTGAGTGGGGAGGCTGTTCCAGGTCTTTGCTGCAATGTGGGAGAAGGCGCATCCTTCACTTCTGCTTTGGTAGATGTGGGGATTATGGGCAAGTGAAAAGGAGGCAGAGTGAAGTCTTCTCAATGGTTTGTGGAAATTCATGCGGTGGTTAATGTAGGGAGGTCTTTGGTTGTGTAGAGCCTTGTGTGCATGGGTCAACAGCTTGAATTGGCATCTCTTCTGTACAGGGAGCCAGTGGAGTTTCCGGAGGTGGGGTGTGATGTGGGTTCATCAGGGAAGCCTGAGGATGTATCTGGCTGCGTTTCTCCATTGTCCAAGGAAGATGTGCGGTGATTTCTACGTAGAGGGCATTGCTGTAGTCCAGTTGGCTCGTGATGAGATGAGGGCTTGTGTCACAGTGCGTCTCGTATGTAGGGGTACCCGCTTGATGTCAATAACCGTCTATAGTATTATGTCCAAGGTGATTTCCTCTTCTGGTGCCAAAGTTGTGGCTAAAGTGGGAGTTCTGCTGAAGCTGGTGATGGTGGGTGCATGCCACCTTTGTCCGTCCTGAGTTGCACCATATTGGGTGCAGTGTCGATCTGCACCAGTAGGAATATGTGGTAGCTTCAATGGTAGGGCGGGGTCAATTTCGTATTAGTCTCGCCCTTCAAGTACATAGTTGCCACCCAAGGGCTAGCTATCTCCCTTCAGTTCAGTGCTGTAAGTGCACTGCCCCTCATGTTCAGGGAAGAAGGTGGTCAGAAGACCCAAGGCCCACTCAACATCTCATATGCCCCCTGAAGCCAATCTGGAGCAAACCCTCCTTGCCCTGTCAACAATTTCTAAAAGGGGGGGGGGACAGACAGGTGGGACAAGAGTGTAGGAACTCGTGAATGCCTCCCCGGGCTCTATCAGAAGGAGCCGATATTTGCGCCACCCGCCATGCTGTCTGAGATGGAAGACTGTACCTGCTACCTTCATCCCAGGTTACCCAAGTGACTTTGCGCCACCTCACACAATGTGTCTATCGGGAATGCGCAGGGCCCTCTGTAGGAGTAGATAGGCAGATTCTAGTTTACAGAAATCCGCAGGTAGCCCCAGCCTTCTCTAGTTTGGCGGGCCTGTTGCTCACTCTGTCTCGTAGGTCCACTGTTCATGTGTGGCTACAGAGCAGGTGCTCACCGTCCATTCTCGTGTGTCTTTTCGTGGCAGGGAAATTAGTAGAGTGGAAAGAGGAACTGTTAGTGCTTGCCTCCCAAGTCTGATGTTATCAATAATTGCATCAATATTAGCTGTGAATATGTGCTCAGCAAATGGGGCAGGGTGACAACTGAAAAACCCTCCAAGCTTTGAGTTAACTCCATTGCAGACAATATTTCAATATTGCCCACACACTCCCAAGGATTCAAAGTCTGCTGTGTGTGACTCAGTTCTCATGAATTAAATCCATGTAACACACAAAAGCAGCTTTTGCAGCAGGACTCCCCATCTGTCTCTCCGCTCCATCCGTCTTGTGTTGGTATGAGAATCCCCATGAGTCACAGGCCTCCTCAGGCAGTAACAGGACTTCCCAGAGGGCTTGCTTCATAGCAGTAGGATGGTGGGTGCCATTTTGAAGATGGGGACCGGCACTGGCCAAGCCACCGAGCTCAGCACCTCTATATAGGTTAACTCAGCCTCACCAGTAAGCAAACCCAGCGGCTGTTGGCCCTTTTTTCTTCTACCTACTGAAGCAAGGATTCTTGCAGATTCAGAGCAGCATTGCAGGATCCATCTGTCCACACGGATCACACCATCAGCTGTTGGCCACGCCACCCCCCCCCCACACTCTATACCTCTTCTTCACATTTTTATTCATGCCAAAAAGTCATTGTCAGTGCCAAAAACAATCCGATCAGTTTCCCCAAAAACTGTTACAAGGGAAAATTGTAGACCAGGAAAAATTTCAATATGTTGCTCTATTTTTTTTGTTATAATCATAATTCACTTATTTACCTTGAGCTTGCCCAGCCAGTTATCAAGTTGGTGGATGCCCAGAGTAGAAGCCCCAGAGCCAAACCAACTGTTTTAACAATAGGGACAACCGTTATGTTACCTGCAGGAAGAAAGGAACAAATGGTACAGTTAAATGTTAGTTAACAGGCATGCATTCATGTGAATAAATTTGTGATACAGTGGAGTAAATGTTCAAATAAATTAACTGAAGATTATCTTTCATCTGTTTTTTACTATAAAGAACAACCCCAGCATACTCCGTAAAAAATGGTACTAAGCCCACTTAAGTATGTTGCTTGCCTTCAGGTAGTACTTCAAGAATATTGAAGTCCACCCCGCTTTTTATCTTATCATCACACGCATTCCTCATGGGGTGCTGTTGGCCATGCCTCTATTAAGTTCTTTAATTTCTTGGAAGTAAAAGGACTGATTCAATGGGAATAAACATTGGAGGCCTAGAGACGGTATCAGTGTAAGGAGAAAAAAAAAACGATAGAAAAAAGGCAATCTTTTAGATGGTCCTTCCTCACTCTGCTGTTAATAGACAGCACAATGGGCTAGCCTGTACTACTCACACTTATCCTACTAAATTCTGGCAGAAGAGATGGCTACTGTTCTGCACAGTCACACGGCACAGAGGGAGTAAGGTGGCTGCATGGCACACAGGAGATGAAAAAGCCTACGGAAAAACATTGAATGGACCCAGGAACAGAATTTAGAGACTTGTTGCAAAACTGGATATTGACATACTACAAACTAGTTACCTGTCAGCTTAGCCAAACAAATATGAAGAAAGACTGATGGGAGCTGGGCAGTCAGTTATCTGGATGGAGAACGCAATTCTGTATTTAATATTAGATTAAACTCAATTGCATGCTAGGGATTAGAGAAAGAGTCAATATATACAAACATGAATTCTTCCTCCTCAGATGTCCTTATCTCATACTTAACTACCATAATCTTTAATTTGAATAATTAAAAATCCTTACAGATAAACAGGAATTTATTTATTTAATTTCTAAGCAAATAAGGCATCCATTACTGTACAACTATTTCACTGTACATTCTCATCTGGATGGCAAAGGTTTGTTTAGCATATATTTTACACAACTCATACATTTACGTCCAGGTATAATGGTGTCAATAAGAGAAAAAACAGGTTGCCTCCAGAGTGCCGTATATATCTATTCAGTTCAAAATAGAAGAAGCAATTCAGATATGAACGCCAATAGTGACCAAGCTATGGTCCACCTTGAAGAAAGAGAGAATTAACAAAATGAGGGCAAGGTGTGCAAGCAATGGCTTAGTAATCCTAGAACAGTTCGACTCCCTGACTAACAGGCTGCTGAAAATATTTTGGGGAACCCTGACTTCTTATGTCATTTCTTTATGAAAAATATATAACACTGACTTACATCCAGACTGTCATGCATGCAAGAACACAGATCCATCACAAACTGGGTGCCTGACTCACATATTTAAATCACTGTGACATGCAAGATATAAAAGTCATTTAGACTAACAAGAAATGCAAATTTGGCTTTCCTTCAATCTCGCCACAAACATACAGAATGTATGGCTCTTCTAGCTAGATTTTTAAACAAATGTTGTGTGAGGAGAGGGTCAAATGAACATGTTCAATCCTAACCATTAACAAATATTCTTTAAGGAAGAAGCATCATTTCACAATGCATGAAACATATTTGGAATTGCTGTAACAAACTGTTGTTTTATTATGGGAATAAGATATATATGTTTGTGTGGTTTGTTTGCCTGCCAGCTAAATAAACAAATGTTTCAATAACACCCATCCCACAATGCTCCCACCACTCACCCGCTAGCTGCATTCTACTCTGCTTTCTACACCGGTCCTCTTATAACAATGAGCTTCTACCTACTGCAACATCATCCAGTTCTTCTACGTATTTGCAGCCATTTGGAAGTTCCATATTATCTAACTTGTCTAAGCACCTTTTCACAACGCACCAGAAAATGTATCCATATATTGTTTACACCTTGAAAGAGAACACTGTAATGGCATACGTATAGGTATGTGCAACTGCATCTTTCATTGGAAATAACCAACCAGAAACTATTAAATATAAATATCAGTGTCAAAGAAAGTGCGTATAGACATGTACTAGTCATTGTCAATTTTAGCTAGTCGAATTTTGTAGTTTTGGACAATGGCGGTGCGATTTGCAAAACAATTCTGGATTATAGATTGAAAAAGTGGCAGTGCGTTCTTGAATCTAATCTATATTGGTTTAAGCCTGGCCAACCAGTGCTAAACAAACATTGGGCTGGTGACAGTGCAAATTGTTTTGCACCTGCCAAAAGGTACCAAAATTGGTACTTAAGTACATATTAACAGTGACATCCATGCTATTCAGAAATGATGGAACACTACACCAAGCATATGATTTGGCATCCAGTTAACAACACATAATTAAGATAACTAAGATATTTAAGACAATAAATTACACTCTGAAGTAACTAATAACAATACCAAAAGACACACACAAAACTGATTTTAAAAACACATTTCCAAAGGAACAGTATGATATCTCAAACTCTGATACTGGAACAGTACTGATATCATTTTTTGTCCACCGTACAATCACTCTACATTGGCCACAAAACACTCTACACTGGCCACTATATTAGCATAGTCAATCAATCAATCAGTCCTAGCATTTATAAAGTGCACTACAAACCCGTGAGGGTCTCAAGGCGCTAGGGGGCGGTGGGGGGGGGGGGCTGCTACTGTCCAAAGAGCCAGGTCTTGAGAAGTCTCCTGAAGGTTAGAAGGTCTTAGGTCTGCCACAGGTGGATGGGGAGGGTGTTCCATGTCTTGGCGGCAAGGTGGGAGAAAGATCTGCCGCCAGCGGTCACTCTTTGGATGCGGGGGATGGTGGCGAGGGCGCGGTCTGCAGTGTGGAGCTGGCGGTTGGGGGTGTAGAGGCTGAGTCGGCTGTTGAGGTGAGCTGGTCCGGTGTTGTGGAGTGCCTTGTGTGCGTGGGTGAGGAGTTTGAAGGTTATCCTCTTGTTGATGGGGAGCCAGTGCAGAGGTCCCAAGTGGGGTGTGATGTGACTGCGGCGAGCGATGTTGAGGATCAGGCGTGCAGAGGCATTCTGGATGCGTTGGAGCCGTTTCAGGAGTCTGGCTGGGGCTCCTGCGTATAGTGCGTTTCCGTAGTCCAGTCTGACAAGGGCCTGGGTGACCGTCCTTCTTGTTTCAGTGGGGATCCACTTGAAGATCCTGCGAAGCAAGCGGAGGGTGTTGAAGCAGGAGGAGGAGACGGTGTTGACCTGCTTCGGCATGGAAAGAGTGGAGTCGAGGATGACCCCTAGGTTGCGAGCGTGGTCTGTGGGTGTAAGGGGTGCTCCTAGTGCAGTCAGCCACCAGGAGTCGTCCCAGGCCAAGGGGGTGGATCCGAGGATGAGGACCTCCGTCTTGTCCGAGTTCAGCTTCAGTCGGCTGTTTCTCATCCAGTCGGCGACGGCCTTCGTGGAGGTTGGTTTTGGCGGTGTGGGGGTCTTTGGTGAGGGAGAGGATCAGCTGGGTGTCGTCAGCGTAGGAGATGATGTTGAGGTCATGCCGTCGTGCGACGTGGGCTAGCGGTGCCATGTAGACGTTGAACGCTGGGCTGAGGGATGAGCCTTGGGGTATGCCGCAGATGATCTTGGTGGCTTCGGAGCGGAAGGGGGAGGCGGACGCTCTGTGTTCTGCCAGAGAGGAAGGAGGTGGTCCAGTCCAGGGCCTTCTCTTGGATTCCGGCTTCGTAGAGGCGTGTTCGTAGTGTGTGGTGGCAGACCGCGTCGAAGGCGGCTGAACGGTCCAGGAGTATGAGGGCCGCAGTTTCTCCGTTGTCTAGCAGGGTTCTGATGGCATCGGTGGCGGCGAGGAGGGCAGTTTTGGTGCTGTGGTTGCTGCGGAACACAGACTGGGACGGGTTCTCCTCGAGGAAGCTGGTCAGTTGTTTGTTGACGGCCTTTTCGATGACCTTCGCTGGGAACGGGAGCAGGAAGATGGGTTGGAAGTTCTTGAAGTCCTTGGGGTCCGCCTTGGGTTTCTTGAGTAAGGCGTTGATCTCTGCCTGCTTCCAGCTCTCCAGGAAGGTCGCTGTCTCAAAGGAGATGTTGATGGTTTTCCAGAGATGGGGTGCGATGGTGCTGCTGGCTTTGTTGAAGATGTGGTGTGGGCAGGGGTTTTCCGGGGATCCGGAGTGGATGGTGTTCATGATCTTGATGGTGTCGTCGTCATTGATGTTGGTCCAGGCGAGCAGGCGGTTGGTGCGGGTGGTGGTTGTGGGAGGGGAGGAGTTGGGGGGGTCTCAGCAGTTGCCGGGGTGGTGACGGCATCAAAGCTGTCATGGATGTCTGCGATCTTGCGATGGAAGAAGGTGGCCAGCGATTCGCACAGGTCTTGTGACGGTGGGATGTCGTTGGTGTTGGAGCTGGGGTTGGAGAGTTCCTTCACGATGTTGAATAGCGCTTTGCTGTTCTGTGCGTTGTCTAGGCGGTCTTTGAAGGAGGACCTTTTGGCGGATCCAATGAGGTGGTGGTGTCTGCGGGTGCCGTTCTTGTGGGCTGTGTAGCTTTCCGGTGTTCGTTCACGGATCCAGTTTTTTTCGAGTTTTCGGCAGGTACGCTTGGAGGCCTGGAGGTCTTTGCTGAACCAGCTGGTTCTCTTGCTGGTGTGGGTGTTGGAGGGCTTCTTGAGCAAGGCGAGGGTGTTGGCGCACTCGTCGATCCACTGTCTGAGGCTACAGGCTGCGGCGTCGGGGGTCGGTCGGGTCTGCGGGTGGGCTCTGGGCGAAGGCGGTGGTTAGCTGGTCCTCGGTGACTTTGCTCCAGCGGCGGCGAGGCATCTGCTGGGTGCGGTGGTGTGTGGTGGGTTTCCGGAAGGTGAAGTGGATGCAGCGGTGGTCAGTCCAGTGGAGTTTGGTGGTGCGGTTGAAGAAGACGTGGGAGCTTGCTGAGAAGTTGGGGTCCAGTGTTCGGCCGGTGGAGTGGGTGGGTGTTGTGACGAGTTATCAGAGTCCGAGGTTGGCGATCAGGGTGGAAGAGTTGGAGTTGTTGTTGTTCGAGGTGGAAGTTCAGGTCCCAGAGGAGGATGTAGACCGTGGAGGCGAGGGCATGTGTGCTGATTAAGTCGGCGATGGAGTCGCTGAACTGCGGTCGGGGTCCGGGGGGTCTGTAGATGAGGGCACCTCTGAGAGTGGTGTTGGGGTCGGTGTGGATCTGGAAGTGCAGGTATTCGGCGGTGCTGAGGGTGTCGTCAGTGTCTGTCGAGATTTTGAGAGTGTTCCTGTGGACGATGGCAATTCCTCCTCCTACTCCGTTGGTGCGGTCCTTGCGGGTGATCTTGTAGCCTTCTGGGATGGCTATGGCGATGTCAGGTGCCGAGAAAGGGTTCAGCCAGGTCTCTGTCAGGAAGGCGACGTCTGGGGAGGTTGAGTCGAGTAGGTCCCAGAGTTCGACGGCGTGTTTGCGGGCAGAGCGGGTGTTGAGCAGGATGCATCGGAAGAAGTTGGGTTCTTCGGTAGGTGGGTTGGCAGGCTGGATGCTGGTGAAGCTTGAGTTCCGACAGGAGAAGGGTCCTTGGGTGCGCTTCGGGGTGGCCAGGCAGTAGTTGCGTGATCATCCGGCGTTGAGTGCGTGGAGGGTGCTGGAGTCGTACCAGAGGTGGGGTTCGCGGGGGCCAGAGGTCCTGGCACTGGGCGCGGTCCAGGTGTGGACGGGCGCAGACGGGCTTGCCTTAGGTGCGCCTTCGGCGGCCCAGCAGCGCGCCCGCCATATAAGGGGATGTGGGAGGGAGAAGCAGCTGGGAGGCAAGAGCGCGGCGGCAAATGGGAGAGCGAGGGGGCGGGACCGCAGGGAGGCCGCAGCGGAAAGAGACGGGGATTACAGAAGGCAAGAGGGAACGGGGGAAGGGGCACCACAATACGTTTGACTAGGGGCAACAAGTGAATAAGCAAAACGGCACAATACGGTCTAAGCAGAAAAAACAGTCTGAACAGTGGCAGTAAAATAAGGTTGTTCCCTTCTTACCTGTAGCCCATACACATCCACCAACCATGGCAAGAGGCCAGAACTTGGGGGAATTCTGAATAAGGTTGACCACTAACGATACTAGCCATATAGAAGCACAAAGGATCCATTGGAAGAACATTCCTGAAGAAAGAAAACAGTTTTAGTGCTGATCCTTCATTACATAACATACTGTGAAGTTGTAAAATGCATGTTCACCTTTAGCTATCTTAGCACTAAATAACAGAAGTTCATTGTCACCCAACTCAATGGTACTCATTTCATAAACCTTTCAAAGGATGAAGGCCAAGTGAATATATGACCGCGGGGGTAATTACAGATCCCTGCAGTTGATGCATTGATGCACTGAGCCACCAGATAATTGGTAGCTGGTATATTCAACAGTATTGTTAGACCAACAAATCTTCAGACATAGGCATTAGCCTGTCCAACATATTATTGTCTTGCCCATTCATCTTTTACTCCAATGGTTTAAGGAGCAGGGGTTACATTCCTTCCACAATAATCATATTGTACTTATAAATTAAATAGCCACACTAAAATAGAGGACCATAACAGGTTCATAACTCCTGTAGTCTACTCACTGAAATACAGTGATCTACATAAAAGCCGTTCAGCTCTATTATTAGTTAAATCTTTAGCTTTGTCTGCACATTTCTTTGACATACTAAGTGAAAATAGGTATGATAGGGCTCAGTGTGCCTCATTAAATGTACAACAAATAAAGCATTGAATAAGAAACCTAGTATTGTTAATATAATCTAGGTAAAAGCATTACCAGCATCTGTGTCTGCCTGGCTAGCTTTTTCGATACCAGCAGAAAAAAGGAAAATAAAGAGTTTTCTAAAATCAGGAAAGACACAGGATAATGCCGACAAGCAAGGTAATGCTTTAACTGTTCGTATGTACACTTCATGACTAGCAACTTGTTTTGCTGATAGAGTGTGTCAAAGCCTTAATGTGATTCCTGTGATGAAGGTTGCTTTTCTATTAGGTTTAGCACTTCGTTGGTATTTGTAGGACAATGCCTCTGTTGGGCAGAAACATTTATTTTTATAATTACAGTTCAATTAGTAAAATGTAAACTGAAGTCTAATATAAGACAGAGTCACTAGGCACAGACTAGCACAGTCAGCATATGCAGGAGCGACACGACACATTTCAGTTTTGATGTGGTAGTGTCACCAGGCGCAGTTTTAGGGGCTGCTTACCACATGCAAGCAAATCATTAAGGAAGTATGAATTCTTACTTTTGGGGGGCTCCACTGGTCAAACATGCATTCTGGAATAAGCTTGGTGTTAATGTTTAAGATGGTTATGCAAAGATCATGCAATATCCTTGCCTCATACAATATGCAATTTCATTACTGAACATAGGGCATACAACTTAGAATTGCAGGTGAATGTTTATTTAATAAGATTGTCTATGATTTTGATTCAGATATGATCATTCTAATTTTTACTATCAGAATATTCCAGAGTTTCAATCAACATTGTGAAATTAGAATGTTGCCAATTTTAGTCACTAATGTGTATTAGTTATTCATCCATAAATTCTTTTGAGAATATATAACATGCTTGTTTCAACATTCCAAGTTTGCAGCATCACTAGTATCAGTGATTCTAGTAACTTTGATTTGTGGTCAAGATGGGACATTAAATCTCTCAGCACTTTTCACACTGATGATTTGGATTCACTTTCTACTACTGTCTCCATATGACCCAGATGCAGGTTCATTTGTTTCCAGTACTACATTTACTTAAGCTTAAGAGTTGAATCATCACAGTACATGAGAAGGGTATACCTAGAGATCTATTGTATATAACTTTATAGATGGTAAATGACGGAAGATAAAAAAGATAAATTAGGACTATCGAAAAGTTGATCCATAGTACTTTTACTGGTGGACATGTTACGCGTGAACTGGTTTAACAAAAGCATTTCACAAGTTTGTCATTCAAAAATGTATTTGACATGCTCGATTAGAGTTTGCCACTACTTCTCATGAAGGATTGTTCCTTTCAGGGATAAATTCTATCCTTTCCCATGTGAAGACATGGGTAACAAATCTGCTCCTCCACCACAGATGGTGGTGTCTATCTAACATTCAGTTGGCACAGCTCAGAGGACAGTCAGTGCATAACAATTAAAACGTTGTAATATTAACAGTTCCACTAGAGATTATGGAGCAATGGCAGGCTATAAACACTGGTAAAGTCGCTCTACTGTCAACTTTCCACTGTCCTAATCCACACACTCGGACTTGACCTTTTTCTCTGCCTCAACCACAGGTTATGAGGAGAGGAATGAGACAGGCAGAGGATGTGGATGAGGATGGGGCACACTGCGCACACACTAGCAACTGCCAAGAGCACGTACACACACATATATACACACACACCACAAGGGATTGTAACACCACTGCATCAATTAGGATAGTTCACTCTCACACTGAAAAAATTCTAATAGCCTTTCAGAGCACCATTAAAGGCCTGCTCCCATGTTGTAAGCCCGAGCCGCTGGCTCATGCCTATAATGCCGGAACAGACCTTCAATGTCAGGTGTAGTCAAAATGGTTACTATATGGCTATAAAACAGAGCTGCTATTAAAATGAGAGGAACCTATAATGTGCGATTAGTTGTTTTTCAGCAAGACAGGTTTAACATTTGGCGTGAGACATCCTTCATAACTTCAGGCTCACAGACCCTACTGAACTAACAGTTGTGTGTCCAAGGGATTCTGTAAAGTACCAACATTTTAAGCGTGTGAACTTCAACATCACCCTGCCTCAGTACAGTAAGGAAAATAAATCATTATTTGAGGGCCTAAACTAGGAATAAAGAGGGTGGAACACACTAACTCAGGAAGGGGACCTAAGAAAACACTCAAAGGGGACCCAAGTAAACAATTAAAAGGAGACCCCCTGAATGCGGGAAGCTATCAACTCAGTGATCCCTGGACATGTAATGCCTAACAGTGAGGTATTAGGATCTCTGCAGTGTCTCTCTGCTCTCCTCTGTTTCTGAACTGACAGAAAAATTAAGTCAGCCTCGAGATGGTAAGATAGCTCTACTAAGCACTCCCACAAAAATCTAGTTCTAAAGCAGTGGAACAGCAGCACTCTATCCATACCATCCTAGTAAACTAACTTCTGTCATCAAAAGGCATAATCATGCTATATACCAACCTTCATAAACAATGGGCACGGTTTACTCTTTGAATGTCAGCTCAGCTGAATCAGGACAGAGAAAGCTATGGCCAAAACCCTCTCTCAGGTTACCCCATTACACCAGACAAAAAACAAAACTCTACGAAAAGGTTTCACCCATTATATTTGCAGAATCAAAACACAATACAATTTAATCAGTCAATCAATCAATCATGGAGTTAACAGAGCGCACGGCTACTCGAAGAGTGTCCTGGAGCTACACAAATTACTGAATATCTGTACTGAAACGTCGCTACTCAAAATCTCTTTATAAAAGCCAGTTCTTAAGAAGGAGTTTGAAGGTCTGTTCTTCCTTCACCTCCTGAAGGTACAAAGGGAGGGAATTCCAAGTAGAGGCAGCGAGAAATGAGAAAGAGGAACCACCCCATTTTTTACGCTCTCATCTGGAACCACCACCAGCAAACCATAGGAGGAACTAAGATCGATGCTGAAAATAGGGTCTAATCCTGTTCATTAGTAAGCATGGCCCTTTTTGGCGGAAGGGCCAGTGTGTCAGCATGAGCTCTTTAAACCGAACTTGCTCTTTAATGGGAAGCCAATAAAGCTTGTTCAGGTGCAGCTGGATGTGACTTCTTTTTGACACTTTCACTAAAAGCCGAGCTGTGGTGTTCTGCACCAACTGCAGTCTTCTCAGATGATAAACCGGCAGAACTCAGAAGAGGTTGTTTGCATATTCCAGACGGGATGTGATCAACACATGAACTGCTATTTTCTGATGCTGAGCTCGTAACAAATATGAGCATTTCTTTAAAGATTTTAAAAGGCCATAACAGACCTCCACACTTTCAACCTGAGCCCCAAACGCAGTCAAGGAATCAAATTTCATCCCCAAATTCTTCACTACGGAGGAGGGGCGGAAGCCGACTGGGCCAACATTGGCCATCCCACAGCAGGTTGGAATTCTACTGAAGATTACTAAGGTGCATTCAGCGAAACACTGGTGAAAGACAGGATCTAAAAAATGTTAATGAATTGGGCTTATTCTTATTCAGCGTGAAGATACTTTGAGTGTCATCAGCGTAAGATTCAATTAGCACAGATTTACACAATGTGGGGGCTCAGCGCCCAACCATGGGGAACTCCAAACTCAAGGAGTTTTGAGTTCAATGAATGGAGTGCCATCCAGACTGCTTGGCTACGGACCTAAAGGAATGGAACCACAGACACTGACATTTCCTGAACGTAGTAATAAGATAGGGTGGGACACTGTCAAAAGCTGCAGATAGATCGAGAAGCAGCGAAGTCACCTGATCCAATGGCAGCTTAATTGTTTGAGACCTCCACGAGTGCCAATTCTGTACTGAAACAAGGTCTGAAATTTTATTGGGAAGGATGCAATTACTGGTGATGTTTCAAGTATTTGGACAAAAGCTGATAGACTCACTTCTCTAAAACTTTTGAAAAAGCTGGTAACAGACCTGTCAGCGGATGGCTTTTTTTAGTAAGAGAATTAACTGCCTCTTTCCAGCAGATCAGTACAGGAGCTGAACTTAAGGCACTGTTTAACAAAAATTGAGGGTGGGTTAATGGCAATACATCTGAGGAGGGCAAGGATCTTTGGCTGACCCAAATTTACAAGCTTTTAAAGCTTGTTCTGAATCTTGTAGCCGAATGGGCCTGAACTCAAGAAGGGAGCAGACCGCAGACTGGAAAGGAATTACCAGTGATGCATCAGGCATATCTGCCTCCAAAGGGCCATCTGCTCCCTTGAGGGTGTCCACAATATCTCTGATTTGTTGTCAAAGTATCCGATAACTGAGCACAGAGCTTGGAGGAGGCATCCAGTGGAAGTTGAAGTGCCTTCAGATGAGTGAATGTATTCACGATTCTAAAAATATCTTTGGATCTACATCTAGAGTATGCCAATTACCTGGCAAAGAGGTCCACTAGGGCCCTCTTTATAGCTTGATAGTAGGCCCTCAGTGCACTTTTATAGAGTTCCTTACCCTCTGGACGATTAGCCTTTCTCCAACCTCTTTCATATTATGCACTGCTTGTGTTGGCTCCTGAGCTCATTATTGAACCACAGAGCAGAACAGCGTCTGCTCTTGGCTAAGTTGGAATGGCCCATCCAGAGGAGCCAGTCATTAACCAACTGAGAGTCAGCTTCGATATCCCCATGCAATGTTGGGATCGTGGAACCAATAGTGTCCACTATCAATTCACAGAGAACATGCTCACTATCTATGGGGGAGTAAGTGGATAATACTTCTGCTTATTGGTCCTTGATCCACTCTCCATGAAAAGTAGATTGTGGCATGGTCTGACTCAGTTCTACCCAGCTGTAATTAATGGTCCAGACTTCCAAAGAAGCAATGACAGAAACACACACATACTTCTGTAACTGACAAGTAGACTGCAGCACACCACTGAAAGTAGGAGACCCAACTCTCATACAGAAAACATTATTCAGTAAAAGACACCGTTTTCTCAATGGCAGCATACTCGCTTTTCAGGTAGAAATGCTGAAACAGTCACATAGCTTAATGAGGTAAACATAACTGGTTCATCTTGGAAGAACAGCTGGGCCATCCCTCAAGACAAAGGCAGCAACTCTATTGAAGGCGAATATTTTTCAATAAAACAGTCTGCAGCACTTTGCCTCTGCGAAGGAAAAACCAATCAGAAAGAAACTTAAAAGGGAGTTATGAAGCAATAGCTGAAAAACAAGCCCTTAGGCAGTTGTAAAACATGCAAAAATGTGCAATGATGGAAGCAGTGACTAGAGTGTACAACAAGGCATGGTTCAGTGGACTTTTAACACATGTACCCTATTTGCCTGGCTAGTTCACAAAAAATTAAGCAATCGATATTTTAAAAAATACATGTACCAAAACCACAATACCATACAAAAGGAATAGAAGAGTGTTCTCTTTACCATCACCAGTGTCATATTTCTTAACAGGAACGAAGTTTGTCCCAAACAATAGAACAGCTATGATTGAGCAAGTAAAGCCAAATCCCAGATCACTTCCACTGCTGGCATTGCTGCTACTAGTGAGTGCCAAACTACTCATGTCTGTATTGCTGGCAAACGGTCCTTTGTATGGTTCTGAAATAAAAGCATAATATAATTTGTTAGTCAATGGCTTGAAAAACAAGGCACTTTGTCAATAACTTCATCTTACACCACAAAACAGAATATACCGTAGCAACCTTACAGAACAATAAATAAAATTAAAACGTGGGTTATATGCATAAAGTGTTTATCATAGATAAAAGATGTAAACGTCCTGATTAATCTAGCCCTTATAATGAAGTCAAGGCCCATATTATCTTATCCTAATGCACGATGTAATAACATAGTGTAACTTAATTTATTATAAATAAAATGTATAAAGTATTATACCAGGATCATAAACAAAGCAAATCCTGGATGCAAATTCTGGCATACAAATATTCATTTGTGCTAGCATAAGCCACTATTTAATCTTGGTACAACAGCTTTATTATTACACTAATAGTGTTCTTAATTACATGTGGAGTGAGATATAAGAATACATTTATTTGGGAAATGCAGGACTTAAATACGTTCATGGGTCTCTTTAGTGACTATCACATCAGCCTTAGATGCCTTCATTTGAAAACTAAGGCCTCTCACAGAAGGTATCCATTTGCCCCTTGTAGATTGAAGAAATCCTCTTGGCGAAAAGACGATGTAAAATGTATGAAAGATCTTGGCGCCAAAGTTACAAGTTTGAGGATAAATCAATGTGCAAACATGAATTACATGTGTAAAAGATTTAATATGCAGCCGCTGGACCAAGCACTAACACAAACGTATTTCTACTGCAAAACTCTTGCTAAAGAGTTTTTCAGTATTTACAACTCCTTGGGTCATCCTTAAATGTAAATGTAAATGTATAGGTATTTATATAGCGCCGATCACCACTACGGGTATCTCAGCGCTGTACTCATACCGCTGAAGGAACCCTTCCTGGCTTTCCATGTGAGGTGTCCACTCGTGGGCACCCCCATGGTGAGGCCAGGCATCCCAGCGCTGTTGGGGCCGTTGTGGAGATTAAGCAAGCTATTGCCCAGAGTTGCAGCGTGGGACGCATGATTAGAATAGGCACTGAGGCGAGAATATCCGGTCCGCGGAATTTATAGCCCGAGACCCTGCCGCGACGGGAATCGAACCCTGGTCCCGGACCAGTGCTCTGCATCGAGGTCTGCCGCTCTAACCATTGAGCCACACTTCTCCACTTAAGCTGCTACTATAGCAGCTGTTTCTACACAAAAATTCTGCTCCGACTTATCAGACTTTCTTCAGGATACGGTCATGCACCTTCCTAGCTTTTTCATAAAAGATAATCATGTACTTTCATCTGCGCAAGACTGAGTACCACCCTTTCCTGTTCTCCTCCAGTACCCTGGTCAGATTACTGACTGGGGATTCAAGAAGTCATCCTTTCTAAGCTTACCCTAATTTTCTCTGGCTCTTTACTGAATTCCTGTCCAGCTAAGCTATTGCTTCTTCTGTGGCCCCTTTAATAACATCAATTTGCAATACCTTCCTGTCTTCTGGAAAGGTGCTTAATCTGTAGAACACAACCGTCATCATTCCTCTGCTGAAGAAATCCACATTGGACACTGCACCATCCTACATTTTTACTACCCGTGAAACCTACATATCACAGAAAGTTGCATTAATATGCAACTGTCAAAACACATAGAAAAGATAATTCTCTAACAAATACCTATCGAATAGGTTTTAGCCCCAGTCTTAGCACTGAAACGGTGTTGATGTCTGGAAAATTCTGGCTGCTGGAGGTTCTGCAGCCTAATGCTTCTTGATCTTTGGGTGGCTTTCAACAAATTTTCACATTACATTCCTCTAAAAGATGAGCCAAAGATGGTTTACAGGGCAACGTATTAAGTTGGTTTACATCTTTCCTAAAAGATGTATTCAAGAAGTCTGTATAGATCACTGCTGAATCGTATTTAAAACAGTAAACTGTAGTGTCACACACAGCTCATTATTAAGTCCACGCTTTGTAACCCTTATGTGGCTCCCCTGGCTGAGGATATAGCATCTAATAGCCTTTGGTTTTATTCTTACACAGGTGATATTGAAATCATTCTGTGACTGGAAGGAGATGCAAACCTTTCCAGGGCCAGTTAAAAAGCGGTTTGTGATCAGTGGCCAACTGATTGAAATCCGAATCACTTATGGTCAATATAGATAATACAGAGGTTTTGATTTTGGCAACTCTTCCATCTGGACCTCTAACTGGTGGCCCAAGTCTTTAGGTGCTTGTCCCACATCATCGCAAATGCTCATAATCTAGAAATAATGTTTTTATTAACCTATCATTCAAAGCTTGCATCAAAAAAGTTATGACTACCTGTTTCTTCATGACTGGCAAGTAGATTATTAATGGGATAAAAACTGGCACATTGTGGGCTAAATAGTGGCACATCACCATATGGCAATAAATATCCACATAAGCCAAGGAGCGAAGTCGAACTTGCATTTTGGTGCATGGTACACAAAAGCATACTGTTACAAAGCATTAAATAGTTTTGGTACATGAATCACACTTCATTCAGCAAAGACACATAATGATCCTTGTTTTATTCACATAACAGACCGCTACCTTGTGCCCTGGGATAATCCTTATTACTATCCAGGAAAAGATATCAAATTTCTCAAACACACTGTACCATACAATCATGTGCATACTATGTAAAATTGTGCAGAGGCATGTTGACCTACCAACATTTCACAATGTCTAGGTACCCATTTTGGTGCGTGAGCTTTCCGGTTGGTTTGGAGCAGGCGAAAGCTCCTTGAGAAAGAAGGGAACCACTGGTTCCTCTGGATGCTCTCTTATGAGTGAGTGTTTCAATCAAGTAAAAAGTTCTTGGCCTTGAGAATGCATGCCCATTGGGAATATTGTCAGTGTTTGAGAAAGTGCGTCTTTTGACAAGGTTAGTCCCACACTTTTTGATTAGAAAATGTTATGATTTTGACTGAAGTGCACAGGGACCCTGCCAAATAGTTCCCCTGTGCCAGAGCTCCTTCCCTAAAACTGTACCACAATTGGCACTTTAGACCTCTCTGCAAGTCCCTAGTATATGATACCCTGGTATGTAGGACATTTGGACTGGAGAGGGTCCCCTAGGAACCCCTCACCAAGGCCAAGCAAACTGCCACTGCAGCCTGCATGCTTCGGTGCAGAGAAAAATAAAGTCGACATGGCATACTGCCTGTGTGCCATGCCAAGCAGCACTGCCTAAGGTATAGGTAAGTCATGCCTTTAGCAGGCTTTACAAGCCCTAAGGCTTCATGCAGATCCCACAGACTCCTGCGAATACCTTGCACTCTCCATATGCAACAACGCAACTCGATTGTGCAGACTGCACATCTTCTACCACCCCCCAGGTATGCCTGACACCTTCACTGACCACCTCATGGAAATCATTACAGCCAAGTTTCCCCCAATTCTAATGACATTTTCCTCAGTGACTTCAATCTGCACTGGAACGACCTCAAGGACCCTCAGGTCAACGCCATCAAAGACTTCTTGACCGACCAAGCCCTTACCCAAGCCTACACACTCCCAACACACACGAAAGGCGCCACTCTAGATTGGATCTTTGCTAAGGAATCAGCTGTCAAGCTGATCTCTATAGACCCATGCAACTGGTCTGATCACTATGTCATTACCTTCCTACCACAATCTGTGAATTCAAAACGTTGGGTTAGAGACACAAAGAGCCCATGTCTCGTGTAATTGGCTGCCCGCTGCGAGATTGACCTCCCCCCCCCAAATATCTCAACGGTCAACAACCTCACAGAACACTATACCTCGACTATGTCTAACATACTTGATGATCTTGCCCCGCTAAAGCTAAAAGGAACCCAAATCAAAGACAGAAACCCCTGGTTCAACTGATCCCTCAACAATGAAAGGAGAACCCTCCGGCAGACAGAAAGAAACTGGAGACAGCACCCCTCAGCCTCCCACTTAAAACTTCTCCGTCAGACTAAAATTGCCTATAATAGGAACATCCTCAATTCAAAAAAAGAATTCTTCAGATCAGAACTGGAGAACGCCAAGAACAGACCCCGCAAGCTCTTTGAAATGGTCAAACACCAATCTAATAAAATGGCTAAAACCTCCAAAGAAACTCCTAAATCTCTAACAACATGTGAGGAAATCTCCTCCTTCTTCTCTGACAAAATGACTGCCCTAGGAAACAAACTTTGATCTGCTACCTACTCCCAACCCCCTCCGGACCTGCCTCATCTCTCCGCGCTGCCCCCCCTAGATATCACCCAAAAACCAAGCACACTGGTCCAACTTCAAAGTATATGACGACCATTCTGTCTCGGGAATTCTATCCTCCTTAAACCCAAACAACCACTTTAATGACCCACTACCCTCCAACTGTTTGCTGCCTCCCAAGTTATCATTCCTTCTACAGGGTTCGATACCTGACTCTCTAAAAGCCGGTCAAGTCATCCCCATCTTTAAAAAACCTACGCTGAATCCTGCCTCTCCAGGCAACTTTAGACCTATATCCAATATACCACTCCTAGCTAAAGTTCTGGAGAAATGTGTACAACTTCAACTGAGCCAAGACATCACCAACTTCAACCTACTAGTGGATTTCCAATCCGATTCAGGCCTGAGCACAGCACTGAAACCACCATTCTCCATATCATGGATGATGCTCTCCAAGCCCTTGACCAAGGCAAAACCTGTCTCCTAATCCTTTTAGATCTATCCTCGGCTTTCGATACGGTCAATCACGAGAAATGTCTCGAACGCCTCAAACTCAGGATGGGACTGGATGGCTCCATGCTCGAATGCTTTAGATCCTTCCTCCAGAACCTCTCCCAGAGATTTTTAATCAACGGTAACCTATCCACTCCCTCTCCGCTTATGGTTGGAGTCCTCCAAGGATCAACCCTTTCCCCTACCCACTTCAATATTTACCTCGAACCGCTAGCAGAAGTACTACACACCGCCAATATCTCCTACCACATGTATGCCGATGACACCCAGAACTACATCAAAATCTCTTCTCCAGAGGAGATTTTTTCCCTGAATGAGGCCTTGAAGTGGACTGTCCAATGGCTCACCTCCAACCAGCTAAAACTAAATGCACAAAAACAGAATTCCTTTTATCTCCCCACCCAAAACCAACCCTGACATTTGAGAATGGACTAAGTCGATCACAGCCCAAACTGCCCACCGACCATAGTGGACTCTGCCAAATCCCTTGGAATAACCCTGGACAGCAGCTTGAATATGCGTGACCACATCAACTGGATGGCCAAAACCGCTAGGTTTCACTTGAACTATCTAAGAAAATAAAACCTTTCCTTGACACTCCCAACCTAAAAATGGCAGTCCAGGCACTAGTTATCTCCAGACTCTAATATGGATGCTCTACCCTTTCGGGCCTACCCAAGATCTCCCTGGACCCCTGTTAGATTTGGGGGTCTCTAGTTGGCAATGGTTTGCACCTTTATCCAAATAGGGACCCTTGCGTCTAGTCAGGGTAAGGGGCTACACTCCTAAAATAACCCCTTGGTAGCTTGGCACGAGCAGGCAGGCTTATCTCAGAGGCATTGTGTAAAGCATTTGTGAACACATACAGTAATACAGTGAAAACACTACAGAGGGACACCACACAGGTTTAGACAAATAAGTATTCTTTACTAGACTTATCACAAGACCAAATGACAAACATCCACAATACTGTACTCAAAAATAGACTTTAAAATGGTAGGAAATAACTCAGTTCACTTAAGATTGCAAATGTGACACTTTACTCTCAAAGTACCTTGGAAGCGTAACGCAAAACAAACAAAAGGGTTGCAGGGAAGGTGATGCGTCGGTTCCTTACACTCTGGGGAGTGGATGGGTTGGTTCCTTACTGCTGCGCAAGGGAGTTGATGCTCGCTTCCTTACTGTGTGCGGAGGTGATGCGTCGGTTTCTTACTGCGATCCGTTGCGATGATGTTCTGGTGCCATACGACAAAATGGCGTCTTGGTTGCGGTGCGACAGCGTAGATTCGATGCGTGCACGCCCGATGGCCGTGCGGCGACTCGGTGATCTCAGAGCCGCGATAGGCCCTGCGACACGCTTCTCAGGTGATGTGACAGCGACCTCTGCGGCGGCGGCAAGCTTCTCCAGTGATGCAACGCACTTCGGTGATGCGATGGCAGCAGCGGCGGCACGCTTACTCGGCGATGCGATGGCAACTGCTGCAGCAGCAACACGCTTCTCGTCGTTGAGTCTCGCTTCTAGCTCCCAGCGACACACAGTCTCTTAGAAGGCCCAGCACAACAGCAGGCACTTCAATTCCCAGCCAGGGAATTCAGGGGGGAGCTGGTGGTGAAGTCTTGTATCCATGAGACTTCAGGCAGGAGGCAAGCTCAAAGTTCAAGCCCTTGGAGATCTTCTACAAGATAATGAAAAGCACACTCAGTCCTCTTCTCCTTTCTTTGGCAATGAAGCAACCACTGCAGGCCAACCCCCAAACACACAGCACAGGGGTAGTCTCCCCCTTTAGCTTCCTGGTTCTTCTCCTCAGCAAAGGTTTGTCTTGATTCCCATAAGTGATCTAAAGTCCTGGGTTCTGGGTCCCCCTTTTTATATCCAAAAATCATTTGTCTCTGAACGCAGAGTGTCTGTAGATAGTCCAAACCCGTTCTGGGTGCATTCTGCCAGGGTACAAATTCTTCCTTTGTCAGTGTGGGCCAGGGTCATCAGAAGCACCCCATGAGGTGGAGCCAGCATTGTGGAAGGCAGGCACAGCCCTATTCAGGCCCAGGTGATACTCCTCCCACCACTCCTCATGCAGATAGGTCTATTCAGCCTTGTGCTGACTCACCCTGTCTCCTGAGCCCCCCAGCCCCTGTCACTCACAAACCAGACATGGAATACACAACCTAGCAGAGGCAGGCTTGGATGGTTGGGTAAGAAAATACCTACTTTCTAAAAGTGATATTTTCAAACACAGAATGTTAAACCTACCTTCACTAAAAGGTGTATGTTATCATTTGGAGTTCAGGCATACTAAATTAGTTTTTCTACCATGTTCCCTGGGTCATTTATGATTATAAGGTGTTAAAAACAAACTGCCCATTCTGGCCTATGGGGACATGTAGCCTTGCAATAGTAAAAGACAAAAATGTCTGTAATTTACTATCAGGACATGCCACACACATCAGGACATGTCCTACCTTTTACATACAATGCACCCTGTCCATGGGCCTACTTTAGGGGTGACTGATATGTAGAAAAGGGAAGGTTTGGGGACTGGCAAGTGGGTGCACTTACCAAGTCAAGATGGCAGCACTAGGCTGCACACAGGCTCTGCAATGGCAGGCCTGAGCCACAGGTTACAAGCTGCTCCGGTGGGTGGCACAATCAGTGCTGCAGGCCCACCAGCAGCATTTGATTTACAAACCCTGGGCACATATGGTGCACTGTACTAGGGTCTGACAAGTAAACCACATAAGCCAATCATGGAGTCACTAATCCATTACAACAATTTACAATAGGGAGCACTTGCACTGTGGCACTGAATAGTAGTGGCACAGTGCCCAAAGCATCTAGACCAGCAAAACATATAGCAAAGACACAGGAGGCAACAGCAAACAAGCATTTGCAATGCAAATAGGTCTCGCATTTGTGAGTTAGAGCTATGGACGTTGTAAATGGCAATTTCTTTTTTACCTACACGTTTTATTTTTGGAGTGAATGTATGCAGAGGGCGAAATCCCTAAGAAAAGGTCCTGCACTTAATAAACATATTGAAAAAGACGCAGTGTGGATTGTGTCAACAATTGCTTGGTACGTACCTCATGGGGGAAGTGTCGCCACACATGCACACTGTGGTGCTTTAATAATGCGAAACTCATTAATAAAAGTACTGCTTACAGACTAAACAACGCGATCGGGATCAGAGCATGTGAATCTGAATCCCGGCTTCTCTTTCATTTTCTGGACTATTTGACTCACTATCCTGCATCTTGGTTATCGCCAAAACACTGGGAGGCAATGAAGTTTGCCAACGGGGCAGGGGGGCTTCGGGGGTACATGAAAATGTATTAATTGCCTAGTTGTCAAAGGTTGCCCGGTGCTATTAGTTAAAAGAGTGCAGATTTCATTAAGATATTAAGGAGTACTTTACTCGCCTCTATTAGGAAATCGACATTAACTAAACAAAATGCCAGAATGCGTGTCAGTTTTCACAGTGTTTTAGACAGTACTGGTTGCTTAGTTTCATTGCATTAATTTTTGTATTTACTCTTTTACACAGCATCCAGAGTAGGTTACCTAACCCCAAATCCCTGAGTTGTTAAATGGCCATAGAAGGGAGTCTTTTAAAGTTGAGCAAATGTGTCCAAATGTAGTTTTGGTAGTGCCATTGAATGATCAGCCAATGAGGTACTCGATTAGCAGTTATTTAACTACACGTTCAAAACGTGTGGCTGTTGTTTGTTTGTACCCAACCACCACTTTGAATGCGTTTATTAACACAGAGGTTCATCTACCAGACAGTGCTCACCGAGGGGCGACTAAAGCACAGAACAAAATGTATTAATTTATCCTGAGTGTGAAGGCACCCGGAAGGTTTAGGTGCCCACCCGAAGAGGCTAGAGATCCTAGTGCTTCTACAGACTCTGCCGTCCTCCTCTGCACCAGCAGGGCACAGCTCAGAATCTGCCGCTTCTGCTAAGAATAGGTGAGGGGGATGAGGTTGGGGCAGGCGGGAGTTGCCGGCAGATTTCCAGGTTATTGAAAGGGATGATTCTGAAGTGAGGCAATGGAGACTGACTTTGTCTGTTTGTCTGCACCAGTCTATTTTTCTACCATCTACCGGGCTCACTGTCATGTATCCACTCATCTCTCTTTGTTAGAGGTGCGCAAGCCAATATATTAATTAGCAGGTAGAGCCAGCCGGAGAAGAGCCAAGTGTATACGAGCCAGTGGGCGAGACGTGAAAATGATCGGCATGTTAAACATACAGTAAACATGATGTAAATGTACGATAATGTCTCTTCAGAATTCAAAAAAAGTGCATTTCTTTAGTGCGTCACCTCAGTACACAAGATTATAGCACTGAATTGAGAGGAAGTTATTAAAAGTGCTTGTTTTAAGCACGAGTTAAAACACTGCTGCCCCTCCTGCCCGACAACAATGCCATTTGTGAACTAAGAGGCGTCAGTTGCCATGCATACCACGAATGTTGCCTAGAGTCTTATTATATTTAGAGTAACATTAAAATCTAGTTAATTAAACAAGAGAAGTTTTTGTACAACACGCATCTTGAACGCGCATATTTCAAGGTGGCAATAATAAAGATGAAAACGGAAGTGCCAG
This sequence comes from Triturus cristatus, assembly GCF_964204655.1. Lineage (NCBI taxonomy): Eukaryota > Metazoa > Chordata > Amphibia > Caudata > Salamandridae > Triturus > Triturus cristatus. The sequence goes on along the minus strand of NC_140582.1, from coordinate 575,249,102 downwards.
CAGGCAAGAAAACACGAACAAGAGTGGGGGGAGGGAGGGGAGATTGAAAAGTCACAAACTGAGGGAAGGGGCGATGGGGTGGGGAGACAGGGAAGAAAATAGTGTTAGGAGTAAAGGGGACAATAGCCATGGAAGGATACAAATGAAGAATGAGGAGGGACCAACAAGCCTCAAACCAATCGGAAGGCAGCATTTAAGACAAAAGCGAATGGGCAGAGAGTGGGAGGAGCTTCCACGAAGCTTCCACACCACAGTATATACTGCATGCTTTGCAAAGCGATGGCAGAGAATGCGCACTGCAATGCTAGACGAGGCCTAAAAGAAAATAGTGCTAGGAGTAAAGGGGCCAATAGCTGTGGAAGGATACAAATGATGAATGAGGAGGGACTAACAAGCCTCAAACCAATCGGAAGGCAGCATTTAAGACAAAAGCCAATGGGCAGAGAGTGGGTGGAGCTTTCACAAAGCTTCCACACTACAGTATATACTGCATGCCTCGCAAAGCGATGGCAGCGCATTCGCGCTGCAACGCTAGGCGAGACCTAAAAATGGAAGGGAGACCCACGCCAATGGTGCCAGGTCTAACACCCCCCTAAAAGCCTGCCTCAACGCCACCGCCAGACTCCTAACAGGTTCTAAAACATTCACCCACATCTCACCATATCTGAAAGCTCCGAACTGGCTTCCTCTTGAAGCCAGAATCCAACTTAAACTGGCATGTATCACTCACAAGGCTCTAAACACTAAATCCCCTGCGTTTGTCGCCCAGAACCTCGTGGTATCCGGAGGATCCAGAACCTCCCGGTCCTCCAGAGACACCCTGCTCCAGCCTCCGCGCTTTTAAAAGCAAAAAACCTATAATCGTGCGTTCTATGGGGCAGCACCAAGAATATGGAACTCATTCCCGCCCGTCATTATAAGAATTCCGTCTCTGGCATGTTTTAAAAGGAAGCCAAAACCTTCCTAATGGGCAAATTAATCTCCTAATTCTTGCATTGCACTCACCTTCAGCGACCTTGTTTTTATTCTTTTACTACTAAACCTTGGACTGAGCAGATGCTATCCACCCGGCACCTCCTGGCACTCCACCCTTATATTCTTGGAGCTTTGTTCTTGTAAAATGTTTCTACTTGTTTTTATCCCAACTGTTCCACCCCCCTACCTAAGTCTTATTTGTATACAACCTGTTAACCCTGTAAAGCGCTCTGATACCCTAACTGGTTAGGTCCGCGCTCTATAAAACGCAAGTAAATAATTAAATAAGGCAGGGTGCACTATATCTCAGGTGTGGGCATATATGCACGAGTAGATATGCCCCTACAATATTTAAATCTAGTCTTAATATTCTAAGTGCCAATGAAGCCATAGAGAGTACATGTGCTGGAAGCTCGACAATTCATCCAGAGCACCATGATGACTTTACTGAACCCAGGACTGTTTGGTACCCAACAACTCCTCTCAATAAACTCACAGAGGTGACCCCTGAAAACATACCAACACTGGTGTGATCTCGGACTGGCTTTAGGCAGCCTGCTACCACGAGACATGTTTCTGTCCCATTGTCCCCTAGCATCTCTACTTACATGCGCAGCTGTGGGTTTTCTTTGTCCGTTCTGGCCTGAGCCTGCATCCTTTCTTCAAGATCGATTTACCTCACTGGTTTGCATTGGGCACTCTGCGCTGTGCTGGCACTCTGTACCTGGCCGCCCCTGTAACGCTGAGGGTGTAAATTTGGTGCTGCCTTGTGGCACCCCCTGTGCTTACTTTAACCCCGGGAGACTGGGTTTCCAAACCGCTTTACTAATCTGTGAGCAGCATCGCTTTGATTACCCCATTTGTCTATATTGGTGCCAGATTCCGATTGTGAACCCTGCACTCAGCCACCCCTGTGCCACTGGAGGTGAAGATTTGCTACTTACCTGAAACTTGCCTAGTGCAGATTCTTCATCCTGAAAACCAAGATTGTAAGTTGTATAGTTACCTGCAAAACTGCACTCTTGTTTTCCTACCATAGATTAACATTTTTGAACTGAAAATTACACTATGTCCACTTTTAAAAGTGAAAAGTATTGCTTATGAAAAATGTACTTATCTTTTTACGTATATCATGATCTTAAAAAAAATCTTGAAAGACGCGTATTTTTATAAAATTGGTGTGTATCTCCGTGTTGAGTTGTGTGTCATTTATTGGTCACTGTATATATAACAAATGTCTTACACTCCCCTGTGTTAGACCTATAGCTGCTCGACCACACTACCACAAAAAGAGCAATTTGGGTTTACACCAAGCCCTATGCTGGGGGAATCTCTGTACTCTGCACGATATAACCACTTAGGAGTATATCATATAAAGCGCCAGCTTCCTACAGTCAGCTAACAGGTCCTATCACTACTGAGGGATAAGGATCAGAAAGTGTTGCTCTCATGCTCAAAGTGTGTATAAGGAAAATATAGCCCAGGACAAGCAGGAAAGTAACAGAATGAATGTACCTACCCCAGTGCAGGCCTTAGATTCCCTTCTGGTATTAGGGAAATAACTTTAAAAACTTGCTTGTGTTAGAAAGGGATGACATGCTCAGAGGTGATCTACCTCAGACAAAAGTGGCAGCCTCCCCAGTGCTTGATGAAGGTGACACAAACATAGCCCTCCCTCTCCTCAGGTTAAACCGTGAAGTAAAGGTGAATCTGGCTCGCCCAGTGGACTTGTCAATTCCACCAGTGGCATGTCTGGAGATTCAGACTCTTCAGCTCATGGGAAAGTTCTTATACAGCCTTGGGAACATCATGAACACCCAGGATCTCCCTGAGAAGATGAAGCAGCTAAAAAAGGAATTAGCACCACAGTCTTTATATGCTGCTGCTGACTGAGAGAAAGTGTGCGCCAACCTGTTCAAAGCAACAGTCAGAATAAATAACATCTTCAAAGGGAGCAATTATGGAAACAAGTACAAATGAAACAATCAGAAAATCAACTATTGCACCCACAGAACGTATATGTTTTACTTTTTCAATAACAGAACTTATATGTTTTCGTTTTTCAATAATGTTCCTGAGATATGCTCTAGAACTACATCTGATTCACTAGAAAAGCATCTGGCTGCTGACCGGTGCAATCAGCAAGGAAATGAAATCCTCTCGATAGCATAAGTCTGCAAAATTCCTCCCTGTTGTAATGCTGTCTCACTTCCTCCATTCACCTCTAAAAAGAGGCTAAAAAAAAAAAAATAGGCTTCCATGCCTAGCCCAGGAACATTGCTTTCTAAAGAAATGTTAACTGAACAGCTCATCAGAAGCATTGTTATTGCACTCACAAAGATAAAAAAAAAACAGCGAAAAACGCATGGAAAAAACCCACAACAAGAACAGTAGCATTCCCTATCAGGCCCATAGACTCCCATTCTCCTCATCTAATTATCATATGCAATGGCATCATCCTTCTGACATAAATATTAAATAACCTCATTAGCACACACGCAGTACCCTTCTCTTGGATAAATTATATAGATCCTGTATCTGGTAAAAACCTGTTGTAATGCCTACCCTTGAATAAATGACATATTACCCTATTGAAATAAATAACCTAACACCCCATGGCATATGAACAGCGATATCAACGTGGGCTAAACGAAACAATTTCAATACTGTTTCGAAAATCCCTCTCGTTTTAGATAAGACGTTCTTCTGGTATGTGCAACAGAATGTCCAGGCATGGGGCATGGAATACTCAGCTACACCTTTCCTAAGGGCTTTAAGTAGAAAGAAAACAAGCATTGGCATAGCCAATAGGTCTCGCCTTTGGGCCCTTCAAGTGTTTAGCCATGCAATAGTTGCATAACTAAATACTTATAAGGTCCCAAAAGCGAGACCTATTGGCTATGCCAAGCGGCCGTGCGGCCGCGAAAGTGATCGCGATCAAACATCAAACCGGCTGTGCGGCCGCCAAAGTGAAAGTAATTGCGGTAAAGCGTGGCGCGCGCGCGCGCCTGCGCACATGCACTGTAGCTCTAGGCTGGCCTGGTGGCACTTTTTGGAGCCCTCTTAATAAGTCTCGCCAGACCAGCGCATGCGCTGGGTCAGGAGAGACCTAAAAACAGCGGGTCTCTAAAAAGGACTCAACCTAAGAAGCGTAACTAGGACTCCTAATGGGTTTTGGCCTATGTAATTCAGATGCTGCTTAAAACACGTAATCAAAAATCCTGTGGTTAGTATAGCATGCCACCTGACCAGCATTTTGGTGCCTCTCTGAGCTTACAGCTATTGCATCCAAATGTATGACACAGTAACGGACAAGCAACTAAAACAAACCAGACCTCTTAGCCTCTCCAATAAGTCTCTCCTGTTTTGAATATCAGGTAAATGAGAAAAAGTTGATTTCCTAGTGAATAATTAGAATTCTGAAAATAGAAGACTGTGAATTAAATATTACTAATTTCTAAAGAAGGGTAGTGGTTTTCTGAGCGTCACTTCTTCTCTTCCCTTCACACCACTTTCCTCTGAAGTCTCTCAGATACATACTTATGCCCTTTTTGCTCCTCACATCTTTCTATAACTTTTCATCTACATAACACACACCTCATCTCTCTCCTTTGCAGCACCCTCTTTTCACCCTCTTACATGTATTTCCTTGCATCTCCATCACTTCACAAAGTCTCCTAAACACACAACGCACTCCTGTAAAGCACTGCTTTTTATTTTCTCCGTCAGTATTTTAACAGGCGTGTAAATCCTTCAAACGCAAGTACAGAATCACAATAGGCACACATGACCACTCTGTGCAATTTGCAGAGGGGCCAAGGGCTGGATAAGCATTTATTTTGAACATCTTTATGGCCCACTGACAGATACTGTGTGAAAGTGACACTGCGCATCATTTTCAGAGCTCTCAAGCGTGGCCTGCTATAAACAAGCACCCAATATATAATGCTAAAAAAACCTACAGAAAAAAACAAGCATCATTAAAGAATGCAAAATTAAGTAAAACACGTGAAATGTAAACAGAGACTATATCGTTTAAATGAATTACCTCGACGGTTTGTACACTGTTCAGAAATCAAAAAACGTTTTTGCCTGTAAAGTTAAAGTGACAATATCTTTACAGGCAAAATGTAAGGTAATATAGGGCAGAATAAGGGCCAATTTCACTACAAGTTTTTTTTATCACTGCAGGGGTCTGTATCCCGGAGACTCTACCAACCAAAAGCCCTGCTTTTGGTGGAATTTTGTCAAAATTTAAATCATCAGAGATGGTATACACTGCTGACCCGCCAAAGAGGATTCTGTGATCAAATACCCACCACTACAGTTATTTTAATTATGATAGTGACAAAATTGTTATGGGATATTCATTGTAAATAGGATTGTAATAAACATTTTTCCTCTTTCACATCTACTTGATGGTCACTACGTTTTCAGTAACATTTTGCACAATGGAAGTTACTTCTCATGGGACAGATTTTATTTTTCTCAGCTCTATTAGGATCAAATTGTTTCAGATATACCATTACACCAGTGACACTCAATGGTATGCCCAATTCGTTATATCTAATGGAAACAACGGTTTCAGACAGACGCGCATCTCAAGCTACAGAACAATAATGCCTTCGAATATCAGGGGTCGTGTTAAAGTAATATTTGAATTAACGTGTCCCTATTTGGTACTGCTTATAAATCCTATTATCAGGCCCAATATAATATAAAAAATAATCTTTAAAATGCAGAATTTTAAACTAGTTTGGGTAAACCTTGCACTGTTCCATAGAAAAAGGCACGGTCACTCATTCTACACCTTATTGCTCCAAGCTACCTCAAATTGACCCCCTTTCGAACTTCAAAATGGTAGTACGTTTGAAATCTCTCCGTATATGAAAAGAAATTCCAACGATCCTGCAATACGTTTTGTATAGTATTTATCAAATCACCCGGTACTAAATAGTGAGGTTTCTGAACCTCGTTGCACGTCAGTATCGAGCATTTTCTGCTCTTTCGCTCAAGCGGAGATTTAATTTGAGCTACCAGTGTCTCCTTTTCTTTTTGAGTGTTACTCTTCCTCTAAAGTAAATCGCTTATTAATTGCCTACATTTTGAACTTGTTTTAATATACGGAACCGAAATTCCGTAGACTGCTCAATAATTTAGTTAAAATATAGTTACCGACTGCTGGTTCGTTACTACTGTCTGCTCTGCTTGCATCCGCTTCCTTGACTCAGTCTCTGCGCACAGCTGCTGCTTTTGTTGTTGAAGCTCAGTTGTGACTTCCGGGTCAGGTGACTACCGGCAGCGTCAGTCAGCAAAAATCATACGAATCTCGTGACCGAGTCTCTTATGAAGTCATGGCACAATGTGAAAGCGAGCGGCATTTTATTACATTCAATCGTAGTATGAAAAACAGGCGAGGGAGGGTGTTGTATTTGAATAAGTTGATTACATCGTATAAATGTCTTGGCCTTATAGAAACCTGGATGTATTGTATTTTCATAATTATAGCTTTGTACTATGCCGTATTACACAACACCAGAGTTGAATGAAATATTCCCTTTTTGCTGAGTGGCCAGAAAGCAGCGAACAGTTATTTTTAGATGTGTTTACTGAACGTAATTCGGAGATTAATGGGGGAGGGGAGGGGGGGGCAAGCCGACACCAGACCACTTTTATTGTGTGTGAAAAAGGCCGCTTTATTGAAACAGGTGCATATCACAATTTAGACTCCTTGGCCACGGCCTTACAAAACTAACACCTCGCTATACAATAATTTCCTGACCCCTTGTTTCTTCCCCCACCCCTACGATCCCCACATCAGTTCCCCCATCCCCCAAAATACAACATAACATTCCATAACCAACATATAACCCAATCCTACACCATGTAGCCTTTCCAACTCCCAAACTCCTCTGACCGTAACCCCTACCTGCCTTCTGTGCAACTGTAACTATCCAACCTCTAATCTAAACTTATCCAACCTGGATACCCTTTCCCTGTTCCTGGACCCAAATTACCAAACCTATAACAACAAACACTAGCCAATCCCGGCCAACTGTCAACCACCCCGCCACCCAGAAGAAAGGGGGAAGTGTCGGCGGATACGCCTCTTCCTCCCTTTTTTCTGCCCCCCCCGTTAAGTTTTTCCGCGTGAAAACTTAACGCCTGTAAACCCCCAGCAATCGTGCCAACGCCTCCCGCAATTCCAAAAGATATAGGTCCATCCCCATCCGCGACAAGTGCACCCCATCATCCCTGAACATCTCCTGCGCATCATAACGGATATCCCTATGTGCCAAGCGGCCTATCCCCAAGTGACGACAAAAACTCACCATCTCCGTGTTAAACTTTCTCCTCGCCTTATCCACTGCACCCGGGTTTACAGCCCCCCTCCAACTCCTCCGTGGGACAAATTCAGTCCAAACAATGGAACAACCAGCCCATCTCTCCTTGATCGACACCAAGTCCTTTTTCATCGCCCGCATCAGCGCCAAACCCGTCTCCCTGACCATGTCATTCTCTCCCAAATGTAGCACCAACACATCCGGGCACCGACCCGCCCTTAAAATCCCGTTCAATACCGGTACCAATTCCTTCCAGCGCATGCCGCCCCTACCCCTCCACCCCACAGAGAACAAATCTTTATTGAACCCCAAACGTTCCCCAAAGTAGCTCTCCTGTGCCTGGATTTGCGCCCGCCTCACAAACGAATGCCCCACAATCCAAATGGACATCTCCCTGGCGAGGGGTCCCATAACCGAACCTGAAAAGAAAAACAAGAATGAAAACCCACCAAACCCCAACTAAAACCTATTTTGTTCAGTCTTTTTTTTTTATAGCACCCCACCCCCTGTCTTGCTGCGCACATAACGCTGATAGAAATTCGATGACCACCTCCCCAACTTCATGATGTCCCCGCTGTCCCAACCCCTCGCATGTGCCTCCGACGCCGCCCCAATTCGGAAAGAATGCGTGCCAAAACCCTTCTCCTCGACCCCCAGTCTCCTAAGTGCTTTACACAGCACTGCCAGCAATTGCGAAGCTTTAACGCCCCGCCCCTGTCGATGGGAAAAAACCAGGTCCCCCAACCCTCCAGCGCATGATTTCCACCGCAAACCCCACCGAAAAGGACAAACCTTCGGCGAGCGCCCTCTCTTCAGAGCAACCCATTTGCCCCGACACTTTTGATCTGTCTTCGCCTTCCGGAGCCAAATACTAACCACCTGCTCCCCGAAAGAGACCTCACCCCAAGCCAGGCCCCGCTCCCCTTTGGACCCCAACAATTCCGACACCCGAAAGGCCCCGAAAAACATCCAGGACATGAGAGTGGAAAACCGTGTGGCCTCCCCTTCATCCCAACACACCTCGGGTAGGACCCCCATCACCCCGTCTAACAGCTCCCAAGACAGTGGTTTCCTCACCCATGCAATGCTCCCACATTCCCGCGCCCAGCCTTCCAATATCCGAGCCCCCAGCTCCCCCGCGGATGGGGCGTAGCCCCACGACAACTTCCCGACGAAAGGAACCCCCGCCAGCTTGCCAACTATCGTCACCTTCGTCAGCCCTTTTTCCACCAGGTCCAGTATGAATTGAACGACATCCTCCCGTCTCGCCCCCCCGGAAGCCCGCCACTTCACCCCTGAACGGACAAACTCTTCCCACGCCGCCCAGTATGCCAGCCTCGTAGACTGCGCTAAAGAGCCTAGAACCAATTGTAGCATCCTGTGTTGCCTACTTCCCATAGTTGGTTCGGCATTCTGGTCGGGTTCACGTCCGCGTCCTTGGCGAGCCCACGGAATCTCCCCCACTGTGAACGAGACAAGGCATCCGCAATGTCATTGTCCACACCTGGCACATGCACCGCGCGAAATGCCATATCATGTCTCAAACACCCCAGCACAAAAACCCTCAACAACTTGAGCACCTGCGCGTCCCGCGCCGACTGCCTGTTGACCACCTGCACCACTGCCATGTTGTCAATCCTGAACGTGACCTTCTTGTGGGCTAACAAAACCCCCCATAGCGTGACCGCCACCACCAAGGGAAAGAATTCCAAGAAAGCAATGCTCCTGCCTCCATCCAACCATTCAGCGGGCCAGGGCTCTGCACACCACCTCCCCTGCCAGTACAGCCCAAACCCCTTGCTCCCTGCTGCATCCGAGAAAATCTGCACATCCCACACCATGTCCACCTCTCTCATCGAAGGCACCCCGTTAAAACACTGCAGGAAAAACTGCCACATCCTCAAGTCCTCCCTCACCCCGGCTGACAGCCGCACATGATGGTGTGGCGGCCTCTGCCCCTCCAACGCTCTCCCCAGTCGCCTACAGAACGTCCGCCCTACTCTGACCACCCTACAGGCAAAATTGAGATGTCCCAGCAACACTTGGATGTCCCTGACCGTCACCTTCTGTCGTGCCAACACACTGGTCAGCAGCTCCAACATGTTTTGCTTTTTATCCTCCGGGAGGCGCGCTTCCATCAGAACGGAATCTAGTTCAATGCCTAGAAAACCAATGCCGTACTGGGACCCTGTGTTTTCTCCGGGGCCAGTGGCACGCCCATGTCCCCCATGATCTCATGGAAACTGTCCAGAGCCTTCTGGCAGTCCACGGAGTCTGAGGTGCCGACAAAAAAGAAGTCATCCAAGTAATGCGTCACGCCTTGGTGACCCATCCGTTCCGTAAACAACCATTGTAGGAACGTGCTGAAACATTCTAAAAGAGCGCAAGACATGGAGCAGCCCATCGGCAATGCTTTGTCCACGTACCAGTGACCGCCGAATTGTATGCCCAACAGATCCCAGTCATCTGGATGAACTGGCAGCAGCCGGAAAGCTGACTTGATGTCGCACTTTGCCATCTGCGCTGTTGCGCCCGCGGTCACCACCAGTGACATAGCCACGTCAACAGATGAGTAAGACACAGTGGCCGCACTTTCAGCAATAAAGTCATTGACCGTCCCACCTTCTGGCCATGACAAATGCTGTATCAGACGAAACTGACCCATCTCTTTTTTTGGCACCACTCCAATGGGTGACACAATCAAATTAGGCAACGGCCAATCCGGAAAGGGTCCCGCCATGCGGCCCTCCTGTACCTCTTTGTCCAGTTTCCCTTGTACCACCTGTGGGTGCTCCCGTGCCGATCTCAAATTTTCCGCCCACCTCCGGACCCTAGGACCCTCGTACCCCAACCTGAACCCGTCCAGAAACCCCAACCGCAGCTGCTTCGCCGCCTCCCTGTCTGGATAACCCCCGAGAGCCTCTACCAAATTCTTCACCTTAACCGGAGTACGAGCCCTTTGGCCCAGGCCCCTTAGCCCCCCTCCCCCCTCCCCCCTCCCGCCTGCTGTGACTGCTGCTGGCCCCCAGCCTTAAAGGTTCCGGACTGCCACTGCTGACCCCCGTGCGACTGACCCTGAGCCCCCCAACACTTGACCAACGCATGTCGCTTGCCGCAGCCTGAGCATTCGTGACGAAAACGGCAACACTCCCGCGTGCATAGTCCTTTGTTATAGTCCCAGCACGCACCCTTCTCTCCTGTCGTCCCCCTGCCGGCTCCACCCACCCCCCCTCGGGTGGGACCCCCCGGAAAGGGCTGATATACGAGCGGTAGCCCGCTGGCCGTAAAAATAGTCTTCCCCGACCTCGCGAGCCCCATCGTATGCTGCCACAAATCCGTGTCCAGCTCTCCCCACTTCGCTTCTGTATCCCACGCCATGCGCGCCCGGAATTCCTCATCATACTGAGCCCAGGCATATCCACCCCCTGTAATGTTCGCTTTCCGAATGACGTCCATGTATTTAAACATGGCCACTGACCTCTTCTCACAGCAGACACTGGCGTAAATGAGAAAAGCCGCTGTCCAGTTCTCTATCGTCAAAGGTACCTTAGGCCTCTTAGCCAACTCGAATTCCTCCTCCTTCGAGCCCTCCTTTGCCCTGACCTCCCTGTGCAGGAGTTTGAGCATTTCCACATATTCCCCTTTCCAAATCCTCTCTTTCGTTGCCAACATCAAATGCGCCCCCAAGGGCTTCGTTACCCCCATATACGGTAACCGTTTGATCTTTAATTCCTTACTTTCCAATTTAGTTTCCACCTCCCCTGTCTTTGCGTCAACTGTCTCTTTCTCGTCCGTCACACACTTAGTGGTCTTACCTTCGTCCCCCTTTCCTGTGCCTTCCGTGCCCACTGCCACATCCACTACGTACGCTCCCTTGAGCAACCTCCCCCCAACCCCCCCCTCCTCCACAGCCCCCCCACCCCTCTTGAAACCATCTCTGGGCGCCCGAGCAAATGTTTATTACCTGACGCCAGTGTCTCTGTCTGCCGCTCCTCCCGACGTCCTGTCCTGGGGGCCGAGCTGGTCTCCCACCTCGATGTCCAACCCGTGGGCCGCGCCTGGCGTTGTGACACCTGTAAAAAACTAGCCACAACATTACTCGGCTCCCCGTCCCTATCGTCCCCCACATCACGCAACTCCCCTTCTTCCATACTATCTTCTTCATAATCCAATTCCTCCTGCCCTGCACCCCCAGCGCTCCCCGCTGGTGGTGCCAACTGCTTGAGTGGTAAACAAACATTCTCCGCTGCAGTGCTCCTCTGCCGATGCCCCCCGGGGCGCTGTGACCCCGTGGGTGTTGGGGCTGGCGAGCCCGTACCGGGCCTACTTATGCCAGCCGCGCCGGGATCCCTCGCCGGTACAGGATACGCCGCCCAAGGCTCCACCCTCCCTTCTCCTTGGTGCCGTCGAGCCGCTCCCAGCCCTACCAAGTCCGGTACCCTGCGACGGTCAAACTGTCGTTCCACCTCCTGAAAAGAAAAGGAATGGTCTGGTGTGCTGGGCCTACCTCCTTTCCGACTACCATCCCATCCCTGGTTACCTGCTCCCCACGCCCCCGCTACCCACGCCTTGCCCACCGCGCTCAGATCCACAGCCTCCCCCTCCACCCCGTCCTCTCCGTCGCTCCACTCCCCCTCCCCAAACCCCCCCACCCCCTGCCTGCTCAGCCCAGCCCCCTCCGCGTTCCCCGCCCCACCCCCAGACCCCCGACCCGCCGTCGCCCCACCGTTCCCCGCACCACCCCAACCCGCACTTTCCCCCTGCACCGCGCCCCCCGGCCCTTCGCCCCTCCCTCTTGCCCCCTTGCCCCCCCAACCCCTCCGCCCAGGACTCAAAGATGTCCAGGCCTTCCCAATCCCTCTCGCTACCCTCCGAGTCAAACAGCACCTGGGATTCCCCCCCTGCTGCATCCCCCTCATTCCCGTTGGCCGCCTGACCCCCGCCCCTCCCCCCGACGTGAGCTGGCAACCCCTTGCCCGCACTCTCCAGTGCAAAGCCTCCTGAACCGTGCGCCCCCCCACCCACCCCTCCGTTCCCGAGCGCGCCCCCGGTCCGCTCATACCCAGGTCCCCACTGGGTCTCGCACCACTGCCACACGTGTGGCCCCTGTCTGCCTTCCGCACCACCTGCGAGCCCCGCCGCATGTCCCTCTCCTGTATGCCCTCCCTTGGGGTGTGTGTCATCTTGCCGCTACCCCCTGCGCCCTCCACGTGCGCACCATACAGCGGGGCAGCGCTGCTCCGCCCCGCGCTGCCCCGTGATAATTCGGCCGGCAAAATTCCCGTCCCAGGCTCTCCTCCGTCGACCCCGCCCCTCCCCGCCCGTACCAACATCGCCTTCACACCCGGGGCCGCTCCCCTGTCAGACGTGCAGCCCTCCCACGAGCGTCCCCTCGCTTTCGCCGGTTTCCGCCCTACGGCCGCTCCCATGTCCGCGGGGCGGCCATCACATGACTGAGGCCGCGGCGGGGGGCCGCCCGACGCTCTCCCCCGCCGGAGCGCTTGTCCTCGTCCCCGTCCTGCCCCCGCCCCTCCCGCCAACTCCGCAATCCCAGGGGCTGCGCTCCTAGCATCTGCGCAGCCCCCGCCACTCACTGTTCTGCCTGACACCTTCCCGGGGGGCGAACATGCCGCGACGGCGGCCGACACCCCCGCGGACGTGCGCCTCACGGGGCGCCCCGTCCACATCGCGTCTGGTATAAGGAGATCCATCCTCCCTGCTTCACTCAATAGGCATATCGCCTCCAGCACCTTATAATCCCCGCCTGCCATATTCGCCGCTACGCTCTCTATCACCAAACGACTCTGACAAAATCTCTTCAAAATCTTTTTGCTAGCGCTCCCAGCCACCAGGTCACCAAGCCTAAAATGGTGGCTGGGATAGCGCGAAAACGATCTAAATACCCCTTAGGCTACTTTTATGAAATTGAGCTACATTTGGGCTATCCCAAATGCAGCCCAATATTTACAAAATGGCCGCTCCGGCCACTCCCCCCCTCCCCCCTCCCAATCTGCCCGGGGGGCAGACCTCGCTGTGCTCGGCTACCCCCCAGGCTCCCATTGGGAACATTTCTAAGATTCCTCCATCCATCTAAGCAGCTGAACAAACCACACTTGATCATAATAACGTGTTCTCAGCACTTTTTTAGTGGCTACGATGATCACTGCTATCTGGTAGCTAGACTTGTATTTTTAAAAGTTCACTGAACAGCTCAGAGCCGCATAAGGGGGGTTTGGGGGGCAGCCGAGCCCTGGGAGGTCTGCCTCCCCCTCCCCCAAGTTTTGGAGGGGGAGGGGCAGGACGACAGCGGCCATTTTTGTAAAGTTGTTTGGGCTATGTGGGGGAATAGCCCAAACGTAGCCCAACTCATTTTGATAGCCCAAATGGCTATAAGGGGCTGGCTCCCCCTTTAGGTTTTGGTGACCTGGTGGCTGGGAGTGTAGTAGGATTTAGCTTTTTTGTAGTATTTAGTCTTTCGTGAGTGATTTGTCAGCGTGTTTAAGATACTTGGTTTAAGGCGTTCGTAGAGCATGATGACGAGGGAGGATCAGAGAGTTGTGGAGGCAGTCCGGCTGCTCCGTGAGGCTGGCCGGCTTGATCTGCTTTGGCCGGTAACCGTGTTCCCAGCGAGGCGCGCGTCTGCTGGGGTGGCGGCCACCGGCGCGGCCTGCTCGTCCCCCAGGAGGGCAAAGCGCGGACAGGTAAGTGACCTGGGCCGCAAAGTAGTGTGCGTGCGGCCCGGGGTGTGGTCAAGGAGCCGCAGCCTCTAGGGTGCGTTGAGAGCGGCAGGAGAGTCTGTGGGTGGGGCTCGCCGCCGGTGCGCGTTTCGCGCCTCTCCGGTTGGTGAGGAAAACATACACTAGGAGAGCGGCCCCGCTTGTGACGGAGGCACCGGAGCCCCTCGTCTTCTTGGAGGCTCGGGCGGAAGTAAATGAGGGCGGGGCCCGCCTGAGGAGCGGTCCGTGTGGTTCCCAGGCCGGGCCTCAGGGCCGCTGTAAACGGAGCAGGGAGGGGAACAAAGGGGCACAGGGCAAAGGCCCAGCTGTGGCACTCGGGGAGGGGGGGAGGCAGACGCGGGGGCAAACCGGCATGGCTGCCCATCTGGAGGAGAGCCCGCCGATGGGAGGAGGGCACGGGAGGCTTTTGGGGCCGCGTGCAGGGGGGTACGGGGAGGTTTGGCAGCGGAGCTTGATGCAGGCGCCGGTCGGGTTCAAGCAGGATGTGCTGGAGGGAGGGGTGGGTTGGGGAGAGGCGGGGTTTTTTTCTGGAGCGGCTGGGGGGCAAAGGGGCAGGGAGACTGGTCTTTGGAGGGGGAGGAGGATTATATCTCGGAGGAGCTAGGGCCGGAGGCGGGGGTCGGGACTGGGAGTGTCTCGACATCTTTACCTCACTGCATGAGGAGGTACGGGGCTTATCAAAGAGGGAGCAAATTGATGCCTACATGGTGCACGGTGGCTCCCTGGGTCTGGAGGCTAGGCAGGGGGGTGAAGGGTCAGGTGTGGGAGGGGGATCTGGTGGAGGTTTGGGTTTCAGCTCGACAGTGGCAGGGCTGGGCAGGTTGGGGAACCTGGGGAGACTGGAATGGAGCGACGACGAGGAGGGGGACAGGGTTGGGGGGTAGCCAGTGATCTTAGCAGAGTAGGGCACCATTGGGCGGCTAGTACTTTGTGAGTAGGTAGGAAGAGGAATTGGGAAGGGGGGATACGGAGATTAGGCCCAGCACACCGGACCATACCTTTTTGTTGCAGGCGGTGGGACAGCGGCGGGAGCCAGACTTGGCAGAGCTGGGAGCGGCTCATAGGCGCCAAGGTGAAGGGAGGGTGGAGCCTCGCGCGGCGTGCCCAATAACAGCGTGGGAGCCTGTTGCGGCCGGCGCAAGTAGCCCAGGACGGTCTCGCTGGCCCCAACACCCGATGGCCCTCAACGGGACATGGGACATCGTGCACACAGGACCACGTATTGCGATACTGTTGTGGAGGGTGCACTCTGTGCCTCCGCCAGACAGGAGGTGCGGGCAGTGGGAGACTTTTGATGTGGGCAATGAGGGGGATAGTCTCGAGGAGGGTGAATTGAGGGAAAGCGAGGAGGGCGGTGTATGGGGGACGAATAATGTCTGTTCTAGTACATTGCAGAGGTCACGACGCCCGACGGAGCCCACAGATCGTTTAGCTGGGTTAGCGTACGCGACGGTTCCTGTGCCAAGGCGGACTGCAGCGAGACGGGTACCCTTCTTGGACCGAGGTAAAACAAGGGACGGAAGGGTGAAACCTGTGATGGTGTCGGTGGGGATCGGAGGGGGGAAGGGGTGGGGGAGGAGGGAGAGAGGTTAATCAGAGGTAGATACATGTCGGATGTGGGTGTGGGCACAGATGACTCAGGCAAGGTGGCGGTAAGTGTGGGGGACGATGCTAAGTCAAAAGTGGAGGGCGTTGCAGGGGCATCAGGGATGGTAGAGTTGGACGTGAAACTAGAGAGCAAGGAATTGAAAATCAAGAAGTTGCCATATATAGTGGGGTTATGATGCCATTGGCAGCGCATTTGATGTTGGCCACGAAAGAGCGCATATGGAAAGGGGAGTATGTGGAAATGCTCAAGCTACTGCACAGGGAGGTGCGTGCAAATGAAGGGTCAAAGGAGGAGGAATATTAGTTGGCAAAGTGGCCCAGGGTGCCCCTCACTGTAGAAAACTGGACGGCAGCTTTTCTCATATATGCCAGTGCTGGAGCGGGTGATTTGGAAAAATGTTTGTATACCCTCTTCATTTTGCATGTTTATATTAATTAATTAATTAACTAATAGTAATCCTATTAATTGATTTGCTGTGGAAACTTACCAACCTTACTCACATATGAAATATACGTGGGATTTGCATTTGCATGGCCTAATTAATACGTTAATTAAAATATGTACGCATACTAATGATAGGCAATTAGAATTTTGCATGTTATACGTTGCTTTTGTGGCGTATTTGTGATTTGTGCTTTATAAAGTGAGAATAACCCGCAATGAGTGTTGCTTTTGCTAGATAAATACACACACATATGGGTATTAGTGAGGGAATAACATTTTATTAGACATTTCTATGTATTAATTACGTTTTTGTGTTTCTTTGCTTAAGTTGTCCATTTGGGCCTATCGAAAAATGGCCGTCCTTTGTACTCGATGAGACATGTGCTACTTCGTATGGTCCTGAGTGAAGTGCGCCTGCGCTAACACCAGCAAAAGTGGCTTCCTCATGTCCCTAACCAGACTGTACCCATCAAGGACGACCCGGGAGACAAGCCAAATCTCCAAAGAACAATGAAACTACTTTTAAAACCGGAACGATCAAGACCAATGAACTCATATACATTACTTTGGTGGGAACTTGTCATCCGATTTTGGACTGACCAATTAGAGAACGAGAAAACTTATATTGATACAATATCATGTCGATTTTCGTTATAAAAACCCTTAGAATAGAGAGGGTAGAGTCGCCTTCTTTGATTTCCTGACGTTATGCTGACGGAGAGGACGGTGACACTGCAGGACAGCTGTTTCCCTGAATCTTTGACGCACTGATCGAATGCCCAATCTCTTGATGAACTGAAATTTGGCAATCTATGGGCATAGAGTGACAGGACGACTGAATTTGACTTAGAGGACGACAATTAGCCAGAATAGGTAAAAATGATGGTCAGCTGCTTGATTAACTAATGGTTTATTTGCATTAATTAGATAAAATTGATTTGATTCATCACAGAAATGTGTTGGATTGTTTATTTACGGGGAAGGTTTTAATGCAAAGTGATTAAAGAATTAGAAAAACGACTAAACCAGCAACTAACTGATCCATGGCCAACCCATGAGAGGAGTACCAAAAGGTGAGGTTTAGGGTCTAATGAGTTAGAGAAGGTTAGGTGAATCTATTGCTCATTAGGGACAGAGGGTATTTCCTTTCATTACAGCGAATGGAACAATCACCTCCTTAGAAAAGCAGACCGATAGAGAATGAATGTTGGTGTTATGGGCCCCACCAATGAATGTAGTGATTGATAGTGTGTGTGAAATCCTTTGGTCTGTGACGAAGGGAGGGATTTTGTATTCCACGCTGGAGCACCAGCGTGTATTGCGAGAAATACCCGGAGCGGTGTGTGGCCCTCTTTAAGTATATGGACGTCATAAGGAAGGCGCAAATCACGGGGGAGGGATACGCTTGGGCCCAATACGACGAGGAGTTTAGGGCTCGTATGGCATGGGACACAGAAGCTAAATGAGGGGAGTTAGATACGGATCTGTGGCAGCACACAATGGGTCCTCTAGGGCAGGGAAGACGATTTTTACAGGCAGCGGGCTACCGCTCGTTCATCACCCCTCTCAGGGGCAGCCCACCTGGGGAGGGTTGGGTGGTACGGGCGGGGGGCAAGCGGGCCCTGGGTGGGGCTGCTGGGATTTCAATAAGGGAACGTGCTCCAGGGAATTTTGGAGATTCAGGCACAACTGCTCGAAATGTGGAGGCAGACAAGCCGTGGTTAATTGCTTGGGGGGGGGGGGCGCAGTCGGGAGGCCAGCAGGAGCACCAGGGGGGGAAGCAGCAGCAGCATTTCGTGGGCGGTCGGGGGGCTAGAGGGGCTGGGCCAAAAGGCTCATACACCAGTTACCGTGGACTGATTAGTGGCAGCCTTGCCGGGTTAGAGCAACCAGAAGGCTGTTAAAACGCGACGGGACGGGTTTACGCACAGTTTTCGTTTAGGTTTCAAGGGCCCCAGGGGTAGGTGAGGAGAGGACAATGTGCAGTCAGCAAGGGAGCACCCAGAGGTGGTGCAAAGCAAATGGGATAAGGAAGTGCGTGAAGCTTGCATGGTGGGCCCACTTGCAGGGGGCTATGGGATAATTTGGTGGTCTCTATAGTTGGCGGTTCATGCGATACAACAAGGGGAATTCTGTTAAATTCAGCATTTTTATGGCCGGACGGCAATGTGGTTCATGATTTTATGGATGACACAAAGGATACTGTGTCTTATTAATCGGTTGACGTGACCATGTCACTGTTAAGTGACCACGGGCGCAACAGCAGGAAGAGCATATGTTGGTTGATGTGGCCATGTCACTGGTAAGGGACCACGGGCGCAACAGCGGAAAGAGCATAATGCGACAGATGGTCAGCTTTCTGAGTGCTATTAGTACACCAGGGGGTTTGGGAATTCGTGTGCATTCATTTCAATGGAATGGGACGTGGGCAAAGCATTACCAATGAGCTGCTCTATGTCTGGCGCATTTGAAGATTTCAGTACGCTCCTCCAGGGGTTGTGTTACAGGTGCACAGGTCACCAGTTGGCAAGCACTATCTGGATTACTTATTTCTTTGTTGGCACCTCAGACTCCACGGAGTGCCAGGCAGCACTGGACAGCTTCAAAGAGATCATGAGGGAACTTGGAACGCCTTGGCACGGGATACAATGATGGGGCCCAGTATGTCTCTTTTCTTTTTTAGGGTTCGAGCTGGGTGCCCACTCGAGGGAGGCTGCATGGTGGATGGTTAAACAACAGCAGGTGCTGGGGCTGCTCGAGACTAGGATGGCCAGAGACAAAGGCACAGTTCATGAGATGCAGGTGTCGGTGGGACACCTTAAAATTGCTTGCGGGGGTAGGAATAGGGAGGCTTTTTGCAGACGACTGGGTAGGGCACTGACAGGACAGACTTTTACAACAGGGACAGTGTCTGGATGCCAGGAACGGGGGTAGGGACAACTGAGGGGGTTGAAGGGATGGGTTTCGGACTGTTACCAGGGATGTGCTCATGGCGTTCCAAGAGGGATTGCGCGCGGTTATGTGTTTTCCTCTGTTCATGCTGTTTTCTATTTCAGGCTCGGTTGGGGGCCCCCTCGTCAGGGAGATGACCATATGGATAGTGGGACATTCTTTTATGAATTGGGACCAGGTCCAGGCACAGGCCCAGTATTTTTGAAGAAATTTGGATGTTAATAAAGATATATTTAAGGTTTTGGGGAAAGGGAGGGGGCATGCTGTGGAAGGAACTTTTGCGTTTAAGGAATGGTATGTTGATGGCTGGTAGGTGCCCCGACATTTTGCTGATTCACTTGGGGGAACATGACATGGTTAGAGAGGAGGGTTTTGGTCCTTACGAGAATAGGGAAGCGAGACCTGGCCCTGTGGAGGCCGCAGTGGTCCGGGTGCTATGTCATTTGGGCGGAGCTTATCACGCATAGGGTGGAGAGGGGCTCTCATTCCTAGGGAGGTGGACAGGGCCAGGAGAAAACTGAAATACAGAGTGGGGGCGTAATGCAGAGAGTTGGGTTTTTTCCAGGTTGGCGCATAGTGCGATTAAGTTGGACATGGCGGAATTGTTTAGTGGGAGGGGGTTACATTTGTTCGGTTAAGTTATGGACTTGCATCTGCTGGAGGGTAATATAGTGTATTAAGAGTATTAGTTAGTGCAGGATAGGAGGTCGAATGCCTAGAGTCAGTGGGGGAGCATTCCTACTACGGCAGGGGGGCAGAAAAAAGGGAAGGCGGCGTCACCGCCTATGCTCCTGCTTTTTCCTGGGAAGTGGGGTTGTTAAAAAGTGGGCCAGATTGGCAGAAGTTTTTAGTTAAATGTTGGAAGTTTTGTCGGCAGGGCCAGGGAAAGGTTAGGCAGGTAGGATAAGTTTAGAATAGAGGTTAGGTAGTTACAGTTGCAGAAGGACAGATACGGTAGTAGGTTTTTATTAGATGGAAGGAGTTTGGAACTGCAATATTGTGGAATGGGATTGTTATGGAATGTTATGTAATTTTATGTTATCGGCAGGGTTGGGGATTTTATGTGGGGATCGTAGGGGTGGGGGTGGGGTAAATGGAGGATCATCTATTTTATGAATAGTGAGGTTTTAGTTTGTAAGGCATTGGCCTAGTTTGGACTTTGTGATTTGCACCTGTCTTCAATAAAGCGGCCTTTTTCACACACAAAAATGGGTCTTGGTGTTGGCTTGCCCCCTCACTCCCAAGCTGAAAAGCTGCCCGGTTTAATGCACACCACTTGACCTTCATTCAGTTCATTAGCATCTGCAAACAAGAATGCGACTCAGTATGTTAGTAGGCGACGGATTGCTGTCGACATTAGTACAGACAGAAAATAATGCATAGCTGTCTGAAAAACCTTACAGATCCAATGTTAATATTATGAAGAAATGCACATCAATCTTTTTCAGCTAATGTTTTTCCTCAATCTTATTAATTACCCCAGCCCACTTGTCTTCATTTGATGACAAAATATCTCTTCAGATTATTTAAGTAACTAAAGACTTGAACGAGACGTGGAAGTCGCAGAAGGTATGTCTTTAATAAACAAATGCCCTGTCACCAGAAGGGCGTGTAGTCTTGGTGAAGAAGTTAACCTCAATTGTCTTCCCAACCGTTGCCTATGCCCAAAGTTCTATTCCAAAATAGGAGGACGTCATAGAACCCTGGGCATGTGCACGCAGCAAGTAGGAGAGCGCGAGGCACAAAGTACAACACAACACATCTCCTTTTTATCAAACAATAAAGTATAATGTACCCATGGAAACAGGTAGAGAATTACAAGGAATTAAGCACGGTGCAAATAGTGGCTTGGGGGGGTGCAGAGAGGGAGGGAGAGGGAAAGAGGGTAGAGGGAGGAGAAAACTGTGAAATAACAATATTTGAAGAATGCAAGTAAGTGAAAGTAACAACTGCTTTAGGAGGGAAGGAAAAGAGGATGTAGGTTATTCACACACAAAATCTCGCAACTTAGCGGGTAGTCTGACCTCCCTTGCTCGCCTGCTCATGAGGGGTTCTCTCGTGTTTTCTTCCCCCTGTGAGGGACATTGTGAAAGGACCAGTCATGTTCAACAGTCTCATCATCCTTGCTTGGTATATTTTTATCTCTACAAGGAATCAGGTCATGCAGTATATCATCCTCAGTCTCCTCACTGACACAGTCATCATTGTAATCGTTCTGTGCAGCGTCACAACCCTGCACTACCATTCTACTCGAAGATACACCAACAACATTGTTCTGTGCAGCATCACCATCCTGTTCTACCATTTTACTTGCAGATGCACCAAACGCACCTTCAGGGTAACAGTCACTCCTGGTATCATCATCCAAAAGCCAATCATATTTGAGGTTGGGAGAGGGCCTATGGCACACAGAACCAGTTTGCTGTTGCATCACCTTTCCTTCTTCTCTACACAATGACAAGGATGAAAAATGCCAAATTTTCCGTCACTTAAGAGAGCCGAATTGCAGAAATGACTTTTTTTTCAAAAACACTTTTTTTTACTCTGACATTGTCCCCAATGTGAATGCCAACAGATTTGCATTCATGTTTGGAATCATAATATTTCTTACTAGTGATTTGAGAGCGTAGAAGTTTCTTCTTAACCCCCTGTGGAGACTATGATGCAATCTTAGGTGCTAACAACCACCCCACATTATCCTTGGTGATAGGGGTCCTACTTCTCAATAACATGAAAGGGCTTAAACCAGTGGATTTTCAAGGTGTAACCCGGAAAGCCTAGCGAGTGTTTATTAATTCTTTCATCCAAGAAAGATCATTATGGTTGGCAATTTGGACAATACCTTTAATGACTCAATTGAATCTCTACAGTACCATTGCCAGCTGGTGGTCTTGTGAGGGATACCGTTATCCGTAGTACATTTCTTGAAATCATCAGAGACAAATTTGGGCCCATTGTCGCTCACTATACACTTGGGTAATCTCAAAAATACCTTCTGCAAGAAATTAATAATGGTCTTGGTATCAGTTTTATGTACTACTTCCACCTCTGGCCATTTGGAAAATTGGTCAACCAAAACGATGAGGTACAACTATTTGCCATTCTCCCAAATGGGGCCAAAAATGTCAATACCGAATCTGTTCCAGGCATACTGGGGCTGGAAAGGGGTTGCAAGGGTGGTCTAAAAGTGCGTTCGGACTTGTCGGAATTTTCACCTGCTGAACAATCCCTTACTTTCCTTCCAATTTCAAGGTCTAACCCTGGCCACCAGTAGGAGTTTTTTTACTCTTCGTTTAGTCTTACCAATGCCCAAGTGTCCTTCATGGCAAATATCAAGAATATTTTTTGAAGGCAAACGGGGGGTATTACTTTGCTGCTTCTCAAAATAAGACCTCCTTCACACTACAATTTGTGTCTCAACTCCCAGAAAGTACGCAAGTGAGTAGGGATGTCTTTTTTTAGTGGGCCAACCATCTTTGACATACATTCTCAGTTCTCACAAAACTACGTCAGCTTCTTGGGCCAATGACCATTTGGATTGCTAAATGCAGTGAATTTTCCCAGAAAGTTAGCTGCACAGAATGACTCAATATCCAAAGCAGATTCACCCACACCAGGTAAAGGCAAACGACTCAAACAGTCAGCCACAAAATTTGTTACACCAGGAACGTATTGTACCACATAATTGAAATCCATCATTCTGACAGACATGCATGCAAGACGGGGTGAGGCGCTTTGTAGTACCTTGGTGGTAAGAACCTTGACAAGGGATTTCTGATCTAAGAGTGACAAGGTATCCCCAAATGTATTGCCTGAAATGCTCCATGGCCCCATGCGTATGCAAGAGCCTCTCGTTCTATAACTGAGTATCTTTCTTCGGTGGGTGTAATAGAATGAGAGGTAAAAGCGATGGTTCTTTCTTTGCCAGTCACATCAGTTTGGCTCAATACAGCTCCAACACATCTACCACTAGCATCTATGGTAACAATGCAATGTAAGGAGGGATCAAACCCTTGTAAAGGTGGTGCATTACAAATATCATTTTTAATCTTAGTAAATGCTTCCTCACAAGCATCTGTCCATTCACATTTATTTTTTGTTTTATAATCTGTCTTAAAATGAAAGTTTTGGTGGAGAAATCCTGCACAAATTTGGCGTAAAACTCTGAGCGAACTAAGAAGGCTCTAACATCATCTTTATTCCTGGAGGAGGGAGCTTCTTTTATGGCTGACAGTAGCTCTCTCTTGGGTTTAATGCCATCCCCCGAAATCTCGTGCCCTAAATAAGTAACACTGGTATTGTATTTGCTAATATCTGCAGTGAGACCTTTGTCTTCAAGGGTTTCTAAGACTGTGGCAAGCCTGGCATCATATTCATTTCTGTTAGCGCCCATGACCATAATGTCATCCTGGAAAATCAAAAGATTAGGTTCATCCTTGAAAATTACCTGCATTAATCTTTGGAACATAGCCGCTGCGGAGGCCAACCCAAAGGGTACTCTCTTGAACCTAAAGCACCCAGAGGCCGTCACAAAGGTGGTGAGACACCTGCTGTCGGGGAGGAGAGCAACTTGATGGTATGCTGCAGTGAGATTTATAGTGGAAAACCATTTGATGCCATTGGTGTGTGAAAGCATCTCGCTGATTTTGGGTAAGAGAAAATGATCGATACCAATATTTTTATTAATGTTGCAGAGGTCCACACATTAGCGGAGTTTGTCATTAGCTTTTTTATCAATGACTAAGGGTGCGACCACCTTTTAAGAATGATGTTCTGATACTCATCATCAGATTGTAAGGACAGCACAGGATCCAGCCTATTAGGATTCAATATTATGCCCAATTTTCCATGATCCATCCAACCAAGTACAGAAGGACCAACAGCAGAAACATACAATTTTCCTGACATTTCTTTGTCTTTGAACTGAAAGCACAGTTCCCTGTATCCCAATACATTGATAGATTCGCCGGTGAAAGTCTTGGGAGAGACATCAGGGTTCACTAAATGATTTCTTACAACAGGTACAAATTTTTCTAACCTGATTTCTTGTTAATATTGGTATAAGGTTAACCAGAGTCTGTTACTATGGAGATTTCAACACCACCAATTTTTAAATCACACATAGGTTTTCTACTTTTACTTTGCACATTGAGAATTTGCTCATCAAAATGTAAGGCAAAGAGAATACAAAACATTTCGATCTTCTGGTTCAACAAATTTCACATTGGCATTCCTTTTTGATTTGCTCTGACACATTTTGATAAAATACCCCATAATACTGCATTTAGAACGCTTTTGTTTCAGTGCAAGACATTTCATGTCATTTGCTAGGTGAAACTAGCTACCACACCTAAAACATTTTCTGTCCCTTCTAATTTTGTTTTGGGATTAAAATCCTTCTTCGTAGAACTAGTTTCAGATGGAAATTTATGAGCAATATTTTTAGAGTTCCTGACTCTAGCAACAGTTGAATGCTCCTCAACACTAGTATTGTTTTTTTCTTCTGAAAGACTGTGTTGGCCCATCTACCAGTCAACTCTGCACTTTTTACAATGTCAATAACCTCTTGGAGCGAAGATTCTCCTTTAGCCCACATCACAATTTGATCACGGATAAATTCATCATGTAGCATTCCGAAACGACAAGATAATGCTAAATTTTTTAGGGCAGCTACGAAATCCTCAATAAATTCTTCCACTCCCTGTTTACGATGAAAAACTGTAAATCTATCTACGGATATGCAAACAGTGGGTTTAAAATAGTTGGACAGATCCTCGAGAGCATTGGTGTACACATGACTCTGGTTCGCAGGTCTGGGTTTCTTGTTGTTGCAATTGTAAATTTTAATTCCTTGAGCTCATAAACAATGTGATAAAATTATTTTGTTCTTTTCTGGAGTTAGATCTAAATGTAGTTTTCAAAATATTCACTCCATTCTTGAGTGAGGGATCGCCAGATCTGGGAATAAATGGTTGTGGAAGAGAGAGATTCCAAACCTTACCTGAGGCTTTTATAAGGAGAGACAGAACCAGGAAAGAAAAGGAGAAGAAAAGAAATAACAGGAATGATGTACGACAAAAAGTAGTTGCAATGCACTGTAATAATAAAGTGATGCCAGAAAAGAACTACGTACATGAACGAGACAAGCTGTGTACATCAGCGAGTCAGCGTGCACAATATACGTGTACAACACATGTAAAAATTGAGTACACAAAGGTGGAGATAAAGGTCAAGATGAACACAGCTGTGTGTACCAGCGAATAAGACTGACACTGTACGCTGCACTAGAGAACAGCTAAGTGCTTCAGCATGAGTAAACTTCAGTTGCCATGGAGTCAAAACCGGTTACAGGCTGGTAACCACAAAATGGCTGCAGGAGGTGTAATGACACTCCAGAACGATAGTGTCAGCCGTGAATGTGCATAGCAGAGACGAAAATGATATAAAGTAGGAAGTACAAATCACGATAAGTGGATGCGCTTGAAAGTGTGTGCATCACTGATGTAGAAAGACATAAACGCTGGCAACACAACGTTTTAAATAAAATGGCAGCTGGAAAACGTATAGTCCAAAGGAAAATGACTGTGGCGTGCACTGTGTTCCAGTGACATCCATGGGGCTTCTGTACTGCGCAGTATGGCCTGAGGAGACAACGGGTCTGAGGAGAGAAAGTACTGCAGGATAATGCTCCAAAGACAGTGCGAGGAGGAGTCAATGAGCATCTGTACAGCGTAGTATGACCTAAGGAGACAGCGGGTCTGAGGAGAGAAAGTACTGCAGGATAATGCCCCAAAGACTGTGGGAGGAGGAGTCAATAGCGCAGGGTCAGAGCAAGAAATAAAACACAGGTGCAGAGGAAGTAGAGAAGGTAACCCAAAATGTGCGAACAAGGCTGGAGAAGGTGAGCAGTAGCTGCACAGGAGCAAGGCGGGCAAACAGCGTAGATCTCACAGCAAAATAGTTGAGGAGGATGAAGGCAGGAGAAGGCGAAAGGGTACACGCCATTCACAGCAGGAACAACGAGGCTGGCTGTGTCGCACAACTGGCATCAGCAGTGAAGAGAAGAGGCAGCAGGTCCGTCATGGTGTGAGGGCAAAGCTGGTTGTCGCCAAAATTGTAAAGACTTGATCGAGATGTGGAAGTCGTAGACGGTAAGTCTTTATTAAACAAATGCCCTGACACCAGAAGGGCGTGTAGTCTCGATGAAGAAGTCAGCCTCAACTGTCTTCCCAACCGTTGCCCATGCCCAAGATTCTGTTCCAGAATAGGAGAATGTCAGAAAACCTTGGGCATGTGCACGCGGCAACGAAGAGATCGCGAGGCACCACAGTAACCTAAATTAGCAAGAGAGGACTAATACTCCATAAAATGTGTCAACAGAAGTCAGGAACCAGCACATAAGCCATGCTGTAAATGGGTTCCGCCCATTTACTGTGCCAGGATTTATTTTGCTTTGGATCACCCAGTTTTTGGACCTCTATTGTGGGTGTGTCTCCCTACCTGTGTCTCACTCCCAATAATGTCATCGTAAATTATGGAATGCACATGTTATTATACTGTCAGTCATCACACCGTCCAGACATCTATAACATGATCTATGTCTGTGCTCTCCTACAGAATGATTTAAGATGTCTTTTGTTGTCTTGAGTTGTATATCACAAAACAATTGCTCATTTAACAAGATGATTTCCACATTGTAGCTATACTTAATGACTTTATCAATCGCAACACTTATATTGATTCATGTATAAATGTATGTTAAGGATACTCCATTTACAGATGTATATTCATTTTTTCACGACCTTTTAACTCTAACATGTCTTTCTTTATAATATTATATACAAAATAATAAAAAAAATAATAAAGTATATATTTTGAAAAAGAGGTAAAATTATTTTTGGTTATGAGTTTATCGCTGATTTGATTGAAATGATGCATGTTGGTTAGAAATCTTGTATGCCCACAGATCTATATTAACTATTCCTTGCTCAAGTATGTTTCCAAATATATGGACATATTTCCCTGCTCTTTGCAAGCTAATTATGTGCAGGGGCCTCTTTTTTCTAAAATAAATGTGGAAGTTTACCACCAGAGTCCATCTTTTAAGTTAAGGCCGTTTTGATGCAGCCAGGGTAAGGGGCACTGGGCTGGTTACATGTGTGCATACGTGTGTGTTCACAGATGCAGGCTGTAGGTTAGAGACTAAAGTCATGCACAACCTAGTAGCTGCACATAGTTAACCTGCTTGTGGCTTTTTTAATCTGCAAATTTGACCTGTCAAAATACCTTTCTTTGACAGGGCTAAACCTTCCTTGTAAAAATTGATGTCACTCATATGTATGCCTTATTGCCCATAAAAATAGAGTGCAGATATTCAAAAGTAGGGCATGTTGAAAATAAAGTTGACCATGTCTTTACAGTAAAATATCCCCCAAAAATGATTTCCTCTGTAGCCAGTCTGTCTGATGCCATAAGAAATCATTGGGCTACATTGTTGCATTTATTAAATAATGTGAAGTTTAAATTGGTAGCAGCTAGAAAATACTTCTTCCACTCTTTTAAATTGTATTTAAACCCCACTTTAATAGTAAGGTTGAATTTCAGAGCATTTTAGAAATGCTGCATTTAGGAAGTTGGCATTTTCCTGCCTAATATTAATTATGGGAGTTTCCAGCTGCCTGGGTTGATGATGGCTATATCCCACGGGGAACTGTGTATTGGAGCTAGGCAGTGCACAAAAGGCCCTGGGTGTAGAGTGGAGTGGGTCTTTCTGACAGGATGGCTAGGGATGAGTTGTGTTCTGCCTGCTTACACATCAAAGGGACTTTCCCCAGCACTCACAAAGAGACCTGACACCGGCCTTTGGTGTCACTAGCCAAGCTGGAGCCAAAGCCAGGTAAGAAGAGAGAACTGACCAGACCAGTTTTAGGGTTAGACAAAGGGGTGTCCTCATGCAGAGGATGGATTGGACATACAAGTGGCATGCCTGAGATATAAAGTAGAGCAATACTGTGTACCTGGACTGTGACAGCAGCAACACCATTGATGCCGGAAGGACAAGCCCCCTGATGGACTGAGGACTCTGTCTGCAGCTGAACCCTAATATAGTGGGTCTCTCCAGGGAGAGTGATGCTGACCACTTACCATCTTCCCAGGAACCAGTTGGGGAAGACCTGGACTTCTATACCCCAGAAGGAAGAGGGGTGCATCAGAAGCCAGGCACAGGCGAATGCTGGCACAGACAGCTAGTAGAACCAGCTTCCAACAAAGTGCACCCTTTCGGATGGCAGGAGGCAGTGTTTCTGGTGGCTAACGCTAACCATCAGGAGTAAACTGAGCCCAAGTCTTTCAAAATCGGCCAAACATTGCCTTAGTTATGCATCCTGGAAGATTGCTTATTTTAAATTACTTGCATTGGCTGAAAAGAGCTTGGCACTCTACCACTCTCTTCGGAAATACCCTGGGGGAAGGTCAAACCCTTGGGGTATGACACAGCACTTATTTTGGTTGGGACAGGGGCCCGCTTCTAAAAAGGAATTAAATGAAAAAGAATGCAGCAGAGAAACCAAGCAGCGACTGGAGCGGCTACTACAACTTTCATTATTTCCTGCCATTTGTCGCACCCCCAACATAAACTATGTTCTATGGGGGCTGCAGGGAGCACAACAGCCCCCACACCACCCCAGGAAAACATTGGAAAATTAACCCTATGTCTGCCCGGCCCCAGAATAAATGACCTGGGGAGACTTTTTCTTCATTTTCAAAGCACTCCTAAGGCTGGAGTTTTTGCTCTACAGCTTTCGAGTATATGGATCTTTAGAGGTTAGTTCTGTGGCTGCATTTTACATGTCTTAAAAGTGTTAAAGAAAGACTCATGTTAAGTTGCTTTTCAATGCTTTATTGGCAATATGTTGCTGACAATAGTGGCTCCCCCGCTAAGGCAGAGGAGTGTCGCCCCACTGCTCAAAAGGAAAAATAAAATTATTCTAACGTACTGTTATTATCATTTTAGGTTTCCTATTACAGTCAGTGGCTCTAAGGGTGGGGCTAGCCAGAGAAGGGGGAGGAGTGGTTAGCACTCCCTAAGAATGCAGGACTGTTTGGCCGGCCCTCTTAGGCTGGCCAAACAGTCCTGTGCACTTTGCATGTTCCTGACCAGGCTGTAAGGCACAGCCTGGTGGGAGCCTGATGGGAACCATGCCCAGCTTCCCATTCCCTATGTTAGCGCTGATCCACGGTGCTCAGAACAATCACAACTCTGCATTGCTGCATTGTGATTGGCTCAGGGGAGCCTGGGAGTCTGGGTGCTTGCTGCTGCCAGACCAGAGACAGGAAGTAGAGTATGGAGGAGAGGCGGGCGAGTGTTTTTTTTTACTTTTTCGTCCCTTCACCCCCTCTCCCCGCCGCACCACCCGGGTCAGGTAGCAGCTGTTATTTGTTGTTGACAGTGATTTTTGATAAGCATTGCAATTTTTTATTGACAAGATTGATAGTATTGAACCTTTTATGTGTGGGTGTATCCCTCCAAAGTGCGTTTGTCTGCCATCGGCCGACACGTGAGGGAAGGTTTAAAAGGACTCCTTTTTTTCAGTTTTCTACTTTAGCTGCTGCGGAAGAGCTTCACAACCAGCCAGTGACTGTGTTTTTAAATTTGGCAAGGACGATCAGCACGTAGGATAATCTGACATTATTAACTAAAAAGTTGTTGCTCAAATCGAATTTCCTTAAAATAACAGAAGACAAGAGGCTTTTGGTAAAACAGGGACAGTTTGTTTAATTAAACCGGTCGGCTTGGAGAAAAGTTACAAGCACTATGTCTGAGGACTGTCTCAAATTACATCGAGTTTGAGGCGTCTTTAAATACAATATTACAACAGCCATAAAAGGTTTCTGTTGTACATGTATGGTGAAGAATGTTGGTTGCTGCCTTTAGAGTCATAAATTGATGGTCATTGGTTACTACCGGTGGGTCTTGACCTGCGTGAACACAGTGTGGCCAGTGGTGAATGTGTCAAGATGTCCGGCATGGGGAACGCATGATCACTATGTGTGCTTGGCCCTGATTGGTTATGTGTTCCTAACTCATGTGGCATCTGACTTTATGGTGTTTTTAGGAGTACCTACCCTCACCGGCCATGTGTGCTTTATAGTCATGTTTGATGTTCCCTCTGTCACTTCCTCATCACCACTGCTAGCAATATTACTGGATGATGTGGCACTCTGGCCATTAAGTAGAGATGATTAGCTTTCCACTCGTATTAAGTCTTGTTTGACCTGATTGTCAAAGTGTATAGCAAAAGTAAAGACTCTGCCATTGGCATAGTCCATTTCGCCACGTTTTAGTTTACGTGCTGAAATAAGTTACAGCTGTCATATCAGAATAGTTATGGATAATATAGTCTATCTTTAATTTGCAATGCGTTTACTGGTTGGGGAGTACCCAGATATGGGATTAGTGATACTTGGATGCTATGGGAAGTTCCTTCTGTTTCGGTCTTACGGTGATGCTGATGTAATCGGTACATTATATTACAGGATACCTTACCGTATACTGAGGAAGCTGATTTGTGCATAGTAAGAGACAAATCTGTACTAGCGTTTGCCATAATAATTGTTGCAGTTGGTGAGTTTGTTTGTAGTGTAATTCACGCTGATTGTGCATGAGGTGCTCTGGGACTGTTTATGGAGCACTCTTTCGACTTGCTTATTACACACGAGGTGTCTGTCTCTTTATCATGAGATGTCCTGACACATCTCATTTGGTGTACTTTTTCTTGCCCTTTCCACCAGGGACATGTCCCGTTACTGTTGTGTCCCATACAGATATTACACCGTTTACTGATGGTGTTTTACCATGCTTACCAATGGAGTAAATTGTATAACCTATGTTAAGGTTACATAAGTCATAATGTAAGTTTACTTGTTTGTTTTATCCCTGATGAAGTCAGCGGATATTTCCACAAAGACAAAATGCGTGTTTTATATTGATGAAGATTGAAGTATGGATTACCATACAGAATATAGAATAAAGCAAAGAAGAGCATGACAAGAACTCTGTGTGGACTCATAATACATTACTATTTGATTGATGCTCAGGATATTGATTTTCTTCTTGTGTTTATGTGTAGATAGTGGTCTACATAATTGGCAACGCTGGGTGGTCGTTACCCAATATCCTTAGAGCACTCTCATTGAGGAAATATCTTTTCATGCACGATTTTTCATGACTCCGTGCAGTCCATACACAACCGCCCATCTTTACTGTTTACACTTGTATTAAAGGCCCTAAAGGTCTAAGTCTCTTTGGTTGGTACACGCACAATAACCCTCTGTTTCAGCCTCTCATGCAATGGTATTATTATCACAGGACTTCAGTTCAAAATAATTGGGTCTGCGGATATCTTAGGTGAAATTGTAAACATGCCTCTGCATCGTCTGGCAAAGTGCACCTGATGTGGGAAGGTGAAACAGGGCTTCCCTCCACCACAGCAGAGCCCCCCCCACCCAGTGGCACTCTGTCTCCTTGGCCACTGTTGGATGTAGGATGTGTCCAGCAGGTCTGGCTCTCCCCCTGACCCACTAGTGGGACAGAATCCCCTGCTTGGTTACCATCCACTCCGGAGGTGGACATAGCAGAACTTAACAAGGCTGTGTGCCACCTGCTTGTGCAGTTCTCCTCATTGCAGGTTACGCAGGGATGGGGAGAGGGCAAGCAGGCACTCAGATGCCCAATAATTCACATCTATCTAATAAACTGTAGTGGCAACTCCATTGGCTGTGACCTCAGAACATCTACGTAAGTCTCCAACACCTCTTGCTGACAGCAGCCAACCCACCAGCAACTTGAGGGTCTAAGGGACAATTACTGGGCCTGAAGGCAAAACCAAAGTAATCAAGAAGATGCCCATCAGGAAGAAATTAAGGTTGTCGCTCTGGAAAATGGGTGCCCCACAGCTGTTGATGACTGCCTCACCTCTGCTCCCAAATC
This sequence comes from Triturus cristatus, assembly GCF_964204655.1. NCBI lineage: Eukaryota > Metazoa > Chordata > Amphibia > Caudata > Salamandridae > Triturus > Triturus cristatus. The sequence goes on along the minus strand of NC_140582.1, from coordinate 575,217,053 downwards.
TATCCACATAATTCTACAGCACACCATGCCACATAATTACACTACACAAATCTACTCCAACCACACAATTCCATGCCACACAATTCCACAACTATAATAATTCCACTACACACCACATACATGCACTCCATAACGCATAATAAAAGACATTGCCATTTACAATGCCAATAGCTCTAACTAAAAAAAAATGCAAGACCTATTGCATTTCCAATGCCTATTCTCTATTAGCACTACCTGAAATAGCTGCTGAATGCAGTCTCCAGAAAGCCAATTTTACACTTCTAGGAGACCTTAAACTACGCTGTGAGGAAAGCGGTGATGCATCGGCCACAATGCTAGCACAGTATCTGGCAGCACCACAGATAAAACAAATCGTTAAGACACCTACACTATATAGCGGTCACCTCCTTGACCCTCCTTCTCTAACATTGCAAACACAGCCACAGAAGAGACAGTCCCCATTCTGTGGTCAGGCCATTACATAGTGCCCTTCTGGCTAGACATCCCTAGCACTGTACGCAAACAGCCCCTTGCCCCGAGACCCAGGTGTTCATGGTCCAAACTAAACGTAGGCAAATAGACAAGCATTCTTAACGACTCTGCCACTGCCATGAAGGGTGACACCATGGAAATGTACAGAAACTTTGAGAGTTTGCTAAATGACTCTTTCAATTCCCTGGTTCCATGTAAACTTCAAAAGTCCAAGCGGACTAACGGCTGAGCCCTGTGGTTTACACCCGAGCTAATGGAACTAAAAAAAGAGGTAAAAAAATGGAAAGAAACTGTAGGAAAACATATGAAAATCTTAGTAAAGAAATGTACAGGAAAGTCACGAAAAAAGTACCTACATGCCAAAAGACAGGCTAGAATCTACTACATTAATACAAAAATAAACAAGCATTGAAAATGCAATAGGTCTTGCCTTTGATTAAGTTAAAGCCATTTGCTTTGCTAATGGTATTGTATAGCAAAACAAATGGCTTTAACTTAATAAAAGGCGAGAACTATTGCATTTTTAAAGCTTGCTTTAATTTCTTGTCACTCGCTCCAATAGGCATGTTTCCTGTTCAGTACTTTGTTACTTTGACCCTATAAACAGCAGCAACGAGTCCTGCCCATATTTTGTGGTTAAAATCCACCCCCATTATACTGTCATGTTGGCCGGATATATTCCACTTAGCCTACAAGGGATCAAAGAACTTCTGTGCAGAAAACTATATGCAAAAGCTTCAGGCTAGAGTTCCGGCAGACCCTCAAACGGTGTCCAGCTGCTAAGCTCCCATCTATATACACCCCTTAAGGTGTACCGAAAGTTATTGAAGATGCTCACACTTGCTGTAGTCGAAGCGGAATTGTTGTTTCTTATACCAGGTACACAAGTAAACACAAAGCATAGGACAGCAAACATTTTGGTAAGTCCACTATGCTTCCTGAGAAACAATAATGTAGGAGCAATTGCAAAATATAGAGAAAGGAAATAAAGTAAGAATGAGAGAAGAAAGAAAGTAAGAATGAGAGAAGAAAGAATGAAAGAAGAATTAAACAAGAAATAAAGATGTTAAAATGATCTATTCTTGGCGGGGGGAACAGTGGCTACAGTTGATCGCAACATACCGCTAATAGTCAATTCTTGTGCAGTTACTGAAAGCATACTAGTTGAGTGCAAAACTGTGATTGTTAATTTATTAAAAACATGCGTTTGTGGCAAACTCTCGAAGGAAAATTCGTAGCATCTCCCCGGGTCCCTCATGAGCTGCTTTTGTCCCAAGAGGCACCCACCGACCACAGCCCTGTTTAATGTCGACATGTGACACAATTGAATATATTTAATGTTTTTTCATAAATGACAATAAATGCTGATTTTTAGTGCTAACTTCCTTGTGCCCAGTCTATGCCTTCCTTCCCTTCTTGTGTCCATGCATGCTATGCCCTCGCGCACTGTTTTAGAATGTTGATGTAGGGTCGGCTGACGGTGACAGTTTGACCATTCTTTGTGGAGATAAAAACAGGTGAACAAAATAAGAATCACAGTATTCTTTACCGCTGGCCTGTGTCATTACCACAGGTTATTCTGGTGATGAGCCTGGGATCGTCCCACTGTGCCTGCCCCTGTCTGCTTCGGTGAGTCCGTGGGGCCCTTCCTGAGCCTCCCGGCCTAGTAGTTTGCATTGTGCCGCTTCCAGTATCTCCTCTCCACCCAGCGCCAGTGGGGTAACAATGGCCCCCGCGGCGGGGACTTGTTTGTGTGTGTGGGGGTGGGGGGGTCCCCGAGCTCTAGGGGGCTAGTCCCCAAGCTCTAGGGTGCTACCTCCGGCACGGTTCGCGGGCGGCAGATGAAAGCAGTTGCTGTGTCCAGAGGAGGGACGGGGAAGTTTTGTTATGCCATTGTCCAGCACATCCTCCTGGACCTTCTGTGACCGCTCCACTTAATTTTGTTTTTTTTTGTTTTTAGGTCTCGCCTGACCCAGCGCATACGCTGGTCTGGCAAGACATTTAGTAGGTGGGTTTTGAAAGTGCTACCCACATTTTTGTGCTGGCTACAAGCTACAGTGCACGATGGCGTGTACGCGCACAGCTGCTCCCCGCATTGCCCCCTCCCTTCTCGCCCAGCCATCTGCCTTTCCTGTGCCAGCCTTCAGCACCATGCCCCTCCCCCCGCTGCTTTAGCGCGTCATCGCGATCACTTTCGCTTTCAGAGTGATCGCGATGACTTCCGCTTTTACGGCCGCGCAGCGTTACTTGTACTGCTGCGCGGCCAATGCTTGTTTTTCTCTGACCCACCTCCGCCTGTTTTTTCCCTTGTCCGCTGTCCCTGTTTACACACTCTGTCCCAGATTTCTTACCCTTTCTCTGCCTGCTTTCTCTGAGCTTCCTTTTTGCTTGCTTCTCCTGTTGATGCTTTCTTTCCCTGCCTGCTTGCTTTCTCTGATGATCCTATGTCCTTGCTTGCTTTCTGTGCTTTCCCCCGATTCCTTGACCTGTTCCCAATTCCTTGCTATGTCTGTGCTTGCTTTCGATGACCCTTCTCTGTCCCTTCTTGATTTTTCTGCCCCCTCTGCCCTGCTTGCTTCACTGTCGCCGCGTGCATGTCCCTGCTGTCCTTTTTTGCTCTCCCTCTCCTTACTTGAAAAACCTGCCCTTACAGTTCCCTGGTTTGTCTTCTTCGACTTACTCTCCCGCCTCCGCACGTCCTCCCGTCTTTGCTTGCTCTTTCTTGTCCTTACTTGCTCTCACGGCCCCCGGACACCCCTTATCCCTTTCTAATCCCCTTTTCTAGCTCTCCCCTGTCCCTGATTGCTCATCCCTGCTCTGCCTGTCCTCCCAAGTGCAGCTCTCCTGCTCTTTCCCTCTCAGTCCCTCTGTTCCTTCTCTCACTCTCCCTGCTGCCCCTGTTGCTATACCTCCTCCTGCCTGCGGCTGACTGCTTTTCGTAATCCGGCCTCTGTCTCCGACCCAACTCATCTCCCCCTGGAGAGATCTGATGTCAGCCGATCGTTCTAATGGTACTCCTTTCGTCCCTTTCCCTCTGTGCCTGGCCAGTAACAGGCATACGCTGATTAACAAGGAGGGCTAGGTGTAGTTGTGCCTACATTACTGTGGGTTGACCTACCTGTGACCTTGCGTGCCTGCGACAGCCCCACATGGACTGGCATACACAGATGCCTAGTCTGGATTCCACCTTATCCCGCTTTCTTCCACCAACCTTCACTTCCTGTCTTTCAGTCTAATTTTGTAGGTCTCGCTAGAGTGATGAAACATCCACTTTGACTTGCGTATTCACAGAACACCCAAGGGGGTCTATGAAAAGTCACCAGAAGAGCTTGCTGAGAAATTATACCCCTGATAGACCAAACACGTAGCCTAAAAATTCTTATAAATACTTATACGGTCCCAAAAGCGAGATCTATTGGCTATGCCAATGCTTGTTATATAGGGCAAACTCGACCCGTAGGTATCGGAGCGCTTTACATGGGCGTCAGTTACACAACACAAGGACACATCCAATTTTTGGTAGGCACCGGGACTGGGAGTTTAAGTGATTTGCCCAGAATCACAGGATGTTGACCCGACGCCGAGACTCAAACCTGGTTCACATTCTCTCTTCTCAAGGTTGAGGTACCCGCCTCTGTTAATTGATTCTCTCTCATATTCTGCCACATTTAGCTACCCTGCATGGAGCACCCCCCCCTGGCAATGCCCCCACCATTGCATGTCAAGGCCTCAGGACAGATCCTGTGAAATGAATAGTCCACCCACATTGGCATAAAAGATTGCGTCTGCTCAGCACAAACATTACTGGTGCTCTCACACCAACTAGTGGCTACAGACATACTTTCAGGAGTCATATGTTGCAATACAAGAATCACTTGCAGCAAATCAAACCTGCACACTTGCATCGTACCCCATCATTCTTCTAGGTTGATTTCTTCCACACACCCGTGGTAATCTACTTCTCCAACAATCACCGCATAATTGAACAAATAGTTTGTCAGTGAATCTCCTTTTGTGCATCATAGCTGGGGTAACACATTCGGAAGCTACACAATCTACATTCCTGGAACTGCCTGGGCCACCCAGAGAACACTGGAGTCAGTAGATCAAAAGCTTTGTGCTGCATTTGGTGGCCACTGAATGATTCACAATATAGCAAACACGTTCTGCAGTACAACTGCTTGGGCGCTCAGGGCAGACTGTTTTTTGATAATATTGCACCAACTCGAAAACCCGAGGGGGGTGGCGAATGGAACCTTCACATAGAGGTCAAGAAAAGAATGGAGGAATATTTTGATATTAGTATTAACATCATAATGGACTGTCACAAGTTTTATTATGGATATTAAACCCCGGGCAAAACAGGCAAGGGATGCTGGCAACATAGCATAATTGCATCAACCTGGGTATTTGGCAATACGTTCACGACAAGTGTTAAGGCTCAAACAATTTGCTGTGCCACAAAAACCCAAGCTTCGCCAAAGGTATCAACACCAACTAATGCAGCAACGGTTCTACAAAAGGATTGAACATGCTCAAGAAACCAGAAGAATGTGACCACGAAGTGAATCTCGTTCAAACTACACAACATAGAGGTGACCGTACTAAAGGAGAAATAAAGAAAACAGTGTCAGACCTGACGAGTCCAGCCACGCTGAAAGTTACCATTGTGGCTGAGGCAGCCAATTGGCATCCTATAAAAAAAGTCCAGCACTCGGAAGGGAGTGTGGCAAATATGGAAAAGGACCACTTAGCCAAGATTTGTCGTAGCAGTAGCCATCCCAACAAGGGCTTTGCAATAAAGAATCTTGACGAAACCAAAGCTGAGGGGCGCTTAGAAGACCTTGTCCTGCTGATGGCTAGCCTTGATATATGCAGCACTTGGGATCTGCCAAAACAACCTGTTGGTGTGTTAAAACTGTAGACCGTGTTTTTCCCCACACAAGACACGTATTGCTGCCAAGATAACAAAATACCTCAGGGGAAATGCCATATTTATCAATATCTCTTAAATTTAATAGCTACATTTGCCCCGTGGTGTGGAAGTGGGTCAAAGGTCCCAAAAGCCATCTGATACTTTTTCTAGAGAAAAATACAGCAGATCAAGTAAGGAGCCAAATTTGCGCCTTCCGTGCACTTAGAAAAGGAAAGCAGGACATGTTTATTATTTTAAAAGATAAAAGTGACAGTCTTACCCTGTTGGATGTATCTTCCCTTCAAACAATCAATGAACCAGGATGGTGTGCGCGCGCTATAAGGACCAACAAAAACAAGCATACAAAAGAAAGTGCGGCAAGCTAATACTAAACCTTCCTTGTCACGCCGCGGTAAGAGATCCAATCCCGCTGGGCGTGGCTAAAAGGAGACAGGGTGGCAACAAGCAGCGATTGACATGCCTTGCATGCAATCATTGCACTGCCTTCGGCATAATTTGTGACGCCAAACGACGCGCACAAATCAAAACTGAAGGCGGAGCTGAGACGAGCCTTCTGGAATCGTATAGATTCCAAGAAGCCTCGTAAGACTAGAGCGCTGCTTACGTCAGGCCGAGACCTAAAAAGGCAGCAATTTTTCCAAGGAACTGTTTAATGTGGTAAACAGCCTCATTAAAAAACCCACCAGTGCTGCAGGCTCCATCTTTTGTGGACCGCTGTAACATGTTTGCAAATACCTTATTAATAAAGTAAAAAATATCTTCATCTCCCTGCAATTAATTGTGGCCTTGAGTCCCGCCTCGCACATAAAATTAGTGACTACAGCCAAATTAAACTCATTTCCCGCCCTAAATAAGATAGAAACAGAAGGAATCCTAACCTTCATAAAATCAGCCTCACAGTTAGATCCAGCTCCCCCAGATATTCTGACAAAAGGTGAGAACATCATCCTGTCAACTCTAACGAACATCACTAATTACTCCTTGGTCAGTGGTAATGATCCTCCCATATGGAATCATGCCAAAGTTAAAACCCTATTGAAACACTCCGCAAATCCTCTCCTGGCAGAAAATTATAGGCCCAACTCCCGATAGTATGCAAAGTTCTAGAGAAACAGATTATTTAGCATATTTCTAGATTTTTAGAGACATACACTGTCCTCCATCCCACACAGACAGGTTCCAAACCAGGCAGCAGCACTGAGACCAGCCTGACCCTTTAAGGGAGGTTTAATATATCTGGCTCTCTGGTCCTTAAAAAATTGGCAAAAAAAGAGAGGATGGAGATCAGATTGAGCTGATAGGTTGTTACATGGGCATTTTGACAAATCACTGTGAGCATACTGTTTTGTGGGGAAACCCAGCATTAGAGGAATTAAGTTTTGACAAAATCTTAATAAAATAAACCTATGCTATAGGTTCCTAACTGAGTCCAGATAGAAATATTCGCCATCTATCTCTTGTGGAATCGAGTGGTAGGTCCTTTCAGTAGATTTTAACTTATGGGATTCATTCCTTTCATGTGCTACTTTTGCTAATACTAGTACCTTTAGCTTCTTCTTAGGGAACACCAAGAGCACAAGGTAGGATTTGCGTACAGTTCAGGAACTCCTAGTTAGTTCAAAGCTGTTTTAACGTACTCCAACCAGAGGATCTTTTGAGCCTTATCCAATGTAAGACAATTTAGTATGATGGATTGATTAAGGTCCACTGTGTCCCGGTTCCATATAGAATGCCGAAGCATGATCGGGGCCACCCTCACCAGGTCAGACACGTAGGGCATATCCAGCTCTAGATGAGTGACGTGGTTTGAAAAAGAGGCGGGAGTGAGACTATCCTCTTGAGAAACCCATTTTCCGACTTCTGTAAGGATTTGGTTGGTGCTGTGCCCCAAACCTCTGCCCCATAGGTGGCTGCCAAAATCACTTTGGCATTATAAATCTTTTTTATTGTTGTTAGGGGACTTGAGCCTAATTTTTTAATAAAACCAGCAACTGCCGCCGTAGTGCGTTCCATTATTTAGACCCTGCTACCCACCATGTTTGACCAGGTTTGTCTAGAGTCAAATACAACCCCTAGATACGAGAATGTCTCCACAACGGCCAATTTACGAGTTCCGATATGGAACAATGGTGTATTTTTTTGAGGGGTAGTCCTGCCACTAAAATGAAAGTTTTTGACTCGTTGGCCTTGAGGTCTATGGAGGACATAAAGGTCACATTAGGGTCAGTTAGGCGTTGCAGTGCTACCCTGCCCTGGCTACCAGGACAGCATCATCCGAGTAAGCCAGGATTGGTAGCGGCCCTGAGGGAAACTGTGGGACGTCAGGAGTGCATAGCTTTAAGACACCGTCCACTCCATTTGTATAAAGTGAGAATAAAAATGAGACTTTTTGTCATTTTGGGCAAACAATTTAATCAACATATCTCTAAAAAATGTAAAATATAATTGTCTAATTCACAATGTATTTTATCCCTTGAGGTACACGATTTTGCTGAATCTCCCCCCAGGTACTGTAAGGTGCAAAACCTTTCCAGATGCATTGAGAGACAGTTATGTAACTGAATTTTTATGTCTAGTTATAGACCAGTAAAAATTAAATTAAGTTTTTTTGAGGAACAAAAATTCACGATGTTTGCAAAAGACTGATTTGGCAAACAGAAATGCTATTTATTAGATGCACAAACAATTTTAGTGATAGGCTTCTTAAAACAATAACGGGAGGGAACTTTCAAAACAAAATACAGTCCACCCAATTAATATTACGTATTTGTGGTAATTTACATGATTACAAAATCAATCTGCAAAATGTATAGATAATTTCTTCACATTTTAGGATAAAACCACTTCCATCGACAAGTGTATTTATTAACAAAAATGATGCATTTGGAAAATTATTGCTGTCCTAGCAGATGAACGCTCTCATAGACTTTTAAACAAACGTGTATTTATTCTGTACGGTGTTTAAATACAATTTCCGTTTCCATAATCCAATTGATAAAAAAGATACTAGTCAAGTGTACATTCCTGTGAGCGCGCCTAAAATAAATAAGATTGTTCCATGTTACTGTTCTTTGGAAAGAGCTGCAGCACCATCTGCTGGAAATACTGACTATCGTCACACTTTGGAAAAACCTCTGGTTAGCTCCCCTTGTAGTTTGCAGGCCCTTAGCAAAGAAAGACAAAAAAGGCAAATACGTGATAATGTAAACTGTATTGGGAAGATCAGCTTTCATTGCAAGAATAGAGGCGACATTATGCATTATTCTTTTAATGCAGTCCAAGCAGCCGCATACATCACAATATTAAAAGGTTCCAGAATAAAGCAATAGAAACATCAACAATCTGCCTCTTTTAAATGTGTCTCCAAGCAGATAAGTTCAACTTTTCTTCTTACCAATAATTGCCTTTAATCTCTATGTTTTAAAGATCCCTCCTGTGTGGCTTAACCCCACCCCCCTTTACCACTATTTCCATACCGATCTCCAATTTACTGAGATCTCCTTACACCCTTTTCCCTTGTCCCACCCTTGCGTGCGCGCTCTCCCCCCCCACTCCGGCCTCCCTAGCGGTGTCCAGATTAATATGCTTTTTGCACGTTGTACATTTATCTGTAATATATATTTTACCTTTGATTATTTTCAGGATTTTCGCAGATTTAAAGTTTTTACAATGTTTGGTGAAGTAAGTAGACGCTTCAATATTTATTTCCAGTAACCTTTTATTAAGTCATAAGTTAACTGCATCCTCTGCTTACTGGCTAGACCATCAAGTGAAGGCAACCTCGTCAACATTCCAAGGCTGACTTCCTGTCAACATTCTGAACGTTACATCAGTGCAGTGGAATGTGGGGGTGGCCGGAATGTACCATGTGGTTAGTTACAACACATCTCCCTCTTTAAAGAAGATTAGTGCTCACACGTAGAGTAATAATGATACAGGTACGGCCAAGTTGGGGCATGAGAATCGTGACCTCCCCACATAACATATGCACAACAACTAGAGCTTAAGCATATTTAACCCATATGAAATTCCTTGTGCCACCTTGGGGGATTGCGGTCCCTGAGTTCCCTACCCCCTTGTGCCCCTTCTGCTCGGGAACTCTGGGCAGGATACCTACCCTCCCCCGCTTGGTCCATTTCCCTCGGACCTTTGGCCACCCGGTCCATGCTCAATTTTTTCCCATCTTCCATGATGACCACATTTCTTTTAACCTCTCTTATTTTCCCGGGGTCGTAGTACCTCTCCTCCTTGCCCCCTAGGTTCATTGGTTTCCTTATCACCACATTTTGTCCCTCTCTGAAAGATCTTTCCTGCACCCCCCATTTTCTGTCGTACCACTCTTTATACTTCTTTTGTCTGGAGTCAATTCTCCTACTGATTCCCTCCCGATCAATCACCACCAGATCCTTGGGGATCATCCAGCTAGGGGATAGTTTTGAACCTGCCTTTCTCCCCCTCAATAGTTCCAACGGCGTATGTCCTGTGGAGAGGCTGGGCGTGGTGTGGTAGGACCAAAGCATGTCTCTCAGAGCCCCCTCAATAGGAGTCCCCGCTTTCACTGCTAGTTGTATGCACTCTTTCAACATACGGTTAGCCCTCTCCACTTTCCCGTTTGCTTTCGGGCAGTACAATGGGGTGCGTATGTGTGTTATTGACATGTCCTTCAGGTACTCCCTCATCTCTTCCGATACCAATTGGACACCATTGTCCGTGATTAAGGTGGAGGGAATGCCCTCCTTTGAGAACACTTCATTCAAAAATTCAATCAACGATCTTGTGTTGATGTTGCTCACAAACTTGTGTGTGACCCAGTTTGAGTAATAGTCTATAAGCACTAAAATGTACCATTGCTGTGGTCCCTTAGCCCTTATGGGGCCTGTGATGTCAAATCCCAATTTGTCCCATGGAGATCGTGGAACCTCCACGGGACTAAGCGGAGATCGCCTGGTACATCTAGTTTTATCGCTCTCGCCACATGCGTGGCACTCCTTCACCTTGTCTTCCATGTGCGTATCCATCCCGCGGAACCAATATTCCGCTCTCAGTCTCGCCTTGCATAGGCTCCTTCCCAGGTGTCCCTCATGTGCGAGGTCCATGATCTGTCCTCTTAATCCAGTTGGCGGCACTATCCTGCCTGACTTGAGGAGGTATCCACCTACTATGGACAGATCATCTCGTACATTCCAGTACGGTTGAATGTCTTCTGGTAGAGTTTTGCATTTCATGGGCCATCCTTTGATTACCCAAGTTTTTACCTTGTTGAGAGTGCTATCCTGTTCCATGTGGTAGTCCCACTGATTTTTTGTCATTGCTGGAAGTTTGACCTCAAGAACCCCTTCATTGTTCTTTTCTTCCTCCTCATGATTTCCCACTGGTGATCTTGATAAGAAGTCCGCAACCTTGTTCTGTTGGCCCGGGACATACACTGTCTTGAAGTTATAGCCTTGCAATCCTAGGACCCATTTTGCAATTCGTGGGGTCATGTTTTCCAAGACTTTGTTGCCGAACAAGAATATTAATGGCTTATGGTCCGTGCACACTTCAAATGGCAATCCCCACACATAGAAGCTAAAATGTCTAATTGCCCAATACACCGCCAATGCCTCCTTCTCTATCGTGGAGTAATTAGACTCAGCCGCCGATAACGACCTTGATGCAAACGCTACCACTTTAACTTCGCTGCCCCTCCTTTGTGAGAGCATGGCCCCTATACCTTTACCACTTGCATCCGTTGTAATTATGGTGTCCTTTGTAACATCAAAGTTGCCTATGTATGGTGCTGTCACAATTGCTTCCTTTATGTTTTCTTCAAAAGCCTGTTCCTGACTTTTCTCCCACACAAATGGCACGTCTTTCCTTAAGACCTCTCTTAGGGGATTTGCTAACATTGCAAAGTTCTTAATGAATTTGGCCATGTATTCCGCTTGGCCCAAGAACGATAGCACTTCCTCTTTGCTTGATGGCGTTGGTGCTTTACGAACTGCTTCTACTAGATCAATTTTTGGTTTTATCCCCTCCTCGGAGATGGTATGCCCTAGATAGTCTACAGCAGTTACACCCACTTTGCATTTGCTCTCCTTCGTGGTAAACCCTACCTCCTTTAGTTTGTTGAGTACTCTTTCGGCATTCAGATTATGTTCTTTCTCATTTGCTCCATAAATTAGAATGTCGTCCTGAAAGCACATTGATTTAGGACAATCCTTCAACACATGTTGCATCACCCTTTGGAATGCCGATGCTGCAGATGCCAGCCCAAAGGGCATCCTTAAGAATTTGTAGTTGCCAAAAGGGGTGGTGAACGCTGTTAATGGTTGTGATTCAGGATGGAGTTTGATTTGGTGGTAGGCCGATGAGAGGTCCAGAACACTGAAAAACTTTGCCCCTTGCAGTGTGCTCAACATCTCATGTATCCTGGGCAAGGGGTGTCTGTCCACCACAATGTTGGCATTAAGTGTCCTGAGATCCACACATAGATGGATGCTCTTTCCACCCTCCTTACTCGTGATGACAATGGGCGCCAACCATGCCGCACATTCGACCTCCTGTATGACCCCTTGCTCCACCAACTTCCTGAATTCCAGTCTCAAGGGTTCCCTCATCAATAAAGGGATCGACCGTGTTTTGTGCACCACTGGTATCGCTCCCTCCTTCAATTCAATCTTATGCATGTAATTTTTTAGTACCCCTAACTTGTCACTGAACACTTCAGGGAATTCCTTCACTAAATTGGATCCCACCCCTGGAGGGTCAATCAACAACACCTGCTCCTGGTTTTTTGGGTCAAGTTTTATTCCCAATTCCTTTTGGTGTTTCCACCCCAATAAACTTGACCCCTCCTTTGTAACGTAAACCTTCCCTACTGTGTGCCTGTCCTTAAACGAAATTCTCATTCCTATCATCCCCTCCAATGGTATGGGTACCCTATTGTAACCCATGGGAGCAATGTCAGCTGTTTCTAGTATGAGCTTATGTTTTGCAAACTTCTCATCGAACCTGTCTTTATCCACAAGGGTGAATGGGGAGCATGAGTCAGCATACACCTTAAACTTTTCCCCATCCAGTCCTATTTCGCATGTGGGATACTGTGTCTGTTCATCCTTGCTTTCATCTTCAACCTGAAAAATTTAATTTTTCTCTTCTTCATCGTCCCTCTCTCTGTTTTCCACTACATGGACTTTATTTGAACTCACATTGCATACTTTTGAAAAATGTCCTTTCCTATTGCACTTTCTGCAAACTACATTGCGGGCTGGACAGCGCCAATTGTTTGCTAAGTGATTGTGGTTTCCGCACCTAAAACACTTCAGGCCTTCCCCTCTATTACCTATGTTCTCTTTATTCCTATTCTCAACTTTACATACTGCCTCCCCGTTAGCATTGTCTTTCCCTGCTCCTTTTTCTTTTGCTCCCTCCGACACTTTCATTTCTCTCATACACTGTGCTGTGTGTTCCAGCCCCTTAGCTATGCTAATGGCTTCCTCCAAGTCTGGATTTCTAGTAAGTAGTTCTTCCTGAACCTTCTCCTCATTGGTGCATCTCACCAATTGGTCTCTAATAAGCGAGTCCGTAAGTGGCCCGAACTCACATGTGGCTGCCATGCCTCTCAATACTGCTATGTACGACGACACCTTTTCTTCCTTCCTTTGTACTCTCTTAAAGAATTTGTGTCTTTCCAACACCACATTTATTTTTACTTTAAAATGAGCTTCTAGTTTCCTTAAGGTATATTCATACACATCCACCCCTTCATCTTCTCCGCTCCCTTCATCATCCACCTGTCTACCTGTTATATCCTCAAAAACCTTCCTTCCATGTACACCCAGATTATGCAAAAGAATGTGTTGCTTCCTTAGATTAGAAAAATTCCCACCTCCTATAGCTATCAGATAGGACTTTAAAATACCTTCCCATCTTTTCCAAGGTATTTCTGTCTCCCCCAGCTCATTTAGAAATGGAGGCTGCTGACTCATCCCTGCACCTGCCATAATGTTGAATGCGTGACTAAAAGAGTGATTAACAAGTGCAGACAAACCAATTTCTCCTTTCAGTCCCAGGGGCGAATACAACTATATGCTGCTTTCATAAATACCAACCACAATGAATGTAAATACCGTTTTCTTCCCCAATAGCCTTAACATGGACCTTGCGTAACCAGAAAATTCTTCCTTTATTTTCTTATAACCCTTCTTTCCACTAGGACAGTCCTCTTTCTTTGTTTGGTGTTTTTTCCCACCATTCCACTTGTTGTGCTATGACGAGCTCTTCCTGTGGCAAACTGAGGAAAAACGAGTCTTTGTGGAAGTTACTGCTACTGAGGAGATCGCTCCTTTTCACCAACCTCGCATTTACTGTTGAAAATCCTCTCTCTTTATTTATTTTCCTGCTTACTTTAACCTTGTTCCGCCCCCTTTTTTGCACAGCCCCCCGTCAAGAAGAGGGTGTCCTTATTGTGCCTGCCCTGTGAGATATGGTTTCCTCATGCCGCTTCCCGCACAATAGCACCCTTCGTCCCACAGAACTCGGAGACCTCCGATGGCAGGATACGACCTTAACGGCCGCCTTGCAGCTTACTTCCAGCTGAACTTGCCCTTCACAGCTGTCGGTTGTATC